>NW_025814856.1:60781428-62049642 GCF_022079265.1 Lynx rufus | reverse complement strand
AGCTAGGTCATGATCTCCTGGTTTGTGAGTTCAAGCCCCGAGTCGGGCTCTGTGCTGACAGCTCAGAGCCCGGAACCTGCTTTGGATTCTGTGTCTTCCTCTCTCTCTGCCCCTCCCTCTCTCATGCTCTGTCTGTCTGTCTCTCTCTCTCTCTCTGAAAAATGAATAAATGTTAAAAAAAATTTTTTAAATAAAAAAAAATTTTTAAAAAGACATCTTCCTCCACTGAGGGGTTTTTGCACGTTTGTTAAGAGTCAGCTGGGCTCGTTTGTGTGGGTGTGTGTCTGGCTTCTCTATTTTGTTCACCGACCTGTGCCCGTCACCCCCCAATACCACACTGTCTGGATTACAGCGGGTATATGTACTCAGGGCTCGTTAAGGCTTACGTGTCCTCCTGTGTACACATGAGACACTCCCCAGGACCCCTGGGCGGAGGAAGGAGCCTCGGTCCCGCCTCGACGGAGGGGCTTCCCAGCCCAGTGCCACCCGGACCAGGACTCTTCCCACCCAGCTGCTCAGTGGTCCCCAGAGTCTGGGGCCCACTGGCCACTTTTGCTGAGTGGGGTCCCCGGTCAGGCCCCATGCCCTGCTTTGATGGGAAAGCTCCCTGACGGTCTGAGGGAGGCGTGTGTCACCTGAGAAACCTTCTGCTGCCAGCCTCAGGGCTGGGGCCACCTTCCTCTGTTGGGCAAGGAGGTGTTAGACCCCCCCGCTCCCGGACTGCTTTCCAGTCCTCGGGTCCCAAACTGGCCCACCTTGTTCGGGCCGCCTCTTGCCGTATTCCCAGGCGGAGAGGAGCAGGGAGAAACAGGTGTCCGCCATCGTGCCCCAGCTCGAGGTTTCACTCGTACTATTTTTACGTGGCAGAACTTTGGTGAAAACTCACACCTTTTATCCTACTTCTCCCCCTGCGCCCTGTGCCGTGATGACTCTTAAAGGCAAGTTTTCGAGCAAACAGGCGGCCTGACAATTCAGACGGTTAAGGGCTTCCGACACCATGAGCCCCCAGTGTTGTCTCAGAACTTGCAAACGGATCCGTGATACTCGAATGGGCTCCGCTCCCCACAACACCCCGGGTGTCCGCGTGGACCGACCTGCCCACATTGTTGTGAGGTTCGAAAACATGAAAAATCTGCCTTCTCTCAAGAGAAGATGGAATGTGACTTAAAGCCCTTGACAAACGTTCATTATGTAAATCTATTGTCACACCCAGTGTAGAAATAATAAAAATAAAAGAACTCAAGTCAATCCCACGTAGTCCAGCATCGTAACCATGACACCAGGGCTCCAAGCCCCCCCCCCAGAGCCCTATAATTAGTGTTCTCACCCCGCTACACCCCCACAGCCAAATGCTCGGTTCTCAGGGTGTGGCTGGAGGATGGGCCCGCGGTGTGTGAGCTGCTATCAAAAACCTTGACCCCAGCTCTCTCCTCCCGACACGCTTCCCAGAAAGGCCGGCAGTATATGCCATGCCTCCCTCTCCTCACAGTGTCCAAATGCCACGGATGGAGTGACGGGCCGAGGGTGTCACCAGCAGGCCACAGCGGCACATACAGCTCACTCCTCCCGCTGGTCCGGGAAAGCTCGAGGAGCTTCTCTGAGCCACACACACTGTCGAGGGCGCGCCAGGAGCCTAAGAACGCAGGAAGACCCACACTGAAGAAGTACTTAGAGATCATTAAACAAGAGTAAACGCTAGCAGCACAATTGCCCCGTGCAGGGGAACAGATGACCAGGCCCCATCTTGGTCTGGGAGTCAGAGAAGCCCAGGCTGAGGGGCGGAAGCTGGACAAGACACACAGCCTGCGAGTGACCAGCAGCCTGAAGGCACCTGTGACTGTCCCTACTCTAGGCCACGGGGCCATCACAGAGTCACCCAGAGCCAGCCTTCTCAGGGTCCCTCCAGGGCTGTCCAGACTGGCGTCCCCAAACTAGTCCTTCCCTGATACATCCAGACCAGTTTTCCTACAACTTACCTCAGAAAAGCATAAGCCGACAGATTAAAGAGGCCCAGTGAACCCCAACCTCAAGAATCGTGATGAAAACTACACGAAGTCATGTCATAACGTCTTGCCCAAAACCACCGACAAAGACAAAATCTTAAAAGCAGCAGAGAAATGAGACATCTACACAGAGAGGGAGGGAGGTGAGGGTGACAGCTGGCCTCTCGTGAAGCCCGAGGACAGTGAAGAGACTTGTTGCACATTCGAAGAAGAACGACTGTCAGCCTAGAATTCTTTACCCAAAGAGAGTATCTTTAAAAATGAAAGTAGAATAAAAACTTTCCCAGCCACACCCTAGCCAGAAGAATTTACCTCCAGCAAATAGAAGAAGAATTACACCAGATGGGAATCTGGACCAAAGCAAAGGACAGCAAAGTGACAGAAATGGCAACTCCATGGGAAATTAGAAAGACTTTCAAAATGAATTACCCTTCATAAAAGATGGCTGAATGTGTACACCAATAATACCCATGTATCGTGGGATCTGTGAT
This sequence comes from Lynx rufus, assembly GCF_022079265.1. Lineage (NCBI taxonomy): Eukaryota > Metazoa > Chordata > Mammalia > Carnivora > Felidae > Lynx > Lynx rufus. Next base: position 62,047,148 of record NW_025814856.1, on the reverse strand, counting down.
GTGTGGAAAAGTAAAATAATTATAAGAAGCCACAAAGAATGGAAAGGAAGAAGTAGGAGCATGTTGTGTAAATTCCCATTCACGCCCTGAAGGGTACGGTCCGCTCAGAGGTGAACTGAGATCAAGAACAGGTCATAAACCCTGAAGAAACTAGATAACCCACTAAAGTATCACGACAAAAAATAGCGAATAACCTAACAAAATAAATGCTATGGAATTAGAAAAAGAAATGATGAATCCAAGAGAAGGTAAAGAAACAAGGAAAAGAGAACAAAAGACAGATAGGACATAAGTTTCAAGGTGACAGATTTAGACCCAGTCATGTCCAGCATCAACCTTCAATGTAAATGGTCCAAAACCCATTTAAAAGGTAGAGATGGTCAGATCCAGTGAAAAACACAGCCCAGACACATACCACCTACCAGAAAACTACTTTTTTAAATGGTTTTTTTTAATGTTTATTTATTTATTTTGAGAGAGAGAGAACAAGAGACAGACGAGCGGGGAGGGGCAGAGGGAGAGAGAGAGATCATGGCCTGAGCCAAAATCAGGAGTCAGATGCTCAACTGACCGAGCCCCCCAGGCACCCACTACTTTAAATATAAAGTCACAAGGGACACCTGGGTGGCTCAGTTGGTTGAGCATCTGACTTCGGCTCAGGTCACAATCTCACGGTTAGTGAGCTGGAGCCCCGCGTCAGGCTCTGTGCTAACAGCTCAGAGCCTGGAGCCTGCTTCGGATGCTATGTCTCCCTCTCTCTCTGCCCCTCCCCTGCTCATGCTCTGTCTCTCTTTCTTATTTTTTGGAAATGAAATTTTACAAAAAGGAGAAACACTGGATTGATAGCAACTACTTTTTGGGTGGGAGAAAAAGAAAGGTTGGGAAGGCTGGGGGGCTCAGTCGGTTAAGCATCCAACTTCAGCTCAAGTCACGATCTCATGGTTCGTGAGTTCAAGCCCCGCGTCGGGCTTGGTGCTGACAGCTCAGAGCCTGGAGCCTGCTTCGGATTCCGTGTCTCCCTCTTTCTCTCTGCACCTCCCCAGCTCATGCTCGCACTCTGTCTCTGTCAAAAATAAATAAACTTTTAAAAAAATTAAAAGTTTATTTATAAAATTAGAATCTCAGGGTACCTGGATGGCTCAGGTGGTTAAGCATCAGACTCTTGGTTTTGGCTCAGGTCATGATCTCATGGTTCGTGAGTTCAAACCCCGCTGACTCTCTCTACCCCCTTCCTCCCCTGCTCATGTTCTCTCTGTCTCTCTCTCTCAAAATAAATATATACACTTCTAAAAAAATTAAAAACTTAAGTTAACCACAGTCCCAAATGTAAAGCCTAAAACTATCACACTTCCACAAGAAAATACAAGAAATTTCTTTTTTATTTTGTGTTAGACAAAGATTTCTCAGATACAACATAAGTATGAGCCATGACAGCACAAAATGGTAAATTCATCTTCATGAAAATGTACAGCTTCTGCTCTTACAAAGAATAAAAAGACAAGCCACAGATGGGAAGAAAATATTTTCAAAATATGTCTCAGGAAACCACAAAACTAAGGGAAGAAACCAAGAAAGAGAAAGACGGGCACCCTACCAGTCAGAGAGCAAGCAGGAGGGAGCTGAGGTATCTCCCAGGATGCTGGAAGGAAGAAGTCCCCAGGTGGCATTCTGGGGCGTTTAGGGGGTTTGTCGGGGGGCCAAACAGGAGAGATGCCTCCAGGATCAGCAGTATTTGCCACAATGGCCACTGTCTTTAAATGTGTTGAGAAGATTTTTCCACTCAGGATGAATTATTCCTGGTGTGGTGGTTAATTTTATGTATCAGGTTGGCTGAGGTATGGTGCTCAGATATCTGGTCAAACACTTTTCTGGATGTTTCTGTCAGGGTGGTTTTGGATGAGATTAACTTTTATTTTTTTTATATTTGTTTATTATTTTTGAGAGAGAGAGAGACAGACAGAGCATGAGCAGAGGAGGGGCAGAGAGAGAGGGAGACACAGAATCCGAAGCAGGCTCAAGGCTCCAAGCTGTCAGCACAGAGCCCGACGTGGGGCTTGAACCCCCAAACCATGAGACCATGACCTGAGCCAAAAGTCGGATGCTTAACCGACTGAGCCCCCCAGGTACCCCAGGATAAAATTAGCTTTTAAATCAGTCAACTTCAAGGAAAGCAGATTACCCTCCATAATGTGGTGGGCCTCGTCCAATCAGGTGAAGGCCTGCATAGAACAAAGTCAGACTCCCCCCCGAGCAAGAGGGAATTCTGCTCTTCCTGGGTCTCCAGCGGCCAGCCTTCTCTAGCAGATTTTGGAGTCACCAAGTCTCCACCATCGTGGGGGCCAACCCCTTAAGGTAAATTTATTTACACATACCCACCCCGTATTGGTTCTGTTTTTCCGCTCACACAGACGCTGTCCAGACCGCCACATGCTTGGTCACCACCAATGGCCAGATTTCTAAGCCAAAGTCACACATGAACCACTGTAGCTATGGCAGCATCCTGCCTCAGGAACCCAATGAGTTTGTGTCAAGTAAGCGGCTCTAACAGAAAGCTGTCCGGATGCAGCGGCCTGAAAAATAAAGAGGCCCAGCCCCCCGACGCAGTGGCACACTGCGAGCGTTCAGGTGGCTGGGCTGGAACCAGCACGGCACAGCTTCCCCCCGAGTTCTGTGCCCCTGTCCACATGGGCTTTGTCGTTGCCGAAACAAGACACTGGCTTCGTGGAGCTTGTTGTCGGGCCGGGAACAGTCCGAGGTCGCTGTGGCCACTCTGAAGGCCTTGGCCGGCGAGCTCACTGCTGTGCTCGCATTCCAGCCGAAAGGAGCCGGTCAATGGCCACACTTCCCCGAGAGGAAGGCCAGGAAACGCCATGTGGCCCCAGAGCCCAGAAGACAGGACAGGTGTTACTGAAGTATAACATGTATAATTTATTTTTTTTTCAACATTTTTATTTTATTTTTGGGACAGAGAGAGACAGAGCATGAACGGGGGAGGGGCAGAGAGAGAGGGAGACACAGAATCGGAAGCAGGCTCCAGGCTCCGAGCCATCAGCCCAGAGCCTGACGTGGGGCTCGAACTCACGGACCGCGAGATCGTGACCTGGCTGAAGTCAGACACTTAACCGACTGCGCCACCCAGGCGCCCCTAACATGTATAATTTAAAGAAATGAATGGAGCAAGAAGAACCTGAGTGAGAGCCAAGAGAACTTGGGTCCAGCTGTGAGTTTGGGTCGAGGCGCTGCTGGGCTAATCGGGGGCAGGACCGACACTACCCGCCTTCGAGACTTCCCGAAAATCTGCGGCCATCAGTATGACGTGTCCTAGGGAAAGGACAGACAGACACAGAACAGGGCACAGAACAGGGAGCCCAGAAACAGACCTACCCAAATACAGTCCGCTCCTTGACAGAGGCAAGGGGGCAAACATGGTCTCTTCCAGAGGCGCTGCAGAAGCAGCCAGACATCTGCGCGAAACTGTGACTCAAGACCTACACAGACCTCAGACCTGCACATCGAATACAGAACCATAACTCCTGGAAGGCACAGCAGAAATCCAGTCCACCTGGGTCTAGGGATGACTTTTCAGATGCAGCCCAAAAGGCACACAATCCACCAAAGAAAGCACCCATCATCGGGATTTCGCCAACGCTAAAGCCTTCCCCATTCCAGAGGCTGCCTTTCTGCCTTGTCAATGGTTTCCCTTGTTGGTCGCCAGCTTTCTGTTTGGGGATCGTCCCAACAGCTGCCCGTCAGAGAGGGTGTGATAGGAGATCAATGAAGTACAGAATTTTATAAAATGACTTTCTAACTTATATTTAATTTCTAGGGTAACCGTAAATAAAACTCAAGACTGAAACAGAAACTGGGGCACCTGTGTGGCTCAGTGGGTTGAGTGTCCAACTCCGGCTAGAATTTAAAAATTCTTAAAACTCAAGGAAACAACCTGATTTAAAAATGGGCCAAAGACCCTAACAGACACCTCCCAAAGAAGGTATCCAGGTAGCAAGGACGCACATGAAAAGATTCTCCATATCATATGCTATGAGAGAAATGCAAACTAAAACAATGAGAAGGCAGCACTACATACCGATGAGAAGGGCCCAAATCCAGAACCTGACGACGCCCAGCTCGGGCAAGGACGTGGAGCGGCAGGAACGTTCACTCACGCCGGTGGGAGCACAGAATGGGGCGGTCGCTGTGAGGGACGGTCTGGGGGTTTCTCACAGAACTAATCACACGGGGCACCTGGGTGGCTCAGTCAGTTAAGCGTCTGACTCTTGGTTTCGGCTCAGGTCATGATCTCACGGTTCGTGGGTTCGAGTCCCGTGTCAGGCTCTGAACAGGTAAATAAGGTGTGGTCCAACCAGACGATAGAGTATTACTGAGCACTACAAAAGAAGTGAGCTGTCGAGCCATGAAAAGACATGAAGGAGATTAACACCGTGTCACTAAGTGACAGAACCAACGGGAGAAGGCCATCTGTGGGACCCCAACCCTGCAACATTGTGGAAAAGACACAGCCATGGAGACGGTAATGAGATGGCCAGCGGTTGGGGGAACAGGAGAAAAGGGATGAGTAGGCAGAGCACAGAGGGTTTTTAGGCCCGTGAAAATATGCCACATGATGCCACAAGGGCGGACACGTGTGGTTATTTGCCGGAACCCACAGAACACACAACACCGGGAGTGAGCCTGTGTAGACCACGTGTTCTGAAGGATGATGATGTGTTCATATAGGTGCACAGACCACAGCAAGTGCACCATTGAGGGCAGGGGGATGTTGATGACAGGGAGACGGCATGAGGAGCAGGGGGTGATGGGAAACGCCTGTACCCCCCTGTAAACTTTGCCGGGATATAAAACTGCCCTAAAAAGGTAAATGAAGTCTTTCCTAACCAAAAACAAAAACGATGAGCTACTGGCACAGGTAGCAACCTGGCTGTGGGAAAAATCATCTCCCAAGGTTCCATATTGTATTATTCCCTTAAAGTCATGGGGGAAGTTGGATTTAAAGAGAATGAGATACCACTTTCTGTCCATCAAACTGAGGGAAGAAATGTATGAAACTCTTCCTCCAGTTGAGCAGCAATGTTGGGAAAATGGCGCCCTCACACACCCCTGTGACAATGCCCCCACAGACAGCCTTTGGGGGGGGCACTGGCACATACATTTAGGGGTGCCTGGGAGGCTCGGTCAGTGGAGTAATTGACTCTTGATCTTGGCTCAAGTCATGGTCTCACGGTTTGTGAGTTCGAGCCCCACGTCGGGCTGTGTGCTGACAGCTGGGAGCATGGAGCCTGCCTCATATTCTGTGTCTCCCTCTCACTCTGCCCCTCCCCTGCTCATGTTCTCTCTCTCTCTCTCTCCCAAAAATAAATAAACATTTTTTTAAAGTAATTTTAAAACTTGAATGCGTGAAAATCCCCAGCCTCTTCTTCCGACCAAGGGCGGGCCAGCTGGCCGTCCAGTCCGTGCTCCATCCTGGGCTCCCTTCTCTCCCCGGGCATGACCCCCGCCACCTCGCAGCCCTGCCGGCCCTTCCCGGCCCCCTTCCCCAGCCTTACCCCTCACCCCTGAGTTACATCCTGGACACAGGTGGGTCCCTCTGCTGCCAGCTGGCCGGGCAGAGCCCACCCTTGACGCACCCCCACCTTGCCCTCTGTGCCTCGCTGTCCCAATGGGAAGAAGAGGATTCGGGCAGCTCTGTTCACAGTGGGAGCACGGGGGTCCACAGGTGGTGGCCCAGGGAGGGCGCCCCCATGTCCCTGAGCTACAACCACCGTCAGAGTGCCTGCCCTACCACAGCCCCCCACCAGCAGACCCTCCCGCTGTCCTGGAGCCCTAACGTCCACCGGGCTGTGCTATGGGCTCGGGGCCCGGGCCCCTCCCGGTGCTGCCCACCCTGGCGGGGAGACTCCAGTCCCCAGTGGCCCGCCTCAGCCCCTCGGCCCCTCAGCCCAAGATGCATGAGATGTGTGAGCCGGGGCTTCCAGAATGTACTGATCACCGGCAACCCCTCCCCCACATCTTCAGAACAGTTAGCACATCGTCTGCAGTGACGTGCACTCAAGAGTTTCCAGGCTCGCTGTTAATAACTTGGAGTCTTGCCTTCAGCATCTGCATTTTAATAAGGGGCATGCTCTTGGCCCCGAGAACCACCACGTTCCCCAAGCGCAGTGAGGACTCCGGGGCATGGTTGTGGCAGAGCCGGGACCCAAACCCAGCAAGACAGCGAGTCCAGCTCAGGGACACGGCCACACACACGGGCCACACAGGCCCACGTTCTCCCGCCCTGGTCTCCTCCCCAGGCCTCCCAGCAACCGAACCGGACCCTCGGGGTTTCTGAGGATACGTGGGGTGTTGGGGGTCCCTGCCTGGACTGGCCCCGACCTGAAGGCTCACCTCCTGCTCTGGTCTCACCCTGCTGGTCTGTAAGGCAAGTGTGTGGAGGGCGCCAGGTCCACCCATCCCTGTGGCCACTGGCGCCCTGGTCTCTGCGGCCCAGTGTCACCAAGATGTGTCCATGAAAACAGACGTCAGGAGATCTGGCACAGAAGTCCTCCTAAGGGCAAGACCCCCTTCTCTCCTACAGGGTCGAAGACGGCAGCCTCTTTGTCACCACACCTGGGACTTGAAAAGCAGCAGGCGGGGCTGGCATCCTCCCCCACCCCCAACCCCACTCCCGCTGGAGAGGAAAAAGGATCCAGTGCCGGCTCAGCAGCAGGCCACCACCAGAGGGCAGCAGAGGCCAGGCCAGGCCAGGGCCCGGTGCATCAGGCTACTCTCTGTCTGGGATGCTGGGTCCAGGGTGCTGGGTCCAGGGTGCTCTCTCTAGGATGCTGGTCCGGGATGCTCTCTCGAGGATGCTGGTCCAGGATGCTCTCTCTAGGATGCTGGTCCGGGATGCTCTCTCTGGGATGCTGGTCCAGGGTGCTGGTCTTGGATGCTCTCTCGAGGATGTTGGTCCTGGATGTTCTCTCTAGGATGCTGGTCGGGGTGTTCTCTCTAAGATGCTGGTCCGAGCGTGTCTTCCCTCCACTAAATGCCTCGGGGCCCCGCCCAAGTCCTCACCTCTAGCACAGCCCCGTCCTACGACCTCGTGAGCAATGACCAGGCTTGTGGCAGAATGCTCACGAGACACTGCTGAGCAACAGCCTGTGGAAGGGTGTGTGTGGGATGAACCCACCTCGCTGGGCAGCAGGAGCTTGCATCTGAGAACGGTTCTCACACCCCGAGCCCTCCTGACGGCAGAGGACAGGGCCGCTTAGCGTGTCCTTCTGCCCCGGAAGAGCTGGCCGGATCCAGAGGCCAGTCACATCTGCGACCTCTCAGAGGCTGCTGGCCTTATTTGCAGAACAATGAGGTTCTAGTCTATCCTGTCTCACTGATCAGCTGGAAATTTCCGTAAAAAGGAGCTTTGCATGTAACCCCTCCTCCTTCGTCTGCTGGTTGTCAGTGGCCCTGTGGCTTTCCGCTGGGATGGGACGTCCCTGGCTCATACCCCACTTTCCTGTCTCTCCCCGGAGCCCCTGCCCCGCGTAACGGGACATGGCTTCGGGAGACCGCAGGCCGGGCACAGAGGCAGTTAACGGGTCAGGATTTGGTTTCCGGGCCTTCGTGCAGAGTGAGGAAATAGGTGTATTTTTAAAGGTAGTCCGTGTTCTTGTAGGGAATGGTCAGTGGGGTGAGCACAAGAGGAGCAAAGAGTCAGGAAGCAAAGGTTATTGTGCAGCAAATCCTGTGAATGGGAGACACGGCACTGGGGCCACAGAGAGGCGCGCCAGCGTGATCAGGAGGAGGGGAGAGCCGAGCCAGCCATCCTTATCGGGGTTTCCACGGGGAAGGCAAGGCAGAGCAGGGGGAGTGGCTTAGGTTTGGCTCCCTTGAATAATTCCAACGGGTTGTAGGCTGTAGGGTGTCCCCAGTTGCCTGGGGGCCCTGGGGTGACGAAGGCAGGGGAGAATTATCCCCTGGGCTGCACGTCCAGACGGAGGAGGAGGTGTGGCTCCAGGATGCTTAGTTCCAGCATTGAAGACAAGCTCCCAGATGAACTTTTGCTGTCCCTAAGAACCTGCTTACCCCGAGGGTCGGTCTCTCCCCAGCCAGAAAGGGGTTTTAAGTTGCCAAAACATCACCATATCCAGAACAGACATTTTAGTATGTGCCCGACAAAGGCCCAGCGCATGTGAGTTCATACCGATATTTTGGAATCCAATGCAGGGCCTTGGGGTCTCTGTATTGTGTTACAACTTACTCAGTATGGTGTTTACAACGCCTTTGTCTGCTGTTTAAAAAAAATGTTATTTACTTTATCCAACATTCCACGCACTGGGTTAAATTTGGACTCCAAATGGGTTCAGGACACAAAAACATAAACAGATGTAAGATAGAATATATAATGTATCCTGTTCATCATTTCCTATGTAATATTTAGCCTTCAATAAATAAACATAATGCCTCACACTCTGTCTCTCTCTCTTTCGAAAATAAATAAACATTAAAAAATTTTTTTAAGAAAAGGGGCGCCTGGGGCGGCTCAGTCGGCTAAACGTCCAACTTAGGCTCAGGTCAAGATCTCACGGTTCATGAGTTCAAGCCCCAAGATGGGCTCTGTGCGGACAGCTCAGAGCCTGGAACCTGCTTCGGATTCTGTGTCTCCCTCTCTCTCTGCCCCTCCCCTGTGCATGCTCTGTCTCAAAATTAAACATTAAAAAAAAATTTTAATAAAATAAAATAAATAATCATAATGCATAAAATATAGTCTACGAGGACTTTAGGAAAACACAACAAACAGAATGATTGTCTCTGGATGATCATATACAGGCAATTTTAGTTTTTTTATGCTTTTCTGAAATTCCCAGCACAATATTTAATATGTACAGTTTAATAAGCACTGATCAATGCTCTCCCAAATTGTAATTTGCACCCACGAAATAATGCTGCAAAAGAAAGATGAAACCAAGCCATCGTGAATAAGTAAAGACCCTGTTGACGCTAAGAGACGTGTTCTGGTTTTAGTTAAACGTGTGGTGTGTGTAAGTGGAACTCACAGGTGCGGCTGTCATGGTGGGTGTCCCCGAGGGTCAGGGTGCCCCCACCCGTGAGAATGCCACGGACACCGGGGGGCTCCGGGCTGCGTCCCCTTCCCTCCAGCCCAGAAGGCAGAGCCCCAGGATGCGGGGGGTGCAGGGCCCAGGGTCCCAGCCCTGCTTTACACCATCAACAGCCCACGCCTCCCAGAACACTGAACGGACGTCCTCGCCATTGCCGCGACACACAGGCTTCCTGACCTCGGACCACCCCCTCCTGGTCCCGTCTCCCCAGACGCCCCGCTGTGTCCAGATCCTGTGCATCCTGCAGGGTCCAGATCACACGCCAGGCTCTCCATAGGTGGCCCATCTGTGGGCCCTCCTGCCTGATGGCGCTGGACGCCTGAGAGCCCCTCCTCGTCGGGCTGTGGCTCATTCACCCCTGCATCTCTCAGCACTGAATGCACCATGGGCACGAAACGCACATCCACTAAAGAAACAGAGAACATCCTTCAGGAGCGGCGCACCGGGCTCCCAGTGCGAGATGGGGTGTCCTGGCCCAGAAAGTTCACCATGTGTGGCAGTGTCCACATGGAGCCTGAGGCATGATGGGGTCCGGAGCAGACCCAGCGGCCCAGGCTGGGAGACCTGGTCATCTCGGCTCCTTGCGTCCAAGTCCATGTTGTGACTATTGTCATCAGTTACAAGGTACGGACCACATTAGACAATGGCCCGGTGACCTTCACTAAGAACCACGGAGCTCGAACTGGTTCCACAGAACCTTCTTGTTACCGTGAACACGTGAAGCTGCTGCTTTGAGAGCCTCTAGAGTTCACATCTTCGAGCCAGAACAATCCCTGGCGCCCACGCACCTGCCGGCTCCATGGTGCTCGAGGCCCTCACGGGGGATGAGAACGGCTGGTCACCGAGGGCAGGTCCTCCGCAGGCCCTGAGGTGACACCTGTGTGACCAGGAGGCCAGAGCTGCACCATGTTCGGGGCTGAGCCGGGAGCAGCCATCCTGAGCTCGGCCAGCTGGGCCTGGGAGCCGAGCCTTGGGACAGAGGGCTCGGCCCCTGAAGTGCAGCCCACCAGAAGGAGGCCAGAGTGGAGGGGTGACCCCTCACCCAGCAGGTGCTCCAGGGGCTCCTGGGAAGCCTTGCAGCCACAACCCCAGCACACTGGCGAGTCTGGTTAACATTCTTAGTTAGAATGTAGCACGTAGGGGGCAGAGCACTGCTCACCAGCGCCCTGCTGGCTGGATTCGCACAGGTGCACCCCGGGGGTGTGCTGACACGGGGGGGGGGGTGGCAGCACCCGAGGATGGACAAGGCGCAGAACCGTGTGTATAAATAAATGCACAAACACGACCGTTAGGACTTCAGCGACAGTATAGTGAGGGTGCCGCAGACGTGAGCCTCCATCCGCGCATTAAATAAAGCAAGACCCACACCGCGCACAAGGCCTGTCACCTTCATTAGTGATGGAAATCAAGCGTACTGAGGTTGTCTGACCCAGCTGTAGCGGGACGTGGAACTGCGTGCGATCTCTCTTGGCGACAAAGTCACGGGTGTCCCTAACAGTACCAGAGACGCCCCTTGCGGGTGCTGACGGCATGAGTCACACCTCTCCTGCCACCTCGTCTGGAACCGACTCAAACACAGAAGCCAGAGTGGTAGAAAACAGGTGTGCGTGTGTGTGCATGTGTGTGTCCACGCACACGTGTCGTGTTGTGTGGGTGTTGGACATATGTCAAGTTCACCACTGGTAAGGGGCTCTGGGGACTCCAGAGCTGGGCCTGCGGCCTCAGCTGGGCTCCTTCTGGTCCCTGACCCCCCCCCACCTGTCACCCCAAGAACGTGGGACCTTCAAGCACAGAGAGGCTCCCTGACCTGCTGGCCTCGGGGCACCACATGCCCCAGGCGACTCTGCAGGGGCAGGCCCAGGGGCTCGCGCCCAACCCTCTTTTGTGTCAGAGCAGGGGAAGGGAGGCCTTCCCAGGTACTCCACCAGCCCCCGCCCCCCCGGAAGCTCGGGTCTGCACGGCGCGCTGGAGTCCTGACTCCTGACTCTGCTCCCAGAGCCCCACCCCACACCCCCGCCCTGGGCACCCGCCGCTGCTTCTGCACCACTCACTGGAGCCTCTGTCCTGGGAAGAGAGGGGACAAGAAGTGAGCATCACCTCCCATCCCCTAAACAAAAACTTCATGTCAATATCAGATCACGCCTGTGAAGGCACATTTCATGTGTCTGCTGGGCTAGAACTTCACGCTCAGTGTTTGGTCAAACGCCAGTCTCGATGTTGCCAGGAAGGTATTTTTAAGATGACATTAACCTTTACATCAGTGCACCCTAATTATAGCATAACATGGGTGGGCCTCATCCAATCAGTTGAAGATCTTAAGAGAAAAAGGCCGAGGTCCCCCAAGAAGGAGGGAATTCTGCCTCCAGGTGGCTTCAGACTCAAGATGCACGATCAGCTGCTTCCTGCGTCTCCACCTCCCCACTGTCCTGCAGACTGGTCTTGTCAGCCCCATGATTAGGGGAACAGCTCGAAGATAGAGAGAGATGATAGATAGATGATAGATAGATAGATAGATAGATAGATAATAGATAGATGATAGGTGATAAATAGATAGATGATATAGATAGATAGATAGATAGATAGATAGGCAGATAGATGATAGATGGACAGATAGATGATAGATAGATGATAAATAGACAGATAGACAGATAGATGGATAGACAGATGATAGATAGATGATAGGTGATAGATGATAGATAGATAGGTGACAGATACAAACACACACAGAGTGACAGAAAGATGGAGACACGAAGCAAGGGAAAGACTGACAGAGAGACTCACACAGAGAACGGGAGATACAGAAAGGGGAGGAAAGGCGGACAGCATAGTCCTTCCTGGAGGTCAAGGAAGCAAAATGCAGAGAAGGGGCAGGAGCCAGGTGGTCAGGTCCACGAGGGCCAAGCCACGCTTCTGTGTCCCTGGCGCCTTGAAGGGCCCTCGGACTGGACCCAAAGAGCAGCTCCTGGTTCCCCAGGCCCCACACCCCCGCGGTCCCCCCTGCTGTTCAGGGCAACTTCACCCCAGAGCGGGGCAGAGTTGGGCGCGTCTGCTCCTCTGGGCCGGACCCAGGACTACATGTGATGAGATCAGAAGACTCCCTTCCCTCTGTGTGTCACTCTGTCCCGCCCCCCCCACCCTGTCCCCAGCCAGCTCCGTTCCCTGTGACACCAGAGGCTGTCCCTGACAAGACCCTAGAGCTGGCTCCTGCTGTGCTAGGAGATGAGGCCGCCAGGCCCCACACCTGCGCTGTGGACACCGGTCTGCACACACTCCCCACCCAGAGACGCTACGCTGACGTCTGTCTCGAGGGTGCCCCCCCGACCCAAGGCCGTGGCAAGTCCCCTGTTTTCCAGACACAGTTCGTACCCAGCAAACAAACACAGCGTCCTGGAACCCACTCGCCTCCCGCTGGAACCCGCCACGGCCACGGAAAGAAAGGAAAGGGACTTGGTTCGCAAATACAGTCAACCCTCGGATGGTGAGGAACTCTTTCTGCGAGGGTTCCGCAAGACGAGCAAACATTCCTGATAAACTGTAACTTGATCAACGAGCCGTGTCTTGCAACACGAGTCGTACGTGACGCCGAACGTCACATGATCACGACTGAGCCCACGGCTCTTGAAATTCGCTTTGATATGCGAGCGCTTTGGGTGACACACGTGTTTCCGGAATGAATTATGCTCGCACACCTAGGTCTGGCTGCATTAGGACTGGCAGCAGTTCAAACTGGTCATGTGATGCATTACGGGCCACAGGGGACGATTCTGCGTGGGGGTGGCGTCATTCCCCAGCACATGCGGGGCGTACACTTTGGCTCATCCTTCTGTCCTGTCGCTGCCTGACCGTGAGCCCCGAACAAGGCTTCAGAATCAGCGTTCCACTGGTGCACCTGGGAGGCTGTCTGATCGAGTGACTTGATCTCGGGGTTGTGGTCCGGGCCCCACAATGGGAGTAGTGATAACTTAAAAATAAAGTCTTTAGGAGCGCCCGGGCGACTCAGTCGGTTAAGCATCCGACTTCGGCTCAGGTCGTGATCTCGCGGTCCGTGAGCTCGAGCCCCGAGTCGGGCTCAGTGCTGACAGCTCAGAGCCTGGAGCCTCTTCAGATTCTGTGTCTCCCTCTCTGCCCCTCCTCTGCTCACACTCTCAAAAAAACAATTTTAATAAACATTTAAAATTTTAAAAAGGATTCCTTTAAAAAACAAACCAGCGTTCCACCGGCTGGCACTCGGAAGCGTTTACCCTCTGTCCCCAAAGGGAGCTGGCGTTACAGCAGAACGTGATCGGACCCTCGCTTCCCTCCACCCGGAGGTAATGGAGTCACGATGAGCCCTAGACACCGGGTGTGAACATGTAACAAGTGGTGGGGACTGTTCGGTGCTGGGTCACCTCATTACTGGGGATACAGCACTAGCGTTGTGGAAGCACCTCGGTCCCGTGGGCACGACCGGGCCAGCCTCCGAAACCGTCCCCAAGCCAACCGGTGGCACGTGGCTCAGCAGAGAGGGACCGGTCTCTTGACTTCGAAGCCTCGCTCTTTCTATGCGCTGCTCCGTGGGAACACCGCACGGTGGCCCTTTCCTTCCAGGGACACCCCGGTAGGATTCGTGAGCAGAGACCCCCCACAACCACCACCACCCACACCCCACACCCCCACACTCCCTACCCCACACCCTCACCCCTCCCACCCCTAACTCATACCCCCTGCACCCTACACCCCTCCCACCCCTCACACCCCCACACCCCCTACACCACCACACCCCCCACCCCTCCCACACCTTACAACTCCCCCACACCCCCCAGCCCCTCACACCCCTCACACCCCACACACCCCACACCCCCAAACTCCCTACAGCACACCCCCCACCCCCCACCCCTCCCACACCTTACAACTTCCCCACACCCCTCACACCCCCCATACGCCACACCCCCACACTCCCTACCCCACACTCTCACCCCTCCCACCCCTCACACCCCCCCACACCCCCACACCCCCTACACACCCACACCTCACACCCCTCCCACACCTTACAACTCCCCCACACCCCCCACACCCCTCACACCCCCCACACCCCACACTCCCTACCCCACACCCTCACCCCTCCCACCCCTAACTCTTACCCCCCGCACCCTACACCCCTCCCACCCCTCACCCCCCCCCGCCCCACACCCCCACCCCTCCCACACCTTACAACTCCCCCACTCCACTCTCACAACCCGCACCCCCCACACCTCCCCATACCCCCCTATCAGCCCCAGGGCCCACTGCCCCTCCAGCAGCTGGGGCCTTAAAGGCACTGAGATGAACAAAAACACCTGACTCTCGCTGGTGAGACTCCCCGGATCCAGATGAACTAAGACAAAGTCTGTTGCCTTGTAGGTCAGCGCCCTCAGGGAACAGGTCCCCTAGGTGTCTCCTCTGTGTCAGTGGGAGGCAGCTTTGCAGAGCTGTACCATGTGAGCAGGGGAGGAGCAGAGAGAGAAGGAGACACAGAATCCAAAGCAGGCTCCAGGCTCTGAGCTGTCAGCCCACACGGGGCTCAAACTCACAGACCGCGAGATCATGACCTGAGCTGAAGTCGGACACTCAACCGACTGAGCCCCCCAGGTGCCCCCAAAATGAGTTTTGAACTGGTCCCACCTCTCAATTTTTTGGATGAGTTTGAGAAGGATTGGCATTAATCCTTCTTCAAATGTTTGGTGGAACTCACCCACGAAGCCATATGGTCCTGGACTTTTCTTTTTGGGAGAGATTTTTGATCACTGATTTAATCTCCATACTAGTTATAGACCTGTTCGGACTTTATATTTCTTCATAATTTAGTCTTGATAGGTTGTACATTTCTAGAAGTTTTTCCATGTCTTCTCAGTTATCCAGTCTGTTGGCGTATAACTTCTTTCTTTTTTAGGTTTATTTATTTATTTTTGAGAGAGAGAGAACACGTGTGTGTGTGTGTGTGTGTGTGTGCGCGCGCATGTAGGGGAGGGGCAGAGAGAGAGAAGAGAGAGAATCCCAAGCAGGCTGCACGCTGTCAGCACAGAGCCTGAGGTTGGGCTCGAACTCAGGAACCTAAGATCATGGCCTGAGCTGAAATCGATAGTCAGATGCTTAACCCGCTGAGCCCCACTGGGCGCCCCAATCGGCATATAATTTTGATAGCAGCCTCTTATGATCCTTTTTATTTTGCTGACATCAGTTGTAATGTGTCCTTTTTCATTTCTGATTTTATTTATTTGAGTCTCACACTTTTCTTTGTTAGTTTCAACTAAGAAATTGTCAATTTTGTTGGTCTTTTCAAAAACCAACCAGTGTCACTGATTTTTTCTATTATTTTGTGTTTCTTATCTCATTTATTTCTTCTCTAATAACATTTCCTTCATTCTGCTAAATCAGGGCTTATTTTGTTCTTCTGTTTCTAACTCTTTGATGTGTAAAGTAGGCTGTTTATTTGAGAACTTTCTTCTCGTAACATGAGCACTTACTGCCACAACCTTCCTTCTTAGTAATGTGTTTGCTGCATTTCATAAGCTTGGATGTGCTGTATTTCCATTTTCATTTGGTTACAGAGTATTTCCTAATTTCCTTTTTGATCCCTTCTTTGACCTCACCGTTGCTCAAAAGTGTGTTGTTCTATTTCCACATATTTGTGAATTTCCCAGTTTCCCTTCTGCTTTGATTCCTAGTTTCCTTTCATTGTGGCTAAAAAAAGATATTTGATATGATTTCAACCTTCTTAAATTTGTTAGGACTTGTTCAGTGACCTAACAAGTGATCTATCCTGGAGGGAAAAAAAATGTGTGTGCACTTGAAAAGATTGTGCATTCTGGGGTTCCCCAAGGTGGCTCAGTCAGTGGACTGTCTGACTCAGCTCAGGTTATGATCCCAGCTCAGGTTCATGAGATCAAGCCCCACCTCAGGCTTTGTGCTGACTGCATGGAGCCTGCTTGGGATTCTCTCTCTCTCTCTCTCTCTCTCTCTCTCTCTTTCTCTCTCTCTCTCTGCCCCTCCCCAACTCATGCTCACTCTCTCTCTCTCTCAAAATAAATACATAAACTTAAAAAAAAAAGAAAAGATTGCGCATTGTGCAGCTGTTGGGGAGAATGTTCTGTGCATATCTGTTAGGTCCATGTGGTCAATGGTGTTGGTCAAGTCCTGTGTTTGCTTATAGATCTTCTGTCTGAATATCCCATCCATCACCCTATCCTTATGGATCTGATATCCCGTCCATCACCCTCACCTTATGGATCTGATATCCCATCCATTATGGACAGTGGGGGCTGAAACCTCCTGTTGCTTTCGTACTGCTGTCTATTTCTCTATCTCTCCCTGCCGCTCTATGGTTGTTTGCTGTAGGTATTCAGGTGCTTTGATGTTGGGTGCATATATAATTATTATCTCTTCCTGATGAATTAACCATTTTATGATTCTATAATGTCTTTCTTTGACTTAAAGTCCACTCCCTGATAAAAACATAACCATCCCATTCTCCCGTGATTACCATTTGCTTGGCATATCTTCTTTCCTCCCTTCATTTTCAGCCTGTGAGTTTCTCAATCTTAAGTGAGTTCCTTATAGACAACATATGGTTGGGTCTGGTTTTCTATGGGAGGAGGGTTCTTTATTTTAAAGAGCAGGGGAGAGGACCAGAGTGAGGGAGACAGAGAGAGAGAGAAAAAATCCCAAGGAGGCTCCACACTCAGCACAGAGCCCAAATTGGGGCTCAAACCTGTGACCCTGGGATCATGACCTGAGCCAAAATCAAGAGTTAGATGCTCAACCAACTGAACCACCCAGGTGCCCCTATTTTTTTTTTAATCTGTTCAGCCATCCAATGTCTTTTGATTGGGAAGTTTGATCCATTTACATTTAAGTTAATTATTGATAAAGGAGAATTTAGTTTTTCCATTTTATTAGTTGTTTTCTGTTAGTTTTGTAGTGGTTTTTTGTCTGTCTTTTCCTCTCTTGCTGTATTCCTTTGTGTTTTGTTGATTTTTCTTTTTGTATTGATTTGCTTTGATTCCTTTCTCTTTTTCTTTTACATAACTTCTATAGGTTTTTTTGTTACCTTGTGACTCACACAAAATATCTGATAGTTATAAGTGTATTTTAAGCCAATAGCAAATAATTCCATCACATACAAATACTCCACCTTTAACGTCTTCTGACAAGTGCATTGTTACTGTTGTCACAACTTATGTCTATTCATATTGTGAATTTTAACATAGTTTTATAGTTATTTTAATACTTTTGTCCTTTAACTTTTATACTAGTATTAAAAATTGTTTACCCACCACCACTACAGTAATGCGGTATTCTGTATTTGTCTGTATGTTTACCTTTACCAATGTGTTTCATGTTTCCTTACACTATTGTGTTACTGTTTAGCATTCTTTCATTTCAACTTGAAAAATGCTCTTTATCATTTATTGTAAGGCAAGTCTAGAGGTGATGAATTCCTTCAGCTTTTGTTTGGGAAAGTCTTTCTCATTTATTTTTGAAGGACAGTTTGCCAGGCATAGTATTTTTGGTGGGCAATTTCTTTCTTCCACAACTTTGAATATATTATCCCACTTCCTGCTGACCATTAAGGTTTCTGCTGAAAAATTCACTGATAGTCTTATGAGGGATTTCCTTTTATATGATAAATTCTCTCTTCATCTTTTGACAATTTTGTTATAATCTGTCTGAGTGTAGATTTCTTTGGATTCCTCTGATCTAGTATCCTTTAGGCTTGTTGGATCTAGATGTCCATTTTCTTTCTCAGATTTGGAGACTTTTCAACACTCATTTCTTTGATTAAGTTTTCTGTTGTTTCTTTCTCTCTTCCCCTTCTGGGATTCCCACAATAAGCATACTGATTTCCTGCTGTTTCCCCGTAAGTCCCTTGAGCTTTTTTCATTCTTTTCCATTTTTTTTTCTTTTTGATCCTCAGACTGAATAATTTCCAATGACCTGTCTTCAAGTTCACTGATCCTTTCTTCTGCTTATTCTTGTCAACTGTTGAACTTCTCTCGTGAATTTTTCAGTTCGATTACTATGTTATTCAGCTCCCTGGTTTCCATTTGGTACTTTTTTAACTTTTTCTCTATGTTTAAATTCTACTTTGTTCGTGCACTGTTCTCCTGACCTTGATGAGCATCTTTCTGACAGATACTTGGGATTCTCTGTCAGGTGAATCATTAGGGTTGGTTTCTGGATATTTATCTTTTTCCTTCGTTTAGGCATCTTTGCTTGATTGTCCATTTTCCTTGGCTCTTTGTGTTGATGGCGGCACATTACACGAAGCAAGTACCTCTCCTGGCTTTTCTTCATGGATTGTGCTTGTACAGAAGACCTCACCAGTCATCCCAGCCAGAGGTCTGGGGCAGGGGGAGCTCTCCCAACTCTCCCCAAGGAGAATTGAGCAGCTGTGGTTTTGGGATGCTCAAGGGATCTTTGCTGAACTAAGGGGAATCTATGCATCTACCAATCCAAACCTCTATCTGCTCTCCCACAGGCAGCTAGACTGTGTCCAACCCTTCAAAGCCACAAGATTTAACAGACAGGTTCTAGTTCTTTGGGCATCTCCAGAGAAGTTGGGACACTGGATGAATGGATCGATCCTCTCCCCACCCAGAAAAGAAAGATGAGAGCTTAGGGGCTTTTTATTGCCTGTTTACTCTGTGCTGAGCAGGGAAGAGAGTGTACAGCAGCCCAAGCTATGGCCTCTGGCAGCTAATACTCCGGGCAGTGGACTGTGTAAGATCTGCTAGATCCCCAAGACAAAAGCCATTCCTCTAGGGGGCCCCTCAGAAAAGTTGGGATGCTAGACACATGAACCAACCCCCTTCCTCCCCCTGGGTGAAGCTGGGAACTAAGGGGTCTTTTCCTGCCCTGCACTGAGGGCAGGGGCTCCAACAAGAGGGTTCTAAAACCTCTCTTCCACCCTCAGCAAGTCTGGTGTCATAAAATCTTGGCATGCAGAAGCCTTTCCATTAGTTCTGGACTTCTCGCAAAGGGAATTTGCTGCGCATAGTTGCTGAATCAGTGTGTTTGCGGGGAGGGTGAGATTTTCCCAGGCTTCCTTTTCCAACATGTTTCTGACATCGCCCCCTCCTTCATTTTTTCTTTCTGGTTCCTCAGACCGAAGATTCTCTATTAATCTGTCTCTGAATTCACAAATCCTTCCTCCTGCCGGCTCAATTTTTTTGTAAACCCCACTAGCAAATTTTTCATTTCAATTATTATACTTTATAACTTCAGAGTCTCTATTTGGTTCTCTCTAGTATTTCTCTATATTTATTGATATTCTCTATTTGGCGAATCATAGCTGTCATATTTTCCTTTAGTTCTTTGCACATATTTCTAACTACTGATTCGAAGCTGTTATTTACAAAGTGCAATATCCAGGCCCTTCAGAAACATCTTCCATTGGTGCCTTTTTTTCTTCTATGTATGGTCCACACTTTCTTGTTCTTTGGGGTTTTGTTGTTTGTTTGTTTGTTTGTTTCATGTCTTCTAGCCTAATTGTTGAAAACTGAATGTTTTAAATTACTTTTTTTAATGTTTATTTGTTTTTGAGAGACAGAGAGAGAGCATGCACACGCGCATGAGTGGGGGTGGGGCAGAGAGACAGAGAGACACAGAATCTGAAGCAGGCTCCAGCCTCTGAGCTGTCAGCACAGACCCCTATGTGGGGCTCAAACTCATGAACTGTGAGGTCATAATCTGAGCTGAAGTTGGACACTCAACCAACTGAGCCACCCAGGCACCCCAGAAAACTGAGTGTTTTAGAAAATATATTGTAATAATTCTGGTTAGCTTTCTCTCCCTCTCTCTCTCTCTCGCTCTCTCTGTCTCTCTCTCTCTCTCTCTCTCACACACACATACACACACACACACACACAAATATACACGATTTGTTGTTGCTGTTGTTTCACAGTTGTTCTTGTTGCTGAATATTTGGTTCGTGATTTTCCTGGATTAATTCTATAGATTCTGTATTCTCTACAAGCTCTTTTTAGTTCTTGTTTTTATTTTTAAGCCTGACTTCCTAAGAGTCACCTTGGATCCGTATAATTTAGTGATCAGCTAATTATCAATCATAAGATATCCCTCAATGCCTTGCACCACTCCTCGCCTTGAGGATCTGTTTGTAGAGGTGCACCCTGTTCACACAGGGCCCTGAGGCCAGCCTGACCTCTCCCTCCCGGGTCCCTCCTGGGCGTGTACACCTCCCTGAGTGTGCCTGGGAATACATCGGCACTTCTCAAAGTTCCCTCCACTCACCTCCTTCTCCAGGTTTTCCTTTTAAACGTGACACAGGCTTTTTCCACCCCAACTGAAGGAATAGCCTCGTGCGGCTGCGTATTACCAGCAGATCACCCGTTTCCTATAATGGGATAGGGCTTTTTTTGTTTTCAACTGAATGCTGAGTCAAATCAATCCAGACTGTTCTATGAGAACGAGGACGCTGCAGGTTGTTTCTGGTAGGTCAGCCTGCTGACTCTGCTCTGAGGGTGGGACTCTGTGGAGCTTCCTGAGCAGCCACCCTCTCTGCTGGCTGTGTTGCTGTGGCTTCCCATGGCTCTCATGCCACGAGCTGGTAATGAAGAGCAGGCAGTCGTGGCAGCCCCACCTCACACCCAGCCACCCTTGTGCAACGTCCATAGGGGTGTTTTCCCCAGTGGATGCCTTTCGGCTCGTTCTGTGCCTCTGGTTAGTTTTCCCCGTGCGAAAGTGGTGGATTCTCATTGCTTTGTCATTATCCGTATTGCTTTTGTGGGAAGGGAGTTTCCTGAAATCCACCGTTCCAGAAGCCAATCCTTGTCAACAGTCTTTATGTTGAAGCTGCCTTGAAATTCTTTAGGAATCAAGTCAGGTATAGAGCATGGAAAGGCTATGATAGTCATCCTATAAAATCATCCTTGAAAAATGTACAGCACTATTAGAATATTTGAGAGACTTTCCAAAGCATTGAGGGAGATTTTTATAAGCTGTATCTTCAGCCTGAACTATTCTATTTTTTAAGTGGTTCTAGTTTTTCCAACAGAATCTGATACGGCATTCGAGACAAGTTAAGACACTTCCGTGAACCTGTGACCCTGACTCAGAAGGACCCCTTGAAACTTGATCAAGAGGCTATTACCTTAAGATTTCCTTGATATGAAGGGGTGTGAGATCAGGTCATGATCTCACAGTTTGTGAGTTTGAGCCCTGTGTCGGGCTCTGTGCTGACAGCTCAGAACCTGGAGCCTGCTATGGATTCTGTGTGTGCGTGTGTCTCTCTCTCTGCCCCTCCCCCACTACTCTCTCTCTCTCTCTCTCTCTCTCTCAAAAATAAAATAAAAACATTAAAAAAATTTTTTTAAGATTTCCTCGGTGCAACAAGAGCAGATGCTTATAACAAAAAATCTGCCAACCAGCTGCAGCCCGTGCAAACCACTGGTAAATCGTGTCTGATTAAAGCGACAGAATGGAAAATCTTGGCACACCTGTGTCTAGAAAGCCACTCTTACCAAGATGCCTAACAAATGCCTTGGTGGAAGAAAATCTGCATCTTCTCTCTGAGATTATTAAGAATAGAAACTGGGGCCCCTGAGGGCTCAGTCGGCTTAGTGTCCGACTTCGGCTCATGATCTCACCATTCGTGAGTTCGAGCCCCACGTCGGGCTCTGTGCTGACTGCTCAGAGCCTGGAGCCTGCTTCGGATTCTGTGTCTCCCTCTCTCTGCCCCTCCTCTGCTCACGCGCTGTCTCTCTCTCTCTCAAAACTGAAAAAACATTTTTAAAATGTGTATAAAAAAGAATAGGAGTGAAGTCTGGAGACAGCCAGTCAACTGCTCTTGAGGCCTGTACAGCTCAATCATCATCATCAGCGAGTCTGAATACTCCTAAGAGGATGGATGCAGGGGGTCCTCAGGAAGCTTGCTTATTGCTTCTCCGAATCTGTAAGGGTGACAGCCCACATCAAGGAATTCACACATTTCTGGGACCAACACCATCAGCCTCGGCCCCTGTTGTCATTTAGGGAAATGATCTGAAGGATTATTGGCTCTTAATTTTGCTCACAGAGAGGAAATCAGCAAAGATACCACCAAAACTCAGAGAGGAACTGAAACCTAAAACTTACGCAGCCAGTGGGGAATAAGAGTCACACCCAGCCGATGTTTATTGAACATGCTCTCATCTGGGCGCCGTCCTTCATTCCAAGGCTCAGGGCAGGGAGGCACCAGGTGACCCCCTCAGCCTGCCCAACCTGCTTACCCCCCAGCTGCTGACACCAGCTGCATTTCCAGACACGCGAGTTCACTGGCCACAAAGAAGGCACTAAACCCTGAGGCCCTCTGCTCCTCGTGTGTGGGACGCTCTGCTTCCCAGCTGCCATTTCCGGCTTGTGTTTTGGGGGCTTTATTAGCTCTCATCTCTGCTTCCAGATCCCCGGTCACTCAGCTACCTAAACAAACGTTGACCATGTACTTGTGCAAACCACTCACTGAAGGCGCGAAACAAAGATGTGGCCAGGGCGGTGCACCCGGTACCACAGAAAATGTGAATTTGGGGTTTTATTTATACAAAAATTATGTACAGTTTCTCCCTTGAGTAAATTCCCAAGTGGTGAACTCTACTCGGGCAACATCCCTTCACGCCTGCCCACTGCTGGCACCGCTCGGCCCTGACGGTGAGACCCGGACCCCCAGAGAAGGAGCTCAGTACAGGTGCATGACCGGGGGGAGGATGCAAGGGTCACTCCAGGACACCAGGCGGGTTTTATTATGAGGATGGCATACTCATTTAGCACGGAGTACACACAACAGGCTTGTGAGCCGGAAGATTCACCGATAACCCGAAATCTCTACATCCGAGTCCCTCAATGCACACTCACGGGCGTATACACACAGACACATACTTACAGACACACACGAATATGCATGCACACTCATGTCCAGACACACTTGCATACGGGTGCACGCCCATGCCAACACACAGATACACATGCACATAAGTACATGCAAATGTAGGCATACAGACACACAGACAGACACGCGGACAGAAATGAACATGGCGGATGCACACACACACACACACACAGATGCACGCGTACGTGCACACACAGAGAACATACCAGCCTTGAATCCCTGGAGCAAACCTCTCTTTATCATGGTGTATAATTTTTTACATATTGCAGAGTTCCATTTGCTGATGACTTTTGTGTCTAAAATAACAAAGCTTTAGGTGTTATGGTGGTGCTGGCTCATAAATGAGTTAGGAAGTGTCCCTCCCTTCTATTTCCTGGAAAAGGCTGGGTCAAGTTGGTGTTAATTCTTTAAAAACTCGGTAGAATTTTCTAGTGAAATCATCTGGGCCTGGATATTTCAATTTGGGGAGTTTGTCTTTTTAATTACAAATTTCATTTTCTTAAGAGTTACGGAGCTATTCAAATTGTCTGCTTCACACTGGGGGAGAGGCGGTAACTGTGCTTTTCCAGGAACTAGCATCATCTAAGTTTGATATTCTTTTAAGTTTTTTTTAATTTGTTTATTTTAAGAGAGAGACTGTGTGCAAGCTGGGGCCGGGCAGAGAGAGAGAGAACCCCAAGCAGCCTCCGCACTGTCAGTGCAGAGCCTGACTCGGGGCTCGAACTCACAAACCGTGGGATCATGACCTGAGCTGAAGTCAAGAGTTGGACGCTGAACCCACTGAGCCCCCCAGCCACACCTGAGTTTGAAATTTCTGTGTGTCGAGTTGTGTATCCCATTCCTTCCCTTCTTATCCCTCCGGTGTCTGAGGGCCTGAGGGATACTCCACTGGATAGTTTGTGTCTTCTCTGTTTTCTTTGTCAGTTCAAGTGCCACTTACTCCAAAAAGTCTTTCTAAAAGGCTCCCTCAAAATGTAAGCTTTTCCTTCCAACAGGCGCGTGAAAAGACAAGAATCATCAGGGAAGTGCCAGTCAGAACCACAGCGAGAGACCTCCTCCACCCATGAGGAGGCCTCTTATCCAAACAAGAAGAACAGAAAACAGCAAGTGCAGAACGCTCACCGCGAGGTCCGGGCCAGACCCCAAGGGCTGGTGGCAGTCCCATCCACCCCAGACTCGCCCCCATCTGGAAACACACCGAGCTGGGGGTGCGGGGTGTGTTCCAGAAGGGCCAAAGCCCCAGGCATCCAGGAGACGCTTTCCGTGGAGGGCTGTGAAGGTGCCGGGGCTCCGGCTGGAAAGGGGAGGGGGCAGAGTCACGGTGTGGCCACTTCCAGGTCCAGCCCAAAGGACAGAGACGGAAGGGATGCTGTCTGACCGCGGCTCTCGGAGGTGGGCCAGGCTCCTCTGTCATAAGGAAGGACAGGATCCGGCTTGCTGTATGTAGTTGGCTACTCCATGCAACACATACTTGGCTCCAGAAAGTTCTCTCTAGAAGAGGTGACACTGTAATGGTCCAGTTTGCCTCTAGGAAGGGATGCTGAGGATTTAGCTTGTTTCCTCTGAAAAAAAATGGCATGAATTGGGGGGCAGGAGTGGAAAGGGGGTCCTGACCAACAGCCAACGCTTTCTCCCTGGCTGAGGGTTGTTTCTGGGGTGCGGCCTTCCAAGACACTGGGATTTCAACTCTGCTGCTCAGGGAGGTGGTGGCCTGGGCACCTGTTGGCCACGGTCCTGCCCCAATGCTCTAGGTGGCCAGGTGACAGAGGTGGGGGCCCTGAGACCCCCCCCTGCAGGAACCAAGGAGGGACATGGAGAATCTGGAACCTCAGGACGGCTCACTCCGCCTGGAGCTCTCTCTGTGTGTCTCTCTCTGGGTCTCTCTCTGCATCTCTGTGCGTCCGTCTCTGTCTTTCTGTGTCTCTGAGAGTGTGTCTGCCTCTCTCTGTGTCTCTGTGTATCTGTCTCTGTCTCTCTGTGTATCTTTGTGTGTTCATCTCTGTCTCTCTCTGGGTCTCTCTGGGTCTCTGTGTCCGTCTGTCTTTCTATCTGTGTCTCTCCTTTTGCCTCAGGGAAGAAAACAGAATAAACAAAGTCACAATGAAAAACAGAGCAATAACTAGCCCCACAAAAAGTATGCTGTGGTTTCCTTCAGGCAAACAGGACCTTAATCCCCAGGACGTTTTCATTTTCATCTTTTTTTAATATTCATGCCACGGGGGCTCAGTAAACACCGGCTGAACCTGACGAATCAAGACGCTGCTCCAGAAAGCTCAGGTCGGAGCTGAGCGCCGGCTAGCTTCTCCCTGCGTCCTGCCGTCCAGCAGGTGCGAAGTGACAGCTCGCTGTGGCTTTGGTTTCTGTTTCCTTCATGACAGGTGGCATTGGGCTCCTCGTCTGCTGGTCACCTGGATGTCTTATCTGGAAAGCCCTCTGCTCAGGTACTGCCCATTTTTTAATGATGGTGAGAATCTTATGTTTTAAACCTTACAATGTTCAAACTCTTCTGAAAACGCTGGGGACTGAGCCTCCTCTAGGAAACAGTGTGTTTCGTGAAATTAAAAATGAAACATTAGCGTTTCTTCCCATGACAGTCTCAGGACACGGGACCATTTGGTCGTCCCCCACGTATCCTCAACATGGAGACCAGCCCCCTCGCGTGGTGGGTCCCTTGAGCTGGTCTGTGTCTGCAGGGGGTCCACGGCTGCGTCCCTGCCCATCCTGGCCAGCTGCACCCCACCATGGGGTCCACGGCTCTGCGGGACCCTCCACCCTACAGCCCCTCCCGTCCCCAAAGGCCCCCTCCTCCACCACCTCCACCAAACCCGTGGTCTCCAGCCGCGTGCTGGGGCCCCCGACAACCTGTCCTCCAACAGAGAGACAGGGATGTAGATGTCCACACATCCACCTCCTTCCTCTGGGGCTGTCCCTCTGACAACAGACTTCGGGTGGGAGGCTGAACGCGCCCAATCTCTCCCATGAGCCAGGCTTCGGCACATGTTTGGCTCGTGTTTTCCCTGAGGCCAGACATGACTCTACAGTGGTCTTGTTTCTGTGGGTCTGTCCAGGTCACGGAGGGGCCCTGATGGATGCTGATTTTTGGTGGGATTGTTTATGTCCGACCGGGGAACCCCAGGCTTAGCCGTGGATACCAGGCCAGCTCCCGGAGGCAGGTGCTTGAAAGCAGCTGTCCCCCATCTGGTGGCCGTGGACTCCTGTCCCCAAGAACATGGCCAGAAGCAAACTCATGAGCACGCCCAGGCTCACGTAAGGTTCCCCGTGTCCCGGAGCCTATGGATTTGACATTTTCGGGGAAGCCTTGTTAGCCAGTATTGGTCACCTCCCACGTCATCCTGGGCAGAGGTCTCTGAAGTGCCTCCTGCCATCACCAGGGGCTAAAGCCTGGTTTCTGATTCATCAGGAGAACCAGGGAGGCTGGTCAAGAAACACACAGCAGCTTGACCCTTGGCCCACAGCCTGTGGCAGCCGCCCGGAGCCCTTGTCTACACAGTCTGCCCACCAGACAGCCGCTGTCTACATGTCAGCCTTCAGGAGGCCAGCCTGCCACCTCCTGTGACGGTCCAGGAAGCCACACGGTGACCCCGTAATGATTGATGGGCCAGCCCCTCGCCTGATCAGCCATCCCGTGTTCCCACAGTGAGCAGATGTCACCACCATCACCGTCTTTATCATCCCGAGGTGACCAGGCCTGTGTCTGCAAAGTGGCAAACTTAGGACTCAGATGGTGGCCTGGATCTCAGGGTCTGCAGTAATAATGCGCCTGTTCACAACCAGCTGTTGGGAGGAAGACCCCAGCCCCCCACCCCCAGCCCCCAGCCCCCAGTCCCTGGCCCCCCAGGTAAGCACCCAGAGGCTCTCCTGTCCTCCATCCATCCCGAAAGAACAAGAAGGAGATGATAGTCTCGGGATTCAGCCCAACATAAAGAATCCCGTCCCCACATCAAACGTCTCATCGAGGCCACTGGGAAACCACATAAGTGACATTATTAAACCATAGAAGTTTCTTTTTAGTGAACAGAGATCCTCACGTTCATGCAAAGAAACAGTCTTGTGTGCTCTGCACACCGTAAAGACAGCTCTGGTGACCGTGGACTCTCAGGGGACGAAGATGCCCTCAGACTGCTGCCCACATGGGGCTCTCATTCTCTCTGAAGGAAAATGACCTGAAAGCAATGCCATCAGTGCTGTTCTTGGTGCCGTGTCAGCATTACCAGCGGGTCCACTGAGGCACTAGCCTGGAGCCACCAGAGAGCTCTGGTCACCGCCGTCACTGACCAACGTCCACCGCCCAGGTCACCACCGTCACCATCCGAGGTCCACCGCCCAGGTCACCGCTGTCACCATCCAATGTCCACCACCCAGGTCACCACTGTCACCATCCAACGTCCACCGCCCAGGTCACTGCCGTCACTGTCCGAGGTCCACCATCCAGGTCACCACTGTCACCGACCAATGTCCATCGCCCAGGTCACCACAGTACCGTCCAATGTCCACCACCCAGGTCACTGCTATCATCATCCGAGGTCCACCGCTCAGGTCACCGCCGTCACCATCCAATGTCCATCGCCCAGGTCACTGCCGTCACCGTCCGAGGTCCACCATCTAGGTCACTGCTGTCACCGACCAATGTCCACCGCCCAGGTCACCACTGTCATAGTCCGACGTCCCCCGCCCAGGTCACCACTGTCACTGAGGTCCACCGTCCACACGTGTGGCTCCTGGGGATCACGTGCTTCGGGACCACATGGAGCCATGGAGAGCACCAGGTGGGAAGAAACAGAGTCGAAACCCTGCCCTGGGCTGTGGCCTTTGGCAGCTTCCCAAGTGTCAGTTAGGTGACACCGGCCCCCAAGGCCAACAGGGCAGGGCCAGGCCACACTCGAGGCAGCTACTTTAGATGGCCTTGCTTCCTGTCTCCCGGGTCCCATGCATGCATGGTGTTCCCTGTCCTCCTGGACAATCGGTTCTGCCCATTCCTGTCCTCTGTCCTCCAGGACGACCATCCTCCGTCCTTCAGGACAACAGTGTGAGCACAAGCTCACACTGGGGCCCAACACCAGCCAGCCGCAACCGCCCACTCAGCAGGCCTGTCCCTAACCCTGAGGTCACCGACCGGCACACGATGCCCCCAGCTCCCCACACCTGTGCAGCCCCAGGACCTGCCAACTCAAAGCCCCAGGGGTCTCACTGTGCGGAGAAGCAGCTGGGTCACAACGACCCCGTGTCCTCATGGAGACCTTGAGGTGAGGTCAGAGACGCCGAGGGAGGCCACTCATGGAAATGATGGTGTCCGCGGAACCCAGCTTCCCTGAGGACCAATCTTCAGAGGAACGGTCCCCAGGACGCTGGCAGATACTAACAATAAGATGGGAAGAGGCTGGACTAAATCTCCAAAAGCAAGTGGGTCATTTAGAGTGATTATATCTCTAAGAAATGGCGCTCTCCAAGGTGACCTCGGCATCGCCAATTCAGTAGCCGCTGCAGCCTGCCTCCAGGCGCGTGGCAGCAGGTGGCTCCAGACCCCACAGCACTGTGTCTCCTGGGTCCCCACAGTCTGAGGCTGACCCACTCTCCTCATCCCATGGGTGCAAGAATCCCACCCCTTGGATGCCCCGGGACCAGGCCACATCTCTGCCCGAGGCTCAGCCCCTGAGCTGCCTCCCCGACCTGGCCTGGGGGATTCAGCTTCTCCCCCGTGCGGTGAGGGGGCCGGACCCCACCTTCCGGCCATGGGGCCACCAGCTGCATTCTGCTTCCAGTCCTGCTTGGAATTTCCAGGGTCCCACGTCCACACACAGGCACTCCCACTCTGCAGACTCCTCAGTGCACACGTCCTCCCATGGCTGCACAGAGCCTCTTCCAGCACCCCCCCACTCCTTTCGGGGATATTTCCGAAGGTCAAGGAGCCCAACTGACTCTGGGCATGGCCGTTCCCATGTGTGGCACCAGAGGGCACCAGCATGGTCTGGGACAGAAGAGGCTGGAGAGTACAGCCAAGTGGGTGCACTGTGGGTGCAGTGACACTAACTAGGGCAACTCACGGAGCCCCTGGGGGAAGGGGCCAGAAAGGTCCAAAGGGCGCAGGGACCACCCACCAGGCCACGTTCAGAGGGGCTGGGAGGGCTGGTCCCGGGACGCGGGGCTCCGGGCTGCAGCCAGCAGGAAGGGGGCATCTGCGGCCCTGACACCAACTCCAGACCCGCCCCCATCCCCCACCGGGCAGCCTTGTCCCAGGGGTATCGCCGAGCATGTCAGAACTGTCCCTGGAAGACAACATGGTCTGGCCAACCCCCCCATCCCCACACCCCACCCCAAAACAACTCAGACTGGAAAGAAGTGGTCAGAAACTTCACCTCTTATGCACCCAAGGTCAAAGAGGACATCCAAGCAAAACAGCACGTCACAGCCAGACCTTCAAAGACAGGGCCCCTCAGGCTACAAACTGGCCCCTGTTTCCAGGGTTCCACATAGCAGGAGTGTCTCCTGTGCCTTCGTGGCAGACGTAAAACTGTATAAAGCACGTCCCAGAAGAAGGGCCTGGTCATTTTTGTCCAGGTCATGGACTCGTGCCCACAAATCTGGGCGGCTCCGTGTGGGGGGACGCGAAGACTCAGGAGGGACAGAGAAGCCCATACCGGGTGTGTGTCCGGTAGCGGGAAAGGGTTCTGAGTCCCCTCGCCTATGCTGGCTTTCGCTGCAGGGCCACGGACCCCACCTCGGGCCAGGCTCTCCAGCACCCACGTGTCCCCTCCATGCCCACCCCCGTCCACAAGGCAGGACAGTCCGCATTGTGACCACCAAGACCAGTAGAACTTTCACCCACCCTAGACTTATTCTTATTATACCAATATTTGCACTTTTAAATTCTGGAATCTATGTTAGTGGCAAATCGCATGAACGTTACTTGCTGTTTTCCACAAACCTTAACATCCCAAAATAAGTAAGAATCTGGTCTGCTTATAAATGCATACATACAATGCACTTTTTGTTATGTTAATTAATGTATTTTTGTTTCTGGTCTTTCCTGTTACCCCCACGGCCAGTCCTCCCACAGAGCTAGTAAGGATTTCCACCATCACCGACCCAGAAAAGGGCAGGTATCTAGGATGGGAGCAAGTGCAAAGGCCCTGGGGTTGCAGCCAGCATGGCCTGTCCAAGGATAACCAGAAGCACATGTGGCCTGCATGATGGGAGCCAGGACAGAGTGGATGAGGTCAGGAAGACCGTGAGGCATTTATTCCAATGAGTCAGGTCAAAGGGCATCTGGCAGAAGCAGGGAGACCCTTCAGGAGACGGTCATACCCAGGGCAGGGGAAGGTGGCAGGACCTGGGCGGCGGCCAGAGGTGGTGATGCCAGCGGTGAGCCAGGGACCAAGGTCGGCTGAAGTATCATTTCCACGGAGCCTGATTGGCTCTAAGTCCTTGAATAGTGAATGATCTTTGATTACCTGGGAATTTTCCAAGCCATGAAAAATCTGCACAGAGGGAGGAAAAAATATCGGGAACGCTTGTCCATCTAAAAACAAATTTGCTCTTTTTCGACTTTGCGCCGGGATGGTAACTCGTGTGTGGGGGTGCCTTGCGGGCTGACAAGCTTAAGGCCACTGTGCAGGTGTAGTGGGGCCATGACCGTCCGCAGTGTCGCGGACCCTGCAGCTGGAACTGTGGCCTGGGGGCTGGATGCCTGGGCGCCTGGTGGGCAGTAGATTGTCCCGGCCTGTCCCCGCGTCTGGGGGTCGCCCACCTGTGGCAGGTGGCGACCTCGCCCTGACACCCCGTCTTCACGCGGCCTTCCCTGCGCCCAGATCCCCTCTTGTCCAAGGACACCAGGCACTGGGTTAGGGGCCACATCTCCAGGATGACCTAACAAACTACCCCCTCAGCAGCCTCCCTCGGCACAAGGCCGTGTCATGGGTCTGGGGGGACGCCCCAGCACCAGTGCCCACCATCAGAGCGCCGTGCAGGCCCACCCCATCCCTGTGAGGCCAGCGGCCGTGCTCAGGGCCTTCGGGGCCGGCCTCAGGGGGTGAGGAAAGTCCGTTTCACAGGCAGGGACATCGGGGACAGGCCCCAGTCCCCTCGGAGAACCTGGCGGACACAAACGGTGTGGACCTGGTGGAGGGGAGTGAATTAGTGAAGCTAAAAACAAGTTTTCTGGACCCTGGAGCCTCCACAGGGGCACCTGTGTGACATCGGGGGGCGGAGTGGAGAGCAGGGCCAGGCTGTGCTAGCGCTCACCCTTCACCCAAGCAGAGCTGCGGGCGCCAAATCGGCGGGCGTTCTCTGCGAGCTGCGGGAGGATGGCGTGGGGAGCCCCTCCCCAGGGCCGTGGCAGCCGCGCGCTGACAGAGGACGCAGGGGCAGCAATGGCACCACGTCTGATTTCCTCGGCAGGATGAGACTGAGTCACACGCTGGTTTGCAGGCGAGGCCTCCGGGGACTAAGTCTGAGGAGCCTTTAAGGAAAACTTTCTCCAAACTTGGAAAACAGCCCTCGGGCTTCAGGGTTTCCTCCTCTTGGGGGAAACTTTCCTGAGCCGTGGATTTGGCCAAGGATGTTGTGAGGTTATCTGCACCGTGAGGTTGGACAAGATCCAACAAAACATCACAGAGAACAGAGGCTTTCTTCAAGGACACGGCCCCGCAGGGCCCCTCGGGGTCTCAGATGATGAGGGGCCTCCCCAAGGGGGGCCGGGCGGTGAAAGCCCAGGGACAGCCCAGGGGACACCGTCTGTCCATGGTGACTAGCTCAAGAGCAGGTGGGGTGAAGCCCAGGCTGGGGCTGGAGCCTCGTCAGGACCAAGTGACCTTCCCAGCTGCCACTGAGGGCTCTCTTGGGGTGTCTCTAGGGGCTCCTCTGCCCTGAGCACAGTCTCCAGCCCCTGGGAGGACACCCCTTCCTGCCCTCCGGCCACCCAGCCTGGGGAATCCTGACTCGCCTGCTTCCTACCCTTGCTGGCAGGCACCAAACCCCATTCCTTTGTCAAAGGAACCCCAACTTTATTTGGGGTACCCATATGTCCAGATGCAAATGCCCACCCCCAGACTCTCTCGCAGCCAGGAGCACCTTGAACAGAGCCTGGATACTGACACTTGGGTGAAGGTCTGCTGAGCCAGATCTCCTAGGAAAAGACGCAGGTCCAGGTGTGTGCGCGACCCACCCCCCCCCCTTCCTGGGATGCCACTGGTATAGAGGCCCCACCGTGGCCCGGAAGCCAAGATCTCGTGTGTCCCCTGGACCTGCTCCCAATCCCTCCCCCATGCTGTGTGGCTCCTGGACCAGCTCCTGATCCCTCCCCCATGCTGTGTGGTCCCTGGATGGGCTCCTGACTCCTCCCTGCACTTCAAGCCCCTGATCACTGCTATCCACCCCCAGGCCAGCATTAAACACCAGCAGCCCCACTGCCACCCCTGAACAGACAGCTTTCTCTCTGTCTACTGACATCCAAAGCCCCATTTCCAGGATATTTTTAAAGCTTGGGGAACAAGGATGTTTTTGCTCTCATTATCTGAACAATTTGGTCAATTGCCACCTTCTGTTTGCTGATGCAGACCAGGTCTGGCTCCAGAGAGACACCATCAGACCTTCTCATCTGCAGAGCCTGAACCCCCCGGCCCAGGCCCCAGGGCAGGGCGTCTGCAGAGCAGAAACCAAGCCCCCAGACCCTGAGGCAGCCCGGGGTCCCCAGGGTGGGACTTAGAGGTTTTTTACTGAGTCCAGCCCAGAGCCAAGAGTGATGGGATGTGAGAGGGATGGGGGGTGAGCCCATGAGCTGTCCTTCTGTCCTGACTGAGGCCTCTCCGGTCGTGCACAGAACAGGCTCAGCCTACGTGTGGGCGTCGCTGGAGCCCAGGATCGAGGCCCTCGTCTCTCCCTCAGTGCTGCTGGTACCCACCTCCCAGCAGGCACGAATGGATTGAATGAATGAATGAATGAATGGGCTTCCCCACACTTTCAGACAGGAGGCCTGCCCCCATCCCCGACACACTTGACACGTGCCTAGGCCCTGTGTCCTCACCGTCTCTCCACCAAGTGAACAGCTCTCGGCTCTGGGGCACACAGGTGCGAAGGTCCCGGGAAGGACAGCTCAGCTTCCACAGCGGACAGCCCAAGTGTAAATGGAGTGAGGACGCCTGGGCACACGGGTGACCCTTGAACAATGTGGGTCTTGGGCACCAACCCCCTCCACGTGGTTAAAAATTCACATCTAACTTTTTTTTTTAACGTTTATATTTATTTTTGAGACAGAGAGAGACAGAGCATGAACAGGGGAGGGGCAGAGAGAGAGGCAGACACAGAATCCAAAGCAGGTTCCAGGCTCTGAGCTGTCAGCACAGAGCCCGACGCGGGGCTCGAACTCACAAACCGCGAGATCATGACCTGAGCCGAAGTCAGACACTTAACCGACCAAGCCACCCAGGCGCCCCTCACATCTAACTTTTGACTCCCGAAAACTTAGCTACCGACAGCCCCCAGTTGACCGGAAGCCTTACACACTGTTAACGCATTTTGTAAGTTATACGAACCACATGCCGTATTCGTGAGGAAGAAGAGATACACCTGCAGTGTGTACTGTATGCCTAAGTGGACCCGTGCATTTCCAGCCCAAGTTTGGGGTCAGCTGTCTACTTGAAGAGGCCAGTGCACACCAGCCAGGCCCTCCGTATGCGCTGAGCGCCGCTGTGGCCGAAGGCAGCGGTCATCTCCGCGGGGCCAGAATCAGGCTTGTACGTCTGCAGAGAAAACTCGTTCGTGGTGGGCGCACCTGAAGGGTGCTGGGCCAGGCAGCCCCTCTTGTCTGGAGAGGCTCCTGGAGGGGCAGGGCGGGCTCCGGGGGCCTCCACGAGGGTGTCCCCGCGTGGCCAGGCGCTGGGTTCAGCACAGCCTCTGCTCTACGGGCCCCGGGGAAGCTGCAGGCGGGCAGTGATGCCGGGCGGTCAGGTGGCTGATGGGCCCGGAACACGGCAGACGGCAGAGCCCTGGGAGTCGGACCAGGAGGGCTCCTAGGGGTGCAGGGGGCCGGGCGGAGCAGGATGGAGCTCGGGGCGGCCTGCACACCAGAGGACACTGGACTGGACGGCCGGTCTCCCCACTGGATTACATGCTTTTTGACCGGCGCCTTCCAAAGCTGAGGAAATTGTACCTCTGCTCTCAAGCAGCCAGAAAAACTGGTGGATCGGCTTTTGGCTAAAATTATATGCCATTTGTGTGGGAACATTAGCTACCTGCCACCAATTGAAAGAAAAGCATGGCCACCTGACCCGCTGCATGTTCAGGGACATACGGTCAGGATACCGGGGCCTCCTGGTGGAAAGGAGGACACGGGGGCACCAGGTGTAAAACCACAGGGCCACCCAGGTGCACACGCCGCGGCGGGCTGTCCCCCAAGCTCTGACCTGAGGGAGGGAGATTTCCGCTCACCGTGTGACCGTCCAGTCCTCTAAACTGGGGGCGCTGCAGCCAGGATCGTGTCCCAGTCCCTGGGACAGTCGTCAGCCCCCCACCCACACCCACCGACCCCCCGACTTCGGCACGCAGCCCTGTGCCCACGGGCAAGAGGGGTCCAGGGCTGTCTGGGGGCCCACCTGCCAGGCGGAGAGACCCCCTGCTTGTCACCAACCTCACGTGCAGGTCTTGGCGCGTGTTCAGCAGAATCAGAACCGACACCATTTATCATGTGGAAATGTCAGCCAGCTGAGGGTCGTCACAGGCGCTTAGCACGCGTGGAGGGCAGGCCAGAGCCTCTGGGGGACCCGGGATGTCGGGGTCTGCTCGAGTCCACAGTGCAATGGGAGGGGCCGCCATGGGGGCTGGAGGGCGCCGCACAAATGCCGCCCTGCCATGCCCCCGGCCACGCCCCTTCCCCCACCCGTCCCTCCCTGGGACCCCCCCCCCCCAGGACACGCTGCCCGCTGGAGCCACCTGCTGTAGGAGCATGACGGGAGTGCTGGGGGGTGGTCAGGACGGGAGGCGGGTGTTTCTAGTGTGACGCAGCATGGCGTCCAGTGACATCCATCTTTCGGCCCCAGGACTTCCTGAGGTCAAGACAGGCAGGGCGCCTGAGAGCCCCGGGACTTTCCTTGGGAACCACACATTTCCTGGCAGTGCGCAGGCAGCCCCCACAGTCCCCTGCCCTCCTGCAGTCACCGGGGCCATAGATGTGGCCAGGAGACAGCAACGTGAGCCGGCCAGAGGACTGGACACCTTAGTGTGGGGGTGACCTCAGGTGTGAGGGTGACCCGGGTGACAGGGTGTGACCCTGGGCATGAAGGGAGGATGTGCCCTTCTGAGCTCCCCAGGCTGCACGACACAGTAGTTGAGGGGGGTGGGACAGGCAAGGGTCTAGGCAGGAGTCCCACCCCCGCCCTGTGGTGCACCTGCTTTCACATAGGGTCAGCCAGTCTCTGTTTGCAGAAAAGAAAAGCAACAGTCTGTCCCATAGAAATGTGCGTCACAGTAGGGTCCGGGAGGCGCTGTCACAGGCGCCCGCCTGGCGACAATGGCCCTGCACACACCCCCACGCTCACGGCACCTCCCGGGACATCAGCATCTGTGGTGTCACGACGCCCCATGAGCCAGGAAAGTCCGTCCCTTCCACGGGGAGGATGTAGCCACCAGCTTGTGCAGCACAGCCTGGAGCTCCCGACCCCTCTGAGCCACAGATGAGCCAACATCCTGAGACGCATAATATGATCAAATGGCTTTTCCTCGAGAGCTACTTCAGATCATGCTTTTCTCATCCCACAGGCAGGACTTTGTAAAAACAACGGACTTGAAGATGTGGCCTTGGCAAATCCCTGGCCCTCCCTGGACCCAGTTTCCATCTCCCCATCCATGGCTTCTGGGACGGGGTTTATTCAACCAGCGTTCACCAAAACACCCAGCCAGCCCCAACTTTTCGGGGTTCTTTGACGGCCATGGGAAGGCAGCCAGTGGCCTTTCAGATGGATCCCGGCTGGTCTTATCTTCTCAGACAACTTAGGAAGTCAGCTTGGGGTGAGAGGCAGCGGGACGGACTGGGGACAGAGGGCAGGCAGCCGGCTGCGCCCAGCGCTCCCTGTCCTACGGGTGTGGTCACACCCTCCCTGGGCACGGAGGGCCCACCACCTTGGAAGCCCGGGCGTCCGCCTTTGAACTGGCAACAGACACGAATCTTCTCCTCTGAATTAAACCCCAGAAATTCAGATGTTGAAAACAGCCACCCGAGAGGACTTTAAATGAGATGCTTTGTCTCTTTCTGGAAGGAGTCCTGCCCTGAACGACGGGGCACCACGAGCAAAACCCCAGTCTGTCTGGGCCCCAGTTTTCTTGTCTCTGAGGCAGAGAGAGCCCTGCCTGGAAGCTAGAGATACAAACAGGGAACCTCGTCCAGCACGTGTTGTGTCATGTACTAGTTCCTGGAAATACAAAAATAATGTGTCTTTTCCCTTCTTCTGGAAGCTCCTCACAGTGGGTTCTGGCTTCGCCCTTGGTAGTTGAGTGACAGGTGCCTGAGCCAGGGCCCTGGGGAGGGTTGCTTTGCGCGAGAAATGGGTCTGCTAACAATTCAGATTCCCCAACCTGAAGTGAACACCCACCCCAAGGGGAACGCCCAGTGGAAGGAAAGGTGCAAGGCCAAGTCCAGGGAAGGAGGGACCACAGTCCCAGCCAGTGTCCAGGAGCAGCTGCCCCAGGGATGGCTCCGCTGGGTGGGCGCTCTCGGGACCTCTCGCCCCTGATGCCCTGGAAACCATGCCTCCTGCTTCCACTGCCCGGAAGCTCCTCCCTCCTCCCAGCTTGCTGGGCTTTCCACACATTGCTGCCGAGTTTTGTTTTCCACATCCACATGAGTTCTCTCCTTCATTCTGAGAATGTGGTGATCTCTGCTCATTTTTTTATTGTTTATTTTTGAGAGAGACAGAGCGTGAGCACGGGAGGGGCAGAGAGAGAGGGAGACACAGAATCCGAAGCAGGCTCCAGGCTCTGAGCCCTCAGCACAGAGCCTGATGCAGGGCTCGAACCCACAAACCGTGAGATCATGACCTGAGCTGAAGTCAAACATTTAACCGACTGAGCCCCCCAAGCACCCCTGCTCATTTTTTAATGTAAAACCAACCTTGCATTCCTGCAATCAAACCCACCTGGTTAGGATGTGTTATCCTTGCTCTACAGCTGGATTCGATTTGCCAAGCGTTGCTAACAACTTCTGCATCTATGTTTATGAGGGATAATGGTGTATAATTTTCTTTTACTTCCCTTGTTCTGTATCAGAGCTCTGCTGTCCAGTGAGAGGAGTCGGGTAGCAGTCCTTACTCTCCATTTTACTAGTTTAAGACTACTGTTAGTAGTAGTCCTACCTCATGCATTTGACAGGATTTACCAATGAAACCATCAGGTTCTAGAGTTTTTCTTTCTAGGAAGGTTTTTTATTAAGAATTTAATTTCAGAAGGGCGCCTGGGTGGCTCAGTCAGCAGAGTATCTGACTTGATTTTGGCTCAGCTCATTATGTCAACAATTCATGAGTTTGAGCTCCGACTCGGGTTCCGTGCTGACTGCTTGGGATTCTCTCTCTCTCCCTCTCTCTTCCTCTCTCTCTGCCCCTCCCCTGTTCATGCTCTCTCTCTCTCTCTCAAAATAAATAAATGCATAAACATCAAGTAAAAAAATAATTCAGTTTCAGGGTGCCTGGCTGGCCTCGCCAGAGAAAAATGTGACTCTCAATCTCAGGGACATGAGTTCAAACCCCACGTTGGGTGTAGAGATTACTTACATAAACAAACAAACTTAAAAAAATATATTCAATTTCTTGAGCAGCTACAGACCTATTCAGATCTACTGTTACTTCTTGTGCCTAGTGTTTCAAAGAATTTGTTCTTGGATCTAAGTTGTCAAACTTACTGGCATAAATTTGCTCCTAATATTTCCTTATTACCCTTCTAACATCTATAGGATTTACTGTGATGGCCCCTCTCTCCTTGACACCAATAATTTGTAGATTCCTTCTTTCCTTCTCCATCAGCCTCGCTAGGATTTTGCAAATTTTACTGATTTCTTCTGATGGCCAGGTCTTGGTTCTCCGGATTCATCTACCAGCCATGTGCTTTCTGTTACCCTGATTCCCATTCTTGTCTTTAGTATTTCCTTCCTTCACCTTATTTTTGGGTTTAATTTGCCTTTTTCCCTAGCATCTTCAGATGGAACATATCGATAATTTTTTTAACATTTATTTATTATTGAAAGAGCATGAGCAGGGGAGGTGCAGAGAGAGAGAGGGAGACACAGAATCTGAAGCAGGCTCCAGGCTCCAGGCTCTGAGCTGTCAGCACAGAGCCCGACACAGGGCTCAAACTCATGGACCATGAGATCGTGACCTGAGCCAAAGTCAGACGTTCAACCGACTGAGCCACCCAGGCACCCCAGAACATATCAATAATTTCAAATTGTGCTTCCTTTCTGACGTAAGCACTCAAGGCTACGAATGCTCACTCAATGCCGTTCTGGGGTGCCGCACAAACTCCGATGTGTTTGTGTTAGGATGAGACATTTCCTAAGAATTACCCAGGGATTTTTTTTCTTTGACCCATGGATTCTTTAAAAGAGTTTTGTTTAATGTCCAAATATCTTGGGGGGGGTTCTAGATCTCTTACTGGTTTCTGGTATAATTTCATCAGAGGAGAGGAGTGCACTAAGTATGATTGTAAACTTTTGAATTTTATTGAGCTTGTTTTTACATTCAGGTAGGGAGTCCATGTTCTGGAAGGTGCCACATGCCCTTCTGAGTGTCTGTTTCCACGTTCGCAGCTCTGAGGATACCAATGAGGTGACGATGACAGATGCTACTATTCAAATCTTCTATAGTTTTGCTGATCTGTTGGCCTGAGTGGTTTGGCCATAAAAGAAAGAAGGGTGTCAAATATCTCCAGACACAGGATTCAACTCTCTCCTCCCCAAATGATCCAAAGTAGCCATGACATTTCTGTGCAAAACCCTCAGTGTTACTTGGGAAAAAGCAGGTCAAAACTGCAAAATGCTAACGATATCAGAATTAAAATAGAAATGAGTAATTAAAAATAAGTCAACAGGACTGCAAAACGCCTGTAAGAAGAGGAGACGTGATACACCGCCAGCGACACAGAGGCTGCGGGCCAGACCCACGGCCGCGGGAAGACCGGACTCAGCGGCCAGAAAACCCTCGGATTCTGAAGGTGGTCCAGGGCCAGCATCGCACGGGGAAAGCAGGATTTGAAGGAAGCCCCCTCCCAAAGGCCTCATGGGAAGGAGAAGTTCCACTGGACTTTGAGCAAGGAGAGGAGTGGTGTGTGCAGGTGACCCACAGGGGGTCCACACCCCCTTCCCCCAAAGCAAACTCCCACCAAAGGACAGTAGTCCCCAGACGCGCAGGAAAGGCCAGGTCTAACTGCAAACTTCGTGCGGAATAAACAAGGAGATGAAACGCACAGAGAAGGCGGCCGGGCGGCAGGAAATGAACGCACACAAATGGAGGGAAGAGAGTCCGCCCGACCTCGGAGGAGGCGGGAAGAAGACGGAAGCCAACGGCATGTCTACACTCGAAACGGAATTACACACTACCACCCAACAAGCATCTGAAGACATGAAAACCCAGCCCAAATCTCAGAGCACCTGGGTGGCTCAGTCGGTTGAGCATCCGACTTCAGCTCAGGTCATGATCTGGCAGTTCGTGAGTTCGAGCCCCACGTCAGGCTCTGTGCTGACAGCTAGCCTGGAGCCTGCTTCGGATTGTGTGTCTTCCTCTGTCTCTGCCCCTCCCCCACTCATGCTCTGTCTCTCTCTCTCTCTCTCAAAAATAAACGTGTTTTTAACAAAAGAAATTAAAAAGGCAACGAATTAGATTAAGCCTTTCAACCATGGCCAGACTAAACGAGACAACCACAGAGTCGAATTTCTCCAAAACCGAGGGGGCGGGAGCACAGGTGAGAATTTATGTCCAGCCAAGCGGTCCCTTGAGTATCAAGGCCACAGGAAAACATGTCTCCACACACAAGAATGAAGGGAATCCTTCACCCATGGGCCCTTCCGGAGAAATCCCAGTTAGTTCTTTTTCTCCTGAGTTGAAAGCAAATACTTCAAATCCTTGACACACGAAGGGAGGAGCCTCCCAGCTGTCGCGTCACGCCCCTTCCCAGATGCACATGAGACCCCGGGGCTCCCGCACGTGGGACAGACAAGAGGTTGGGAGCAAAGTGGGAGGACAGAGTTTGTAAAAGAGAAGGACGGAAACCCTTTATCCCTTCACCAACCCTCCCGGGTAGATCAGCTTCAGGAAAGACCAAG
The DNA here is from genome assembly GCF_022079265.1 of Lynx rufus. Lineage (NCBI taxonomy): Eukaryota > Metazoa > Chordata > Mammalia > Carnivora > Felidae > Lynx > Lynx rufus. The sequence continues at coordinate 62,006,824 of NW_025814856.1, read as the reverse complement.
GGTCTGGGAATTGGCTGGTCAGTCTCCACGTGCGCACATCCTCAGGAAGGTCCTTGTGAATTTCCAAGTCACACATGCCCAGACCCAGGCGACAGTAAACGAGGTCCTCAGAGGTCTCTAAAGAGAGGCTGACGCCTCCCCACCAGAGCCCTGATCCACCCAGAAGACACTAAAACCCTGCAGGCCGGCGGCTGTGACCATGTGGGTTTTGGGATGCAGAGGCACAGACCTCCTCTCTAGCAACTCTTTGTAAACCCTGTCTCTGGGCCACAAGTGGGCGGATCTGGAGCCACGGTGGATGCCCGGCTGCTGGTGGCTCAGGCACCGTCCCTCGAGGCCGGCCAGCTGGGGTGGGAGTGTGCCCTCCATGAGAGCTCCGGGCCCCCTGGTGCAGTCTCCTGCAGGCAGATTGGCGCCCGAGAGCCGACCCAGTGTGCCTGTAAGACGAGGGCAGAGGACCTATCATAAATAAAACAGCATCAGGCACAGAGTGGGGCAATGACCAGCCAGGGTGCCGGGGACGGCCCCAAGTCCACTGCTCCCCTGTTCCCAGCATCCCCTGAGACTCGTGTAACGTCTAGGACCAGGTTAGAGTGAGCAGACGAGCCTATGCTCCAAGGAGCCTCGACAACTCCAGGATGCCCCGCGGTGAGATGGTCACCACCCGGCAACCGGAAGGGCCAGTCGCTGCCTCCCTCTGTGAGGAGGCTTTGGTGACTCTCTTGTGCCCAAGTCAGTAGAGGGATGGTCCAGGGCATTGAGGTCAGATAAACCAGGGTTTAATCTTGTCTCCACCATTAGCCAGCCATGTGGCCTCGGGAACGTTACCTCACCACACCGGGGCCTCAGTTTCCTCATCTGTAAAGTTGCAGTAAAAGCGGAGTGGACCCCGAGGGTCACGAGGGGATCACAGGATGCCGGGCACTCGGGCACCATTCCCAGAACGCAGGAAGGACATGCTATTATTATGTTCCAGGAAGCCCGGGTCCCACGTTTCTCCTCTGGTGGCTTTGTTATTGGAAACATTTTCATTTCCGGCTAGAGAAGCCGCCAAGATCCCTGCCCCCTCCGCCCCCTCCCCACATCCCTGTCCCTCCTTCCCTAACCTCTCCCAGCCCCCAGGTCACCCCGCTTTCTCCCTGCCGAGAGCCCCCTCACAGGACCTGAAAGCGGCCCCCCAGCCCCCAATCCTGGTGTCTCCCAGGCATGTTGTGTGAGCGTCACTCACAGCCCGAAAACAGGCCAGGAGGAGACAAAAGGGAGGACTCAGGAGTCCAGAATCCCTCAGACGCGTTCACTTTGTGCCTGAGCTGTCCTGGAGTCGTCCTACTCGTGAGCGACAGTGGCCCATTGGACCCGGGTCCTTGTTCTGCCGCAGAGGCCAGCGCTCAGGGCGAACACGCCTCTGCCCACCCCGTCTGCAGTCATGCCCGCTGCTTTGTTCACGGACTCTTTCTTTCAAATGGTATTGAAGCTTCTGCGTCAATTATCACCTGTGTGGCTCGGTACGTGTCCCATGAAGTCACGGGCCATGGAGGGGCAGGGGCCAGCCAGTGACGGGGCCTCCAGACCACTGGACAGGACCCCGCTGCTCTTGAAGAGACCAGCTACGGGTCTTTCCCAGGGCACTTGTCCCGTCGTCGGGCCGAAGGAGGAAAACCAGAGAGGTGGTGGCTTGTCCCCAGGGACCCTGCAAGGCAGAGGTGAGGCGGGCCTGCCCTGCCCCCCACCCAGCCCCTGACTGAGACTTCAGGGGCCGCGAAAAAAATACCACAAACCAGGCAGCTCTAGAAACGTGAGTTTACTCCTCACCGTCCCAGGGGCTGAAGCCCGAGATGCAGGCCTCCCTGAGGGGCCTCTGCTGGGTGAGTGGACGGTACGCTCTCCCCGTGTCCTCCGTGGTCTGCGATCTGTGCTCACTTCTGGGGGAGGGACGGGAAGCCGTAGGGAGCAGCGCCCAGGTCCCAAGGAACTGGAAACCCGATTTCTTGACCTGGTGGCCGTGGCTCTGTGTGTTATTCTTCCTCTTCAGTGTGGGCCCGCACTGATGTGCTATGTGTCTTCACGTCACGCCATAAGCTCTAAGGGCCTTTTTCGGATGTTCTGTGCCCAGAGCCGGTGCAGACACGGCATCCAGGGGAGCTGGCAGCCGTGTGCGTTCCCAGGCCCCCTGGAGGCCCTCCATGCCCCGATGCCTCCTTCCGTGGGGTCCTGAGCGGTCCTGCCGTCGCCGGCCCAGAGCCCACAGACCTCTCAGACCCCAGGGCTCCCACCCCGATCTATAAGGATGCCGCTGGGATTCCTGCTCCCAGAATGGGAGCAGGGGATTCAGACAGGCCTCAATACCTGAGAAACACCACTGCCCCCCAAACGGAGCTCTGAGCAGGCGGAGGGGCTGGCCCTACAGGGAGTGGGGGTCCCTGGGAGGCACAGAGACGACTCAGGAACTCAGACCCCGAGCGGCTTTGAAACCCTCCCCAAGCCCTGCACTGGGGGCGAAGTGGGGGGGGAGGGTTGCCTAAAGGTCGTGGGTCCACCCAGCTTTCTGCTCACCGTCACTGGGGACGTGTCTGGGCCGACTGGTCACCCCACACAAGCAATCCAGACGTGACAAAGGGCAGAGAAGAACACCATCCGGCTACATTGGCTTTGGGCCTTCCCAGAAGATGCAGTGTTCCTGGACAGCAGGGTCTTATATGGGAGACATTTCACAAACGTGTCATTTTCCAGCCACGTCCCGTGCCAGCCGGCCTTCCCTGAATGGTGGGAACTTGCCAATAAACGTGCTGGGTTTTTTCCCAAAAATCTTTATAGATGTGACTCCAAGGCAAAGCCCATCCTTGTGTTCGCAGTTCAGGGATTCTGGAACCGGGTGGGCCCAAGTGAGAGGCAGGGAGGCCCAGCCTTTCATCTGTTGCAGCCGTCCACACCTGGCCTGGTGTCCCCAGGGCTCCAGCAACGACATAGCCCCGGGCAGGTCCCCGTTGGACAGGTGTAACAAGCACGTGCCCGCCAGGACAGTCCTGACCGCCGTGGTCTGGCTGGCCGGCCAGGGTGGGGGTCTCAGGCCAGATGCCTCACAAGCCTCACACATTCACCATCACAGAAGCCCCAGGGCACACAAACCACACACATGAGGTGTTCATGCCCTGTTTAAATAGCTTAATCAGGGGTGCCTGGGGGGCTCAGTCAGTTGAGCGTCCAACTTCAGCTCAGGTCATGATCTCATAGTTTGTGAGTTCGAGCCCCGTGTCAGGCTGTGTGCTGACAGCTCGGAGCCTGGAGCCTGCTTCGGATTCTGTGTCTCCCTCTCTCTCTGCCCCTCCCCCGCTCATGCTCTGTCTCTCTCTCTCTCTCTCTCTCTCTCTCAAAAATAAACATTAAAAAATTTTTAAACAGCTTTATGAGGTTCATGCATAAAATCAGCAGCCTGGCCCTCCACCATCTCCTCCCTCCTGCTTTGACCCCTCCTGCAGCCAATTATTCTGGTATTTTTCCAGCTTTAAGGAGATACGATCCACACGTAACACTGTGTAAGTTACACCATGTAACAATGCTGATACATGGTGTACTGTACGTATGTGTAGGACATTCACTTTACCATACGTGGACGCTATACATTGTGAAGTGACCCGTCACCTCACAGAGTTACAATTTTTTTTATGGTGCAGAATTTTAAGATCTAGCCTCATAGCAACTTTCAAGCACACAACACAGAATTATTAACTCTATGCACCATTCTGTGCCTTAGGTCCCGAGGACGTACTCGTCTTGTAGCAGGAAGCTTGCTCCCTTTGAGATCAACATCGCCCCCCCCCCCCCGCCCCACCTGCCCTTTCCCCCTCGCCCTCCTCCCTGCTCCCTCCTCCCCCCAGGGGGTCTGGAAACTGCCTTTCCAGTCTGTCTCTCTCTGAATTCAGAGTTTCTTAGACTCCACATGGGAGCAGGATCAGATAGAATTCATCTTCTCTGTCCAACTTATTTCACGTAGAATAACCCCCTCAAAGCCCACCCATATTCTTACCCATGTTAGCAAGGCAGGATTTCCTCCGTCTTGCTAAATACCGCACTCACAGGTGCTGCCTGGTTTTCTGTATGCATGGACTCCCCACCATAAAGGAGGAAGGTTCTGCTCTGTTTTGTTCCGCGGCCCCAACACCCACGGCCTCATCCTCCTTATGGCCTCATCGTATTCAGCTGAGACTGGAGGCCAGGATCCCGTGATGAGAGCCTTGAGGAGCCAAATACAAACTGGGCTGGACCCCCCTCTCCTGCCCCCCAGGGTCCCCCACTGAGTGCAGTTCACCGATGGCCCCTACGCCCTCTGACAGCCGGCACCTTCCTGGAGCCACAGATCCCAAAGCCCTGGTCAGCCACGTCTAGACCAGGATGCCCCGGGGGGTGCCCCTCCTCACAAGGGTGTCCTGGGTCCTGGCCCACGCCCCCTTGTGGGCTCCCTTGTGCCCAGAAGCTGGACTCGGGCACTTTGGTGCCCGTGTCCCTATCTGACCGATGACGGCACCACAGACGGAGCTTTGCCGAGGAGCGTGTTGGTAGGTGTGGGGGCTTCCGGAGAGCAACCCAGGGGTCGGTCCAAGAAGTCCTGGCCAGCCTCTCACTAACCTCCTTCCCAGAGCGTGGAGCCCGCTGAGCCCCCCAGCCCGCTTCCCACGCCTCCGCCTGCAGCAACCTTCCCGTCACTACCCGGCAAACTCCTCACCAGGCCCCAAGGCCAGATGGGCACCCGTCCTGTGAAGGCTTGCTGTCCTGCACCATGACCCCTCGGAGTCCTCGGGGCACCACTCTGCGTCTCTGTACAGAGCACGTTGCTGTCACCAGGGAGAGACACCAGCTTGGCGGGCTCACTACCTGTTCCACAAGCTGCAGCATGTGCCGTGGTCTGAATGCCATCCGGCCCGCTGTCCAGCCACTCCTCCTTGAAGGACGTTTCTATCGTTCCTATCTGTCGCTGCTGGAACAACACTACAGGACAGGACGGACTTGTCACGCCTCTTATGCTTTCGTATCCATGCCCCCTAGGGAGAAGGAATGCCCCCTCCTCCACGGAGACCACCAAATCACCCACCAAATGTGATGCACTTACTTATTGTCAAACCAGGACCCTTTCAACACATCCTGCCAACACCTGTTACTAACCACCTGTCATTTTCATGATGAATATTAATATCTCATGCTTTAATTTAATTTCCCTGAGACTTAGTTCCCCCTCATATCCTTGTGGGCTGTTTCCACGTCCGTTTGCACTTCCTTTCCTATCGATTGCCCATGTAAAAACTGGGTTGTCTTTTTCAATTGATTTCTAGAAGCTCTTTATATACGTATAGGTACTAGGTCTTAGCTGTCTGGTAAACAATCAGCTGTCCTATTTGGTTCATTCCTAGATATTTTACTGTTTGTGGCCGCTGTGCATAGGGCACCTCCTACGTGAATTTATGTTTGAACATTGCTGTGATCCACGTAGATTGTTGATTCTGTATCCAGGCTTTGCCCCATTACCACCACAAAAATCTCATTGGTTCTAATTATTTGTATTGATTTTCATGGATTTTCTAGGTAGATGGTCACATATCTGCAAGTAACTGACAGTTTTGACCTTTCCTTTTCAATACATGTCCCATTTCTTTTTGACGTGTTTTTTTGGTTTTTTTTTTTAGTCTTACTACACCGACTAGTACCAGTCTCGAATATGAGCATCCCTGGTTCCTTCCTGACATTAAGAAGGACACGTCTGGGGCGCCTGGGTGGCTCAGTCGGTTGAGCGTCCGACTTCGCCTCAGGTCATGATCTCGTGGTTCGTGGGTTCAAGCCCCGAGTCGGGCTCTGTGCTGACAGCTCAGAGCCTGGAGCCTGCTTTGGATTCTGTGTCTACCTCTCTCTCTCTCTCTGGCCCTCTCCTCCTCTCTCTCTCTCTCAAAAATAAATAAATAAACTTTAAAAATGGTTTTTAAAAAAAGGACGCATCCGATGTTTCGCCACTAGGACACACGTGAAGTAGGTGTCTGGGGGCTGCCAGTCTGTGCACCCCCTGGGCCCGTCCTGCTCCGCTTATGTGACAAACCTGGGGCTGCTCATTCCCTCTCCTCTGTCCCGTGTTTCTCCTCTGGAACATTGATTCCCAGCCTGTCCTGCAGCTACAGGTGGGCCCGTGAGACGAGTCTGGCCAAGGGTCACAGGGAGAAGCCCTGGAAGAGAGAGATTTCCTGAAGAAAAGGTGGAGTCCTAGGGTGCCTGGGTGGCCTAGTGAATTAAGCATCTGACTCTTGATTTCTGCTCAGGTCATGATCTCATGGTCGAGAGTTTGAACCCTGCGTCTGACTCTGCACTGACAGTGCAGACTCCGCTTGGGATCCTGTGTCTCCCTCTCTCTCTGCCCCTCCCCTACCAGCACTGTCTCTGTCTCTCTCAAAATAAACAAATAAACTTGCGGGGAAAAAAAGGGTGAAATCCCAAGAAGAAACTACCTCTGCCCTTCCTTACCCCCTGCTTTCACGCGGGTGAAATCCTCCAAGATGAGCAGCCGGGCAAGTTCAAGGAAGGAGGTCATGAAGCAGGTCCCCTCATGACATCCCTGGGTCACTGTCCCAGCCACTGGTCGTGTTCTGCAACGGGATGCCAGTCGGTGGGCCACAAGAGGAGATGCAGGAGAGGCTCGGGAAACAAAGGTGATTGTACCAATAGGGCCCAGAGACGGGGAGGCACCAGGTGGTCAGGTGGGGGGAGCCCAGGCCAGAGTCTTCTCTGGGATTTCCACAGGGCACAGGTTAGCACTCACAGGACAGGCTAATCAGCTCAAAATTGGCTACCTTGAATAATTCCAGCAGGTTCGAAACTCCGGGCTGTCCCCAGCTGCCTGGTACCTGGCCCCGGGCTGATGAGGTTCAGGCACTGCCTCCTTGGTCCACACAGGCTGGCTCTGGGCTGGCCGGCAGGCACATCAAAGGCAGGACTCCACTGGGACCTGCGCCTGCCCTGAGAACCGCTGGCTCAGGGGGGCCAGCCTCCCAAGCCAGAAAGAGTTTGTAAGATGCCGGAACATCGTAAATCACAGAAAATGAAAAGTGTGCTCAATACAACCACACACGTGGTTAAGCCGCTTCTTGTCAGTCAGGCCCCTGCCATCTGCTACCTTCTCAGACCGAGTCCTGGTGGGTCAAGATGGCCCTGGACGAGCACCATTATTTAGGGAACTTCCATCTTTGTCTACGATCTGGCAGAAAGTACTCGCAAATCTGAAAGGCCTGCAGTCCTACTTTAGAGGTGGAATCTAAGTGACTTTCCAACCTCATCTGCGGAGACCATCCTATTCAGGTTCCCCACCACAACTCCGAACAAAGACCCCGTTTTATTGATCAAAGCTTGTCTGTCTTTTCGATTTCATTACCTCTGTTTCCATCATTTCTTATTTCTTCCTTCTACACTTTCCGTGTTTCCTTTGCTATCTGTTACTAGTGTATTGAGTTGCACACTTAGTGAATTTTATTTCCGTCTTTCATATTTCCTGGAAACGCATCTGAGGCTACACACTGTTGGGTCCGTGCTGCGGTTTGGGGCCCTGTCCACACTCGCCAGCGCTTACCTACCCGTGCTGGGCAGGGGGCTGGTGTAGGAGGGGTGCTGCCCACTAGGGGACCCCCTCAGTCACACTGGGCACCAGACACCTCACACACCCTCCCCACTGCCGAGCACAAATGCAGCCCGTGTGAGCTGATGCAGATGGTGCTTTTAGCGGTACGGACTCGAAAATGATTGTGATTTCCATCTTTATTACCCCTTGAACCCAAAATTACACAGAAAGTTTGTTTGTGGGACGCCTGGGGGGCTCAGTTGGTTGAGTGTCCGACTTCAGCTCAGGTCATGATCTCGCAGTCTGTGAGTTCGAGCCCTGCGTAGGGCTCTGTGCTGACAGCTCAGAGCCTGGAGCCTGTTTCGGATTCTGTGTCTCCCTCTCTCTGCCCCTCCCCTACTTGTTCTCTGTCTCTCTTTCTCAAAAATAAACATTAAAAATTTTAAAAGAATGGGCAGAAGAGGGGTGCCTGGGTGGCTCATTCGGTTAAGTGTCTGACTTCAGCTCAGGTCATGATCTCATGGTCTGTGGGTTCGAGCCCCGTGTTGGATTCTGTGCTGACAGCTTGGAGCCTGGAGCCTGCTTCGGATCCTGTGTCTCCCTCTCTCTCTGCCTCTCCTCTGCTTGCGCTCTATCTCTCTCAAAAATAAATAAACACTAAAAAAATAATTTAAAATAAAAGAAAGTTTGTAATTTCCAAGTAAAAAGATTCTTTCTTCCACTCTTCAGTCCTTTTAACCCAAGACTGTGGCCAAAATCATTTCAACCTTTGTCGGTTCCCCTTGGGTGTTTCAAAAGGATGAATATTTCCACTTGGGAAGGACAGACAAGTTGATAGATAATCGATAGATAATAAACATTAGATGCAGATTGTGTCAAGCTTGTTAGCGGTTATACGTCCCCACTTTCCGTGTGTGTGTTTATGTGATCTTTCGATTTGGGGAGATCTGTTTAATGTGCTCCGTTTCTCCTTGTACCTGTAACAACCCTTGATCCGGGTCCTCGGGTCCTCGGAGGCTCCAGGCTGTGGAGTCCTGCTCAGCCTCTCGCTGCGTGTTCCTGGACCTTACAGGGCTGATCCCGCCACAGCCCCCGCCCCACTCCCATCTCTCTGATGGGAGCCCTTGAGACACCGACCACCTGGTTAATTAGGGCTGGGTAACCAAGAGAACAGTGTGCTTCCCAGATACCTCATTGATCATCACTAGTATCTATTTGGTTTCCGTTCCTTGATTGAGAAGTCAATTCTCCAACTGTAGACTAAAATAGAGCTCCTAGAGGAAAGCAAATTCAGGGGCGCATAAGCAGCTCAGTGGGTTGGGGGTCCAACTCGGTTCAGGTCATGATCTCGGTCCGTGAGTTTGAGCTCCGCGTCCGGCTCTGTGCTGACAGCTCAGAGTCCGGAGCCTGCTTCGGATTCTGTGTCTCGCTCTCTCTCTCTGCCCCTCCCCCGTTCACACTCTGTCTCTCTCAAATATAAACATTTTTAAAAAATTAAAAGGGAAAGCAAATCCATGTAAGAGAGACACCATGAATGCACTGTATTGGGACCACAGCCACAGAGCGCTCTGCAAAAACTGTGATGTCACGTTTTATCTCGTCCTGACTGTCCCCTGGCATAGATGGGGCCACTGAAGAACAAGGTCCCTTCCACATCTGCTGAGATCAGAACATCTGTGTCCTCCCCAGACTCCCGTGTTGACTCCCCAGTGCCCTATGGGATGGCATTCACAGGTGGAGTCCTCGTGAAAGAGACCCCAGAGAGCCCCCTCACCCCTCCCGCTGAGAGGGGACACAGGAGGACATCTGTGAGGCAGAGGCAGGCCCTCAGCAGATACCTTGCGGAATCTGCAGCCGGGATCCTGGACCTTCCAGCCCCTGGAACCATGAGAAATAGATTCCTGCTGTTTACAAGGCACCCAGTCTGTGGTATTTTGCTGTAGCCACCGACACAGACTAAAACGACATCCTTCTAAACACACGGAGCCCAGAATTTAGGCCAAAGCAAGCAGCCTCTGGTGCTCAGGTGACACCCACTCAGCATCAGGGATGAGAAACCCAAGGCAAAGCCAGGGGCGGGGGGTGCTGAGAGAGGCCGGGGTGGGAAGGGACGGAGTCCAGCAGCGTCCCCACTGACAAGCAGCTGACTGCACAGAAGTTTGCCAGCTCCACGGAGCTTGGGTTAGAGGTTACTACAAACAACTGCACCGGGGACATGCCACAGCCCAGGGAGACCCAGAGGAACACCCGCCCACCCGCAGCAGGGGCCACACATTCGCTCCTTCGGTCACCGAACATGGGACTCTGAGACCTCCCAGGCTGCTCCGTGACCTGTCGTCCCCGCAAAGCTGAGCAGGGGACATTCATACCTCACCTCCAGCCAGAGATGATTCTCAGAGCCACGGTGGACAGACAGATGAGGGTTCCCCAAGGCAGGGACCCAGTCACACAGCGGGGAAGCAGGGAGGCTCTGGTGGCCAGGTGAGGGCAGAGAGCCTTTGGGAGGGGACTGCCACATCCCAGCCCACAAGATCCCAACCCACGAGATCCCAGCCCACGAGATCCAGCCGTTGCCTGCTCCATTCTGCTGGGACCTTGTGGTGAAGGCCACCAAGAGCCCGGCTGGAAGAAGAACATGGCCTCGGGAAGACAAGGGACCTGCCTGCCAGGTCTCTCTCGCCGCCCTCGGAGCCCAGCCCCACCACTCACCCCAGCAAGGAGCCACCAGCCGGCATCCCAGAGACCACCCTGGGACACGGCCAGCCACTCCCCATCTGGAAAACAGGTATGAGGACTTGTCAGCCCCAAGAGGCGGGACTCTCTCTGAATACCCCGAAATAAAACAGGATGCCCCACAAGCAGGATGACTATTTACTCAGAGAAAGCACACAGCACAGACAGAGCTCAGCCAGCACTGGGGCTCACAGGACCCCAGCTCAGAAGGCCTGGTTCGCAGGGGCCTAAGAAGGAGGCCTGCACCCACCGCAGCCCAGTCTCTGGTTGTGGGTGCAGACAGGGGGTCTCAGGCGGTGCACGGCCCCCAGGGGACTCCGGCCTGACCCTCAGTCTCAGGTTTTCTAGCCGCAGAATGAGCATGGGCTCTCAGCCAGGAGGACTCAGACACAGGGCACCAAGCAGTACAAACACCCAGCTGACAATCTACCCCACCCAGTGCAGGTGGGGGTGGGCAGGCCAGGACAGGGGACCCACAGCAGTGACAGAATAGGGTGAAGCCCGGACAGGGGGTGGGTAGGTCAGGAGGTGGAATCAGGGCCAGGGGTGGGGTCAGAACAGAAGGTGGGGTCAGAGCTGGGGGGGGGGGTGTGGGGAGTCAGAGCAGGGGGTGGGGTCAGGACAGGGGGTGGGTCAGCGCAGGGGTTGAGCTCAGGTTGGGAGGTGCGGTCCGAGCCAGGCCGGGGCTGGGGTCAGGGCAGGGTGCCTGGGCAGGGGTCAGGAGGGCCCGGAAACCCTGGAGGCCCCAGCCCAGCGCGGGCGGAGGGCGCAGCAGCAGCCAATCGTTCCCTGCACAGCTCCGGCCTCGGTGTGCCTTCTTCCCAGGCCCAGGAGAGGACAAGCCCGGGTGAGCCACATAAGGCTCGCAGGTAGCCAGACAGGATGGGGTTGGGGGGGGCCGCCGCAGCCTCCGCCGGCTCTCTGGCCCCCCCCGCCCTGCCTCCCCCTGCCCCTCAGGGCGCCCTCACAGCAGCTGGCCAGCGCGTTTGCTGCGCCACACCACCAGGCCGGCCATGGCCACGGTCAGCAGGACGGGCACAACGATGAGCGGGATGAGGACCTCGTCTGGAGGGTCCTCCCAGTGTGCCCTGTCCACCGTGCAGTTGGAGAAGAACTGCCTGTGGATGCCGGTGATGAAGCCTTGCGCCAGGGGGTTGGGCCAGTAGCAGCCCACCACGTTGGTCTCCACCTCGGTGCAGTTGGTAAAGCTCTGGTAGTACCTGCGGAGGCAGAGCAGTGACCACCCGGCTCCCTGCGCCCCCTCCTGCCGGCCTTAACCTTGGAGGGCAGGGGAAGGGGGCACGGTTCCAGGGGGCCAGGGGGAGGAGGGCAGGGGAAGGGGGCGCAGTCCCAGGGGGCCAGGGGGAGGAGGGCAGGGGAAGGGGGCCCAGTCCAAGGGGGCCGGGGGAGGAGGTGTGTCTGGACAGCAGAGACAGGAGCGCCCTCCGGGCCCTGTCAGACCTGCTGGGACCCAGGCATCCATTCTTTACCTTCTTGCCCAGAGGCAAGGGTGAGGGGACCCTGCCCTGCCACAAACCTTTCTGCCCCGGGGCTCAGCCCCACTCTCCCCGAGCCTCAACGCCTCCCCCAGGCGCACAGCTGTGCTCTACTTGGCCTGGCAGGATGCCCCCACGCCAGTGGCGATGACCTCTGCACAGACCCCGGCATCCTCCAGCCCAACCCCGAACTTGGCATCTCAACAAAGAGCAGCCAGAGCAAGGAAGCCCCAAGGCTGAGTCCCGCCCACACCTCAGGTGGTGACCGGCTCCCCATGAGGCCGAGAGCCCCCAGAGCCTTCCCAGGTCTGCCCAGAGGACACAGGCCTGCCCCTTCTCCAAGGCAGACGCTGCACGACCGGCAGGGTCCTCATCATCTGGACACTCTCTGAGCCCCAGGGGAGGGTCTCTCTGAGGCCAAGCACCAGCTGCCTCATTTGCCAGGTCAGGAGGGGACAGCCCCCTCAGACAGGACAGGCTGGAGCCGCCTCCCCCCACGGGCCTCCCTGTCCCTCATCAGCAAACCACCCAGGGAAAGCCTCATCTGTCCAGTAGGCGGGCTCTGGACGGTCTCCTAACAGTTGACAAGTTGCAGCCACCAGGACCCGCCTGGCCCTGGACACGAGTGGCCTCTGGAGGTGGGGCCTCGACTGCCACCCACTATCCAAGACGCTCTGGAGAGAAGGCCAGACGGACACCTGCTGGGGTGCACCCGCTCTGTCCACTGCCCGTGCTGCCGCCTGGCTGAGCCCTGCATACAGGGCGGGAGCTGGAGGGTGAGTGCAGGCTGGGGTGAGGCTGGCCTGAGGCTCTGCACCCCATCCCCTGCTTCCCCGCACTGTCCTGGGGAAGGTGGCCTGGCCTGAGCCACCAACAGGAAGGAACTGCTTCCCACAAGGAGTTTCCTGCACAGACGCCATCTGCCCAAGAGACAGGAGATGGGGGCAGCAGACCCACTTGGCCAGGCCCTCCCGGCGCCCGGCCCTCCTGCCAGCACCAGGTAAGGCCTACGAGGAAGAGCCCACAAGGCCTAAAGAGAGCCGGAAGCAAAGGGAACGGCCTGAATCACATCCAGAGCCTGGGATGTGCCCAGGACAGGTCCGCGGGAAGCCCAGGACCCCCAGACCATCCCCTGCATGTCCAGGTTCAGCGACCTGCCGCCCGGGAGGCATCTGACCTGACACCCGGCCAAGGCCTTTGCCTGGAGCAGCCCCCGTCCCCGGGTCTGCCAGGAGCCCTGTGTTCTGACTCCCTTGCCTCCCAGAAGGCCACCACCACCCTCCCCAGGCTCCAGGGGAGGGGGGGGGGGCGCCGAGACGAGGTAGGGACACAGGCAGTGGAGCCCGACCCCACGCCCCCAGAGGGCAGCTGGGAACAGTGCACCAAACAGGCTTCCTCCAGCCACATTTCTTATGTCCCTGAGCCTCAGTTTCTCCTCTGTAAGTGGGGCTCCTAGGACGTACCCAGTAGGGTAGCCAAGGGGCCACACGTGCAGGTGCACGCAGAGCTGAGCACAGGACCCATCTCCGTGGATCAACTCACAAGGGCCACGTGCAAAATGCCCCGCCTGCTGCCTCTCAACGCTGCCAGTCGGCTGGGTACACGACGAGGGCTGTGGACAACACGGCTCCCGGCCTCCTGCCATCCCTGCAGCCCCAAGCCCTAACTCACCAGCCCCGGCTCAGGCTGGACACAGAACTGGGGGTGTTGTTCACAAGGAAGAAGGTGTTTGCTCAGTATCTTTCGTCCTCGCATCCCCTCGTCACCCAGGGCCTCCCCGGTCCCCCCCTGCTGCGGCTCCCAGAGCCTCCCTCCCCTCCCGGGGTGCAGCTGTAGCCCAGACGGCAGAGGGGCGCACACAGCCCAGAAGCTCCCCGCAGATGCCCTCCCCCACCAGGCAGACACGTCCCCTGCTTGGCTCCTTGCTGCCTGTGCTTTTGCTCAGAGGCAGCAGAGAAGGGCATCTGGAAACCTCGATAGCGGCCACCCCTTGACAGGGTGGACAGGGACGCGGTGGCGGGAGTCTCCATCCTCCACGAGCTGGTTGCAGGGCAGGCACAGAGCAGTGACCTCAGACATGGAAGGCCCTGGTGCAGGCCGCCCTCCACCCCTCGTGCTCGCTGCCCCTGGGACCCCTTGGCCCCTCGGGGGCTCCCCCTCTCTCTCCCACTCTGCACTCATCTGTGGGGGGAGGGGGCACAGCCACCCCTGTGCCTAAGCAAAGGTGCCCAGGAAACACGAGGTAGGAGCTCTGCGTGTCTGACGGTGTCTTCGTGAGGACAGATTGGCTGGGAAGTGCATTCTAGAATTCCGAAGCCCCGGCCCGCCATCTCCTGGTTTCCAGGGCTGCATGGGGCCTGATTCCTCACCCGTGTGTCCAGCCTGCTCTTGTCTGTCTGCACACGTGGCCCTACCCCTTCGCGGCCCACTCCCTGGTCCACGCCCTTGGTGCCCGGAGAGCCCTTGGGGTCTGTAGACCCACATCCCCGCCTGGCAGTGTCCCTGAGTTCCTTCTGTGTCTCCTTACTCTCTTTCTAGAACTCCTGCCCCCAGGGTACCAGGCCTGGTGGCTGGCCCCTGACCGCCCCTTGCTTCCTGGGAGACTTCCTCCCACATTCAGCTTCAGCCCCATGCTTCACTCCCAGTGGCTCTTTCTGTGTCTGGAGCACTTCCTCTCTTGCTTGTCACTCTGTCTTTGAGGCACTAGTATGGCCTTGGGGTACCCCTCTTGCTGTACTAGGGTCTCGGGTTCCTGTCCCATGGGAGGTTCCCAACCAGGAAGGGCCACGGCAGGTGGGCGCTTGGGCCTGGGAAAGGGTTGCCTGGAAACTTCCCGGGCTCCACTGGGCCCTCCGAGGGGACCCCCGCTCCCCTACGTGTCAGAAAAGAAGGCTCACCCAAGGGGTCACCTCCTGGGTCCAGCAGGGCACCAGCCACTCTCCCCAGGTTCCCGGCTCAGTCCCAGCAGCCCGGAGGACAAGCCTCGGTGAGGGGCTCTGGACCCCCAGCGGCTCCCCAGATGGCCCTCAGGTGCCGTGCTGCCCACTCAGGGCTCTGGGGATCAGCCCCCCTTTTGGCGTGGGGCCGGGCTTGGCAGGTGTGGGAAGTCGGCTCCCGCTGGCTCTCCGACTCCAGATGGCCCCCGGCCCTGTCCTCTGGCCCCAGGGCTGGATGTTTCCTTGACCACCTCGTCGAGGCCTTAGCGGTGACATCTCACCCTCCCTGGCCCTACTCATGTGTCCACTCCAAGCCTGACGTCCGAGCTTCCTTCTCCAGAAGCTTCCTCAGGGCTCCCAGGACAAGAAGGAGCCTGGGATCGCGCTTTGCATCAAACATCAAGACACGCTGGCTTTTACCTCCTAGCAGATGGTCAGCGATGGGCCGGCCACCCTGCCTGCACCCTCCCACTTCAGCTTCCCGCTCTGCTGGCGACCACCACGGTCTTGCGCTGTCCCTGCCCCATGCCTGCCGGGGGCCCCCGCCCTCCCTAGGAGCCCTGGGTCTGCTCAGCTGCATCAGCCCGTATTCCTCCAAACCACCCCCCCGCTCTCCATCCCCAACGGCTGTTCTAGGGGCTTCCATGCCCAGTGCCCCGGCAGACAGTGGCTCTGGCGGCAAGGTCCACACCCACACCCCCTGCACCGACCGGCACAGTCGGTGTGAGGGAACTGTTCCCGAACCAAACAGAGTGAAGTTTCTGCACCTGCTGAGAACGGGCAGGGGTGGGCAGGGGAGGGCGGCAGGGTCAAGACCACCGCCAGGAGGGCAGGGGAGGGTGACAGGGGCAGGGCCGAGGCCGGGAGGGCAGAGGAGGGCAGGGGTGGGTACAGAAGGGTGGCACATGCAGGGCTGCAGCCAGGAGGGCCAGGAGGCAGCAGGGACGGCACCGGGACACTCACACGATGAACTCGGACAGGTGGCACCACTTCCAGACGTCCACTGTGTGCATCATGTCGGCGAAAGCCTGCCCGCACTGGGGCAGCTTCTCCAGCATGCGCGTCTCGTTGCAGCCCCCCACTCGGAGACACCCACCTAAAGAGGGGACAGTGTGGTCTTTCCACTGCTAGGAATGGTTTGCAAGGTGACCCTGGGGCCCTCCTGTGACATCCCCCCCACACCCCGCCCTGCAGGCAGCTGGGTCTTCCTCCCTCACCTGGCCTCCCGTGTGGCCCAAGGAGGTGGAAGCCAGTGCAAAAAGGGCTCCACATGGGTGTCACCAAGACAGAACCTCCCATGGCTGTGACCTCCCACAGGGTGGGGAGACAAGTCAAGGGAGGGCAGGGGATACACCTCCTGGGGGTCCAGGAGGCCGAGAACAGACAGGGGTGTGATGGGGGTGGGGAGTGGGTCCCACCAATCAGGGATGGCAGAGAGGCCCCACTGCAGCTCGAGGGCCGAGGGTGCCCAGAGCATGTCCCCAGAAAGATCCGCAGGGTCTGCTGACCGTCCAAGACTATGAGGGCATCGGCAGGGGCCCTGCACATGTGAACCAGTGCCCCGGATTGCATGAGGCCCAGGGCCAACGTGACACAGGGACTCATGTTCCAAAAGCTGAGGCCAGATCTTTGGCCGCCCTCCCCCCAGGCTCCCCCAGGATTCCCAGCATACCCCTCCCCCCACCTCTGCCCCCAGATCCGATCCCTCCACCTCTACCTTCCCCCAGCTCATCTCCCCACCTACAGTGCCCACCTGTATCCTTCAGGACCGGCCACCCTCCCTCCCCAGGCACCCTTCCAAGTGTCAGGCCCCCCTCATAAACTTCCCTCCCATGACCCCTGCAGTGTGTGTTCTGGGGTGTGTGCATACGTGTGCACGTGTATGTGTGCACACAGCCCTGCCACCTGTGTCCGGGTATCTGTGAGTGTATGTATACATGCGTGTTTGTGTATGTGCGTGCTTGGACGGACGGCCCTGTCGTGTGTGTCCTGGCACAGGGTACTGTGTTGCAGGAGAAACCACGGGGAAGGAAACAGGAGAAAGGCCCACACCCAGAACCGGGCAGACCCACGCTCACACCCAGCATCACTGGTCACCAGCTCACCTCAGTTTCCCCATCTGTAAAGTGAGGGAAACAGGCCGTGCTGCACAAGGGGGCTGTGCTGACAGGCGTTAGTCATGTGCCCACAGAGGCTCCCGTCTTCACCATGTCATTACTGTAGGTGTTTGATAATTGCCGGCTGCTCCCTCACTCCCCTAACCACCAGCGCCTCATTGGTATTCCGAAAAGACTTTTCGAGAGAACGAATGAATGAATGAATGAATGATCAGGTCCTGAGGGCAGCAGCGCAAAGTTATGGTCACGTGTTCTACCGAGTGCTGCTCCCTCTAAGCGCAGGAAGTGCAAAAGAAATGTCTGTTACCAGGAAAGGCAGGTTCGGAACCACTCCGATTCTGCCCTGCAGGCCAGGTAGTCCCCATGGGAGGCCACAGTCCTCCTGATGCTCCCACCACACAGACCCAGAAGCTCTTGCCGGCTCAGGGAGGGGCTGTGTGTCATACAGAGGGTGGGCCCATGACCACAAGGGCACTTCTGGGGGGACAGAGGAAGGGAAGAGTGAAGAGGCCAAGGCAATGAGAAGTTTTTCTTAAAAATTAAGTCCAAAAGGAGACAGATGAAAAAAGAAGAGAAAAAGCACTGATGGTAAAAATGATAGATTTAAACCAAACCACGTCAATAGTCAGATTTAGAGTCGATGGTCTAGCCACTCCAATTGAGAAACAAAGATTGTTAAATGAGATCAATATACAAGCCCCGACCATAGCTGTTCACAAGCATCCTACTTTAAATAAAAAGACTCAAATACATTCAAAGGAAAAGGATGGGAGAAGACATATGCTGCTACTAATCCAAAGAAAGGTGGGGTGGTTATATGAGTATTGAACGAAGTGTCTTTCAGAGCAAAGAATATCACCAGAGATAAGGAGGGGCTTTCATAATGATAAATGGTTCGATTCACCAAAAAGACACAGCAATGCTAAACATGTATGCACCTAATAACAGCATCAAAACACAGGAGGCAAAAATGGACACAACTGCAAGGGGAAAAATGAGAAATCCACAATTATAGCTGGGAATTTGATACTCCTCTCTCAACAATTTACAGAACAAATGAATAGACCAAAAAATCAGTAAGAACAGTGGGAAAGTGCCTAGTATAGATAGGAGGCCATGAAGTCAGAAGGCACTGTGCTTAGGGGGTGGGTGTCCGTGGTTATTAGGGGTGAAAGAGAGGCAGTGTGGTTGGAAAGGTGGCTCCCAAGCCAGACTGGTGTGCAGGCTTCCCAGGGCAGTTTTCTCTTTATTTTAATGTTTATTTATTTTGAGAGAGAGAAAGAGAGAGAACACGCAGGTGCAAGTGAAGGAGGGGCAGAGGGAGAGAGGGAGAATCCCAGGCAGGCTCCACACTGTCAGCACAGAGCCTGATGCAGGGCTCGATCTCACAAACGGTGAGATCATGACCTGAGCAGAAATCAAGAGTTGGACACTTAACCAACTGAGCCTCCTAGACACCCCAAGTCTTCAACCCCAGTGCTCTCCCCCTGAACCCAACCTCAGAGACTTTGCATCACAGGGTCCCAGGCAAGCAGCAGCCAAGACCCAGGCTTATGTGCCTTCAAGAGGAGCCTCGCCATTTCCACAGAGTGCCCTGTCCTGTCAGGTCTCCCTCTCAGAGGCACTTAAAGACAGGGTCACCACGCGGGGAAGGGCACCCACCTGCCCAGTAACACGATGGGGAGTCCAGCCCAAGCCACCTACCTGCAGAGCTGCCCCCAGGGGCATGTCACACCAGCCTGGACTTGACACCCTCATGCCAACCCCATCCTTGGTTTGCCTGAGGAACAGC
The DNA here is from genome assembly GCF_022079265.1 of Lynx rufus. Classification (NCBI taxonomy): domain Eukaryota; kingdom Metazoa; phylum Chordata; class Mammalia; order Carnivora; family Felidae; genus Lynx; species Lynx rufus. The sequence goes on along the minus strand of NW_025814856.1, from coordinate 61,988,165 downwards.
ATCATGCCTGCTGCCCCCATCCCCCTGGTTTAAAGACCCAAAGGAGGGGCGCCTGGGTGGGCCCAGTCAGTTAATCGTCTGGCTTCGACTCAGGTCATGATCTCATGGTTCGTGAGTTCGAGCCCCGCGACAGGCTCTGTGCTGACAGCTCAGAGCCTGGAGCCTGCTTTAGATTCTCTCTCTCTCTCTCTCTCAAAAATAAATAAACACAAAAAAACAATATGCTAAATATCTCTATGTAAAAAAAAAAAAAAAAAGGCCACAGGAAAAGTGACTTTCCCACAGCCAAGTGCAGTCAACATGAGCCAGGGTGTGCAGGGCGGGCCTCCCCCCACCCTGCCCAGCTGCACTTGCCCAGCCTTCTGGCAGGAAGGCAGCCCCGGGTCCAGGGCCATGTAGGCCAGGTGTTAGTGACTCTGGGGAGTGCAGGCCCCCAGGGGCCACGCGGCAGGGACAATGATGAAGCCAGCCTGTGTTCCTGTCTCCCATTGCTGCCCTATTCCAAAGGCACCTTTCTCTGCAGCTCCCCAGTGGGTGTCCCACCATGGGTGCTGGAAGCCCACCAGCATTCCCCACACCCGGTGCTTGGAGCCATCCCTGGGCCTGGCCTTTCCCTCGTGGGATCATCTCAGCATCCCATCCAAGTCTCCCACACGGGTCCATGCCGTCACCTCCTGCCAGCCACTGCCACACCTCCCAGCAAGAGCTTGCCTGGACTGGACCCCGACACCAGGACCTGCTCCTCTGGACCCCCTTGTCCCCAGGACCTGGACCCGGAGCCCCTAAGCCTGGAGCCCCTGGACCCCCCAGCGTGCCCTAACCACCTGCTGTCAAACCACTAAGACCCAGCTCAGCGCTTCCTCCCTCTTGTTCTCCTCTTCCCCCTGCCCTTGGGCCCCCTTTCTTCCCTCCCTCCTCCTCCTCCTACCTGGACCAGAGTCTCCATACCCCACAGCAGCAGGAGCTTGGGCAGGGCTGGTCGGAAACGTGCCATTAAGGACCACAGGCGCGCTGTGCAGGTGCCAGGACAGCGCCACCCCTGGGCCTGCGCGAGGCGGGCACCGCAGGACACCTGCCGGACCAGCCAGAAGTGTCCTGGGTGAGGGAGGGGGTGCTCTGGCATCATTTCTGGTGCACAACCTGGGCTCCCGGAGAAACCCAACAGCCCAGCCAGGGTTATAACAGAAGGTAGAGACGCAGCCTCCTGCCAGGGAGCCGCCGGCTGCATCAGTGGCGGGCTTGGGAATTCGAATGAAACACAAAACTGCTTCCAATGGTCCGTCGGGGAAACAAAGAGAAGACAGGTCTGTGCTCCTTCTGTCTCAGGGTCTCCCGGGCTCCAGGAAACGAGAAGCAGCCTAAAGGATGCGTTTCCCGGAGGAAGGCCTTTTACGCCACTTGGAAATGAAATATGGGAGCCCTTCATGCTCCCTAGGTGCCCATAGCTTCTGGAAGGTTCTGCCCCTGCCCCTGCAGTCTGGGCAGGGTCCTCCTCATCCCGGGCCTCGGTTTCATATCTACAAAACGAGGAGTGGGCTCAGGAGACCTGCAAGGCACCTCTCGGCCACCATGTCTGCGCGGTCACTGTGTCACTGGGGTACCTGGGCCCAGCTGAGTCCTTACAAGTCAGAGTGACAGGAGAGGACGGGGCATGAGGACACCATGACTCTTACCACCGGCAAATGTTCGGTGCTATGTTCACACCATCTGGGGGTGCCGTGAGCCCCTGGAGCCACAGCCGCTGCCCGACTCCGCTTCCCACGGTGCGTGAGCCAGGCGCTGCCAAGTGCTCTCCCCGGTCTACGCCCAAGTCCCCCTACGCAGGCACGGGGTATGGGGACTAAACCGACAGACTCCAACTGAAGGTCACAATAGTCCTTCCCAGGTTCCTCTTTCTGTATCCACACTGCACCAGGGGAAACTGAGGCGGTAAGTGCCTTACGATCTTGAGGTTAAGCAGCTGCAGAGAGGCCCTGGGATTCGCACTCGGACCAAAGAGCGCAATCGGGGACTGGGCGCAGGGGCGAGCCCCAGCCAAGTGGGCCCAGCTGGGCGTCACCAATACCACACTAGCTGCCGTGTCTGAATGGAGTTCTGGAATTTGCCCAAGAAACCCGAATTCACCTTCCTCGCCCGGCCCTTCACGGCCAGTGCCGGATGGGCCTCCGCCGGCAAGAACCGGCCCCCCAGCTGGACCTGCTCCCTGGATGGCCGGGCTCCCACACCACAGAGATGTCGCAGCCCTGGGGCCCTCCTTCCCAATGCAGCACCATCCGGAGCTCAGCCCCACCTCTGACACACGGCATGTGACCATGAGCGGGCATCTCGCCCACCCAGCAGCCACTTCCCAAGACCCTGGCTCTGGCAGGACCAGCGCTGGGCTGGGTCTGCAGGGAGGCTGGCCTGGCCCCACCCTGGCGGGGGAGGGAGGCCCCGGACCCACCCCGGGCGGGCCAGGTGGCCCTCCAGACACGAGCCCCGTGTTGGTAACGCGGATGTGTGTAGGGTCTGGGTCTGGTCCTTCATGATCCCATGCTGAAAGCAGGTCCTGGGAATAAAGCAAGGGTTCCCTTCCCTGGAGGAGCCAAAGCTCCAGTCCAGGGGGCTCGCTTTTAGGCTTCCTGCAACCCCAAGTCAACGTGCTCCCGATGTCCCGAAGCCGCCACGCACCAGGCTCTTGCCTTCAGCCAGAAATCCACCTGACCCCAGGCTCTCATCCTGCGAGGTGAGGCGAAGCCACAGTCCCTCCACCCAGACATCTTGGGTGGGGGGGACAGCCCAGAGACTGGGAAGCCGAGGGGCTCACCGGTCCTTTCTCACAGCTGCAGCCAGTTCCAAACCAGCAAAGCCGACAACGACTCCACACAGGCTCAACTTGGCGTCTCACAGCCAGGGCGATGCGCCAAAGAGGGCAAAGCTGATGCCCCAAAGGACCCAGGGGACAGTGGCCCCTCAGAGGGGCCCTGGGCCCCCGGCCCCGGGGTCAGGCTGCCCACCTCACCTCAGCAGCCTGCCCAGCAAGCCTCTGCAAACAAGCCCTCCCCAAAAGCACACACACCCTCTTACTTGATCTTGGATCATCTCTCTACTAAAATTTTCCTAAGCCAGCTTTTCATTCAATCCATTCCTGATTCGTAAACAATGTATCCTCCCTGGAGCCCCATTTTCTTGCTGGAGAAGGGATCTTGAGGGAAGCCTCAGAGAGCCGCCCCCTTCCCTGTCCCGCTCACACACTGAAGGGCTGTCCTCCGGGGAAGGGACGAGCCCTATGGGGTCTGGATTCTTCTCACCCACGCCCTGAGAGTGGTGTGCACGCGAAAGCCCCAGGACGGGGAGCTCACTACCCAACAGGGAAGCGGCAGCCGACCGCCTCTGCTCACTCGGTGTCGCGACGGCAGGCCGTCCCCAGCCCTCTGGCGGCGATTCCAGGGACATCGCAGCTGCGAGGAGCCGACCGGGCAGATCCTGCAGGACCCCCCGTGCCTCCCTTCCCAGCGCCGGTCGGTCGCCTTCGGCTCCTCCGGGGAGAGCGGACAGGACCCTCCCGCGGAGGCTGGGGACGGCGCCGGGGTCTCCCCTCGCCCCTCCGGAGCCGGGCGCGCCGGGCAGGCCGGGATCCGTGCAGGGCAAAGGCGCGGCCAGGCGCGGGTGCTGGAAGTCAAAGCCCGCGGGTCCCCGTGGCCCCGGAGGGGGTCGGGGCGTCCCGGAGCCGGACCCCGCGTCCCCTTACCGCACAGCAGCTGCAGAAGCAGCGGCAGCAGAAACCGCGGGCGCCGCCGCTCTCGCGTCTCCATGGCCGATGGCTGTGGCGCGCGGTCGGCTCGGTCCCGGCTGGGTGCGTGGGGGGCGCCCGGGGACGCGGTCGAGGGTGGGGCAGCCGAAAGCCCGCCCCTAGCTGCGTCCTCCCCCTCGGGGACGCGCCCACCCCCTGGGGACACTCCTTCCAGAACGCGCGCTCGCCCAGGACGCGCGCTACACCCCTCCAGCACGCCCTCCCTCCAACAGGACTCGCCCCCTATCCCGGACGCACAGCCCCAAGACACTGCCTCGCACGCCGGGTGTGATCCCTGGCCCTCCTGTTCTGGGGGTGCTGCCCGCGCGAGCGCGTGGGTTAACAGGCCGGGGGCAGGCTGGGGGCGGGGGCTGGCGGGGTGATGGGGGGCGGCCTCTGGGAGCGCGCCTGGCGGCGGAAAGGTGTAGGCAGGTGTCGGGCGGGAGTGCTGTGCTCAGAGCCTGTGAGAGGCTCTGCAGGGCTGGGGGCGCGAGGGCGGCTCCAGCCCGAGGACAGCCTGCAGGCGGAGGGGCGGGGAGCTCAGTGCGCTGGTGCGGGAAGGGGCCACCGGAGTGCAGTGGCTGATCCCCGAGTCCTTGTTGGCCCCAGGCCTCCAGGATCCTTTTCTGGGGGCTTCCCTGTGCCTTTGCACGCCTCTGTGGGGTGGAGAGGCATGGGGACCTGGGCAGGTGCAGCGGGCGTGCCTACACACACACACACACACACACACACACACACACACCTGCCACCGGTGGCTGGAAGCCTATCCTCAGTTCCTGGCCCCCGTCCTGTGACCGCTGGGAGACCTCAAAGGACAAAATGAGGGCCAGGAAAGTGACTGGCTAACCCAGAGGACCTGACGGCAAGGAGTGTGTCATGGGCCTGGAGTGGGGGAGGGGGACTCATCTGGTTTGGTCACCTCTGTCACCTTCAGTCCCTAGCACAGATCCTGGTCCCAGTGGACACCTAGTCACGTTGTCACAGGTCGCTGTCACTCCTGAGCACCTTGCAGGGAGGGCCCTCCTGTGCCCACAGTCCAGCCCAGGGAGCATGTACTGGTGCAGGGGCTCACAGAGCGGGACCAGGATGTCGGGGTGCATCCCAGGTCAGGGGTACCGAACCAGTGGGCTCCTCCTCCCCAGACAAGCCTCCTCCTCTCTGAGGGCTAGGGGTGGGGAGTGATAACACCTCATGGGCTCACCCCACGGTCCAGGTTGTGGTGGCAATAACAGCACTCCTGGCCCTGTGAGCGGATTGGACCTTCCTGTGTGAGGAAGCCGCTCAGTAAGGGATCGAAGCTTCCTGTGCCTTTTCTGGCAGAAGCCAGAATTATTTCGACAGAGGCTTAAAGCTAATTAAAATTGATCAGCCTTCCTGCCAGCCTGCTCCCAGAGGCAGTGGGGCGGGCAGGTACCGGAACAGCCCAGAACCTCCCATGACCCAGGCCTTCAGCTCACTCAGAGGGGCTGCGAGCTGGGCTCAGCCGCGTGCCTGTCACCCCCTCTCAAACGCCCCGCACCAACCCAGACAAAGCAAGAGGACAGTACAGATGGCCCCCAATAGCATCCCAGGGGGCTGCGGGCTCACCAAGGCACGTCCCTCCCCGGGAGAGGGTCAGCCGGACCCCAGAGACCCCCGCGCTCCCACACAGGCAGCGGGCTGCGACAGCAGGATGGGCCATGAGAAGAGGGACAGGCCTAACAGCACCCAGAAGCCTGTGCCAGACTGGTAGCTGGGGCTCAGCGTGACGGGACTGGGGCCCGGGGCCAGGCAGGGCTGCAGCGGCAGAGGGTACCGGTGACCGGGGACCCGTATGCCCCACCTTGGACTCAGACGAAGTTGCTCACCTGTCGGGAAGTTCTCCCCTCCCCCATTCTGATGTTCCATCCACCCTGCACACTCAGGAGCTTGTGCTCCGAAGAATGTCCCTTGTCACCACTAGGGGCAGACCCTGAGAGGCAGGGCCCAGGCTTCTGACCACCACCCCTCCCCGCCCCCCCCCCCCGCCCTTCCCCCAGTGCTCCAGCGCCCAACACAGCAGGGGTTTGCTGGAGGGGGGCTTGCATGACTGAGAAAGGGTGAGGAGAGGCCCAGAGGCCCTCCCACCTCCCCCTGACTCCTGTCCTGGCACCCTCAGAGCATGCTGACCCCTCCTGTGCTGAGCTGTTTCCCTGCTGCTGGCTCACTGCTCCTCTCCTGACCAGAGGGGTGGACCAACGGTCATGGGAGCGGCCGCCACCCTGCTCGGACCCAGGCTGGCATCTGTGCCTGCCGGGACCCCTGGATCATGGCAGAAGGACATCCTGAGACCTGGAGGCTGGGACGTGAGAGATTGGCGGCTCTCCCTCTGGGCTGCCTAGAGCTGCTTCGCACGGACAAGGCGCGGCTGTGTGGGCATCGCTAGGACCAGAGCTCACCACGTTCCAGCCACGGGGGATCGGGCTGAGTCGGTGCCTGGGCAACCTCAACGCACCCCGAGCAGGGTGGCCTCCCAGTGCAGCCCGGACCGTTGGAATGGATGCCCACTGGCTGGGTAAGCCGTGTGTAAGGGTGTCCCCTTACCCAGACAGGTGGCTTCAGGTCAGTGCTCGTGAGAGTGGGTGCTGGCTGACCCGGGGGCTGTCTGAGGGTGGCGCGTGTTGAGTCCACAAGCAATCAGAGGGGCTGCAGCCTGGATGCCTCCAGGGACAGAAGCCCCCACCCCACAGGATAGCCCACTCCTAGAGCCAAGCCGACATGGGATCCCTCCGAGGTCTCGGAGGCCAGCTGCAGCCCCCAAGCCTCAGGGCAGAGAGGACAGATCACGCTCAGCACTGATGCTGGTTCCCTCCCAGAGCTCACAAGCTGCGCCTCCCCCAGGGCCGTCTCCTCGCCACAGAGAGGATCTGCCCCTGCCCCTGGGCCAGCTTATCCCCAGGCCTAGACCCCGCTTCTCTCTTCCTGCCCATCCACAGAGACACTCAGAGTTGTTTCTGCCGAGCCGCCAGACCACCCTGACCCCCCCACCACCCACTTGCTGGGACACCCTCCACCGTGGATCCTCCTGCCTGCCTGGTGCCTCTCCTCTCCTCTCCCTGCGTGGGCACCACGGCCCCGTCCAGGGCCGTCAGTGGGCATCTGAGCAGGAGCACCACTCTCGTTCTTGCCTGCCTCAGCTCCAGAAGGTGCATCCCTGCAGCACAGCCAGCCCTCCCCGGTCCCTCCCCAGTCCCCTGTTACTCCTGCCCTCTAGGAGGACAATGCCACGCTTGGGTGAGTTTCATGCCTCCCCAGCTGCCCACGGCTCAGCCGGCACACCCTTGAGAACAGGTCCAATCAGCTCTTAGAGGGACCCACCCCGAGCTCCCAAAACTCCCTCTGGAAACGACTTGCTCACTCCTTTGAGAGGCTTGAACTAATCTCATCCACTTCTCTGTTAGACGCCCCCCCCAGGCCCGGCCCCCTCCCCACATGGTGTCCAGATCAGCAGCTCTGCTCCAGGTTTTAGAGCAAAGGCTGGGTGGGGGGGAGACGTACATCCAGCCAAGCTCCATTGTCCTCTAAGCACAAGACCCTCACAGTTTCCATCTGAACCTGGAGAAAAGAACCACCCTGCCTCCTTTCTGGATTACAGGTGAGGACGAAGGCCAAGGGAGCCCCTCCATGATGAGACACATGGGTACAGGGGAGTGGAGGGGGAGGAGGGGGAGGAGAGGCAGGAGGAGGAGAAGGGGGGGAGAGGAGAAGGGGGAGGGGGAGGGAGAAGGAGGGGGAAGAGGAGGAGGAGGAGGGATGGGGAGAAGGGGAGAGGGAGGAGGAGGAAGAGGAGGGGGAGGGGGAGGAGGAGAGGGGAGGAGGGGAGGAGGAGGAAGCATGTGGGGGGGGACAGAGAGGGCTGGCACAGGCCTCCAGCCACTGTCCTTGCTGGTGGCCCCATGGGTCCCCTGCAGCCCTGTGGCCCTGCACAGGTGACTTCCCCATCACAGAATTGAGGCCATCAGATCCACCGTCCTCCCTCAGGCCTGCAGGCACTCACTGAGCATCCCGTCCGTCTCCTTACCCCTCCTTCCACCATAGGCCACCAGAGGGAAGGTGAGCATGTGGTCTCTTCAGGGAGGGGTCTTTCCAGGCCCCGGACCCTGAGCCAGGTCCTCTAGGAAAGAGACAGGCACAGGCGAGCCTGAGCCCCCTGGGTGGGCCAGGTGCCTGCCCCGAGGGCAGGGGCCACAGGCCCCATGGAGGCAGCCAAGCCCTGGAGGGTGACCCCGGGTGGTCGTGCTCCCCTGTGCGCAGCCTGGCAGCCCAACACGGCACAGGCTGGGAAGGGGGAGATCCCACAGCCCCGGGGGAGGGGCGGGGCCACTGCGGGGTCCTACGGGGGCTGCTGTCCATCTGCGGGACCCCAGGGAGGAGGCAGCCGCCCCACATCCTCTGACAGCCACCCCACGTGGCTGTGACCGTGAACGCGGGTCGGGGCACTCATCTGGTGGGGTGGGTGCTCCAGTGCAGTCCTGCTCCCACCCGGCTCGGCTCACGTCGCGCTCTCCCCGACTCCTGAGCCAGTCCCGGTGGCTCCTCTTGCTTAGGCCGGCCCGGACTGACAGGCTAGTACCACGATATTTACTCCGTAATTTTTCTTACTTTTACACAGGTTTTGAAAAATTTGTTTGACCCCAACGTGACCTCTTCTCCAAGGGGAGGGTTGTGACCGGTGCCATCCGAGAACCGTCCCAGTGTGTGAGGGTCTCGCGCGTGCACCAGTGTGGGAGGGCCCGGGGTCGGCAGGCCCCCCATGGTTCCGGGAGCTCCCCCCCCCCCCCCCCCCCCCGCCTCCCGCAAAGCCCAGGCCTGAGAGGCCACAGTAGCCCGCAGGTGCATGGGGGCTTGGCGCCCTCTGCTGGCGGACTGTGGCCACTGCACCTCCATCGTCCTCAGTGAGGGGGCCCCCACAGCCCAGGGCTAGGGAGGGGGCACCCTCAGCCACTTCCCAGCTGCCCCAGGACCCAGGGGTCTGGGTCCCATCATCATCAATAGCACAGGGCCCCCGCCTCGCCACCTTCGCGCTCCAGTGGCAGTGAGCACATCCACACTGTGTGTGGCCACCACCACCATCCATGCCTGGACCTTTTCCATCCACACGGAGGCTCTGTCCCCATTAGACACCAACCCCGTGTCCTCTCTGTCTCTGTGGACTGGACCCCTCTCCGGACCCCACGGAAGTGGACCCCTCCAGCGCGTGTCCTTCTGTGTCTGGCTCCTTCCACTCGGTGTCAAATTCTCCAGAGTCAGAGCGTCCTTTCCTGTCAAGGCTGACAATGCTCACACATTCGTGATCACACACACACTCTCTCTCCACATTGCCTTCACCCCTTGTTTGTCTGTGCACACGGCTTCCTCCCCTGTCAAGGCTGACGGTGCTCTGCTGTCCGGATGTACATGTGATGTGTGTGTGTAGGGGCATGATGTGTATATGGTGCATGTACGTGTGATGTACATGTGATGCTGTGCTATACAGATGGACCACATTCTATTTGTTCACCATCACCCACTTTCTCTTTAAGTGAACGAAGCAATTTTACTTTCATTTGATTTCAATTTTGTAAAATCCACCCGACAATGTTTTGAGGAGAATACGCCACAGTGTTATTCCTGGTCATTTCTGGATCTGGAGGGATTTGGAGTGATTTTTAATGTATGTTCCTTTCAGTTCGTTCTCTCATTTTCCTGCAGGGCCACAAATGGCATTTACAGGGCTGTTTTGTGTCGTGTGTTGTGAGTGTGTGTTGTGAGTGTGTGTGTGCCTGAGCGGGCATGTGGTGCTCTTGCCCCTGTGCTGTGTGAACCATCAGCCTGTGCGGTCACGCGGACCCTCGCTCCGGCCATCTCCTGGGACTGATGAGGGGACGGCCCCACACACTGCTGGATGCCCTGCCCCTGCTGAGAACCCACCACCCCTCTTCAGGGGCACCCAGGGCCGGGGCGCAGCTGTCCAGCCACAAATGGTGTCCTTGTGGCTGTGGTCCTTGGCCAGCTGGTGACGGAGCTGTCCTGAGGCCACGGCCGGAGGAGGGGGAGGCAGGAGCGTGTGCGGAGTCTGGGTCATTCACTCGTGCATGTACCTGTACCTTCTGGGTTTGCTCAAGCCCGAGTATGTGAGTGTGTGTGTGTGTGTGTGTGCATATGCGTGTGTCTGATGTATTGTGCATATGCATGTGTGTACGTGCACATGTGTGCTTGTCTGTTGTGCACATGTGTGTGAGTCTATGTGCACGTGTGTGTGTACCTTCTGGGTTTGCTTGAGCCCGAGTGTGTACATATGTATGTGTTTCATGTATTGTGCACATGCATGTGTGTATGTGTGTGCATGTGTGTGCATGTGTGTGGTGTTTGTGCATGTGTGCGTACACATGTATGCTTGTGTCTTGTGCACGTGTCTGTGCACATTTATGCATATGCATGTGTGTGTGCATGTGTGTGTGTGCATGTGTGTGTATTTATGTGTGTGGTATGTGCATGTGCATGTGAACTTGTATGGTGTGCACGTGTGTGTGCACATATGCATATGTGCGTGCATATGTGTGCATGTGTATTTGTGTGTGTGGTGTGTGTCTGTGTGCACATGTGTGTCTTGTGCACACACCCCTAGATCTGATGACAAACCGTGCTGACGGTGCATCCATGAGGGGCACTTCAGGAGGAGAGACCGGGTCAGCGGGCCACTCCCTTTGCCTGACCAGGGCTGGGTCCCCACCAGGTCCCGGGGGCAGGTGAGCCACGGTTCCCGCGAGAAAAGGAGGGCCTGCGGAGGGACAGAGTGTGCTCCAGCCCTTCGGAGGAGGTCTGGGCTGCGACCCCCTCTGACAGGGGAGACCCTGCCCCACACCCCATCACTGAAGGACGGCGAGCACCCCCGGGTCTGCAGGGTTGGGGCTCAGGGGGAAGCTCGATGCACGGGGCCCACCGGCCACAAAGCTGGGGAAGGAGGCTCTGGGGAAGGGTCGGGTACCTGGCTCCGCGCCAGGCATGCAGGCCTCACTGTGAACTTCATTTCCCCCGCTCTCCGCGAGTCGGGGTTCAGTACCAGGTGCTGAGGACACGTGGGGGGCAACAGGTGCATCGTGACCACCAGCCACCACTGCCACCACCGCAGCGCCACCGGACGTGCCCTCGAAGGTGCGCAGGGCAGCCCGGCGCGGGCAGGGGGCCTCTGAGCACCAGCCCTCCGGGCGACCCTGGGGCTCCGGCCCAGAGGAAGGCATGACCCCGCCAGAGCGGGAGGACGGCAAGGTGCCCCTGCTGCGGGCCTGAGGGAAGCCCCTGGCACGGTCCCCAACCGTGCTTCCAGACACCTGGCTGCAGGCCGTTGCTTAGTTGAGCAACTACAGTTCAGTGAGCTTGGAATCCAGCTCCCCTCCGCACCCCTCCCACCCCTCCGCCTCCGTACCCCTCCCCCTCTGCAGACATTCCAGATGCCTGGCCCGGATGACCAGGGCGCAGCCTGCACAAGCCGAGGGTGGGGGGGTGTCCAGGCCCAGCAGGCCATTGCAAATGAGCTGAGACAGCCCAGAGACGGGGCAGAGACCCCTCCCAGTGACGGCACAGAGACCTCTCCCAGAGACGGCACAGAGACACTTTCCAGAGACAACCCAGAGACAGCCTAGACATACCCCAGAGACTCCAGAGACCCCCCGAGACACACCCCAGAGACACCCATAAGGACACCCCAGAGACATCTCACCAAAACATTCACAGAGACACCTTCCAGAGATAACCCAGAGACACCTCAGAGACACCCCCAAAGACACCCCTGAGACTGCACGGAGAGAGTACAGAGACAGCACAGAGACACTTCCCAGAGATAACCCAATGATACCCCCGAGACAGCCCCAGAGACACCCCTGAGGCAGCCCAGAGAAAGCCTAGGGACACCCCCAGAAGTGCTCAGACACCCCAGAGGAATGCCTGGTGGTCTGTGGAGCAGCGGGAATTGGGGGGTCCCCACAGCTGGGAGAGCACACGCTGGACCAGAAGACAGGGTTCAGGGGGCCCAGAGGACCTGGAGATCAGCCCCCCCACACACACACCAAGCCCTCTGAGCACCTGGCAACCTCCCTGGGATGAGGGGGAGGGGAGGGAGAAATAACCGTGTCCCCAGGAGTGTTGGCGGCGGGGGTGTCTGTCCAAGCCTGCTGAGACAGGGGCTTGGCACCCACAGCCCCAGGGACAAGCTGGTCTCGGTGGTCCCATGCCCGGATGCGAAGGGGCCAGTGGACACCATCACGTCTGTGACTAGACTCGCCCCGCCGTCGGCACGCACAGCTCTGGTTGCGGGTTGACCTCCCATATGGCTCTGCGGGCTGACCACGCTGACCATCGGGAGCCCAGACATTGGTCCGTTCCCGTACGACTGCTCCGTGTCTAGGTCAGCAAGCGTCCCCCCCTGGGAAGTGGACTCACTGTTCCTGTTCACAAAATAGCATTTCTTGGCCGGGAGGCGTAACCCTAAAGTGCCTCCAAGGTATCATCACCGGTGCCTCCTGTAAGTCACACTTGACCTTGCGGTCGACCCGCCCCTGAGAAGCAGACTTCCAGCCACCAACGTGCCCAACGTTTGTGGGACATGCCGCGGCCCCGGGGCAGTCTCTGTGTCATCCCAGCGAGCCTCGCCATAAGCTGTACCTGGAACAGGGCAGAATACTTCCACTCGTGTCCAATATTAGAATTTGTCATAAGGGAATGACTGTATTCGAAGCTGGACACCTTGTGTCGGCCCCTGACTCCCGGGTCTGTTACGAAGCCTCTCTAAGCCCGGCAGCTCAGTGCAGAGAGCAGACGAGCCCCTCGTGGGGCTGCCGCAGGGCTCGAACGGCGCAAGGCTCCCGTTGGCGCCGACTCAATGGGTCGCTGTGCATTCAGCATTGGCCCCGGAGGGGTCAGGGCTGCACGGACCGGGCCCTGTGAGACCCAGGACACCGGGCTCCACTCTGAGAGCTGGCAGGGCAAAGCTGAGCACCGGGCAGGGAGGAGAGAGAGAAGCGGGGCGAAGGACCATCTGAATGCCTATAAATACTGCACATTTCAGAAAAGATCAAGTCGGCTTCAAACCTCCAGCCCCCAAGACACGTAGGAAGGAGATTCTGCCAACACCAGGAGCTGCTGAGTGGAGTCTTGCTGACACGAGCCACCGGGCCTCTCGGAGAGACACTTCCCATCACCAGGGGGACTTTCAAGGGGCTTCTGCTGGGACCCGCGGCGCGACAAGGCAGTGTGGACCCCTCCCGAGGTGCCAGGCTGAGGGTCGCGTTTGGGGAACAGGCCCCCTTTTGAAAACAGGAGGCAGGAGCATGCGTCCCTCATTGAAGAACAAAAACCGGTTAATGTCGCAAATGTGGCCGAACAAAGCTCCCATCGCTCATGTCTCCCTGGGCAAAAACAACGTGGCATCCAGCCATGGACAACAATGACTTCGAGGGGCTGTGGGTTCCAGCCCAGAGATGGTGAAACCCCGCTGCGGTCCAACACCGAGGGGAGCGGAGCGGGTGGCCGAGGTCCCGGCGACCAAGCAGGAAACCACCCGCTCCCCGTAGGGCTTCGTGTCTGTCACCAGCACCAAACTCCCAGGGATGTGGGAGGCATCCCACCCACGTCTGCCTTGGCCCAGGGCACCCCAGCATTCTGCATCACACACGCATGTGTGCACGCATCCACATACACATGCACACACACACATGCACGCACACACACACACACACCATGGCCACCACCAGCGCACATCCCCAAGCTCCCACTGCCGCAGAGAGAGCTTTTGCAGACAGCCAGTGACGTACCCAGAAGCCAGCCCGAATCTGCGGGCCGGGGACCCCTTGGGAAAACAAATGGGAGGCGGTCGGCACATGGCTTGAAGTGGCAGGACAGAGAAAGCGTGTACGCCTAAGAATTCTGTGTCAGGAGGCAGCAAGGATTGTGGAGGGGGTGTCCATGGGTCTGAGAAAGCCTCAGCAGGAACAAAACTTCAAAGAACATGAAGAATCAAGGAGACACAACACCACACAAAACCAACAATTTTCCCAACTCAAAACACACCCGATAAACTCAAAACACAGGCGTTAGGTCCATACCGCCGCAAAAAAGTGGAGATCACGGTAAAGCAAGTCAAATGAATCTTTTCGTTTCTCAGTGGGTAGAAAAGTTGTGCTTAGGGACACCTGAGGGGCTCAGTCGGTTAAGCGTCCAACTTCGACTCAGGTCACAATCTTGTGGTTCGTGGGTTGGAGCCCCACGTCGGGCTCTATGATGACAGCTCGGAGCCTGGAGCCTGCTTCAGATCCTGTGTGTGTGTCTCTCTCTGCCCCTCACTGCTTATACTCTCTCTCTCTCTCTCTCTCTCTCTCTCTCTCTCTCAAAAATAAATAAAACATTTTTTTAATTTTTTTAAATAAAATACTTTATTGCAGGTTGCCCGGGTGGCTCAGTCAGTTGAGCGCCCGACTCTTGATTTTGGCTCAGGTCATGATCCCAGGGTCGTGGCACCGGGCCCCATGCCAGGCTCCACCCTGAGCATGGAGACTGCTTAAGAGTCTCTCTCTATCTCTCTCTGCCCCTCTCCCCTGCCCTCACAGTGTCTCTCTCTAAAATTAAAAGAAAACAACTGTTAAAAGTACTTTATGGCTAAAATGTGCTAACCATCCACTGAGCTTCCGGTAAGTCATCATCTTTTTGCTGGCGGGGGGTCTGCCCGAGGCTGGCGGCTGCTGACCTATCAGGGTGGTGGCAGCTGAAGGCCGGGGTGGCCATGGCCACTGCTCAGAATAAGACAACAGGGAAGTTCGCTGCACTGATGGTCTCTTCCTTTCACCAAAGTTTTCTCTTTGGCATGTGGTGCCATTTGACAACGTTTTACCCACAGAACTTCTTTCAAAATTGCTCAGACCCTGCTGCAGCCCCCTCCACGAAGTCCACATGATATCCTGGGTCCTCTTGTCATTCCCACAATCATCACGACCCTGGATTTGAACTATACTTTAGATCACATGGACCCGACAGACACGTACAGGACATCCATCCAACAGCAGCACAACAGCATTCTTCTTGAGAGCACATGGAGCTTCCTGCAGAATGGATCACACGTCAGATAACAACACAAGTCTTAGCAAGTTTATGATTTGAAGTGTACCACCTGTCTTTTCTGACCACGGCGGTACGAAACTAGAAATCAGTAACGGGAGGAAAACTGTCTCACTCACAAATAAGAAGAAATTACACAAAACACCCATGAGCAACCAATGGACTAGAGAAGAAATCAAAAGGGCAAGAAAAAAACATTTTAAAGCAAATAAAAATGAAAACACAACACACCAGAACTTATGGGATGCAACAAAAGCCATTCTAAAAGAGAAGTTTCGGGGCGCCCTGGGAGGCTCAGTCGGTTAAGCGTCCGACTTCGGCTCAGGTCACGATCTCGTGGTTCGTGGGTTCCAGCCCCACGTCGGGCTCTGTGCTGAGAGCTTGGAGCCTGGAGCCTGCTTCAGATTCTGTGTCTCCCTCTCTCTCTGCCCCTCTCCTGCTCACGCTGTGTCTCTCTCTCAAAAATAAATAAAAACATTAAAAATTATATGACCATCTCAATAGATGCAGAAAAAGTAGGGGCGCCTGGGTGGCTCAGTCGGTTGGGCATCCGACTTCGGCTCAGGTCATGATCTCGTGGTCCGTGAGTTCGAGCCCCGCGTCGGTCTCTGTGCTGACAGCTCAGAGCCTGGAGCCTGTTTCAGATTCTGTGTCTCCCTCTCTCTCTGACCTTCCCCCATTCATGCTCTGTCTCTCTCTGTCTCAAAAATGAATAAATGTTAAAAAAAAATTTTTTAAGTATTTGGCAAAGTACAGTACCCTTTCATTATAAAAACACTCAACAAAAGTGGGTATAGAATGAACATACTTCAACATAATAAAGGCCACATATGACAAGCCCACAGCTAACCTCATACTCACCAGTGAAAGGTTGAAGACTTTTCCTCTAAGATCAGGAACAAGAGACAGACAACCACTCTCACCACTTGTATCCAACACGGTACTGGAAGTTCTAGCCAAAGCAATTAGGCAAGAAAAAAAAATAAAAGACATCCAAATCAGAAAGCAAAAAGTGAAATTTCCTGTTTACAGATGATATTATCTTATATATAGAAAATTCCACCCAAAATAGGTCATAGGGGGCAGCCTGATGAAGGGCCCAGGGGATCTCTCTGGATCAAAAATAACAAGTTGAAAATGTAATTTGAAAAAAATAAATAAACAAAACTTGAATGAAAAACTTTAAAGACCTAAAAATATGTGTTTATGGATTGAAAAATTCAATTATCGTGGGTGTTAATTGTTCCCAAATTGATTTCCAGAGTCAGCGCAACCCCAGTGAAAATCCCGAGGTTAACCCTGAGTCTCAGGGGAGAGGAGAGTCCTGACAGTCTTGAAGGACTCCCAAGCTTTTAGGCGTCCTGGGCCTTCCAGGAAAGCCTGTGGCGTAGGAGCACAGGGCACAGCGGATCGTGGCTGGGGGCCCGTCTGCAGCACCGGCTCCCCCATGCCCTCCTGCTCCCAGAAGGGGAACTGCTGTCCTGTGGGCTGCCTTCTCGCCGTGTGGATGGTCTCCCTCGCCGTGCAGAAGCTTTCTGTTCAGTGCAGCGAATTTCTGCTTCGGTTGCTGGTGCTTTCATGTCGCAACCAAAACATTGCCAGGGCGCTCGCCAAGGAATTTTTCTCCTATCTATGTTTTCTGCTAGGAACTTTACAGTCTCAGGTCCCATGTTTAAGTGTCTAACCCATGTTCAGTGATTTTTTTTTTTTACTTTAAAAAAAATTTTTTTTAATTTATGTATTTTTGAGAGACAGAGCGTGACCAGGAGAGGGACAGAGAGAGAGGGAGACACAGAATCTAAAGCAGGCTCCGGGCTTCAAGCTGTTAGCACAGAGCACAACGCGGGACTCAAACTCACAAACTATGAGATCATGACCTGAGCCAAAACTATGAGATCATGACCTGAGATCAGGACGCTCAACCAACTAAGCCGCCCAGGCGCCCCCACACAGGATACTTCTAAGAAATCCTTTTTCTTTTTTTAATGTCTATTTATTTTTTAGAGAGAGACAGAGACAGAGTGCGAGTGGGGGAGGGGCAGAGAGAGAGGGAGACAGAGAATCCAAAGCAGACTCCAGGCTCCGAGCTGTCAGCACAGAGCCCAAAACAGGACTCGAACCCACAAGCCATGAGATCATGACCTGGGCCGAAGTCAGACACTCAACCGACTGAGCCGCCCAGGTGCCCATAAAGTGTTACAGTTTTCAGTATAAAACTTTTTCACCTCCTTGGGTAAATGTATTCCTGAGTGATTTATTGCTTTGGATGCTATTGTAAATGGGATTGTTCTGTTTATTTGTCAGACATTTCGTGCTTAGCATATAGAAACACAACTGACTTCTCTATGTTGACTGTGTATCCTGCACTTTTACTGAAGTCGCTGATTAGTCCCAATAGTTTTAGGGGGCAGTCTCGTTCCAGCACCATCAGCTGAAAAGATCCCCCTTCCTTCCACGGAACTGGTTTCACACATTTGTTAAAAGGTCGGTTGGCCGTGTCTGTGCAGGGCTACCCATGCATGCTGTGTTCTGTCTACCGTCCATATGTCTGTCCCTTGGTCCATCCACACCATCCCAACTGCTACAGCTGCAGGCATCCTCGAGCAGGTAGACAGCTTCCTCCCTCTGTATTCTTTCCCAAAACTGTTGTTGGTATTCGGGTCATTTTGCCTTCCAATGGAAAATTTTAGACGGACCTTGTCTATGACTTCCAAATATCCTTCTGGGATTCTGACAGGAATTGTGTGATAAATGTTATCAAGTCCAGGAAGTTCTCTTCTATTCTTAACTTTCCGAGAGTTTCCATCCCGATTTTTCTTCTTTACTCTGTTAATACAGTAGATTACACGGATTGGTTTTCACACCCTGAAACAGCCTGGGGTCCCTGGAACACACCCCACTTGCTCCTGGTGTGTAATTCTCTGCACACAGTGAGGAAGGAAACACAGGCAAGAGAAATGTAGCTTCAATGAAACCTCACAGCTCACCGCCCACTGCCAGACACGTGACACATGCAGAGGGTCACCTTCCCAGACACCTGATGCGTGCGGAGGGTCACCTTCCTGAAGGAAGGCACAGCGCCCCTAGTGCCTTAATGTTTTTGTCTCATTAAAGACCGGAAGTAACCTTATCTTCGCTGCACCAGCCCCTCGAGGTCCTGGAAGCCTTGCTTCCGATTCCTCAGAGACGGACTTTAAGTCTACCCCCCTCCCTCCACTAACTTAAAAGTATGTAATCTGCCTCCCCTCACAACCCAGCGCAGCTCTCTCTGCCCGTGGGTCCTGCGTCCGTGCTGTAATAAAGTCACCTTTTTGCATCAAAAACGTCTCAAGAATTCTTGCTTAGCCATTGGCTCACGAACCCCACTTCATAATCTCATCATTTTGGCACCTGAATGCAGAGCGTCGAGTACTTTCATCTGCACTCAGTGTCGGTGCAAACTCGGTGAGTAATTCCTCTCTCTCCCTTTGCTTTCTTTCCAGGGTATTTTCAGGGAGTGTGGTCTTATTGGCACACTTTCCTGTCGATCCCTCCAGATGCAGTCCTTGAGCCCGTGGCTACTCCATGGGGAGGAGAAAGCCTGACTTTTGGCTGGAAGTTAGTGCCCTGGCCGGAATGGTAATAAGACCCAGGAACTCGATGCCCTCTCTTTATTCCTGTCCTTCTACAGAGTTGTCTGTCTTGGGCATGGGACAGCCACCGAAGTCACCAGGACAGCTGCCAATCTTAAGACTCCTGTGTGAGGTTTCGTCCTCATTGGTTTCACATGATCCCCCACCCCGGCCCCCACATCTGGTCTAGACACTTCTGGCTGCAGGACCTCCACTGGGAGCCGGCCGAAACCAGTGCCGGATTGAAGTAAAACCCAAACGGGGATGGTTTCCTAGGAAGTCGGCTGTAGAGTCTCCATGTGCGGGAATGTCACTTAGATCATGATGGATTTCTGTCTTCGGTTTCTCATCGGTGTCCCTTACTGACTACTACAGTTACAAAATTGGGTAAGTTCCTCTTGTAAAGCTTTTCTAGTGTTTTCCATGAGTTAAAAAAGGCAAGACAAGGCACAGTTTTTCGGTCCCTATGCCGGTGCCCATCTGGAGTCTAGAATGCTATTGGGAAGATGGGGGATGCTAGCATCTCTTCTCTGGGGCCTTAGTGGCTGGTCAGAGATTGTAGCAACTTCATTTGAGGGACGCTTTGGGTCATTTTTGTAACAGGACCAAGGTTCTCACAGAGAGTTGTGACACCAAGACATTTCTTTCCAGGAAGCAACGTTATTCATGCTGGCGTGGCTCCACCGGGTTCGTACCCGAAGAGCTGAGCCCCGAGCGCAGTGACGTGTAGCGTTTTGTGCATTTCCTACTTCTTTGCCACACGCGGGGAAGGTGTAGACATACAGTGTGAGTGGGTCTCATGTTACAAGGGCAGGCGGGATGTCAGGTACAGACAGAGTCGTGAGGAATGTCACGTAGGCACACAGCCCGGTTGCCTTCCCTTATCTTGAGGCCTTTTCTCACCACATTCCTTAGGGAGGAGACCCTACCACATCTGACACCAGGAACCTCTGACATATCCCACGTGAGATGCCACCCGGGAGTCAGGGAGGATTCTGGGTAAAAATTCTTGGCCTTCTCTACTCTTCCAGGAACATGGGATCTTCTTCAGTCCCCAAGGACTCTCCTTCGGGATGCCTTTGAACCCACTGGAATCAATTCGGATTGCAAGATCTAAGAAAGAAGAAAACAATCTTCTTTTGTAACACTGCCTGGCCACAGCACTCCTTAGGAGATGAGGAAAAATGGCCCATTAACGGGACGTTAAACTTTAATACAATCTGTCAGTTAGATCTCTTCAGTTAGAAACAGGGCAAATGGACTGAGGTGCACTGTGTCCAGACCTTCGTGGCTCTAAATCGGGATCCAGACCCGAGGGCCTCTTGTACAGAGTGTCTAAGCACCAACCAGCTTAACAAACCCGCTCTGGACATATCAGATGATGGCTCTAGATAGATTCATTCCTCCTGACAGGCCCGGGCCACTGGAGGAATCGCCAGCCAGTCCAGACCGAGGACCCCTGGCTCTGTCACTCTCCCTCCTCCTTACAGACCCCAAGACCCCTCTGCTCCCGGCCCCCCCTGGACTAACCAGGAGCCAGACTCCGGGCCCCCAGGTTTGGATGGCGCCCTTAGGGAGGTGGCTGATGGAGAAACAGGCACAAGTAGGGTCCCTGTCCTGTTCTCTGCAGCAGACCGGGCTCAGATCACACAGCAGTCAGGACGATGTTCCGAAAACCCTTCCCAATCTACTGAGGGCTTTCAACAAGTGCGTACTGTGTTTGATCTGACCTGGCAAGATGTGCACATCACGTTGTTGCACACTGAGGAGAAGAACCGTCTCCGGGCAGCGGCCAGGAGTTTGCTGACGAACCAGCCACAGGGGGCTGGGGACATCATCCGACAGGGCGCTGCTGTCCCAAACACCGAGCCACACTGGAGTCACCAAGAGGGGAGACAGGGAAGGGAAAGACGAGGTCATAGGGTCACTTGTTGAATAGAAGGAATGGGAAAAGGTTTCCCTAAACCTGCAAATTTCGATAAAATTCAGGGAAGTTACTCAAGGGGCTGGTAAGAATCCAGCTGTATTTCAGGACCATTTAATAGATGCCATCTGTAAACACACAGATCGGGACCCTGCCTCACCTGAGGGGAAACTACACTGAGCGGGCATTTTGTAAGTCCGTCAGCACCTGGCATCCACCGAAAATGGACTGAGATGGCTGTAGGCCCCCTACCCCTACCCGGCGCCTCCTAGAGGTTCGACCGGAGTCTTTGGTAATAGAGGTGCAGTCTTAGATCTAGAACAGGACGGGACAGCTAAATTGCAGGGTAAGAATCAGGCTGAAATACTGGCTGCTGCCACAGCGGAGTCTCCACGACAGCAGACTAGCCAGGGGCCAAAGAAAAAGCCAGAATCAGACAAAGAATCAGGTAAGTCCCCACGCTGCAGCAGAGGCCAGACCGGACCTTGGAGCAAAGGAGTTCCACACAAAAGATCTCCTCCAGGACCATGTCCCATCCGTAAAACAAGGGGGACATTGGAAGAGAGATGTCCTCACTCCAGAGGGGGCGGGGGGCAGGAAGTCACCTCCCCGCCCAAAAGCAGAAACCAGAAGATCTGGCATGATGGGGCCCTGAGGCTGGTCCTGCTCCCTTTGACATCAGGTTGACTGAGCCCTGGCTATCCCGGACTTGGGAAGTAAGCTTATCCAGCACTCTGGCCCTACTGTCTTTCTGGCCATAAAAATGTTGGCATAGAACGGGGACCAAAATGTGCCACCAGACAATGCTTTTATCTTGTAAATATAACCGTCAATTCGTCACGCATGTTTTTCTGGTCCTTCTGTCTCATCCCACTCGATTATGTGGATGAGACCTCGTGCCTAAGCCCAGAAGCGGCTTCGCTCCAGTTAAACAAGTCGCCTTGTGCTCTTTGACCTCAAGAGGGTGCCCGCGCGACTTGTTGGTTGAGCGGCCAGCTCTTGGTTTCAGCTCAGGTCATGATCTCGCAGTTGGTGAGTTTGAGTCCCGCGTCGGACTCTGTGCTGAAAGTTCGGGGCCTGCTTGGGATTCTCGCTCTGCCCTTCCCCTGCTCTATCTCTCTAAAAATAAATATTAACTTTAAAAAGAAAACATTACCCCTTCTAACATCAGGAAGTAAGTATATCCTCAGGTCTGGGATTGTGATGTCCCAGGACAGGCTCCTAAAGCCCAGCCAATTAAAGCGACCTTAAATTAGGACCCAGTCACTACGCCTCATCAAAGACAACATCCCTTAAATCCCAAGGCAAAAGCTGGGTTACAAACACTTACTGACAAGTTTCTCCAACGTGGTCATTTTAAAGCCTTGTCTATCTCCTTATAACACTCCAGTTTTGCCGATAAAAAAGCCAAATGGAGAATACTGAATGGTGCAAGACTTAAGAGCCGTAAATAAGGTGGTGGTGCCTATCCGTCCCACAGTGCCAAATCCGTTTGCCGTTGTCACCCAGGTCCCCGATGATGTCAACTGGCTTACAGTACTTGATGTAAGAGACACCTTCTTCGGGCGCCGGTAGGGGACTCAGTCGGTTAAGCGTCAGAGTTCGGCTCAGATCATGATCTCTCACGGTCCAGGAGTTCGAGCCCCGTGTCGGGCTCTGTGCCGACAGCTCAGAGCCTGGAGCCTGCTTCGGATTCTGTGTCTCCCTCTCTCTCTGCCCCTCCCCCACTCGTGCTCTGCCTCTCTCAAAAATAAATGAACATTAAAAAAAAAAAACCAACCACCACTCCCCCCAGCTAGTCTTCCCAATTTAAAGCAAAGATGGAAACAATCTGCCTTTCATTGGTATGATCGTTTAGCGCCCATCTTCACTCCACCCGCACGCCTCGAAAGCATGATTTGGAGTGTGGAAGCCATAGTAAGTACACCGTAAAGGCACTCAGTGACTCAGAAGCCAGCTCCCCCTTACTCAGGGCTGAGGGCATACAAATGCACAAAACAGTTCTACCAGATAGAATGGCTTCAGGTGTTTCACAGCAGCACAAGGTGGTCCATGCACCATTATTAAAACAGAACGCTGTGTGCACATCCCAGAATATCACGAAAATGTCTCAGGACTATTGAAAGGGACGGATCCTCCAATTGAGGCTGTACAAGATCTTTCTCTTTCTCTTAACGACTGGCTGAGCTCCTGGGGCAGGGGAGGACCGTGGTCAACTACGAAGGTCTCTTCGTTGGGCTTCTCGTTCTTACGGCCGGGCCGATCGTCTTACCTTTTGTCTTCCCATGTCCCTCGGCTTGGGCTGAGGCTCCATCACTACAATAGCTGCACTTTGACAAGCGATCCCTCCCACTTGAGGAGATGCATACACGTGGTCCACCTTGGATTCCACTGCCTCTGCCTTTGGAACTCCTCCGTCCCGAACTGACCAACGCTGGCCCAGAGGTAGGGACATCTCTACGCCCCTACTCAGCAAGAAGAAGCCACAGAAGAGAAGACCTTCCTCCCTCAACAACTTTAAGATCAAAGGATCAGAATTGTTCAGGGGGAAAATGATGAGGAAAAGAATGCAAGGGAAATGCAACTTCAATGAAGCCTCACGGCTCACTGCCCACTGCCGGACACATGACACATGCAGAGGGTCACCTTCCCAGACAGCTGATGCGTGCAGAGGGTCACCTTCCTGGAGGAACGCACGGTGCCCCCAGTGCCTTAATGTTTTGTCTCATTAAAGACTGGAAGTAACCTTATCTTCGCGGCACCAGCCCCTCAAGGTCCTGGAAGCCTTGCTTCCGATTCCTCAGAGACTGACTTTAAGTCTACCCCCCTCCCTCCACTAACTTAAAAGTATGTAATCTGCCTCCCCTCACAACCCCAGCACAGCTCTCTGCCCGTGGGTCCTGCGTCCGTGCTGTAATAAAGTCACCTTTTTGCATGAAAAATGTCTCAAGAATTCTTGCTTAGCCGTTGGCTCACGAATCCCACTTCATAAACTCATCAGTAGTGCTGGGTTCCACTTGCTTGTTGCTCATTGAGGACTTCTGTGTGTGTGTGTGCCTATGCGTCTGTGTGTCTGCATTTGTGTATCCGTGTATGTGTGTGTCTGGGGGGGGTGTATCTGTGTGTATCTGTGTCTGTTTGTGTCGGGGGGGTGTGTGTGTAGGGATGTGTGTAGGGGTGTGTGTGCAGGGGTGTGTGTGTGCTCTCCCCTCTCTGTCAGATCTGGATGGAGTCAGTGTGCTGCTGGCCACAGGAAGGAGTTGGGCCGTCCTGTTCCATTTTCTAGAACTGACTGTAGGATACCGGTCTTAATTCTACTTTATTGTTTTATGTCATTTTAGAGAGAGGGAGAGAGCGTCTGTGAGCGAGGGGGAGAGGGGCAGAGGGAGGGAGAGAGCCCGAACTGGGGCTCGATCACAAGAACCATGAGATCATGACCTGAGCCAAAATCGTGGGTCGGGTGTGGAAGTGGCTGAGCGGCCCAGACGCCCCAGCCTTGATCCTCCCTTAAATGTTTGGAGCGAAGCCCCCTGGGCTGGAAACTGCTTTTGCGGGAGCCGCGGTTTACAAGCTGTCTCCTCCGGGTGCCTCGCAGTCCACACAGTGGTCCACGATGAGCAACGGAGAGCCGCCTGCAGGATTCCCTCACCGCCCCTCCAGCGCCCCATCCCTGGTTTCCGAACACACGTGCTCACCTGTCCTTCTTTTTCTCTGTCCCTCTTGCCAACGTTTGCCGATATGATTGATCTTTCCAAGAACCAGAGTTTGTGGGGGGTTTGCTCCATATATTTTTCTATATTTTCCATTTCCTTCCTGTGGCTGGCTTGAGCTAGCGTTGCTCTGCTCCCAACCCCTCTGGGGGAGGGGGGGGAGGGGGGGCGAGACCACTGACCTGGGACCCACCCTGCTTCTCACAGCTGTCACAGCACCTCCAGGCTGCAACATGCCACATCCTCCATGGTTCTTCTGCCTCCTGCGGCCCTTCCTTCTGCCCCGGGCTATTTGGAAGGTGTTGCTTACTTACCAGGACTTGGTAACTTTCCTGTTACCAATTTCCACTTTAAATCCCCTGTGCTCCCAGAAGACAGGGCCACGACACGGCCCTCCTTTGTCCGCAGGCACTTGGACAGCAGGTGTGCTTTGCCGTTGGCGGATGGACAGTTCTGTCACTGCCAAAGGGGTCCTGTTGGACTCAGCTGGTGCTGAGTTTGTCCACATCCTTGCTGATTGTCCGAGCAGCCATTCTGTCACGTGTCGAGAGAGACGTACTGGTGTTGTCCTCTTTAACGCGGGCTGCAGGGGAGGTAGCCAGGTCCCTGAGGCAGGCTCCCCAGGCGGCCCCGTGCCCCGAGCCCACCGTCCACCGTCCGCCTCCCGCCTCATGGGCCAGCTTTTCTCTTCGCTCCAATCAGGAAGGGGCCCCGACCATCCCTTCTCCGGGGCCCATACCTGCACAGAGAGAGGGCCCAGCCCAACCTCTGTCCACTCCAGCTCTCTGCCTGCCCCTCAGAGGGACACAGGGAAAGGCACCGCCCAGATGCAACCTGCTCACCACGCGGTCCTGAGGCCCGTGGAGCTCAGATGACCGTGGAGTCGTTTGTGTTGCTGAGAAGCTGTCTGCCCTTTCCCGCATGCCCCTAGGTCACACTTCTCGTAGGCACTAGAGACAGTGCACTGGGAATTTGTGTTTAGAATTCCCTCATTCTAGGGGGTCCCTAAACCTGGCTTTGCGTGAGAGTTTCTGGAATTGTAGAAGTCCCGACCCAGATGTCCCAAGGAGGGTCACAGAGAACAGCCGTGACCTGTGTGGTTAATTCCCAAGGGTGGTCCCACACTTGGAAGTGGCTGATACAGAGACCAGCACGTACTTTTAACACTAAACATCCTGTGTATGTCAGTCGGATAAACATCCAACTTCAGCTCAGGTCATGATCTCGCAGTTCGTGAGTTCAAGCCCCAGAGTGTCAGGCTCTGTGCTGACAGCTCAGAGCCTGGATCCTGCTTCGGATTCTGTGTCTCCCTCTCTGCCCCTCCCCTGCTCACGCTGTCTCTCTCCCCCCCCCCCCCCCCCGCTCTCTCTCTTTCAAGGATAAATAAACTTTTAAAAAATAAGTCTCCGTTTGCAGACACCCTGCAGGCCTGGGGTTGCAGGTGAACAGCTGGATGCCCGAGCCCGGCTGTCCCAGCAGTGGTCTGTGGGTGGGGGCGGGGGTCAGGGGACCCCAAGGCAG
This sequence comes from Lynx rufus, assembly GCF_022079265.1. Classification (NCBI taxonomy): domain Eukaryota; kingdom Metazoa; phylum Chordata; class Mammalia; order Carnivora; family Felidae; genus Lynx; species Lynx rufus. The sequence goes on along the minus strand of NW_025814856.1, from coordinate 61,962,524 downwards.
CCCTGAGCTGACACACCCGAAGTCACTTTCCCGTGGCAGTCCCTCAACCCCGGGTGGGGCCACATAGCTCAGAGCACTGTGGTGTAGATCCCAGACCCACCTGTATGCTGTGTCAAACCCATTCAGCACCTCCTGCAGGAAGGAGAGCCCAGTGCCAGCTGTGCACCCCAGGGACCCCCAGAGACTGCAGTCCTCTGGCAGTCCTGAGCCCAGAGGCAGTGTCCAGACCCTTCCTGTGGGCTACTGCAGACAGAAGTAACTCACTGATCATTCTGGAAAGTGCACGGAACATGGGAAGCCTCGAGGCAAAGGGGCCACACATATCCACAGGTGCACACGTACAGGTGTGAGCAGTGCAGGTGTGAGTGTGCGTGTGCACATGTCAAAGTCCACATACACGTCCATATGCACACGTATGGATACACACATACACCCTTGTCACACGGGGCCACAATAACTGCAGGTGCACACGTACAGGTGTGAGCAGTGCATGTGTAAGTGTGCACATCCACGCACATGTAGAGGGACACGTGTGCACGTGTCCATGGCCAAATACACGTCCATATGCACAAGTACAGATACACACATACTTATGTCACATGGACACCCCACTTCTCCTTAGGCCCCCCAGATCCATAGGCCCACAGTCCCCACCAGCACCAGAGGTGCTGACACAGCCTTGAGAGACTCTGCGTAGGAGAGAACTTTCCAGAGAGGGCGACAGGCAGGAGGTGCAGCCGCTGTGCACAAGGGCGAGGCTCAGTGAGACGGGGTGTGGGAAGGTCCTCGTGCCGTGAGAGCCCCGATGCAGAGGGCTGAGGACAGGACCCTCACCCCGGGGTCATAACACCTGGTGACAGGGATGTGACCCTGACCCTGGGATTGTGACACCAGTGATGGGAACAGGACCCCCATTCAGGGGCCGGGACGGTCCCCACTGAGAGAGGCAAGTGGAGAGAATGGTGTGGCCGCCCTGACCCAACCTTGACCTGGAGAACTGGAGGAAACCCCAGCCCGCCAACCCCATAGGACCAGTGGGGGCCTCTGTGCTTTGCCCACTAAGTCCATGATGCCCCAGGTGATCACAGATGGGCCCGTTTCCCCCACCTGTCTTGGCTTTCAGGAGCTGCTGGGAAGCAGGAAGGCATGTCTGTCTCGGAAAAGACGGGCTGAGGCTCGGCCCGCAGGGCCAGCAAACATCCCCAGGCCAAGAAGAACCCCACATCCCTGTCCTGGGGCCGCAGAGCTCAAGGCGACATCCTTCCTGGAACCCCTGGCTTCTCCACCTGCCCTCGGGGCTGTGACCGCAGAGGTGAACCTGCCCCCATGCTTCTCATGCCAACACCTCTGGCCCCTGCCCCCCCCATCCCTGTGGGCTGTGCACCCCTCCTGGCCACAGTTCCTGACCTCCATGCCCCCCACAGGAGACCCCGAGCTCAGGCAGAAGTGTGGCCCAGCCACAGTGCTTAAAAGGCCTCCCTTCCAAGGCAAGGAAATGGTTTAAATGATGGCAGCCCGCAGGTGAAGTGTCACACTCCACAGCCACTGGCCACACAGTGCTTCCTGCTTTCCAGAAGTCTTGAGGGTACAGGGAATGCTCCGAGTATAATGTGCCTGTACGCGCACCTGCGGCATGACCCCAGTGACCGAGATTGGGGTGGGGGGGAGTATCTATGTATATGGAGGGGGGACAAGAGATAGATACATAGATAGACACATAGATAGATGATTGATAGATAGATGACAGAGATGTCTGCACAGGGAACACCTGGATGACGTGGAACCAGACCGGTAACGAGAGACCTCCAGGATGTGGATCTTGTGAGTTTTGTTTCCTTCTCTGTGTTTTTCTGGACTGTCCGAGCTTCCTGCAATGCATGTGTTGTTTATCTGATGGGAAATATTGGAGGTGGTCTCCTCCACAACCTGAATCGCATCACAGAAACTCTCCAGATTTCGTGGCACCTTTGGTACCAGTGGCCTCGTGCAGGTCCCGAGGACCCAGGAGAGCCCAGAGAGCAGGGAAAGGTCCTCCGGGATGAGGGCAGAGCCCGACCCCCCTGCATACCCCCTCCGGGTGCTCTGGGCAGCAGGTGGGCCGGGAGGCGCCACCACCCACCGCAGGGAGGAAGCATGAGCTGCTACAGGCCCGCACCTGGCAGAGCTGGGGACCCACATGAGCACAGGGGCTCAAACGTCCCTCTCAGGAGGGACCCTCGTGCCACACCTCTGCTTGGACTCCACCCCCCAGGGGGGAGAGGGTCACCTAAGGTGTGAGGTCACTGGCCACTGCGTGGGCAACCCGTCTGGAGGGAGGGCTGATGTAGTCCCCTCCCCATGGGAGCCCAGACTGGGGACACACTGATCAGGGGGATGGACATGAGCCCTGACACAGGGGGTTCATTCTGGAGGAACAGACACCCAAGGAGTAGCCAGACCAGTCACAGTGTGTCAAGGAAGTGCCAGATGCCTGAGAGCCTTTAAGCTGCTTCCAGAGGGGAGGCTCCTTTGCCTGTGCTGGGAGGGGTGAGGCCAAGGTCAGCAGGGCTGGCCAGAGGACCCCAGTGGGGAAGCAGCAGTGCTGGGGGGGCCTGGCTGGGGGAGAAGTGAGGAGGGGGAGAGAGAGGGTGGGGCTGGGGGGGAGAGAAGGGGGGGGAGAGGGAAGGGAGGGGGAATAGGGGAGGAGCTGGGGGTGAGGGGAGGACTAGAGGAGGGAAGGAGAGGGGAGGGAAAAGGAGAGAGGAGAAGGGAGGGAAGGGGGAGGGGAGAGGAGGGGAGTGGGGGAGAGGATGGGGAAGGGAGGGACAGGAGGGGGAGGGCATGGGGAGGGAAGGCAAAGGGATGGGGAAGGGGCAGATGGGGGTGGGGAACGGGAGGGGAAGGGGTGGGGAGGGGGGAGGGGAGGAAGCAGGGGAGGAGGAAGGGAAGGGGAAGGGAGGGGAGAGGAGGGAGAGGTCCAATGCAGGACAGCACAGCTCAGAAGCTGTGAGCGGTCCTGGAGAAAGGGACTTGTGCCCACAGGTCCCACAGGCAGCAGGCCATGTCCTGGGGAGCGGGGGGCAGGTGTACTCAGCCTGGCCTCAGACCCAGCGTCCAGGCAAAGGCGCAGAGAACAGGCAGAAGGGCCAGCAGAGGGCCCTCCAGTGAGTGACAGTGGCCTCCCCACCCTCTCCTCCTGGGCTCAGTCTTCTGACTCAGGCCTGTCTGCTGCCTCCTTCCTGGGCTCTGGTGCAGAAACATCCCATGAACTGCCAGCCTGGAAAAGCAGAGAGGCTGCAACTCACTGTCGCTGGCCAGGATCCCAGGGGTGATCCACCTGGGCTGGGCCTAGGCTGAGGCCCCAGGACTCTGCCGAGAGGGTGCTCCCGGGGCCGGTGGACACAGCTGGGGGCCCCGAGTGGAAGTCTCTGGACCAAAGCATCTGGAAATGCAAGCAGCACAGGCTAAGGGCCCCAGGGGAGTGCCGTCCAAGGTGGAGGCCCCCGGCCAGGCGGCCAGGTCGAGGAGTGCGGCCTAGACCAGGCAGCCCTAGCCCACAGTCACCTTGGGGCCCCCTCCCTACCCACCCTGGGGCCCCCTTCCTGCCCAGGTCCTCAGGAAGAAGAATGGAGGAGGAGTCTCACCCTGACACCTTCTGGGAAAAGCCCTTCCCGGTGACCGCCCTGCGCAGAAACAGCACACTGCTCCTAGAAAGTTCCAGAAGGGATGAAAGGCACCACAAGAGAGACAGAATGTCCCCCAAGGCTGCCCCGCCACAGCTGCCCCCCCCCCCCGCCCCGCTCTGAGTACAGGACAGGCACGTCTTCCGGGGCCCTGCAGGGCCGTCCGGGATGGGGAAGATGTGTGCCGTCCGTCCTCTGCCCTGCACTTCTTTGTTCTGTTTTGCCTTCTCTTAGTTGGTATCATCATCCACAAGAGAATATTGGTTTCGGGGTGACTGATGTTTGCAAACCTTGGGAAGTGATCCCCACAATGTCTCATTACCTCCGTCACCTCCTGACAAACACTCTTTTCTTGCGATGAGAATGTTCAAGATGTACTGTCCAAGTGACCCCCCCCCAAACGCAACATGGTTTTGTGAACCGCGAAGACCACCCATCACGCCCTTCTGCCCCCCTCCCTGGTCAGTCCTTTGCTTGATCCTGGCTATGAACTAGCAGTGCTTTCACAAGGGAGTGGAATCACCCACCTTATCAGGAACTTTTCTATGTTTTTATTTTTTTTTTTTTTTTTTTTTTTTTTAAATTTTTTTTTTTCAACGTTTATTTATTTTTGGGACAGAGAGAGACAGAGCATGAACGGGGGAGGGGCAGAGAGAGAGGGAGACACAGAATCGGAAACGGGCTCCACGCTCCGAGCCATCAGACCAGAGCCCGACGCGGGGCTCGAACTCACGGACCGCGAGATCGTGACCTGGCTGAAGTCGGACGCCTAACCGACTGCGCCACCCAGGCGCCCCTCTATGTTTTAAAACGTGACCCTGACGCAGTGGCTGTCCAGACTGGCGCCCCTCCAAGTCGGAAGCCCCATGGCGGCTGGGCGGGCACCAGCCTCTCCTCCCCCACGGCTCCTCCCACTGCCTCCTTTAAAGCGGGGCCGGGGCCACTGGCCACCATCCACCACGGCCTGCCACTGGCCACCATGCGCTGTCTTGCCAGCCTGGCCCTGGTCCTGCTCGCCCTGGAGGCTGCCGTGGCCCTGGCCGCGGCCCCGGCCTTCACTGTGCCAGGTAGGCCTCAGCTACCGCCACAGGGGGCACCCAGGAGGGCCCTCTGACCTCCCTGTCTCCGAGGCGCTTCCCTGACACGCACCAGGACGGCACTGGGACCGGAGGAGCAGAGCAGAGGAGGCAGAAGAGCAGGGCAGGGCCCTGCCCAGAGACCCCCCATGCGGCAGGGCCCAGGCCACTGTGAGACAGCTAGCTGAGCGTGGGGGGGGCCTGTCCTTGGGCCCCCTGGGTCTTAACCCCACCTGCTGTCGCGGGCCTGGGGCAGGCATGTCACGCTCCGGCAGATTCTCTTCCTTACAAGAAACGGTGTGTCAGGGGTGCTAGGTTCCTATCCTGGGAGCGGGCGCCCACCCACCTGCCTGTCCTGTGCACAGGGCAGGCCATGTGCCCGGAGCTCAGCTCCTCGGAGGAGGACTCCTGCGTCGTCTCCTGCAGCACCGATGACGACTGCCCCCAAGGCATCAGATGCTGCCCCAGGAGCCCCTGCAGCCGCTCCTGCGTGTTCCCCGTCATGGGTAACAGTCACCCCTGTGCCCCACGCCAGACCCTGTCTGGTGGAGGGAGGAACCGTCCACACCCTCTCTCAGTGGCCTGCCCCACAGCCCCCTAAACTCCACCAGGCAGTGACCCCACCCACCTGCTGGCCCAGCCACGGGGCTCCGCTCAGGGTCCCCTCCCTGAGGGCTCGGCTGCCGTCCAGGGTGCCGCACAGTGGTGTGGGGGCCCCCACCGGGACCCAGCAGCAGGGTGGACCACTGGGACCTGAAGGGCTGGCCCGTGTCTCCGCAGCACCTTTGCAAAAGGCTGGCCGCTGCCCCCGGGTACCCGTCCCGCTGGCCCCCGAGCCCTGCTCAGAGAGCACCGAGTGCTCTGTGGACAGCCAGTGTGCAGGGAGCAGGAAGTGTTGTTTCAGCATGTGCGCCATGCGGTGTCTGGACCCTGCGACAGGTGAGCGCCCCAGACCCGCCCCAAGGACACAGCCGCTGGCCCCTGGGGCTGCCGGGCAGACAAAGGCGGCTCAGAGACCTGGCTGGCAGGACTTGGGCCGGCCACCGAGCGGGGTCTGTGCCTTGGCCACTTAATCTTGCAAGGAGACCTGCCTCGGGAGCTGGGAAATTGCTTCCTGGCTACCTGTGACCTCACCTTCCTGCCAGTGGGCTCTGGTGAGGGCCGGGGAGGGGTGGGTGTGGAGAGCTCGCTGGCCCACCTGCACACAGCGTCCCTCCCTCCCCTGCCCCCACCCTGCACCTCTGAGGCCTCCGTGTCCCCTGCAGAGGACCCCCTTCAGTGACGGGCTTCCCCAGGAGTCCCTGGCTGCCCGAGGGTGACCCACCTGAGCCTGCCTGGCGAAAGCCTTCTCTCTCGGATCCAGAAAGCCCACGATGTTTCCTACCTGCTGCTAATAAAAACCCACTCAGCTTCATGTCTCTCTGTTGTCTGTCTGTCACATGTCCCGGGCACCTCTGGGCGGGGGCGGCAGACAAAGCACACAGGCCTCTGGGAGCACCGGGCTGTCCACCGGCACTCAGGGCTCTGGCCCTCTGGGGTCTGGCCCCTTTGAGAGGCATTGCTGGCGTGGGGACAGGAGGAGAGTGGAGTCTGCAGGGAGGGCTGGGGCTTGGAGGTTGCCACGGCCTCTCTCCACGGCTTGTGTGTGGCCCCCACCCACTTGGCAGTGTGTGCTTATGGGGAGCACAGACACTGCTCCCAGGAAGCCCTGTTTAGGACCTGCAGTGAAGCACGTGCACCCCACCCAACACCCAGCGGGGCACCCCAGAGACCACTGCGGTTCTGATGCTAGGCACCCCCAAGTTCCCACTAGGCTGCCAGCACCACAGACACCTGCCCTGCACCCTAACTCACTTAGCTACCAGCCCTGGGGTCCGACGAACCCCAAGCTACCAGTCCCGGGGGGGGGGTCCCACGAATCCCAAACTACCAGTCCTGGGGGTCCCACGAACCCCAAGCTACCAGTCTTGGGGTCCCACGAACCCCACAGCTCCCATAAGTTGTGATAATGACCCACAGGACTCTGAAGGCACAACACTTCGGATCACACCCTGTGATAAAGGACACAGACCAGCAAAGCCAAATAAAGGCCACACGTGGAAGGTGGGAGCAGAGATGCAGGAGCCTTTGTCCCCACTGGGCTGGGGCGTGCCATCTCCCAGCACGTCCACATATCACCAACCAGGAAGCTCCCTGAGGTTTTCTCAAAGCTCCATTAGTAGGCATTTTGATGAAGCCGTTGTTGACCAGCTCAGTCCCCACGTAACCACATGGTTGGCTCCAGGCCACCAGCCTGTCCTGTGCCATGAGGGACCCCTACCCCAGAGTCACCGCATCTGTTTAAACTCAGGCGTGAGAAAGGAGTCCTTGCAAACAACACACGACACTTGCATCAGCCAGGAAACCACAAGGTGTTGAAGCGCTGCTCCAGGAAGGGGACAGAGAGAGACCAGAGTTCCTCACCGTGCCCCCATGCACAGCCAGCCCAGGGGAGCACTTTCCCCCAGCCTGGCCCCAGGTCGCGCACGCTGAAGCCACCTGTCACATGCCAGACAACATGTCAGGAGCCAGGGAGACAGGATGGATCGTCCCAAATAAAAAGGGCTTTCACCAGTGGCTGAATTTTGTTCCTGGACCATTCTCCAGCAAAAGGAAGCAGGATTCCTTGGAGACGCCGTTGAGGGAACAAAGAACAAGGCCGTGGGGACACCATGTGTCAGAAAGTGGGAGCCAACCTGCAGCCACCCCCAGACAACCTTGCCCCTCCCCCCAGCGCCACCAGCATACAGAGGAGAGGAGGCTCTTCTTAGCGGAAAATGCCAGTCAACACATCAGGGGGGAGAGAAGGACTAGAAACCCACCATTCCCAACTCCAAAGTAATCGTTCCTCCAGCCAAGCATCACCAGACCAGATGACCAGAAACCCCTGCAGAAACATCACAGTCTCAAAGCAGCCCCGCTATTCACAAGGAGGAGCTCCTCCCACAGCAGAGAGCTGGCCCCTAATTGAATCAAGGGATCAAACCCGGCATCCTAGGACCCACCATGGCTTGTGCGTCCCCGTGCAACCCAAAGGGGTGGCCGTGCCAGAGATATGCACCAACGGTCTTCATGAAGATGCCATCAGATGACCGCAGCTTCCATTCACGGTTCCAGAAGGGGGCGGGGGGGGGGGGCAGCCTGAGCCCAGCCTGGGCAGCTGGAACCACCCTAGCTCACCTCTTCCTCAAGCTCAGAGTGAACCACCCCCATGCTGGAGGACTCCTCCCCTGCAGAGAACGCCCATCCCTCCATCCCTGCGTTAGCCCTACATCCAGCTTCTGTAAGCCTGGTGCCCTAACATCTGCCCCGCAGGCATACTAGGCACTGATGTCATGTTTGAGTCAACTTACCCACCCCACCCCCCACCTCCCCCACAACTGCCCCAGGACTCCTCTCCTCCCATGGGGTAAGGGGAACACTTTTCAAATGCAAATCAAAGGATGCAGAGCCCATGCCCCAACCCCCTTCTCTCTGGGGTCTTACCATCCAGGCCACTATCCCCAGCAGGCAGCTGGGGGCAGCCCTCCCACAGCAGAGCATGCTAATTATTCACACTAGCCAGTCCTAAGCCCGCCTGCCCTCCCTTGTCTGGTGCTCCCCACAGAAACCACAGCAGAGGTCCGTACCACAGTGACCCCACCCCCGCCTCCTGACCAACACAGTGCTTCCCTGTGTGACCCTGAGAGGCATAGGCTGCCCTTGTCCCTGAAAACTGTGACTCGTACATTAGAGTCAACGGCAGTCCTCTCCTGATCTGTTGGCCTCACCAGACCCAGGACTTTCTGTTAATAAAGATATTTTAAAGACAATCGCTTTCAGGGACTGGAGGTCCATCTCAGAGAGGACCCGGGGGCATGGGGAATTGTCTCCCCCCTCCACCATCTCCCACCAAGTGCTTACGGCAGCCAAGCCCAGAGCTCCCGGGCCCTACTAGGCTGATCTCCTGCCCAGGCCACTAAGCTCCATCCCCCCGAAGTGGACAAGGTAGAGGAATGGACAAGGAAAAATGGAGGAGGAGTGATGATGGAGGAGGAGAAGGGATGATGGAGGAGGGATAATGGAGGGGGAAGAGGGATGATGAAGGATGATGGAGAAGAGATGATGGAGGAGGAGGAGGGATGATGCAGGAGGAGGGATAGAGGAGGAGGAGGGGTGATGCAGGAGAAGGGAAAGACAAAGGAGAAGGGGGGATGTATCAGTCTGTGGGTTTTGGGGACCTGGCTGCTGGCAGGATTTGGGGTTTGGGAGGGCAGAGGGCTCATCATCCTTCCCCAGTTGGGAGGGAGCCTCCAGGCAGGATGGAGAGGCACTGGGAGTTCAGATGTCTGTAGGAACCCTGGGTGCTCACTCTCCAGGTGCCCTTGGGCAGTCCCCTCCCCGCCCTCCCTGGCCTCAGTTTTCCATACATGAAGAGCGTGTGAGGGACAGGTTCATGTGCTGGGCAGAGCTGGGGCCAGGCTGACCAGCTCTGATTCCTCTTCTTCAGGGGTCCATGCAGGCCCTGAGGGAGGATCTTCCCCTGAGAGAGGAAAGCCCTTTGATGGAGAGTCCCCAAGACTGTCCCCAGGCTCTGTGATTCTGCAAAGCTAAGACTTCTTACAGCAGGAGGAGAGAAGAGGAACGGGGGGGGGGGGGGGGGTGAACTCTGGAGGAGGGCAGGCAGGAACTTCCAGACATCTCTCGGGAACAGTCGCCCAGGAGGCGATGAATTCCGCAGTAACACAAGTGATGTGTCTGCCAGGAGGGGCTCAGTGCCCAGGGTTTCCCCCCAGGGCTGGGCTGGACGCGCTCCACCCAGAGTGTGCCAAAACCCAGCCCCGCAGAGGGCAAGCAGGTGCAGGATGGCCCCATGTCCCCAGGGAGGCCCAGGAAGGCCACATCGCATATGGCACCTCTAAGCAGTCGTGTCTCCTGACGCCAGCCAACCCTAATGCCCCTGACCACCATCCGTCCGTCAGCAAGTGTGTTGGACGGAAGGACTGAGGTCTTCCCAGCAATCCCTCCTCTCCCTCAAGGGGAGACAAACCCATCTCAACCAGTGCTCCTGTGAGCCTGGTGCTGGGCCCGCCAGGCTGGGAGGGGGCACCGGAAACAGTGGGTGGTAGGAGGTAAGGAGGAGAAACACGGAGGGGCTCTAACGGAGCAGAATCGGGAGGGAGACAAGAATGAACAAAACTGCCACTTCTTCCCCACATCCCCACATCTCCACATCCGATCCACCCGGCCTACTGCCTCTGGTGGCCCAGGCAATGCCATGCTCGAAGCTCAGGAACATGTTTGAACACATCCCGCAAAGTAAGATCCTCTCCACCGGCTCGCAAACCGGAGCCGCTACATTTCCCCACCCCCCACCTAAGCCAGGAGCTCCTCTCTGCAGAGTGTGGCCAAGGCATCTGGCCTGACCAAGAGTCTCAGAGCGTGGGGCTACCCTGCCAAAACCTGACCGTGGCCGCTCTAAATTAGCCCCCAGGCCCGACACTGCTCCCCTGAGAGTGAGGTCAGAGGCGGAGCTGAGACCACCTCTAGGGACCTCCTGTTTGCTCACTCATGGGAGAGGCTGCCATGTGGCACAGGGGCTCTCGGCGGGGATCTCCAGCCCCCAGCCGTTGCAGGGGAGGTGCCCCCCTCACAACCCCCACTAGCAACAGCGACAGGAACCCCGACAGAGGAAAGGTACGTGCGTTCAAGCCTGAGACTGTCTGTTCCCCCACCCAGCCATCCTCCCCCCATCAGGTTCCCCAAACGTCGGCAGCTCTGGCCCAAGAGGAAAGAACTAACAAGATGGCAACTGTAGGTTCCCTAAAAACAGCCTGACGGCGAGGTTCACTGCCAGCAAGTCCTCTTAATGGCCCGCCACTTTTTTTTTAAGGTACCAGCTTTACTGAGATACAACTCACATGACGGATATTTACCCCTTAACGTGTAGACCCAGCGGCTCCCCATACCTTCACAGTTAATCGTGCAACCACCCAATCCCAGAATATTTCCAGCACCCCAAACAAATCCCAGACCCATTCATCACTCCCCATCTTACCCAACGTCCACAGCTCCCTGGAAACCACTAATCGACCTCCAGCTCTGTGGACTTGCCTCTCGGGGACACTGCACACAAATGGAATCACACAGGGAGTAGGCCGTCTGGATTCCTTCATCAAGTGTAATGTTTTCAAGGTTCTTCTAGGTTAACTTGGGCTGACTGATATCCCACGGTGGATATACCACATCGTGTTTGTTCACGCATCTATCGGTTAGCATTTGGATTGTGCCTGTTTTTTGACTTTTATGAAAAACGCTTCTGTGAACATTTGCGTACAAGTTTTTGCACCGACGTGTTTTCAGTTATCTGCGGTATACACCTAAGTGACACACAGTAATTCTCTGACAAGAAACTGCTAAGCTGTCTTCCAAAGCAGCCATGCCATTTCACATGCCCCCCAACACTGCCTCAGCGTTCTGATCTCTCTACATCCTCGCCATCGCTTGGTATTTTTTGGGCTTTCCTGTTGTTCTAATTGCAGCCATCCAAAGTGGGTGTGAAGGGGCCCCTCATCATGGTTCTGATTTGCAACTTCCTGATGGATAGGGATGCTGAGCAGTGTCCACGTGCTCCCCGGACTTCCATGTATCTTCTTTGGAGAAACGTCTACTCAGATTCTTTGAGCGGTTCTTACCTGGGCAATTGTCTTCTACTGTCACATCGTAAGGGTTCTTTCCTCAACATCATCGTTTTGAGACTCACCCATGTCCTTGCCAGCACAGGTGTTCATCGCTTTTTCTTTTAATTTTTTTTTTTAACGCTTATTCATTTTTGAGAGACAGTGCGAGCAGGGGAGGGGCAGAGAGAGAGAGAGGGAGACCCAGAATCCAAAGCAGGCTCCAGGCTCTGAGCTGTCAGCAGAGCCCGAGATGGGGCTTGAACCCACAAACTGTGAGATCATGACCTGAGTTGAAGTCAGACGCTCAACTGACTAAGCCACCCAGGCACCTCTCATTGCTTTTTCTTAATATTCATTTTTTTAGAGCAATTTTAGGTTCACAGCAAAACTCAGTGCAAAATACAGTGAAATCTACCTCTTGTCCCCTCCACACACCTAGTCTCAACATCCCCCACCAGAAGTACATTTGCTGTGATCCATGAACCCATCATGACTCATCACGACCACCAAACCCCACAATTCACATTACGGTTCACTCTTGGAGTATACATTCTATGGGTTTGGACAAAGCTGTAATAGCCCATCCATCACAGTATCACGTGAATAGTTTCATTGCCCCAAAAACCCTCTGTGCTCAGCCCATTCATCCTTGCCCATTCATCCTTCCCATCCTTCCTAACCCTTGGCAACCGCTGGCCTCTCTACTGTCTCCACAGCTTTGCCTTTTCCAGAATGTCATGTCCTTGGAATCACCCAGTGCACAACCTTTTCAAATTGGCTTCTATCACTTAGTAACATGCATTTAAGGTTCCTCCATGTCCTTTCATGGCTTGATGGCGCCTTTCTTTTCGCCACTAAATAATATCCCATAATCTGGACGCACCACAGCTCATTTATCCATCCGCCTCCTGAAGGACACCTTGGTTGCTTCCAGGTCCTGGGAATTATGACTGAAGCTGCTGTAAACACCGTGTGCAGGCTTCTGTGTGGATATGTTTTCACCTCCCCCAGGTGAACCACGGATCAAGGTTGCCAGACTGCACGGTATCCTTTCAGACTGCAGTCACAAAATACCATAAACTTTGTGACTTACAAACAACAGAAACCTGTTTCTCACACTTCTGGAGGCTGGAACTCTGAGGTCAGGGTGCCGGCACGGTGGAGGGGGGCTGTCTGTCCTGTAGTATAGACTTCTCGCTGGGTTCTCACGTGGTGGAACAGCCAGGGGCTCTCTGGGGTTTCTTCTGAAGCCTCCACTCTCATGACCCAGTGACCTCCCAAACACCCCACCTCCTAGCACTGTCATTAGGTTCCACGTATGAACCTGGAGGACAGAAACATTCAGCCCATTGGACAGTAAGAGTATGCTTAGTTTTGTAAAAAACAAACAAAACAAAAACTAGTAAACTTCAAAAGTGACGGCACCATGTTGCAGTTCCAACCAGCACAGATGAGAGCTCCTTTTCCGCCACCCTTACATCTGAGAACAGAAACCAAAACAGTACGAACAATAACAGCAAGAGGAAAAAAATAACAGCAAGTAAACAGGGAGAAGAAAAACTCAGGGGGGAAACCCCTATCATCGAAATCCTTACAGGGGTAAGACAAAAGATCGCAATAGTGGAAAAAAAAAAAAAACTGTAAAAAGGAACATTCAGAAGCCAAAAAAGGAGCTCTTGGTAAAGAAACACGTGTTGACAAGAACCTTCAGGAGAAGAGCCGGAAGCTAAGGAGGAAATAGCTCAGAAGGTCGAGCAAAGAAATAATGAAAGAATAACAAAGACAGGATGGGAAAACCAGGGAAAACCAGAAATTGGTGTACAAGAGCCAGTATTCAAACGTGGGCATTTTGGAAAGCCAGATTAGAGGAAATGGAAGAAAGGGAATACGAATAAACAACAACGAACTCCGGCCCAAAGACAAGTGCTTTTAGGTTGAGGGCCCATCAGGCGCTCAGGATGGAGACTTGCATCATTGAGAAATATCAGAAATCATGACAAGACACAAGCTTTTAGAAATTAAAAACAAAACAAATTAAAAAGAAGAAGGAAGGAAGGGAGGGAGAGAAGGAGGGAGGGAAGGAGGGAAGGAAGGGAGGGAAGGAAGGAGGGAAAGAGAGAGGTCACTCTGCCTGTTTCAAGGACTTGTCCACAGGCAGTAAGGGAATTTGATTTTTCACTTGCCTTTGTTTCCCAAATCAATAAACACGTGGAATCTTAATCCAACAACAGAAAACAAAGCAATTACTAATTCAGAGAAAGTGAAAAAGCGTGGCAGGAAGGGAGATCAAGCCCGCACACGGACTGCAGGTGCCTCGTGTGCTTGGCTTACCCGCACTTTAATTTTTTTCAAAATTAAACATCAACACTCTCAAAAATCAGAAGATTGCACATAAAATTCCATATTAAAAAAAAAAAAATCCGGCAAGATGTGGGCAAACTGCCTGCAGGACCTCAGGCCGCCCTGGACGCCGTCCACCCCAGAGCCACCCCACACGCTGGGGTGCAGGCCGGAGGGCGCCGAGCCTCCTGCCGCCGCTAACGGGGATCCTTGTTCCCCTCCCCTCATCCCCCCCCCCCCCCCCCATTGCCCAACGCTCTCCTCTCCGCTCCCCGTCGCCTACTGCGCGCCCTCAGCAAAGACGGCACCCGTCCGGAAAGGAACAGCCAGCGTGACTTCCAGCCGGCTGCGTGCCCTCAGCAAAGATGGCATCCAACTGGAAAGCGTAGCGGCGTGACTTCCGGCCGGGCGGAGCAAGGCGAGGCTCGCTTCCGGCGGCGCCCCGAGTGACGTGCCGAGCGCGCCGCGCGGCGTGGTCCGAGGACAGTGCGGGCGCGCATGGAGGTCAGCGGCGGCCCTCGCGGCGGCAGCTCAGGTCTCCCGGCGGCGGGGAAGAGGCTGCGGGGCGTGGATGCCGAGGGCCGGAGGGCGTGGCCGGCTGGAGGAGACTGGACAGGCGCTCCGGGACGCGGGGGGTCAGGGGGCTGGGCTGGCGGGGTGGAGGCGGGTGGGGGGGGCCGGGGCGCGGCGCGAGGTGGGGGAAGGAGCGGCTCCCGCCCGTGTGCGCACGCGCACCTGCACCGCGGTCCCGCATGGTGACCCGCGAGCGGCGCGCTGACCCTCGCGTCTCAGCGCGCAGGCCCCCGCGCCTTGGTGCGGGTGCGGGGTCTGCATCTGCGGGCGGAGCTTCGGGGTCGGTGTAGCCCAGTTGCGCTCCTGGACCGCAGCTCGCTCCCCAGGTCATGGGATCGACCGGTCGGACTGTTTCCGGCTTCCCTCTGACCGGGCTCAGCGGGTGCGGGCTGTTACCTTGGGGCCGGTGTTCTTCCTGAGCCTCTTATACTGTGTAATTAGACTAAGCGTTTTACAGCGGCTATAATGCGCTGGCCACTACCGGGTTCCGGGAAACCAAAGGTCGAACACGCTACGCTCTCTGCTTTGGCAGGCGCGCGGACCCCATCACTTGATCGCAGAGGCAGGCAGGACTGAACAGTATCGGGATATGTGACACACCCCTGGAGAAGGTAACGTCTTGCCTGGGTGTGGAGAGGTGATGGGTGATTTTGTGGGTGCTGTGCTGGGGGTGGGGGCAGTCGCCCTGGCTGGGTCTATTGAAGGTGCAGGGCCTGTCGGGATGAGGGATGTAAACCCAGGAGGTCATTCTGAGCCACGTTGTGAGGCTGCGGGATGTGGGCCATACGTCCGGGGCTTTCCAGGAGCAGTCTGATGTGAAATATTGTCTTGTGCTTCTGGAAGTCTATCATTCTTGATCCTGGGTTACTTTTAAAGTAAATGAAAGGACACTGTCCGATCCTGCGGAGACTCCCACCTAGGAACCCGGGGCTGAACCTGGGGATCTGAATGGTTGAACCACCCCGTAGGCAATTGTGCTCTCCAGCCCTAGCTGTAATGCTCCTGGGGTTGGCATTTGGTTCCATCCTACAGCGAAACAAAAAGCCTCTGTGCCCCAGGTATGGGGCAGGCAGAAAGCAGAGGTCCGGCCAGTGTAGAGAGTGGCCACAACGTTGTGTCACCTGCCGTGTTCTCGGATCTCTGACTCAGAAGCTGCGCCTGCATCACCCCTTTCTCTCCTTTTCCTCTTCAGGGCTTTGGACCTGGACCTGTTCACTAGGAAGCTGCCCTCACTGCCACCCAGGCCATCATGGCAGCCCGCCTGGTGAAGCGATGCGCGTGCCTCCTGAGAGAGGCCACCCTTCTGGCCCCTGTGGTGGCTCCGGTAGGCCGACTGAGGCTTGCCAGCGTGGCGCATAGGACTCTGACTTTCTCAGCCATCTGCCCCAGTTCCCACTTCCCAGGCCCCTTGTCGGGGCTTGTGGAGAAGGAACAACTGTCTGCCCCCTGTCCAGAGCACCAGGAGGTGGAGCGGCTCATTGAGAAGGCCACCCGGCCAGAGGAGCTCCTGGAGCTGCTCAGTGACAGTCGCTGCCTGCAAGAGAACCATGCGGCCCTCATGCTTATCCAGCTTTCTCGCCTGCTGTCTGACAAGCCGGAAGACAGAGCCTTGCTCGTGCAGGATGCCCGCTTTCAGCAGCTTCTCCATCTCGTTGACAGCCAGGTGGGTTTCTAAAATGTTCTCTCAGGGTTCCCCATGCAGAAAACAATGGCACCAGAGTCCATAGCAGCCAGTCACTTTGCAGGTATAGACGGGAACTGTGCTGCCTTGCTTAGTTCTCTCCATCCTGTGAGAAGTTTTTGTTGTATAGAGTCTAGGCTACTTTTGCTTGCTGTTCCCCATTGATCACAGAGCGGTCCCGTTAGGTGAACATTGCCATCCTTCCACTGTCCTTTCAGCAGCACACGGGACGCAGAAGCACAGGAAGCCGCACTGGTTCCACCCGGTTCCTTGGGTGCTTGTCCCCTTGCCAGGCGGTGCTGACTTGCATGACCCTGCCGCAGTGTCTGGCCAACTATGGGCGCACTCCTATGGCTGCAGGGGATGTGGGGTGGCTGACGGGGAATTCCAGGCAGCCGGGCGGGGTGGTCAGACCTCAGGCCCTCTCTGGGCTGGCTGAGGAAGGACTCCCTTCAGCTAGGCTCTTCGCTCCGGTGCCAGGGGCCCGTGGCACTGGCTGCGTCGGCCCTCACTCCCTGCCTTGGTCCGTGCTACCGGGAAGAAGCCGTGCTTCCGACACTGAGCAGGGGACTCTGTGTCCAGTTGTCCGAGAGGATGGGGAGGAGAGGCACGGATCGGGGTGGCGGTTGCACTGACAGTGTTTTCCAAACCAGAGGCTGTGAGAGTAGTGGATGCGGCCGGCTGGTTTTAATGAGATAGGGTAATGGAGAAAATGCCAGAATGCGTGTGTGGTAAGGGGAGCATGGCATCCTGGAACCTCTTGCTTCAGTTAGAGGTGTGTGCTGGGGTCAGGGCACCAGTTTGCTTCCTGGTGATGCCATAGCTGGTGACAGTTCACTGAGTCCCTTCTTGTTCCGAGGCTGTAAGCCTGTAATTGTCAGTGCACATTTCACACACACACATGGAACCGAAGCAAGTTCTGGGAGACAAGAGTGAACCTTGTAACAGAGTCGTAAGCCGAAAGCAAGCGGGGACCAGAGTATGGGTAATGCGGATGGTGGCCAGGCTCTCTTATTTGAAAGTGTCCCTGCTGTCATGGAGCATGCATGTCTCCAGCTGCCCAGCCCCTCCATGCCACCTTCCCTGTTTGCACTCAGCTCCCCCGCACCCCCTAACGGGCAGAGGCTGCGTGCTGCAGGTGGAGCCGCACCTGGACCGCGGGGTCCTGCACCGGACTGTGACACACTGAGAACAGGGGGCCCCCTTGTTCAGAAACAGGCAGGCCCCCAGGAAGAGGGAAGGTCTGCCGTGTGCACTGGGGCTTTGGGGACGTCGTGGAGCCCGGTGTGAAGCCTCACGGCGTGCCGGTGTCTGACACGGTGCCGGTGGCAGCAGGTGGCTGGCCAGCCACTCCCCCCCGCCCCACTCCTCGCTGGTGCCAGGGAGTGTGGGGTAGGCAGGACTCTGTGACACCTGGCCTCTCTCTGCCCGCATATCAAGCGCTTTTTCACATAGCTTCACGCGCCAGGGGCATCCCCGCGTGCTGGCTGGTGTCAGCAGCAGCCCTGGAAGGTGGGGGTTGGCGGGGTGCTGATGCCTGGGCATGCTCTGTAGGGATGTCACCTTTGCTGTCCTCGGTGGTTGCATTCCTAAGAAACTACGTTCCCGGAAATCTTAGGACTGCTTTGTGGGAGAAAAGAGGTTCAGGGTTCGGGGTTTGTCAGATGCGATGTGGCCGCTGCTTTTGAAGAAGGGCCGGTGGGTCTGTAACACCTAAAAACTGTTACCGTCGCTACAAGCAACAGAACGAGCGGGTTGACAAAACTCTTAGTTCGGAGTCTGTCCCACACGCTTCCCCCTGGCTTCTGGACTCCACGGTTTTGCTTGGGTTTGGGCACACGGAGCCACAGCGGGTGTCTGTGGTCTCCCCTCAAGGGAAATCTTCTGACTCACACAGGGGTCCTTGCTCACGGGTGACCGTGCATGGCTGACCAGGTGGCGCGGGAGGTAGACTTGGTGGTGGGCTGCAGACCAGCCCAGGGCAGGTGGGGTCCCGGCTGTGACTGCCCCGTGTGTGTCCCCTTCCCCCCCCTCAACCCCCGCCAGATAAGTGCTGTGTGGCACGGGACCCTTGTGAAACTGCTCCGCAGCCTGTATGCGTTGGCACTGCCCGCGGCCTGCAGGGAGCTGCGCTCGGTGGAGCAGGAGGTCCGCTGGCGCCTGCGTAGGCTCAAGTACAGGCAGCTGGCCTTCCTGGCCGAGTCGAGCGCCACACACATGCGGGAGTCCCCGGAGCTGCTGGCTGAGCTGCTGCTGCACTTAGAGCGGCGCTGGACGGAGATCGATGATGGCCGCACTGCGGTGGCCCTGATGGCGAAGACGGGGCACCTCTCTGAGCCGCTGATGAACCGCCTGGAAGACAAGGTACTGCGGCAGGAGCCCCGGGCAGCTGCAGGCGCACCCCGTGGCCACACAGTGGACCTAGCTGGCGGTGGAGCTAGCTAGCGGGCTGCCGGCTCTCCTCCTCTCCCTGGAGGGCCTCGGGGGTAGGGCAGAGCCTAAGCCACACTTACAAGGGGGCTCCGCTTAACGCTTCTGGTGATGTGCCACACGCCCCCGGCAGTCAAGTCAAATTCGGCCCCCGCTCCTGTTGTAGCGAGAGCTGGCCCAGATGGCTGCCACAGGAAACTCGCAGCTCATGGGCTCCGGGTCCCCTGCCCTGGGACCCGGGGATAAGTTTGGCTGCAGACAGGCCACTTCGGGCCCACGGGTGCCCCGGCTGAGAACCGAGTAGGCCCGCACGGCAGGGTACTGGATTACTGAGCTCAGGTCCAGTCGCTGTCCCGCAGGGGCGGTGCTGCATGGGATCCCCGGCCTGGGCCGCCGAGCTGACCCTGAGGGCTGTGGTTGACAGTGCCTGGAGTTGGTGGAGCGCTTCGGCCCCGACGAGCTGCGGAAGGTGCTGGTGACACTGGCGGCTCAGAACCGGCGTTCAGTGCCCTTGTTGCGCGCCGTCTCTTACCACCTGGTCCAGAAGCCATTCCCGCTGACAAAAGGCATGCTCCTGGATCTGGCCTATGCCTACGGTGAGCCTTCCCCATGGGGAGCGGTGGGAAGGGAGGCGGGCTGGCCGCAGCCGTGTCAAATTCGGTGCCCGCCCACCCGTGGCAGGCGCCGGCCCAAGAGGCTGCCACAGGAACAACGTGGCTCATGGGCCCTGATCCTCTGTGCTGGGCCTCAGGGATAAATTCGGTCACGGACACCAAGCCCCTGGAGCTCCAGGCCAGGCACTGGGGGCGGAGGGAGGGCAGAGCAGCCTGCCCACCCTCACAAGGTGAACCCTGGGGTCGCTCTGTCCCAAAGGCAAACTTGGCTTCCACCAGACCCAGGTGCTCCAGCGCCTGGCTGCCGACCTGCTGCCCCACGTGCCCAGCCTGACGTCCGGCGAGGTGGCCCGTGGCGCCAAGTCCTTCGCCCTCCTCAAGTGGCTCAGCCCTCCCCTGTTCGAGGCCTTGGCCCAGGTGAGCTGGGCAGACCCTGCTCGTTCCACCGGGGAGGCATGGCCGCCCCGGACACTCCCCGGTTACGAACAGGGGCTTCCTACCCGGCTCACTCGTAGAGGCGCGGACTCTGTGGGCAGTGGAGAATGGCGAGTGAGGACGGTGTCCTCCGTCGTGTCACTGGGCTCTGGAGGAGTTTCCATCCGTCTTTGGGTGGCTATAGCAGGACGTAGTGTGGACCGTGAGGCTCGGAATTTGCTCAGGACTCTAAACTTCATCCCCTGAAACAGCGAGGAGAGACACTTAACTTTACCTGCAGCGGCTTGAGGCTGCGCAGACCACCCGGGGCGTTTGTGACACTACCACCGGTCTCTGGGTGGGGGCAATGAGCAGGGGGAGGTCTGGCCCGCCACCCTGTCCAGGTGGCCCCCGGGCGGCTGGGGGCTCGTGGGCCCTGTGGGAGGGCCCCTCTCATTCTGTCCTCCACCCCGTGTGGCCGGCCCAGCACGTCGTAGACCGAGCCCACACCGTCACCGTGCCGCACCTGTGCAACGTGCTTCTGGCCTTCGCACACCTGAACTTCCGTCCCGAGCGAGAGGACAAGTTCTTCGGCCTGGTATGGTCTGTGCACCTGTTCACCCACCCTGGGTGTGGAGGCAAGAGAGGGGAGCCCTGACCCGGGGGCTTCAGGGGTGAGAGGGGAGCTGGAGCCCCGTGTCACAGGGATGGTCTGGGGACAAAAGATGTGAGGTCCTCTACATGCCTGCTGTGCGGCCGTGTGTACAGGTCGGGAGGTGTTGGCCGGCTCACTCGCCGCAGTCAGGGCTAGGGGGCCACTGGTTTTCCCTTACTGTCCTGCTGGTGCTCTGAACCCTTGGCACACCACCATGCAGAGCAGGCCCACTCAGGCATGACATATCTCACGTGTGCACCTGGGCCTCCACGGGGACACTGCCCTCCTTGTACTCTCCAAGTTCTCCCAGGGCCAGAAATCCATCCCTGTCCCCAGGGGCCTGTGATTTTGTGCCACAGGCCCTTGCTGCTGGGAGGGGCAGCAGGAAAGTCTTGCTGCATGTTGTGCTGTCCGTTAGTCCCGGGTGAGGAAGAAGGTTTCTGGTACTTTCTACTGGGGGAAGGGGGGGCTCCAAGCCTGGCCAAGAACGTCAGCCAGGATTGCTCCCAGTAGTTGTTCTAGCCTCAGCGCAGCCAAGCCATTCCGGCGTTCCGACTGCCTCCGGCCCAGGAGGTATACGGCTGCTGAGCAGAGCCCCCCCGCCCCCCCCGCCCCGCCCCTGTCTAGGTTCACGAGAAGCTGGGGCCCAAGCTGCGGAGCCTGCACCCGGCCCTGCAGGTGGATGTGGTGTGGGCACTGTGCGTGCTGCAGCAGGTGCAGGGGGAGGCGCTGCGAGCGGTGCTCTGCCCTGAACTGCATGCCCGGTTCCTGGGTGAGTGCTAGGGCTTCCCCTCCCCTCCCTGACCCCAGGGGTCTGGGGGCCTCAGGCCTGGCAGGGAGGGGGCTCCAGAGCAGCGAGATGGTGCCCAGAGCTCACCTGGCTGGCATCTGTTCTTCCATCCTTCTGCTTGTCCATGTGCGTGGCCCTTATGATCTTGTCTCTGCCCCTGATGATGCCAAGTTCAGAGTCAGTTGGGATCGAGAGTGTCACTGTCCCCTGCCTGGCCCCCCTCTTTCTCTGGCCCAGCGTCGGCCTCGGCTCACCCTCCCTTCTCGTTCTGCCTCAGGCAGCGAGTCCCCAAAGGACCAGAGCACCTTCCAGAAGCTGCTGCACATCAGCGCCACCGCCCAGCTGGAGCACCCTGAATACACGGGCCCCCTCCTGCCGGCCTCAGACTGGGCGCCCTGGCTCTTGGCCTGTGATGGGAAGGCCACACCCCTGCAGAAGGAACTGCAGGACACCCTGCGGGGGCTGCTGGGGAGCCCCAGCAGGGGCAGCTTCGCGGTGGCCACGCAGTACGGCTGGGTTCTGGGTGAGGCCCTCTCTGCACTACCCTGGTGGTGGGCACGGGGCTTGTTCTGTCCAGGACAAGGTCTCTGTGCCCCAGGGACGGTCCCTTCCATGTCCACCCGTGCCCCTCCCTAGACGCCGAGGTGCTGCTGGACACGGACGGCCAGTTCCTGCCCCTGAGAGACTTTGTAGCCCCGCATCTCACTCCTCCCTCGGGGACCCAGCCGCTGCCCCCTGGGGCCAAGAGGTAGGTGGCCTGTGGCCGGCCCTGGACTCTGGCTCTTCTCTGGTGCCCCCCTCCTCCTTCCCCCTCCCCCGGGAGGATGCCTAGCGCTCTGCCCCTCCCCCACCAGGCTGGCGTTCCTGCGCTGGGAGTTCCCCAACTTCAGCAGCCGGAGCAGAGACCTGCTGGGGCGCTTCGCCCTGGCCCGGCGTCACGTGCGGGCCGCTGGCTTCCTGGTGGTGGACGTGAGTACCGCCAGTCCAGTGGGCCCCTTTGTGCGGGACGAAGGGAGGCCCGGAACCTCGTAGATTCCCTGTGGCCGCGGCCCTGAAGCGTCTGCTCAGGGCTCTTAGAGCAGGTCTGCGCCCCGCAAGTGCCTGGCCCGGGGCTGCTGACCCCTTCCAGAGCAGACAATCCTATATGGGCCGGGGAACCCAGGAGCACCAGACACCGTGTGAGGGTTTTGTCACATTTACTTCTTGTGGTAGTTTTGGTATCTCAATGGGTTTTTGTTTTTCACTTCAAAAATGAAAAAGTTGTCATCAGGTGCCACAGATTCTCAGATCCCTGGCCCCGGGGGCTCAGGCCCCTGCAGCTTCTTCCACAGCCACACTCGGCAGCTTCGTGGGCTTGGAGGGTGGGGAGGCCAGGTGTGGAGCAGCGGGCAGAGCACAGGTGCCCCTGCCCCCTGCAGGTCCCCTATTACGAGTGGCTGGAGCTCAAGTCTGAGTGGCAGAAAGGCGCCTACCTCAAGGACAAGATGCGAAAAGCAGTGGCGGAGGAGCTGGCCAAGTGACCCAGCCCATAGCCTGGACTGCACCCTGAGGGCCCTGGCCAAGTGACCTGGACTGCGCCCTGGGGGACCCGGCTCACAGCCTGGACTGCACGATGGGGGAGCTGGCCGGCAGCTCCTGCTCTCTTGTGGGCAATAAACAGTGAATTCCAGTGTCCACACCAGGAGGTGTCCCGGACTTTGTCACCATTGCCACCACCCACCCTGCTCTCATGGCGGCCAGTCTGTCCCGGCTTCTCTGCCTCCCCAGGTCCCCTTGTCCCACATGTTCAC
Source organism: Lynx rufus (assembly GCF_022079265.1). Taxonomy (NCBI): domain Eukaryota; kingdom Metazoa; phylum Chordata; class Mammalia; order Carnivora; family Felidae; genus Lynx; species Lynx rufus. The sequence goes on along the minus strand of NW_025814856.1, from coordinate 61,939,801 downwards.
ACGGAGCCGCCTGCTGTTCACACCGTGCGGTCCACACCCAGGGTCCTGGGATTCCAGCGTTTGGGCTGCGAGGACTTCCTGGGTCAGGCCTGTAGGGTTTTGAGGACATGGCTTGGGGTTCTGATCTTGGTGTGGGCACTGACCACAGGCGTCCTGGGTGTCCCTGCCTGCCTGTGCTGTGGTCTCAGATGAGTGGAGGACCCCCCAAGGACCCAAGCTGACCAGTGTCACTGGCTCTGGAACAAGGGACAGGTGCAGTCAGCTGACAGGATGCAGCTACCATCACCTCCAGACCAGGGGGATGTGCCCTGTCCCTGAGTGGCCCGAGCCTCATCCCTGCCCCGCCCAGTAGTCTGTCCCTTCCCCAAGCCTCTGCTGCAAAAGCAGGATGACTGCCACATGCTGCCATTTGCCCCCAGCAGCTCAGAGCGGGGCAGGGAGAAGGGCCATCTCCAAAGTGGTCCCTCTGGAAGAGCTAGTCCAGTCTCCCAAAACCGTGCAGCTCCCACAGGCGTTGGGGTACGGGTGGAGGGGGGCCTCTGGCACTTGTCATTTGCACAGGCCAGAGGGAGGAGCAGCTGAGAGGACTCTGAAGCCGGTGTCCCCGAGCGTAGGCAAGATGTGGGAGCAGGGATGACATCATGCAGTGAAGAACGGGCATAGATGAGGGTTGGGGCGTGGAGCTGGTCCTGTCCACTCAGGACCACAGGCTTTCACTGGAGACGCTCAGGTCCCTTTGCAGTCTTGAGACATCACAGTGGTCCCTGTGTCCTCTATTACTCTTGGTGATGACATCTACAACTGGTATGTGTCACCAGGACACCGGGAATAGGAATCCACGTGTAGGGCTACTGCCTCCGTGCAGAGGCCCCTCCTGCCACCCTTCACACCCACACCTCCCCCTGCTGGCGGCCACCAGCCTGACCTTCATCTCCACTCTTGTTTCCAGAGCTTTCTGTAGAGGAGTCTGCACAGCCCTCAGGCTGGATCTGCCTGGGCTCTCTTGGGAGACTCATCAGGGGGTCCATGCCCTGCTTCCGTGTTCCTGCAGGTGACCGGTCACCCCACAGTCGGGGTGGAGGGAGCCTCGCTCTCCGGGATAGATGCCTGCCATGTGCATTTATGTGGGAGTTTGAGCTGCCCAGCCCTTCCAGAGTCACTATGCCATCCTGTGCATTCCAGAAGGTGGTACGTCTTCCCTTGGCCGGTGCCAGGGAGCGCCCACTCCAGCGGCCAGTGGGCACCAGCTGCTGCCTCTGGGCCTTGCATTTCCCTGACGGCCAGTGCACTTGCATCGTTGATCATCTGCGTGGGCTCTGGAGAAATTCCTGGCCCGGTTCTGTGTCCAGGACTTGATTCGGTCACCTTACGGAGTTGTCAGAGTTCTCTGTACACTCAGAACTCAGTTCCCATCAGGAAATGGTTTGTGAATGTTTTCTCCCGTTTCATGGGTTCCGTCTTCACTTTCTCAGTGGTGGCCCTCAGGCAGCAAGCTTCCTGTTCTGGCAACATCCACCATATCTTCTTGATTTGCCTGTGCCCTTGGCATCCTGTCCCAGAGTCCTTTGGTGAATCAAGGTCATGGAAGTACACCTGTTTACTTCCAAGAATTTGATTACTTAATTTTGCCCTTACAGATTTCTTCACTTCGAGTGAATGTTTGTATTTGGTGTGCAGTCAGCTCCACTCTGCACATGACTCTTAAGCTGCCCCAGTGCCGTCACCGAAAAGATCATTCTGTCTTCTGTTCTTGGCACCTTTGTTGAAACTCTGCTAGCCACAGGTGTCTGGGGTTAACTCTGGGCGCTCGGTAGCTGTCTCTTGATTGTTGCTTTGCAGGACATTTTGAAACTAGAAAGCGTGAGTCCTGGATTACATCAGAATAGCTTCTGCACAGTGAAGGAAACCACCAACAAAACTAAAAGTCAGCCTCCTGAACGGGAGGAGAGATTAGTACCCAAAGAATACAAAGAACTTATTCAGCTTAACACCAAAAGTGAAATAATCCACTTAAAAATGGGCAGAACAGGGCACCTGGGTGGCGAGGTAGTTAAGCGTCCAGTTCATTTTGGCTCAGGTCATGATCTCATGGTTCAGGTGTTCAAGCCCCACATCGGGCTCTGCACTAACAGCAAGGAGCCTGCTTGGAATTCTCTGTCCCTCCCCCACTGTGCACTTTTCTCTCTCAAAATAAATAAACTTAATTTTGTAATGTTTATTTTTGAGAGACAGAGGTGAGCAGGAAGGGGCAGAGAGGGAGACACAGAGTCCCAAGCAGGCTCTGAACTGTCAGCACGGAGCCTGATGTGGGGCCCAAACCCACAAACTGCAAGATCATGACCTGAGCCGAAGTCAGACGCTTAACTGACTGAGCCACCCAGGCACCCCAAACTTTATTTTTTTTTTTTTTCAACGTTTATTTTTGGGACAGAGCGAGACAGAGCATGAACGGGGGAGGGGCAGAGAGAGAGGGAGACACAGAATCAGAAACAGGCTCCAGGCTCTGGGCCATCAGCCCAGAGCCCGACGCGGGGCTCGAACCCACGGACCGTGAGATCGTGACCTGGCTGAAGTCGGACGCTTAACCGACTGCGCCACCCAGGCGCCCCCAAACTTTATTTTTTAAGGTTTGTTTATTTTTGAGGGAGAGAGCACAGTGGAGGAGGGGCAGGGGGAGGCGGAGTGGACAGAGCATCCAAAGCAGGCTCCGTGCTGATCGGCTCAACCTCAAATGGTGAGATCACGACCTGAGTCAACATCAAATGCTCAACCAGCTAAGCCACCCAGGCACCCCTAACAAAATAAACTTGAAGGAAAGATGTAGAAAACGGGCACAACACATGAACGTTTTTCCAAAGAAGAGCTTCAGGTGCCTAGCAGACACATGAAAAGATGCTCCACATCGCTACTCAGGGAGATAATAAACCGAAACCAGGATGAGATCACCTCACACCTATCAGTGGCTAAAATCAACACAGGAAACGAGTTGTCAAGGACGTGGAGGAAGGGGGCCCTTCCGCACCACCAGTAGGGATACAGACTGGTGCAGCCACTCTGGACGACAGTATGGAGGGTCAAAAAGTTAAAAACTACCCTACAATCTAGCAATTTCGCTACTAGGTTATTTACTCATATAATATAAAAACGTGAACTCAAAGGGATCTGTGCACCTCAGTGTTTACAGCAACAGTATCTACAACTCCAAACTCGAAACAGCCAGGCCATCAACTGATGAATGGATAAAGGAAGACATGTACAGACAGACACACACGCGCACACGCACTGGAATATCAGCCATCAGATAGAATGAAGCCTTGCCATTTGCAGAGACATGAATTGACCTAGAGAGTATTACGCTAAGTGAGAGAAGTCAGAGAAAGACCTACCATATGATGTCGCTCATTCATTGAAGAAATAAATGAACAAAGGAAAAAAGACAAACCGGAAAACAGACTCTTAACTGAGGGGCAGGGTGAGGATTGGGTAAGGGAAACAGGTGAAGGGGGTTAAGCATGCTTTTCTTTTTTTTTTCTTTTTTTTTTTTTTTTTTTGCTTATTTTTGAGAGAGACAGAGCACAAGTGGGGGAAGGGCAGAGAGAGAGGGAGACAATCGGAAGCAGGCTTCAGGATCTGAGCTGTCAGCACAGCCCGATGCGGGGCTTGAACTGCGAGATCATGACCTGAAACCAACTGAGCCACGCAGCCGCCCATACACTTGAGCACTGAATGATCTGCGGAAGTGTTGAATGACTATACTGTACCCCCAAAACTAATACAACACTGTATGTTAACTACACTGGATTTTTAAAAAGTGTGAGTCCTGCTTTATTCTCCATTTTCCAGGTAAATGGTTTTGGCTATTCTGGGGCCCTTGCAATTCCGTATAAATTTTAGAAGTAGCCTGTTGGGGCACCTGGGTGGCTCCGTTGGTTAAGTGTCCATTTCTTGGTTTCGATTCAGGTCAAGGTCCCACAGTTCACGAGTTCAAGCCCTGCTTTGGGCTCTGCGCCCATCATAGTGCTGAGCCTGCTTGGGATTCTCGGCCTCCCCCCGCTTGTGCGTGTGCTCGTTCTCTGCCTAAATAAATTTAAAAAAAAAAAAGCAGAGCCTATCAATTCTTACAAAGAAGTAGTTCAGATTATGGTGGGGATTGCAAGGAAGCCTTAGATCAGTTTGGGGAGTGTTATCTTAACGTGATGTCTTCTGATCTGTGAACGTGGGATGTTTATTTAGGTATTCCTTAATTTTGACAGTTTTGTAATTTTCAGAGTATAAATTTTGAGTTTCTTTGGCTAAACTGATTCCTAAGTACTTTATTCTTTTTGGTGCCATTATGAATGGGATTTTCTTTACTTTAATTTTGGATTGTTTATTGCAAGTTTATAGAAATACAATTGATTTTCTCTCTTTTTTTTTTAATTTTTTAACATTTATTCAGTTTTGAGAGGCAGAGCATGAGTGGGGGAGGGGCAGAGAGAGAGGGAGACACAGAATCCAAACAGGCTCCAGGCTCCGAGCTGTCAGCACAGAGCCCGATGCGGGGCTTGAACTCACAAACCGTGAGATCATGACCTGAGCCAAAGTCAGACGCCCGACCGACCGAGCCACCCAGGCACCCCATCTCTCTCTCTTTTTTAAGAGAGATCATGACAGCAAGGGAGAGGGGCAGGGTGGGAGAAAGAGACAGGAGAATCTCAAGCAGACTCCACACTCGGCTCAGAGTCCAATCCCACAACCCTGGGATCATGACTGAGCTGAAATCAAAGTCAGATGCTCAACTGACAGCCATTCAGGCACCCCACAATTAACTTTTCCTAATGGAAGTATAACTCACACACGATGAATTCACATACAATATTTTTACATGTGAAATGATCCCCATAAGTCCAGTTACCATCTGTTACCAAAGTTATTGAAATATTATTGACAGTATTCTTCATGCTCTGTGTTTACATATGTGACCTATTTGTTTTGTGACTGGAATGTTTGCACCCTCTTAATCTCCTTTATCTGTTTACCACTCCAACCCCTCCCTCCTGTGGTAACCAACAGTTGCTTTATCTACAAATGTGCTTCCATTTGGTGTGGTTTTTTTTAGATTTATTTGTAATTTATTTTATAATTTTGGGGGGAACCTGCATACCGTTTTCCAGCAGTGGCACCAACTTACATTCCCACCAACAGTGTGTGAGGGGCCCCTTTTCTCCACATCTTCACCAACACTGGTCATTTTTTTCTTTTTGATACTAGCCATCCTGACAGGTGAGAGTCGTGTCTTCCCAGGGCTCTGACTTGCGTTTCCTGGATGACGACAGTGTGGCACCATTCACGCGTCTGTTGGCCATCTCCAGGTGTTTGGAGAAATGTCTACTCGAGTCCTCAGCCCTTTTATTTGTTTTTTTTTTTTTTTTATCTATTTTTGAGAGAGCACAAGCAGGGGAGGGACAGAGAGAGAGGGAGGCACAGAATCCGAAGCAGGCTCCAGGCTCTGAGCTGTCCGCACAGAGCCCGACGCGGGGCTCGAACTCATGAACCGTGAGATCCTGACCTGAGCCAAAGTCAGACACTCAACTGACTGAGCCCACCCAGGTGCCCCCTCAGCCCATTTTTTAATAGGGTTATTTGTCGTTGTTTATATTAAGGTGTGTAAGTCCTTTATATAGTTGGATGTTAACCCTTTATCTGTTGTATGATTGACAAATGCCTTCTCCCACTCAGTAGTTCTCTCTGTTTCCAGCTTGAAGCAACCCCACCTTCTCTTGCCCTTGCCTGAAGAGACTGGTCCACAAAACCATTGCCGAGACCAGAGTCAGAGAACTTACTGCCCATGTGCTTCTCTAGGATTCTTAAGGTTTCAGGTCTCACACTGAGGTCTTTGATCCATTTGGAGTTCACGTTTGTGCGTGGTTTAAGAAGGGTCCAGGTTCCCTCCCTCTGCCTGCAGCTGTCCAGTTCTCCCAGCACCACTTGCTGAAGAGATGGACTTTTTCCCATTGCATATATTTGCCTTCTTCGTCATAGATTCGTCGGGGCACCTGGGCGGCTCAGTAGGTTAGGCATCTGACTCTTGGTTTCAGCTCAGGTCCTGATCTCACAGTTTGTGAGTTCGAGCCCCATGTCAGGCTCCACAATGCACAGCCTGCTTGGGATTCTCTCTCCCTCTCTCTGCTCCTCCCCCACTTGCATGAGCTCTCCTGCTCTCTCAAAGCAAATAAATAAAATCTTAAAAAAATAGGTTCATTGACCCTATAAATGTGGATTTATTTCTGGGCTCTCTATTCAATTCTGTTAATCTGTGCATCCTGCCAGTACCGACTGTTTTGATTACTTATTTGCTTGGCAGTATAGTTTGAAATCTGGGAGTGTGATGCCTCCAGTTCTGTTCTTTTTCAAGACTGCTTTGGTTATTTGAGGTCAACAGTTGATTTTTTTTTGTTGTTGTTGTTATTTGCTAGGAGGGGGAGCACAAGTGGGGAGAGACAGAGAAAGAATCCCAAGTGGGCTCCACGCTGTCAGCACAGATTTTTATATCCTGATCTTGAATCCTCCAGCCTTGCTGAACCAATGTTATCATTCCTAATGATTTTTGCTGCTTTTAAAAAGATTTTGTCTTTGACTTTACACACTTTTATATGATACACGTGTTTGTGGGTCTGTCCACATCCACCCTGCCTGGGGTCCATCGAGCCCCCTCAGTGTGTGGGAGGGTTTTGTTTTCAGCTTGGGAAGTCTGCAGCTGTACCTTCTTTGGATGCTGTCCTCCTCCTGGTACCCCGGTCCGTGTGCGGTCTGCATGTGCTGGTGCGGTTAATGTGTTCCACACCTCTCGGAGGCTCTGTGCGTTTTTCTGTTCTCTTCTCCAGCTCGCGTAATCTCCTGTGATCTGTCTTCAAGTTCACTAGTTCTCCTCCCAGTTCAGATCTTCCGCTCAGCCCCTAAAGTGAATCTCGTCATTTCTGTCCCTTGTGGGTATTCTCTACTTGCTGCTACCTCATCATCGTACCTTCCTTTGCTTTAACCATGCTCTCCTTTAGCAGTGAGCATAACTTACAACAACCACCTTCACATCTTTCTCTGTGACATACGGCATCCGGTCGCTCTTGTAGGCAGTTTGTGTTGCCTGCTTTCTCGCCAGTACATGGGTCATACTTCCTATCTGTGCCTGGTAATGTTTTGTTGGCAACTGGGCATTTAAAAAAAATTTTTTTAGGGGCGCCTGGGTGGCTCAGTCGGTTAAGCGTCCGACTTCAGCTCAAGTCACGATCTCACGGTCCGGGAGTTCGAGCCCCGCGTCGGACTCTGGGCTGATGGCTCAGAGCCTGGAGCCTACTTCCGATTCTGTGTCTCCCTCTCTCTCTGCCCCTCCCCCGTTCACACTCTGTCTCTCTCTGTCTCAAAAATAAACGTTAAAAAATTTTTTTTATTTTTTTTAATGTTAATTTATTTTTGAGAGTGAGAGACACAGAGCGTGAGTGGGGGAGGAGCAGAGAGAGGGAGACACAGACTCTGAAGCAGGCTCCAGGCTCTGAGCCGTCAGCACAGAGCCCGACGCGGGGCTGGAACCCACAAGCTGTGAGATCATGACCCAAGCCAAAGTCAGACACTCAACTGACTGAGACACCCAGGCGCCCCGGCAACTGGGCATTTTAAATAAAATATTGTAACAACTCTGGGTTCTGGCCCAACACCCCCTCTCCTCTGGGGCTTGTTACTGTCATTACTTGCCCATTTGCTTGGTGATGGGTTAGATGATTTGGGGGAAGCCCGCTCCTCTTCCCCTGCAGGGCCCTGGGGCTTTTTCTCGGTGAGGTGCGTGGCTGCGCCCCCAGTCACCCCGGCCCGCTGTCTAGGCAGCGTCTTCACTGGCTCAGTGTGTCTTCTCCCAAAGGCCTTTGACCACAACCTCCACAGTCCTGAGGGGGCGCTCAGCTTCACACTACCCCCTGCTCAGTTGCAAGTGAAGCCAGATCCTGTGGGAAGAAACTGGGAGCCACCCACTTCACAGCCCGGCCAAATCTCAGCAGGGGCAGGCAGGCTTGGGAGAGACGCCCTCAGTGTGGGAGCTGAGCCCTCAGCAGACGGGGGACGGCAGCCTCTTCTGGTGTGGAACCACGGCCTCAAGGGGCTGCCGGGCCCAAGGGAGGGTCTCCCTCCCACACGCGGAGGCTAAAGGGAGGAGGGGCCACCTCGGTCACACTGGCCTGGGACTCCTGCCCCCACCCCTGCAGCAGGTGGCGCCTCTGGCCAGGAAGTGCTGGGGGACCGGGGGCCCTGTGCTCCTCGGCCAGGTCAGGTGCATTCTCTGCCTTGGAGAGCAGGAGCTCGCGCCCCTTGGTTCCACTCCACTCGTGCCCCACTGAGGACTTGGCACTCAGTGTCTTGAACAGCTATTTCATTTGCGCATCAGACCCTTTCTGGGAGCTTTAACTGTTGGCCATAAGATCTCCACCGGTGTCACAGGGAGGTTGGCCGGTGGAGCCCCTCGTGCTTCCGTTCTGGAAGTCTGTCTGCTTTGCCTTCTTCTTTTGCCCCGTTGCGGGGTTAGGATCTGCGGCCTCGTGTTGAAAACGGGCACAGCAGCGAAGGCCCTTGTCCCGGCCCGGCCTTAGCGTTCAGTCTTCCGGCTCCCGGCCCGGCATCGGCTTAAGATTTTTGCGTATGATTTTTATGGAGGTAATTTTAACTTGCTGATAAATCTTTTACAATTGGAACGGCTGTCGGATTATGCGATTGACACAATCACATAATTTCTCTTCTCCAGCTTGCGGGCTTGACGGGTTCCGCTGAATGATTCTCACGTGCTGAGCCGCCCGTGCACACCTGGTCAGAGGTGTGTGATTGTTCTGTACATTGTTGGATTGGATTTGCCAATATTTGATTGAGAATTTTTGTGCCTAAGTTCATGGGAGAGATTGGGCTGTAGTTTTTTGTTTGTATTTGGTGCTGTCCTTGCCTTGCTTTGGTAACAGTATTTAACTCTGTCTCGTGGTACACCTGGGTGGCTCAGTCTTTAAGTGTCTGACTCTTGATTTGGGCTCAGGTCATGACCCCAGGGTTGTGATCGAGCCCCACGTCGGGCTCCATGCTCAGCATGGAGCCTGCTTAATATTCTCCGCCTTTCCCCCCCTGCCTCCCTCCCTCTCTGCCCTTGTCCCCAGCTCATTCTTTCTCTCTCACAAATAAAAATAATAATAAAATAAATTTGTCTCAGGAAACGAGTTAAGAGGCATTCCCTCCTCTTCTGTTTTCTGGCAGAAATTGCTTTATTATTTTTTTTAATTTTTAGTTTATTTTTTGAGAGAGAGAGAAAGAGAGAGAGCAGGGAATGGGGCAGAGAGAGAGGGAGAGAGAGAATCCCAGGCAAGCGCTGCACCATCAGCACAGAGCCCAGTGTGGGGCTCCAACCCACAAACCATGAGATCATGACCTGTGCCGAATGAAGAGTCAGATGCTTAACCGACTGAGCCACCGAGGCGTCCTGGGCAGAGATTGCTTTAAGTTGATGTTAATTCTACTTTAGGGGTGCCTGGGGGGCTCAGTCGGGTAAGCATCTGACTTCATCTCAGGTCACGATCTCATGGTCTGTGAGTTCAAGTCCCATGTTGGTCTCTATGCTGACAGCTCAGATCCTGGAGCCTGCTTCGGATTCTGTGTCTCCCTCTTTCTGCCCCTCCCCTGCTCACATTCTGCCCCCCTCTCTCTCTCAAAAATAAACATTAAAAAAAATTTTTTTAATACTTGGTAGAATTCCTCAGTGAAATCATCTGGGCCTGAAAGTTTCTTTGGGTGAACTTTTAAATTAAAAAGTAATTTCTTTCATGGTTACAGGACTGTTCAGATTATCCATTTCATCTTGCTTGCTCGAATTTGGTGGATTTTAATGTTTCTCATGCCTCCAGGATTTCATGCGTCACTCTGGCGCTCCCAGAAGAATATCTCACCTGCCACCCGGGCTTCCTGCGGCCCCCTCGGGCTGACATGGAACTAAAACCATTCCAGCCCCCGGTGTGCTCCTGGCCCTGGTCATCTGTGTCTGCTCTTTTAATGTTGGCAGCCTCGTTAGAGGTTTATCTATCTTACCAATTCTTCAAAGAACCTTTTCTTGGTGTCATTGATGCCCTCTCTTTTCCTGTTTTCCATTTCACTGATTTCTGCTCCTGACTTTATTTCCTTCTTTCTGCTTGTTTTGGTTTTATTTTGTTCTTTCTTCCCAAGTTTCACAAGGTAGGACCTACGATGACTTTGAGGCCTTGATGACTCTTGGCACTCGCAGACCACACACTTTGATGTTCCGTATTTTTATTTTTATCCTGTTGAGTTCTGTGTTTTTAAATTTTTTTTGACATTTATTTATTTTTGAGACAGACACACGCACGCAGAATCTGAAGCAGACTCCAGGCTCTGAGCTGTCAGCACAGAGCCTGACTCTGGGCTCGAACCCACGAACCACGAGATCATGACCTGAGCCGAAGTCAGATGCTTAACCAGTTCTGTGTTTTTAAAAACGCCCTGGAGCACTTGCAGTTTGAGCAGGATCATTTATAAGAGTGTGGTTTTCTTCCCAGTGTTTGGAGATTTTCCTCTTGCTGATTGACTTTGTGGGAGTCCATTGCAGTCTGAGTACAAACCCTGTGATTTCAGGTATTTTAGACATGTTGACGTTTGCCTTACGGTCTGGGGTTTGATCTGTCTTGGGGAACGTTTCCCACGTTGAACACAGGGTCACTCTGCGCTGCTGGGGGTACCACCCCGCAGACCACTGCGGGCGGGTGACGTGACTCCCTTACATCCGGCTGCTTTTCTGTCTAGAGGTCCTGACGGTCAAGTCCAGTCCTCCACCGTTCCTGCAGACCCACCCCCTCCTCTCAGCTCGGTCAGCCTCGGCCTCATGTGTTCCGAGGTTCCGAGAGCCGGCGTGTGTGGCTCCATTACCCATAACGTGGGTCAGTCTGTCGCCGCCTACCCCTTTACCCCAAAGTGCACTTTCTCACATATTGACCTAGCCACCCCTGCTTGTGGTTGTGTGCTGTGTGTGTTTGGTTACTATTCATGTCATTTTCTGTTATTTTCTTCCAGCACAGCTGTCACTGGACTTGAAGTGAGTTTATTATAAACAGCATGTAGTTGTCTGGCTTTTTTTTAATGATTATTTAACTTGAGAGAGAGAGAGCGCGCGTGCACACAAACGCACACACAAGTGGGGGAGGGGCAGAGAGAGGTAGACACAGTCCCCAGCAGGCTCCACGCTGTCAGCACAGAGCCCACATAGGGCTCGGTCTCACCAACCCTGAGATCATGACCCGAGCCGAAATCGAGAGTTGGCCGCTTAACCAGCTGAGCCCCCAGGCACCCCCAGTCTTGCTTTTCTATCCACTCTGCAAATCTTTGCCTCCTGATTTGTGAATTTATTTTTATTTATTTATTTATTTGAGAAAGAGCACGAGGAGGGGAAGGGCAGAGTGAGAGGGAGAGAAGAGAATCCCAAGCAGGCTCCACACTCAGTACTCGGTACAGAGCCCCACTCAGGGCTCAGTCTCACTAACGCGGTGAGATCATGACCTGAGCCGAAACCGGGTCAAAACGAAGTCTTGGACGGACGCCTAACCGACTGGGCCACCCCGGAGGCAGGAGGGTTCTCAAGCGTTGAAAGAAAGTGTCGCTGGAGAAGGAAGGCACTTTGGCCACAGGTACACACCCCACCTGCCTGGAAAAGCATGCCTGTTGACAAAGGAAGGACAGGACAAGTGAGCACCTGGAGGGAGGAGGAGGTGGGGCCTGGGAAAGGCAGAAATGCATGACAGGGGCTGGCTTGAGGGGAGAAGTGCACGGGGGCTCTCTTCGGTGCTCCCTTGGGTCTCTCAGCCGCTTCCCTGATTTTGTCTTCAGTGCTAGACATCACAGGTCAGGTGTCCCGACGTGGGTTGCCTTAGGGTTTGAGATTTGCTCAGCTGCTTGAAGATATGTTTCTATTCTTTGCCTACAAGCTTCAGCTATCATTTCTTTGAATACTCTTTTTCCTTAGTTTTTATTTTATTTTTTCCTTATTTATTTTTGAGAGAGAGACAGGGCACGGGCAGGGGAGGGGCAGAGAGAGAGGGAGACACAGAATCCGAAGCAGGTTCCAGGCTCCGAGCTGTCAGCACAGAGCCCGACACAGGGCTAGAACTCATGGACCGTGAGATCGTGACCTGAGCCAAAGCTGGGCACTCAACCGACTGAGCCACCCAGGTGACCCCCTCCCTCTTTTTTTAATGTTTTTTATTTTGAGAGAGAAAGAGAATCTCAAGCAGGCTCCGCACTATCAGTGCAGAGCCCGACGTGGGGCTTGAGATCATGACCTGAGTGGAGATCAAGAGTTGGTCACTTAAGTGACCGTGCTGCCCAGGCGCCCCTGTTTTGGTTGTCTCTTATTTCCTGCATTTCTTGTTAGATTAGTCAGGAGGAACGGAGAGACCAGCCTATGTCCAGACTGGAAGCCCCTCGGGACTGCTGAAGGACTTTGGGTTTCTGGAAAATCTGTGTTGTCCAGATGGTAGGGGGTCTGCAGGGCAGTGGGAGCTAGGAGGGGGTCTGCCAAGGCAAAGGGTGAAGGGCCCTAGAAGGAGGCAACTTAGGAAAGCCTGGGAGGTGTGGATGAAGGGTGTGGGGGAGGAGAGGAAGAGAAGGGGAGCCCATGGGGGGGGAGAGGGAGGGGGACGAGGGGATGGGTCGCCGGCATTGCCAGCAGGTGACAGGGTGCAGGACGCAGAGAGCCAGCCCCACGCTACGTCTGGGGTCGCGCCAGCAGCAGACAAGGTGGAGGACACTCCCCCCACCCCCACCCGCGACAACTGCCGCTCTGATTCCCTGCCTGCACCCAGCTCAGGGGTGGTGACAATAGTCATCTGTGTCCCCGGGCCGGAGCCTGGCACTGGGCGGGTGCGAGCGCGGGAGGGCCTGGGTGGTAGTGAGGGCACAGATCAGGGAGGCTCGAGAGCGCTGTCGCCCCTGGGGTGTGGCCCGGGCGGCCTCCGGGGCGAGGAAGGCATGTCTCCTCTTCCTCCGCCCGAGAGCCCAGCGGCGGGGGGCACGGAGACCGGGGCGGGAACTGGGGTTGGCCGCGGCTCCCCCTCCCCCGGGGCCGCCCGCCCCGCGGCGCTCCCACCGGTTTCCCTGCCCTCCGGTTTCCATGGAGCCGGGAGGCGGTTGCCACGGAGACCGACGGCGAGGACCAGCCAATCAGCGTGGAGCTGCGGCTCCAGCTCACCTCCGGGATGGAGGCAAAGGGTGGGGGGCGCAGGAGGCCGGGCACCAGGACTGCGCCGCCGCCTCCCCCAGAGCGCCCAGGCCCCCGCAGCCCGAGTTCTGGCTACCGTCCCCGCCCCCGCCCCTGCCAGTTCCCGGCTTAGGGGTGATGCTCCATGGGGTCGGGCTCCTCCCGTTAAAGACGGAGATGCTGCGGGAAAGGCGGGGCCGCGCGGCGCGGAAGGAGGGCGCAGCCTGGGTCGGGGAAGGGAGGGAGGCTGCACCCCCACCCGGCGCCTCCCCCCAGCACGGCCCTCTGCAGTGCTCGGAGCGCACGCGCACGCTCACTCGCTCACTCGGGGCGCCAGCGGGCGGGGCGCCTCTGACATCATCCGCTGACCCCCACCCCCCGGCCGAGGGGCGGTGGCCGCGAAGGCTCGGCCTGACGGACACACGGACAGACCGGGCACGGAGGGAAGGGCGCGCGGTCAGGCCATGCCCGGGGAAGCTGCCCGCGCCGAGTTGCTGCTGCCGGAGGCAGGCGGGCCCGGGCCCCGCACAGGTGAGGTCTCGCTCCTGCGTGCGTCTCGGCCGCCCTCCGCCTCTCCCCGCCTGTCCCTCTCCGCCCTTCTCTAGCCAGCCCCCTCGCCGTCCCCTCCCGGGTCCTTTTGGCGTCCTGCCCTTTCGAGCACCTGAATCCTGACCCCCCCCCCCCCCGCCGCTACCCAATGCCCCGCAAGTCCCAACTCAGGACTGCGGGGAAGGGCGGGGGGGAACCCGGGTGTCCTCCAGGAGCCAGAAGAGACTCGAGGGGCCTCGTGGGGATCATCCCCCAGCTCTGGGGCTCGCGGGCCCACCGCCCGCCCTCTGGGCCGCCGCCCCATTGTCTTCGAGGAGCCCAGGGTCAGGCAGTCCTGGGCGGCTCAGGTCTCAGCTGAACCCTCAGATGCCTGAAGGCCGCCCCAGCGCCGGTGACTGGTCGGGCCTGGGTCTGCAGAGCAGGACTGGAGCTGGAGCCTGGGGAAGGCAGAGGGGCCGCTGTGAGCCGGGGTGCCCTGGGGGAGCAGAGTCTGGGGAACTAGGGCCGGGGCGCAGGCCCACATCCTCGGAGAGGCCGGGCCAGCACTGCTGGTGGAGGCTGAGGGGGTCTGCCTGGGTCTGGGAGGACCAGCCAGGGTGACCAGCCAGAGGTCAGCCATGTGTGGGTCCTGGAGGGCCATGGGCACCTTGCTGTGGATAGAAGTCACCCAGCAATGTGACCAGTCCTGGGCCCAGAGGCCCGGTCTCCTTCTGGGGTCCCGTAAAGTGGATGGAGGCTAGGACTCCCCAGACCCAGGGTCTCAGGCTGGCTCTGCTCAGGCTGCTTGATGACCTTGATGGTTACAAAAACCTTTGACCTTTGGCTTCCCTTCCCCTCCCCCCTTCGCCCAGCTCTGCCCTCTCCCTGCCCCAGTGCGGGTTGGTAAGGGCACCACACTGGCTCGGTGCCAAGAGCCCCGACTCCACCCGACCCCGCCCACCACACCCACCTCCAGGCCCTGGGTGTCTGTCACACTGCAGCCAGCTCATGGACCCGCTTCTCAGGGTCCCCCCCCACCTGAGAATCCCAGTGGTGTGGCCCAAGGGCCCCGGGCTCAGCCACGGCTGCAGGCCCACGGGTAGGCCCGGGAGGGGGCTGCCCCTTCGTGAAAGTTTCCTCTCTAGTCCTGGCAGATACTCTACTTTGCAGACAGAAAGCCAGGGCACAGAGGTACTTGGGGGGTGATCGCAGGTGAGCGTCATAGAGCAGGACCCCCAGAGGCAGCCTCCCTAACACCGCCAGGGGACGCACTCGTGTGTTCCTGGGCAGGGGGGGAGCCCTTCCAGCCCCCCGTGACCCCCCCAGGGCCCGTCCCCACTGCAGCGCTGCCTCCACCGTGTGCTCCAGCCCAGGGCCTGTCCCGTCAGCTCTGGGAGCAGGTACGGGGCGGGGCCGGCTACAAGCAGGCAGGCTGGCCTCAGGTGCCCACGGGGCAGAGAGAAGAGGGATGAGGAAGAGGGCCCGGGCCCCCGCGTCACAGGAGCTGTGAGGCCTTCATTGTCCCAGGGCAGTTGAATGCAGAGGCCTCTCCCTAGAGGTCACGAGAGGTCACAGACTGAGGGCAGGGGGCCAGCCAGCCAGCACCCAAGGAGACGGGTACCAGCCTCACCCCTGCGGAGCCT
The DNA here is from genome assembly GCF_022079265.1 of Lynx rufus. NCBI lineage: Eukaryota > Metazoa > Chordata > Mammalia > Carnivora > Felidae > Lynx > Lynx rufus. The sequence continues at coordinate 61,924,375 of NW_025814856.1, read as the reverse complement.
CAGAGAGAAGCCCATTAGTGTGTTCGGCTGACCTCCTGCCACTCCCCATCCCCCCGTCGCTGCTGCGCTGCGCCCCACGCCCCACGCCAGATGGTGCGGCCCCAGGTCACTCTCCCGCCCGCCCTGCACTCCACACCCTGTACCCTCCTCACGCCCTTCTCTTCCCACAGAGTCATCCTGTGATGTGGCCTCGGCCTCCACCCCTAGAGGGGACCGGCTGGAGCACTGTGCCCTGAGCCCGGGTCCTGGCGGCCTGGCCCTCGAGTTCCTACCCAGCAAGCCGGGCGCCCGGCCCCCGCCGGAGGGAGCCAGCTGGGATGCGGGGCCGCGCGGCACCCCCTCGGCCTGGGCGGTCCCCGCAGAAGGCAGCCCCAGCCCTGGGCCACCCGAAGCCCGGCCCACCGGGGGTCCCCCTCCAGCCACCCTGGAGCCCCGGATCGTGATGGGCGAGGAGACCCGCCGGGTGCCCCCGCCACCCAGGGCAGCCCTGCCAGAGCTCAGGGACCGGGAAGGTGGGCATCCCAGCCTGAACCCACCCTCCGAGTTGTGTTCTCAGGGTGACCCTCCTGTGCCTTGCCCTGCCCCAGACCCCGACTCCTACTTCACGCCTCCCTCCACCCCCACCGAGACCACCTGTGCCCTGCTCCTCGGCACGGGGCCCCGCAGGGACGCCCGGGACACCCAGGCTGAGCTGGGGGACTCGCCGCCAGCCTCGCCCTCGGGCTCTTACATCACAGCGGACGGCGACAGCTGGGCCTCGTCCCCGTCCTGTTCCCTGAGCCTGCTGGTCCCGGCCGAAGGGCTGGACGTCCCCTCAGGCTGGGGCTTCTCCCCGCCGGGGTCTGTGGCGGACGAGCAAGAGCCGTCCCCTGCCGGGCCCCCAGGGCCCCCGTCCCCGGAGTCCAGCATCTCGGCAGACAGCAGCTCTTCCTGGGGCCAGGATGGCCACTTCTTCGAGCTGGACTTCCTGGCCAACGACCCAATGATCCCCGCCTCCCTCCTGCCTTTCCGGGGCAGCCTCCTCTTCCAGGTGGAGGCCGTGGAGGTGACGCCGAGGGCCCCTGAGGAGGAGGAAGAGGAGGAGGAAGAGGAGGAGGAGGAGGAGGACGGCCGGGACTCTGCTGGGGACCCAGCTGGGGAGGGCGAGGATGACAGCACGTTCGCCTCCTCCCTGCAGTCACTGTCCGACCTCTCCATCACCGAGGGCATGGACGAGGCCTTCGCCTTCCGGGACGACACCTCAGCGGCCTCGTCCGACCCCGACTCTGCCTCCTACGCGGGGGCAGATGACGAGAGGATGTACAGCGGGGAGCCCCATGCGCAGCCCGCCGCCCTGCTCCAGGACGGCCCTGGGGGGCCGCCCGCTCCTGGGATCTCTAAGGGAGAGGCCGGCCGGGCCATGGAGGGCCACGAACCGGGTGCCCAGGAGACAGGGGCGGTCCCTGCTCCTGCCCTGCAGGAAGCCCCAGGCCGCCCCTGGGTGACCTTGCAGGCCTGGGGGGAGGAGGCGGGCTCCGTCCTGGGCCCAGCGCCTGTTGCCACAGACACACTTCAGCCCCTGCAGTTGGAGGACGGCGCTGCTGTAGGCCTGGCCCCTTGCACTGCCCCGGAAGAGGGGGACCTCACACCAAGCCCAGACTCTCCGCAAACCCTGAAGCCAGAAGCAGGCCAGGACCCTGACTCTGTGGCCCCAGCCCGGCCCCCACAGGACACAGGCCTCCCCTTGGGCCGGGGGCCTGCCGCTGCGGCCAGGCTTCAGAAGCTGCACGTACACACCCCAAGGATCAAGCCTGTGGTCACCGCAGCCCAGCAGGAAGGACAAACAACCTTGGAACCGAGGCCGGCACCTGAGGAGAGTGACACAAGACATGCTGGAGGCCCGGAGCCTTCGGCCTGGAACCAAGCCCAGCTGGAAGGCGTGGAGCCAGCTGCAGACACTGGTACACTCTGGGCCGCAAGGGGAACTGCAGGCACCCCCAAGTCTGCCACGGAGGCTGCACAACCCCCACAGCCTGCCACGAAGACCCCAGAATGCCCCAAGGTTGCCACGGAAGCCCTGGAGCACCCCAAGACTACCACAGAGGCCCCAGAACACCCTGAGCCTGTCCCAGAGGCCCCAGAACACCCTGAGCCTGTCCCAGAGGCCCCAGAACACCCTGAGCCTGTCACTGAGAGCCCAGGACACCCTGAGTCTGTCCCAGAGGCCCCAGAACACCCTGAGCCTGCCATGGAGACCCCAGAACATCCTGGGCTTGCCACAGAAGCCCCAGAACATCCTGGGTCTGTCATAGAGACCCCAGAACACCCTGAGTCTGTCACTGAGACCCCAGGACACCCTGAGTCTGTCACAGAGGCCCCAGGACACTCTGAGCCTGCCACAGAGGCCCCAGAACATCCTGGGTCTGCCACGGAGACCTCAGAACACCCTGAGTCTGTTACTGAGACCCCAGGACAACCTGAGCCTGTAACAGAGGCCCCAGAACACCCTGAGCCTGCCACAGAGACCCCAGAACATCCTGGTTCTGCCACGGAGACCCCAGAACACCCTGAGGCTGTCACAGAGGCCCCAGAACAGCCTGAGCCTGCCACAGAGGCCCCAGAACATCCTGGGTCTGCCATGGAGACCCCAGAACACCCTGAGTCTGTCACTGAGACCCCAGAACACCCTGAGCCTGTCCCAGAGGCCCCAGAACACCCTGAGCCTGTCCCAGAGGCCCCAGAACATCCTGGATCTGTCATGGAGACCCCAGAACACCCTGAGTCTGTCACTGAGACCCCAGGACACCCTGAGTCTGTCCCAGAGGCCCCAGAACACCCTGAGCCTACCATGGAGACCCCAGAACATCCTGGGCCTGCCACAGAGGCCCCAGAACATCCTGGGCCTGCCACAGAAGCCCCAGAACATCCTGGGTCTGTCACAGAGACCCCAGAACACCCTGAGTCTGTCACTGAGACCCCAGGACACCCTGAGTCTGTCACAGAGGCCCCAGAACATCCTGGGCCTGTCACCGAGACCCCAGGACACCCTGAGTCTGTCACAGAGGCTCCGGAACATCCTGGGCCTATCACCGAGACCCCAGAACACTCTGAGCCTGTCACAGAGGCTCTGGAACAGTCTGAGCCTGTCATAGAGGCCCCAGAACACTCTGAGCTTGCCACAGAAGCCCCAGAACACTCTGAGCCTGTCACAGAGGCTCCAGAACACCCTGAGCCTGTCACAGAGACCCCGGAACATGCTGGGCCTGTCACCAAGAGCCCAGACCACTCTGAGCCTGTCACAGATCCCCTGGAACATTCTGAGCCTGTCACAGAGATCCTGGAACATCCTGGGCCTGCCACGGAGGCCCCAGAATACCCTGAGGCTGTCACAGAGGCCCTGGAACATCCTGGGCCTGTCACCAAGACCCCAGAACACTCTGAGCCTGTCACAGAGGCCCTGGAACATTCTGAGCCTGCCACAGAGGCTCTAGAACTTCCTGAACCTGCTATGGAGGCCCTGGAGCACCCCAAGACTACCACAGAGGCCCCAGAACACCCTGAGTCCATCCCAGAGACCCCGGAACATCCTGGGCCTGCCACAGAGGCCCTAGAACATTCGGAGCCTGCCACGGAGACCACAGAATGCCCTGAGGCTGCCACGGAGACCCCGGAACACCCTGAGCCTGCCACGGAGACCCCGGAACACCCTGAGCCTGCCACGGAGGCCCCGGAACACCCAGAGCCTGCCACGGAGGCCCCGGAACACCCAGAGCCTGCCAGGGAGGCCCCGGAACACCCAGAGCCTGCCAGGGAGGCCCCGGAACACCCAGAGCCTGCCAGGGAGGCCCCGGAACACCCAGAGCCTGCCAGGGAGGCCCCAGAACACTCAGAGCCTGCTATGGAGGCTCTGGAGCACCCCAAGACTACCACAGAGGCCCCAGAACACCCTGAGTCCATCCCAGAGACCCCGGACCATCCTGGGCCTGCCACGGAGGCCCCAGAATACCCAGAGCCTACCACAGAGGCCCTGGAACATTCTGAGCCTGCCACAGAGACCACAGAATGCCCTGAGGCTGCAACTGAGACCCGGGAACAGCCTGAGCTTGCCACGGAGGCCCCGGAACAGCCTGAGTCTGGCACGGAGGCCCTGGAACAGCCTGAGCCTGCCACAGAGGCCCCGGAACACACTGAGCCTGCCACAGAGGCCCCAGAACACCCTGAGCCTGCCAAGGAGGCCCCGAAACACCCAGAGCCTGCCACGGAGGCATCGGAACACCCTGAGCCTGCCAAGGAGGCCCCGAAACACCCAGAGCCTGCTACGGAGGCCCCGGAACACCCTGAGCCTGCCACGGAGGCCCCAGAACACCCTGAGCCTGCCAAGGAGGCCCCGGAACACCCAGAGCCTGCCAAAGAGGCCCCAGAACACCCTGAGCCTGCCACGGAGGCCCCGGAACACCCAGAGCCTGTCACGGAGGCCCTGGAACACCCTGAGCCTGCCACGGAGGCATCGGAACACCCTGAGCCTACCAAGGAGGCCCCGAAACACCCAGAGCCTGCCAAGGAGGCCCCGGAACACCCAGAGCCTGTCACGGAGGCCCCGGAACACGCTGAGCCTGCCACAGAGGCCCTAGAACACCCTGAGCCTGCCAAGGAGGCCCCAGAACACCCAGAGCCTGTCACGGAGGCCCCGGAACACCCTGAGCCTGCCACGGAGGCCCCAGAACAGCCTGAGCCTGCCACGGAGGCCCCGGAACACCCAGAGCCTGCCACGGAGGCCCCGGAACACCCAGAGCCTGCCACGGAGGCCCCGGAACACCCTGAGCCTGCCAGGGAGGCCCCGGAACACCCTGAGCCTGCCACGGAGGCCCCAGAACACCAAGAACCTACCACGGAGGCCCCAGAACACCCTGAGCCTGCCACAGAGGCCCCGGAACACCAAGAGCCTGCCACGGAGGCCCCGGAACACCCTGAGCCTGCCACAGAGGCCCCGGAACACCAAGAGCCTACCACGGAGGCCCTGGAACACCCTGAGCCTGCCACAGAGGCCCCGGAACATCTAGAGCCTGCCACGGAGGCCCCGCAACACCCTGAGCTTGCCACGGAGGCCCCGGAACACCCAGAGCCTGCCACGGAGGCTCTGGAACATTCTGAGCCTGCCACGGAGGTCCTGGAACTCCCTCGGCCTATCGTAGCAGCCCCAGAACTTCCAGAACCTGCCAGAGAGGCTCTAGAATGCCCTGAGCCTGCCGGGGAGGCCATGGCCCCACCCACTCCTGTCTCTGCTGGAGAGGAAGCAGTGGCGGTCCTGTTGGCACCTGAGCAGGGAACCCATCCTGGGGCCCGTGTGCGCACTGCCCACACAGCTGGGCCCTGCTCAGCCCCGAAGGAGGCCCTAGGGGGTGACAATTGCCGGGCTGGGGGCCTTGAGCCAGCACCCCAGGGGGCTAGGAGGGCACATCCTGCCGCTCACCCTGAGGTAGGCCAAAGAGCAAACCAGGGGCTCGGGTTTCCCCTTGCTGTGACCTCGGAGGCCGGGCCGGGCTCCCGTGCAGAGTCCCCACTGAGGTCCGCACCCAGGTCAGGCAGGGGCTGCCCCAAAGAGCCTACCCCACACGCACCAGCACCCTGTCTGCAGCGGGAGCCCGTGCCGGGCCCGGGAAGTGGAACGTGGGCGCAGGTGGCACCAGGAGCCCCCAGCTCGTCCCCAGCACAGTCCCTGGAGAGCCCTGCCAGAGGCCCGCCCAGCGTGCCCCGGGACAGGGTCCTCGGCCCCGAGCCCTCTGCTCCCCGTGTCCCCACAGAGGCACTCCTTGCTCCCTGCCCTTGCCAGGGCCCCAGGGAAGACTCAGTGGAGGGCAAGGAGCCCTCGGGCTCTCCGGGCCTCCAGCCACCACGGGCAGGAGCCCAGCGGGCGGCAGCTGCCTTCTCAGGAACCACAAAGCCTCCAGGGGCCGGGCATCGTGTGGGCCTCCCGCCCCACTCCCCCCTCCTCAGCCCCAAAACGGCCCCTGTGGGGGACACCCATGCCAAAGACCAGGCCTGGAGGCTCTCGCCCCCCTGCCAAGTGCCTCCTGGCCCTCGAGGGCTCCCAGCCGCCGAGCAGCAGGATGACCAGGACAGCCTGGAGGAAGGTGAGTGGGGGGCAGGGGAGGACACAGCAGGAGCGCAGTCCTGAGCGGGGCACCAGAGTGGGTGGGTGGGCGGGCCATGGGGCCAAGTCAGAAGGCAGAGGCCTTCTTCACACCTCCCCCCTCCCCAGACTCGCCACCCAGGGCCCCGGGATCCGGCCAGGGATCGGCCCAGCACTCCGACAGCCATGGGGAGTCGTCGGCAGAACCAGAGGAGCAGGAACTGTCGGGAGCGCAGGGCGCACAGTGCCCGGCTCAGGTGCCCAGCCAGGAGGGAGGGCGCACCCCTGGAAGGGCACCCCCCACTCAGGGGCTCAGACCCTGTCCTCCCCAGGCCCCGGCCAGCGGTGGCAGCGAGGAGACCGTCGCCAAAGCCAAGCAGAGTCGCAGTGAGAAGAAGGCCCGAAAGGTGGGTGGGGGAGCCGGCCACTTAAGGGGACCCCTCAGAGCCAATGGCCGACAAGCCGTCGAGTAAACGCAGTCCCGGACACCGGTGCGCAGCTGGGGCCCCATGTACGCCCGGGGCAGAGTGGGCCCAAAGCCCACAGAGGGTCCCCCAGAGTCGGCGGCAGAGCCCCCCTTCCCCCATCGGTGTGCCGCCCCCCGACCCCAGCCTGGGACCCCCCCCCCAGCCGATGCCCGGGTCTGAGCCCACTGTGCCCCCAGGCGATGTCCAAGCTGGGCCTGCGGCAAATCCAGGGGGTCACCAGGATCACCATCCAGAAGTCCAAGAACATCCTCTTTGTCATTGCCAAGCCTGACGTCTTCAAGAGCCCGGCCTCGGACACCTACGTGGTCTTCGGGGAAGCCAAGGTCTGGCCGGCCCGGGGTGGGGGTGGGGACTCGGGGCGGGGGCCTGGCTGACAGCCGTGCCCCCTGCTGCAGATCGAGGACCTGTCCCAGCAGGTGCACAGAGCCGCCGCCGAGAAGTTCAAAGTGCCCACGGAGACTTCCGCCCTGGTTCCTGAGTCCACGCCGGGGCCGCTAGTGAGGCCCGAGTGTGAGGAGGAGGAGGAGGAGGAAGAGGAGGAGGAGGTGAGGCCCAGGGACACAGGGGGGCCAGGGGCTCTCAGGGCTCTTCCCGGGGAGGGGGCAGCCCCAGAACCTGCCTGCTCACCTCCCCCCACCCCGCCCAGGTGGACGAGGCAGGGCTGGAGCTCCGGGACATCGAGCTGGTGATGGCGCAGGCCAACGTGTCGAGGGCCAGGGCCGTGCGGGCCCTGAGGGACAACCAGAGTGACATCGTCAACGCCATCATGGTGAGCGGCCGGCCCCTTCCCAGACCCCTGTCGCTGGCCCTGCCGGGCACCTCCCCAGCCTGCCCTGTCTTTCTGCATTTCCCACAGGAGCTCACCATGTAGCCGCCGACCACCACCCGCCCGCCACGGATCCATCCCCACCCCCAGCTGTGCTGCTCAATAAATGGGTGTCTCCTCAGAGCCTCTGCTCTTGCTCCAAAGTCCCGGGCAGGCTGCGGCCACATGGCATTTGTGAAGGGGAGACACTTCCTGGACCCATGCAGAGCCCCAGGAGAGGGGAGGGTCTCCCCTCCCAAGTCCTACAGGGTAGAGGTCTGTCCCCTGTGTTCATAAAGGCTGATGTGCCCACCCGCTCATGTCCCAGAAATGGTGGCCTCCCCATGCCCCTGGAGGGTGGGTGTCCTCTCCCTCTGTCCCCAGAGGGCAGGGCTCTGTTCCCACATACCCCAGAAGGTGGGGGTCTTCCCCTCATGTCCCCAGAGGACAGGGATCTTTGCCTACACATCCCAGAGGACGGGGTCTATCCCTTATCCCCAGAGAATGAGGGTGCCGTGTCCCTAGAAGGTGGGGCTTTGTTTCTGTGTCCCGGAGGGTGGGGGTCCTCCCCCAGTGACCCAGAGATGGAGGTCTATCCCCTGTGTTCCTAAAAGGTGATGGTCCTACCTGCTCATGTCCCAGAGGTGGTGGCTTCCTTGTGTCCCTAGAGGGTGGGTGTCTTCTCCCTGTGTCCCCAGAGGTCAGGGCTCTGTTCCCACATGTCCCACAGAATGGGGGTCCTGTGTCCACCCCCAAGTGGGGCTCTGTCCCCACGTGTCTCTGGAGGGTGGGAGTCCTCCCCCGTCTCCCAGGGGGGAGGCCCATCTATGTCCAGGATGCCTCACCTGCCCAGAGAATGTGGGCAGTCACGAAGGCGTGGGCCTGGGGATGGGAGTTTCGGGAAGGAACCCCCAGACCCAGGGGCTCTGGATGATCAGCTGCGGAAAGGCATTTGCTGGGGCAGTGGGTCCCCAAAGTCCTTGGCCCCTCACTGCGCCCGGAATGGCCATGCAGCCTCTCCACATTTTCTCCAAAGTCCAGGGACCCGCTGAGTGGGGCCACATGGGAGCGGGGCCCGCAGAGGGGAGGGAGCCGTTCCTGCCATCCACACAGGACACTTAGGCCAGGGCCTGTCATGTGGCCACCTCCCCCACCCCCACTATGGCCACTCAGACCCATAGTGGGCTGGGGAGAGGCTGGCCCCGACTGGATGTCCCCTTAGCTCTGCCTGCCTGGGCCCACGACCAGCTCCCAGACAGCCCAGGCCAGAGCCAAGAATGAGACCCCTCTTCGCATCCCAACCTGCTGCTGGGACCCCTGCCTCCCTGGAAGCTGAGGGCCCTCTCCTCCCTCCTTGGGGACCCAGCACCCACCCAGCTCAGCCTGGAGCTTCTTGCACATACTGCCAGGGGTCTCCCCGGGCAGAGGCATCTCCTGGGTGAGGAGGGGCTCTCCACCTGACCCTCCTGCACTACAATCTCCAGGCCCCGACCCCAGGGTGGGTCACCCCTGCTGCCTCCCCATGTGCCAAGGGCACAGGAGGGGCCCAGCCAAGAAAGACCTAGGACGCAGTGCCGATGGCCCCCTGAAAACCAGGACCCTGGGCTCTCAGGGTGGAGAAAGGGGGACAGGTTTGGGGTGGGACCACCTGTGACAGCAGGGAGACCAAGGAACCAGGGACTCAGGTGAGGGGTCACACCAGCACCTGCTGCCCCAAGAGCCAAAGGGCAGCCACCCCAGGCCCCCAGCCCCCCACCCACCAGATCACAAGCACACCAAGACCACGGATGAATCGTTCACATCGCAGTAAACTTCTTTGAAGGTCTCTGAGGGTTTCGACAGGAACGTCGTGTGCAAAACCGAAGGGACCCCCAGGATCCCTCCAGGGACAGGCCCGTGCACCGGCGCCCCAGGGCGCGTCCTTCACAGTAGAGGGTCAGGCCGAGTCCCGGTCCATGCTGCAGCCCAGAGCCTCGATGTCGTTGCTGATGTCCGAAATCATGCGGTCCCACTCGTCCCCTTCCGAGGGCGCAGACTGGTCGTCCGAGCTGCCCGTGGCCCTGTTCCCAGGGCAGGTGCAGGTGGAGGTGGAGCTCAGCGCCCGCCGGTACCTGCCAAAGCTGTCAGTGATGATGCCCCGGCCGTCCTTCACCCCGATGGTCTCGAGAAAGTTCTCGAAGTGCTGGCTGTCCTTCTCCGGGATAAAGGGCCGCAAACCTGTGGACACAGGGTTCGCCTGAGGCTCCTGCCCCGCGTCCAGCCCCGCCCCCCTGGCCCAACAGACGCAAGGGGATCGCCGGCAGGTCCTGGCTCTGCAGCAGGTGGCTGGCCTCCCATCCCTGCCTGGTTCTGGCTGCGGCTGCTCACAGGCCTCTGAGTGCAGAACAGAGAGGGTGGGCGGACCTCCCCCGGCACCACCCACTCCTCCGTGCGAGGACCAGACACAAAGGAACATGGGGGCGGGGGGGGGGGTGCGGGTAACTGACCCCGGCGGGGAGGCTGGGGGTCGGCGAGAGCTCGGGCTGGATGTGCCAGGTGGCAGCCTGAACAAGCGCACCCTCCCTGGACAGTGGGGGGCAGAGCCCACATCACCGGCTGCCTTCTCCGGGCTCAGGGTTCAGAAGACACAGCCCAGGCCGTCATCCCACAGGGTGTGCATAGTAGGCGTGTAGGGCCACATGTCACCCACCCACCGCCTGAGCTCAGGGCCAGCGTCTCAACAAAGGCAGGTCCTTCTACCTGGAAGTGGTGCCTTCGCTTCTCTGCCCAGCGAACTCCTAGTCACCCGCCAAAACCCACTCAAGTGCCAACTTCTTGGAGGAAGCCCCCCCACCCCCAGCAGTTGCTCTGACTGCGCACACAGTCCCGGCTTCCTCAGTCTGGTTCCCGTGGGCAGGTCCTGCCAGTCAATGGAAAGAGCCCTCCGGGCCGACCCACCCTGAGCCCATCCTCAGTGGAGCCTCCCACACTCCAGCCGCACCCCTGCGGGACTCACCCAGCAATAGGAACTTGCGGCTGTCCCCATACAGCTGGCGCAGATTGATGCAGAATTCATGCACTGAGGCCCCATCCCGGTACTCGTGCAGCAGCGCCGCGAACTGCTGGATCTCCTGCGAGGACAGCTTGGTGCGCAGCTGCCAGGGGAGGGGGGCGGGGATGAGCGGCACCGCCACAAACCCCGCAGCCCCTTTCCCTCCATACTCGGCCGCAATCCTCCCACACACAAGGCCATGGTCCTCCCCCCTGCAGTCGCCATCCTCCCACACACACGGCTGTGATCCACACACAGCCGCGATCCTCCCCCACGCAGCCACGATCCTCCCCAGCACACGGCCACGGTCCTTCCCCTGTAGCCGCTGTCACCCCACACTCGGCTGTGCTCCTCCCCACAGCAGCCACTGTCCTCTCTCACACACAGCTACAGTCCTCTCCCCTACAGCCGTGGTCCTCCCTCCCACAGCCACAATCCTCCCCCCACACACGGCTGACTTCCTCCACACAGCCGCGGTCCTACCCCACACACAGCTGTGGTCGTCCCACACACACATGACCGCATTCCTCCCCCCTGCAGCCTCTGTCCTCCCACACTCAGCTGCGGTCCTCCTCCCTGCAGCCGCTATCCTCCCCCACAGTCATGGTCCTCCCCCCTGCAGCCTCTGTCCCCCCCCACACACAGCCGTGGTTCTCCCCCTCTGCAGCTGCTCTCCTTCACCCCCCCTGCAGCCAATGTCCACCCCCGCAGCCACTGTCCTCCCCCCGCCCCCGCAGCTGCTGATCCTCCCCCCTGCCTCGCAGCTGCCGTCCTCCTACAGGGAGGGGAACGCTGACTGAGACCCACGAGGAGCCCACCCGGCAGCCCTCCTCTGACCATGAGCATGCCCTAAGGGTGCGGGCACACAGAGAAGCACACGAGGTCACCAGCAGGGTCCCCTGTCCCTGCTCCCCGCATCCCCCCCTGCCCCCTTAGGCGCACCGTGAGCATGTAGTCCTGCAGCAGCTCGGTGGCAGTGGCGCTCAGCTCGCTCTCACTGACCGTCTTGGAGTGGGGCGCCGTCTGCATACAGAAGGACAAGGGCGACACGCCGCCTGCGTGCGCGCACTCGGGGAAGGAGCTGCAAGGACAGGGGCCATGGGCACGCGGCTCCCCGCCTCTGCCCTGCCGTGCCCCACGGGGGCCCAATGACGGCCAGGGGGCGCCCAGCATGGCAGTCCGGGCAGCTGACAGGAGCGAGGGGCAGTGGGCGGGGTACTCACAACGTGCCGACTTCCGTCTCATACGGCTCCTTCACGTCCACCTTGGTGGAAGAGTCGTCTGCAGGGAGTGCGGAAGAGGCTGCCAGTTACATGGGGAGGGGGCACGGAGACCGGCGGCCCAGCACCTGGCAGAAGACGCGGGCCCCTCCTGGGGGGTCCTGAGCCACACCACCTGCTGCAGGTCTGGGCCTGAGCGCAAGGCTCTGGCCTCGGAGGACGCACCAAGCGGGCGCCTGAAGAGTGCTCCCCAGTGGCCAAGGATAAGGGAAACGCAACTTGGGGGCGCCAGCAGCGTCCTCGAGGCTGTGTTGCCCCCTTTGGATGAGGAATTGAATCCCAGAGGTCGGACGACCTGCCCCACATCTCACGGCCACGGTGGCGGGGGGGGGGGGGCGGGAGTGCAGAAGCCACAATCAGAGGTGGGTCTGACCCTCAGCCTGGACCCAGGGAGCTCCATGCGGGGACAGCTACTCGCAGAGGACAGAGGCGGCCCCAGGGGGCCTGAGACCCTCACACCGGCAAAGCCTGGTGCACAGCAGCTCCTCGGGAAACACTGGACAGATGACCTCAGGTCCGTGTGATGCAGATCATGAAGAACACGGACACCATTGTGTGCAGCTGGTGAGCTCTGAGAGGGGCGGGTGGGACAAGCAAGGGGCATCCCTGGCAGTGGGAACCAATGGACACCCTTGGTGTGCAAAACACAGATATAGTGAGCCAGCCGTGTGCAGGTGAAGCCCGTCCCGTGCTCTAGCGCACCTGAAAATGCTCCACAGATACCAGAGGACGTGGCGGCTTCCTAGTGCCCACCACCCAAGCAGCCTTGGTCCTGGAAGAAGCCCTCACCCCGAGAGCAGCAAGGCCTGGGGGTCCTGCCCCATACCCACCCTCCAGCCCCCTGTGCTCCGAGCCCCTCCTGGCCCTCTGTTCAGAGGTCAGTGAAGCAACTGGCTGAGAGAGCGTTCCCTGGCCCCCAGTCATGCAGGACGCCACCAGGCTAGCCAAGGCGGTAGACCTGGCTGCCACGGATCAACGCCCGACGGCATGGCTGTTCGCCTAGGCCCACGTACCGCTGTGGAGAGACAGGTGGTGGGTGGGTGTCGAGGCCCCGTCAAATATGGCTCGGTCCAGAAAGTCGATGGTGGACTCTGTGTACACAATCTGGAAGACCTGCCCGAGCAGGGAGCACAGCTCCTCAGCAGCGACCTGCAACAAAGCTGGACCCTCCTGGGCGGCTTGCCGGGCACCTGCTTCTCGGGCCCTGGGCCCCCCACCTCTCAGTGGCTCCCCAAGGGGACCAGCCCACGTCCAGAAGGCTCTCTGGACCCGAGGGGCCAGGTGCGTCAGCCGCCAGCCCCCATCTGCTGCCCGGGGCTGCCCAGGTCCCCTCTGCTGCCCGGAGCTCGGGGAGAGCACACAGCTTCACAGGCGTGTGGGTCCCGTCGGGGGCAGTTCTGCCCCCCGTCACGGGGTGGTGTCTAGAGGGACCTGCAGTGGGGACAGGCCAGGGACACAGCCCCCTGAGAGCTGCCTGGCTGGAAGGCGGGCAGAGCTGAGGAAGGGCACTGATCAGAGGCTCTCGCGGCACCGCGGTCCCCACTAGTCTTACAGACATAAACTAAACTGATGACTACTAAAGAGCTCTCCTAGGCTGCCAGCCCTGAGGCAGCTGGGGGGCCCCAAGCCCGCACTCGCCCCTCTCAGGGCACAGCTTGGGGTACGGGAGACCACTGCCCCCATCGGTCTTAGAGAAAAAGGGGTGAGGCCCCTGAAATAAAAAAGCAGCACAGCCTGAAGGCACCAGACTCAGTGTAGCTGGCAGGAGCCTAAGCAGGGCAGTGTGCCGGCATGTGGGAGGAGCCTGGATTGGGATGTGGGAGGGGCCTGGGTCATGGATGTAGGCAGGTTGTGGGAGGGACCAGGGCAGGTTGTGGGAAGGGCGTGGGCCGGCATGTGGGAGAAGCCTGGATTGGGATGTGGGAGGGGCCTGGGTCATGGATGTAGGTAGGACCTGGGCAGGTTGTGGGAGGGGCCTGGGCCGGCACGTGGGAGGAGCCTGGGTCAGGGTGTGGGCGGGGTCTAGACAGGAGTATGAGCGGAATCTGGATCAGGGTGTGGGCGGACCCTAGGTTGCAGCGTGGTAAGAGTCTAGGTCAGGGTGTGGGCAGAGCCTGCTCAGGGTGTGTGAGGAGCCCCCGGGGTCGGAGGAATGTAGGAGAAATAATGCCCATCATTAAACATCAGTGTGGACAGGGCCTGGGTGGGGGGCATCTGGGAGGAGCCTGGTTGGGGTGTGGGAAGGGTCAAAGTCTGGGTTGGGGGTTGGGGCGGGGCCTGGGTTGTGGGCGGGGCCTGGGCCAGCTCTAGGAGGCTCAGGGACCTGGTGGGGACGGGTCTGAGTGCCAGGGCCCATCCTCTACCCACCTTGCTCTCGGTCGCCAGGATGACCAGGCAGCACGCCTCCACAGGCCCCACTCCACTCTCTGACAGGGAGACTGCGGTGAGGCCTCTGGAACTTTCTGCACACAGACTCTGGCTGGGGGAGATGCCAGGGTCCTGGGCTGGGAAGCAACGTTGCAGCAGGTTAGGGCAGGTGTGGAAGCTCAAGAGCAGGCTCTGGGCAGCCCCTACCTGGCTCAGGTGAGGGACAGGCCTGCCCCGGGTATGCCCCTCCCTCACCCCCTCTAAACAAAGCGGGGAACAGGTGAGACACGCCTTCACCCTGGGCCGTCGCTCAGCCGCTGCTCACTGGGAATCAGCACCCTGCAGGACCTCCTGGCATCCCCGCTACCGATGACGCAAGCACCTTAGGCTGAGACACGAAATTGCCGATATTCGGCTGCTTTGGATCCACACAGAAGAAGGTATTCCCAGGGTTCCATTCACAGCATCAGTGAACCATGGGCATGAACACAATTCCGACAGGAGACAGGGAAACTGAGGCACGGGGGCCGGAAGGGCCGGGCCCAAGGGCATGAGAGGAGCAGAGGCCAGGAGGGGGCCCGGCCCGCACACACTCCTGCCCACATTTCTAACACCCCACACAGCACCTCCCCAAAGGTGCCCTGGGGCAGACGCAGTGGGGAGGCCCCCGTTGGGCGGCCCGGGAGCAGGAATGGGAGGTGGAGCCTCCCTGATGCTGGGGTGTCTGGGGGCAAGCCCACCTCACCACGGAGGACACCCAAGACTCACACGTGGCCTGACACGGGAACCAGGCAGGAGCCACAGTCGGGACACCTGTGCCCACAGAGACCGGGGCCCAGTAGGGCAGGCAGCACCCCATGCGGGGCCAAGACCCACAAACGCCGCAGCGAGACCCCAGGGCTGCACAGCCCCACGTCGGCACCAGGCACTGCACATGTCAAATGTGACAAGTCCACCCTGTTGTGCACACGGAGTGTGAACAACACACAGGGTCTCGGGAAGTACGGAGAAGAACACGTGACGTCTTAACGATGGTTGAACTGGTGACACGCCAGCACCACATCTGGGACACAAAGGACACCTATTTCCCTTGCTTGCTGTCACTGCTGTGACTACGAGGACAGTCTAAGTAGCTCCATGGCCGTTCCCAGGGACACAGGGTGTGCGGCCCCACAGTCAGGTCCAGTGCGCGTGTGCGGTCTCCGACAAGCCCACATCCGGCCGCCAGCAGCATCCCCACCAGCCGTCCCGCAGCTGCTGCCTCAGATCCCCACCCACCCTCACACATCCACGGAAACCCCTCCACGAGACTGCGCAGTCCGCTCTAGCCCAGTGAGCCTGGACGTCTGGCCCCCGCCCTCCGAGCCGGGCCTGCCATTCACGGAAGCCCCCGCAGCCAGACGTGACCCCCACGCACCCCTCCCAGCACCTGCGAACCCTGGACCCAAAGAGGCATCCAGGGGCGCTACACGTGGTAGGCACTTAACAAATGTCAGCTGCCCGTGCCAGCGTGCTGAGGGCCACTCTGCTCAGGACCTCATACACAGCACGCCTGGTGCACACAGGAGCCTCGCGGACGTGCAGGCTCACGGTCTTGGGCCTTCGCTGCAGGGCCAGCCACTAAAATGACGAAGATGCCCAGGACACACGGACTCATTCTCTTCCTTCAACTCGAAAGCTCTCAAGTTTTCGTCTCACTTTGCCAAGTGTCTCCTATGGAGTTCGCTCTCTCCTTTTAGAAAAATCCATTCCCCATTTCCTAGCAATTGGCTCTAATGATGAACGCAGATGAATGTCCCGCAACACAAGAAACCAGGGGGGCCCGGATGCCCACCCAGCAGGCTCAACACTGGCAGGCGCTGCTCAGAGGCCGGTCTTCCCACCGCTTGTTGTCCCTCAGGATGCCGCAGACCTCGGGCCTCCCGCGGGACTATCTGTCCCCAGGCAGGGAAACGGGCGGCCACAGCGGCACCGGGCAGCAGTGGCAGGAGCACTTCCAGTGCCATTTCCTAGGCCAGCCAGCCCCCCCATCTCCCCCCTGGCCCTCCGCCAGTCCCTCAACCTCTGTGCTCTGGTGGTTCATCTGTGAAGCGGGAGAACGGGACCTTCCTCACAGCTTATGTGGAGAGTGCATGAGATGATCCGGGGCCCACACTTTCTACTAGTTTGAGCCACACCAAACCGCCATTTTTATAAATTAAAATGGTTACGTATGGTAAGTTTTGCATCATTCAACCTGAAATAATGCCCATCATTAAACATCAGACGCTCAGCTAAGGCAAGAATAAGCAGATGACAGAGGGGACCTCGATGCACAGTGTGTCAGATCAGGGGTGTGAGTATGAATGTGCCTGATGTGTGGGGTGTGTGGTGTGAACCTGTAAGGTGTCTGTGATATGTTTGGTGTGTGTGTGTTGTATGAACGTGTCTGGCGTGTGCGAGTATATGTAGTGTGTGAGTGTGTGGTGTGAACATGTCTGGTGTGAACGTGTGTGACGTGAACATGGTATGTGTGGTATGAACGTGTGTGGTATCTGCGGGAATGTCTGTGGTGTGGATGTGCATGGTGTGAATGTGGTGTGAATGTGTGTGGTGTGAACGTGTGTAGGAGTGTGTGGTGTGAATGTGTGGTGGGAACGTGTATGATGTGCAGTGTGTGCAGGAGTGCTAAGCCACAGCCACACAAGCAGAGGGCCTGTCTGTCACTCCCAGGGCAGCCCCCACAAGCCGCTGCAGGTACCGTGTGGTGGCCCCACAGCAGGCCTCCTGGATTCATGGCAGTAACCTCCCGACTGTCCTCGAGAGCTGCCTACGCTCAGGGGCATGTGTGAGAAGCCTCACCAGGATCCGGTCTCTTAAGAAAATCTCTCAGATGCCCCACGAACAGCCAACCTCGGGCAGAAAAACAACGTTCCGCCCGCACTGCCTAAAGTGTGCTCTGGGTGAACCACCTGGCCCTCCGCAGGCCCTGCCCCCAGGCCCCCTGGAAATGAATGGCTTCAGGACCCCACCGGCCCCCAGAGCATCGGTACCGCGGAGCCCAGGACATCGGTACCGCGGCGCCAACCTCAGATTTCCCCGAGGGGCACAGCTCAAGCAAGACCGTGACTTTTTCCTCATGTCTCAGGGACTGGGTACCAGGCAGAGGCTGCGGCCCCTGGTGGGCGGCCCATGGGGAGAGCCCAGCAGGCGACACTGGGCACCCATCCCCAGAAGAGGGTGGGCTAGGTGCAGGGGGCGGGGGGGCCCACCCCCTGGGGGCGGGTCTTAGGGCCCTCCTGACTCCTACAAGGACACGCGCAGAAGGTCTCAAGGACCAGGAGCTCCGTGACGGTGCGGTCTCACCTCTGCACCCAGCTTTGAGAAGCCATGGCCAAAGGCAGAGCCCAAATATTTGGAGGGCTGAGCTGAGGCGCACTTCATGGCTGTACCACGCCTGCACACCTAGAGGACACTCCAGCGTCCCAGAGGGGGCAGCACCAGGCACAGGGGCAGGCCCACGGACCCCCAGGGAGAGGGGCCGGCTCAACACCTCTTTCTCCTGGCCTCTCGGGTCACTGACCTCTGGCCAAGGCTGACCTCAGAGCTAGCAGGGCGGGCCGGAGCAGCGACCCGACGCTGGAGGCACCGTCTCCAGGGCTCCATCGGATTCCCAGACTCACTACCGAGGACCAGGCCGCGGGCTGCGCCCGACAAGGACCCCTTGGCCCCACCTCCCAGGTCCATACCTGTCTTCAGGACCACCAGGTGCGAGGCGTCGTCCCGCACGTAGGACACGGCGGCGATGTCATGGATGGGGACCCTGAGGATGGTGTCTTCCCCGTCCCGCCAGGCCAGCTTGACATTGTAGGCAGACAGGCTGATCACAGCGTCGTGCTCCTGGGTCAGGTGTCCGGGGAGCTGGTGGGCTCTCTGGAAGGTACCACAGCATCAGAAGCGCAGGCCCGGCCGTGGCCCCGGGAGCCCCACAGCGTGTAGAGGCCGGGATTCGCCCTACGGCATAGCCACGCTTGCTCCAGGAGCTCTGTGGCTTCTGGAGCTGCCGGGGTTCAGACTACAGCGTGTGCTTTACCTATCTTGGAAACGGGATTTCCAGAAACAGCCCCAGGCCACAAGGAAGAATAAAGTTCATGTTCGGACAGAAACAGTCTTTATGGCCAAGAGCCAAGTGCACCCATAACATGACGGGACAGGGCCATCGCTCACGGCCACGGAGGCCCAGTGTCAGAGGACCAAGAGCTGGTGACAGTATGAGGGTCAGAGGCCAGAGCTAGGAGCTGGAGCAGAGGGAGGGTCAGAGGTCAGGGTCAGGGGGATGGGGTTACCTTTGCATTGTCTATGAAATGCAGGATTTCGGTCCTACTGGAGGGATTCAGGTATCCTGGTATGGACGTTAACTGACCTAAGTACTGAGAGAAAGCGAGGAGAGAAGCCGCTGTGAGGAAGGGAAAGGAAGGGAAGATCAGCCGGCATGGGTATGCAGAGGGCACAGCCTGGCCTCCGCCTTCTGCCACCAGGCCTGCTGGCCCGGCTTGGAGCAGAGGCCCCCCGAGGAAGCACACTCTGAGCTCCTGGGGAAACCCTGTTGGAGGAGGAGACGCTCCCACACTCCCCGCCTCAGAACTCTGAGCAGAGCGTTCTGTTCTCCATGACAAGGGCCTTCCCACAAGGAGAACTCGCTTCCTAGCACCGGAGCCACCAGGGACGGGAACCCCCGACTCCGGCCCCCAGCCTTCTCTCCGGAAGAGGAAGCAAAGTGAGAGGCATGTGTGGCCGTGGCAGCACAGGGGCACAGGCTCGCGGGAGGGTGCAGGCAGACCAGCCACGGGATGAGAGTGCACCCCGCCCCCACAGGTCGACCTCCAGCCAGATCAATACGCAACCTCACACGCATGGCGTGTCTACCTCCGTTCCTTCTACCTGATACATCCTGTCCAGCTTCCAACAAAAAGTCACAGGGCACGCTGAGAGGCAGAAACACTGTTTGAACGGACAGGGCAAGCATCAGAGCCAGATGCAGACGCGCCAGGGCTGTTCTCAGGAACCGCCAGACCCAGAGCTCAAAGCAGCGTGCCTGGTATGCTAAGGGCTCCGACAGAAAAAGTGGACATCGCTCATCATGGGTGATGTGAAGCAGAGACACAGAAATTCCAAATATACATCAATGGGAAACACGGACGATCAAAAACACCACAACAGAGATGAGGACCAAAGAGCGCCTTTGACAGATGCGTCAGCAGGCTGGACACGGCCACGGGAAGAATCGGTGAGCGTGGAGGCGTGTCAGCCAGAACGCAGAAAAAGAGGCCGAAGCATGAAGAAGATGGGACAGGATATCAAAAAACGGTACGAAAATGACAAGAGGTGCACCATACATGTCGCGGGACCACCAGGAGAAGAAGAGAAGGAAGAAGAAATATCTGACGCCGGAACGACCCCCACACCAAACCACGGACTCGGAAAGCTCAGGGAACACCAAGCAGGACGTAGAAGGAGAAGAGAGGAGCGAGAAAAAGGAAAAACCCTACACCTCGGCATTTCATATTCACCCCATAAAAAATCAAGGACAAAGAGAAGAACTTAAAGTAAGCCATGGGAGAACAGTACATCCCTACCGAGGAACAGGCCGAGGAAGGACATCAGACTTCTCCAGACACCAGGCCCACAGGAGAGGAATGAAACACTCAGGTGTGGAAAGAATACCATCAACCTGCAACTCTGTATCCACTGAGCCTGTCCCTTGAAGCAAAGGGGAAAAAAAAAAAAAACCTGTCTCCAACAAACAAAATTGGAGGGATGTAATGGTTACCTGGCAAGAGACGTTAAAAGAATGTATTCAGAGAGTTCAAATAAAATCAGAGAAGGCAGAAAAGAATAGAAGGCCAAAAACCAAAACAGAGAAAAGAAGCAAAGAACAAGGGCAGTGAATATACACAGCTACAAATATGATAGACACGAATCCAAGTGTCTGAATCATCACTTTAAATGTGGCAGTTTGCATATACCGATTAAAAGACAAAGACTGTCAGACTCAATACAAAATTCAAGACCCAGGAATGCCTGGCTGGCTCCGTTGGTAGAGCATGTAACTCTTGGTCTTGGGGTCGTGAGTTCAAGCCCCAACTGGACACAGAGCTTGCTAAAAATAAAATTTTAATTCAAGACCCAACTCTAAGTTGACTACAAGAAACCCCCTTTAAAGAGGGGCCTTAGGGGGTGCCTGGGTGGCTCAGTCAGTTGGGTGTCCGACTTCAGCTCAGGGTCATGATCTTGCGGTCTCGTCTGTGAGTTCAGGCCCCGCGTCGGGCTCTGTGCTGACAGCTCGGAGCCTGGAGCCTGCTTCTGATTCTGTGTCTCCCTCTCTCTCTGCCCCTCCCCTGCTCTATCTCTGTCTCAAAAATAAACATTAAAAAAAAAAATTTAAGAGGGGCCTTGGGGGGGCTTCTGGGTAGCTCAGTCAGTTAAGTGACCAACTTCAGCTTGAGTCATGATCTCACGGTACATGGGTTCAAGCCCCACATCAGGTTCTGTGCTGACAGCACAGAGTCTGCTTCACTCCTTCTCTCTCCCTCTCTCTCTGCCCCACCCCAGCTTGTGCTCTCTCAAAAAAAAAAAAAAAAAGTAAAACACAAAGGGGCCTTGGGTGGCTCAGTTGGTTGGGCATCCAACACTTGATTTTGGCTCAGGTCATGATCCCAGGGTCATGGGATCAAGCTCCATGCCTTAAGATCCTCTCCCTGCCCACCCCCTACCCCCCACCACTCCTCTCCCTGGTTTGTGCGCATACAGTCTCTCTCTCTAAAAAAAAAAAAATTTGGGGGCGCCTGGGTGGCGCAGTCGGTTAAGCGTCCGACTTCAGCCAGGTCACGATCTCGCGGTCCGGGAGTTCGAGCCCCGCGTCAGGCTCTGGGCTGATGGCTCAGAGCCTGGAGCCTGTTTCCGATTCTGTGTCTCCCTCTCTCTCTGCCCCTCCCCCATTCATGCTCTTTCTCTCTCTGTCCCAAAAATAAATAAACGTTGAAAAAAAAAATTTTTTTTTTAAAAATAAAAAAATAAATAAAAAAAAATAAAAAAATTTTAAGTGGGGCCTTACATAATGAAAACAGTTCTCTAAGAAGATGTGGCAATCCTTAACATATACGTACCCAACAACAGAGCATCAAAATACACAGGGCAAAAACTAATAGAACTGCAAGGAGAAATAAATGAATCTACAACTGTAACCAGAGGCTTCAACCCCCTCTCTATCAAAAATGGAAAGACTCAGCAGGCAGAAAATCAGTGAGGACACAGGTGAACTCAACACCCTCAATCAACAGGATATAACTGGTATCTACAGACGACTTCAATGGACAGCTGTAGAGCACACATTTTTCTTAAGCTCACGTGAACATTCACCAAGGGGCAGCACATTCTGGGCCATCAAATATACCTTAAATTTAAAAGACTACAAACCACACACAGTATGTTCTCAAATCACAATGAAATTCTTTGCAAGACCCAACTATCAAAATTCACATAAAGAGAAATGGATAATCTGAATAGGCATAATAGATCTATTACAGTAATTGATTCAATTTAAAACCTTCCAAAACAGAAAGCACCAGCCCCAGACACGTTCACAAGTGAATCCTAGCACACGCTGAAGGAAGAAATGATACCAACACTCTATAATCTCTTCTGGAAAATAAAACCAGAGAAAACATTTCCTAACCCATTCTATGAGGTGGCATTACCCTAGTATCAAAATCAAAGATCCTACAAGAAAAGAAAAACTACACATCAGTATTTCTCATAAACATAAATGCAAAAATCCTCAATAAAATATTAGCAAATTGAATCCAACAAGGCATAAAGATAATTACGCACAATGACTAAGTGGCATTTATCCAAGGTAGGCAAGGCTGATTCCAAATTCAGAAATAAATTAATGTAATCCATCACACATCAACAGACTAAAACAGAAAATAATATGATCATATCAACAGACACAGAAAAAACCTTTGGCAACATCCAACACCCATTCGTGACAAAAACACTTATCAAAGGAGGAACAGAAAGAAACTTCCTCAACCTGATACGGAACATCAACAAAAACCCTACAGCTATCATCGTAACTAATGGTGACGTGCTTGAACATCACTTACATCAGGAAAAAGACACGGATGTCCCCTCTCACCACTGCTTTTCAACGCTGTATTGGAAGTCCTAGCTAAGGCAACGAGACAAGAAAAGGAAATTGGAGGTACAGACTGGGAAAGAAAAAATCAAACTGTGTTTATATGCAGAGCCCTCTCCGACTGGGGAACCGAGCAGGTAGGTTACTCTGAAGATCACCGAGCGCGAGCAAGGTAAACACGGAGTCACTGAGCACAAGCAAGATAAACATGGAGGCTCAGGCTGGTCTGCCCAGGGCTATGCCAGGCAATCACCTGCTCACCTCCCCTCGAGGAGGAAACTGGTGGAAATGCACACCGCACACAGCAGCAGGTGCAAGTCGAGCGGAATAAACTTCAGAAAAGCTGCTTTCAACAGCTGTCCGCGGGTGCCAGGCAGCTCTGCAGGGAGACACACACTCGTTCTAAAATGTTTTAGGGGAGACCGGGCGGCTCAGCCGGTTAAGGGTCCGACTTCGGCTCAGGTCACGATCTCACGGTTCGTGAGTTCGAGCCCCGCGTCAGGCTCTGTGCTAACAGCTCCAAGCCTGGAGCCTGCTTTGGATTCTGCCTCCTCTCTCTGCCCCACCCCCGCTCGTGCTCTGTCTCTCAAAAATAAACAAACATTTAAAAAAAATTTAAAAACAAAACAAAACAATGCTGTGCTGGCAAGGACGTGCAGGACTGGAGCCCTGTGCACTGTTGGTGGGAAATGGTGTGGCTGCTGGGGAAAACTGTGTGTTGGCTCCTCAAGAAATGAAAAATCGAATCACAGTATTCCACTCCTGGGTCTACACCCACAAGACTGGAGAGCAGGATCTCAAAGAGATACGCACACCCACGTCCACAGCAGCACGAACCACAGAGCTTCAGGCTTGAAGCAACACGGGGTGTATCCACGCAACAGAAAGTGAGTTAGCCTAAGAAGGAAGGTGCACCCCGGGGCACCTGGGGGCTCAGTCAGTTAGCATCCGACTCGTTTTTGGCTCAGGTCATCATCTCAGGGTTTCGTGAGTTCAAGCCCTGTGTCAGACTTTGTGCTGACAGCGCAGGGCCTGCTTGGGATTCTCTGCCCCCCTCTCTCTCTGCCCCTCCCCTGATCATGCTCGCTCTCGCTCTCTCTCTCTCTCTCTCTCTCTCAAAAATAAACAACAACAAAAGAAAACAAAACAAGGAAGGAAATCCTGCCATAAGGTGCAGGGTGGACTGTGAGGACCCTACGCCAGGTGACATAAGCCAGTCACAAAAAGACAAACGCTGTGTGATGCCACTTAGATGAGGCACACGGAGCGGTCAGAACCACAGAGACAGAAGACACAATGGGGGCTCCCTGGGGCTGGGGCAGGGGAGCGGGGAGGTGCCGTGCGGGGACAGCTTCAGGTTTACGAGAGGACAGAGTGACAGAGCTGGACGGTGGTGGCAGCTGCGGAGCGGCGTGGACGTACTCAATCCTCTGAACTGTGTGCTCACAGACGGCTGAGGTGGGAGACTTCGTTATGTGCATTTTAACACAACGGAGCCACAGCAGAGACTTGAGCAGACATTTGTCCCCAAGTTCACAGCAGCGCTATTCACAACGGTCAGACGAGACGGACACCACCCACTGCCCTGCTGGATGAGGGGTAATAAGTAAAATGTGCGTATACATGCCGGCACGCACCCAGCCATGAGGAGAGACTCTGACACCTCCAACAACACAGCCACAACTGGGGGACGTGGCGCCGGGTGGACCGAGCCAGACACGGAGGGACACACGCTGCGTGGTTCCACATGTCGGAGGTCCCACAGCAGAAGGGGGGGTGCCGGGGGCCGGGACGCTGGGGTTCCACGGGGACGGAGCTTCAGTTTGGGGAAATGAGAATGTTCCGGACACAGACAGTGGCAGGGGCTGCACATAAACATGAGTGTCCTTTGTGCCACCAAAACACACACTCAAACGTGGTTAATGTGACAAATTTTGTCGTGTATGTTTTACCAGGATAAAAAATGACCGCGTTAACTTTACTCACTTCATTTGCTAGAAATGTCTCGAATCACCATCAACATGATACTGGGTATTAACTAGCACTCCTAGCTTCAGTGCTTGGCTGAAGTGAACGTGTCCCAGTTCCGCGTGTGCGGGGTATCGTGGGGACTGCCCTGCCTCCCTGCAGCCGTGGGGGGTGGGGGGGCAAGGACAACGCTGCCCATATCCTCCCTTCCTCTTAGCGCCACCAAGCTTCAGACTCAGGCCAGCAGATCTCCAAAGAGAAGTCTACTTCCTTCCTAGGTGAGTCCTCATTCAAGATCTTCTTCGCGGTCGAGTGGGTCTTGGTGAAACAGGGTGGCCTGGCCAGTTCTCACCACACCCTTCCCAAGGTCCTACAAGGTCCCTGGCCACCCCTGCAGGCCCGGCAGCTGGCCCATACCCACAGCACGCCCAGGGTGCCACCACAGCAGGGCCAAGATGATGAAGTGTGACAGACCGAGGGGACATCTGACTGGCAGTCATGTGCCCGGTGGCCTGGCACCAACGAGGGGCAAGATGATAGAGCCAGGCCGTGTCAGGCACCGCTGACCCCACTGCCTTCCCACCGCCCTCACGGGGACCACAGCGGTGTGTGCTGGCAAGCTCACGCTCCAGACACGGAAGGTGCTTCCAAAACTCCCTGCCGACGGGACACAATACAAGTCCATTTGCAGCTGACCCCAGGCTGGCCTCTTGACAACGTCCACCCCGTGCGGGACTCGATCGGCAATACCCCATGGCAGGCGGGGCCGGCCTGGCGGGAGGGCAGGGCTTTCACACGGGGAGGGGGACACAGGGAGGTGCACGTGGGGACCTAAATGTCTTCTCGATGCCCCAGGCCTGCAGAAGTGGCCCATCCCCACTTGTCGGAAGACAGACAACCCCCGCCCCCCCACACACACACATGCACACACAGACATGTACACACCCCTTGCTGGGCAACGACACTCAGGCCTCAAATGGGATGGGCACGTTTCACGACCCTTCACCCTCCCCGGGGTCTGGCCTCGGTCAGATCTCAACAGAACACGTCTGGAGACTGAACGCTGACGGGCTATGGGCCTCTCCCCACGGCACAAACGCCACTGGTCCGGCTGTCAGCAGCTCAGCAAGAGTGAGGGCCGCACTCAATAAAGGGGACATTGCACTGTGGCTGTGGTGGCCAGGGCCCCCCGTGTAAGAAGGACCCCCAGGCTGCTGCTATCCCCGCCCCTTGGGAGGGCCAGATGGACACCCAGCTTTGGAAGGTGCGCTGGAATGGAGAGAGACGCACCACGAGGGGCTCCGTGAAGGTGCAGGTGACCACATGAGACACCCCAGAGCGAGGGGACGACGGGACTCAGGGAGCAGAGTCAGACGGCACCAAGCAGCCGGGGATATAAAGCCGGAGCACCACCTAGCGCGCATGCACAGCACACAGACACGGACCACACAGAGGACGTGAGCCGCTTCCAGACCAGAAGCAGGGCCAGAGGAGACGCAGTCCCAGGAGAAGGCACCCACAGTACAGGCAGACTCGCCGCACCCCGGGGCACCCCGGGGCACCCTGGGGAACGGGAAACCCTTCACAGGCTTGGAAAGGCAGGTCTGGGACAACGCGCAGGGGCCGGGCCCAGGTGAGCACAGGGCGCGACCTCAGGGTCCAGACCCACGTCCCCTGTGCCGCGGGCAAGCAGGAGCTGCTGGCACACAAACGGCCGCGCGGAAGCCCCTGGAATTCATCCCACAGCTGTCCCTGGCCACAGTACCAAAGCAAGAACAGGTCGCTGCCACTCGCAAAAGCAGAGAAGTGCTGCCCTCCAGGCCCTACATGGCTCCAGGATACCGGGCCCCGCCTTGTGCCCAGCTCCTGCAAAACCACTGGTGCCTGGTACGTGGCTATGGCCGTGGCCCGCACAAGTGAACCGGACAGACTCTCTGTGAGAGGTGAGCCCAGCTCAGCACCAGCTGGCAGCTGCTCTTTGGGCAAACACATCCCATACCCAAGCACGATCACGGTCTTACCGCAGAGCCCCAGGACCCCATAGACGCGCGGGGCTCCCCTTAGCTCACCCTATGGCCTCACGATGCCCGCATGGAGCTGACGGAAAGCGGAGGCTCTGGCTTGGCTCGAGTATCCGGAAACATGCCAGCACACAGCAGTCCTCATCATGGCAGCAGACTCTGTGGTCCCGAAAGGCGCCGTCCCGCGAGGGAGCCAAGTCAGCCCTGGCATGTGGCCCAGGGACAGGTTTGTGTCAGCCGGCCCTGCCCGTTCCAAGTGATATTTCGTACATACAGGTGCGGGCTCGGGCTGTGGCTCCCTCGGAAAACTGAGCCAGCCCCTCATCCCTTCACAAAGGAAGTTGTCCCCTTCATTCTTCCCGGGAGACACCGTGTGGAACTGGTGTCGATTCTCCAAACGCCGGAGAGAGCGCTCCAGGGAGAGCACGGGGGCCTGGAGGCTTCTGGATGGAAGGTTCTGGATGGGCCGCTGAGCATGGTCACTAGCTACAGCGCGATTCAAACCACCCTGTCCTCCTGCTACATGTGGCAGGGCTCAAGGAGGCGGTCCACCTGCTGGCCGCCATCTTTTCCACCTTGACCCTGGGCCCTGTGGCTGCTGTCCTCCGTTCTCCCTGTGGACAACATGGTCCTCCCCGTCCCTGCTCATCAGAAGTTCCCTGATGACGTGTGGGTGTGAACCACTCATGCTGTGCTAGGCTTCTCAAATCTCTAGGTTTGTCTTTTGCCCCAAACAGCTTCTCGGCGCCCCCTCCAGAACTCTAACGACACCCACACTGGGAGTGTGCTCTGGTCCCACAGCGGCCGTCCAGGGCGCTCCTCTTTCCCACTGGGCAATGAAGGACACTCCGGCTCCCCCAGGGACCCCAGACACCCTAGTGTCTCCCGGGTTCATCGGGGGCGAAAGTCCCTGTTCCCAGGGAGAGCGCGGGCCCCCATTCACCCTTGTTCGGTGGCGGGGCAGAGCTGGGGCCTCAGGCTTTCCCACCATGTTTGTTCTTAGATATTGTCTGTCCTGCTAGACCATCGCCTTCCTGGTCTTCAGGCCAGAGGGAGCGGCTTCTGTTGGGGTGTGTCCGCACCCGTGGGTGTCTCTGGGTTGCCAGCCTCTTCGGCTCCAAGCCTGGGATTCAGGTGGAGAGAGAGATACCAGGGGCCTCCTGTAGGGCCCACAGGCCCCTGGGGCTCTGCCCTCTGCCAACCTTGCAGAGCTTTCTTACTGTCACTGCACGGATGACACCCAGGACTTCAGTCGTCATGGTAAGAAGGACAAGGACATGCGGCAGAAATCCCCAACCTTACTCTGTGGTTTAATGCAGGCCACCTTCCCCAGCACCTGCTCTGCCCTCCTCACGTGGCTCCGACTCTTCCCAGTTCTTCCTGCAACCACACAAAACCAGCCTGTCCCTTGTCCCGGTGCTGCCGCGGCCAGTCCACACACTCTCACAGGGGTCTGGGCTCCTGCCTGGGCTGGAGCCTAGGCTCTGGGCCCACATCTCCACCCTCACACTGTGTCCCCTCCCAACGCGGGCCCATGTCCCACGAGGTCACACTGGTGGCTGGCACGGTTCCCACCTCACGGTCCGGAGGCCACCTCTCCTCCACCACACCTGATGGGCCTCCTGGACCGACCTCTCATCTCCTCTGGCTCCCTTTCCGTCTCCTGTTGACAAACTTCCTATCTCTTCATCTTCCCATTATTCTTTCCTGGTGCCTCTCCTGATTTTCGTCCACAAGACACACACTGACATCCTTTTGTCCCAAAGGCTCTGGTCTTCAGCCCTTTATTTAAAAGTGGATCCTGTCGCCTCACAGTTCGCAGTATCTCCTCTTACCTCTTCCAGAACATTACGCTTTCCCACTGTGTCCTGCACGGCTGCTGTCACATCCACATTTGCTTGTGCCTGTCTCAGGCTCCATCTTGAGGTCACCTTCCTTGAATGTATACGAACCTCAGAGCCCCTGACAGAAGCCGTGCATGGGCGGCGGGGCAGTAACCGGGTCAGCACGCAGACAGCAGGCCGCGGGGACGCACCTTCCACTCTGTGCATAGGCCGGCTTGACTCCCCGTCTTCACTCTGGGTCGCCCAAACCCTCCTCCATGCCAGGTGTCCCCACGTCTGAGCCTCCCCAGTCCCATGTGTCTGCCGGGGACACTGCCCACCTCCCTGGTCACCTGACGGCCCGGCCAGAGTGGAACCCCCTCTAGGGACACACGTTGGCCCAAGGCCTTTCTGACCTGGGGGTCAGGCTGCACTGCCAATGCATCCCCTCTGCACACCGTGCTCCCTCTCTGAGCACGGGGGCCATGGTCCTGGAGGAGCCCCCTCCACACCTCCCTGACCTTGAGGCCACGGCCCCCCTCTGGCTTGTGTCCACCCAGCGAGCACGGGATTTGACAAGGTTCAGGCCGTGACCATGACACACAGAACACGCATGCCCGCCCGCCCTCAAGAGAAAGGAGGCGGCTGCTCTGGTGGAAAGAGCCGGAAATGGGGCCGGAAGGCAGGAGGCTGGAGCGTGGGCACAGTCCCCACAGGCCACCGAGGCGGGACAGCGGGCAGAGCAGCGTGGTGTGAGCGCTGGGCAGCACGTCCTGTGGCCGGACTTACCTTCACCTCCTTCTCGATGTAGTCGCTCAGCAGTCTGTCAGGCTCCACGCGCTCAGGCAGGGACAGAGCCACAGTGTGCAGAGGGCGCCTCTCTGTCACCTTCTCATGGGCTTTCTTATCTCTACTCTTTTCACCTTTTAGGAATACTCGTTTAAACGGCGACACAATCCCGGGCTGCGGGCAGAAACGGCAAGGATTGGAGTTCGTTATTCCTGAAGGTTTTGCGTTGCCCCCACGGCTAACTAGCTGAAGCCACCAAGCACGGTCCCCACGCATAGGGGCCACCCTCGTGGGCCTGGAATGCACAGCCCGAGGGCCAGTGCACACCGGGGTGGGGGCCCATCCCTCACCCGCTCACAGACACGCAGGTGCACAGGGGGGCCATCCCTCATCCATCACAGACACGCAGGTGCACGCAGGCCCGTCCCTTACCCGCTCACAGACACCCAGAAGGACAAGGGCCCATTGTCCAGGCAAGTGACCTCATGGCTAAGAAGAGAACGGGAAGGGGGCCCCCCAGAAGACAGGAACGTAGTGCCACCCAACCCCCTGACACCAGCAGGTCACTTCACCCCAGGACCCCGAGCAGGTGTCATGGCCTCACAAAGGCTGCAGCACAACAGCCCCATGCCCGCCCTCCTCTTCTCAACACGTGCACTCTGCGTTCCCTTCCCTTGTCCAGGGCCTCGCTGACCCCGGGTACTGACCAGCACGGGGCGACCCACACGCCGATCGGGGTCTCCCCTGGAGCCCAACCCTACAACCAAAGTCAACCTACAGAGCATGATCAAGGGGGGGTGCGGCCAACAAGTCAGCCTGACCTGGCAGCCCCAGGAACAGGCCTGGGGTTCCCTCCATGTGACTCTGCAGGAAAGCCCCTCAACGCCTGGGCACAGATGCTCACACAGTCACTGTGTCCAGCCAGCCCGAAGGAACGCAAACCAGAGAAAACCCACGCATAGCCTCACTGGGAAGCAACGTCCCATCAGTCCGAGAGGGCAACTCACCAGCCTATGCGGCCTGATGCCCGAATGCAGCCGGGACCCAAGGCCCAGCCTAGACCCACACTCACGGAAACACCTGGAGGCCAACGCCACAGAACATTCCTCACAAGCTCTTGCTTCTGTGTCCCCTGTGCACGGGATAGGGCCGTAGGACAAATCCCACACAAATCCCACCACCATGACCTCTGAAGCTGTGAGGCTCCTCCCCAGCCTGTCAGCCTCACGGGCAAAGGTGAAGAGGGGCAAGGACCACCCCCCAGCAAAGGCAGGCAAGGCGTTGGTGCCTCTCAGCACACCTGCACCTACCAGCACATTCTGCTATGCAGACTCGCCCCCTCCCTGGAGCACCTCCCCCTTGCCCTGGAGCACTCCCTCCCTGCCCTGGAGCACCTCCTCCTACCCCGGAGCACCCCCTCCCTATTCTGGAGCACCTCCTCCTCCCCGGGAGCACCTCCCCCTCCCCTGAAGTACCCCCTCCCTGCCCTGGAGCACCTCCCCCCCGCCCTGGAGCACTTCCCCCTCCCCTGGAGCACCTCCTTCCTGCCCTGGAACACCCCCTCCCTGCCCTGGAGCACCTCCTCCTACCCTGGAGCACCTCCTCCTACCCTGGAGCTCCTCTCCCCTGCCCTGGAGTACCTCCCCCCTCCCTGCCCTGGAGCACCTCCTCCCTGCCCTGGAGCACCTCTTCCCCACCCTGAAACACCTCCCCCACACCCAGGAGCACCTCCCCCCTGCCCTGGAGCACCTCCCCCTCCCCTGGAGCACCCGCTCCCTGCCCTGTAGCACGTCCTCCCTCCCTGGAGCACCTCCCCCCTGCCCTGGAACACCCCCTCCCCGCCCTGGAGCACCTCCCCCCTCCCCTGGAACACCCCCTCCCCTGGAGCACCACTCCCCTGCCCTGGAACACCCCCTCCCCGCCCTGGAGCACCTCCCCCACACCCGGGAGCACCTCCGCCACACCCTGGAGCAACTCCTCCTCTCCTGAGCACCTCATCCCCCACCCTGGAGCACCTCCCCCCTGCCCTGGAGCAGCCCCTCCTCCCCTGGAGCATCTCCCCCCTGCCCTGGAGCACCCCTCTCCTCCCAATCCCCATGCCCCCTCCATGGAAGGCCTCAGCGCTCTTGCCAGGGGTGAGTAGAATAAGGAAGGAGGCCCACAGGGCTACCATGGAAGCTGGATGATGTCCATGCAGGGCTTCACGTACTTGTCTCTACTCTCATCTATATTTCGAACCTTCCATCTCACTAAGTGTCTTACGTAAGGACAAGCACAGCTCCTGCCAGTGATTCAGCTGAGACAAGATAGATGCCTGGTGTCACCGGAACACGGCCACCACAGGCACATGATGGACTGAAAAGAGACAGAGCATCTCCAAGGAGCCCACCTGCCCCTGGGGTCTGGGCAGACCCCAGGGGGTTCAAGCCCCACACAGTTTTGGGGAGTGGCCGAGAGTGGGGGTGCTCTGGGTGAAAGCCTGGGGGCATCAGAGCAGGTGGGCACTGTGTGCAACTCCCACAGGGAATGGTGGGAAACAGTCACCCACAATTGGCCCGACACCAACAGTAAACTTCAAGTTGAAAACGACCCTGGAAATTTAGTAGAGCGAACACCACGTCTCACCAGCCCCACTCCAGGCGGGCCACACTGGACTGTGGCCACCGCCCTGGCCCGAACCCTCGTCATCAGGGCCCTTCCTGATCACTGGCTTCTGAACACAGAGCACCTCCCAGGCCCTGTGACAGGTGTGCACTGCCCCAGGGCTGCGGAAAAACTGAGGCAGCACACAAAAACCTCAACCTTCTTGAAACCTACAATCTGCACAGATGCTGACATCTGTCCCCATACCACCTCCACTTGGCAGCCCCACAGAGCTCACACTCCTGGATCACAACCAGCTGCGGCACCTGGGAGCAACGGGAACTGACCTCTGAGAGGAGAGGTTTGCCAAGGTCAGCTTCTCGCCACGAAGCCCAGGCCAGATCACCAGGTGCACTGATCACGCGTGACCCGTAGTGTTACTTTCAGGTTGAGACACAGCTCATAGAGTTAGTCTGCGCACACGGTCTGTGCTGCGAGGGACCCCGGGCCTCCCCCCCCTGCAGCCCGCTCTCAGGGCAGGCCCTCTGCAGGCGGATAAACAGCACCTGTCTGGCCCCTGCAGGCAGAGGAAACCAGGACAGCCACCTCCTACTGCCCAGGGGCCACCGTCCCCCTACTGAGCCCCACACCATCAGCCTCTGCTGCACGGGACCCTGCACAGGACCTCAGCGCTTGGGGAAGCAGAAAGTACTAGCTGGTGAACACTCAGTGCCTGTGCTGACCGGCCAACAGGCAGGCCCCATGGGTAGATGACACAATTCTTACATCGAGAAGGCGCAGTCAGGCAGGGGAGTCAGCCCAGAGCAGGTGAACAGGCATTAAATCCACAATAAAAAATGTATGCCTGCTGTGTATCTCTGACAGAACCAGGGGACAGTGGTCTCTACTGGGAACCTACATTAATCTTAAGGCAACACATATCACCTGGCCGCGTGTGCACAACTCGGAGCTCAGTGTGCTCTGCACAAAGTCCCCAGCAGCTCCAGAAGGGAAGGGACGCGCTGAGAACCGGGGGTGCCTCCATGCAGGTGCAGGCATTCCCAAGGATGTATTGTATTTAATCCTTTACCTAATGATACAGAACCTGCCCCAAGTGCAAGGCCATGGCATCCTTAAGTTCAGCACTGAGCAAATGTGTAATGAGTACCTCGTTCATGCCCGGCACTGGGGCAGCTGTGCACGGTGGTAGGGGCCATGTGGGGCTGTGGTCGACACTGGAGGAGGCACTGGAGCCAGAGTGGGAGTCAGGCAGAAGGCCCCGAGGCTACACTTCCGTCCAGCTGGGCACGTCAGCGGCTCCTGCCCGATAGACTCACATCTGCCCCAGGCGCACGCGGCTGAGTGGAAACCCCCTGCGGTGAGCGTCCAGACACACACACACAGCACCTTCATCTCACACCTGTGCTGCAACACTGCTTTTCTTTTTTTTTTTTTAAGATTTTATTTTTCAGCCCCAATGTGGGGCTCAAACTAATGACCCCGACAGCAAGAGCCGCCCACCCTTCCGACTGAGCCAGCTGGGCACCCCAACAGATAAGCTTTCTAAATCATCTTCAGTACTAAGTTCCTGCCAATAGGACACAGCCCATGCCCTCAGGCCTCCCGCAGGCCTGGGTGCCCATGGCTGCAGACATGCAGGCCACCCACGGACATCACCCACAAGATCCTGGCCGCGCATGTACATGTGCTTTCTCTTCATCCTTTCCCTGATTTGCTTTCCAGCTCAGATCCTGGGTCCCAGCCAACCACCGTCCCCTGCACACAGGACACCTGAGGCCTCCTGCCTCTTGAGTTATGATGACGGCCCCTCCTCATCACTCACCATCCGCTACCAGCCACCACTTCTCAGACCCGGAAGCCACAGGAACCCTCCTCCCCTCTTCCCGAAGCAGGGGTGGGGGGGCCCGGGGCGGCCCAGGCCCAAACCATCGTCCTCGCTGGCTCCAGCCCCACCGGGCCGACACCTACCTCGTTCTCCATGGGACACGGACCAGCCAGCAGGTGTGTCCGAACAGGGACTTCGGGGAGGAACTTTAGGGAGGGACTTGGGAAGAGCGCTGGTTCCTCCCTGCACTGGCCATTTGCTCCTCCCTCCTCTGCTCACTCCTGATCGTGATGAAAACACGCTCGGATGGCAGCCCTCCCCCCGAAAGACACATATGAGAAACAGGAAGATGGAGACCACAGCTTCCTTCTGCAAACCCACTGAAGCCGTTCAGCTCTGTCAACAGCATGAGAGGTGGGCAGCACGTCTAAGTGCCTGCAAAGCCTGAGAACAGCAGCGGGCACAGACAGACGGGAGCGGAGCCACACCCTCACTGCCTCAGTGTGTCCAGCAGGGCACACGGGCGGCCTCCCCATGCTTCCAGCCGGGGCTGCGGCTCGACCAAACCGCATGACTGCAATCCTGCACCAGCGCGAACAAGAGTGAGTGAGCAAACCCAGAGCCCCATGGGGCTCCCCCCTCCATCGCTGCGGGGTGCCTCCTGGCCCTCAGCCTCCCCGCCCCCTGGGCTCCTGAGCTGGGGCCCCCACTGTGACCCTGAAGAGCGTGTCTCTGAGCAAGTTCCCGTCAACGTCTTCGGGGTCAAAGCCGCTCATGTGGAAAAGCGGAAGCCCATGAGCTGCCGGTGAAGACCCTTGCACAGAACATTCCAGAACAGCCTGCCGACAGGGAAGGCTAGCAGCTAAGCGTCTGGTGAGAGCGAGCACGTATGCTCATTGGTCAACAGTCAAACTCAACAATTACAACAGGTTTGTTATTAGCATGAACCCAATCCACGTGCTGACTTTCAACAGCCTTTTGCCCATGAAAGTGGCCATTTCCTGTGATTCCATTTAGACTGTGGCAAAGTTCTGTACTTCCCGATTCCGAGAAGACCAAAGCTCCAAGGCGATCACTCTATGCACCCCGGATGGAGAAGGTGCCATAGCACAGGAAGGCTGCCGGATCAGACTGGCTGGAAGAAGACCTGGTCCTGGCTGGAAGGAGACCTGGTCCTGGCTGGACTGTCCCTTTATCTCCTTAAGAACTTGCGGCCACACGCTGCCTAACCTCGGATTTCTCCTTCTTCCTCAAAGCCGCCCGCGCGAAGCAGGACCTCGTGGCCCTGGTCCCCACCTGGCTGATGAGAGCAGATGCGGGCTGGCCCCCCGACCCAGGCACAACTCCAGGAAGCCCTGGGAAGTGCCTACCTGCCAGGTGGCCTGCTCCCACACATACCACGGTTGCCTGCTGGATGAGAAAGAAACAGGCCAGTGAACACCTAGCAGACGCTGCAGAGAGACAAGGACAGACACATGCCCCTTGCAGGTGTCTGGGGAGGGTGTGGATGGAACCAGCCCACTAGTGGACCGTCCGGCCAATGTGCCCATGGCGCTAACGCTGAACCCCAATTAAACAACACACACCAGCCCCCAAAACAATTCCATTCTCGGTAGGGCTGTGACACAAAAACACTGTACTCAACGATCATCGTACTTTGAACTTCATCCGTGAAGATGTTGTGGGAATCCGTTCCCTCTCCGTGTCCCTGATTTTCCCTCTTGGGCCACAAAACCGAACATACGCACTACCAGTCCCTTTTTACTGAAGTTTGCTTGCCCTGTCCTAGAACACAAAGCAAAACATGAAAAACAAGACAAGAAAGAAACACTACAGGCCACGGACGCCAGACCCATAGCCTGTAGGTGATCCAGGAGGGGACAAGGGCGAGCATAGAGTCAAGGGCGGGTATGGCGACCCAGGAAGGGTTGGGAGGGGCATGACAACCCAGGAGGGGTCAAGGGGGGGCAGACTGGAAGGGACTCAAATTCTGAAGACAGTGCTAAGACACTGGCTCTACAGACTTGGAAAAGACCTTGTACAAAGGCCGACTGGGACAGATGGACCCCAGACACGCAGACCCAGCGTCATAAAACTGCAGGGCTCCAACAGGGGACTTAAAGCGTTCCGACAAGAAAACGTGGAAGGGCTTCCCGTTCTGGAAGGAGCTCAGAAGCATCCCTGTCAAGCTCTGTGGAGCAATTATTTTGAACCTAGAAGTTCATACGAGGTCAAACTGTCCATCAAGTTCAGGCAGAGCAAGGTCAAGTTCATATGTGCAGTGCTGGGGAATGTTTATACCCCAAAAACTCTTGGGGAGAGGAGGGGAGGGGGATGAGGAAAGGAGGGGATGAGGAGAGAAGGGGAAGGGAGGGGGAGGGGAGGGGAAGGGGGGAGGAGGAGGGGAGGGAAAAGGAGGGGAGGGGGAGGAGAGGACGAGGGGAGGTGGGAGGAGGAGGAGGGGAGGGGAAAGGAGGAGGGGAGGGGGATGAGGAGAGGAGGGGATGAGGAGAGAAGGGGATGAGGAGAGGAGGGGAAGGGAGGGGAGGGGAAGGGGGAGGAGGAGGAGGAGGACATGTGAGAGGAGGAAGGTGGACACCAATGTCTGACCAGGTCCTAGCACTTTGGGGCTCATCACAGCGACCACAGAGCACCTGGCGTACCCCCCCTTCCCCGCCCCCATGACAGAAGCTGAGCACAAAGCTAAAGGAAACAGGCTGCTCCAGAGTTTGCTCCAGTCATCCTCCCTTCTCTCTGGTCACAGCAGCCACAGCAATGCTGATCCTTTACCATCACCCAACGTAACTGAGGACAATCCATGGCCATCGCCTTGCGGATGCTCATGTAGCCCACCCTCTGGCCAGTGGCAGGGGACAGCTTGGGGGAGACCCTGGGGACAGCTCAGGGGACAGCTTGGGGGATGGCTCAGGGGAGAGCTTAGGGGAGAGCTCAGGGGACAGCTTGGGGGGAGAGATCAGGGGAGAGCTTGGGGGACAGCTCAGGGGACAGCTCGGGGGACAGCTCGGGGGAGAGCTTGGGGGACAGCTCGGGGGATGGCTTGGGGGAGAGCTCAGGGGAGAACTCAGGGGACAGCTCAGGGGAGCAGCTTGGGGGACAGCTCAGGGGAGAGCTCGGGGGATGGCTCAGGGACAGCTTGGTGGAGAGCTCAGGAGACAGCTCGGGGACAGCTTGGAGGACAGTTCGGAGCACAGTTCAGGGACAGCTCAGACTGGGGAGGAGCCACCGGGAGCACTACTGCCCCTGCAGGAAAGCACTGAGGTGTTTGCTGGCGCTCGTTCTGGGGACTTGGTGACAGAGAGCGAGGAGATGAGCTTTTTGCATTTAAAGACCTTAGGAGTTCAGAGTGACAGTTCCAAATGCATCTGGGATGACAGGGTCACGGATCAGCTTCCTGGGCAGGCTGTGCCCCAGCCTCCATGACGAGAGTCCACACGTAACGATGCGAATGCAAGCACACTGCCACTTTATCCTCAAATACACACAGCAGGTGCAAAATGACACCAGGGTTATTACCAATAACACAATCATAGAAAACAACTTGTTTAGGGCTTTTTTTGTAGGTCTCGTCCTTGGTGCAGAGCCCACTGGGGGCATGCGTCAAATGTCCACGGTTTAATTACCTCAAATAACTCTTCCCTGAGGGGTTATCCTTTTTGTTGGTTTACACCCGTTTTTTTAAGTTTATTTATTTATTTATTTTGAGAGAAGGTGGGGGCAGAAAGACAGGGAGGGGCACAGAGACAGACAGAGAGAGACAGAGAGAGAGAGAGACGTCCCAAGCAGGCTCTGCACTGCCAGCCCAGAGCATACAGGGCTCCATCCCACGAACCGTGAGACCACGACCTGAGCCAAAACCAAGAGTCAGACGCTTAACCGACTGAGCCACCCAGGTGCCCCTACATCATTTTTGATACACATTTTGCTTTTCGTTTCTAAGTGACATTTTAAGAAGCTTTTATTCAATTTGTAGTATTACAGAACATTGGATGGTTGCGGTCATGAGGCTTATGCTAAGCAGTCCCACTCTCCTTGCCTCCAGGTGACCACTTACAAACTATCAGAGTGAGTACACCCACACGCACGTCCTGGGGCCCGCTCACAGGGCTCTCTGGTCATGCCGCCGGCGTGTGGGCGCAGCGCAGTTTGGAGAACGCGCACCTACACGTGGCACGTGGCCACGATGCACAGCTCAGGGCACAAACTGCTCTCCACTGCTGCCAGCAGGTCCCTGGGCGGTCCTTGGAAGTGGGATGCTGGCTCAGTCAATGCCATGGCGCCCTGTCAGCTGGGGGGTTTCCGTGGACCTGGGGGGGAGGGACCGATAGCCAGAGGTGCTCTCGGTTTGCATTTCTGTTCTAAGGAGTCTGAGCTGTGTCTTCACACATCAAAACCCTTTTGCGTTTCTCTTTCCATGAGCTGTCTGTTCCCACGTCTTGCCTGTTTCTCCTCTCAGCCCCGGGCCTCTGCTCTGCCTTCCATGTGTTATTTACGAGATGTTCACCTTCCCTGTTAGAAGTCGCAGGTCTTGTCCTCTCCACCTGTTTGACTTTTTACTCTGCTTATGTGTATGTTACGGCTCAACTAGTTTGTTTCTCACTTCAGTCTCTGTCCATCTGCTGTTCGTCGGCACAGAGTACGAAGGACGCACGCGTTTTACCCTTCTGTGTGCGGCCCCGCGCCTGCGGCAACTCCTCGGGGGAGCGTGAAGTTGAGTCATTGGGCTCCAGAGAAGAGACGGGTGGCATCTTCGCGGGGTCCCGGGGGGACCAACACACTCACGGGGCCGCCATCCCGTCCAATCACGAGATGGGTCCCATTTCCGCCAGTGCTGGTCTGTTTCAGGAGTCTGTCTCGTGGACAATTTCGGCCAGGTCTGCTCTCAGCCCAGAGCACCCATGGGCGGGGCCCTCTCTATTACAGGCCAGCGGGCCGAGCAGAGCCAGCGACACAGGCCCCCCACCGCCCACAAGTGCCCGTGCTGACGTGAGCGCTGGTGCTGGGGTGCTTGGCAGACAAGGCTCAGGGCACCGATGCTGCCACGAGGTAAGGCCGTCACTCCTAGAGGGGCCAAGACACACGACAGAGCCCAAGTCGGGCAGAAGCCACGGTGCATGGAGCCCCCAAATGGCAGGGCTGTTGCCCCCATGCCACCCGGCTAAGTAACTGGGCCTGAAAGTGCCGCCACCACTGCTGGCCCCTCGTGCGCCCTCTGAGGAGGAGACAAGGAGCAGCCCGTCGCCGTCTGACCTCTCCATTGGCTGCACGACGCCCGCACGTGCCAAGTGACGGTGGGCCTCATTCTGGGGGGAGTCCTGGCTGATTGATGGCCCCCAGAGAGCACCACCTGCAAGGGTACCAGGTGTTTCTGCACTTCTGCCTAAAGGGCAGGTCGTGACAAAGGCGAAGGCAATGGCCCAGCTTCCCCAGGTCACCCCGAGCCACCTGGACAGGACCACGGACAGCCCCACACAGGCGGGCCCCACGGCCACCAACAGCAGAGGGGACACCCAACATCGCACAGCCTCTCGGGAGACACAGGAGGCTTCGTCCACGTGTGGGTTTTCCACAGGTTCCTCCCAGTGTGGCTGGAGGCGAGCAGCTCCCCACCACCCACCAGGGACCAGTCCCCCCGTTTCCGCCCCCCTCGTTCCCTCCCTATGTGTGGCCCTCATGACCTCTTGTCTCTGCCCCTGATGATGCCAAATTCAGGGTCACTTGGAGGTGAGGATGTCACTGTCCCCTGCCTGATCCCCCTCTTTCTCTGGCCCGGTGTCAGCCTCGGCTCACCCTCCGTTCTCATTCTGCCTCAGGCAGCGAGTCCCCAAAGGACCAGAGCACCTTCCAGAAGCTGCTGCACATCAGCGCCACCGCCCAGCTGGAGCACCCTGAGTACACGGGCCCCCTCCTGCCGGCCTCAGACTGGGCGCCCAGGCTCTTGGCCTGTGATGGGAAGGCCACACCCCTGCAGAAGGAACTGCGGGACACCCTGCGGGGGCTGCTGGGGAGCCCCAGCAGGGGCAGCTTCGCGGTGGCCACACAGTACGTCTGGGTTCTGGGTGAGGCCCTCTCTGCACTACCCTGGTGGTGGGCACGGGGCTCGTTCTGTCCAGGACAAGGGACCAATAAGGGGTGCCACTCCTTCCGTGGCCAAACCCCAACAACGGATGAAGCAAAACAGGGGGTCAGACAACCATGTCCCACAGCTGAAGGCAGGCACTGGGGACACGAGGCGGGCCAGGCGTCCAGGACCTCCCTGCAAAAGTCAAATCATGCCCCTTTCAAAATGCTGTGGCACTGAGGAGATAAGCACGAGTTTCTTATGATGTGTAGGATCCAGACACTCAGGAAGAGCTCTGGAAATGAGGGTTCCCAAGCAGGATGCTCCGGGAGATCCGTGGCTGTCACATGGTGTCTTCTCTGCATGCCCCAGGTGATAAAACACCGCTGACAGGGTGTGCTGCAACCGGGTTTTCTCCCTCTGGTAATTACAGCAAAACTTCAGCTATAGGAGCAAATTTACGATAACACTTCACACAGACGCAGAAGGGTCACCCCAGAAATAGGGTCCGCGGATGTCTCTTTGTAACAGGCATTAAAACACAACAGAATCTTCAAGGGATGCCCACAACCAGTTACCCTGACGCCTCCACCTTCTTCCAGGACAAGTAACTCCTCACAGGTGAGCTCCACCTCCTGCTTGTCTCTACACAGGCCAGATGTAGCTACAGAAATCTGTGCTGGTCACCAAGGAGCAGCCCAGCAGGGGCAGGCAGGGTGGGCCCTACTTGTCCAGCAACAAGAGGACCACGTGACAAGGTGAAGATAGCAAGGAGATGGAAGAAGGGCCCTTCAGAGAATCCACTCATTTTGCAAAGTGCACATCCTGACCCACTGCCCTGTGCTCCTTCTAACAGCACTCACTCTCTCTATTTCATGGCACTAAAAGCTCCCCCAGCAGATGGTGAAGGAGTTCTGGGAAGGCAGTGACAGTTCCCCAGAAAGGCCTGCACTCAGTGAGCACTAAACCAGTGTTTGCAATGAATGAAACCAAGGAAATACAACTGTGCACAAACACAGAAAAGAACGTACATGTAAGAAAGCCACCTGAAAAGCTCTAATGGTTGTTTCTAGAAGATGGGATTTTTTTTCCACTTATTTCTTAAATATATTTTGCTACTTTGTCTCAGCTGTGCGTTTTTCATTTAAGTTCATTTTGGAAAATAAACCCCCAAATTATTAGCAAATACCATTTCCACCTATCGGCTTGACAAGCATTCAACAGTCTGATCCAGAATCAAAACCTGTACTGCTGTAGGGAACAACTTACAGGTACCTACTAAAATTACAAATGTACGTAAGCCTTCCTGACGATTGCATTTTGGGGAACTAATCCATGGAGACAGTACACACGTGTGAAAGGTTAGTAGAAAGCCAATCTCTGCATTTTCTGTTGGAGCAAAATGACAACGTAAAATTCTATAAATAGGCTACTGTTCAATTATGAATCCTATTAATCCAAGGGAAAATGCCACCGAGCCCCAAAGAGGAGTAACAAATGCATAATGAAAGCTCTCCAAAAATACAATGTCAAGAAAAATAATCCACAAGAGGTTACTAGTCCCCTCATAGAAGTAACAACACCCCCACAGCAGTGAACACATCCACTGACCAGATCTTGGTTTCTAGAAACCACCTCCACTGAGAACAACCAGGCCCCTGGACAAATGTCTGGTTCTGGGCTGGGGCAGGAAAGCTGCAGATGAGCCCAGAACACCTTGTAGCAAATGTAAGCGAGAGCTCATAGAATACTGGGGACTGGTCAAAAGCCACCAGCCATGCAACAATGTGAACACACTTAACATGACCAGACTGGCGGGGCACGTGGATGGCACGGGCGGTTAAGTGTATGCCTTCAGCTCAGATCATGATCTCACGGTTCTTGGGTTTGAGCCCTGTGTCAGGCTCTGAGCTGTCAGCACGGAGTCTGTTTGGGATTCTCTGTCTCATCGCTCTCTGCCCCTCCCCTGCTCATGCTCTTTCTCTCTCAAAAATAAATAAAGATTTAAAAAAATGGTTAAGGGGCGCCTGGGTGGCTCAGTCAGTTGAGCGTCCGACTTCAGCTCGGGTCATGATCTAATGAATAGTGGGTTCGAGTCCCGTGTCAGGCTCTGTGCTGACAGCTCGGAGCCTGGAGCCTGCTTCAGATTCTGTGTCTCCCTCTCTCTCTGTCCCTCTCCTGCTCTCACATTGTGTCTCTATCAAAATTAAACAAAGATTTTTAAAAAATTTAACAATAAGTAAATAAATAAATAAACAAATAAAGTTAAAACAGTAAAAGGTAGGTGATGGGTTTTTTAGCACAATTAAAACTCAAATGACACCAGGGGCACATGGGCGGCTCCGTCAGTTTAGTATCCGGACTCTTGATTTCAGTTCAGGTCATGATCTCATGGTGTGTGGGCTCAAGCCCCGCATCAGACTCTGCACTGACAATGCGGAGTTCCTTTGGATTCTCTCTCTCTCTCTCTCTCTCCCTCTCTCTCTCTGTCCCTCATGCTCTCTCTCGCTCTCAAATCCACAAACTTTGATAAATAAATAGACACCAGAGCCAGCCTAAAGTGGCTCCCTTTGGCTGAGTTTGGGACAATTTGAACTTAAAAGTAAATAATGATAATAAAAGATTATAGCCTTGTGAGTAAAATAAGAACAGACTTTAAGATGCAGAAACCTGGCAAGTGATGGGTCAGTGTCACCAGAGAGCAAATCAGCGTCAGTTAGCAAGTGTGGATGGGGTCTGAGAACCAGGCAGCAATACTGGACTGATGGTAATTTTCCTGATCACAACAGTCTGACTGACGTTGGAGGGTCCTTGCACCTGGGAAACACACATTGAGGGCAACAGGGTCATGGGGCATCACGTCGGCAATCAATTCTTAAACAATTTAGAAATGTTAACAGCCGGGGAGTTTGGGGGGAAGGTATACAGGGACTCTGTGTGCTAGTTATGCAATTTCATGCACAATTAAAATTATTTCAATATAAAAAAGCAAAAATCAATTGTTTTGTTTTTAATTTTTTTAACATTTATTTATTTTTGAGCGACAAAGAGAGACACAGCATGAATGGAGGAGGGGCAGAGAGAGAGGGAGACACAGAATCCAAAGCAGGCTCCAGGCTCCGAGCTGTCAGCGCAGAGCCCGACGCGGGGCTCTATCCCACAAATCGCGACACCATGACCTGAGCCAAAATCAAGAGTTGGATGCTCAACTGACTGAGCCACCCAGGCACCCTGAAAAAATCAATTGTTTAAAGCAAAAATGATAATGCTGGCTTTACAACACGTACAGGAATAAATCAGGAGCTAGACTGTTGACAGTCTCCCGCAGCAGGACAAGAAAGAACATGGCAGGGCGCCTGGGGGCTTGGCTGGTCAAGCATCTGCTGCTTGATCTCAGCTCAGGTCTCAACCTCAGGGTCATGAGTTCAAGTCCTGTGTTGGGCTTCACGCCAGGCAAGAAGCCCACTTAAAAAGGGGGGGGGGCATGGCAGTGATTTGTGGCTGTGTGTGCACCCTACAGCCCCCACAGCAGGCCAAACTAGAGTGGTTAGCAATACAACAGAACCCTAAAAATACTCGATCCCAAAAAAGACTAGAAGGGAGGATCAAAGCACAGAAGAGAAACAGGAAATGAACAGTGAAATGGCTATCAATAATTACATTACCTGTGAAGGCAAAATTAAAAGGCACAAGTTGTTAGACTAGATTAAAAAGGCGTAACAACCACACAAGCAGTACGTGGATTATAACACATGCAGTTTAGATACAAAGCTATAGACACGCTGGGGGACACAGTATGCCCACGTGCAGTCGAAGAAAGCTGGTGTGGTTCAACGGCACAGAACATGAAAAGTTTATAACAGTGCTTTCCAACTGAACATTGTGACTAGCCATTAGAAGACCACCATTTGTTGAGTTTTGGTATAGTATCGATAACAAGCCAGGGCACCTGGGGGGCTCAGTCGGTTATGCGTCCGACTCTTGATTTCAGCTCAGGTCATGATCTCACAGTTCATGAGTTTGAGCCCCACCTGGGGCTCTGTGCTGACAGCTCAGAGCCTGCTTGGAATTCTCTCTCTCCCTCTCTCTGCCCCTCTCCCACTTGCTGTCTCTCAAAAATAAGTAAACATATTTATTAAAAAAAAAAAAAAAAAAGGAAAAACCACCACTGGGGCACCTGGCTGGCTCACTCAGTAGAGCATATGACTCTTGATCCTAGGAGCTGGAGTTCGAGCCCAACCCTGGGTGTGGAGCCCTTTAAAAAACTAATAAGCAATGATTTTTAAAAAAAGAATCAAAAAAATTAAAAAAAAAAAAAAAAGAATCCACCATTATCTGAAAAGGCTATTAAAATATTTCTTCCTTTTCCAGCTACATATCCGTGTGAGGCCAGATTTTCTTCATACTTTTCAACCAAAACCACATATAGCAACAGACTGAATGCAGAAGCAGATATGAGAATCTAGCACCCTTCTATTTACCTAGACAATAAAGAGATTTTCAGAAACGCAAAAAAAAAAAAAACAAAAAAAACAAAAAAAAAAACCAAGCTGGTGTGCCTATATTAACATCAGGCAAAGTAGATTTCGAAACAAGAAATAATACCAGAAATTAAAGATGGTTGTTTCACAATGAAAAAGAGTCATTTCCATGACACAATGATCCTAAATGTGTACGTCCTTTAGAAAAAAGATTGAAGGGGCGCCTGGGTGGCGCAGTCGGTTAAACGTCCGACTTCAGCCAGGTCACGATCTTGCGGTCCGTGAGTTCGAGCCCCGCGTCAGGCTCT
Organism: Lynx rufus; assembly: GCF_022079265.1. NCBI lineage: Eukaryota > Metazoa > Chordata > Mammalia > Carnivora > Felidae > Lynx > Lynx rufus. Next base: position 61,880,218 of record NW_025814856.1, on the reverse strand, counting down.
GGGCTGATGGCTCGGAGCCTGGAGCATGTTTCCGATTCTGTGTCTCCCTCTCTCTCTGCCCCTCCCCCGTTCATGCTCTGTGTCTCTCTGTCCCAAAAATAAATAAACGTTGAAAAAAAATTTAAAAAAAAAAAAAAAAAAAGATTGAAGCCAAAATGAACGGAACTACAGAAAACAAACCCAGGATGATCGCCCGAGATCTGAGCGCCCAGTCTCACAGTAGCTGCCACAATTAGGTGACAAAGATACTGGGAAGCCGTGGGGCGGTGTCTCAAAGTTAAAACGTGGTTACCATATACTTGGCAATGCCAGCATTTGGTATTTGCCCAAAAGAAACGACAAGATACATCCACACACTGACTTGCTCGCAAACGTTCTGAGCTCCTCCTAAGAGCCTGAAGCTAGAACGGACCCGAAGGGCCGGCGGCAGACGAACGCATCAACATGCTGTGCTCTCTGCGCATAACAGAGCGCCACTCGACACAATGGATGAGTCTCAGAGCCGTGATGCTGAGTAACGGGGTCCAAGCACACAAGAACGTGTACTGCGTAAACCCACGCGTGAGGTTTGAGAACAGAAAGTAACCCCGCAGAACTCTTCCAGAGTGGACACGATTGGCACGGTACCCGCCCCAGGGATGGCACGAGGGACCTTTCTGAGTGAGGGAAACAGCCTACATCTTGGCAGGGGTTTGGGCTGTATGTATGCACAACTGTCAAAATTTAGCTGACACGCACACTTCGCTCTATATCGGTTGCACAGAGAACTGCAAAAAAAAACTGTAAACAGCACTGAACTCTAGCTAATGATGTGCACATTGCCATACTCAGATCAAAGCGAATGATGTCTCAAGTGCATCAGGAGGACAAAGTGAGTTGATGGGGGTCCAGACAGAAGCAGAGGAGTAGGTACGGGACAAGACAAGCACAGCAAACGTTCACAGTAGAATCTAGGGGGTGGGCAGACAGGTATTTACTGTAAAATCTTTCAACTTCAGTGTATTCAAAAACGTTCATAATAAAATACTGGGGGGCGGACTGTACACTCTCCCTCCACGGAGGGGGCTGAAGATTCAGTGCTGGGGGAAAGGAGCCTCGTAACAGGGCCGGAAATGGGTCTGACATCAGGGCACACAAGGGCAGGTCAGCTCCGGCCACTGCTCCCCCGCCAAACGTGAACTGGTTAGAGCCATGTATGGTGACGTGTCTACTGGCACTTAGACCTGGGACGTTTCATGACATGTGACACACAGGATGACAGACCTGACACATAGGCATGAAATCAGTGAACTGTGTCCCCACCAGGTCTACAGCGAGGGATTCTGAACCACGCCTGAGCGCAGGGAGGCTGTAACAATACCCAGGAGGCATAGTGGATTTGGGGAAAGACACCGCGTGCAACTCTAACCGTAGGACGGACCGTAAAGACTCAAAGACAGAAGTCTCCTTCTCAGAGTCACATGGTACAGCAGGTCGAGCAGTCCACCACGCACGAGTGCATGGCGCCACACCCGTCCACACCAGCCGCTCTTTGAGAAGTCCACTGTTCTTCCCGCCTCCCGAGTTACAGGACACCCAGCACCCTAAGCCTCAGACAAAAGCCCCAGTTCCGACTGCCTGCTGCACCTGGCGAAGGGGATGGTTTCCACTGCTCCGATCCAATGCCCACAATCAGGTGCCCCAGTTCTTGGCAGCCTGGCCAGAAACTGCTACTTTTACAGTGCCAAGAGGAAACAGTGTAACATTTCTGGCACTGGCTGGGGCGGGAGGGGGGGATTTCCTTTTTATTTGTCCACTGACAAATCCAAAGCGGAGCTCCCTGCGGAACCACTAAAACCAAGTTGCCGTTCCTGGGCTGAGAGATGGGGAAGGGCAGAGACCTGTACCTGTGCAGACCACGGGGCAGGACGAACACCCTCAGCCTGCCTCCCGCTGTAGACCTCCAGGCACCGAGCCTGTCATGGGCTACACATCCCGAGTGTGTGACGCATCATCCTGCCACTGAGTGGCTCATCCATGTCTGAGGGGTCAGTGGGGACAATCAGAACCCCTGGGCTACATTGAGACCACTCCCCCCAACAGAGTTCGAGCACAGACTCTGGCCACATCACCCTGACGTCTCGAATGGCCTTGACAAAGCACCAGACCAGGTGGCTCAGACAACACAGTTATTCTTTCCCAATCCTGCTCGTCCCAGATCCAGGCGCAGCCGGGCTGGTCCCTCCCGAGGCCTCTCCAGGGGGTGCAGATGGCCGTGTCATCTCCGTATCCTCACGTGGTTGTCCCTCCGTGCATGTCTGTGTCCCAGCTGTCTTTCTATAGGGACACCAGTCACATTGGAGTAGAACCCACATTCGTGACCTTGTTTTACCTCCATCACCTCCTCAAAGACCCGTCTGCACCTACACACCAGCTCTGGGGTGCCGGGGGTCCAGGCTTCCCCATGAGGACTGGGGGGCCCTGGTCCAGCCCATCACAGCTGGGGAACAGGCTGGATGAGGAGAAGACCAATGATGTTTGCACTCAGGGCACAGGAACTCTAGTACAAGATTGTCTCCATGCCTGCACCTGACGTCTTCATAACAACAGGGGTCTTGCGCACACTCATCAAAGCTTCCTCCAACTTCACTCTCATCTGCCCTCTGAGCCGCATCTCCAGCTCAGTGGCCACAGAGCTCATGTGTCCCCTAGCGTCCAGTCCAGCACATGGTCAGTGCCAACAAACAGTTCTTAAAGGTGTACGAAAACCTCCGGGGTCTTCTGCTGCAGCTGGGACCCAAATCCCCCCGCCCCACTGGGCCCAGGCTGTCCCTGCACCTCCCCCGCTGCTGAGGGTCATGAACTGGTGCCCACGTGAGACAGGCTGCTGCCCACCGTGTCTCTCCCGACGCAGTGGCACTGGCCCCCTCCTTCTCCAATGACATGTGAGAGGTGATGGCCCCAACAAGTGCAGTGAGTGTCCTTAGCCCTTCTCCTCACTGCACGTGGCAGGTCAAAGGCGCTGGGATGAATAAACTGGAAGATGCTGTGTGTTAAACCTACAGTCTGACTCCCACCACAGAGCCGGGCTGCCGACAGAAATGAAGAAACGTGAGACCAGCGGTCACTGCAGTGACCAAGCGCACTGGGACAAAAGGCACTCGTCCCTGACCTCACGGGCAGAGGGCTGACGGCATTCTCACCTCAGAGCCGCGCCCATCACGGTACCGTTGCTGAAAGAGATGTTTTCCTCCACACGACATTCCTCCCGAATGATGCTCAGAGCAGTAACAGCCAAGCCCTGCAAGGTTCTGGCGCCTTCGGACTCTAAAGCACGGTGGCCAGTGGATCACGGAATCTGACTGAAGGTGGCAGGGATTCCACGTTCCTCATGTTGAAAATTAATAAATACAGGATACTATCTCAGGGCACCTGGGTAGCTCGGTGGGTTGAGGGCTGGACTCCTGACCTTCAGCTCAGGTCCTGATCTCATGGTCGGTCGTGAGTTCAAGCCCCGCGACAGGCTCCACGCTGGGCGCGGAGCATGTGTAACACTCTCCGATTCAGAGGAATGAGCCTCACAGTTGCTGGTCTCCCTGGACTCACCTACTGGCCGCCTGACCTACAGTCTCTGCCAGGCACGTCGTGCACTGCTCTTCCCGCCTCCTTGCTCAGGGCGCCACATGGTCACACAAGAATCACCGTGAAAACCACCCGAGAGGAAAGATGAAACAAGGCATTCACCCCAAGTGCCTTTGGCTAATTCACCTCAGCAGTTCCGGCTGCGACAAGGCGTGACTGGCAGTTTTTTAATGGGAGGGAGGGGAGAACAGAATAAAAAAATCAGAGTGTATTGCTTATATTAAGCACCATTTCTTTAAAGTTTCATTTCAGGTATACAAATATTTGCACACACACACACACACGCCCGTGGAGAAGGCTCTCTGACGGCTGGAGAGACGAACATATAAAGGCATTGGTCCAGGGGCACGTGGGCAGCTCAGTCAGTTAAGTGTCCAACTCTTGATTTCAGCTCAGGTCACGATCTCACAGTTCACGAGTTTGAGCCCTGCGTCGGGCTCTGTGCTGACAGCTCAGAGCCTGGAGCCTGTTTCAGATTCTCTGTCTCTCTGTCTCTCTGTCTCTCTCTCTCCCAAAAGAGTAAACATAAAAAAATTTTTTTTTAATAAAAAAAAAAGAAACGACAGGGCTGTACCTGGGGCCACTCTGTATGAAACCCACTCTGTTCTATTTATTCTCTGGCAGCTCACAGATTCCCATCCCAAGGAAATAAATAGGCCACGTTAGAACAAGCCTGAATAACTGCTTGACTGGGGTCTGAAGACCTGAAAAAGCCTATCAACCCATGTTTTTATTTTATTTTTTTTTTAATTTTTTTTTTCAACGTTTATTTATTTTTGGGACAGAGAGAGACAGAGCATGAACGGGGGAGGGGCAGAGAGAGAGGGAGACACAATCGGAAACAGGCTCCAGGCTCTGAGCCATCAGCCCAGAGCCTGACGCGGGGCTCGAACTCACGGACCGCGAGATCGTGACCTGGCTGAAGTCGGACGCTCAACCGACTGCGCCACCCAGGCGCCCCTCAATCCATGTTTTTAAAGGTTAAATCTGGGGGTGCCTGGCTGGCTTGGCCAGTAGAGCATGCAACTCGTGATCTCAGGGTCATGAGTTCAAGCCCCACGATGGGCCTAAGGGTTACCTTAAAAACCTTTAAATAAAAATTAAAAATAAAGGTCAAATCTGCATTTTTTGAGGGAGCTAACTTGAAGATAGAATTTGTTAAATTTTTTAAACATTTACTTTTTTTTCTTTTTTTTTAATTTTTTTTTTAATGTTTTACTTATTTTTGAGACAGAGAGAGAGACAGAGCATGAGCAGGGGAGGGGCAGAGAGAGAGGGAGTCACAGAATCAGAAGCAGGCTCCAGGCTCTGAGCTGTCAGCACAGAGCCCGATGCGGGGCTCAAACTCACGAACTGTGAGATCATGACCTGAGCCGAAGTCGGATGCTCAACCGACTGAGCCACCCAGGCGCCCCAAACATTTACTTTTAAGAAAGAGACAGAACACGAGCAGAGGAGGGCAGAGAGAAAAGGAGACACAGAATCCAAAGCAGGCTCCGGGCTTTGAGCTGTCAGCACAGAGCCCGATGCAGGGCTCGAACTCACAAACCGTGTGATCATGATCTGAGCCGAAGCTGGATGCTTAGCCGACAGAGCCACCCAGGCGCCCCTGAAGAGAGAATTTACATGCCCAAATTGTACTTTATAAAATTATGAAGTCATTACTTCTGCTATTTTAGCTATTGAGTTCTGTGTATCAGGTTTTAATTTAATGTTTATTTACTTTTAAGAGAGAAAGAGAGACAGAGTGCAAGTGGGGGAGGGACAGAGAGGCAGACACAGAATTCAAAGCAGGCTCCAGGCTCGGAGCTGTCAGCACAGAGCCCGATGCGGGGCTTGAACTCACAAACCGTGAGATCAGGACCTGAGCTGAAGTCAGACTCTTAACCCGCTGAGCCACCCAGGTGCCCCACTTTGTGTATCAGTTTTAAAATAGATTAATCTGGTTAGTTTACCCCAACGAGAACAACATAAACACCAAATTTCGTGAGTTGGAAGTGACCTCACACTGAATGGAGGAGCAGAGCAGTTATGCCTGGCAGACAGCAACAGAGAAAGTGTGCTAAGTGGTGGCCTGGATGGGAACTCGTGTCCCAGAGCCGGCTGGGACCGGCACCACCCCCCCCACCCCCCGCCCCCATGGGAAAAAGAGGTAGGGCAGTGGCAGGATACAGAGAAACACTGAAGCCTGACTTGGACAACTATGTAACAAGAGATTATCTTCTCTAACAGAGACAATGAAATTCATCTTTAACCTTCTCTCTAGCCTGAATCTCAACACCGCCCCAACTCCAAAACTCTTGAGTTTTGCTGGCTTGTCACTTCTATTTCAAAAGCTCAGGAATGCCTCACTGATTTCCGTCTCTCTCAACACTGCTGAATATTCTACTGTTTCTACCAAACCTGCTAGAATGAAGGCTCTAGAAAGAATTCAGCCTACCCTATGCTTCCACATCACAGACAGGTTAGCATCCATTCAAAGGGAGTGACTCTCCTTAGCCAGCACCATCTGGCCTGGGTGTGAAATATACCTGGAGGCCAAGACTGGTGCTGTGCTGGGACACAGCTCCTCTGGCAGCCATGCACTGGGGACAGGCCCTGACCTGGGCGTCACGGCCCACCTGCTGCCTGCCTGCAGCACAGCAGAATGGAGTGCACTGACTCTTCTGGAGCTTTCCCCCCAGGTGGGCAACCTCCCTCTGCAGTCTGGCGCTTGCAGGCTGAATCACTTTCTTGGGCTGTTTTCCAGACTTAACCATCTCTGTAGGGAACTGCAAAACTAGAAGCGAGAGTGCTCACAACACAGCCCGGAGAGAAAGTGAGGACAAGCTGGGCACGACCCCCTGAAGACCCCCGCTACTGGACCTCAAATACAGCCTTTTTAAAACGGGGCGCCTAGTAAAGCACGGTGCTGCAGAGGGGTCATGGAAGGTCATGGCCGGGGCCAGCTCCCGCTGCGAAGCTTGGAGGACCCACCAAGGTCTGTGTTAAGCTCGCGCACGGAGTGCACACTAGCGAAACTCTGCAGAAGACAAATCCTTTAGCACTAAGACCCATTTTCCAGCTTACCCCGCTGAGCGTACCAACGACTCCAGCCTATAATTAAAGCCACACTTTTAAAACTGCAGGAACTAAGTACGGCGCCTCCTGAACTATGTCCGAGACACAACTGCCAAATGTAGCGTCACTGAAATCGTTCGGCTACACTCGGGCAGAGCAAACCTCGGCCGGCGAGCGGCTGCCCCGTGGGGTGCAGCCTCTGCTCCCACCCGGGTCCGCTGAGCAGCCCTTGTTGGGGCTGGCCGAACCCCCATTGTCCCCAGGGCTGCGGCCCCGGAAAACTTTGGGACCGGCTCCGCGGCAGCCCCCGGTCGCTGACCCGCGGGGATGGCCATGTGCAGAGCCCGGTTTGGGGGCCGGGAGGGTGCACTGGCCGGAAGGGGAGGAAAGGCGTGGCTCCTTCCTCCCCCGCCGCGCGGGCCGGGCCCAGGACCACCTAACCGCATTGTCCGGGGGCGCGCCGCCCACCCCCGGCCGCGCGCACCGACCCCCGCGGCCCTGTCCCGGGCCCGGCCGCGCGCGCTCCAGCTCCCGCCTGCCCGCCCGCCGACCGCGCTCCCCCCGACCTCTCCACGCCCGACCTCCAACCAGACCTCCCGAACCCCGCGCCGGCCGGCCGAAGCGCGACCCCGGGGGACCTTCCCGGTCCACCCCCGGCGCCGGCCCTTCCGCCCGGCCCCGGGGTCCAGCTCGCCCCCCGCCCGGCCCCCGGGGGGCGCGCGCCCGCGCACGCTCACCTTTTTGCCCTTCTTGCCCTCCTCGTCCATGTCGCCGCGAGCGGCCCCCGCGGCCCGGCCCGCCCCGGGAGCCCCGCGCCGCCCGTGGCCGCTACATGCTCGCCCGGCCCCGCGGCCGCCGCCGCCGCCGCTCCTGCGCCTCCCGCCCGCGCGGCCGCAGTTTCCGGCCGCGGCCGCCAGGGGACGTCCGCGCCCCGCACCCCGCACCCCGCACTTCCGGGCCGAGGCGCGGCCCCGCCCCGCGCCCCGCCCCGCCCCCACCCCTCGGGGCTGCCGGGGACGCTCCCGGCGCGCCCCGCCCCTTCGCGGCCGCGGGAGCGCGCCTGCCGCGCCCCTCTCCCGCCCCATTGCCCTTCGGGGGGGCTGAGAGCGCGCCTGCCCCGCCCCCAGCCCGGGCCCCGCCCCTCAGGGCCGCAGGAGTGGTTCCAACTTTTCAATTCTGCCGCCATCTTTAGGGCAGCCAATTTCCCGGCCTGCCTCGCGCTCGGGAAAGCCGCGCTCCGGCCCAATGGAAACAGGGGGCGGGGCCGGGGAAAGGGGAGGGGCTAGCCATAAGAGTAGGGCGTGGCTGGGGGGAGGGGTCGGGCCTGCGAGAAGGGGCGGGCTACCAGGAGGAGGGCGGGCCGGTAGCAAGGTAAAGGCCAGGTGTGGAGAAGAGGCTGGCCTGGTGGGAGGAGCGGGGCTGTAGGGAAGGTGCGTAGCCGGTAGGAAAGTCGGGACGAGAAGGCAAAGGAGGTGGAGCTAGCAGGACGGGGAGGGCGTGGCCTGTGAGATGAAGGCGGGACAGGCGGGGATAGGAGGGGCTAGCTGGAAGGGACGTGGCTTGCAGGAAGGTGAGAGCGGGGCCTGTAGGGAAGGGACGAGGCAAGAAAGTGGAGAGGGGGGAATGGGAAGGAGGAGGGGCTGGCACGAAGAGAAGGGTGGGGCCTATGAGATGGCGGCGAGGCCGGAGGGGTGGTGTGGGGCTAGCGGGAAGGGTGGGCGTGGCTGGCAGGAAGGCGGGGGCGGGCCATGTGAGTTGAGTGCGTGCCGCCGGGTGGGGCGGGGCTAGCGGGGAGGGAGGGCGTGGCTGGCAGGAAGGGGCGAGGCCGGCCGGAAGGTGAGGACAGGAAGGGGAAGGGGGCAGGGCTGGTAGGATACCCAGGACTGGGCCTGCCGGATGGGTGGGCGGGGCCAACGGGAATAGGAAGGAGTGGCTGGCGGGAAGGCTGGGGGCGGGGCCATCGGAAGGCTTGGGCGGGGCCAGCGGGGCGAAGCCGCTTCCTTTATCTTTCTCAACCTGCGCCTAAATTCCGTCTGCCTCAGCCGTGCCCTTTTCTGCGACTTCCTCTGCTGCAGTGCCTGTGTTGCTCAGACAAGCCCTCAGGAAGGTGGGGATGCAGTAACTAGCAACGCCTGGGTCCTATCAGAACAGTCACCGTAACAGTCAATGACCTTAAGGGTCACCAGGGTAACTGCCGCCTTTTATAGACGAGTCTGGAGAGTCTGGTGGTTTGCCCGCCACGCTGCAAGTGGGAGCCAGCAACAGGAGGACACTATTTTGCCACTAAGCCAAGCTGCTAGCAAGAAAGAGCCTTGCAGCACAGGGGTTCCTGGGTGGCTCTGTCAGTAAAGCGCCCAGCTTAGGCTCAGGTCATGATCTCACAGCTCGTGGGTGGCTCGTGGGTTACAGCTCCGGATCTGGCTGTGTGCTGCCAGCGTAGAGCCTCTTTGGATCCTCTCTGTCCCTCCGAGCTCACGCCCTCTCTCAAAAATTAAAAAAAAAAAAAGTTTAAAAAATGTTTTCAGAACCTTGCAGCACAGCTAGAATGTAAACTGATACCAAACAAACCATTACTTGTCTCCACTGATGTTTTACAATGTTGCTTGCTGCGCCGGTTGTCAGTGTGTTATCTCTATGTCCGCGTTCACTCTCATTCCATGCACTGCAGGATGGAGCTGGGCCCTCCGAGCGCTCTTCCCCTGCCAGGTGGGCCATTGCAGAGGTGTGCCGGGGAAGAAACCCCCTGGGAGGCAGTGCGGGAGGAAGGGGCTTTGCTGCCCGGCTCCAGTGAGTTCCCTTGACAGCTGCAGAACGAGAGGCCTCCCCAGAGCCCACCTCCCCGCACCAAGGACGGCTTCTTCTAGCTCCAGGTTCCGCGAGCACCCGACTCCGCGGTGCAGGCTGCCAGCACGCTGCTCCAGCTCCTGCCCTATAGCCGCAAAGGCGCGCCCCTGAACAGCTTTCCTGGCACTCCGGAGGGACTGCCAGACGTCCTGCCAGCGCTTCTCCACCATTTGGTGAGCTGTAGCTAGGCTATCTCCAAGCAAGTTGGACCTCAGCCCTGGGGGTAAGGAGGTCTCTTCCCCTGGGGGCTTTATCCCAGCCCTCAGAATAGCGGCTCCTTCTTACCTCTACTATTCTCCCATTCTTCAGAGCTCTCTTTACTTTTACTGGCCTATCCCTTGGACCCTATTTGAGACAGATACCAAATAAATAGCTGATCCCTAGCACTCCCAAAGGTATTCCAGGCCCTTTGGCATATAGAGCAGAGGTGGGGGAAATGATCTTTCAGTCTTCCATCTGCGTCGTTTGGCACCCACCCCCGCAAACATGAGCAGTGCAGCCCAGGGCTCCCACCCCAGCACGGAGGTCTGGTCTTCTGGGTCTCCCACTAACGTACCTTTTTCTATACTCTCAGTGGGTGGTGCAGCCCATAACACTACTACAGCTTGCAGTAGCCCATGTTTTAGGAAAAACCACTCTCCTCCTGTGTCTCCTTTACTCTTAACAGCTACTGCTCCTGCAGCGATTCTGACACCAGCTGTGTGACACCAGATCCTGACACCCAGCAATTCTGTGACATCGGCTGGGTATCCCACTGTAACTCACTCTGGTACCATCCACCTGGAGACGGCATCACATCCACAGGTGGAGGGCTTCATCCTGCAAGACCCCCTACACTTCAGACGCCAACCGCGAGTCCAAAGTGGTATCTGTGCTTCTGACCAATTGGCTATGAATATGAATTGGGGTTCCCATGACCCTCCCTCAGGTGCAATTAACTTGTTAGAGCGGCTCACAGAACTCAGAGAAAGAGTTCACAGACTGTTTACCAACTTATTATAAAAGGATATGACAAAAGCTACAGGTAAGCCTCCAGATGAAAGAGATGTCTGGACCAAGGTATAGGGACGGACACACGGGGGTTCCATGTCTCTCCAGGTCACCAATCCACCAGCACCACCATGTGCTCACCAACCCAGGAGCTCTTTGAACCCAGGGAAATAATGAGGACCCACCAAATGAGAACAAGAAAAGGCTATTTGTTCAGAGCTTGCGATAGTGAGGGAGTCACTCCATCACCTGGCCTGGTAGAGGCCCAGAGGCAGCAAGGGAGGGGGAGAGCTTCATGGTGGAAAAGGGGGACTCAGGGGTGCCCTGATGGGGGCTGTGGGCCTGAGGGAGCCAGAGATGAACTCTAGAGAAGTGGGGCATCTCCTGTGTTCGATTTTCTCTGGTTGGTCCTGAGTTGGACCCGGGAACAAAAATTAGGTAAGATGTCAGTTATTGACCGAGTCCTGGCCATCTGGCTTATTTGGACTGTCAGAGGGTATTGTATGGCTTTCTGGGTTGTCACCAGAGCCAGCAGTCCGAATTGCCCCAAGTCTGACTTCGAGCAGCCAGCTTCCTCGGTGGGCTTCTGCAGAGGAGGCATTGGTTTTGGGCGGGCTGCTGCAGGCCGTGGGCCTATTTTCATAAATGGTCTGGCCACTGGCCACTTGTATATTCAGTTTCTCATAATAGGCACTGATGAGCCAGTGCAGTGTTAACAGAAAACATTTCTCCCAAGGTCACAACTCATCTGTGAAGTGTCCTGACAGCCTCTTCCTTCTTACCGGTAACCTCCATTGCCTGCTCTGTGGCCCCACCTCATGAACAAAAATACCTAAGACCCAGTTACTAAGTGGTCCACACTTCGTGACAGCAACCATCTGAAGATGGCCCTCACTTCCCCTCTCCCCTCCTCAGAATTATTCAGTGCAACCCCAAACCTTACAAAATTCCCTCTCCAGTCTCCTCATGAGACACAATGGAGAAATCTCTAGGGTTCTCTCTTTGCAACAGGTTAATAAACCAGACCTGGTCTATTAGGTTTATCCCTAGTGGACTTGACTGTTGGGCATTTTCACCCATCTCAAGTATCTTCTCCTCCACTCAATCTTTGGATGCAGTTTTTCCCTCCTCCAGCCCCAGAATACTTTGTGTGTCCTGGTGCTAGAGTTAATTAGCTAGAGTTAATGTTAGGACATTTCCTCTACTAGACTGTAAGGCCCTTTAGAGACTGTGTGGGATTCCTCTTTGTGTCCGAGTTCTAATGAGACAAATGATGTGCACCTGGCCAGACAAAGATGGACACAGTCTCCCCTGGCTAAGCTCTCGAGTGTTCAAGAAAGCCCTGAACAAGTGAAGATTTATCTTCAACTGACCCTCTCAAAGACAGTTTTCTATGGACTCATGTCTTGGCTAGATTCCAGCTAATTGGTGTGGGTTTTGTTTGTTTGAAGTTTATTTATTTTGACAAAGAGAAAGAGCGTGTGCACACACACACACATGCACACACATGCACACACGGCACTTGAGCAGGGGAGAAGCAGAGAGAGAGAGGGAGAGCGATAATCCCAAGCAGGCTCTGCACTGACAGTGCAGGGGGGCTCAAACTCACGAACCGTGAGATTGTGACCTGAGCTAAAACCGAGAGTCAGATGCTCAACAGAGAGAGCCACCCAGGTGCCCCCCCTTTTTTTAAGTGAATCTTTTCACTGTTCCAAAGGCTGACTTCAGTGTTTTCTTTCTGTCCCTCTCCCCCATCCAGGATCTCCCTCATGAGACTAAAGAGCACATAACTAACGAGAGGTCTCCAAGTTGTCCTTGGACACATGCACCTCATACCATGCTGTGCCCATGACAAATCCAGTGGGTTGATTTACTCAGCAAAGAAAAGAATTTCAACTCACTTCGAGTGAATTCTCTTTGTAATTTCAAGTTTCCAGGCCTGTAAATGATAAAGGACCAAACCAACTCTAGATTGTGACAATCCCTGTGGAGTACAGCCACCCTGCGTGGCCTCCTGTGGAAGAGACCCCGCCAGCTCCCCGTTGACATTTCCTTGGCTGTAACTCCTTATGTATTCTTCCAGAGCCAAATTGGTAATACTCTTTTCCAGGCATATATCCCAGTTGGCTTGGAAGAATAGTGGAGTTATTCTTTGGAGATGTGGATTTGAAGAAAGTTCTTTTCGATAGTCTGTTAAGTCGTTAAAATGATGCTGAGAGGTCTGTCTCCCTTTGTGCCTGTCTCATGCACCCTCCCTGTACAACTCAAGTGAGCTTTGGTTCTATGGTATTTAATGTTTCGGCACCCTTTTTGTTTTAGGTGTATTTATTTATTTGGCGGGGGGCAGAGATAGAAAGAATCCCAAGTAGGCTTAGAGCCATCCGTGCAGAGCCCAATATGGGTCTCAAACTCACTAACTGGGAGGTCATGACCTGAACCGAAGTCAGATGCTTAACTGACTGAGCCACCCAGAAGCCACTGGCACTTTCTTATTCTTTGGAAAACAGTTTCCATAGAGCATCGTCTCCTCTCTAGTGAATTTTGTTATGATTTTAGAAAGAAACTCTTCTCTTTCCGTCCTGGGGAGAGCCCACCTTTTTTGGTCACACGTATACACCCACACCCTTACACCGTTTCTCTATCTCGTGGCAGACTCACGGAAGGCAAACAGCACCAAACTCTTGAGCTAGAAAAACCTAGCCTTCCAGGAGATCATGAGCAAGCCTCCTAACCTCTTTCGGTAAATGTTATGTTCCATGTGAGCAATCTGGAAGTAAAACTCCTGCCCCGTCTCATGAGATTTAATAAAATACATAATGGGATTCGTATACGCTGAAGTGCTTGAATGGAATTAGCAGGTGCCGTAAGTAAAATGAGTTTCGAGCACTGCTCAGCTCTTCTTTACTTACAGAACTCCGTTCTCGCCTTGCGAGCCTGATCCCTGATCCCAGACCCCCGAACGTGCAGTCCGTGCCCCCGGTCCCCTCGGAGAAGGCCCTACAATCTCCGACCAGCCGCACCCTTTCCGGCTTCAGTACCTTCCCCGGCGCGGCCCTCCCAACCCAGTCAAGCGCTCCACAAAAGCAGAAGAGAAGGAAATACTTTTATTTCAGCGAAAGAATAGACCGGGAAGGGCTGCGCACCACGGGCAAACCGCTCACGGGAGGCGACGACAAAGCGCTCTCGCGCTCAGCCCAGCGGGACCGGCCCTGCCCGCCGGCCGTGCGCCCTCCCCGCGCCGGGACCCCGGATCCCTGAGCCGTCAGGGACACCACTCGAGCGGAGAGGGCCGTAAGGCGGAAAGGGGGGTGCGCACCCCGATGGGAGCGGACAGGACGCGGGCCCCCCACTCCACACCCCCGCGGCCCCGGACAACCGTTACCCAACTTCCGCCTGCGTCCTCCCGGTGGCCGACTTCCGGCGCGCTGCGTGACGTCATTGCGGCCGGCTTCCGGCGCGCTGACTTGTGTTTGGCGCTGCCATGTGTCGCTGGCGACAGGAGGCTGCCGGGCGGCCTGGGCATCCGAGGCCATCGCGGGTACCCGGCGGCGCTCGCGCCCTGCTAAGGCCAGAGGAGGATCGGCCGTGGGGGCAGCGCCGCGGGGATGGGGTCGCGGCCGGGGGCGGCGTCCCGGCGCCGGCTGACCGCGTGTCCTCCTCGCGGCGCTGCCTCGGGGAAGTGACGCCGCTCACGCCGCTGCTCCCCGGCCGACGGCGCCCGCCACCCCGCTTTCACCGGAAGCCCTTGCGGAATCCGCCGAGTGTGCCCGGGGGTCTCGGCCCGCCGTTCCGGAGACTGATCGCAGCTGGGGAGTACTTGCCGGGAAGACTGGCAGGAGGGCAGCTCTGGGTAATGACCGGTCGTACGGCTGTTTCTCTGTTCTTGGAAGTTGAGGGAGTTCCGCTCAGGAGCTCCAGGGTCGTGGGGGACAGCGTTGAAGGTAGCCCCTCCCGTCTGGTCTGCAGGCCGGGCCGGTGCCCCAGGCCTAGGGGCTTTCGGGCAGGTGAGCGGCAAGCCTCCAGCGTGCCTGGGTCTGGGGTGGCCCCGTGCATTCCTTCAGTGCTTGCAAGAACATTGGGAAACGGTTTGAGGCCTTGCCCTGCTCCATCCAGAGCAAGGTTATAGACATTTCGAACAGATGACCGCGTTTTTTCCATTTCTGATGTGCTGCACGTTGTAAACATCTGCAGTTGCCGCGTGAGTTTAGAGGAAGTAAAGTTTCAAATCCGGGTTTTTATTCACTGCTCACCTGGCAGGTGCTCAGGAGACACACTTTTGGCAAGTGGCTACTGTTGGAGACCATGCAGCTCACAGAACGTTCACATCTACAGAAGTTATTGTGGATTTGGGGGTGTTTGCTGTGTTCACGCTCGCTGCAGGTTTTATTTTATTGTCCTTAAAAGCCTTGCAAAAGTTGGAAATGAAGTTTAGGGGGAGTGGTAAAGGGAGAGCCTCCGGGAATGATGAGTGGAAAACAGTGCCAGACGAGCCCGGTGGGATGGATGGATGGATGGGATATCACAAGTTGTAGGAAAAAAACGGTGAAATTCTGCAGTGGGGCTGCTGGAGGGTGAAGCCAGCGTGTGCTCATCTTAAAGGAGGGCACCCCTGTTGGTCTTTGTTCTTCCCCCAGTTCAAATCCTTGGGGACCCCCGAGAGGTGGTCTTGGGTCCAATATGGAACAGGGGCCCACGTCCAGGGTTGCCCAGCCAGAAACTGGCAGATCGCGATTGCACAGCAGGCCTCTCCCACCCTACTTACTGTCTGCCCTTTCCCAGATGCCAGACCCAGAGGGAGGAGTGGAATCTGGAAGCGGGTGGGAAGCTTAGGTGGGAGGGGAATGCCTGGGGTGTCCTGGCCTTGGTGGAGGGCTGTGGGGTGCTGTCAGGGATGGGCCAGTGTGGTCATGGCAGGGCAGCATAGCTCCTCTGGGTGGCCGGGTCACACCACGTCTCCTCTGAAGGTTGAGGCTTTCAGCAGACTTGGGATCTGCCTCTTCAGTCCACGTGCAGACGCTGACCACACCGGCCTCGAGGACACACTCAGTCTCATGTTTCTGCGGTCCTGTGAGCAAGGCGTTGACTGAACTCTGGCCCATCTTCAGATGTTCAAATAGCAGCCAGCTTTGGGACATACAAGGGAGTGCCTCCTCTGAGGCAGAGAGCAGGTAAAAGGCTTGGCTTTCCTGTAACACACAGCCCTCCCTGTGTGTGGGTGTCTTCCGGCTCCCCTGGTGGGAATTGGGGCTGGGGGAAGATGCCGACGCCCTGACTGCTGCTGCTGCTGAGAAGGGTCAGCTCTGTAATCAAAGGGCCTTGTGTGTCATACCAGCATGCTTGAAACTGGCGGGCCACCTTGTCACCCTGCCCAGCACATGACAGTACTGTCCGCGGTCCCCCAGTGTGTCAGCCACCGCAATCCCAAGACGCAAGAGCCCTGAGAGATGGCCTCGGTGGCTGCCAAGCCATTCCTGGCATCTGCAGTGGTGAGTGTGCTGGAGAGGTCTGTCTTCACTTCACCTCTACTAATTTCCCTGAGTCCCCTGCCCGAGAAGTTCAAAACCATCAACTTATTCTGATCTTCCCGTATTGAAAATCAGATGATGGAGTCCCAGAAAGATTAATTGCTTTCAAGCTCACGAGACTATTTTTGGACGATAGGGGTCTAATACCTGGACTCCTCAGGCCCTGATTCTTTGGCACGGTGTTGATTGCCTTGGTGGTTTTGGATTCGACCTGCAGCCTTTTCCCCAGGAACCTCCGGGGTTGGTGGTGTGCTGGCCTGGGAAGGCCAGGCTGCTGCTGAGTCCCATCACAGCACTGGTTAGCTCATGGTGTGGCCAGGGGTGTGGATCCTGGTCCAGTTCTGTCCCTGCCTCTATGGCAACTGACATTTGGGAGTCCCTGGCTGTGCTCAAGTTAATTTTTCACAGCAGGCCTCCAAGTCCCTCCTCCTCCTGCCTGAAGGTGTGGCCTCACCACAGACATGCCCTTGTGCTGCTCCCATTCTCAAAGCAGGTGCGAGTCCTGGCATGCTCCCCTTCATGGAGGCAGCTGGAATTTTTTGTTTTCTGCCCAGGCTGGGGTCAGGGTGGCCTGGGGCCTGGTGTGCGACTCTAACTGGCGTTCTCTGATCTCAGGTTTGGATACCGCTGCGCTGTCTGCTTCCAAAACAAGGCTCGTCGCTGTCATTGTGACCCCGGCCCCTCTGACAGCTCCTGTGTGGGAAGATGGGGATAGTTAATAAAATCTTTTCAGTGTGTGGTTCAGCCCAGAGGGGTCTCCTTTCTTGTCACTCCTGTCTCTGCAAATGGCTGTGTAGGTGATGGGGCGCCAGCCCCCTACCATCAGGAGCTTTACCTGGAGTCTCAGAGCAGCCTCTGCTGCCTTGATGGACTTCCTTCCCTCTAGTCCTCACCAGCGCGGTGAGACCTGGGTGTGGGGCACATCTCACACCTGCACACACATGCAGGTGGCCAGGCCCATGTGTGGGCTGACACTCAGTGTGAGCGATGCACACACAGTTGACTTGTTGGAAAACTGACGCCGGCCCTCTGGTGGACTACACCTGCGCACTCCCAGGTTTAGGGGTTTATTTAGCTCATGTTGGTGAGGCTATTGGCAAGGAATGTCAGCAGGCCCGGCTTGCATCAGAAAACATGTGCGGTCATGCATGCGGTCAGTCTGTTAACTGATAGTGTGAATGCACAGTGCCCACAGGTGTAACTCCAGGCCACACCAGAAGTGTACTTTCTGGGAGGAAACCCCCGGGGTGGAGGGGGAAGAGTGGGCGGTGGCTGACAAGGTGCCCTCCCTGGTGGGGCCTTCCCTGCAGCAGCCTGCGGTTCGGTATGCCCTCCCCAGTCAGGTGGGTGTAAATCTTTTTTTTTTTTTTTTAACGTTTATTCATTATTGAGAGACAGCATGAGTATGGGAGGGTCACAGAGAGGAGGAGACTGGGAATCTGAAGCAGGCTTCAGGCTCCGAGCTGTCGGCACAGAGCCTGACACGGGGCTCAAGCTCACAAACCACGAGATCATGACCTGAGCCAGAAGTCGGACACTTAACTGACTGAGCCACCCAGACACCCCAGATGGACGTAAATCTTGAGTGATCCGGGAACCTGCCAGGGAGAAACCAAAAAGATCAAGGGCATCAGCAGGGGCCAGGGTGGGGCCGGGAAGGAGAGGGACCTGGCTGAGGGAGGCATCTCGGAACTTCCGCTGACCCCGTGAGGTCAGAAGAGTGAAACACCCCCTGTGCTCCTGCTCAGTGCCCAAGCTGAAATCCCACAAGGGGTTTGTCGTGCCCCCCAAGATGGGGAGGCAACCAGGAAGGGAAAGGACTTGGTGTGATGTCATCCCCATCTCCAGATAAGACTGGTTAGGCCCGAGGTCACATTGACCGCCCATAAAGCCCATAGCAAGCTCCGCCCAGGGGCCAAATCCCCAAGCTCAGGATGGTCTTGACATTTCTACCAGGAAAAACCCAAAGAGAACTATCCAGTGATGTGAAAATTGATTCCGTTCAGGTTTTTGTGTCCCTGGAATTTCAGACCTCACCTGAGTTCCTCTAGTGTTAATGCATGCCGGGGGACGGGGGACCCCATGGGTTGGAGATTGGGGAAGGGACATCCTGGGTCAAGATTCTCCTGAGCGCTGGTGTGGAAAAGCCCTTCAAAAGCACCAGGCCTGTCTTGATGGAAGGGCCAGGCCAACAGCTCCCAAGAGAAGAGGGTGTGCAAGGGTGCCCGCCCAGTTTAATCAGGCATTTGAATAAGCATTTCCCAGTCTTACTAGGTTGTATTCATCTTAATGAATTTGAGGGGCAAAAAAAAATCCCTTAACTTGCATGTCGGTTACTGCAGGGTTCAAAAAGTGGGTTCATTGAAAGGCAGTTATTAAACAGACTAGTTTTTGAGTACAGGCCCCCGAAAGCATCCCACGGATGACTCAATTTTGGCCGATACTCTGGCCTCCGCATGACCCAGCGGGTGGAGACAGAACTGTCTGCCTGGAGGATGCCATGGGGTCAAGGAGGCTGGAGACAAATCTGAGTCAGCCGGTCTGCCCATTGTAGAGAGCTCTCTACTATTCCTGATACTTACTACTGAAGGGATAGGCCGGGGGCGGGGGGGACGGGCTTCCTGTGGCACCTCAGCCTCAGTCTCAGCCTCAGCCTCAGCGTGAGGATCCCAGGCCACCAGCCCTGTGGTGTGGTGCAGTCTGACCTGGAGCAGGTGTGGCCTTGCACAATTACATCCTGGTGTGGCCTTGCACAATTACAAGAACGTTATTCTAGACCCCGGGCCCAAGCTCTGGGCCTCAGCATTCCCCACTCTTAATCAAGATACAAGGTACCCACCCTAAAACGCACCTAGTGTTGAGCTCTGAGAGTTCACACACATGGGGTTGGCAGCCATGACCACGTCAAGCCACACGAGTGACCCTCCCCCCCTGCTTGGGCCAAGGCGTGGGCATAGAGACCACAGAGGGTCCAAGCTTACTGAGGCAGTCAGCAGAAACCTTCCAGAGCCCCCAGTGCCTCCACCGTCGGGAGACCGCCCTCTGGGTGGGGGAACCAGGAAGCAAGGGTGAAAGCCCCTCTCGGGAGGGAGTGGCAAGGGGGGAGGGCAGCCCCTCCCCAGGGCCAGAACCCACTTCCTCCTTTACCACACGCGCCCAGGGAGACAGGCCCAGAGGGCTGGGCCTGCTCCCAGCACCCTCCCCTCTGTCCCTCTGCACAGGAAGGTCGGGGCCACCTGGCCCGGGTGCCTCCCGCCAGCAGGATGGATGAGGAAGGCCCTGACTGCGGCAAAGCCGACTTTGTGCTTTTGGACCAAGTGACCATGGAGGACTTCATGGAAAACCTAAAGCTCAGGTGAACGCAGGGCACCGGGCCCCCTCCCCCACCCCCAAGCTCCCTGGTCCCTGTCAGCCCAGGTTGGGGGGTGGTGCTTACACACACACACACACACACACACACACACACACACACCCGGACCGCTGTCTGGGTGACTACAGGGGGACCTGGCCGGGCACGAAGGACAGTCCTCCCAGGGCGAGGGTGGCCAGCCAGTGATGGGCCGGCTTCCCAGACCCCTGCCTTCCACACAGTCTGGCTGCCTTCTGCCCCCTCCTGCCCGGCAGGGACCGGGAGGGACCGGCAGGTGCCAGCCCTGACAGGGCACACAGTCTCTCTGGCCGGCCAGGGATCGTGCTGGGCCCTGCCCTACCCCCCCCCCCCCCCCCCCCCCCGCCGAGGGAAGCGAGCAGGCCCTGTCCCGGGGTGTAGCTGAGATGATGCTCAGGGGGGCGCATGGGGTGCTGCAGGGCGTGGCTGCTAGAAGTGACATGGGGTCTGATTTGCCCTGCAGGAGCCAGGGGATAGGGAGATGGGGTGGCCGCCAGGACCCGGACAGCTGGACGGCCAGGGGGAACAGAAGGCGGCTGTGGAGCTGGGGGGCACCACCCACCCGGCACACGTTGTTGAAGGAGGAGGACAGGAGAAGAGCTATTTTGTCCAGGGCTAAGCATAACCTCACTTCATTCTGACAACCTAGCCCATGAGACGGGAGGGCATCCCCAGCTCCATTTTCACGATGGAGCACTGAACCCGGCCACATGGTTCGCAGGGGGCAGATCGGGCGACAAGAGGGTGTGTGGAGGGAGCTGAGCTGGGGGACTCCCTCTACTGAGGCGGCAGCAGAGGAAGAGGAACCCCTGACAGGGACGGGCCACAAGCTGCTGGGGCAGGGCGGGTCCCAGACCGCTGGGGAGCAGGCAGCCCCGGGTGCCTCCCAGGGCAGAAAGGTCAAGAGGGGGAAGGATGTAGGTCTTGGTGGGGGGTCCCGAGAGGAAGGGCTGAGAGGTCTGAGGACGTGCAGGGGGAGGGGCCGCAGCCCTAGGCCCCCTCCCTGCACTCCTCCCCAGTCCCAGCCATCTGGGTGGGGCTGGGCGGGGGCCTCAGGACGGAAGCAGCCCGAGTCTCCTCCCACTGCCTCCCAGCCCCTTTTTCCTCTCCAACCTCGACCACCTGGCTCCACCTTTCCCAGTGTGGCCTTGGCAAATCGGCCTGTCATGAAGTGGGTGGTCCTGATTCCTGGTACCCCCGTGGAGAGCAGCGTGGACCCCAACGTGACCCTGCAGCAGGGGTGGGGTTCCAGCAGGATGGCACCGGGAAGTCTCAGATCACCCCGCACCCGCTTCCCACTCTCAGCCCTGGGGTGGTCTAGGGCCCCTCCAAGGCTCCCCACAGCGGCCCACGGCCCCAGCACCTGGGTGTACAACCCCAGTCCTGAGCGCTGAGGCCCAGCCCCTCCTGTGCCAGGTTCGAGAAGGGCCGCATCTACACCTACATCGGCGAGGTGCTGGTGTCCGTGAACCCCTACCAGGAGCTGCCCCTGTACGGGCCTGAGGCCATCGCCAAGTACCAGGGCCGTGAGCTCTATGAGCGGCCGCCCCACCTCTACGCTGTGGCCAACGCCGCCTACAGGGCGATGAAGCGGCGGTCCAGGGACACCTGCATTGTTATCTCAGGTACGTGCCCTGTTGCCAGGGCCCAGGTAGCCTAGCCTCCCCGGACCCGGTGGAGGGGGGTGCACAGGGAACCGGTCAAGGGGAGCAGCCGCTAATTCTGTCTGACTATCCGTCTGCCCGGCAGGGGAGAGTGGGGCAGGGAAGACAGAGGCCAGCAAGCACATCATGCAGTACATCGCTGCCGTCACCAACCCCAGCCAGAGGGCAGAAGTGGAGAGGTGAGAGCAGGGAGAGCTGGCCAAGGGGTGGCTCTGGGTGTAACGCCTAGAGGGGAAGACCCATAAGAGTTCAGTGGGCTCATCTGTCAGGAGGGCTCCAGGTGACCCGCGCAGGCCCTCTCAACCCCGGGGGAGGCAGGCCCAGTGCCAGGGGGATCCACCGCCAGGAACATGAAGAGGCAAGGTGCACAGGGCCGACAGACAGGCGCTGGGCCCTCAGGCTGACCCCACAGAAGGGAGTAGTTGCCCGGACGGTCAGGAAGGGCCTGGCCCGGATGAGGGCCCACCTGTCCACCTCCTTGCCCTCTGCTTACCGGCTGTGACTGGTGGGGCCACGTGGGAGCAGCTTCCTGTGTGAGAGCCCCAGTTCTTCCTGGGCCCTTCCTGTCGAGAGGGCCAAGGTGGAGTTCCGGGGGCTGGGGCCCAGTGCTGGAAATTCTGGGCCACCCCGGGACTGGAGGTGCATGGAGGTGCAGGGCGGGGTGTGCTGTCCTCCCTGCAGGCTGCAGGTGCCTGGGAGGCAAGGAGGTGCACTTCCGAGAGCACCTGGCAGGTGGCCTTCCCAGCCCGCAAGATGGGAGGCGGCAGGCAGGGGTGCCGGGTCTGCGGCCTCCAGCCTGGCCCCCCTGCCCCGCCAGGGTCAAGGATGTGCTGCTCAAGTCCACGTGCGTGCTGGAGGCCTTCGGGAACGCACGCACCAACCGAAACAACAACTCCAGCCGCTTTGGCAAGTACATGGACATCAACTTCGACTTCAAAGGAGATCCTGTCGGGGGGCACATCCACAGCTACCTGCTGGAGAAGGTGGGCCCTGCTGCCTGGGGTCCGGGGGCAGGACGCACTTTCTGGGAGGTGCCAGGCTCTGAGGGGGCCCCCTCTGCACCAGGCCTGTCTCACCCACTCTGCCCGCACCACCCTGGGGGCTCTGGGAGGGGTCCCCTGCGTGGGGCCAGGGCCCAGCTGCCCTTCTCTCCTCAGTCTCGGGTCCTCAAGCAGCACGTGGGCGAACGGAACTTCCACGCCTTCTACCAGGTGAGCCAAAGCAGGGGTGTGGTGGCGCTCAGGAAGGCCTTCTGACTGCCCCATCCACAGCCCATTTCCCTCCCGGTCTCCCGTCTGCTGTGATACCACCAGTTCCCTACCCACCCTGCGGCTGGGGAGCTCCCTGGACACCATCGGTACGGTGTCTACACTGGGTGAGGCCCCCTGAATAGGATCTTCCTGGACTCTGGTGGTGTTTATATCATGCCTGACTGCTGAAGCGGGATATTTCTGTACTCCCGTGGTGTCTACAGCATGTCTGACTGCTGGACTCAGGCAGTGTCCACACTGTCAATGAACTCCCTCGGTTTTGTCCTCCTGCACGTCTGCGGGGGGAGTCCTTGGAGTTCGGAGGGCCTGACGAAGGGGTGTGCCTGACCTCCAGGTCCTGCGGGGCTGTGAGGACTCACAGCTGGAAGACTTGCACCTGCAGAGGAACCCCGCCCTGTACAGCTTCACCCGGCAGGGAGCGGGGCTCAATGTGAGTGGGGGTGGGGCTCCGCAGGAGCACCAGGGTGCCCAGGCTCCATGGCGCCAGGTGCCAGGGCACTGGGTATAGGCAGGTGGCAGGACCATAGAGGCCCCGATTTGACGGGGATCCACGGGGAGGAATTGGGGGCTTTGCATGGGGAGGGGTGCAGCAGGTGAGCAGGCAGGACAGGTCAGAGGCATCACGGGCTCAGCGTGGCACCGGGAGGCTGAGCCCCTCCGTCTGCAGCCCTTGGACAGTGACGAGAGGAGCCACCACCAGGCAGTGATGGAAGCCATGCGGGTGATCGGCTTCAGTCCCGAGGAGGTGGACTCCGTGCGCCGGATCCTGGCCGCCATTCTGCACCTGGTGAGCCCGGCTAGGGGCTGAGGGGCCGTGGTGTCCTAGGGCCACCCCTGGAGGAGGAGACTGGCCTCTGGCAGTCCAGCCCCATAGCCAGCCCTCTCCTGGAGGCCGCCCCGAGCTGGGGGTTTTGTGTGCCCACGTACGGGTCAGGCCTGCAACATGCCACGTCCGTGTCTGGCAGGTGAGCCTGCACTCAGCAGGCTCAACAAAGCTGAGCATCCTGCGGATGCCTCTTGCACCTGTCATTTGAGGTCTGTGTGGCTTTAGGCAGTTGCTCCACCCCTCTGAGCCTCTCTGTGAGGTGGCTTGAAGAGCAGGGGGCACATAGACCGTGCAGGAGGACGCAGCAGGACCACGGATGTAATGTTCTGGGTGGGAAGCCTTGGAGAAGGCTCTACTGTGCACTGTGGGCCACTCCCTCATCTGGGGCCACTCCCCTGGCAGAAGCCAGGCCCCCCCACACCCCTATCCCTGCCTGTCCTTTCTTCTCCCTGGGTAGAGGTGTGCAGGCAGGCTCCTCTGGGATTTGGGACGGGGAGCCTGACTGTCATGGCTCGCTATCACCAGGGAAACATCGAGTTTGTGGAGATGGAGGAGGGCGGGCTGGAGCAGGGGCATGTGGCCGTGGCCGAGGAGGTGTTGGTGGACCACGTGGCCGAGCTGACGGCAACGCCCCGGGAGTCGGTGATGCGCTGCCTCTTGTCTCGCACTGTGGCCTCAGGAGGCAGGGAGCTCATTGAGAAGGGGCACACGGCTGCAGAGGCCAGCTATGCCCGGGACGCTTGTGCCAAGGTACTCTGGGGGCAGGCTGTGGGGAGGGGAGGCGGGGACACCCAGGAGGCCTTCCCAGAGGAGGCAAGGACAGACGCAGCTCAAAGCAGCTGGCTCCTGGCCTACCCCCAGGCAGTGTACCAGCGGCTGTTTGAGTGGGTGGTGAACCGGATCAACTGTGTCATGGAACCCCGTGGCCGGGACCCCCGGCGTGACGGCAAGGACACAGTTATTGGCGTGCTGGACATCTATGGCTTCGAAGTGTTCCCTGTGAACAGGTGGGCGGCCCAACCACCGCATCCCACGCTCTGACCCCAACCTCTAGGGCCGCCTTAGTCCCACGGAGCTCCGCAGGGCTAGGGAGCAGGATGTGCGGCGTCTGTCTGTCTCAGCTGGTCCCTAGCCCCAGGCTCATGCCCCCGAGTGTGCCTCAACTGTGCTTCCCATCCAGTGGTGCCCAAGAAGGCAAGATTTGGGGCTCTCTTCCCCCGGCCATGACTCCCAAATCCACTCTGGAGCATTGGCAGGGGTGGGGGGGGGTGGTCTGGAGCGGGAGATGCTCCCCCACAGTGGGGCACCTCAGGGGAACTTCAGGGGAGCTATTCCGGGAGGGGCCGCCGTGGGTGCATGGGCTCTACACAGAGCGAACAGCCCCAGACGGGCCGGCAGGGTGAGTGCAGGGCGTAACCGCAGGCCCCTCCGCTGCCCGCAGCTTCGAGCAGTTCTGCATCAACTATTGCAACGAGAAGCTGCAGCAACTGTTCATCCAGCTTATCCTGAAGCAGGAGCAGGAAGAGTACGAGCGGGAGGGCATTGCCTGGCAGAGCGTGAGTGCCGGCAAGGGTGTGCGGGGGCCACGGGGGGGGGTGTGCACGGGGGCCCTGGGGCACAGAGTGGCCCAGGCTCACTGGCACACTTGGAGACGCCAGCCGCTCTGCAGGTGGACTACTTCAACAACGCCACCATCGTGGACCTGGTGGAGCGGCCCCACCGTGGCGTGCTGGCCATGCTGGATGAGGCCTGCAGTGCCGCGGGCACCATCACTGACCGGATCTTCCTGCAGAGCCTGGACACGCACCACCGCCACCATGCACACTACACCAGCCGCCAGGTGCTCCTCTGCCCCCTGCGGCCGCCCCCGCCCCACCTGTCCCCAGCTGGTCCCTGTCTGAGCCCCACAGGCACCGTGCTGCCTGTCTTGGTGGGACCTTGGTGGCCGGGCCTCCCCTCAAGGACGGTCTTCTGTGCCAACCCCTGCCCTGTGCCTTGACCCTGGCCCGCCCCCTCCCCAGCTCTGCCCCACAGACAAGACCATGGAGTTTGGCCGAGACTTCCGGATCAAGCACTATGCAGGGGATGTCACGTAAGGCCCTCTCACCATTTTTTTTTCTTTTTCTTTTTTTTTTACTTTTTCTTAGTTTATTTATTTAGTTTGCGAGAGAGAGTACAGCAGGGGAGGGGCAGAGAGAAGGAGAGACACATTCCCAAGCAGGCTGTCAGCACAGAGCCAAGTGTGGAGCTTGAACTCATGAACCTTGAGATCATGGCCTGAGCTGAGATTGAGAGTCGGACACCTAACCGACCGAGCCACCCAGGCACCCCATCTCCCCTTCTTGCACGCTTGAGACGTGCCTGTCAGCAGGTACACAAGTGAAACGCATGAAATGGAGGTTTTAAGATCAGAGCTCTCAGTCCTGCCTGCACCATAGAATCCTCTGGAAGCTTTAAAAGATGCTCTCATCTAGGCCCCACCCCATGCTGGTGCTGGGGGAGGGACACACTATTATGGAGGCGTCCTCCCTGGAGGTGCAGGTTGGGAGCTGGGGGTGGGGCGCAAAGGGGCCAAAGTCAGTGTTTCCAACAAGCTCAGTACCAATGCCCGCGGAGTCCTTCAGACATCTCCGTGCTATTTTTACAAATTTACCTGTTGCTCACCTCATCCTGACTGGGACTTGAGGTGGCCCACAGGGAGAGGCACAAGTGTCTACTTGTCCCTCACAAGGACAAGAAGCGGAGAAGACAGTGCAGCCAGAGGTCAGACCCCATGCCCGCAGCCTTTGCTGGAGCCCCAGGTGGAGCCAAGAGTTTGGCCCTGAGCGATTTCTAGCCTTTGTCATCAAAAGGCAAGACAAGGAATCTGAGGTTCTTGGTACCACAGTCAAAACAGACCAATGAGTCAGGAGTTCCTCATTTAATTGCTGCCACTGATACTTACAGAAACTCAGTAGGCACTGTTCTGAGCATGTGATGTGTATCAGGGCACAGACGGGTTGTCACTGGTCCCAGGCCACACAGCACGTATGCACTAGAGCCAGGGTTCAGTGCCGTGGGCACAACCACCGACTCATATTCCTGGAGGAAGGCTCTCAGAGAGGGGAGTCTTATGTGGGTGTTGGAGGGGGGAAGGGGGGAGGCTGGTGGGGACTTCCTGGGGCTGTCAGAGGCCCCTCACCAGCCCTGCCTCTGCAGGTACTCAGTGGAGGGCTTCATCGACAAGAACAGGGACCACCTGTTCCAGGACTTCAAGCGGCTGCTGTACAACAGGTGTGTGGGCCAGAAGTGCAGGCCGAGCCCCAGGGCTTCAAGCACGACATGCTTTCAGACGCCCAGGTCTGACACCCGCCTCATGGGCTGACAGCCTGAGGTTTAACACGGAGGCCACAAAGCTTACCAGTGGCAGAGCTGGGGCGGGGCTGCCCTCCAGAGGGCGGCTGGGGATGTGGCCTGTGTTTGCAGCTCAGACCCCACCCTGCGGGCCATGTGGCCAGACGGGCAGCAGGACATCACAGAGGTGACCAAGCGCCCCCTGACAGCCGGCACCCTCTTCAAGAACTCCATGGTGGCCCTGGTGGAAAACCTGGCCTCCAAGGTACTGCCTCCTGCCCCTGCCCCCGCCTTGGATCTTTCCAGGTCCTTCTGTCTGTGCCTGTGCATCAAACTGCACCCCCCCCCCCGCCGACTTCTGCACATCTTGGGAAAGGTAGTGTTCACCTCCTGCAGTGAGCTGCACCCCACCCCCACGCCCACCCCCACCAGCCAGCAGGAACCCGCCACAGTGCCAATGACATGTCCTGGGCTGGGCTGAAGCCTGAGTAAATTCGTGGTTTGAAGCCTCTTTCCTGTCCCCACCGCCTAGTGCATGGGCGGGACTCACAGGGACAGGAAAGCAGCTTCTTGGGGAGCTCAAAGTCAAAAGGGCCCTCAGGAAGACCCCAGAGCCTGCTTAGCCACAGAACATCTGGACATTCAGCCTGGCCTCTGCGGAGGCAAGAGGGAGGCCGGCACAGCCCCTCAGCCTCCCCTTTCCCCTGCAAGAGCCCCTTCCCATACACACAGTGAAGGAGTGGGGCAGGGGGCACACCTGCCAGGTGGCCGGGTGGGGGGGCTGACGCTGGTCTCCCTGAGTGTCCTCTGTCATGGCAGGAGCCTTTCTACGTCCGCTGCATCAAGCCCAATGAGGACAAGGTGGCCGCAAAGCTGGACGAGGGCCACTGTCGCCACCAGGTCGAGTACCTGGGGCTGCTGGAGAATGTGCGTGTCCGGAGGGCCGGCTTTGCTTCCCGCCAGCCCTACCCTCGGTTCCTGCTCAGGTACCACTCCCTGTGACTAGGAGCCCCATCCCCCCAGTGTCTGTCCCCCACGGGCTCCAGTGAGGAGTCTGAGGGGTAGGCAGAGGGTCCCAGACGCAGCCAGGGCCCCTCAGACGCAGACACGCAAGACACTGGCAGCGAGGACCCTTGCAGGACAGGGGACAGGGTGGCCGTGGGCTGGAGTGAGTGGCATGTGGGGCGGTGGCATGGGCCAGGTGTGACAGGCCAGCGTGGGGCGACTCCACACCTGTCCCTAGAGCATGGCGCCCACCACCCCGTCCTGCATCACAGGTACAAGATGACCTGTGAGTACACGTGGCCCAACCACCTCCTGGGCTCCGACAGGGCAGCCGCGAGTGCCCTCCTGGAGCAGCACGGGCTGCAAGGCGATGTGGCCTTTGGCCACACCAAGCTCTTCATCCGCTCACCCCAGACTTTGGTCACACTGGAGCAGAGCCGCGCGCGCCTCATTCCCATCATCGTGCTGCTGCTGCAGAAGGTGTGCTCAGCTGGGTGCCCACCATGGAGAGTGTGGGGAGAAAGGTGTTCTTGGGGGGAGGCAGGAATGGGTGTGCACCTTGGGGGGAGGGGGGAGGGGTGTGCACCTGGAGGGGGGAGGGATGTGCACCTGGAGGGGGGAGGGGTGGGTGTGCACCACCTGGAGTTGGGGGTGTGCGTGCACCAACGGGCCCACAGGCACACCTCGAGGCACCACAGGAATCCCCTTTAGCCAGAGACAGACCAGGACTAAAACTGACTTAATCAAAAAGTATGGCTGTGGTTCAGTTCACCTCAGTCCTTGAGGCTGTCAGTTCCAGGCTGGGGTGGATCCAGGTGCTCAGAACAAGATTTTTAGGAATCTGGCTGCCATCTTTTTATCTTCCTTTTTTTTTTTTTTTTTTTTTTTTAACTTTTTTCTTCTTTATTCTAAAAGTCTTGGGACCTGGACAAAACCATGCATGCTGGTGCTCCAAACTCCCCCACCTACTCCCCGCAATCAGTTGTGTCACCCTGTGACCAGTGTGGTTTTCTGCAGACACCTGCACCCCACCTCAGTTCTGTTCAAGCAAATCATTTTGTTTAGAGTCGTTTCGGGATGTGTTTCTAAAGGATGGGGATGCCGCCGTGTCTCTCCCTGTTTAACATTTTAAACCTACTGAAAAGTCAACAGATTTCTCTGATTACTTACTATCCACCTGGACTGCTACATCCTGTGCCCCCTACCGCACCTCTGTGCGTCTGTCCCCACACCCACATTCAGACACTCATACACGTGTATTTCTATTTTCCTGAATTCTATAAAGTAATGACACCCCCAAATATCTCAGCACACATATCCTAAGAACAAGGATGTCAAACCATGCTGACCTTAGCAGACAAGAAACCTAACGCTGATAAAACATCATCCATATATCTGAATCACACGCAGCCTGTGTTCAGGTTTCCACAAATGTCCCACTATTACTTCTCACATCTTTACAAACCCAGCCAGTGACAACACACTGCATTTAATAATTGTTAGCTTTGCTCTCTCTCCTAACACATACAGACTGTTTTTAGGAACAGGACACAATACCTCTGTCACAGAAACGGGACTCAGGAGGCTCACACTGGGTCCTTGTGGCCCGATGTTTCCAGGGCTGTCCACAGTGCCATCCATCCTGTCCTCCATCTGTTTGAGTATGGGCTGCCTGCTGTGGGGCTCCAGTCTGGGTTTTCATGGTTGTATTCTTGGGGTGCCCCCCATCTTGGGGCCTCCTGGGGTTGGAAGTCAGACCTGGGCCAGCTCAGCTCAGCCCCTCATGGGGGGAGAAGCACCCACACCTGCGGGTGTCGGATCTTCCTTCTAAGGGTGTGCAGCGGGAGCTCTCCCAGGGGTCAGGCAGAGGCCCCGACAGGCAGGGCCGTGTGCCCACTTGGGAAGCAGCCTGCCGCCAGGTGGAGGTGGCCCCTGGGCAACACAGACAGGTCAGCCTTGCCCAGCAGCAGGCTGTGGGTGGAGGGGGTGGGGGCCTGGCCGGGCCTGATGAGAGCCTGGCTGGCCCCCCAGGCATGGCGCGGCACGTTGGCCAGGTGGCGCTGCCGGCGTCTCCGGGCCGTCTACACCATCATGCGCTGGTTCCGGAAGCACAAAGTGCGCGCTCACCTGGCGGAGCTGCACAGGCGCTTCCAGGCCGCGAGGCAGCCCCCCTTGTACGGCCGGGACCTGGTCTGGCCGATGCCCCCTGCTGTGCTGCAGCCATTCCAGGACACCTGCCGGTTGCTGTTCTGCAGGTGCGAGCCCTCAGCCCCACCCCTGCGCTCTCCCCCACACAGCTAGTGCCCACTGAACCCCCGGTGCCAGTCACCTGCACCTCGCAAGCCCCATTTCATAAGCGGGAAAACAGGAGGCCGTGCACATTAGCTGGGTCCCCACACCCCCACGGTCATCAGCAGAGCCCCGAGGTCTCCTTGCTGGAAGCCTGCAGAGGACGGTGGCTGGCTGGGGCCAGGCAGTGGGGGAAACAGCATCTGAGTAGAGCTCTGAAGGTTGGGCAGGAGTTCTCCGGGAGGGAGCCCCAGCAACTGCTGTGCTCAGACCAGGGAGGCTGAAACACAGGGCGGCCAGGGCCAGGCTGAGAGGCTGGGCCTTGTCCCATGGGGGAAGGGAGTAGAGGCCATGCATGTGAGTTCTGGGGGGCAGGACCTGGGATGGGGTCCATCTGACCACCAGGTTCCCTTCAGGTGGCGGGCCCGGCAGCTGGTGAAGAACATCCCACCTTCAGACATGGCCCAGATCAAGGCCAAGGTGGCTGCCATGGGGATTCTGCAAGAGCTGCGGCAGGACTGGGGCTGCCGGCGGGCCTGGGCCCGGGACTACTTGTCCTCTGTGAGTGCTGGGACAATGAAGGCTGGGCACCAAGGAAAGGCTCAAGGCTAGACCTTGCCGGTGTCCACCCCCAGTGTCTTCTCCCAGGGCTTGGCTGTCCAGCCGGCTTGGAGGCCATGCCCCTCTGCCAGCCCCTTGCCTCTGAAGTTTCAGCTTTCCACCCAGAACCAGCTGGCCTGGGCTTTACTGAACATGGTCTCCTCCACCCTCTGTCCCCCACCCACCCCCTTCTTGGGCTCATGCACCCCTATGCCATGGCTCCCCTTGGCCCTCACACAGGCACCGGGAGCTGTGCCCCTGGCCCCATTCTACAGGGGATGAAGGCCAGGGGCTCAAAGTTTTCCCTGGTCCCGTCTGGCCCCTGCCATCTCAGCTTCTGGGCTGGTGGGCAGCAGTGGAGGGCACAGGCCTGTAGAACCTGGGGCTGCACCAGTCCGTGCAGGGGGGCCCCCAGAGAACCCAGGGGAGGCTGCACAAGGCCTCACTCAGCTTGGCTTCCAAAGCGAAGGGTAGCCGTGTGGATTCACCAGACTTACTGCTGGTCAAGCAAGGACCTCCCTCAGGCAGGCCCCATCTGTCCTCAGGCCACCGACAACCCCACAGCCTCTGGCCTGTTCGCCCAGCGACTGAACGCTCTCCGCGAGAAGGACGGCTTTGGGACTGTGCTCTTCTCCAGCCACGTCCGTAAGGTGAGAAGTGGGGCCGGAGAGCCGCAGCGCAGCCCAGCCCAGCCCAGGTTGGAGGTTTCGGGAGCTGTCAGCTCCACCCCGGTCCGTGAAAACCCGGGCCCAGGGAGAGGAGGCCCTGGGGCGCGACAGGACCCCCAAAGCACCTGTCCCACAGGTGAATCGCTTCAACAAGAGACAGGACCGGGCGCTCCTGCTCACTGACCGGCACCTTTACAAGCTGGACCCGGGCCGTCAGTACCGGGTGATGCGGACCGTGCCCCTGGCCTTGGTGAGCCCCGTGGGGGTGAGGTGGGGGCTTCTGCGGGGCCCCGCCCCTCGAGCCTACCTGGGAAGACCTGAGCTTTCTAGAACTCAGCATCAGCTCAGGGTGGCGGGAAAGGCAGGGACCGAGCCGCGGGGCCCTCTTCCCCGCACCCCTGTCTCCTGCCCCACCATGCTCTTGCCCCTGTGGGGGAGGGGGTGCTGTAACCGCGTGGGGGCCCACCTGGTGCGTTGGCCACGCCGCTGGCGCCGGTTAGACATTAATGGGTGGAGGGCAGAAGGTTCAGCGTCCCGCCACGCCAGCACGCTCAGGGTGAGAGCCGCAGGGCAGTGGTGGCACTGGGTTAGAGGCGCCCTTCGAGAACATTCCACCCTGTCCTGGAGCAAGTTCTCGGGAGCAGCGCCTGGGCCAGTCCTCCCCTTTGGGGCGGACCCGGGGCGGGAGCCGGGGCGGGAGCCCGGGCGGGGGGGAGGGGGGAGCTCGCAGGGGCCGCAGGGACAGCCGGGTGGGGAGGGGGTGGGCGGCTGAACCTAGCTAGCCCTCCTGAGCAGGTGACCGGGCTGAGCGTGACCAGTGGGCGGGACCAGCTGGTGGTGCTGCACGCGCGGGGCCAGGACGACCTAGTCGTGTGTCTGCACCGCTCCCAGCCGCCGCTGGACAACCGCGTCGGGGAGCTGGTGGGGGTGCTGGCGGCGCACTGCCAGGGGTGAGTCAGGGGCGCGCGGGGGTGGGGGGGGGCTCTTCCAGGGGTGAGTCCAGGGCGCGGGGGTGGGGGGGTGCACTGGCAGGTATGAATCCGGGGCGCGCGGGGGTGGGGGTCACTGCCAGGGGTGAGTCTGGGGCGCGCGGGGGTAGGGAGGCACTGCCAGGGGTGAGTCCGGGGCGCGCAGTGGGGGGAGCACTGCCAGGGGTGAGTCCTGGGGCGCGGGGGGCTGGGCACTGCCAGGGGTGAGTCCTGGGGCACGGGGACAGGGGGCGCACTGCCAGGGGTGAGTCCCGGAGCGCACAAGGGAGGGTGCTGCGCCGCGGATCCCACCCCGCCCCTGACGGCCCTCCCGCCCGGATTCAGGGAGGGGTGCGCCCTGGAGGTCCGTGTCTCCGACTGCATCCCGCTGAGCCAGCGCGGGGCCCGGCGCCTCGTGTCAGTGGAGCCGAAGCCCGAGCAGCCAGAGCCAGATTTCCGCTGCAGCCGCGGGGCCTACACCCTCCTCTGGCCAAGCCGCTGACCTGCCGGCCGTGCCCGCACCGCCCCCCCCCCCACCCAACGCCAGCCCCGCAACGCACAATAAAGGAAGCGTGTCTCTGCTCTTCCAGACTTGCATCTGTGGGTGGACGTCCGCACAACTGCCAACAACTTGGGAAACGTCACCCCAGCATCCTCCGCTGACCCCGTGCAGTCATGGGAAGGGGAGGAAGAGGCCTGGGGGCCCAGTTCGGTGGGGCAGCAAGACCCGGTTCTTCCAGGGACCCCAGACTGGACCCGCTGGATGTGCTGCCCACAGTCCGGGAGGAAAAGTGCCCTTTATGTTCCAGGGCCAGGGTCTCTTTTCCTGTTCCCCTCCCATAAAGCTCCTCGCCTTATCCCTACTGAGCCATGGGGAAGCTCCGGGCTCCCAGGACCACCTCAGGACAGGGCTGTGGCTAAGCGCAGCAGACACTGTCCCAGCTGCTGTGTCTCTGCTGAGTGCGGGCATTCCAGGCCCCAGGAACCCTCCCTCTGGGACACAAAGGACCTTGAGTCCGGGGCTGTTCAGAAACCACCCAGAGGAAGATGAATACGCCTCCCTCTCTCTGGCCAGTAGAGCGGGTCCCCAGCCCCTCTGTCCCTCAGTGTCCCAGCCCTGCCATCCCCACCCCCAGAAATCTCTGTCCGTAGGTGGCCCCTTCCTCCTGGGACTCACTAAATTTGGGTAGCATCCTTGCCTTGTTGTTCCCAGTTGATATGGAAGGACGTGGCATGTGTCCACCACAGCCACCTGGAAGGGCTCACAACTTCTGAGGCCTCCCCAGGGGGTGCGGCAGGTCGCCACCTGCTGGGTGGGTGGCTTTGTTAGGCTGTTCCTGCCCTGGGAGCCCAGCCGGGAGGCCCATGGAGAGTCCCACATAGCCCGCTCCCACGTCTGTCCCCAGCTCTGGTGGCCTTGGGACAAGCCAGCCCTTCTCTGAAGAGCAAGCTGACGGTGAAGGGTGCTCAGATCCCCTGGGATCCGGAGAGTCAGCTGCTCTGCACAGCGGGTGGTCCTGGCCAAGGCCAGCAGGACAGCCTGCTTCCTTTCCGGGTTCTCTGCGGCTTTGTGAAGGAGAAAACACTTCCTGGCCACATTTGGGGGTCCAGCCCTGCTGGGGGTGCTCCGTGCTGCAGGCCCAGAGCCAAAAGTGGTTTCTCCAGCCTCCAGACAGGAGCATCATGGCTGCCGGGCAGGTTCCCCGGGCTGCAGCATCTGGACACCAGCAGAGGGGTCAGGAGACAGGCCAGGAAGAGGAAGGTCTGGACCCCTGTATTCAACCTCACATCAGTCTACAAATCCTCCAATTTGTCACGTAAGGAGCGCTTTGCAAATGACACTCAGCCCTGTACCTGCCGAGGTCAGAGGTCAGTGTGAGCTTTATCTTGCTCTGTGACGGGGAGGGGACAGGTTCTGTGACCAGCCATCATGTGCTGAGTGGGGCAGATCCAGGCACACACGCCCCACAGCACACCAGCTGAGGCACTGGCTTTGCTGAGTCACGAGACTCAGCCTTTGCTGCCCCTCACGGGGCAGGGCCTCGGTGCCCTCTGGCCTCGGGTGGATGTCCGCGCCCAAGCAGGATCCCCCAGACTCCAGGCTGGCCCTGAGAAGAGGTGGGGGCGTCTCCGGGCCCGGGCCTTGAGAAGGCAGAGACATGTGGCAAGGGGCCACGTCGCAAGGGGCCACGTCGGGAAGAGCACGAGACACAGAGAGAGACAGAGGTGGGGCGGAGGCGGCCAGACCAGCAGTTTTGAGCAGTGGTGGTTTTAAGCCACTACATCCAGTGGTGATGTTTTTTGCACTGTGATAGGTAATGGAAACAAAGATTAAGCTTTCTGACCCATGTCTGCATATCTTTCCGTGTCCCCAAGTCTAGCCAATGAGCTGTCATAAGTTGTCTGAGCTTCTCTGCAATAGTCTTGCACATCTTTATCACATGAATTCGTGGGACCACTGGATTTGGGTGCTGTCGTAAATGATAACTTTTTATTTTTTTTTTTGTTAACTTTTTAAAAAATGTTATTTATAAAGAATAATAGGGGCACCTGGGTGGCTCAGTCGTTTAAGCGTCCAACTTCGGCTTAGGTTGTGATCTCACGGTTCATGAGTTCAAGCTCTATGTCCGGCTCTGTGCGGACAGCTCAGAGCCTGGAGCTGCTTCAGATTCTGTCTCCCTTTCTCTCTGCCCCCCCTCCCCACCCCCCCACTCGTGCTCTGTCTCTCTCAAAAATAAAATTAGAAAAATATAATAAAAAATAAAAGAATAATACAATAACTATATATCCAATACTAAGAGTGAACCGTGAACATTTTGCCACGTTTGGTTCAATTTTTCCTGAAATATTTTCAGGTTAATTGTAGATACCACACCATTTCATCCCTAAATATATCAATACGCACCTCTCAAAATGAAGCATGTTATCTTACATGACCAAAAGCTGGGATCAAAACTAACAAAACCTGTAATAATTCCCTTATGTCGCTGAACACTTGGTCAACGCTCAGTTTTCGCCAAATGTCCTTTTACAGTTGGTTTGTAAGAACTGTTATCAAAATAAAATCCACATATTTGTCTCAATCCTTATCCAAGCAAAGGTCCCACATGGTAAGCCTCTTTGTCCTGTGAAGTTCTCAGAATCCACTTGTGTGGTCAGCATTGTGGACCCCAAGTTTATAGACGAGGGGCTTGGCCATGGAGAGGGGTTGTCAGGAGGGGCCCAGGAGCTGGGTGAAGACCCCTCCTCCCACAGAAGGGGCCAGCTTGGGTCCTGACCCACCGAGCTGTCCCACTGAGGGTGGGAATTGCTCACGTAGAGGGTGTCCGTGCCTGAAGCATACACACTCCTGCAGAAGGGCCCCAAAATGTGCCCACGGAATGCCCCTGCTGGCTCCTGAGGGGAAAAGAGGGGAGTGGTGTGGGGGCCTGGGGAGGCCAAGCAGCTTGGGGCTTGTCTGGAAAGGGTGTTCACAGGAGAGGGTGGTCTGCCCATGGTCTTGGAAAGACCTGAAACAACGAGAGCGCCTGGCTCACCAGCTGCCCATCGGATGGGCGCAAACCTCCTGGCTGAGGGGAGTCGTCGGACCTCGTCATGGGGCCACACCAGGTGGGCCCTCGGGATGCACTTGCAGCTGGAGGAAAGGGCCCCCCAGGGCGCGGCCAGCCCAAGGGAGGGTCACCAAAAGGGGGCAGGAGCCTTTTATGGGAGAAGACCTCCCCCAGACACCCCCAGCCAAGGCCAGACCTGGTGCTGTGCCTGAGCTGTCAGCACAGAGCCCAATGCGGGGCTCAAACTCATGAACCATGAGATCATGACCTGAGCCGAAGTCAGATGCTTAACCAACTGAGCCTCCCAGGTGCCCCAGTGCTACGATTTTCACTTATATGTCTGGGTCTGTGATCTGTCTGGAATTAGTTTTTGCGTCTGGTGTAAAGTAAATGTACATGCTCATTGGTTTTCCCACATGGACATTCAGTATCCAGCACCATTCGGTGACAGTATCTTCCCTCCCGTAGACCCGAGTCCTACTTTCATTTACTGATGGTGTTTTTGAGTCTACCTCTCC
The DNA here is from genome assembly GCF_022079265.1 of Lynx rufus. NCBI lineage: Eukaryota > Metazoa > Chordata > Mammalia > Carnivora > Felidae > Lynx > Lynx rufus. The sequence continues at coordinate 61,844,097 of NW_025814856.1, read as the reverse complement.
GTGTGTCTGTGTGTTTAGAGGTGGCTCTGAGTATTACCGTGTGCCTATGTGACCCGTCACAGGCCCCCTGCATTGACGTGCCACGTTCCTGTGATCCCCACCCTCCCGTGTTTTCCTAGTGCAAAGCCTTATCTTGTGAGAACGGAACTCTCTTCGTCCTCTTTGTGATTTTAATACCTGGATTTCATTTATCTCCTGCATTTTTATTCTCAAGACTTCTAGAATAGTTCCTGCAGGGAAAAAAAAAAAAAAAACTTAAATAATACGCAGGGCAGTGAAAGTCACTATCTCCTTCTTGATCGAGGGGATGCCTGGATCGTGCTCCCATGTGGGGGATTTTGGCTTTCAACCTGAGATTATTCAGGAAATAGATGCATTTCTTTTTTTATGCTTTTTTTTAATATGTATTTTTGAGAGGCAGAGACATAGAGCAGGAGCAGGGGAGGGAGTAGAGAGAGAGGGAGGCACAGAATCTGAAGCAGGCTCCAGGCTCCGAGCTGTCCGCACAGAGCCCGAGGCGGGGCTCGAACCCATGAACTGTGAGATCATGACCTGAGCTGAAGTTGGGTGCTTAACCAACTGAGCCACCCAGGCGCCCCTAGACACATTTCTTATTGAGTTTTTAATTGTAAATGCACTTGACTTTTATCAGCTCTCTCTCTAGGGTCATGAAGAGGCTTGTCACATAGCATATAAATTACATTAAATACAAGCATTATATTATCATGTTTTAAAATCATCCAGAAGAAATAACACATGGAAACAGCCAGAGAGGCGCACAGTTACCACACAATCAGGAGGACACGCTCTCCTACCTTCGAGGCCCCTTGATACCCACAGACAGGAAGAACAGACCAATGCAAGACAGGGAGCCCACAGCACAATTCCATTCTAAGGTTATGAAATATGGTAAGAACAGCAACAAAAACTGCTGCCCTCCCAATAAGTGTTCTTGGGGTAAATTACTAGGTATCTGGGAGATGTTACTAAAATTAATCTAGGTTGATAAAAGTATCAAATGTAAAAGAAAACTTGATTAATATACATCTAAATAGTTATATTACCTTAGCAATGGGAAATCTTTGTTTTTTAATGTTTGTTTGTTTTTGAGAGAGAGAGCTCTCAGGAGGGGCAGAGAAGGTAGAGTAGAGGATCTGAAGCGGGCTCTGAGCTGCCAGCACATATCCCAACCTGGGTCTCAAACTCACGAACTGTGAGATCACAACCTGAGCCGGAGTCCGACACTTAACCGACTGAGCCCCCCAGGTCCCCCAATGGGAAATCTTTGTAAGCATGAGAGCAAGGCATAGAATGTGACAGAAAAATGTACATGTATGCACGTATGTGTGTTGTATGTCTGTACAGAGCTATGTGAAAAGCAAAATGCTCTCATAAAAAAGAAAAAAAACCCATACGTGAAATAACATGGCAACTGATGAAATGGGAAATCGTAGCATACAGGGGAAGGGTTTTTTGGTGTTTTTTTTTTTTTTAATTTATTTTTCAAACAAGCTCTACATGGGGCTCGAACTCGCGACCCTGAAATCGAGTCGCAGGCTCCTTCCACTGTGCCATCCGGGGGAGGGCGGCGTACCTGTGTCACGCGTGGTGCTCTGGCAGCCGCGTCCTCATGGTGGCAGGCAGGCAGGCTCTGAGGTGCTGAAGCAGTCCACGCAGGCTCCCAGAGGGGAGTGAAGGCGGGAGGACGGCGGTGGGGGCAGACCGGCTGCGGGCCAGCGGCTCTGACAGCACCTCGGGGAGACACACGCGCCCCACAACTGGCCCACACAGATGGCCCAGAGCCGGGGCAATGCGCAGGCGCAGGGATGTGAGCTGCGTGCAGCAGGCCACCACGCAGGGAGCACCAGGCCACCCTCAGGACCGTGATGGAAACGTAATGCTAAGGAAGGAGGGTCACCTGCACAAACGAGAGGAGTCATACAGAGCAGTTGTAGCTTCCTTACAGTTTTGGGGAGCCAGGAGGGGGACCTCCCCGTGGTGCACTGTGTCCATTTCCTGTTACTCACCCCTGCCCCGGAGCTCATGTCTGAGCGTGGGCTGTGTGTCTTAGGGCGAATCTTGTGAGCCCAAACCACAGCCCTGACTATGCTTGGTGGCAGCCTGTGCTGTGGGTCTGGAAACACATGGGCTGTGGGGGTCACGGTCAATGCCGGGACTGCACCGCTCAGGACCCAGTTTTCCCGACTGAGCCTGTCCTGCCGGGCATGGATTCCAGCCACCTGGGCATCCACTGTGTCCACACCTGCCTCACACAGCTCTAACGGGTACTGGACACCCACAGCCCAACGATCGCCACCTGGGGCCACGGCTGCTCGCAGGGCACCTGCACACTCTGTGGGCACCGAGAAGAGAGACCAGCGTCCACAGGGAAGCAAGAAAGTGCATCAGTGGCAGTGGAGAGTGGCTCACTGTTCTCTACTCTTTTTGTTTATTTATTTATTTTGAAAGAGAGAGAGAAACCCAGTGGGGGCGGGGGGGGAGGGGGACAGAGGATCCAAAGCATGCTCTACACCGACAGCTGAGAGCCTGATGCCGAGCTTGAACTCGTGAACCATGAGATCATGACCTGAACCGAAGTCTAACACTTAGCTGACTGAGCTCCCCAGGCGCCCCTTGCATTTTCTACTCTGACCACGCTTACGCCTCTCGGCAGGCAGGATGCCTGTCTTCTGCCAGCAGTGCTTACGTAGCAAAGCAGAAAGCCAGTGGTCAGACCCGGGGGACTTGGCTTGCCCTGGAAACCCCAAAGCCTGGGAGCTAACAGTGCAGAACAGCACAGTCCAACGGCAAGAGGGGTCAAGACACAGATGGCATGTTCAGTCTTCCAGTAGCCACTTTAGAGGAGAGAAAATGAGAGGCGCCTGGGGGGCTCAGTCCGTTAAGTGTCCGACTTCGGCTCAGGTCATGATCTCACGGTTCATGAGTTTGAGCCCCCCATCGGGCTCTGTGCTGACAGCTCAGAGCCTGGAGCCTGCTTCGGATTCTGTGTCTCCTTCTCTCTCTGCCTCTCCCCTGTTCGTGCTCTGTCTCTCTCTCAAAAATAAATATTTAAAAAGAGAGAGAGAAAATGAGCAGGTGAAGTGGATTTTAATCATGTTTTATTTAACACAATCTATCGAAAACATTATAATTTCAACAGGTAACCAGTATAAACATGATTAAAGTTTTTACCCTTTTCGGTACTATCCAACACCCACTGTGTGTTTCCACCGGATGCGCATCTCAGTTTGGACTCCCAGAGCCGCGTGGCTGGTGGAGGAGAGCATGGCCGCAGAGCTCTGGGTCACAGACACCCAGCAGATCATTCAGGAGGGACTCGAGAGAACGGAACAGCAGGGGTGGGAGGGGGAGAGGTGGGGCTGGGTGGGGGGGCTGGATCCCCTCTGGGACGGCGCGAGGCCGCCAGGGGGCGGGCAGGAGGCCCTGCTGAAGCGCCTGGTTTCTCCGTCTCCTCCTCCACCTGCACTCAGCTGCTGGACTCACCTACAGCCCTGGCCCTCCTAAAGGTCACGGGCCTCTCCTGGACCCCCCTTAGCAGGTTGTCAGTAGACGGTGTGACCTAACAATGCCACACTTGCGGGGAGGCCACAGGCCCCCTGGGAGGAATGAAGGATCCTGTGCCCACTCCTTCCACATCTGACACATCAGGCCCAATCTGAGTATTTGACCCCAAGTGTAGGTTTACAAGTTATTTCAGAGGCGCCTGAGTGGCTCAGTCGGTTAAGCATCCGACCCTTGACCTTGGCTCAGGTCATCTCACTGTTTCCGAGTTCAAGCCCCACATCAGGCTGTCCGCTGTCAGTGCAGAGCCCACTCCAGGTCCTCTGTCTCCCTCTCTCTCTGCCCTCCCCTGCTGGTTCTCATTCTCTCTAAGTTAATAAACTTTAAAAACTAAAAAAAAGGACGTTATTTCAGATATTAAATTAACAAAAATTCCTTCAAGGACATTTGAAGACCTAATTGGCTTTATTCAATGATTCACGAATCAGGCAGCAACCCATCCAGCAAATACAAAGGAGTCCCAAGGAGGGAGCTGCACAGGACATCCGTATCTAAAGGCAGAGCGGGGGCAGAAAGAAGGAAATTATTAGCAAGGAAGGCGTCACTTCCGGCAAGGTGGCACTCCTCAGGGGAAGGGAAGGGGTGTATCGGCAGATTAGCGCCTGGTGCTGACAAGAAATCCCAGGTCGGCTAGTGAGAGGTCACATTTCTGGGGGGGCTGGGAGTGTGGGCAGGTCAAGGTATTGGGTCCAAGAGTGCTGGCGTGGGCCTCAGCACAGGTGGCTCTGTCGGGGGCCTGCTGTCTTCAACACACCCCAAGGTGACTCTCATTTCTCACCTGGGGGAAACAGCCTCTTTCCGCCAAAGACCCTAGGGAGACAGGAAGGGCGATGAGCCTCTTCCCTGAGGCCACTCTCAGATTGTAGTTCCCCACAGGGAGATGCCAAGGCCCTGTGGTCACCAAAGGAATCCGGCACAGCTGGCGCCAGACCTGGAAGGGGCCACAGGCCTTCTCATCTGGGGGAAGGTTCTGGTGGCAGGCAGGGGCTTCTCCCAGTGTGGTGGGTGGGCCCTGCAGTGGGGCACCTGGTCCTACTCAGGCCACGTCAGGAGACCCGCTGTGCCACATGGGTCAGAGCCCAAATGCATAGAAAGTTTTCTTTCTTGCTGAGCTGAAATCAGACTTTGTGGCAGCTAAGTCCCACACGTCACCCACCACGGAAGCCCCTTCCACATGAGCGTCCTTCCGTGTCTGAGACTACCTCGGTCTGCCATCCTTCCCCAGCCTCCCACCCCACCCAGCCCCAAATTCTGGCAAAAATGCCCGAGTTCCTTTAAAGTTCCAGGCCCTCTTCCAGCCTCATCAAACTCCTCGAACGTGGCCTCGAACATGGCCTCAGGGCTCTGGTCACCCAACGTGTCCCTGCGTTCTGAGCAGCACGGCACTTGGGCTTTGCCTTTCTTCTTTCTTTTTTGTAAATTTTTAAAAATATTTTAGAGAGAGAAAGAAAGAGAGCAGGAGAGGGGCAGAGAGAGAGAGCGAGCAAATCTCAAGCAAGCTACATGCTGAGCTTGGAGCCTGACGTGGGGTTCAATCCCACGAACCATAAGATTACAACCTGAGCCAAAACCCAGAGTCAGACACACAACCGACTGAGCCCCACAGGCGCCCCTGCTTCTTCTCTTTTTTAAATTATGGTAAAATACACATAATATAAAATCACCATCGTAACCGTGAAGCGTGCAGCCTTGTGGCACCGATCACATTCAACTGTGGTGCAGCCACCACCGTCCAGCCACTGAACCTTCTCATCCTCTTGCAGTGATACTGTGCCCTTGAAGCGCTAACTCCCCGCCCCTCTCCAGCCCCTGGGACTCACCGTTTCAATCTCTGCTCTTTCACAACTGGCTTATTTCAGCTGGCATAGTGTCCTCAAGGTCCGTCCATGCCTTAGCGAATGGCAGGCTCCCCTTGTAAAGGCCAGATCACGTCCGTTGTGTGGACGACCAGTGACGAGCCACGCATCCCTGGCCCAGCACGGCACCGTGGTGCTCCCGCCTGCAGGCTAGCATAATGCTATTGTGAACACAGTGTTTGGGTGTGCAAATGCCTCTTCGTGCTTTCAGTGCTTTGGGGCACATAGCTCAGAGTGGACTTGCTGCGCCACACGGTCACTCTATGTTTGCTTCTTTGAGGAAGTGCCACGCTCTTCCCGTCCCCAGCAGCCCGCACCCCGTTTCCTTCTTTTTGTAACAGCCATCCTGCCGGGTGTGACAGGTTCGATTTGCATTTCCCAGATGATCAGTGATGCTGATCATCTTTCCAGGTGCATAACGGCCATTCGCGTGTCCTCTTTTTGTTAAAATTTTTTAATGTTTGTTTATTTTCTAGAGAAAGAGACACAGTGTGAACAGGGGAGGGGCAGAGAGAGGGAGACACAGAATCCGAAGCAGGCTCCAGGCTCCAAGCTGTCAGCACCGAGCTCGACACGGGGCTCGAACCCACGAACCATGAGATCATGACCTGAGCTGAAGCCGGATGCCCAACCAACTGAGCCACCCAGGTGCCCCGAGATTTTTTAAAAATGACCTCTAAACCCAATGTTGGACTCGAACTCACAACCCCAAAATCAAGAGGCATATATTCCACTGACTGAGCTAACCAGGAGCCCCTGAGAATTTAAAATAAAAGGAAAAATCACCCACAGTTTTACCATGCCTGAATCCAGTGAAATAAAATTATACATTTTCCTTTTTTTTTTAAATTTATTTATTTTGGGAGGGGGTGGGGGAGAACATGAGTGGGGTGGGGGCAGAGAGAGAGAGAGAGAGAGAGAGAGAGAATCTCAAGCAGGCTCCAGGCTCCGAACTTTCAGCACAGAGCCTGACGCAGGGCTCTATCTCATGAGCTGCGACACGAGATCATGACCTGAGTTGAAATCAAGAGTCAGACACTTAACAGACTCAGCCACCCAGGCCCCCTATTTTTTTTCATTTTAGAGAGAAAGTACACACACAAGCGAGAAAGGGGGTGGGGGAGGGAGAAGAAGAGAGAACCCCAATCAGGCTCCACACTCCACTCACAGCATGGAGCCCAACTAGGGGCCCAACCCCACGAACCAGGAGGTCAGACACTTAACAGACTGAACCACCCAGGTGCCCCAATTTTTTTCATTTTTAAATTTCCTGTAATATTTTAGTGAGGCTTTAATAAATGCTACTTTAAAAAGACTTCATTTCTATCTCCTGGATTGTAAGTTGACTTAAGCCTGGAAGCAGTCATCTGGTGGACGTGGGGTGGCATCTGGCTGGTACCCCAGCGGGCAGGCAGGAAAACACTAAAGTGATTGGAAAGAGAGAGAGGGAAAGTGTGATCCCCAGGACCCGGAGGAGTTTGCCCTTTTGTCCTGTGAAGACAGGAGAGTGTCCGGGCTTTGGAAATGAAGGCATTTTCAAGGCTCTGGGCTGTGACTCTGACCCGCGGTGTCGGGCTCCATTTTGGGGTAAGTTCAGCCACAGCACATGCCTCAGGAGCAGATGGCGTAGCCGAGCCTCCAGCAGTGGGGACAGCAGGGCCAGGCCTGAGGGGACCTGGGGGGCGGGCCTCAGTCACATGGAGTCTGAGGTGGAGGCAGGACGGCCAGCTAGAGCCACACAGCACTTGAAGGCACCTGACGGCGACCGGAAGGGTCAGCCTGGGGCAAAGCGGTTAGAGCTCAGAGAGCCATCGGTTCCCCCAAGGAAGATGTGAGGGGCTGTCAGGATCCCCGGGGGGCTGGGGCAAGGGGAGGTGACCAGGTTCCAGGATCCCCAGGGGGCAGCAGGGAGTGGGGCGGGAGGCGGGGGGGGGGGGGGCGGGTGATGGCTGATGGCTGGGCTCTTGGGATCCCAGGGGGGAGGCAGGGAGAGGTGCCCAGCGTGGAGAAGAGATGCAGGGCTGGGGTGTGGGGACAGCTTTGTGGGAATCCAGGCAGCGAAAGCCCAGGCCACCGTCCACCACAAGGTCCACAAGCTGTCCCTGAGGCCCAGGGCAGGGGTGGCAGTGTGAGTGAGGTGCAGGCAGCATTGGGCGCCCTCCGAGATTGACCTCCCCAGTGAGAAAGGATCCATTTACTGCTCACTTAACTGAAAAGACACTCATTGCCCCTCGGCGTCTGGGGGACGTGTGGGCAAACACAGGTGTGCGGTGACTGCTGCCAAGGAGCTGGCCGACCTCCACCTAGACCCTGAGGCGCTGAGCACACAGAGGGGGCCCAGGGCCCACTTCCCTCACCAGTGACCCTCAGATCCAAACGTAGTGTGTGTGGAAGCCCAGAAGCTCCCCCAGCCCATCCTCTACTCCTGCTTCTTCCTGCTGGGATGGCCCTGTGCTGTCTTCATAAACTCACTCTCTTTATTCCCCATTCAGATCCAGCAGCCTCTAGATACTGGGGAGTGACAGGAGGTTCTCTGCCCCACTCAGTTAGAATTGGGGTGGGTCTCATCCCAGACTAATTCTATCAGGACACATGGATCCTGGACTCCAGTGTGCAGCCAGGCTGATGGCCACGGGCCAGGGGACACTACAGCATTTGCCACACGCTCGTACATCAGCACACAGGCCATCGCTAAGAGCACCCAAGGAAAAGGAAAGATGAACCGCAAACAGGAAAAGAGAGCACAGTTGCACTGAGGACACGCACAGAGTTCCCTGCCTGACAGAAACATGGGCAAGAGCCATGAACAGGCAGTTTCCCTGCAAGGAGATACCTAGAGCCGGCACACATGAAGACAGACATCTGCCCCTTGTACATCAGGGAAACGCCAACCAAGGCAGCAAAGAGGAAGTGTGTCTCATCCATTCTAGGGCAGACCTGAAGCATCTGGCAACACCAAGGGCTGGAGAGGCTGAGGGCCAGGGGTGCAGACATGGCGAGGGGCAAAATCAGATCAGAGGCTGAGAAGATCACTCAGCCTCTCATGGGCCCAACAGCTCAGGAAACCACTCCTGGGTGTTTACCTAAGCCCCAGCCCCAGCATGTACCCCAGAAAAACAAACCCCGGAGCACCCAGCCTGTTTGTGACAGCAACCATGGCCCTGATGCCACGTCATGGTGGCATTTTCCTACAATGGAATATTATACAGCAGTGAATGTGAGTTGACTCTAACTAGATGAAAGATGGTGTGTGAATCTTCACACCATAATGGGGAGTGAAAAAATTCAAGTCCAGGAGACCACTTATGTGATGGCTAATTTTATGTGTCATCTTGGCCAGGCCACGGTGCCAAGATATTTGGTCAAATGCCAGTCTAGATGTCATGGTGAAAGTGTCATTTAGATGAGATTAACATTTACATCAGAGGACTTTGAGTAAAGCAGATCACCCTCCATAACATGGGTGGGCCTCATCCAATCAGTGGAAGGCCTTAAGAGAAAAGGACTGAGGTCACCCAAGGAGGAAGGGAATTCTGCCTTCAGGGGGCCTCTAGACTTGGGATGCAATCTGGGTCTCCAGCTGCCCCCTGTCCTGCAGACTGGACTTATCAACACCCACAATAGTATGAGCGATTCCTTAAAATAATCTGTCCTACTCTCTCCCTCTCTTGCAACACAGGCACACCTCATTTAAATGCACTTTGCTTTGTTGCATTTCACAGATGTTGTGTTTTTTTGTTTTGTTTTGTTTTGTTTTACAAATCTTAGGTCTAGAGCAAGCCTGCACTGAAGAAGTCTATCAGCACCATTACAGCATCTGCTCATTTCATGTCTGCATCGCATTTTGATAATTTTCATAAGATTTCAAGCTTTTTTAATTACTATTTTTATCTATTATGGTGAAATGTGATCAGTGACTGTAACTCACTGAAAACTCAAATAACAATCAGCATACTTTAGTAATAAAGTATGTTATAGGGGTGCCTGCGTGGCTCAGTCAGTTAAGCATCTGACTTCAATTCAGGTCATGATCTCACCGTTTGTGAGTTCAAGCCCCGTGTCAGGCTCTGTGCTGACAGCTCAGAGCCTGGAGCCTGCTTCAGATTCTGTGTCTCCCTCTCTCTCAGCCTCTCCCCTGCTTGCACATGCATGCTCTTCTCTCTCAAATTTAAATAAACAGTAAAAGTAATAATAATAAAGTATGTTTTAATTAGGCCGTGTATGTCCTTCTCATGCATAACGCTACTGCACACTTAACAGACTGCAGTCCAGTACAAACATAAATTTTCGAATGTTTATTTTTGAGAGAGAGCACATACACATGCAAATGAGGGGCAGAGAGAGAGGAAGAGAGAATCCTAAGCAAGCTTCACGCTCCGTGCAGAGCCCGACGCCAGACTCGATCCCAAGACTCTGGGATCATGACCTGAGCCAAAATCAAAAGGCAGATGCTTAACTGACTGAGCCACCCAGGCGCCCCCATTTTGGATCACTTAAAATTTTTGATCACTTAAAATTTTGACAACTAGAATTTTTTTTTTTTTACTTTTTATCTTGATATAATTTTAGACCTGTAGGAAAGCTGGCAAGCAAGCATGTGTCCCACTCATCGTCTAACTGCCTGCTACCATCGTCCTACGTCGGCTCTGTCACTGTGCACGTACGTGTCTCTTTCTGAATCGTCTGAACATAAACTGCATCCACAATGCCCCTTTTACGTATAAATGTTGCAGGTGTATTTTCTAAACACAAGGATATTCCCTTATATAGCTATGGCACAGCGATCAAAGTCAGGAAATTAACACAATACTGTTATCTGATCTACGGGCCTATTCAGACCCCCCAGTAATTTACAGTGAAGAAGCACCAAACCACAGGTTTTCACATCCCGTCTCCTTTTCTCTGAAGCAGCTCTGTGTCAGCCGTGCACACCCTGTGTCCATGTGGTTAGCTTGCAGCACATTGTGGGGTTCACTTGAACCTCGCGGCTCCTCCTGCAGTGTGGGCTCATCTGCTGTTCCCTCAAGCCCAGACACAGGGTCTGCATTCTTGGTGGGGACCCCACAGGGACACGTCCTCTCAGTGACCACAACAGTTGGCCCCGAAGTCGAGGGGCCCTGTTCCCCGGGATGCTACCCGTGGCCCCTTGTCACACTACTCTGGGACCAGGCATGCATTCACTTCACTCAGTGAGCCTTCCTCCACTGGCGATGTGTGACTCAATCATCACGATGCTGGTGGCTTAATGGCGCTTTTCAGAGTCCGTCTTCTCTGCTTTATCACTGGGCTTTCCTTTCTCTTGTGTGTTTGTCTCAGGAGGTATACACACATTCTTGTCTCACCCAGCAGCTTATCATCTGTAGCTGTCATTACTTAGGTGGTGCTTATGTTGCCCCAGATGGAGCCGGCAGGAGTGTCCTTTTGACATGTTCCCCCCACCCCCACCCCTCGTACTCTGAACAAGTGCTGCCTGGCACAAGATACTCCAGGCTCAGCCTGCACTTTCTCTCCTCTAGCCCTGGGGCCAGACATCTCTCTGAACAGCTCTGGTTCCTCTCAGTAGAGAATGGAATTAAGAAACCAAGGGGCGCCTGGGTGGCGCAGTCGGTTAAGCGTCCGACTTCAGCCAGGTCACGATCTCGCGGTCCGTGAGTTCGAGCCCCACGTCAGGCTCGGAGCTGATGGCTCGGAGCCTGGACCCTGTTTCCGATTCTGTGTCTCCCTCTCTCTCTGCACCTCCCCCGTTCATGCTCTGTCTCTCTCTGTCCCAAAAAATAAATAAATAAATAAATAAAAAACATTGAAAAAAAAAGAAACCAAGATCAGGGGGCACCTGGGCGGCTCAGTCGGTTAAGCATCTGACTCTTGATCTCAGCTCAGGTCTCACGGTTCATGAGTTTGAGCCCGGCGTCCAGCTCTGTGCTGAGCATGGAGCCTGCTTGGGATTCTCTCTCTCCCCCTCTCTCTCTGCCCCTCCCCTGCTCACACTCTCTCAAATAAACATCAAAAGAAAGAAAGAAAGAAAGAAAGAAAGAAAGAAAGAAAGAAAGAAAGAAACCAAGATCTGTGTGCTGGGTGTGCTCACTGCCGCTGGGATGTCCTTGATTTTAGGAAACACGTGTAAGTACATTTGCCCACACTTACGTGTATGCGTGCATAGATTTCCGCATCCGTCTGTGTCTGCATCTGTGTGTGCTTGTATGTGTGTGCACGTGCACACACTTGTGTGATGAAAGCATGAGCTCATACTGCTACCTCAGATCTGAATATCCTCCTGCCCATGTTTGTAGCTTGCTTCGGGCTGTCAGCGTTACCGTGGGGCCAGAAACCATCCTCTCCTGATCGGGCCACCTTGCGTGGTGCTCAGGCTTCGGCATCACCAGCCTGCAGGAGGCCCTCATCTGGCTGAACAAAGGACAGATGGAGTCACCAGGCAGGAGCCTGGTGCTGAGCCAGACGGCCTTCTGGAAGGTGCCAGGGAGGCAGAAGCAAAATCCCCAGGAAGCTCTGGGGCGAGGGCAAAACCCTAGGATTTTCTGGATGAGATGAGAAGCCAGAACAGACGGCTGCTGTCCAGCTCTGTGGAAAGACCACAGGAGGCGAAGGGTCGCTGGGAAAGGGCAGATGGGTCCCCAAGCAGCTGGGACGGGGTTCCTCACACCCTGCTGTCCCCCAGGAGAGGCCACCCTCCCTCGAGGGCATGAGTGACTGGGTTCAAACACGAGTGACCCTGCTTATGCCCCCCCCACCTGCTTATTCATAACCAGCGAATACAATCTCCAGGTGTCCTATTTCTGGGGATCTTGCTCCTTTTCCTTTTTTTTTTTTAAGGATTTATTTAATTTTATTTTGTTTAAGTAGGCTCCAGGCTCAATGTGGGGCTACAACTCACCACCCTGAGATGAAGAGTCACATGCCCTACCGACTGAGCCACTCGGGTGCTGCGGGGTCCTGTTCCTCTCAAGTTTCTTCTGTTGGGGGTTTCATCTGTCTTGTCCCACAAACATAGTTCCCCCCACAGGCAAAAGCACTTCTGGGGTTGATGCGCGCATGCTCTCGCCTCAACGCTGGCCCCAACAGAACGGGGAGCCTGCAGAACGGGTCTGCGCACAACCAGGAAGAGCACCAGCAAGGGCAAGGCCATTCTGGAGCTCACGGGCTGGTGCACGAGGCCTCCTCCCTGCCCAGGGTGGCGCACTCAGGGCCAGGAAGCAGGAGTGAGGCCGCTCATCCCTCCAGCTCCTCCGAGTGCCAGGCAGTGGAGGCTGGGGTGCTCGAGAAGGAGCCTAGGCTCCCCAGGCTGCATGGCAGAGCCTGGTGAGCGCGGGATCAGCAGGGCTTGGCGAGTGCGCTCCAAGCTGTGCCGGCCTCCAGGAGCGCCCTGAGAGCTGCATTTTCCAGGCCAAGAGGAGCTACAAACCCTGGAGAGCTACTGTATTGACTGATACGCCCCAAGACTAGAAACTGTGCCTGGAACTCAACACCAGGGCGGGGAATCACAGAAGACAGGTGTCCCCAGAATGACAGCAGGTGCGGGCCTCTGCCCAGCAGCATGAGGCAATCTCCATGGCTGGCGCAGGAAGATGTCACTGGAGGCTACGACGCAAGCCGGCTGGATGCCGTGAGCAGAGCATCAAGCCGAGATGCAGGTGCACATGGGGTGCCGGCCGAAATCTTGGCGCCCACAGGAATGGCACCCCCAACGCCGGGGCATCGTGCCTGCACCTTACTCTCAAATGGTTCAGGGGTGAGAAAGAACAGAGAGAGATGAAGGAAAAGTGGGAAAATATTGACATTTGGGGGATCTGCATCAAAAGTATTATTCCTGAGTGGTTCTGTTCCAACTTTAAGCTTAATAGGAAAAACAACGGGGGGTGGGTGGGCAGGGAAGGAACCAGGAGAAGGGCCAGCCATCTGAGGCCACAGACCCTGGTCCCCAGTTCCTCGCGTGTGTCCTCAGCCCTGGCAAGGCCCGCTGCCATCTGCGCCTCCCACCCAGCGCCAGCTGCTCACAGTGGCTGCAGGAAGCAGTGTGCTTTGGCCCCAGCCTCAGCCAGACCAGCTGCTCAGGGGGGACTCTAGTCGAGCCCAAGCCTCCCGCCCAGCAGGCGGCCCCCACTCGGGCCCTGGAGCAGGTGCAACCTTTGGCCCAATGCCCCATCTCCTCTCCCAGAAGCTCCTGTGTCTCTCACCCGCTCTCCCTGGTCGCAGAAGAAAAAGGACGCGTCCTCACCCACCAGGGCTGAGCCATTCCCTCTATGCCCAGCTCCTGGCAGCTGCAGGCCCTCACTTCATAACCGCCCCACGTCCCCCAGCCTCAGAGCCAGCTCAGGCCTCTGGAAGCAGCCTGATGCCTCCCTTGACTTGCCTCCTTCCCCACCTGCACTCCTCCTTAGCTCAGTGACGTCTGGCTTCCACTCCCCCCAGATGGGGCATGAGAGACAGGATTTAGAACTGGCACGAGCCATCTCTGCTCCACCTCTTAGAGCCATAGCATTCTCGCCACCCTCAGCCAGGGCTTGTGGGAAGCCAACATACAGGCTCAAGTATGAAATGTGACATTGACTCCTCAGCCTTTCAACCCCCATCTGGTCTGCCTGCCCTGCCCCCCCCCACAGCCTCCTGGGGGCTCAAGTCAGACCCACCCTGTCTGCCTGTGGCTCCCCAACCTGTGCCCCTCTGCTCGACTTAGCTTGTCTGGGTCCCACAGCTGCCTAGAGGTCTCCCTTCGGGCAGCCGGCCAGCTCCTCAAATTTAACATGCCGACCGACACTTGGGCCCGCTCTCATTTGTGCCGGATTTGCCAAAAGGCAGTCGCAGCAGGTGCTTAAGGCCACTAAGAAGAAACAAACTTCTGGGGAAAGAATTTGACATTCCAAAGATGCATCAAAGTGGCCCATCTAGTGTACCAGTCACTGTGACTTGCATGGGGCAGGACCCCGAGGTCTCTGTTCGGTTCTCCCCATCAGCCCCCGAGCTGGCCCTCCCCAGCAGCCCTGGGCACTCTAAACTCAACTTTACTCCTGTTACATGTCCCCATATCTGGTTTTTAATCCTGACTCTTCTCTTGCCCCAAAGGCACGTCCCATCTCTGCTCCCTTGGGTCTGCAACAGTCGTTGCCTCCCATTCGAGCCATCTTGCTGTCCTGTGCCATGGGTCACCTCCTAGACATACAGAGCAGACATGTCACACTCCTGTTCACACAGCTCTGGGGCTCCCCTTTGACCGAAGCCCAAGCCTTTGCCTACAGGTCAAGGCGCTCCCACTGCGGTGTGTACCACCCCCTCCTCACAGACCGGGCCCGGGCTTCAGTCAAACCAGACTTCTCGCCATCTGGGAACATATGTTCCCTCTGCCCCAAATAATCTCCATCCATCTCCACCTGTCAAGATCTGTTCTTGTTCAATAAATAGCACTGGGACAATTGGCCATTGAAAGGACATTTTTTAGATTCTCTGCTTCAGAGTATACGCCAACATTTATTACAAACTAGAATTAAACATAAAATATATACAATGTAATCACATGTATTACACAACCAAACTGTAAAACGTCTGAAAAATATGAGGTTATCAAACACATGAAAGGGAACAGCATAAGCTTAATGAAATTCCAGAGTAAACAGGCAATAGATGTAATTCCAGAACCTCAGTCATCAGAGGCAAGCTGACGTAAGTGGGCAGAGAGCAGCGCGCCCTCCGCGCCGCCAACCGAACGGGCCCGGGCAGCGCGGGAACTCGGTGGCTCGGTCAGCAGGAACTCAGACAAGGAACCGCGCGCACGTCTTCGACGAGGGTCTTGCACGAGGGCCGGGTGAGGTCTGGCCTTTCATTCCTTCCCTAACTCTTGGGCGTCGTGTCCTCTCCAAGCCTGAACCTTTCCGAGCCCCAAACCTGATGTTTTTGGGCTCTCCCGTGTTTGTTTGATAGTGATCACCCTGATTTTATTTTTGATTGGGTCTTTTTCACGAACGGAGAAGGGCTGATTACTACGCAGCGCGCGGTTTGGTGCTTTGCACGCGTTATATCACGTGCTTATCGCTCCCGCTTAGCACGCGGAGGAACCCGTCACCGTGGCGACGCTCATTTCCCCAAGGAGCTCCCGCGCCCGGCCCGCCGCAGCCCGGGGACACCCGCGCCCCAGGCAACGATCCCGGGGTCCGGCAGGGGCCGATCCTCAATTCCGCTCCCCTTCCGCCCTCGCAGCGGCGGGATGACGACACCGCGCGCCCACGTGATGCGAGCGCCTGCCACTCCCTGGCCGTTGCCCAGCAACACCACCAGGTGGGCTTTGTTCTGAGTACGGATGGCCCGGGCATTCCCGCACCCCGCCCCCCCGCCATGTCCTTTACTTCCTCTACCTTTAAAAGTAATAACAATCAAAACCGCGGCACTGAAGCACCCCTGAGACACGCGACCGCAAAAGGGGTGCACAACACCTCCGCCCGCGGCCTCCCGCGCCCTCCCCAACCCAGGACGTCCTCCCCTTCCCAGTGCGCCGCGCGCCGCGCGCCGCTACGTCACTGCCTCGCGCCCCGCCGCTGCGGGCGCGGCGCTTCCGGCCGCGAGGACGTGTGGGCGGGGGCGGGTGGCGTCAGGGGGCGCGCGCCGGAAGCTGGCGGGAGCCGGGCGGAAGTGGCTGGGCGGAGCGCGGGGCGATGGGGGGCGGCGGCGGCGGCCGGCGATGAGCGGCGGGAGCGCGTGAGCGGCCGGCGGGCGAGGCTGGGGGCCCGGGAGAGCGAGCCGCAGGGCGGAGGGCGGGCGCGAGCGCGGCGGGCGGCGGCGGCGGCCGAGGCGCGGCGGCGGCGGCCGAGAAGATGGCGGACGGCGACAGCGGCAGCGAACGCGGCGGCGGGCCCGGCGGCTTCCAGCCTGCGGCCCGCGGCGGCGAGCAGGAGACGCAGGAGCTGGCCTCAAAGCGGCTGGACATCCAGAACAAGCGCTTCTACTTGGACGTGAAGCAGAACGCCAAGGGCCGCTTCCTCAAGATCGCCGAGGTGGGCGCGGGAGGCTCCAAGAGCCGCCTCACGCTGTCTATGGCGGTGGCCGCCGAGTTCCGCGACTACCTGGGCGACTTCATCGAGCACTACGCGCAGCTGGGCCCCAGCAGCCCCGAGCAGGTGGCGGCGGCGGCGGCGGGCGCCGAGGAGGGCGGCGGACCGCGGCGCGCGCTCAAGAGCGAGTTCCTGGTGCGCGAGAACCGCAAGTACTACCTGGACCTCAAGGAGAACCAGCGCGGCCGCTTCCTGCGCATCCGCCAGACGGTCAACCGCGGCGGCGGCGGCCCCGGGCCTGGCGGCCTGCAGAGCGGCCAGACCATCGCGCTGCCCGCGCAGGGCCTCATCGAGTTCCGGGACGCGCTGGCCAAGCTCATCGACGACTACGGCGGCGACGACGACGAGCTGGCGGGCGGCGCGGGCGGCGGCGCGGGGGGTCCGGGCGGCGGCCTGTACGGCGAGCTCCCGGAGGGCACCTCCATCACGGTGGACTCCAAGCGCTTCTTCTTCGACGTGGGCTGCAACAAGTACGGCGTGTTCCTGCGTGTGAGCGAGGTGAAGCCGTCCTACCGCAACGCCATCACCGTCCCCTTCAAGGCTTGGGGCAAGTTCGGGGGCGCCTTTTGCCGGTATGCGGACGAGATGAAGGAGATCCAGGAGCGGCAGCGGGACAAGCTGTACGAGCGACGCGGCGGGGACGAGTCCGAGGGCGAGGAGGTGGACGAGGACTGACGCGAAGCGCGCTTCCTCCCCGATGGGCCCCCCGCCCCACCACCGTCCCCTTGGCCGGAGAGCCCCTTTCCCCGCTCATTCCCCAGGGAGCCAGTGGAGGCGGAGCCAGGGGGGCCCCATCGGGAGAACACACAATGAAAAATAATACAGTTAATTAAGAGAAATAACCACAAAAGAACAGTCGCGAACAATTAAAAGCAGCAAAGTTCCAAGGAGCTGACAGCAATCTGAAAAAGAGGACAACCTGAGCAAAATCGTTTCGGCTTCTGTTGTTTCCAGCTGAGGTTTCTGAACTTACCAGGGTAGCCCTGGAGGGGTCAGAGCTTCACATGCCCAGGCCGTTGATGACAGCTGAATTGGTGTCACGCCTGGGTGTCCTGGCCTGACCATCTTTCCAGACCTCACTGTCATGGTGTCGATCCCTTCACATTCACTGAAATCAGCATATTGGATCTGGGTCTTCATGGAATTCTTGAGAAGGGAGAGGCCTTTATCTTTATTCGATTCTGAGAGTACAGGTTTCACGCAAAGGAACGCGGCTCCAAATAATCATGGACAGGGCAAAAGAGCAAATCAGGAAGCCACCAGGGAACGTAGAAACCCATTGGGTTCTGTCTAAAATGGCTTTGCGTGGAACCTGGACCAGTGGCTGTCTCTTTGCGGAATTGTTTTTCTGGATGCAGATGGAGTCAGACGTCAGTCCTTCAACTAGAATCTGTTACTAAAGGATTTTAAAAGTTGGCAGAATTTCTCCGAAGATCAGAGCAGTTTTACACTGGGGATTGCTGAGGCAGACGCAGGAAGGAATCTGGCATCAAGCACAAGGAGGACGGAGTGGATGGGCTGCCGCTCACTTTAGTCCACTCCAGGTCTGCAGACACCGAGGTCCTTACCCAGAGATGGTTTAGGGGTGAATGAGAGCCAGGTGCCCGTGGCTGCACCGTGCGAGGCCAGCGAATTATGGCTACTTCGGCTGTTTGGGCCACTGGTTGGCTGGATTTTAAACCGTAAAACTTGAAGATCCCTGCAAAAGGAACCGTGTGGCTACGAGCCTGAGCTTTAATGGAATGTACGTCCTCCCGGGAAAGTTGGGGATAACCAAAACTGAAGTCTTCATCTACCTTCAGTTGAATCTGTGGATTTGCTCAAACACTAAAGATCCTCAGGTCCAGAATTCCAGCATCATCTATTCTTTTAAAGTAGATTTGTAAGAACTTGATCCATTGTTTCAGTACCTCACAATCGAAGTTGGCAAATGATGGATGAGTGATTCGAGCCGTGTGCCCTTCGGAAGCTGAAATCCATCTGCATGGGGATGAAGAACGTGAAAACGCTATGTCCTGGAAGCATTTTTATACCATCTTGAAATTTCCACAAACTGGCCCTTGGCCAGTTGACCCAGCTGTTTTCCAAGAATAAAAGTTGGGGTTTTCAAGGATCGCCTCTTCTATATTTTAAATGGATTTTCAGTAAAAATGATTTTTACTAATCAAGTTAATCCCACCCCATCAAAAGGTATTTCTAGAAGTGTCACAGACCTAGGTGACTTTGAATTGAACGGGAGCTAACGTTCTTTCCAAAGTTTGTAGGTCTTCCTGTGCGACACCTTCTCAACCGGGAGGCAGGTAACCCCCACCTCCACGATCTTAGTATTTTTTTTTTTAACTGCATGCCTGCCCTTTATTTGAGCTGCCTTTTAATTTATTGCGTACCCTTTTTATTATCTTATTTTGGTATTATTCAATCTATACAATCTTTTTGTATTTATTGGGAAATAAGTGATCTACAGAAAGGTCGTTTTCACGCATTGTGGCCGAGAGGGAGAGCAAGAACTGTACATAAAATTAGGCTTTTTTAAAAATTAGACTGATTCAGAATACTGTCGATCTTAGATTTTTTTTTTTAAAGTGGAAGAGCCACAAACAATGGTGCCCTTTTCAGACTATTTCTCTACTCTCATCATCCACAGTAGACTTTTTAAACAGATTTTTTTTAAAGCTTTTCCTTTTTTTAAAAAAAACTTTCTCCGTTGCAAAGAATGTTTCCTAAATTGTATGGGAGCAATAGTATTTTTGATGTTTTAATGACATCCGTATACTTGTACTGTATTTTGTACTACAAGGCAGCTGTTTTCAATAATGTCCTGCTGTATTTACCTATGTGTTTTGAGTGTTTATTTCTTTGCTGCGGAGAACAAATCCCTGCATAGTTTTGGTAAGGGCGCCGAGAAGCTGGCATGAGGTTTGCAGAAACTGTTTTGGTTTCAGACTTCAAGGCAGCGATGGAAAGTAAAGTTGCAGCTCTCAGTTCGTTGCTGTGACTTTTTCCTTTTCAAACCACGTACGATTCCCATGCAGACCGACGCGTCTGCTCACTTCCGCGAGGGTTCCCGTCGCCCAGCTGCAGTGAGCCAGTTCAGTTCTGCAAGGGTGCAGCGCCTCTCCTTTCTAAGGGGCGGGTTGTCTTTTCTTTTCTTTTCGTTCGGCTGAATTGCAGTCCTAGCCTTGCCTTTCTATTCTGTAGAAACGACAGGGTCTTCGCAGTCCTTCACCAGTGGCTACTAAGCTATAATTAGCTGAATAGAAAGAATGTGGAAGTGGTCTGAAGCATATAGACTATATGCCAGGAGCACTACCATATACGGCATCAGCTTTGGTTACCAGAGAAATTTTCTTAGTCATTAGACCATGTAACAGTAATATATCATATGTAAATCTTTAGATATCAATTTGAGAATCCTCCAAAAACAGGAGCAAAGAATGCATAAGCTATGTGTTGGAAAAAGTAATTTATATTAAAATTTTGACCTGCCTATGTAAGATTAAGTGGTAAATGTCATAGTGGTGGGTTTTTAAGTCTTAGCCGATCTCAGAGGTTGGTTCCTCCTGCAGGGGTGGCTCAGGGCCTCCCTCCTCCCTGCAGGAAGGTTACGGGAGGGAGGGCGTTGATTAGCTGTGGCATTTCACCGACCCTCATTCCGCTCACTGATCTGGGGCAGTAGAAAGCCTAGAAGCACGGAGGCCGTTCCTTTGATGTGCGGTGGGTCCGAAAAGGCTGTTTTGGAACTCGTTCATAAACCATGCTCATTAAGGAAAATCTTGGTTGATTCTGGCCACCACATGGCCTTACAGATGGGGAGACACCCACTTTTTTTTATCTTGTGTTTTGTCATCTCCTACGAACAGTGATTTTTAGGTCTCATTTTTTTTAACTTTGGCAAACATCCCAGCGAATCACATGTTCCAAATAGTCCTGTTTCTGAGAAGCAGGGAACTAAAATCCCCTTTCAGACAATTGCTAAATCATTTCTCAAATTACTGCTGTTAGAAACGCGAGAAGTCAAATTTTAGGCACAGGATCAAGAGAGCAAAAGTCTATGACGAGATCCTACGACTCCCTTTTGGTTTCTATCATCCCTGCTGTCGTTCAAGCAGGACGGCCATCCTCGGCAGCACAGAAAGGCCCCCGTGCACGCGCTCTGCCCAGGGCGCAATGTCCATAGGCACAGCACCCCAAATCCAAGTGGAAACCAAACGGAAAACCCAGACACCCTATGTTGCTGCGGGAGGCATGTAGATGGTATAAGGGACTGTGGCCGCGGCGCACACGCGGCCACCTGTCAAGTCACTTTCCATAACTTTACTGCAAAACGATGGAGAAGCTTTGGGTGCGGGCAGCCCGTCGCCTCCCGCCGCCTCTGTTCCCTCCGTCGTTCTGCAGTAGTCGCAGGTCTTTTAAGAGACGCGAGCTTCAGTTTTCTCAAAACAAAACAATTCTCCTGTCTTATCCGAAAATGCAGGGTTGTGGGCAAAAGAGGCTGGTTATAATAATGCCCTCATATTGAGTGGTGTGAAAACGGCTGCACACTGCAGGCACCGTGGTTGCCGAGGACGCTTTGTTACGCGTGACCTTGACTGGCTCTACTGGAGGGTAGTGACCCACGCAAGGTGTGGCAAGGTAACCAATCGTTGGCGTCTGCCTTGCTCTGAGGTGGATGAGCTGGAGGAGAAGCTTGAGTGTGTAAGCCGTGCACATGAGTATTCTTCACTGTAAATTGTGTTTTCATTTTTAACCCAGTTGACGGTACTTTGTCCAATGCACAACTGATCTCTCAGTAGATATTCATTTGCAAATAGCGTGGCCTTGATCAGTGAGAGGGAAGGGGAGAAGTGACTCTGCGTGCAGGCAGGTGGTCCCTTTACCAGGGGGCCGCCTGCAACACGCTTAGTGGCGAATGCGCTTGCGGTTCGTCTCCTTTCTGACTGGGGAAAGTTCATGGTTTTGACCCTGGAGGTATGAATTCAATTGAGTTGTCTTCTATTTTTAGGAAGTATCAGAATTGCGCTGATAAGTAACAAAGTTGACTGCTTTGGTGTCCAATCTCAGGTTTTAGAATATATATAGTGGTGTGAAAACCCCACTGTTAACTCTTAAAACAATTTTAATTTAATACACCCTAAGAGTCCCACGCAGGAGGCCTGCTCAGAGAGTAAGACCTCACACGTTTTGCTCCTTTTCCACTTTGTACTTCACTTGAGAAAGTGTCGATGATTTACATTGTATATTTCCATTAGAACCCCGACATATTTCTCAAAGCTAAAGCACTTTTTGATAATGAGATACATGGGATCTTTGTGTGATGTGGGTCACGGTTTCTCAGGCTCCCTTAGATAATCTGCTTATGAATATTGTTCTGTGTAAGAAGAGTGAAAATCTTAGCTGATGTTAGAAAGTTTGTATTCTTGATCCAGAATGCGTTTTGCTAGCTTCCAATGCGCGGGAGAGTAGACAATGCTGCGTTCACGAGGTAATACGTTACTTTCCCTTAAGCCTTAAGGTAACTTTTTGTTTTTTTTCCTGTCAACAACAGCACTGAAGTTCTAGTAAGTGAATGAGATGATCAGTTTCCAGGGTTGCTTTTAGAGTACTGTAAATCAGCTAGTTGTCTTCCTAAACAGTTACCATCCCCCTTCAGTAAACTGGATGGTGGGCGTGTGGGTGGGCTGGGGAGATCGTTTGTAGAAAAAAGAAAAGAAAAAAAGAACCACGTTTACCTTAAGAAAAATACAGACACAAAGTTAAAACCGTGCATGTCAGGGCCCTGTGTGAAATTCCAGACATACGTCATGTCCCCGGTTGTTAATCCAGAAAAGCAAACTCCTTGATTTTCAAGTCTGTGCCCAGAAGTTTCCAGAACTCAAGCTCGGGAACGGGGAACGGTGGGCTCCCTTCCTGTATCTCAGTTCACTCAAGTCGCTGTTCCCAGCTCTTGGGCTTAAAACATTTTCATTACTGTTATTTTGCTAACTGTGGTCCAGTTGTCAGTATGGAAATTGGACTTGGGGAAAACAAAAAAAACAATCCACTTGTACCGTGAAGACTTACTACTCTGGAGGTTTCCAGTTAACACCTGTTTCCCTGATCCAAGTAAGACTTTTATGAATGTATTCTGTATTTCCTGATGAAACAGGGAATATGCCATCAGTGTGATCACCCTTGCTCACCCCCCATCTCTTAGGTTTCATTTGAAAATCTGCCTCCTCCTTCCTCAGATTAGACATTCCGACTGGGACTGGGAAAGCTGGGTTCAGACGGCAGCAGACACCATATTGGTAGTTTCACCGCTCGGTGGGGCTTCTGATAACAGGAGGGCAGAGCTTTATTTGAAGCAAAAAAAAAAATTTTTTTTCTCCCCCCCCCCCCCAGAGGTGATTCTGACAAATGGTTTTTTGAAAGGGTCTGACTGTACTTGTGATTAGCATGAAGGTTTGAGTCTAGGAGCAGATGTCATTCCCTACATGTAACATGTCCGCTGATGTGGATGAGGGGGAGGGTTGGTTCTGTGTTTAGGGGTGATGAGTTGTGGGGCCACCGTATCCCGAGAGAGTGGTAGATCTATCCGTGCTCCTCGTGCACGAGTATACTGTAGGCGACACGAGCCTGTCTTTTTTTTCCTGCCTTCAGTAACTTCAACAGCTAACTCAAGAAAAGTGAGTTAGACTAGACCTCATTTCCTATAGGCAGCTGTCCATCCCCAGCCTCACACTGTGTTGTAACATCAGGGGAGGTCAAGAGAACTCTGTTTGGAAACAGAATGGCAAGTAGTGGACATAACAGCAGCAGGGAGGGTCCCAAGAGAATTGAAAAAGAGGACTGTATCACTAAGCACACTTGTAGGGATTGGTTACAATTTCATTGTAAACAGCTCAGATGTGGGGCACGCACCCTTTCCTCCCAGCCCACCTGTCTTCACATCCCAAAACTCTCTGGATTTCTAGAAATTAATAGGTGCAGCAAAAGTCCAAAAACTGAAGTTGAGTCAGTACAGAGCTTACTTGTAGAGTCTGTATTTTACACGTTGTGGTCGCAGGTGAGTCTATTTGGTTGTTTTTCAGTGATTATCAATATTTGAGTAATAACTAAGAATATCGGTGCATTTGAACAGTTAGTGGGGATTTACTCTTCCTTTTGCTCCTTCATGCAAGTGTTTTTCTAGGATCACTTCTAGAAGTCCATTTGTCTTCTGATAGGTCTCCAGGTAACACACTGTCCGTTCTGTAGGCACCTTCACTGCCAGTCATGATCACCAGGGGCTTCCTTAGACCCAAGTCTCCACTCCAAAGTTGGGACTGATGTCCTACCGGTAGAGAATCTGCAGAAGTTGTTGAAATGAGTTAAAACCAAATCTTGACAGCAAGAGACGGAGCTTCCCTGATCTAGACGGACATCTAGGTATTTTATTGGGGGGATGGCTCCGGTCTCTGTGTAAATACCCACATGCTTGTGCGTTGTGCACCAAGTGTGTGTTCCTGTGTATGGATTTGTAGAACTGATTTCTGCTTCAAGAGAAGCCGCACCTTTAATTTTATAAGGTCCCCTCCACCTGTAACCCTATAAATATTTGTAAATAGAACACTAAAATCTGTAGCGTTAGGATCAATTTGGGAATATCTGCTGAGAGACCAAAAAGTTCATTTTTTTAAGTACCTTGGTTAAAGAGTAAAGATTATTCCTCTTATTTTTCAAAAGAAGAATGCACTTTAACAAACAGCTGCACGGGCGATTCTGACAAACCCGTGGAGCGCAGTGCGGTTCAGAAATCACACTTCCTGGAAACCGTTCAAAAGCAGAGTGTAGACGGGCTGCTGAGCTCACTGCCTGGAGACCGGCGACTCCGGTGCCAGTCGGTCTCCAGACAAGCAGGGCTGCTACAAAGGCGCAGCGAGAGCACAGCCAGAAGCTTCCGGCAGGCCTGTGACAGGCGGGTCCCGTATTTACCACTAACTAGCAAAACTGACAGAAAAGCAGAGAGAAAAAAAAGTGTAAGAATCCTTACTGCTGGTGTGCACTCCTTACAATAGCGGATTTTGCAAATGGAGTTTTACAGTCTATATTTAAAAACTGTATGTTTGTAACAAATAAAGTATGCAGAAAAGTGAATGACAGTCTTGTGCTGGTGTCTGATTTAAGGAATCAGGTGGGGACCGGGAGGGAAAGACCACTGACCGTCCTTGGGCTCGTAAGTGGGTCTGGAACCGGGTGCGTTGCCACCCGAAATGACCTAAAAGCCAGTGCAGCTTGCATCCCGGAGGCGGCTGGGGAGGCCCGAGCCCCTGGGTTGGCGGCGGGGCCCCCTCCTCGGTCAGCAGTCTGTGGCAAGCCAAGGCTGCAGATTAGTTTCCGCTTTGGTTCATATTCCAGACAGGCTACTACTTGCTTCCCCACCAGATTCCCAGTCCACTGGCTGCTGGGCCCTGTCCCTTCCAGTGGTGGCCAGAAGCCGCTCCCAGGTGTACCTCACTGTCCATCGTAGCTGAAGGTAAGGGGGGCGGGGAGCAGCCTTACCCCACCTTAAAGGAAAAAGACCAATGCTCAGTCCCTAGATCCCAGTCATGCTTCCTAAACCTTTGGTCTGAGGAAGCCCCTGTACACTTACCAGAGGCCCCCCCAGGAGCTTTTATCTGGGAGGCCTGGGTCAGCTGATACCCATGGTATTAGAAGTTGGATTCTCGTCCAAGCAAAAGTAAAAGTACACATCCCACCGGCTGCCAGCAGCGGCGCCTCGAGAAAAGGCCAGCGGGTGACAAGGTGAGGCGGGTGAGCACCAGTGTGGCGGGGAAGTGGTCTTGACCCGGATGGCCGTCTTGTTGGATGTGAGGGATGGGGTCAAGGGACTAGCAGGGCGTGTCATCCCCCAGCGCCCCGGGTTCGTCCGGATGAGTTAGAGGCCCCGGCCACGAGATGGCCCCTGCACCCACCCACACAGTGTCCCTGGGACTTGAGTCCCTGGCCGTGCCCCGCGAGCCACAGAACCGCTGGGGGAGCAGAGCACTGATGCCCAGGCACCACCCGGGACCCCTGCATCAGAGTCTCCGGGACACGCACGTGGTGTTCTGTGAGCTTTGCTCTACCTCTGTAAGTGCCCCAAGGGACCCTCCTGAGTCGGGGATGGGAACCAGTGGCCTGCGGTATCGCGGGGCAAAGAGAGAAGGTGGGTAAAGGGCCGGGAATGTCCGCTGCAGGAAAACAAAAGACACCCAGGATGGCGGAGGAGGTCCCAGACTGGCTTTACCCTGTGACCCTGTGCCTCTCGACTGCCCGCAGCTCCACCCACACCCGCTCGCAGCGTCCGCAGCCCTTCCCGGGGAGGCCGGGTCCCCCGCCTTTGCCCAGGGTCCCTGGCCACTTCCCAGGAGCTGCCGCTGGTGCAAGGCCGCACTCTGACCCCTCGGGGGCGCCTCCGCGGGCGCGCAGGTGCCGCCGCCGCCCCGCGAGCTGCTTTTCGGGAACCCTGAGCTAGCTTCTGTCCCTGCCTGTGTCACACACTAACAGTGTGGCCCTGGGCAAGTATCGGACACAAAGTCGAGGCCCCGCGACAGTCTGGTGTCCAGAGAAGCCCCCTGGCGGCCGCAGCCGGAATCTTAGCGCTCGACCGACAGCGAGCCCCACGCGCTAAGCTAGCGCACCGGCTGCGGAGCACAAGGTCCGCGGCGCCCCCGGACGGGCAGCCAGAAGACTGGGGGGCTTCGGGAGACGTGGGGGAGCCAAGTCCTGCGCCCCGCTCTCCGGAGGCCAGGCCGCGAGGCCGCGCGGGGGCGCAGGAGCACCTCCCTCCTCGGGGACCAACCGCTCTACCTCAGATCCCCAGGCGCCTGTCCCCAGAGCCCAGCGGGGACGGCAGAGGCGGGAAGCCGCTGGGAACCCACTCCGCCCGTCCTCCCGCGCCGCTCTTCGCGCCCTGGGTTCCGGGAGGGCGCGAGCGCACCTGCTCCGGGCCTCCGGCAGGTGGACCGGGTGCCGAGGCTCCTCGCCCGCGCTTCCCGCTTCGGAGGCTATGGAGGGGCGCCCCTGGGGGCCGAGCGCCCCAGTCTCCGCAGCTAGGAACCAGACATCAGCCAAAGCAGCCTTCACTCCTCGCAGGCCGTATTCCCCACGCAGGAGGAAAGTTCGCGTAGACCTCGCCGGTGATCGGTGTACACTTCAGCGGGCCCAGGTACGGCCTCTAGGCGAGTCCGCGGCGGGAATGAGTCCACATCTACACCGGTTCTCTTCGCTGCGTCCCCACTCCCATGCCCGCGCGTGCTCCACTGAGCCTTCCAGGACTTCGTAGGGCTCCTGCAGAAAAGCAGGCGGAGGTAGAAGGGCCGGGACACTCACCAATGCCTTCAGGGTATGGTATCTCAGAACAAAATTAAAATATTTCCCTAAAGTTAAAAAGAGAAAGGTGCCGATTTGGTTCATTTGTATCAGTGGCCAAGAAATAAAATGCTGTGGTCTTGGATCAGGCTGAGCCCCACTCAACCGGGAGCATCCGCAGCACCCTGTGTGAAAATCGGGTTTCCCTGGCGGGGACACAAATGGGCCCAGAGTCACACTGCAGGAGTGGACTGGGGCCAGACAGGTACTTCCTACCAACCCAGTGAGAGGAGCCAGTGGACTTGAAAATAGCCCGTTTATGCTATTTTATGGTTTTTGCATCCTAGGTGTCAAACTAAGAAATAGCCAAGTTAAGTAAGAAAGGGCAGTGGTCTGTTACTTGGGTGTCCATCAGGATTCCCGGGGCTGCTTCACAAGCCAGAAGCTGGGGAGGATGGACTGAAGTTGTAGGAGAGGGCTTGGCCCCCACTGGGGCCTTTTCCCGGCTTCCCTACCTTCCTACTCCCCAGACTGCCAGGAAGCCCCCCTGGACGGTCCCACCCTCAAAATTGCCCTGCCATTTGCCCATTTACTAAGCGCCTCTTAATCTGTGGGCATCTTTTTAGCGGTTATAACCTCTACACTTTCTTACACTTTGTTTTATTATAAACATTAATTCATACTCTGTTTGACACATGTGAACAGTGGAGAATCACTGTAAAGAAACAGAAATGAAATGTTCTCTCTTTCTCCAAACCCACTTCTTAAAGGTCACTACTGTTAAAGAATATAGTACCTTTTGAAAAAACTTGATAATTTAAAAACTTTTTTGAAGTTTATTTATTTTGAAAGAGAGAAAGAGAGGGGGGAGAGAGAGCACATGCAAGCAGGGGAGGGGCAGAGAGCAAGGGAGAGAATCCCAAGCAGGCTTTGCGCTGTCAGCACAGAGCCCAATGCGGGGCTCCAACTCCTGAACCGTGAGATCATGACCTGAGCTGACGTTGGACGCTCAACTGAGCCTCCCAGGCGCCCTAATTTTTTTTAAATCTCAGCAGTTAAGTGCCTACCACATTTATGTATATATTGAAAAAAGTGTTCAATGATAAAAAAAAAATCCATGTTAGGTATGTGGAATTTGAGATACAAAACAGATGAACATAGGGGAAGGGAAGGAAAAATAAGATAAAAACAGATAGGGACACAAACAGTAAGAGACTCTTAAATACAGAGAACTGTTGCTGGGGGGACGTGGGGGGGATAGGCTAGATGGGTGAGGTGCACCTGTTGGGATGAGCACTGGGTGTTGTGTGTAAGTGATGAATCACTGCATTCTATTCCTGCAATCGTTATTACACTACATGTCAACTAACTGGGATTTAAATTAACACGTTATTATTACATTGTGCCACCAAGCCAACAGCCCCCATGCAGAAATGGAATTGAAAACTAATGTTTCATTACTTTAGGCTTGATTCAGACTCAGGCAAATGCATCCTCCCTGGTGGTAAAACAAAACCTTTTGAGCCTCTGAAGTTGAGAGAAAAGTGTCTCTATTTCGTGAACTCTGATAAATGGAGAGATTGCTGCATTTCTGATCCATTTCATATTTCCTTTCAGGCAAACAACTTGCGTTTCCAAGTAAGTCATTAAATGAAGGAATGCTCACCCTGGGGGATCTAGTTGCCCTTCGATTTTGATTTCGTGTTATGAGACTCTTGTACAGTTTAGGAACATGAAAATTTTTTGTTTTTTTTGTTTTTGTGTTTGTTTGTTTGTGTTTGTGTTTGATTCTGTGACATACAGTGTTTCCCCGACCGTAACAACAGGTAGCAAAAGTAGTTGCTTCCTACCTTTAAGCTTTGGCTTGGAGCTCAGAGCGAGCCTTGATGAATACATACATTGTGTCCCTAGAATGCACACACAGTTCAGAATACAAAGGCAGGCTCCCCACCCTCAAGAATAAATAATGCAAGAACGCACGTTAGGTTCTCAGGAAGACAGGCAGACGGCAGTCCTCCAAGGCCAGGAGAGCTGCTGTCAGCAATGTGGAATGTTCTAGTGCGGCAGCTGCTATTCCCTGGCTATGAAAACCCAGCTGGGGATATCACTCAGGCTAGTGACTCATCAGGGCAGGAGGGGTCTCATTTGTCTGCCCAGCTGACACCACACCTTTTGGGGGTGGGGGTGCTACAAACTTGCTTTGGATGTACGTGCTTCACTCTGCCAAACCCTCTGGCAGCTCAGGTGTTCTCTTGTGGATGGGACCCAGGATGAAACAAGTCTGTGGGGAACTCACTGCTGTGTTTCTGCACTGCACCTGCCAGTGAGCCTTTGGAGGCTACACTTGGCGGGAGCCAGCTCTTGCTTCCCCTAAAAGCTGTTCTCACCCACCCGCCAAGGGCCAGGGCCTGACATCGAATCGAGGGCACATTCTAGAGCAGGGCTGTGGGCACAGTCATTCTTACGGTCATTAAGCCCACAGTGGACCTTGCCAAGCACCCGCCAAGGCCACACCCCAGGCCTTCCCAGGAGAATTTGGCTGTCCTTTCCAAGAGTGGCCAAAAGAAGATTTCTTGATAATATTTTGGAGAGTATCTCCATGTTAAAGTGAATTTAAGATTGAACACAGGGGTAAAACTCCTGGAATCTGTGTAGTAATCATGTAATCATGAAGGCTTTCTACTCGAGAGGCTAAAACACGGTCATTTCCCTGGCAACATTGGGGAAATGGATGTATGGTATAGGAGGACCCTGTCCGTGTAAATGTATTGTTGACTCAAAAAATTACAATTTTGCAAAGAAGAGCCATTGTGTGGAGTCAGGTGTCCCAGGAAACAGACTTGGACGTGGGGATTTGCCTTCATGGGGTTCACTGTGGGTGGCTCCTGGTGACATTACTATGAGAAAATGAAGAAAGAAGCATTAAATAGAATGGCGATTTGAACAGCAATGCAGTTCAAGTGGGTCGGTGTCAATCACACAGCAGACTCTGAAATGGAAAGGCTCTTCAGAGTCGAGTCAGAGTAAGGCAAAAGAGCCGGGCACCATTACCCCACACCCACTGGTGGCTGGTGATTGGCTGCCCCCACAGCACTGATCCCTGGGCCATGCTGTTCCCTCTGGCCAAGCACAATTCCCTAGAAGACTGCTGAGCAGCGACCAGTCAACACTCAGCTGCTGATGCAAAGGTGCCTCTGTGACTGTGTGTGAAGCTTATTCTCAAATTGTAGGGCACACAGATCCCCTGGGGGGCCTGATGGGCCCACCCACAGTTTCCCACTCAGTGGGTGTGGGTTGGGCATCAGAACCTGCACTTGCAACAATTCCAGGGGACCCCAATGCTGCTGTGTAGGGACCACACTTTGAGAACCATATACTGTTATCTAACCAGGTTAAATCCTGCAGGTTGAATAACCCGACATGTGTGGTAGTTTATCACTTGTAGATGCTAATTCCTACAGTTCCCTGGTTAGGCTGGTCTTTGTGAGCCCATGCCACCCGCTCTGCAGCCCTGGTTCACTGGAAACCAGACTTGATTCGCTGACACACGTCCTTTATAAAATTGGTAATAGGCAGGTTCTTTTTACAAATGCGGTAAAGTTCCCACCTGATTTTCTTCTGTCTGTGGGCCTCAATCTCCATCCAGTTCTCCCAGCTCTAAACAGGATGCAGAGATGGGGAGGCGGATCACTACTGTTTGTGATGAGCGCCAGTGTCTGTCACCCTAACTGCACTGTCCTCCACTCTGAATCAAGGACTTGAGAGCCGAGGGGCGACGGAATGAACTGGCGGTTAAGAAGTGACCCAGGGGCGCCTGGGTGGCGCAGTCGGTTAAGCGTCCGACTTCAGCCAGGTCACGATCTCGCGGTCTGTGAGTTCGAGCCCCGCGTCAGGCTCTGGGCTGATGGCTCGGAGCCTGGAGCCTGTTTCTGATTCTGTGTCTCCCTCTCTCTCTGCCCCTCACCCGTTCATGCTCTGTTTCTCTCTGTCCCAAAAATAAATAAAAAACGTTGAAAAAAAAATTAAAAAAAAAAAAAAAAAAAAGAAGTGACCCAAGTGACCGTGTATCGGACATGACCCCGTGCTAGGAACAGGACGCTTCCTCCTAGGTTGCTGAATGAGCGCTCACCCCAACGCTGCGCGGTGGGCACTCTTGCGGGCAGATTTAATGACCACACAGGCGTGGGCATACGCGGTGCCCTGCGCGGACCACGCAGCCAGGGAGCGAGGGCTCGGGGTCAGGCGTCCCCACGGGACGCACCGCCCGAGCCAGCGCTCAGAGCTGCGCGAGTTTGCGTTCCCCCCGTTCCCCCCGGCGTGTTGGAAGGCCAGGGTCTGCAGGTGAGCGCTGGGGGTGGGGTGGGGGAACGGCCAAGATCTCAGTTGAGCTCGGAGAGCAAGGGAGTCACCGAGGGCGCAGGGAGAACCGAGGTCTGCAGGTGAGCGCTGTGGGTGGGCCGGGGGCGCGGGGAGGGCGCCCGGGCGCGGCGGGAACCTGCTCTGGAGCCGGACTCGGGGTTGCAGGGTGCTCTCCTCTCCGCCACCCCCGCCCGCACCGGGACCACCCGGACTTCATGAGGAAGCCCCCACGGGAATCTGTGGGGTCCCGACCGGCGGTGCGGGCGCTCCCCCTCCCCTCCGCTTGCCCCACGTCCCTGCCCTGCGCGCACGCACGAACCCCGGGCGGGAGCGCCGGGAAGAGGGCGCCTGCGGCTTCGGAGAGGGCGGCGAGGGGACAAAGGCTGTTGCCGGACGCGGGAGAAGGAAAAGACAGGAACATCCCTGCGGGGCCCGTCCTGAGAAGGTCGACCGCTTCCCCTAGTCTCGGCGCTTGGACGCCCCTGAGAGCCACAGGATCGCGAGAAGGCGCGCGCGCGGGCGACGCCCACCGCCACTTCCGCCCAGAACGCAACTCAGAGACTACTCCCCGCAGAGAACGCGCGGGAAAGCGGCCACCACCTCCAGTCACCCCACACATTGGCTAACCCCGCTGTCGTTCCCGGCAACCCGCCTCCCCTGCTCGCGGGCAAGGTTCTCATTGGCTGAGTTCTGCCAGCCGTCCGTCCTCATTGGTCCGCCCCTCCATTCATCCGGCCCGAGCCTTGGAGACAGGGGGAGAGCGGCGCGTGGCCCCGCCCCCGCTCGCACAAAGGGCGGTCCTTGTCGGGGCTGGAGGCCCCGCCCCCGTGGGCCGTGTGCAAAAACAAACAGCCGTTAGGGAGGTGGTGCCGGGGGCGGGGCCGGACTAGAAGGGGGCGTGCGATTGGGCGGCCGCCGGGGTTCAAATTAGCAAGGAGAGCGGGGATTGGTCGGGGCGGCGCGAAGCGGGTCCCGGTTATTGTCCGGGCTCCGGCGGCGGCGGCGGCGGCGGCGGCGGCGGCGGTCGGTGCTGCGGAGCGGCGGCTCGGCGGCGGCTCGGCGGCGGCTCGGCGGGAGCGAGGGCGGGAGCGGCCGAGACCATGGTGAGGGCAGCGACCGGCCGGGCGGTGGCGAGTGGCGCTACCTGTTGAGGCTGCGCGGTGCCGCCTAGCCCGCTGTGGCGCCGGCGTGGAGCCCAGGGAGAGGGCCCTGCGGCCGGCCTGCGTCCCGGGCGGGTGGGCGCTCCCCGTGTCCCCCGGCGCGGTGCCTCAGACCTGCGTCCCTCCACCAAGCCGCTAAAATTACGGGTTGGCCGCGGGATCTAAAAATAGCGGCGGCGGAGACTTGTCAGCTAGTTGTTGGGATGCTGACGTCGGGGCTCCGGGAGCAGGTGCCCTGCTGGAAGGAGACCCGGTGTCCGGCAGGGAGGGACCCCCGTCCGGCGCTCCCTCGTTCTCCGGAGCGCGGACCCCAAGCCGATGCTCCCTCGGTCCCCGGGACGCGGACCACAGGCCGGGCCCCTTCCTCCCCGAGACGCGGACCCCCGACAGGTGTCCCTTATGCCCCCGGGACGCGGACCCCCGACATGTGCCCCCTCCCTTCCCGGGATGCGGACCCCGGCCGGTGACCCCTCCGCCCCCGGGATGCGGACCCGCGGCAGCTGCGGGGGGTGGACGTACCCAATTCGGGGCCGAATCGTCCGCTGGCTTCTCGAGTGCGAGCTGACCCGGGCGGAGCGCCGGGCAACTTGGTGGCTGGCGTCCGGAAGGTGACCGCGGCCCCCACACCTGGCAGAGTCATGACGTCTGTTGTTCTTAAAACCGTGATTTCACGCCTGCCTCCTTAAAAAGCAAATCAGACAGTAAACAGGATGGATTGGACACAGGCTGAAGTTGCCTATGAAGAGTCAATTCGGGCTTTTGCGGTTTGGTGGCTTTGGATTGGTAACTAGTTCTTATTTCCTGATTCGGCCCTGGAGGCACGGTGATTGTGATTTTAGATTCCTGCGCCTGTTGAAAGGTTTTTACATTTTATTCCGGGACAGATAGAGCTGAAACAATTTCTGTACTTGAGGAAGAAGTGGGAATGTGTTATGTAAGCCAAATTCAGAAATCAAAAAATTCTACAAAAACCTTTTTATCGTATATCAGTGTGATTAGAAATTATTAAAACATACAAGGCATCCTGTAGAAACCTAGAGCTTCTCAGTCCCCTCTGTTAAACTTAAATCACTGTCTCCTGCTAAACTGCTAAATGTGAAAAACATAGGAATTTGTTCTTAAACTTTTTTCCTGCTTCTAATACGTGCCAAGACCTGTATTTTTTTTTTTTTTTATGTCGTTCCGGGAAATAAACATTAAATCACCTGAGGCGTGCAGTTGGGGGGGACTATGTGCAGTTGATTTTTTTTTAGCTTAAAAATTTTAAGAAAAACATTATAAAGGGGATATGCCATTTCATTGCTTATCCTCTGCTTCGAAAATGTAGATCCTTGAACAGCTTGCCCGTCTTGTAAACCAGTTTTTTTTTTTTTTTAAACAGGGAAGCCATAATAGACTTAAATGGTAAAATTAAACAGTCCAAAGAAAACAGTAGTTTCTCTCTCAAGTCAGATTCTTGGTATTCCCCCGCGCCCCCGCCAGAGGCAAATAGCTTTTCTAATGTATTGTGTGTTCTTCTGGAAATCTGTGTGCACACATACTCTGCGTAGAAGACCCCATGTTTATGTAAGGAAAAGCTCCCTGCACTGGTACATACTTTGCCTTTTCCACTTAAGAGTTTTGTGGGTGTTTATGACACATATGTTTGTCTCATTTGTTGAAATGGCTGCATAATATTTTCCTTTTTTTATGTGAAAGAATTTTTAATGTTTTTTTTTTTAATTTTTTATTTTTTTAACGTTTTATTTTTATTTTTGAAAGACAGTGTGTGTGGAGGAGGGGCAGAGAGAGGGAGACAGAATCCAAAGCAGGCTCCAGGCTCTGAGCTGTCAGCACAGTGTCCAACGCGGAGCTTGAACCCACAAACCCCGAGATCATGACCTGAGCGGAAGTCAGACGCTTAACTGACTAAGCCACCCAGGCGCCCGTTGAGTATTTTTTTTTTTTAATGTTTATTTATTTATTTTGAGAGAGAGAGAATCCCAGGCAGGCTCCGTGCTCAGCACAGGTTCATGGGGCTTGAACCCATGAACCATGAGCCAAAATCAAAAGTTGGATGTCCAGCCGAACCACCCAGGCATCCAGCAGGTTTGGTTTACTTTTCATTCATTGATTGACCTTACCAACAAAAAATGATTTTATTCAGGAATAAAAGAGAATTGCAATGTGGGAAAAACAAGCTGTGAGCAAAACCGTAGGCAAGTCCTGGCAGGATTACTTTTTGTTTTTCTTGTTTTAAACCTCAACCAGCCAAGTATTTATCTATCTATCTATCAATCAATATGAGAGAATACTAAAACACACACACACACACACACACACACACACACACACACACACACACACGAGGGGTGGGTGGGGGAAGGGCAGAGAGAATCCTAAGCGGGCTCTGCACGGTCAGTGCAGAGCCCAGCATGAGGCTCAGTCTCACAAACTGAGATCATGACCTGAGCCAAAAATCAAGAGCAGGACGTTTAATTGACTGAGTCACCCAGGTGCTCCTATTTAATTAGTTATTTGAGACAGTGAGTACAGTTGAGGGAGGGGGAGAGAGAGAGAGAGAGAGACCCAAGTAAGCTTCATGCTCAGAGCAGAGCCCCCCACTTGGGGCTTGATCCCATGACCCTGGGAGCTGAAATCAAGAGTTGGCCCCTTCCCCCTGCCCATCCCTTGCTTACGTACTTCCTCTCAAAAATAAACATATTTTTAAAAATTAAGAGAAAAAAAAGTTGCTCCCTCAACTGACTGACCCACTCAGGTGCCTGAGGTTTTTTTTTTTTTTTAACTATCTATTGATAGTAGGATTTGTTTAACCCTTTTAGTGTAAGTGGTTCTTTTTTTTAAATATACATACTAAAACTTGCCATTTTAGCCATCTTTAATGTGCAATTACTGATGTTAAGGACATTTAACACTGTTATGCAGCTGTCACTGCCAGTCACCTCCAAAACTTCTTCCCAAAGTGAGTAACTCTCCATTCCAACCCTGTCTCCAGTCTCCTGCAACTACCATTGTACTTTCTCCCCCTCTGATTTTTTTTTTTTAATTTTTTAATGTTTGTCTATTCTTGAGAGAGTGAGACAGAGCGTGAGCGGGAAAAGGGCAAAGTGAGAGAGGGACACAGAATTCAAAGCAGGTTCCAGGCTCTGAGTTGTCAGCACAGACAGAGCCCGATGTGGGGCTGCAACTCCCCAGCTGGGAGATCATGACCTGGGCCGAAGTCGCCGCTTAACGACTGAGCCCCCCCAGCTGCCCCCCCACTTCTGATTTTTGACTAGGTACCTCATATAAGAGGAATCCTACAACATGTGTCCTTTTGGGACTGGTTTATTTCACTTAGCATCACATCTTCAGTTTATCTGGCATAGGGCGTACCACAATTTCCTTTATATAGCCGAATGCTGTTCCATGGTGTGTGTACACCCCCTTTTGTTGATCATTAGTTCCTCAGTAGGCCCTGGAGCCCTTTCTGTCCTGAGGCTGTTGTGGACTTGCCTGTGTGTTGCTGCATTGAGTCCTCTGCCGGTTTCAGTTCTTTGGGTAGAGACCCCAAAGTGCAGTTGGTGGGCCGGATGTTAATTCTGCGTTTAATTTTTGGGTTTCTTCTAAGGTGCTTTTTTCTCTCCCAAAAGAGCTAACTTCTTTTTTTTTCTTAAGTTTCTACAGTTTTTTTTAATGCTTATTTATTTTTGAGAGAGAGAAAGTGTGGTGGGAGAGGGAAGGAAAGAGGGACAGGATCCCAAGCAGGCTCCACACTGACAGCAGAGAGCCCGCCATGGGGCTCGAACTCACGAACCATGAGATCAGGACCTGAACTGAAGTCAGAAGCTTAACCGACTGAGCTTACCCGGGCTCCCCGATATGTTAACATTTTTAAAAATCACTACGGGGGCGCCTGGGTGGCTCAGTCGGTTGAGCGTCCGACTTCAGCCAGGTCACGATCTCGCGGTCCGGGAGTTCGAGCCCCGCGTTAGGCTCTGGGCTGATGGCTCAGAGCCTGGAGCCTGTTTCCGATTCTGTGTCTCCCTCTCTCTGCCCCTCCCCCATTCATGCTCTGTCTCTCTCAGTCTCAAAAATAAATAAACATTAAAAAAAAATAAAAAAAAAAATCACTACGTTATGAAATATTTCCAGCATGAAAGTTATGTTTACTTGATGAAGATTCTTCGGTGTGAAATTCAAGAAAAATAGGCAAACTTATAGAAAACTCAATTTAAATAAGAATTTAAGGTTTGACATCATATTTACATAAGTTAGTAAATAATGATATAACACATGTATATTTGAAATTGAAGAAAGGGATCACTTACAAATGTATATTTTTTAACTACCTGAAGTAAAAGTGGAGAAAATTGTTTCCCAAATGTTTTTGAAATAGCATTTTCGAGTCTTCATCTGGAGGTTTTTTTTTTTTTTTTTTTTTTTCTTTTCTCTTTCACTTAGGCTGGAGGGAAAGCCGGAAAGGACAGCGGGAAGGCCAAGGCTAAGGCAGTGTCTCGCTCGCAGAGAGCTGGGCTCCAGGTAACTGATGCCGTCATAATTCACGACTGGGTTATTTTCTTCATTGTTGTAATTTAGGACCCATAAATGTTTCATTACTTGCAAAATTATACTTGTACCGCTGACCTTTTAATGAGAGTGAGTGGTCAAAAATTAAAATCCCAATGCAACAGTCTTTTAATTTGGATTCTTCCAAATGAGAACAAGTTATGAAGCGGTGTTAAATGAGCTCTTAAAATCTGTTATTTCTAGATTATAATTATGTTCCTGTTTTTGTTATAAATTGGCCCCCATGAAAGTAAGTATGCCGTGATTTGTCTTCCGGGGACGGTCCGCGCCATGTGTGTTCACCCTGAGGCAGACACAGAGCTTGGGGGAGGACCGGGCAGTGCACCCGTCCCCTGGATGTCTCCCCTTGAGCTTCCTTCAGTTTGAGCCAGAGTGATACGCTTGAAACACTAAATACTTTCAAACTTCACGCATTTGAGTTGTTGCAACTTTGATCCACAAACTCCAGTGGTTCTGAATGAGTGAGAACCGCTCCTACCTAGAGGAGGAGACTGAAACAGGACGGTTTGCAGGCCAGACTGTAAGGTTTGGGTTTTCTTCTTGGCGGTGGCGGGGAGCCACTGAACTTTGTGGAGCGGGAGAGTGACGTGAGCCAGGGGCACCGAGGGGAGGGGGAGGGAACTCCCCCTAGAGGGTGACTAGCTGGGCTCTCCCTGAGCATTGCCGGGGGCAGGGGCGTCAGTGACCAACAGTGACCCTTGTCC
Source organism: Lynx rufus (assembly GCF_022079265.1). Lineage (NCBI taxonomy): Eukaryota > Metazoa > Chordata > Mammalia > Carnivora > Felidae > Lynx > Lynx rufus. Next base: position 61,806,502 of record NW_025814856.1, on the reverse strand, counting down.
GCGAGAGGGCAGGTGATGAGGGCAGGTGACGGAGGCTGTGCCGCGCTTTAGGACTGAGGTAGGCACACCTAAACCCCGTGCAGCAGAAGGAATAGAAGGCACATGTGCCTCCCGAGAATGGACAGGGAGGCACGGGGGTTCTATAAGGCTTAGAAGCACAGCATCAGAGGAGTTTATGTTGTAGCAAGAACGCGTCAGGAGAGAAGTTGAAGGTGAGTCATTTGAAGTTCCACCAAAACATTCTCAGGAAAATGTCTCCAAGTTGTAGATTTGAGTCCCCTTTCCAAGAGGAGTGATGAAAAGAATTACAAAGTTGAGATCACATGTGTAAATTTGGGAGCTCGTGCCGCAGTGAGTCTGGTCACAGAGGACAAGAGGGGAACGGGGGGCCTTGGGCAGACCCCACATGCAGCCTGGGAGTCCCGGGAAGGCTGGGGACCGGCCCGAGGGCACAGAGAGGCTCGAGTCCTTGAGGATTGGATCTAGAAATGGCTACTGGATTTGGCAGTTAAAGTGCCACCACCTACCTTTAAGAGCAATGGCAAAAGCCAAGGTTGGGTTAGAATAGAACAGGTGACAGGACTTGGGGTGCCTGGGTGGCTCAATCGGTTGAGCATCTGATTTCAGCTCAGGTCATGATCTCGCAGTTTGCGAGTTTGAGCCCCGCATGAGGCTCTGTGCTGACAGCCTGGAGCCTGCTTCGGATTCTGTGTCTCCCTCTCTCTCTGCCCCTCCCCCACTCGTGCTCTGTCTCTCTCTCTCTCTCTCAAAAATAAACATTACAAAAAAATTGAAAAAAAAAAAACAGGTGACAGGACAGTTAGGTGTCCGGGATTTGCTTTTAAGTTTTGCCTTTGGAAAGGAAAGCGAGGAACGGGCTGGAGTGGGGTTGTTTGCTGTGAGGCTCAGAGGACAGGTGCAGGGGGGAAGGCTTGGGGGTGGGGGTTGAGCTGTTGTGGTGCTGGCGTGGCGAAGGGTCACAGAAAGTGCGTGAGAAGGGGGCCATGGGGGCGACATGCCTGAGGACACATTGGAGAAAGTTCTGTCCTGGGAGAGTCCCCAGGAGAGTTAGCATAGCTGTCAGCCGCAGGGAGGGAGCCGGGAGCTGGCCACCCCACCCCCACCCCCAGGCTGTGAGGCTGCCGCTGAGGGGTCAAGGGTCAAGTCTGGCACCAGCACACACCTGGCCCTTGGGCTGTGCTGTGCCTGCTGCCCGTCTTCAGAAGCTAGTTCCTCAGACCCCCCCCCCCCCCCCCCCCCCCCGCACCGGGTCTCTCCCCAGGAGGGCAGAGGTGGGACCTCTAGGCCCTTACTGCGACACACAGGTGCTAGCAACCGTTCCTTGTTAAGTGGGTCTGACTTCTCTGATCCGTGCGAGTTCACGGTCCGCTCCGCCTTTGGTCTCGCTCGGTAGCGCGCTGGTAAGGCCGCGGTGCCTCCCACCTGGATGCTCTGTCTTTCAGTTTCCCGTGGGCCGCATCCACAGACACTTGAAGACCCGCACCACAAGCCACGGGAGGGTCGGCGCCACGGCCGCGGTGTACAGCGCCGCGATCCTGGAGTACCTCACGGCCGAGGTCAGTCGTGCGCGGTCCCGGCAGGTGTGCCGGGTGCGGAGTGGCAGAGCCCACGGGGGAGGGGGCGCCTCCTCGGCACCCAGCCCCGTGTGGGAAGGACCTTGATGCGCTCATGCTGAGTTAAGGCAGGGTCCGTAGCCCCACGTCTGCGGGAGGTGATGGGTGTCTGGTGCCTGCGGTACTCCGCTACTAAGGAAACGAACCCTCAGCGGGAGGTTTGTGAACTGAAATCATGATCTCTTCGTGAAGATGGGGTGGGGGGGGCAGAGTTTGCCAGGGTGATGTACATTACACATCCATTCTGATGGTGGAATTTGGTGGAAGAGCAGACGAACCCTCTTCTCTGCGTGGTTGCCTGCGTAGACTGCCTGCCAAGACTGCGTAGTCTTGGCCAGTGTGACATTGCAGGAAGATGGGCTGATTGGGTGAAATTCTTAACACCTGGGTGATGGACCAGCCCCTTGTAAGGAGAACCCCCTGAAGACTGCGACCGCCCCCCATCCCTGCACTATCCGCCCCAGTCAGGGCAGGATGAGTAGCAAGCAGGTCAGGCGGTTAGAAACAGAGGGAAGTTCTTCCCCGCAATCGTGTGGTGGGGACCCGGACTGAAAGGTGGGAGTTTGGGGTGTGTGTGAATTGTTAATGCCGTCATCTCATTAACTTCATCTGGTCCCTGCCCTCCAGGCGGTTTCTACGGTGTTAGGTCCTGAGACAGGGACACGGGGCCTCCCCCCACCCCACCTTCTCCTTCAGCCTTACACCAGTTTGTGTTTGGTGAGCAGCAGACTTTTCAGGAAGGTACACGTTTCATTCATCACGTGGAGGCATATTCTTCTGACTCAGAATGTTCCAGGTCTCATCCAGACTCCCATTTTCTTTATTCCCGGGAACTTTGAGTACAAGTTTTTAGGTTAAGATTAGACCATGAGCATTTATGTAAGCAGTCAACATATTTTCAGGTATTTGTGTTTGGGGCGTTAGTCATAGTAGGATGCAAAGAAAATCCTGAAATCTAAAGTCAGTAGCTTCACACTAGGGTCACTTGGAGCTTCCAAAAGATACTGGTGCCCAGATGGGTCAGAGTCTTGGGAGGAAGAAGCAGGGGTCCCCGCTGCTTCTGACATACACGGGGACTTCCCACCGCTCTGTTTAAGCGAGGCTCTGTGGAGTTTTTTTTTTTGTAGGACTTCCATCAAAGGTTTTATAATGCCAGTATAGTCTGTAGAGGCAAAACAAAACAAATTAGAAATGCAGTTTTTATGGCCAGCTGGGACTTTGGAATTGTTTTAGTTGAAAATTCCCATTCTAGAATAAAGGGCTTCTAGTATATTGCCTCTAGATTAGGGACCCAGTGATGTTAAAAACTCTGAATAAGAAATTATTTTCTAAACTTTTCTACAAGTACTAAGAAATAAGTTCCGTCCATTAAGGGCTGGACAAAAATCGACTACGGGGCCATACTGAAATCACGATTTTCCTCGATGTTCGCATTTGGAATCTTGGCTAGGGAAATAGTGTTATCCCTTGCCCTTCTTTCTGGAGAAGTGGGTTCTTGCTCAGGGGTCTAGCTCTCCTGCAGAAAATGAATATAAGAGACCCTAGCGAAGTAACAAGATTCCTATGAAAGCATCAGAAATGTGAAAAAGAAACCCGCATTACCGGCTCATATGCATTGCGTGTCTTCTGTGCAGATACCGTACAGGTCTGTGTAGCTATAACTGCAGGTCTGCGCAAGCCTCACGCGCTTGAGCCTCTGATGCACCGTCTCACGGTGCTTTGCAGGTGCTGGAGCTGGCGGGTAACGCCTCCAAGGACCTCAAGGTAAAGCGGATCACCCCGCGCCACCTGCAGCTCGCAATCCGCGGCGATGAAGAGTTGGACTCCCTCATCAAGGCAACCATCGCCGGGGGTGGTACGTAGGATTCCCCACTCCCGCCCACTGGCTGTTGGCCGTTCTGACATCATTCGATCAGTGACCCTAGAACTCATACAGACCTCGACTCCAGGATTCCAGGACTCCAGGAGTGTTGAGTCTGTTACGCTACAGTAAAGGCTCCTTTACATTCTGATCCCAATAAATGCTATGGCCAGATACAGCACTGCTTTAGTTTGGCACATTCCTTGTCTAAATCTCATAAATGATTCTTAAAACCTGGGGTTTTAAATATTTCCCATACCCTTGTAGCGGTGTCTTAAAGATGATCCTGAGAACCTGCTCTGTGTGATGCCCTTGAAAGTCAGGGCTGAGGTGATTGAGTGAGTCAGGGTCAGTGAAGGTGAGATGAACACCTGAATCCCTTCCGGGTCACCTTCGGAGAAGCTCTTGAAAGCTATGCTTCCTCTTCCCCAAAGTCCATAAAAGCGGTGTTTTATGTAGTTTTAGGGGGGTTCCCAGACCTCAAGAGAGGGAGGCCTTGGCGTGGGTGGGTGTGTGAAGAGGGCCATCGGCAGACTTCATGTCTGGGGAGTTGCTCTCCGGGGAGGCCCCGAAGTGGAGAGAGCGCCCGTGGAGAGTCATTCATATGTTTCCGTTCCCTTCCAGGTGTGATCCCGCACATCCACAAGTCTCTGATCGGAAAGAAGGGACAGCAGAAAACCGCGTAGAGCATTGTTTTAACCAGCCCCTTCCTCCCGTCATTGTACTGTAACCGGGACAGAAGAAATAATGGGGACATGGGGGGTTTTTAAAAGAGGCAGATGGAAAAGCTTAGACAATTACTGTAGACACGATAAGAGACATTTGTACGTTCTTAGGCTCAAAGTTTGATAAAGTACCTTTCCACGCGGCAGCGCTTGTGTGGTGATTGGCTAGGTTTCTCCCGTTGTGTTTTATACAAAAACGGAATTGATAAACCATTTTTTACAAAAAGAATTGGTCTCAAAACTGTTCTGTTCGTGACGTGTTGGAAATATTTTGCTCATACTTTGAAATTTTTTAGATTTCAAATCGGTTATTCTATATTCAGGATAGTCTGAGAACAAATTGGGAATCTAGATTTACCAGGATTGATACCATATCACCGTGTGCTACCATATAGTAGGTGCCATCCACTTGTGGTACAAACCGTTGTGTTACATACCCCAAAAGAAGGAAAAACGGCCAAGTAAACCGTGGGGCGCCATCAGCTGTGGGACGCTCCCCGATCCAGAGATGCCGGAATAGGAAAACGCATGCGTTTAGGATTAATGACCTAGGGTAGTGGACTCATCCACTGAGCACTTACCATGGCAGGCCCTGAACTGAGTGCCTTAGTGATCCAGACTTTACTCCCCCCCGCTTTTATTTTATTTATTTTTTTTATTTTTTTTTTCAACGTTTTTATTTATTTTTGGGACAGAGAGAGACAGAGCATGAACGGGGGAGGGGCAGAGAGAGAGGGAGACACAGAATCGGAAACAGGCTCCAGGCTCCGAGCCATCAGCCCAGAGCCTGACGCGGGGCTCGAACTCACAGACCGCGAGATCGTGACCTGGCTGAAGTCGGACGCTTAGCCGACTGCGCCACCCAGGCGCCCCTCCCCCCCGCTTTTAAAGATGCAGAAACCGAGGTGCCCAGAAGTTACTTGCTGGAAGACATTTATCTAGTAGGTAGGACTCGCAGGGCTGGGAGACAGGCCTCGATTCGGCGAACTCCGGAGCCCACACTCTTACCTGGATCAAAGTTCAGTCTATAAGTTTTCTGCTTTTACTTAAACCTCCAGCTTTTAGTGGTCTTCTGTTGACATAGTAACATCCAGCAGTTGGTGCCCTATTTAAAAAAATATTTTACTTTGTCAGCTTTTAAGTAACTTGTAAGGTTTAATGTACCAACTAATAGTCCGTCACAAACTCTCTTTTTCCGCTTGGAAGTCTTCGTTAAAAAAAGATCTTTCAATGTTTTATAATCTAGCTCTATCAAAACAAAGCTCTCATTTTAAAAAAACTTATTTTATTATGGAAATTTTCAAAAATACAGAACAATAAAGAAAAGAGTATAATGAACCCCCGTGTACTTACCCTCCACCTTCCAACAACCCTCCTGCGGTCAGTGTTGTTTCACCTGTCGGCTCCCTGGTGGGTTGGTTTGAATCCTGTTTCAGGCATGACTTCCTGCCTTATATCTATACTTAAGTGTGAGTCTCTAAAGATGGGGCATAATCGCAATCTTAAAACAGCATTTAATGTTTTATTTTTAAGATTTTTTTTAAACTTTATTTGGCGGGGGAGGGACACAGAGAAAGAGGGAGACAGAACCCAAGCAGGTTACAAGCTGTCCGTGAAGAGCCTGATGTGGGGCGCAAACTTACAAACTGTGAGATCACGACCTGAGCTGAAGTCAGACACTTAACCAACTGAGCCACCCAGGTGCCCTGACAGCATTTTATAATATCTGACCTATTTGGTGTTCACACTTTCCTATCAATTTGTTTATGGTTGGTTTGAATCAAGATCCAGACGTGTTCTGGATCTTTTTTTTTTGTTTTTGAGAGAGGGAGACAGGATCCGAAACAGGCTCCAAGCTGTCAGCAGCACAGAACCAACATGGGGCTCGAACTCACAAACTGTGAGATTGTGACCTGAGCCAAAGTTGGACACTGAACCAAGTGAGCCACCCAGGTGCCCCTTTTTTTTTCTTTAAGTTTGTTTAATCTCTGCAGCCAGCATGGGGCTCGAACTCACAACCCCAAGAACGAGTTGCATACTCTACCGACTGAGCCGGCCAGGTGCCCTAGCTTGTTCTATATCCTAGATTTTGTTGATCCCTCTTGTTTCTTTTCTATTTTTTTTAAATTTTTTAAAATGTTTATATTCATTTTTGAGACAGAGACAGAGCATGAGTGGGGGAGGGCAGAGAGAGAGGGAGACACAGAATCCGAAGCAGGCTCCAGGCTCCGAGCCATCAGCCCAGAGCCTGACGCGGGGCTCGAACCCACAAACTGCGAGATCATGACCTGAGCCGAAGTCGGACGCTCAACCGAGTCCTGCAGGCACCTCCCCCCACCTTGTTTCTTTTTAATCCATGGGTTTCTCCTCCCTTTTCCTTACAATTTTTAAAGAAACGGGGTTGTTTGTGGAATTTTCTCAGTTTTACTGAATGCATCCTGCTGGTATTTGAGATGTCTTTCCCCTAAATTTCCCGTAAGCCGACAGATCTTGAGGGGTTGGCTTTTGTTGCGTTTTGCTTTTTCACAAAAATAATTCCCAGGTGACACTGTACTCCCTACGGTACCTCGTCGGGGGGCACCTGGCACCTGCCATGTGAAAACTGCCAGTTGGGCTGTGCCAGCCACTCTCCTGGAAGGGGCCTGTCCCAGCATTCCACGGGGGGCGCCGATGGGGGACACGCTTGCCATCCTTATGCATCCAGAATTCCTGCCGAACTGCTCTTTGATTTACAAGGCAGGAATAAGAAAGAACATTTCAATTTTGGATTCAGTTAGCACGTATTTTGAGGTTTCTGTGTTGAGTGGGCCCGCGATTATCCTGTGAAATTTTAGTAGTTTCCGGAAGCCAAAGTAACAATAGCAAAGAAGGCAAAATAGAGAAGAGTGACTTTTACTAGAGTTTTCTAGGTAATTGCTTCAGATACCGGCCTCCCTTTGGCAGTTGCTTGTGGTGTTCCTAGAATTGTTTTCAGTTTTTTAAAGAGGAATTTTTTTTTTTAAGATTATTTTAAGAGAGATTGAGTAGGGAAGGGACAGAGAGAGGGAGAATTCTAAGCAGGCTCCGCGCTGTCAGCACAGAGCCCAACGTGGGCTCAAACTCACAAGCCCGAAGATCATGACCTGAGCTGGCCACGCAGGTGCCCCTTGTTTTGTTTTCTAATGGAGACGAACTCAAACAGCTGGGCCCCGCCCTCCACCCCCCACGGGTGGTCCTTGTTGCCCTGCATGTACCTGTCCCCCACCCCGCTCACGGGCCCGGGCCTGTGTTGAAGTCCGTCCCCTCCCAGACTTTGTGTTCCCTCTGTGGTGCCTTAACAGGTGTCTCCAACAGGAAACTTTTTTTTTTTTTTTGAGAGAGAAAGAGTGTGTGTGCGCGCACATGCCCTTGGGAGCAGGGGAGGGGCAGAGGAGACAGAATCTGAAGCAGGCTCCAGGTGCTGAGCTGACATCACAGAGCCTGCTTAGGATTCTCTCTCTCTTTCTCTTGCCTCTCTCCTGCTCACACTTTTTGTCTCTCCAAATAAATAAATTTAAAAAAATATTTTACCATATTTATCACATAATTATTTTATCACACCATATTTTATCACATAAGTATTCATCAATGGCCCTTATTTGCCTGATGTTTTATGCTCTTTATCTATTGAGAGAGAGAGAGAGAACGTGAGTGGGGGAGGTGTGGGGGGGCATGAAGCAGGGTCTGAGCTGTCGATGTAGAGCCCGACACAGGGCTCGATCTCATAAACCCTGGGATCATGACCTGAGCCAAAATCAAGAGTTGGATGCTCAACCGACTGTACTACCCAGGCGCCCAGGAATCATTATTTTAGATGCAAATAGTGGTATTTTGGTTATGTTAAAAATGCAAATTCGTATCTTTTAGAGACAAACTATTTACTAGAATATTTGTGCCTATGATACGTCTGGAATTTGCTTCGAAACAATCCAGTCAGAGAACAGGGAGGAGGAGGGGAGGACACGAAACAAGGTTGGGTCTCAGGCAGCAAAAATATACATGCAGACACAGGTGTCCTCAAGTGCCTGCATGTGACATGTGCCAAGTCAAATAGTTAATAGTTAAACGAGTGTAAGCTGGGAGCTCACAGGTGAACTGTACGGTTGTGAAAACGAAGACTGTTCCCCCTGAGTTAGGTGGCCAATTGCACGGACGCGTCGACCTCTGCTGTCCCCAGACCCTCTTATAACTGCAGCTCACAAGGAAGGGCTCACAGACCCCTGGGACCACCAGGTCCAAGCAACACAGGGCAGCTCAGAGGGGCTCCTGCTGGTCAGACGGGGGGTGGTTTGAGTGTCGAAAATTGTATTGTTTGTAACAGGTTCAGTAAAAATTCGTGAGCCCTTAGTAACTGGAAGAGGGAGAGATTTGAAATTGTTTTTACAACTATAGAATAATCATTGAGGCAAAGATCGTTCACAGGTGCGAAGGCAGAGCCATCAGGCGAAAGGTCTGGGAACGGGGTTCAGACTGAGGCAAAGTATCGCCCACAGATTGCCTTCTCGCTGGGAAGAGGACACAGTGCCTCTCAGGGGGCTGTCTGGTGAGTCGGCCTGAGGTCGCATGCACCCCCCAGGAGGCAGGATTGCGTACACAGTCACCCACAAAGTCTTCCTGCTACAAATGTGGAGCTTGTGTCTAAATTGAGATTCTCGGCCTAGCTTCCAGTTTACAGAGAATCCAGGAGCTAAACAAGCAGGGGACAGGAACGGGTGGCAGTGGGCAGCTCCAGAATCAAGCACGTTCCTTGAAGTCAATGTCCTGAACCACTTGAGGAGCCAATGACATAGAAAAAAGTGGAGGCCAAAGATCTTACATATTTTTAGTATTTATTTTTGAGAGAGCACAAGCAGGGGAGGGGCAGAGAGAGGGGGACAGAGGATCCAAAGCAGGCTCTGTGCTGACAGCAGCGAGCCCAATGCTGGGCTTGAACCCATGAACCACAAGATCATGACCTGAGGCGAAGTCAAACGTTCAACTTACTGAGCCGCCCAGGTGTCCCTAAAGAGTTTAAAAAAAAAAAAAAAAAAGTACATGTATGGTGTATAATTATAATCTCCATACAATTATTTTTTTAATGTTTACTTATTGAAAAAGAGTGGGTGCATGCATGCTCCTGAGAGCAGGGGAGGGGCAGAGAGAGACAGAGACAGAATGCCAAGCAGGCTCCATGCTGCCAGCACAGAGCTCCACATGGAGCTCGACCTCAGGAACAGTGAGATCATGACCTGAGCCAAGATCAAGAGTTGGATGCTTATCTGAGCCACCCAGGTGCCCCTCCATAGTTACGTTAATAATAGAAGTGACAGTGCAAAGGTCGCCTGATGGCTCTCTCTGGCTCTCTCCCGCCTGGCGGCTCTCTCCTGCCTGGCGACAGCCTGAAACAGCCGGAAACCGATGCACAGAGCATGGGAAGCGCGGCCTTTGCACTTGCAAGTTCTTGGCTTGGGCCTTTCTTTCCCTCACTTGGTAAACTCTCCAGGAAAGCCACTCGGGACCGATGAGGTCTCATTACACACGCTAACACCACGTTACCAACTCTTGGCAGCTGGCCTGCCTGCCCCTTGGAAAGCTAAGTCGGGCACCACTCTACTTTGGTTACCTTTTTTTCCAGTACCCAGCGCGGCGCATCGGTGTCACTCGGCGGCGGAATACACACAGTGACTAGGCAGGTGTGACCGCGTGCTCGAGGACAACTCTAAGTGAGGTTGGGTTGATGAAAGCCTATCACCACCTGGACACAAGCCATCCATGGACATTAAAGGTCACTGCAGTCACCCAGGGAGCAGGGGAAATGGGACACACCCAGAGGCACAAGCATTTGGTGAAGGAAGCAGCCAGCAGCCCGACAAATTACAAATTGCAAATTCTCACACCATCAGGACAGAAATGGCTCTGGGTCAAGAGCCCCGGTGGGGAGGGGCCCTGCAGGGAGAGGAGGGTGCCCCTCAGCCTGTGCAACTAGCTCTGGTCACCAGTTTGCAGCCCAGTTAAAGGGGGAAGGGCCTCTCCTTTGCCAAATCTTACAGCTTGTGACCATTAGATCTGCGTGACTGAGTGACTGTGGGACCTTGAAGGGGCCAGGAGGGGATCACTGTTCGGGGAGAGCAAGGACCGTGGGTCACAGTACCAGGCACCCCCACAGGCCAGGGTCTACCAGACTTTGTCAACAATTCCAGAATTGGACTTTACTGCACACCTTTTGCCCCGATTCTATACCCCCAGACTAAACCGGATCCGAAGACCCTTCCCCAGAGCCTGAGGCCCAACACTCAGTTTTCCCTGCTGATAAACAGCACAATTAACATATCCTAACACCCTTTTCAAACTTCATCAAAACCAAGAAATAATGGGGTCTTAGAAGAGCGAGTGGCGCATTCATTCTCCAGTGTTAGAGGGATTCTCCACTTACTGTGGTGCCAGTCCACGTGCCAAGTGCAAATTTGTCCCCGCTCCCCTTAAAGGAACACCTGTCCCGCCTGCCCGTGGTCACCACCTCCCTCCCAAAATCCTGGCTCTTTCCTTCCTTGCCCCCACCCACATCTTCAACACCCCCCACCCCAGGACCTTTGGGCCAGGGAAGCAGAAATGGCAGCTGTGGAATCCAGCAAACTGCAGTGTTGCCAAAAATGCGAGCTGCAGGACCCCCGCGCCACACAAGGACAGACAAGTGTTGTTTAGCTTTTATTTCATGATCATAAACTTCACTCTGCAATCCAGCTAAACTTGGAGGGGAGTAAGGAGGACACAGGACCCGTGGAACTGCGGCAGGAACACAGGGACTCTAGATTTCGAGCAGATGGGGGCAGAAGGGCGCTCTCCCGAGCTACAGAAGGAATGGTCTGGTAGTTAAGATAAAACACGAGTCAAATTTATTAGATTTGTCCACAGTCAGCAATGGTGATTTTCTTGCTGGTCTTGCCGTTCCGGGACCCAAAGCGCTCCATGGCTTCCACGATGTTCATGCCTTCCTTCACCTTGCCAAACACCACGTGCTTACCATCCAACCTGGAAACGAGATGGGAGCGTCAGCACTGGTGCCCAGGGGCCACTGAGCCTGTGCCGCACCCCGAGAACAGAGACCCACAGAGCAGTACTGCACCCCCGGAAGAACAGCTGGAGGCCGGGTTACACAGTCGTCAGTACCAGTTAATGTGGATCAACACTGAACACCTCATCCTTCTAACAGAAACGGCAACACTATAGGTCACCAGGAGTCAGAAGATTCTCCAACTCCTGTCAGAACTCCCGAATTTACAATGGACCCCTAAAAAAGGGCCAACACCCACAGGCCAAGGAGATCTAAGTACTACTCTTTTGTAGTTTGTGTTCACTTGCTTTCTAAGTCTATTGTTGTTAATTACCTCCACCCCCAACTTGGACACAAAGGGGTGCATGCTCTGCAGACCGAGCCGGTGGGCACCCCACAAGTACTGGTCTTAACTACTCAGCTCAGCGCCACGTTGTGCTATGCTCGGTATCTTGCTTTCTCCACGGACCCCCGTTTTGGCTTTCTCACATCCTCCCACGCTAGAAACAAGGCCAGGCTGAAGCGGGCAGCGCTCCTTGCTGCAGGGATCTGCCCTTACCACTCGGTCTTGGTGGTGCAGATGAAAAACTGGGAACCGTTTGTGTTGGGTCCGGCGTTCGCCATGGACAGGATGCCAGGACCTGTGTGCTTCAGGATGAAATTCTCGTCGTCAAACTTCTCCCCGTAGATGGACTTGCCTCCAGTGCCATTATGGCGTGTGAAGTCACCACCCTGTGGAGTGAGCAAAACCTGTCACTTCTGGCAACAGCGTCAGAAAACAAGCCAAGTCTGCAGAGACCTAGCTTCAAACTCAAGTTTAAATGGACTAGAAGGTGAAGCCGGACCAGACTGGCAGAAAACAGCTCCCATGCACTCATGCTGCCTTCTCCTAGCTCTAGCTCAAGCTCAAGGACCATCACCCAAACCAGAGTCCATGAATTTCATACCTGGCACATAAATCCCGGGATAATCCTGTGAAAACAGGAACCTTTGTAACCAAATCCTTTCTCCCCAGTGCTGAGAGCACGAAAATTCTCTATTAAGAGACAAAAACATTGGTCACACACACAACTAAAATCCGAACAGGTAACAGTGAATTAGACAAGACAACTAACCTGCTGTCTTGGGAACTTGGTCTGCAAACAGCTGTAAGACAAGACGGAGCGTTACTTCACCACACCTGCCCCCCACTGCGGCTCACGGAGTCTGGGGGGGGGGGGGAGCTCCCGAGCACGAGCCCACTTTCTCACCCTAAAAGAATGCTTCTCCAAGAACCACTGGCCCCAAACCTGAGCCGCTACCTGAAGCCTCGGGGCCCTGTGGGGTCGCGCAGAGTAACAGAGACCGTCCCCCCCCCCCCCAAAATCCAGCACCAGACAGGACTCCACCCCCGGCCGTGCAGCCCGTGGGGCGTCTCCCACGTGCCCCCATCCCCCACCCGAGCACGACCGCAGGAAACCGGCGAGGCTCCCGCAGAACCCCTCCCGCGCGTGAGGGGCGCGTCCTGGCCACACACGAGGGGACGAAGCCCGTCCGCGAGGACAGCTGTTCAGGCCTCCACGAACCGTTTCGAACACGTGCGACCAAACCCTCCCTCCGGCTGCGGAGCAGGCGCCGCCATCTCAGGGCCGGGAGTTCGGGCCGCGCGCGGGCGTACAGCCCACTCAACACAGAAATCCGCGGGCGTCCGTCTCAGCCCGCACCCTTTCCGCGCGTGAACGCCACCCCCTCCCGGCCGCCCCGTCCCCGCCCTTCTCGCGGGGCCGCCCGAGCCCCCGGAGGAGAGCGGGGACGCGCACCCCGAGGGCCGCGGGCTCCCGGGAGGCGGCCGAAGGAAGGGGACCGTTAGGCGCGGGCGGGGCCGGCGTCGTCTGCGCGGGGCGGGGGCGCCACTGGCTTCCGCCGGGCGGGGCCGGGCCCGCTTCCGCAGTGCGCCCGCCGCCGCCCGCACACCCCCGCGGCCGCGCCTGCGGGCATCGCCCTCACGCAGCCCCCACCGCGACCCCGCGCGGCCTAAACACGTGCGCGCCGCCCCGCCTTTGTCCGCCGCCGCCCCTCCCCCGCCGCCCCCGGCCTCCCAAAATGGCCCCTCATCAGGAAATGGCGCCACCCGCCCGCCCTCGCCCCCCGCCCGCCGCCGCCCCGGAGCCGCCCGCGCCCGCCCGGCACACCCCGCCCGCCCGCCGACCTCGAAGGAGACGCGGCCCAAGGGCTCGCCGTCCACGGCGATGTCAAAAAACACGGTGGGGTTGACCATGGCTAAGAGGCGCGGGCAATTCCGGGGCGGCGGCGTCTGCAAGGCGGCACGAGCTCCGCCGCGGCCTCTTTTATAGCCGCCCGGGCCCCGCCCACGGCCGGTCGCGCGCCCGGACCCTGGCCAATCGCTACCGCTGGCCGGTCGGAGTGATGGTGTGGCTGGCCTATGAGCTGAGACGGCGCCGGCGGGGCGGGCCGGCGGCGCGCGTGCGCGTTGGCGGCGCAGGCAGGTTCCCGCCCGCGGGCTCCGTCGCGGTACTGCGGCGTGGGGACTGGGATGGGGGCCGGGCGCGGGGACGGAGGCCCGGGGGACCGGCGGAGCCCGAGGGCGCGCGGGGAGAGGGGTCTGCGGCGCGGGCGGACCCACGCAGCCCGGCGATCAGGGCGTGTCCCCATTGCGCAGAGGGGGCAACTGAGGCGAACGCAGGCCTCAAGGTCGCGCCGCCCCGCCAAGGTCGCCCGGTCCCGGGTGACCCCGCTACCCCGCATATGTCTGGGGGCTCGGGGGGGGGGGATGGGACATCGCCTCTTCCGCGCACGGGAGGTGCCGTCGTCCCCGTCTGAGAAGTTATGAAATGCTTCCAAAATGCCCTACTTTCCATAAATATCTTGCTCAGTCCGTCTGAATTTTCTCCAGCAGGAAGACGTTGACTCGAGAGCCTGGCAGACTCGTACCTGCAAAGGCGCTGTGTGCTCTTCCGCCCTCCTTCTCCGTCCTTCTGCGCCTCTGCGCTCCCGCACGTGGGGGCAGGACTGGGCCGCGACCCCGGGCACCCGGGAGCGCGCCCTGGTCAGCCCCCAGGCTCGCACGCCAGCGGTGACCCGGTTCTCTGTGCGTGCGGAGCCCGGAGGAGGGACTTAGGTTCTCGTCCGCCCCTGAGTTGCAGTATCCAGAGCATCATCTGGTTTCCAACTCGCTTTCTTCTCCGCACTACCTGGGAAGCCTTGGGATGCGCCGGGTGTCGGGCGTCCTGCATCCCAAGGGTCGCTAGCTGCCACCAGAGCGCATCTGGGCTGGGACTTCGTGCCCCCACTGACACACGTGCCTGAGGAGGCTCCGCCGTGGGAGGAGCCCGCCCCGGGTGTCCCCAAAGCCAGAAACTGCTCCCCCCCCGTCCCCCCCCCCCCCCGCGCCCTTCTCACCTGGTGCTTTGTGACCTTGAAGCTGCTCTCCCCTGTGACTGAAAACGAAACGCCCAAGGCCCTGAGATACAAGCGCCCTGCACTCCGGTCCTTCCTCCACGCTGACCCTTGCAGCAGCTAGGGACCCCTCCTAAGAAAGGAACGAGTGTGTGGATGAGAAAAGAAATCAGCCCGTGTGACTTACCTGGCGCCATTGAGAGTCCTGTCCTCTTGTAACCGGCAGCATCAGCAAGGCCACTGCCTAATTCAAGAAAACTAACCACTGGTGATTTGTTTCTGGGGGAGCCGGTGTTGTAGGGAATCCTTCATTATTACCCTTACCTGTTGAACTGGACTTTCTAACCAGCAAAGGAGGGGCAGGCCCAGAACCTCAGGAATGTAGGGCTGTCCCTACGGTGCTGGGATGAACCAGACTGAACTCAGCAGGCCCCAAAGGGACGGGCAGCCTGGGTTCTGTACCCACAAGCGCAGTGCTGTGGCTTCGCTCCTACAGCGGGTTGTAAACAAAACTTCTGTCCAGGGCGTCTCTGAGCAAGAGAAGGTAATAGGGGGGAAATCAGGGCATTGAAACATCCAGAAAACAGACAGCTTTGGAAGAGGGTGACTCACCTCCCTTGTGCCTCTTGCCCAGGGGCGGGCGTGGTCACCTTGCATCTTCTGGGACCACTGGTGACTTCACAGCCCGCCGTCTCAGGGCTTCATCCAGGGTGAACTTCCCGTGAGGACACCCTCCATCAGGCAGGTGTCCGCCCCCCTACTGCTCCCTCAGGGCATTCTCCAGCCCTGCCTTTCCCTGTGAACTCCTCCACAGATTACTCCCATGTCAAAGTTCCGTGTTTGATCCTGTGGGGTTCCTTGCACACGCGCCATGACCAACCTCCTACGTTCCCAAGGCTCAGATCATCAGGAGGCTTCTAAACCTGCCCCCAGACCCACAGCTCACTCCACAGTTCCTACGGATCCTCCCTGCTCACCGGGTCCTCCCCATGGATGAGTCCCTCACAGAGCTCTTCCAGTTCCCTCTCCAGGCCACAGCCTAGGCCGCTATGCTACCCTCCTCCTCCTCTCCCTCCTCCTCCCTCCTCCTTTCCCTCCTCTCCCTCCTCCTCCCCCTCCCTCCTCCTTCCCCTCTTGCACCTCCTGCTCCTCCCCATCCCCCCTTCTCTCCTTCTACCTTCCCTTCTTCCTCTCCCTCCCCTTCCTCCTCCCCCTCCCCCCCTCCTTCTCTACCTCTCCCTCCTCCTCCTCCTCCTCCTCCTCCCCCTCCTCTTCCTCCTCCACAGGCTTGGTCTCTGTGCCCACAGCTACAACTCCTGCTTGGCCTTGTTTGCAGCAGCCTCCTGACTGATTACTGGGCCCCAGTTTTTCCAGGGACTTCCAGGATGCTTATTCTCAAAACCCTCTGCAATTGTAACTCCTGTGCTGGACGGCCTCTCCCGGGTTCCTCGTTGCCTACACTACAGAGCGTGGCCCACAGCAGCCCTGTCTCAGCTGGCTTGCCTTCCACTCTTCTCCGGCCGCGCTGAATTCCCCACACTGCTCCCTGTGTGTGCAAGGCTTACCCCTGGGCTGTGCAGGGCCTCCCTGCTCCCCGCCAGCAAAGCTCCCCACTGTGCTTGGTCCTTTCTGGGAAGCTTTCCTGAGCTCTCCCAGAACTGGTTGCTTGAGAACACCGTGCAGAATCAAAACTCAGCAAAGATGCACTGAGCTAACACATACACGAGGTCAGCCCTGGTGCGTGTGGTGAGAGCCTGGCACTGAGGTGTCCCCCCAGGGGGCTAGTCAGTGAGTTTGCATACCCCGCGGTCACTCGCACCCCAAGCTGTCCCTGCTCAGGCTCCAGGATCTCGGATTCACAAGCCGCAAGGACTCGTGCTCTGTGGTGGCTGGCATTGACCCCATGGAGGAGGCAGGGCACCCAGCTCGGGGCTGCAGTGCCCAGCCCCACCGCTCGGGTCAGGGCACAGCAGCAGCAGGTGGGGAAACCCCACCACAGTGGGTCCCATGGGAATTTATCTCCGTGCTGAAGGTCACGGGCAGAGCACAGCTCCTGGTGCCCTCAGTCAGGAGAGCTGTGCGGGGAACACCTCTCAGCAGGCATGCCTGCCCCCCAGAGCAGCTGGGCCTGGGAAGGCCGCAAAGGCACCATGGGGCAAGGTTGACCCGATACGGAGAAGATGTTTATGGATCTGACTGTGGCATCATGCGTAAGGGTGCTTTGGGAGAGAGGAAACAAACACGTGGTCCGTGCGTCCCCTTCCAGTGAGGACAGGGGGCCCTGAGTGGGCTGCGGGCAGGAGACGGGCCCGGGACAGGCATGCTGGGGTGGCCACAGGCCATTGTCGCTGGCACCGACCTTGGTTAGGTGTTAGAGTATGCACTTGTTTTTCTCTTTGATTTATGTACCTACATGGAATTCACTTGTGTTAAACATATAGTTCAGTGAATTGTAGAAACCAGAGCTGTGGGACGCCTGGGGGGGCTCAGTCGGTTGAGTGTCCGACTCTTGGCGTCAGGTCAGGTCATGATCTCTCTGTTCCTGATTTCCAGCCCCATGCTGCAGGCAGAGCCTGCTTGGGATTTTCTTCCTCCCTCTCTCTCTGTCCTTCCCCTGCTCCGCATGCTTGCGTGCTCTCTCTCTTTCTCTCTCTCAAAATAAATAAATAAAATTAAAAAAAGAGAGAAATCAGAGCTGTGCAGATCCCGCCACAATCTAAGATTAGAACATTCTCTTGGCTCCAAAAAGGACCTTGTGCCTGTTTTTAGTAACTCCCTGTTCCCGTCCCAAAACTGCATTTTCAAATGTGAAGTTAAAAATTGACTGAGGGGCACCTGGGTGGCTCAGTTGGTTAAGAGTCAGACTTTGGCTCGGGTCATGATCTCATGGTTCATGGGTTCAAGCCCCACATCAGGCTCTGTGCTGACAGTGTGGAGCCCACTTTGGATCCTCTGTCCCCTTCTCTCTGCCCCTCCCCTGCGTGCTCTCTCTGTCTCTGTGTCCAAAAAAAAAAAAAAAAAAAAAACATTAAAAAAAGGAAATATTTGAAAATTATTAAAAACAAGTTCAAATCTGCTATACTCACAAAGATACTAACATGGTTTCTAAGCTAAAGAGTTATGTTTTAAAATGACAACTTTAATAAATGAGATATCAGCTGTTAAGGTAAAACAAAATAACCCCGAGTCCTTTTCCTACATAAAGAAGCCCCAGGTCCCAAATCGCCAGACAGGGGCCCCGGGGACTCTGCTCTTCCCGTCCCTCAGGCTCAGGCCAGTCACCTCAGGGGCCTCTCCGCAGCCCCCAAGTTCACGTTCTTCATCCGACTGCCTGCCGGAAGACTAGGAAGGGGAGAGAAGGAAGAGGCCAGAAGGCTGGGAGTGACGCCACCAGTCAGGCCTGTTCTCGGCGGCTTCCCCGGGAGCCCGCCCAGCTGCTTGCACCCTGGTGCAGGAATCCGGGAAGATGAATGTGTGGGTCCGGGCACGCTGCCACCCCCCCCCCCCCCCCCCCCGCCTCCTGCTGGTGAGGAGGGAGCAGGAGCAACGCTTTGGGTAGCTGGCCGGCCGGCGGCAGAAGGGGACACAGGCCGGGAAGTAGCAGGCGATCAGAGCCGGGAAAGCAGCACCCGCCGCTGGGGGAGACGCCCCAGCCCATGACGGCCCCGGCGGGAGGTGGGGCGGGGCGGGGGTGGGGGGGGTGTGGGGGGGTGGGGAATGCAGCTGCTGCCTCGGCCTCCAGAATCGTCAACGCGATGGCGGGGCGGGGGCGGTCCATCTGCCAGTGGAGCCCGGATCACGCAGATCTCTGGAGGCTGCTGCTGTCTGGAGTGTGCACACAGCCTCCCCTGGGACTCGCCAGGTGGGAAATGTCCCCGGCACAGAAAGGGGCGCAGTACCTGAAGCAGGGCAACGAGGCCCAGTTCCTTCAGAATTCTGGGGACTGTCAGGGCCCCCCCAGCCCCGTGAAGCTGCTGTTTTCCCCAAGGGCAGAGAAAGCTCAGGGAGGATGAGAAATTTCCTGAAGACTGCAGAGCCAGCCAAAGGTAGAGCCAGGGTGGACGCCCATTCTCCCTGACTCTCTGCTCGGTGCTCATCAGCAGGGCTTGGCTTGAAATTAAAACAAACAAAAAAACCGTGGTGGGGCGTCTGGGTGGCTCAGTAGGTTAAGAGACTTCAGCTCGGGTCATAATCTCCCAGTTCAGGAGTTCGAGCCCCGTGTCAGGTTCTGTGCTGACAGCTCGGAGCCTGGAGCTGCTTCAGATTCTGTGTCTCCCTCTCTGTCTCTGTCCTTCCATCGCTCACACTGTCTCTCTCAAAAGTAAATTAACATTACAAAAAAATTTTTTTAATAAATACAATTAAAAAAATTTATCAAGGATTTCGAGACAGGGACAGCAGAGTGTTAAAGCAAATGCAAGTCCTCTCTGAGAACCCCTGGGCCACACGCACTGGCACTGCCTTTGGCGACAACCTGTCAGTCCCCGGGGGGGCTCCAGACACACATAGCTCAGCTCTCTTCCAAGAGCCGTCACTAAGTACTCATAAGGAAGACGGTGGGGGGTCCAGGGGACCAAGGAGCTCCCTGAGGCACCGGTGCTCAGGGCCTGCCAGAGTCTGAGGGAAGACCCGGGCCCTGAGAGACCCTCCAGGACAGGGGCTTCCCAGTAAGATCCCAGGAGTGACCGTGCATCTGCTGCGGGGAGCCGTGAGTGGGGCCCCGGCCTGAGGCTACCAGAGCCTGAGAGCAGGAGGCCTGGCAGAAACCAGCCAGGCGGGCCTCACACCAGGTAGCACCTGGGATTCGACCGAGAGCCACGTCCACGCAGAGGCTCAGGTCCCAGATACTCGTGGTGCTCTGGGGGCAGGGGGGCACCAAGGGAAACATGGGGTGTGTCGACTGCCAGCTGGTGGCCCTCTACCATTCGGGGAGATGAAAGAGAACAGAGGGCCACCGGCCAGCACAGGGCCACCTGGCCTGCTGCAGCAGACCCCGACCCACTCAGATGCCACCCTGCCCCACTCCACCCAGAGGAAGGTATGATCCTTCTGCCCGCAGGCCACACAGCCGAGCCCAGAACCAACAGCCAGCACCGGAAGGGGCAGGCCGTCCTGGGCACATGGCCGCTGACCTGTCACACAATGCCTGGCATTCAGTCACGAATCTGTCCCACCTTCCTCCTGCCTCTTGCCTGGAACTTACCCCATCACTTGTCCCGGGGCCCTGGCTGCCAGTTCACCTTGCAGACCTTGGGATGTGTCAGCCTCTGTATTCATGCGAGTTAATTCCTTGTGATAAATATCTTTATATTAATTCTATTAATTCCTTTATGTGTGTGTGTCTTTTATTGGCTCTATTTCTTTGGAGAACTTTAATACAGACACCCCAAAAAAGCAAGCTGATGTGGCCCATCGTCCAGGGAGGCGACAGTCGATAGAAGCAGACCCAGGCGTGGCCTGCAGCAGTGTGGGAAGACAGTCTTTAATCCCGGGGAGCGTGTGATAGGGTGTAGTGCTAAGGGTGGACAGCATGCGCGAAGACATGGGGGTTTCAGCGGAAAGAGAGAACAATAAAGAAGACCTGAGCAGAGCTGCCGCAAAGGGAAATTATGAAATTAGAAGGAAATAGGACATTGGAGATGAAGGCCTCTTGTAAGGACAGAGAGTGGACTGGACTCACAGAGGGAGGTCCTGGCGGGTTTGAGGGCAGCTGTGGACTGGACATCTGTCCCTCTCAACAAGTCATGTGTTGAAGCCCTTAGCCCCAGCGTGACTCTGTTGGCGATGGGGTCTCCACGGAAGTAACTCAGGTTGAATGAGGTCACGAGGGCAGGCCCCGATCACATAGGACTATGCCCTCCTCACGTCTGGCTCTCCCTCGCTCAGCGCACACACGAAGGAAAGACTGTGGGACCGAGAAGGAAGCTTCCTGAGGGTCAAGAAGAGAGGCCTCACCAGAAAGCAGATCAGCCGGAAGCTCGACCTTGGACGTCCAGCCTCCAGAACCATGAGAAAATACACATTTGCTGTTGAACCACCCAAATTGTGATGTTTTGTTGTGGATGCCCAAGTCGACTAAGACAACAGGGCAAAAGAAATGATCCAATCAGATATATGAAGATAAAGAAAAATCAGGAGAAATAAAGCAGCAGCCAGCACTGCAGATGTGTGAGACGGTGTCTGACTGTGCGACCTGCCTGCAACTAGCATTTCCTGAAGGTCAACTGATCCCAGAAATCCCAAAATGGATTTAAAAACAAACAAAGAGGGGCGTCTGGGTGGCTCAGTCAGCTGGGTGTCTGACTTCTGCTCAGGTCATGATTTCACGGTTTGTGAGTTCAAGCCCCACGTCAGGCTCTGCGCTGACAGCTCAGAGCCCAGAGCCTGCTTTGCATTCTGTGGCTGCCTCTCTCTGCACCTCCCCTGCACTCTCTCTCTCTCTCTCTTTCTCAGAAATAAATAAATGTTAAAAGACATGCATTAAAATTTTTTTTTTGAAATGGTCAGTAAAACCCTTGAATGGCCTTAAAATTCTGAATACTATTAAAAAAATAAGACATTTAAAAGAACCAGATATAAAGTATGAGGTGTTATTTTTTATAATCTCGGAGAAGAGAGGCGGCCAGGAGACGCGGACTAGATTCATAGGTCAGTAATAATAAAATTAAAAACTACTCCAGCCAAAGGCTATAAACAAGGTTAAGATAAGCAAGATTCAGGCACAGACAGAAGGTCAATATCTGTAATATTTGAAGTGTTCTTTTAACTAGAAAAAGACACTAGAGAAGAAAACCAAAAAAGGAACATTTGGTATGAAAAACAGGATGCGGCCCACCGATCATCAAAGAAACATAAAGCATGACATAAGACCGTCCATGGTGTCTGCTCTGGCAGAGATGGAAAAGGAAATTATGCCAGGCTTCTCTCTAGGCTTGAGTTGGACACACGGAATACGCAGCTGTTTGTACGTCATACCTCAGTAGAGTGCCTTAATAAAAGAGAGAGAGAAAGAACGAGAGGGAGGAAGAAGGACAGGAAGACAGCCTGGGTCTGGCAGGGAAGTGGTGGGGGAGAGCGTGGGGAGGCGGGAAGGTCATCCCATCGCTAGACCTGTGGCCCGGCCCGTGTCCAAGCCCCAGGCGAGGCGGGTGGGCCTGGACAGCTCATCCGGGGCCGCAGCTGCTGGGACGCAGTGGGGGGGGGGGCACAGGCATGGGAGGCCTCCTCCGGCCGTGAGGTCGCCAGGGAGCCACGTTCCATCAGAGTCGAGCTGCTGGCTTGTGTGGACAGTGGACGGCTGTGCCGGGTGAGCACCCGCTCCCGTCAGTGCCCCGACGCCCTCGGGGGCCCCCTCACCGCACTGCCCGTGCCAGGAAATGTGATGGCATTTGGTTTAGACCAAATTTGGTTTAGGCCCGGCCAGCATGGGCCTCCCCAGAGCTTTCCCACGGACATGGGGTTGGAGGCTCCCTTTCTGGCAGCCGTGCTGGGAGGTGGCCCTCACTCCTCCCTTCGCGGGGGCGTCCCTGGGCCGTGTCCCTGCCCCAGGACCACTTTTCAAGTCTTGGCTCAGCACCCCCACCCCCAGCAGCTGTCCCTCTGGCCCCTCGTCTTGCTCTGGCTCTGCCGGGACTTCATACACAAACTCTGGAGCCCAGGACAAAATGAATACTTGGGGCCGCTTCTTGTGAAGTTATGAAGAGTTTCAAGACAGGGACGGTGCTTCTGAGCACAGGTCTTGTGTGACTCTGCAGTGGCCTGACCTGAAGCCACCGCTCACCATGCAAGTGCAGCTAGAGGTGCAGCCAAGACCCAGCGGGGCCATCGGAGTCCCCGAGCTGCCTCTCTGCAGGGTCCTCTCTCGACCTGACCCCAGGCCCTGCTGCTGGGGCAGGGTTTCCTCAGTCCCGGGGCCCTGCTCTCTGTGGGTCTGCTTTCCTGGCCTGGTCTGGCTGGTGCCACGGGGAATGTGGGACGTGCCCCAGGCCCCTTGCTTCTCCCAGAGACCACGGCCCGACTGTCTGGCGGCTGAGAGCTGTTGTCTCTTGCGTCCAGTGCTGATGCTGACGGGATGGGGTGAAGGGAGTGAGTTCTTCTGCGGTGACTAAACCAGAAGTCCAAGGTTGTTTTTTAAAGATGTGTGTATCTGGGCGCCTGGGTGGCTCAGCGGGTTAAGCATCCAACTCTTGATGTCAGCTCAGGTCATGATCTCACAGTTCATGGGTTTGAGCCCTGTGTTGGGCTCTTTGCTGACAGTGTGGAGCCTGCTTGGGATTCTCTATCTCTTTCTGCCCCCCCCCCAATAAATGAATAGACTTAAAAAAAATAAATGAATAAACTTAAAAAATATGTATCAACCAGCCAAAAATCGTGTGCCTATCAGCAGAAACCAGTCCCGGCTGAGTTAGGCCGATCTGGTCACGCTCATGCACAGTGGAGGGCTGGGGCCGCAGGCTCAGAAAACGGGCAGGAACTAGGAGCCTACATGGCCCCAGCATCCGGAAGGATGCTGCCCAGTGCCTTGGTGCTCCAACTGGCCCTGCGGCTGTGGCAGCCCAGGCCTCACCCGCTGGGGGACCTGTGTGGGCAGGGCATACATGTGCTTACAGGAGTCCTGCCTGCTTCCCACCCATTTAGGCCATTTTGTTTGTTTTAAAGTCAACGACGGGGCGCCTGGGTGGCTCAGTCAGTTAAGCGTCTGACTTCAGCTCAGGTCATGGTCTCGCAGTTTGTGGGTTCAAGCCCCGTGTGGGGCTCTATGCTGACAGCTCAGAGCCTGGAGGCTGCTTCAGATTCTGTGTCTCCCTCTCTCTCTGCCCCTCCCTTGCTCATGCTCTGTCAAAAATGAATAAATGTTAAAAAAAAAATAAAAATAAAGTCAATGACAATGATTAAGAATTTGTATCTGGTATTTAAAAATAATACGTAAAACACCAAATTTTTAACAGACTTTGTGAATAGACATTTTTAGAACAGTTGTAGGTTTACAGCAAAACTGAGTGGAAGCTTCGTACAGAGATTTCCCCCCACGTCCCCCACATCCCCCCACCATCACCACCCCCACAATTCGGTGTCCTGGTTACAACCGACAAGCCCACGCTGATGCGTCATCACCCGAAGTCCACGTTTGATGTGAGGACTCCCTCCTGCTGTTGGGCATTCTCCGGGTTTGGACAAGTGTCCCGCATGTACCCACTGTTGTCGTGTCACACGGGGCTAAACCCTGCACTCTGCCTGTTCATTGCTCCCCGCAAAACCCTGGCAACCAGCAACCTCCGTACTGTCTCCGTACTTGTGTCTTTTCCGGAAGGTCAGAGAATTGGGACCAGTGTGTAGCCCTGGCTTCCTTCACTGGGCAATAAGGTTTACGTTTCCTCCGCATCTCTCCATGGCTCAAAGGCTCATTTCTTTCTAGCACCGAGTAATACTCCACTGTGTGACTGGACCGCCGTGTAGTATCCGTTCACCTGCTGAGGGACACTCCTCAGCAATCCTGGTTGCTCCCAGGTCGTGGCAGCTATGAGTGAGGCTGCTGTGACACCGGTGTGTGGGCTTCTGTGTGGACACAAGTTTTGAGCTCCTTTGGGGAAAATACCAAGGAGCTTGCTAGCCGGACTGTATGGTGAGAATATGTTCAGTTTTACAACAACCCCCCCAACTGTCCTGCAAAGTGGCTGCACCATTTTGTATTCCCACCACCACTGGGTGAGCCCTCCGGCTGCTCTATTATTTCTTTCACCACGCGTGTGTGTTTGCAGCACAGAAGCAGCCTTTCCTGCCCACGCAGGGAGCTCTGGGGACTGTGGCCCCCGTGGCTGACCGCCGGCTCTTCTTACTTTGGGCTCCCATGGGGAGGGTCAAAGGGCACAGAGGCGGATGGCCAGTCGCTGGCGAGACGGCTGGAAACCAGGGGCCTCCGGCTCTGTGGTCTTGGGCAGCCTCGGTCAGGATAAGGTTTGGCTTTGAGACAGAAGCCACCACAAGCCAGGCTCAGACTGCACGACTGCCAACCTGCGCACACGAGTGAAGGCCCCGGGGTCTGGGTGCCGCGTCCTGCCCGCTCAGGAGAGAGGAGCAGTGTCCTGCAGGCCGGGTGTGGGAAGCCGGTTCAGTCCAGCCGGAGAGCAGAGCGGCTGCTCCTGAGGCGGGGGGAGGTACCCCCATCACGTTGTTGGAGGGGCTCCTAGCGTAGGCCTGTGCTGGGACCCCGGCCATCAGGGCTCACCCTGCCCTCAATCCTCATCGGAGCACATGCTCGCCGGACACCTGCCGGCCATCCCACAGTGCACCTGCAGGGCACAGGGCCTCAGCCGGGACAGCGGCAGGCTGGTTGGAGAGACGCAAGCGGGCGACAGTAGGGGTGCTGGGTGCTTAGCCGGCCATGGGGTGGGGGGGGGGCTCGTTCCGGGCACCGGGGCCTCGTCCCTGCTTAATCTCTCGGACAAACATTGCTGGCTTGAGGATAAATCGCGACACAGAAGTTGGTCCTCGCCCCCATGGAGCTCACGGTCTGGAGGGTGGACACTTAAAAACCAAGGCTTGTCTGACCAGGAGCATTCAGGCAAGCTCTAGACGTCCCTTCTAGGGGACAGGACACACAGGGCAAAGCACTGAGTGTTGCCAGGACCATATGTACAGGTGAACGTGGGGCTTTCTGTGAGGCAACTGGCCCAAATTGTTCAGAAAATCAGCGTGAGGGAAAAAAGCCAAGGGCTCTTCTCTCTTAGAGGGAGCAGAGACACAGCCACCAGTCGCAAAATGTGAGCCTTGACAGAGTCTCGGTTGGTAAAAGTTATAAAAGGCATTGGGACACTGAAATGTGATGGAGGACGCGGTGGGACTGGATGTGCTCACGTAAGGGAACATTTTTGTTTCTCCAAGATGCAAGCTGAGGTGTTTAGAGACCAAAGGTCCATCTGCAACTGACTTTCCAAAGTTGGCAACAACTGTGTGCACATAAAAAACACAGCTACACGAAAAGATGGTGGGAGGAAAGAGGCGGCAAAATGCTCAGTCCGCAAACCCGAGGGTCGTGCAGACGCTCCCTGTGCTGTTTAACTTTGCAAAGATGGAAGTGTTTTTGAATAAAACATCAGGGGGCGCCTGGGGTGCTCAGTCAGTTAAAGCATCTGACTTTGGCTCAGGTCATGATCTTGTGGTTCATGGGTTCGAGCCCCACGTCGGGCTCCGTGCTGACAGCTCAGAGCCTGGGGTCTGCTTCTGGTTCTGCGTCTCCCTCTCTCTGCCCCTCCCCTGCTCACTCTCTCTCTCACTCTCAAAAAAAAATAAATAAATAAATAAAATAAAGTAAAATAAATTAAAAAAATTTGTGAATAAAACATGTGGGAATGATCACTACCAAGTTGTCTGTGATCAGCTGCACGGAGGCCACGGAAGCAGCCATGGAGAGAGCAGTGGCCACAGCAGGCGCCCCGACTTGTTCTGGAGGAGGGCCCCCTGGGGCAGGGGCAGGTCAGGCGAAGCCTGGATTTGGGAGGAGAAGCTTGTGTGTCTCTGGCAGGTGGCCTGTGACAGGTCAGCAGGGGCCGTGGTACTTCTGGTACCTGTTCCCTGTGGTGGGGAGCACTCCTGACCCTACCCTGGTCTCGACCCCTAGCCAGCCAGCCAGAGCCCCCCCACTGCAAAGCAGGTAGCTGAAGCCTTGGTGGGGTGTCGGCGAGAGCAGGCAGGGCTTGGAAAGGCAGGTCTCTTGCTCCCTGGCAGCCGCTGCTCTGGAGAATGAGGCCCTCAACAGGGGCAGGCCGTTCCGGGGCTGTGCCTGCCAGAGTCCGGCTGTCCCCAAGGCACTGGGTGGCCCTTTCAGGATGGCTAGCTTCCATCCTTCCCTTCCAAGCTGGTCCCAGTCACTCGCAGCCTGAGCCGTGGCGAACGTACACGGAAAGGGCACAAGTGGAGGGGGGCTGGCCGGAGGTGTGGAGGCAGGAGTGGTGTCAGCTCGTCCCCCACACCCGTCACAGACAAGGAGGTGCCAGCCTGGGTGGCCAGCAGCTAACGAGGGGGCGCAGCCCCGTGATCCCACTGACAGGCTCAAGACCATGCTAAGTCATTGTCTGCTGACAGACGCAGAGTAGTGGTGGGTGGCCGCACAACAGGGACAGTGACGGTGCGTCACCTCACATGAGCCCACTGCACTTAGCATCTGGGCAATTCATAGACACCAACTTTAAAAACTGGATTGGGAAAAAAAAAAAAAAAACTGGATTGGGCAAGTGGCCAGTGATTCCTAACCTCAAATGTAAACTAAAACAAGTGATCCTGTCCAGGGACCCTCCCTCCAAAAGGGGCCTGGTGTCCCGACTTGTGTCATGATGCCCATCCTGGTCCCCGTGGCTGGCCCAGCTTGGGAGGGGGTGAGGCAGGGGCCGCGCTGCAGGGAAGGGGCTCCTGAGGCTAAAGATGGGGGATTCCTCGATGTCAGGTAAACGAACCCGAGCTGCATGGGGTCCCAGCTTGTGTGTGTGTGCTTGGAGGGCAGGTTGACCAGGGGCTCCGCGACCATGCTAGAGTGTGCACTCTGTGGTCCCCTCGCCTCCCGGGACCTGCACACTGGGTTGTCTGTCTTCTCTCTGTGACGGTGGCCGCAGTTTCTGGCCCTATTGCTGACCTTAGTCACTCGGTCAGACTCCAGGTCGGATCATTCTGTCGCTTCTTAGAGATGTGCGTTTACCTGGTCTCCTCTGCATGGGCCTTGATTTCCTCCTCTCTGCGGCTTTGGACTGTTTCCCTAGTTCCTTCAGGTGCAGAGTTGGAGTGTTGAGAGCTGTTGGCAGCTAGAAAATTCCCTCCTGTCGCTGCTTTCACTGTTGCCTCTTAATGCCTGCTTGGCTGCAAAGTATCTTGTAATTCGGCTCCGTACTCCTCTGCGCCTTGGACCGTAGCGGTTGTTTGACCTCCACGCTCGTTACTGTTCCATAGGTTACGGTGTCCCACCTGAATGCTGTTGGTAACACGCAGCCTTGTCCCGCTGGGCTCAGAGAAGGTACCTCGTAGGATTTCTGTCTCTTTAATTTATGGAGACTTGTCCCGTCGCCTCAGGCAAGGGGTGTCCCCCCGGGCATTTGAGAAGAGCTGGTGGGTGGTGGTCAGTGCTCTGAGTCCCGCCGGCTTGTTTTCATATTGCACACATGGCAGACATGAGGACATGATGAAGCACGAGGACAGCTGCCACTCACCTGGAGGTCATCACCGGTACCCCCCACGGTGAAGCACATCGGTGTGCCCTCGCTGTCCCCCGGAACTATAGCGCATACATAGGAATCCCGTGAAAGGTAGATTTGGTGTTGTGCTTTACTAAAATGGCACGTCCTATGTGAATGATCGCACTTTGCTGTCACCCCACGTTGTTCGAGAGGAGTCCCCACGTGGCCCCGCCCATCCCTTGGGAGGACTGCCTCAGCTCAGGTCTAGGGTTCTCCGTTCCACCTAGAAGCACCCAGAACACGCTGACGGTGCACGGATGTCCAGCGAGACCACACCCCACGTGGCACCCTGCTCTGCCCCCCCTCCCCCAGGGGAACAGCACTCTGGACGGGCCCCTCGTCCCCTGCCATGCTGGGTGGCACTTCCCATTCCCTCAGCAAGGAACAGGCTGCAGGCAGACACTAAGGCTCACACCTGGGGTCCCGAGATGTCAACGGCTAAAGCCACCTGGGGCTGGGACACCTTCCACCCGAGCTTTCAGCACCCCACCACAGGGTTCAGACCTGCTGTACAGGAAGACCCTTGGGGCCAGGAGGAAAAGGCCACCCAAGCAGCTGGCAGACAGAGGGGCCTGCAGGACCCGGGAGCCCAGGACCACCCTCCATGAGCCGCCTGGGGCTGGTGTCTAAGGCCCCTCCCGAGGCCCCTGGCTCCCTACCCCAGGCACGTCCACACACAGTGACATGGTGGCAGATGTGTCTCCTGGCCCTGGTAACACCTCACAAAATAGTTCTCCAGCTGAGGCCAACTTGGAAAATTCCAGAGACCAGGAAATTTACCGTGAGGCAGGAACAGCCGGGTCTTGGCTTGGAATGGAGCCCTGCCCATGTGAGGAACACGGGCAGGGCACAAAGGAGGGACTGGCCAGGCCCACCTTGAAGGAGTCCTTTAATAGAGACTGGCAGACAGGGGACACGACTGGCCCCCCTCCCCCACCCGGCCTGGCCCCGGGGTGGACGTGGGAGAGGCAGTTTTAAAAAACACAGCGGGACCAATTCTTCACGTTCACGGAAAAGGGGTACTCGGGCAGCCCGCTGGAGTCTGTACACAGAGCTGGGTCTGGGCACCCACCCCCGGGAGACCGAAGCTCACGGCCATCTGCCCCGCTGTCTGCACCCAGGAGGGGCAGGAGCCCGCAGGGTCCCCGGCTGCTTGCCCAGAGCTCTTAGTGTTTCTACACTATGTACATTGTTGTGCTTTGGACCTCCTACCCCATGGCCCTGGCCTGAGGCTTCGGGTGGGAAGACGGACCCGCTCCCACTGCGAGCTCAGGCTCAGGACAGGGCTGCCCTGCTCCTCGCCAGGGAGCCACAGGGTCACTGCAACAGAAGGGTCAACGCTGGACAAGATGCAGGCTGGTGGGAGCAGGCAGGGTTGGGTCCGGGGGCGAGGTTGGGGACACAGGTGTGTATGGACGGGGCCCAGCTGGGGTCGGGGGCAGCAGGTGGTGGATGGGGTGGGGCTGAGCTGGGCGGGGGCGGGGTGTCTGAGGTCCCCTCCCACCCAGCGCAGCTGCCTCCACGGTCCGAGGGGGGTGGTGGGCAGGTGGCTGGGGCAGGGTGTGGTGGCATCTGTGGGTGTGTCCCCGCCAGCTGGGCGGGGGCGACAGGATCAGTTGTTCTCGAAGAGAGAGAGAAGGTCGTCATTGCTGTTTGTGGGGAGGTCAGGTGGGCCAAGGTAGGACAGCAGTTCTTCGGGGTTGGTCAGTTCTGGGAGCAGCTGGGGACAAAGCAAAGCCATCAGCAGCTTTGGCCTCAGGCCCACCACACCCCTGCAGGGGACCCTGTGCCTGAGCCCCTCAGCCTGCACGGGCCTCTCCCTGCCGAAGGCTGCTCTTTGACCAGAAATCACTCCATACAAGTTGTCCAAGGACAACCTGGGACACAGAGTGTCTGCCCCAGGGGGCATGCATGGGGCCATGTGGGGACCCCGATGTGAACAGAGCAAATGCAAGAAGTGGGGTTTCCAGTGTCTGGGATATTCTGCTTTGAGCTGCTCTAATTTTCTCCCACTGAACTTCAGGGTGTTCGGTTTATTAGAGAGAAAGACCGTTACCTGCAGTGCACGCACTGAGTTTGGCTCACGCGACACCTGTGGGTCAGCTCAAACCACACCGAGGCCAGTGTGGTCCTCTGCAAGCCCAATCTTCTTGGGGACTCTACACAGGTTCCTGTAGCCAACTGCCTGGACAGAGTCATCCCGCGGCTACTCAGGTACCTGACACTCATCATCAAAAGAGCTGACGCTATCTGACCAGCTGTCCTGGCTTCGAGGTCACTAGGGCGTCAGTGTCCTCCCTTCTATGAAGCATGTGGACCCTGGGGACGACGGACACACCGTCCCCAGCCCCAGCTCCCATGCGCTCCCTGGCATGGGGCCTGTACTCACGTCCAGGGCTGGTTCCGGGGCCTCCCCCGCCCCAGACATGGGGGGCCCCATCACGCCTGTGGCAGTGCTGAAGGCCAACTCGCCGATGGGGCCTGAGCTCACTGGGCCCAGGGGCTGCCGGGATGCTGGGGGAGGGTTTGGATGGTGCAGCTGGGGCCCTGGGGCACCTCCAAGGCTGGGGGCGAGCAGCCCTGGAGCCCCTGGGTTGTGTGCAGGGTCCAGGTGACCCGCTGGCGGCATCTGGAGAAGGAGAGAAGAACCAGGTAGAACAGCTCCTGGCCCCCTGGAGCTGGCCCTCCGCCCCACAGCTTGCACTGACCTGGCCTGGGAGGCAGGGAACAGACTTCTCAGGTGTCAGGAGGCTGCTAGGAATGTCGGACTGGTAGGAGCTGGGGGGTGGCCCTGGGGTGAACTCAGGAAGGGCCGGGGTGCTGGGCGTGGCAGGCGGGAAGGACTCAGGGAAGGTCCCGGGTCCCAGGAAGCTGGAACCTGAGAGCAGAGCCCATGTTGGGTGAGGCCTGGGAGCTGGCACTGGGGAGAAGCCGGGGGGTGAGGGGGGCTGGCGGTCCAGGCTCCCAGTGCTCTCCGCAGGTAGCTCTGGGTTTTACAGAAAAGAGCATTTCCTTTCATCACAGGGGAGCGGGCCTCACCCAGCCACACCCACACATGGGGTCAGGTGGGGCCAGGCCCCCAGCGGGCCAGCAGAGAGCCTCCGTTCCCAAATGCCGGGTCCCCCTGCCCGTCCCCATGGCATGGCCACACCTACCCCACCAGGTCCCCAGGAGGCACCCCCAGGCACAGGGCCCGCAGCAGACTGGTCTGGAGAGAGCAAATCACTGGCCCGTGGCACTCACCCTGGCCGGGGTAGTCACCAGGGGCTGGGGCCGGGGCCGAGGGGGGCTGCAGGGGGGCGAAGGGGGTGGCGGCGGGGCCCAGGGCTGCTATCATCTCCATCACGCTGGGCATGAGCATGTGTGCGGGGCTCACGGTGCGACAGCGCTTCAGCACTGGCCCATCTGGCTCTTCCTTGACGTGAACGTCGGGCTTTACGGGCACCGGCTTCCAGCTGCACGTGGGGTCGATGGTGATCTCCTCGTAGTCAGAACTGGGCAGGGACACGTGGCTGGTCACCAGCTGTCCTTGCCATCTCTCTCGGCCCCTGGCCTGCTTCTAAGCAGACCTCTACTCCAATGCCTGTAGCCGCATGGCCCATCACACAGGCCCCGTGGGCGGCCGGGCCCGGTTGGATGTGGGTTCCATCTGCGGCCGGAATCAGCCCGCCCCGTGGCCGAGCTGTCATAGGGCCACGGGCGGCGGAACGGCACGAAGACACTTACTTCTGAATGTGAACGAGGACGCCCAGCACATACTGGTCCACCTGCAGGCCCTCCAGCAGCGCTGTCTTGCTATAGGAAACCAAAGGCATGTGGCTCAGGGGCCTAGCCCGACCTCGCCCCGGCACACTTCTCGGCTCTCTCACCCTGCTTGAGGCCACATGGCATGAAGTGACCCCGCATGCGATGACCCCGTGTACACGGACCCCACGTAAAGCTATTCTATGAGATGATCTCAGAGATGACCTCGCACAAAGCGACTGTGTGCGTGAGACTTGTGCCCTGAGCCGTACTGTCCTCGTCTGCTCTGTGACCCCCTAAACCTGGGGTTTTGTTGGTCCCCGTGCCTGGGATCCCAGGAGGACTGTCTGGGAGACACTCACTTGCACACAGGGCACCGCCAGGTCCCCCGCTCACAGTTGAGCTGCAGGTAGGACTCCAGGTCGAAACACTGCGGGGAGCAGGAGAGATGGCTTCTCACACGGGTGCCGGGGGCAACCGGGCCGCACTTTGCGATTGAGCCTTGTGGTTTCGGGCTGAGTTACGTGAATGTTGAGAAGCCACGTGGGCCAGGCTTGCCCGGGGCACCATGCTAAGTGCTTGGCCCTGGGGGCAGCCGGGAGAGCACAGCCCTCATGGGACTAGAGTGCCTTGTGGCCAAAGAATAGGGTATCTGTGCTGGCAAAGACCCACCTCCGGGACACGGTGCTGAAGGGAAACTAGGGCCAGGGTCTGTGCATGCTGCTCCTGGCCAGGGCAGGAAGACCCCACCCGCCACCCTGACGCCTCTTGAGATGTGACACGAGAACGCAGGAAACCATGGGGTGCGCTCCAAGAAACCAATGCCTGGTCTGGGGAGCACGTGGGGGACGGTCTGGTGAGTGCGTGGGGGCTGGTCTGGGAAGCACGTGGGGGAGCCGGCTACCCGCCCGCTGGCTGGTCACCTGCTGGTGGAGGGTCCGCGGGAAACCGCTGCACGTCACAAGTTCTGGACCACCCACCTGTATGTGGCGACAGTCATGGCCTCGGGCGGGGAGCTGGATCCTGCGGAATGTGATGGGGCACCTGAGGGACACCTTGATGGCTGTCTGCTCCACCCCGTCCTCACCGTTGGGCCCAGGGGTGCCGGGGACGGTGCCGCTGCTGAAGTTGCGTTTTACTGGCGTGCACGGGGAGAGGACTCGAGTGAGGGGCCGCCAGCTGGGCCGGCCGCTGCCCCTACCCCCCGAGTCCCCAGCCCCGGCAGATGTGGGGGTGTGCCATGTGGTGGCTGGTCACCGGGCAGCCACTCACTCTTGGTGATACAGTGCTCCGCGGGCAGGAGGCGCTTCCTGAGGAGGCCCTGCAGCACCGAGCGGACGGACGGCCGGTGCACCAGCTGCAGCACGAACAGGTGGGACTGCGGGAGGTGAGGAGGGTCAGGGGCGCGGCCCACACCCCCACATCCCGCACTAGCTGTCTGTCTGCGGCCTGTCAGAGCACCAACCCCCAAGAGCCCCCCTGCACGCCCTGCAAACTGCACCTCGGTGTCTGTGCAGGGCCTGGGCCTGCCTGGAGTCCCCAGCCGGGGAGGGTTCAGGTCAGCCTCCCCCTGGGGAAGGACAGGCCGCCGTCTTGTAGGGAGTAAGCGAGAGCGCCAGGCCCCGGTGAGCAGGCCTCACCAGGGAGGAGGGAGGTCCCCTCTCTCGGCAGGGGCTGGGGTCGGGGGCAAGCACAGCCAGGCCCCTGCAGGCCCAGGAGGCACTCACGCAGCAGCAGGCTGTGACTGTGATCTGGATGGTGTTGCGGCCCGGCTGGCACACGTGCTTCAGGTACAGCGGCTTGTGGGAAGTCTTGTTGTCGCCGCGCTCGATGGTGAGCGGGGTGGCGTTGACGCTGACCTGCACCGACGCCGGCCAGTTGGTGTTGGTCTGCCGGTCCTCATGGTGATAGCACTTGAACTGCAGCTCCAGGTCTGGCCTGCGAGGGGTGGGCCGCTGAGCAGGGGATGCAGGGCGGGGCTCGGTACAGAGCCACAGTGGGGATGGGGCAAGAGGGCGGGGCCCTAGAAAGGGGCCGTTGGGTGGGACCACTGAGAAGCCTCAGGAAGCCGGAGGGGACTGCGCGCAGCTAGGCAGGGCCACAGGGCGGGGCGGGACCTCTGGGAAGGGGGCTGCAGGGCGGGGTCACACTGTGTGGCGGAGCCGGGCTCCAGGCCGCTGAGATGTGGCTGAGGGGCAGGGTTTCATGGAGTGGGGCGTGGGTGGGAGGGAATATCTTGGGGTGGGACCTCTCCGTGGGGCGGAGGCACTGAACAGGGGTCTCTAGGCGGGGCCACACTGGGGGCGGGGCCTCCGGAGGGGTGGGGCCTCTGAGAAGGGTCAGGGGCTGGAGGGGGCTGCGCAGCTAGGCGGGGCCGCAGGGCCCGCTCACCTCAGCATCAAGGTCTTGTAGACAGAGTCCCGGAGCTGGAATGCGTGGTTGCTCACAGCCAGGTTGTGCTGCAGGCGGAAGGGCTCCAGCACTACCCCGTCCCGCACCGGGAAGGTCAGCCGCAGCTCATCACCCGGGCCGCTGCCTGCGACACGCTGCTATGAGCCAGCCACCCCTGTGGCAGGGCCCCGGGTTGGGGGGGGGGGGAGGGGGGGCAGGTCCCCTCATCCTCCTGCTCGGGCTGGTGTGGGCAGCATCTCCCCCGGGGTCCTGGGCCCGGCCATCACCCCCAACGGGAATAGGATCTTGGTTCTGTCCCGGTTCTCCCGCTGTTCTGTCCTGCCTCAGTCACCTGGCCCCATGTCCCCTAAGTTATGACTAGAGAACGTGCCCCAAACCCAGAAAAGAGGGTGCTCCTGTGCTTTCAGAAGGGGTGCGAGGCTAAGAAGGTGTGAACGGACCACCTGCCATCATCCTAGCGCTTGAGCTAGGGTTCTAGGACCCCAGCTTCTGTGTGGTGGTCTCCCCCAGAGCATGGGTCTCTTAACCAGGAGTGGACCTCAGGAGGCCCATAAATCCCCTCAAATTATACACAGAACTTTGTGTGGGGGGGTATTTTTCTAGGGAGGAGATCAACACCTTGAACGGATGTGCAGAGTTCTAGGAGCACAAAATGAAACTGAGGGCCCCCCACCCCCACATTCCCTGCAGAACTCTGGGGTCCTGGGACCCCCGCCCAACCGTCTTAAGAGCAGGTGACACTCACTGGGGGGTGATGGGTGCAAGGAGCTCACGCTGGGCTTGAGGTCTGGCAGGAAAGGCGATTTGACCTCCTGGCTGGTGGACATGTAGGGGACGCTGCTGCCGGGGGTCATGGGTGGCGTGGGGCTCCCAGGCAGTGGGGAGCTGGGGTAGCCAGGGATGGAACGGGTGGGCTGTGGGGTTGAGCAAACAGTCAAGGTGGGATGGTGGGGGGTGGAGTTTGTTCTCAAAGCACCCGCTGGGACCAGTCACAACAGAAATGGGCAGGGGTATCCGGCTGGCCACCCGCACTTCCTCCTGCTTGGGTGCCCTCTGTCCACGTGCCCACCCTGAGAGCCGCCCACCCATGTGCCCGTACCCCACTCAGGCCGGGCTGGCTGTAGCTGATGCTTCCCCCGTTGAAGTTGGCACCCTGCCCGTTGAACTGCTCTGTGGGCTGTAGGGAAAACACGGTGTGCGCCCGGGGCCCCAGCCTGCCCACCGCCGGGCCCCTGAACCTGACTCAAGGAGTGGGCTGGGGGCAGGGAGCCCACCACACACATGGCACTAGCCTGTTTTCTCTGTACACTTTTGAAGTTTACCATGTGATCTGCAGGGAGCACATATCGTTGTGTAATTAAAAAAAAATTGCTACTATAGAGAACAAGATGACCCCATGTGTCAGAGGGGTTTTGGGAGAGCCACAGAGAGGCTGAAAAAACACCCCCCCCCGCCCAGGCCTTGCTGGGCTTCTCCATGGTGAGTGGAGGGAGTGGAGACACTTTTCCACAATGAAATTCAAGTGACTTGGGGGCCTGCCTACTGCTCCCTACACCCAATTTCCAACAAGATACATGAATTTCAGAGGGTCCTTTCAGAGCTGGATCCCTGCCCTGGTCAGGAACCCTGTGAAGCTCCTGGCTTCTTGGTCACCCTGAGTGCACAGGGCCCAGCAGGAGCTGTGTCAGGCCCGGAGGAGCCATGCCTACCTTGTAGTGCAGTCCTGCTGGGCCAGAGGCGGACAGGGACTGGCCCACACCCTGCTGAAGGGGCAGCCGGTGCCCAGGGTAGGAGGACGGGGCAGGGGGCGGCCCGGCACCGGACGTGTACTGGGTGGCACTGGGTCCGTACTGGCTTCCTGGCAGGTACTGCTGTCCTGGATAAACCTGAAAGAGGCACCATGCCAGGGGAACAGGTGTCGGGGAAGCCAGGTCCCAGGGAGGATGTGGTGCCCGCTCCATGAGGCGTGGCCGCTTCTCTCACACAGATGCCCAACCTCACCATGGGTCTGGGTGGAGCTCAGGATGAGGGAGGAATGGATACTCACCTCGCTGGAGTAGGCTCTCTTGACCCCCTGTCGGGGCAGTGGCTGGGCCTGGGGAGGCCCAGGGTACCCGTGCTGGGGCAGGCGCTGCCCTGCATAGAGGGGTGCCATGCCTGCTGCCCGGGTGGGGTTCATGCCCATGGGGTTCATGCCAGAGGGGCCCAGCAGCCCTCCCACGCTGGTGGGGTTCATGCTGCCAGGGACGCTGGGCCCCCGGGGACCTCCGTGCTGCAGGAACTGGCTGTTAAAAGCCTGCCCGGCCCCCATCTGGGGAGAAAAGAGAGGAGCCATTCAGTACCCCCACCACTGTGGGTGCTGCCCAGTTGCCCCCTGCACCCCCTCAACCCCCTCATCTCTCTGTGTGCACATCCCCAGTCCCCAACCCCAGCTGCCCGACTGGTCCCTGCCTTCCAGACCAGCACATGTGGGCTGCACAGGAGGAGCGGCTGGGCCTCACCGCTCCGTACTGGCTCAGCTCCTGGCTCTGCTTCTCCTGGAGGGCGGCCACGGTGGCCGTGGCGGTGGCCGTGGCGGTGGCCGCAGCAGCAGCCACTGCAGCTGCTGCTGCCGCCTGAGTAAAATCGGTGGAGGGTCGTGTGGCATGTGAGGGCAGACCCAGGCCCCCTGGCCCCCCCGGGCCGCCCGCATACCTGTGAGAGACACAGATGGCTTGGCTCAGAAGTGCTTCCCTGCCTGTCGCCCGGGGGCCACATAGCACCTGCCGGGGCCCCCTTCTTGTCTAGATGCTCCAGCGTCAGCCGTGGGAGCCCGCAAGAGCATCACACTCACAACAGTCAACAGACTGGTTCACATGGTCCCAGGCACCTGCCAAACCAGAAGCTTTGCACCTGGAGGACTCCCAGCACACCTCACAGGTCAGGGGTCCTGCTTACCCAGCCGTGAAGCCAGGGCCCCCTGGGTAGCCCCCGCGGCCATACACTCCTTGCTGCACGAAGCCCTTGTTGGCAGCGCCCTCGCCAAACGCCTGCTGTCCGAGGCACTGTGCGGAGTTCAGGGCAGGGCCACCACCTGCCACACCAGGCATTACAGAGCTGCCGGGGGGGCTCCCTGCAGGGCCCATGGGGTTCCCCAAAACCTGCGAGGAAGCAAGAATTGCCAATGGGAATCATCCAAACAACTCACTTCCTGCAGTTGCTCTAAAGGTCTACAAAGGAGAGGCCTGCCAGTGAGGGGCTGGGGGCAGAGGTGAGGGAGGAAGGAGGGGAAGAGAGGAGGGGTGCAGAGGCCCAAAGACGGGGGAAGAAGTCTCACACAACATGTGGTGGGGGGACTCGTCTACAAGGATGGGGCAGACTCGGGGAGCCCAACCCCATTTCTGTCTAAGGTCTAGGGGGGCCCTGGCAGCTCTCGGGGGTGGTCCCACTGCAGGCTCACCTGACTCTGTGCCGCGTTGCCGACGCCCCACACGGTCGTGACGACAGACAGCGACCCTGCTGGCTGCGTGGCGCTCTGCTGCCAAGGCACCGGCTCATAAGCAAATGGACCATCACTGCAAGTAGACAGGTGGGTGGGGAGGCCCAGGTCAGGAGGCCACGGGTGTCGAGACCCCTGGCTGGGGAGGCTGGCAACTGGGGGCGGAGAGGTCCTGCCCTGCCACCCCGCCCGTACCCGAGGCCTGAGAAGGGAGGGCGGCAGGAGACCCACTCACCCGTGCGGTGTGGGGGGCAGGGCGGGTTTTACAGGGTGCATGGGGTTCATTGGCCTCGGGCAGCCTAAAGGCCGGGTCTGCGGGTGGCAGGAAGTAGTCCTCACAGCTGTTTACGTGGGACTCGGCTGGTCTGGCTGTGGGGACAGAGGAGGACGTCAGTGGAGATGCAGTGGCCGGGGGCTGTCGGTGGGGTGCCGGGAACCCCCAGCACCAGGCCCCCTTGCTCTGCTCTGACTGATGGAGGGCCGGGCAACAGCGGGGTCTGAGGGCCACTGTGGGGGTGGGGGCAGCCTCAGCCTGAATTGCCCACCCTGACAAACCTCTGTCCTCTGCACCCCTAAAGCCAGCCTGGAAGCCAGCATTAACCCTTTCAGGCCAGGCCCTGCTACTCACAGACCCTGAAATAGAGCAGGCTTTCTGACCCAGATCCTTTTCACACACCCCTCCCTCAAGAAGGCCTGGATATCCATTAAAGTCAGGGAACTCCCAGGACCCAAGTGCCAGAATCCCCCAGGTAGGCCCCAGGGTGGAGGCCAAGGCCAGAGCCAGCAGAGAAGAACAGAGGAGGACCAGCTGCTGGCCACCTTCTGCTCAGGCTCTGAGACTTGCCCACTCTGGGGAGAGGGCTCTGCTAAACAGGGCTGAGCAAGGTCAGCCACCTGCCGGCTTCACCCTGGCCTGGGGAAGGGAGTACAGGTCACCTGCGTGCTCCTGGCTGACAGCCCCTCGAGGGCTGACGTGGGCACAGGGCCAGGCGGACCTGACCCCCCACGGGCCACGGTGACACCCACTGAGAGGTCCCCAAAGGGGAGGGACGCACACACGGAGCAATGGGCAGGGGGTTGGTGCGAGCCCAAGGGCATGTCAAGGGGCCAAGGGGAACACGGCGGCAGTGGCTGGCAAACTTTCTTGGGACCCATGTGCCCATGCAGGGGGCGTCCTCCTACTGTGTGAGGCTCACCGCCCCCTCCAACTGCTGTCTCAGAAAAATGAGGGAGGGAGGGCCAGGCACTCACATCCTCCAACACCCCCAAAAGCAAGCCCAAGCCCTTGTTGGCACCCCCAGGGGCATGCTGCACACCTATGTCTGCCTGACCCAACCACAGAGGCGCACTGGCTGTGGTTCTCAGGGGTCCCTGGGAATCTCGGGTGGGGGGACTCTGCCCTCCTGGTGTCCAGGTTCTGTCCTGGAGCACCAGTGCCTTTTAGGGGCTGCAAGCCCCCCCCCCAACATGCACACGTGCCACCCTGGACAAGCTAATGTGTGGTGGCTCAACCCAGACACCCCAGCACTCACAGCACCTCCCTCTAGCCTAGGAGTGAGAAAGTCGCCCCAGAACCCACCCAAGCCCATGACTCACATTCCTGAGTGCTGACCAGGGACCTCAAAGTTACCATGTCGTCTGTAAATAGTCCTGGAAGTGCGTGGGGGGGGACCCTCATCAGGGACCCAGAGCAGGGAAGGGGTACAGTGGGAACTGTGACACGGGTGGTTCTGCCTTCGGCCCTTCGTGCCACTGAGCACTGAGGTAAGTGGGTCCCGGAGCCGCAGCAGAGCCGGGGCTGGGGCAGAACAGTTGGCAGGTCTGCCTCCTACCTGGCTCTGCTCCCCCTCTGAACGTTGTTCTCCCCTCCCACCCAGACCAGGTCCCACTCTGGAAACAGAGGCCAGAAAATGCAGGAGTCAGTGGGTCCAGAAGGCTGTGGCCCCAGGAATCTGGGTAGACACAGGCCTGCGAGCCAGGATCACCCAGCCAGGCTGGTGTCCTCGGTCCCTACCGTCCAACTCCAGGACGGTGATGCGGCCACCGTGGATATGGATGGGTGGACCTGCCAACCAATGGACCAGACCACAGAGGGCACAGACCAGGCACCGGAGGAAACCAGCATTGCAACGCGGGGCTCCCACAAGCGAAACCAAAAGTTCTAAACTTCACATCTTGTGCAAAAATTAACTTGAAATGGGCCATGGATGTAAATGAACAACAGAAAATGACAAAACCTTTGGAGAAACTCTTCGGGACCTGGAACCAAGAAAAGAGCCCTTAGATGTGACACCAGTGCAGTCCTCACAAGGGAGAGGGGGAGTCATCTCAGAAAGGCCCTGCTGATGTAGAGCGACAGGTATGCCCGCAAGTCGCATCTCTGACGAAGGACTAGTATCTAGGATATATAAAGAATTCTCAAAACTCAAAAGAAAAATAAACACCCCAGATAGAAAATGGGCAGAGGACACAAAGAGACATTTTAGCGAGGAGGTCGTCCGGACGGCATGCCGGCTCAGGAAGAGACAGACATCCGACGTCATGGCCACCGGGGACGTGCAAACTAACACCACACGGAGGCATCGCTATGCACCTATCAGAGTGGCTACAACAGTGACACCACCAAGTGCTGGGGCTGGGGGGACTGGATCTCCTACCCACGGCGGGTAGGACTGGAAAATGGCGCGGCCACTCTGGAAAACAGTCTGGCAGTGTCTTGTGAAAGTCGGCACACAGCTACCGGGCAACTGGGCAACTGCACTCCTCTTCGAGACATGCAAGCTGAGGTTCACAGAAAACTATGCGCGTGTCTACACCAGCTTCCTCCTAGCAGCTCAAGAACGGCCACCCAGACGCCCTTCGGGTGAAGTTAGCCAGCCGTGGGGCGTCCACAGCCCGCGGGCATGAAAAGGAAGAGCGAGCAGGAATCCCCAGAGGATCGAGCCGTGGAAAAAGCCAGTCCCCGAAGGTTACACGCGGTATGATTCCCTTTATGTAACGTTCCTGAAATGATGAAATCACAGAAGCGAGGAGCAGAGCCCAGCTGCCAGGTGGGGAGGAGGGAAGCAGGTGCGAACAGAAGAAGGTGCGGAAG
Organism: Lynx rufus; assembly: GCF_022079265.1. Lineage (NCBI taxonomy): Eukaryota > Metazoa > Chordata > Mammalia > Carnivora > Felidae > Lynx > Lynx rufus. The sequence continues at coordinate 61,765,890 of NW_025814856.1, read as the reverse complement.
GAGAGATGTGCATCTGGCCAGTATTCCCGGAGCATCCCGGTGTGACGTGCTTGTCGTCTGGTGAGACGTCACCGCCAGGGGAGCCGGGAAAAGGATACAAGGGTGATTTCTCACAGCTGCACGTGAATCCGGAATTCTCTCAGAATACAAGTTGACTTGAAAAACCACCACCACCACCCGTGGTCTCCACAGAGAAGCCCCCGGCAATGCTCCCTTAGCCCAGGCTGGTTGGGCTGGCCGGGCCCATTCAGCTGTCCCAGAAGCAGGGGGGAGACCAGCCCCCTGCCCGGTGCAGAGCCCCAAGACTGCAGGTGCTCCACTCTGCTCTGGGCCTCCTGTCTGGCACATCACACTCACCTGGAGGGCGGGGGCCGGAAGACTCCTGTTTCTAAAGAGCTTGTGGGTCAGGGTCAGGCTGCTGCTGACGCAGGGACCCCAGTCTGAGAGCCCCGGAGATCCGGGGAGGAGGGGGAAGGGCAGGGGCCCCAGGAGGCCTCCTACATCACCCCCCGAGACTTCTCTGCCACGGAGGAGACCACAGACGGTTCCAGTTCCCCCTAAGCCTCCTGCACGCCTGGGTGCTTGGGTGTATGTGTGACTTCCTGCCAAACTGAGTCTGCTCTCCTCCCTGAGAAGACCCAGACTCTCCGAGTGGGGCACCCCACAACCCGCTGCTCCCCACAAATGGACAGGTGCCCTCTGAGTGCAGACCCTCCTCCCACTTCCTGGCCTTGAAGACAGAGCCAGGAAAACCGGTGCGGGCCCATGGGGCTTGTGCCCCAGTGCCAGCTGGAAGCCGGGACCCCTTGGCAGAACTGCCCTGGTTCTGGTTCTGTGCCCCATCTTTCTCCAGAAAACTCACCACTCAGGCCCCCTGCCCCAGGGCCTCAGAGCAGCTGCGCCCAGGCTCCTGCGTGCCAACCAAAGGCAGACGTTAATGTGGGTCAACCTCTTCCACTCCACCCTGTCCGGGCTGCCTGGTCACCCAGGGGCGGCACACCCCATGACAAGCCACCTGACCCTAGGAGGGCAGGCCTACTCCACGGTCACAGAGCAGGGAGCCCATGGTTCTAGGGCGAGTCCCCAACCGGAGGGACACCAGGGTCAAATGGGCTCAGAGGAGGTAGAAATGACGGCTCCAGTGAGCGCGACGGCACAAGGTGGGGACTCAGGTGTTCTGGTGTCTGCAGGTCCTACCGCTCTACATGTGAGGCCCCAACACTGACCAGCTAACTAGAGTCGTCCGAACACCCAGGAAGGAGCATTTGTGAATGGCCCAGACACCGGACACATCAGAGACCAGCTACAGGGTTTCACTACTCTGAGCCTCGGTTTACAATGTGTAAAATGGGTATGTGGTAGCCACCCCAGGACTGAGGAAAGAGGAAGACACATGACTGCATTTATGCCAGCAGCCCTGACTGCTGTAGTGGAGGCAGCCACCAGTGGACACGCCATGGGGAAGCCTGGCTGCCCTTGGAGTCCTCCCCAGGCACACCCTGCCTGTCCTTCATCATCTCCTCCCCCTCCTCCCCCTCCCCCCCCCCCCCACTTCTATTCCCAGCCAGTAACCAGCCCCTGGGCATGGCAGGTCCTCAAGGCCAGTATCCCACCAGGTGAGGCTAAGACCCCGCACGGATCCTGGCACCTCCCTTGAGCCTGGAGAGGCCCCCGCTGCTAGCAAGCCAGGGTCTGGTTGGTGAGTCTGTGCTCACTCTCTCTACATCCACCACCGGCTTACAGATCAAGTCACGTGTTCTGTGTAGGTCCCTGCGAAATCTTGAGATAAAACAAACGACTTACAGACGTGGCCATAGATGTTCTGCAACTATCAGGAAGAGAGCAGGGCAGGGAGGAAGCAAGTGTGGGGGGGTAGGAGGGAGTAAAGGGGAGCAGGGCTGTGGGGAAAGGGGACCGGGGCAGGGAGGAAGCAGGTCATGAGGGGGAGAAAGGAGGATGGCTGGGAGCAGCTCAGAGGGGGAAAGCGGAGGAGGAAGGGAGCAGGTCGGGGGAGCAATACACCCTCCCGCCTCAGCTTCGTGCGTCCCGTTTGGAAAGGGGTGTCCCCACGGAAGCCGCGGCCGGAGGCTGAAAGGTCGGCCAGTGTCGCCGGCCCGAAGCAGACCTGCGTGGGTCCCACGTCGCTGGACGGTGGGCGCGCACGGCCCAAGACAAGCCCGGAAGGCGAGCCCGCCGGCCAGAGCGCGGGGCGGAGGCGGCGGAGCCAGGTGGGGCGAGGGCCGGGGGTCACCCTCCCCGCTCAGGAGGTCGCCGGGGCCGCGCACACCCGTCGGGCGCTCGGCCGGCTACCAGCCCCAACAAAGGCTCAGGTGAGGGTCTCCCGGCGCGCACGGGGTCGCTGGGCCCAAAACCGCGACGCGCACCCGGCAGGTGCGGCAGGTGGGCGCCGGGGCCGCCCCCAGCGCGGCCGGAGCCCCGGGGCAGAGGCGACGCAGCGCCGGGCCCGGGGCGCCGCACCTGCCCACCGCGCGCACCTGCCGCACCTGCCGCCCCCGCCGCCCGCACCTGCCCGCCCGGCCCGCTCACCTCCGCCCGGCCCGGCCCGGCCCCTCGCCGCCGCGGCCCCCGTCCCGCGCCGCTCCATGCGCTCAGCCCGCCCTCCGCGCCGCCCGCCGCCCCGGGGCCGCGGCCGCCACCACCCGCGCCATCGCGCCGCCGCCCGCTCCGAGGGCACAATGGAGCCGCCGCGCCGCTCATGCATATGCATGACGCCGCGCGCCGGCCCCGCCCTCCCCAGGCCAGAGCAGTGGAGCCCCGAGCCGGCGCTCGGGCGGGGCTGCCGCGGGCCTGCGCGGGCCGAGGTGGCTGACCGAGTCGGGCCCAGCCGGGAGCGGGCGGGCAGCGCGGGAGGCGGGGGACCACGACCGGCGACCCGCGCTCCCTCCACACCTTTCCGAACTCCGCGCCTGCGGAGCCTCCAAAGCTTCCTGCTCGCTGTCCGCCGGGGCGTGGCCAGATGGAGGGGCGGGGCCTGATGGAGTGGATGGGCCCGGGCGGCGGCGGGGACGGCTGATGGGCGGGGCCTGTCAGGGGGGTGTCAGAGCCTGGCTAGGGGGCGGGGCCTGGTGGAGGTGGCCCGGCGGAGGGGCGGGGTCCAGCCGGAGGGGCGGGGCCTTGCAGAGTGAAGTGTCAGAACCAGACTGGAGGGCGGGGCCTGGTGGAGAAGGCACAGCGGAATGAAGAGCGCTGCCGATAGGCGGGGCCTGTCAGAGGGGAGGGGTCCGGCAGGGGAGGCGGGGCCTGGTAGAGGGGGTTCAGAACTGGGCTGGGGTCGGGGCCTTGCTGAGAGCCGGGCCAGTCAGATGGGGGGGCAGGGCTGAGGGCGGGGCCTGGGCCTGTCAGAAGCGGGGTATCATAGCCTGGCTAGGGGGCGGGGCCTGGTGGAGGGGGCCGGTGGAGGGGCGGGGCCTGGCTGGGGGCAGGGCCTGTCTTGAAGGGCGGAGGCGGGAGGTGAACGGGGTCTCTTCAGGGGCGGGGCCTGGAGGGAAAGAGGGCCCGCCCACGCTGGACGGGTCGCTGTAGCGCTTTAGCCGATGAAGCGCCTTCTCTGATCTGCCTCTGATCTGATCTTATCTACCTTCCAAGTACTGTTCTCACTCTTTCAGTTGTCCGCTTTTTCCTATCCTTGCTTTAGGGACACCTCGTTCTCCTGAGTACTCATAATTAATCTTTTTTTATCGGGGGAGGGCCAGAGAGAGAGGGAGACACGGAATCCGAAGCAGGCTCCACGCTCCGAGCTGTCAGCACAGAGCCCGACGCGGGGCTCGAACTGCCGCACCGCGAGATCATGACCTGAGCCAAAGCCGAACACTCAACCGACTGAGCCACCCAGGTGCCCCTCATCTTAGCTATTTTAAAAAGTATTTTTGAACAATTACTATGCACTGGGCAGTTCTTTATTTTAAAGTTTTAATTTATTTTGAGAGAGAGAGGAGCACAAGCAGAGAGGGGCAGAGAAGGAGGGAGAGAGAGAGTCTCAAGCAGGCTCTGCACTCCCAGCCAGAGCCTGTCATGGGTGGGGATCGAACTCACAAACCGTGAGATCATGACCTGAGCCAAAACCAACAGTCAGATGCTTAACTAACTTATCCAGTCGGGTGCCCCAGAATTTCCTTCCTCTTTAAGACTGATAATATTTCATTGTATGGATGTTTGGCAATTTGTTTATTCATCCTTTGGTGGATGTACCATGGCTTTTAACGTTCTTCCCTCTAGACTGTCTGAACCCTGTGCTGTTTTTCTTCTTCTATTTATTTAAAAACAATTTTTTTTGTTAACGTTTATTTATTTTTGAGAGAGAGACAGAGTGCGAGTGGGAGAGGGGCAGAGAGAGAGGGAGACACAGAACCAAAAGCAGGCTCCCCCCTGGTGTGGGGTTCGAACCCACGAGCCATGAGATCATGATCCGAGCCGAAGTCAGACGCTCAACTGACTGAGCCATCCAGGCGCCCCTTTCTTCTTCTTCTTTTAAATGTTTATTTGTTTTGAGAGAGAGAGAGAGAGAGAGTGTGGGCCAGCAGATGAGGGGCAAAGAGAGAGGGACAGAGAAAGAACCCCACGTGGACTCCGTGCTGTCAGCACAGAGCTGGGTGTGGGGCTCGATCTCAAGAACATGAAGTCATGACCTGAGCCCAAATCAAGAGTAAGATGCCCGACCACCTGAGCTGCCCAGGCACCCTGGTGCTCTGTTTCTTCAGAGAACCATTTGTCAAATGGTGGATCTGTTTTGTGCCAGGCACTCATCTGGGCTCTGAACACTGGTCTGTCAACAGTGACCATGACAGCAAGGACTCTCCAGCCCCAATAGAGGGGACAAAAAGAAGCAGGTGACTCACCAAGTAACAATGTGTCCTTCAGGGAGAGAGGAAGAAAAATAAGGCCAGAGCAGGGGATGGGGAGTGCGATAGAATGGGGGAAGATTCTATGGAGAGTTGGCCCACATGAAGGGGGAGGCAGGCGCCAAGGGACCTGACCCTCTTCTGCCTCCAGGAGGCCATGGGTTTGGGGGAGCTGCAGGCAGGTGTCTGGAGGAGGCCAGAAGGGCTGTACCAGGCCTCTGGGCCTGAGACTGGCATCTCTGTCATCTCCCCAGGGCAACAGCCGCCCCCCTCATCCTGGGAGATGCCATTTGGTGGCCACTCCCTTCTACATCGTGTTTTCATCTCTGACCATATGAACTGTTAAAAGAGTCTTCCTTATTTGCTGGGAAAAATATACCCTCCCCACACTTTTCTTCTGTGACTGCATAAAATGACAGTCCTCACTTTGGTATGTGACAGCTCTTCAGGGATTAGAAGAAACTTCTCATTGCCCCTGAATCTTGGGCTGGAGGACACATGTAACAGATCCCTTAAGTGTTTCAGAGCCAATACAACAGGCCACTCCCTCCAGGCCACGCCCTCCCTCCACTCCCTCCGCTGGGCAATGCCCTTTTTAAATGTGACACCAAGTGGGGGACACAATACTCTAAGTGTGGCCTAAAGCTACCTTTGCTTTTTAACTTGGGCCCTCGGTCTTTATGAATGGCTGCTAAACACACATAGCTTCACCTGTTCTTGACTTGCAAAACTGACTTTGAAAAGAAAAAACCTACCACTTCTTTGCATACGAGTATTTTATTCTGATTGTAGAAAATACAGAGGAACTTTTTTTTAATGTTTATTTATTTTTGAGAGACAGAGCGCAAACGGGGGAGGGGCAGAGAGAGAGGGAGACAGAATCCGAAGCAGGCTCCAGGCTCTGAGCTGTCAGCACAGAGCCTGACGCGGGGCTCGAACTCACAGAGCGTGAGATCATGACCTGAGCCCAAGTCAGACACTTAACCAATTGAGCCACTCAGGTGCTCCTAGAGGAACTTTCATAATAAATCGAAGCCTTTCACCATCCAAATGTTCAGCGTTAATCCCTGTTGATTTTTTGGTCTATTTTCTCTCAGATGGTTCTCCACATATCTGAGCACACGTGTGACTTTGCAGCCTTATTTTTCACTCCATCAACAGAAATGTTTCCCTTCTCATAAATGTTTGAGCCTCCTAAAATTAATGCGAAGAATGTTTCCCTTCTCATAAATGTTTGAGCCTCCTAAAATTAATGCGAAGGTTTGTGCGCGAGGATGTTGCACACAGGCAATTCCTGTAATATTGGACAACTGGATTCAAGCTGAGTTCGACCTTTCAAAACTTTTTACTGAGCTCCTGCTACTTGCCAGACATTGTTCTCAGCTGAAAATACATCAGCAAGCGAGCCCAGGAAAACGTGCGGTGGCCAAGCGTCCATCTGTAAGCCCGGAGTCATGCTCATTAAGTACAGTACCCCCGCAGGCTGCAATTTAGGGAGCGCCCAAATCAGCTGTTGGAGCTGTTTAATTGTATGAGAAGACATTCACAATTCAATCTGCTAAGTAAAAAACCAGGATACAAAGTTGTGTATGATGACAGCATAGTTTCTTAAAACCGTTCATGGAGCAGAAGATCTTCCCCAGGTGTAGAAAAGTACTTTGCAATAAAGATGTGGCTCAAACACCCCCTTAACCAAATGAGTGACCAAGTCCGCAAGGCTGGGCGCGGGGCCGCTGACATCCGTGTGACTCGCGACCAGAAATGTTTAACCTGAACCTAATCATGACAAGGCCACGCGGGGGTCAGCCCCCAGCGCTGGTCTGACTCGGAAAACTCCAGAAAATCGGCCTGGGGAAATGGCCGGCAGAGGCCCCGGGGCCGGGACCCTCGCCGCGACCTTGGGTGGGTGGGGAAGGCATGCGGCGACGCTGGGGCTCCCTGGGCGCGGGCTACAGGCGGGAAGGAAGGGGCTTGGCTGAGGACGGCCCTGGGGGACCCCGGCGGGACCTGGGGACCGGAGGCCGGCCTAGAGGCCCCGGTGAGACCCGCCGAGAGGTGTGCAGCCGGAAGTGGAGGCACGTGGCAGAATCGTGGCGGGGCGCGGGGGCAGGAGAGACACAGGCAGGAAGTGGATGGAGGGCGTGTTTGTAAGTGGTGCGCGCACTCCTCAAACCGCCGATGCTGTAGCTGGCTGCCTCCGCCCAGGGCAGGGAACCCAGAGCCTCGGGGCACGCTGGGCCGCGCACAGCGGCTTCCGGGAGTCCCGGCAGACCCGTGGGGTGACGGCAGGGGCTGCCGAGGTGGGCGGTGGCGCAGGACGGCGGTGTCTCCCAGGGACTCGGAGACGGGGACAGGGGACCGAACTTTTTCTCAAGGGTGTCCTTGGCCGCTGGCAAGGAGCTGCAGGCCACGCTGGGTGACCGGTCCTGGCGCCGGCACGGCAGGGTCACTGCGACGCGGCAGGTCGGCGCTCAGGGACTGCTCCCGGGGCACCGTCCTGTTTTCTTCTTGCAAGGGGTGCTTGCGAGGAAACCCGCCCAGGCCCCACCCAGGCCTGCCGGCCCCCATCCCCAGACCCTGCCCAACCCACACCCCGTTCCACCCCACCCAGACCCCGCCTGACCTCGGACCCGGCCCAGGCCCCACCCCAGGCATCCCCAGACCCCACCCCACCCAGACCCCACCCCACCCAGACCCCACCCAATCCCCAGGCCCTACCCCACCCCAGAGCTCACCTCACTCCAGACCCCATCCAAGCCTCACCCCAGGCCTCAGGGTCCCCGCCCCAGACCCCGCCCCACCCCGCCCCTGCTCCACCCCACCCAGACCCCGCCCCACCCAGGCCTCACCCCGGGCCTCGGGGTTGGGCCCCCATCCCGACTCCACCCCACCCCAGACTCCACCCCAGCCTCAGGCCCCGCCCCACCCGAGGCACCCTGGCCTCACCCCAGACCCCACCCCCAGGCTTAGCAAATTGTATTAGTTTTTAAATTTTTTGTCATAAAAGTAATACATATTCATGTAAAAAATTAAAAATAAGCAAATAGAATAAATTTTACTGCAACTTCGTCTCCCCAAACAAAAATTATTTTTGGTGTACCTCCTTCCTGTATTCCATGTGTAAACTCTCTCGGGCAGCAGCAGAGACCACACGCACTTGTTCCCTACCCAGAGCTGGGCCTGACTCCGCCTCCTCCTGGGTCCCTGGGGTCACCCGCCTCCACCTCCACCTACCTGCCCCAGCGTTCCTGTGTCTCAGCGGGGGCTGCCCCGTTGGCACAGGCAGGGTCTCCTGGGGGCTCCTGTGACCCATGACCAGCAAGACTCTCACTGTTACTGTTTGCTTCCCAAGCCCCTGACCCTTGGGGTCCGGCAAGGGGTGGACATCTGGAAGGTGAGGACAAAAGTCAGCTGCGTCCCTGTCTCTGCCGGCCACGGAGGCTCCCACGCCCACAGGGCAACACTCCAGCCCTGAGCCTCAGTGGGGGCGGGTGGGCAGCGGAGAGAAGGGCAGTGTCCACACTGTGTCCCCCAAGAGCCTGTGACACAGGACGCACCCCCACCAAGGTAGCACCTCTGGTGGCATCCACATCCTCCCGAAGCGTCTGCTCCTGGGCTCTTCAAACCTGTCTCCATTCGCACATGCAGCCTGGCACCCGCCCCCTCTGCCTCTGTTTTCCTTCCCCACCATTGTCTACAGTGTACCTGTTCTTGGTCAATTCACCCAGCTCTGCCAGACATAGACCACTGTCCCCAGCTTCCTGCACGCTCTCCAGAGGGCCTGCTCGGGATTTCAGGAGCTAATCGAACTAACAGGGGACACAACCCGCGTCCCTGTCCAGCTGCACCTGCTGCTGACCCAGTCCTCTCTTCCCTGGGGGTTGCTGCTTGCAGTGGGCAGATTAGTGGTCCCCAAAGACATGTCCATGTCCTGATCCCCAGAGTTTGTGGACATCACTTCCTAGGACAAGAGGTGTGACCAAGGACTGGGAAAGGATTAGCCAGGTGGTCCTGAGAGGGTCAGGGAGAGACAAGGCGACTTTAGAGACAGACCCACAAACGGCGATGCAGCCATGGGCAGAGATGGGAGGTATGCGGCCAGCAGCCAAGGAAGTTGGAGGTTCCCGGAAGGGTGCTACCCCAGAGCCCCAGAGGGAGTGTGGCCCCGCACACTCTGATTTCAGACTTCGGCCTCCAGACTGGGGAGAATGAACTGTGATTTGGGGCCCCTGGTTTGTGGTCCTCTGTTAGGGTGTCTGCGGGGCCCGCTTCCTCTGTCTCCTCCCCTGCATCAGGTCCCTCAGCGCCTCCCACCAAAAACCGGGGACTGCCAGCCCTTGGGGACCTGTCTCCCTGCAGCCACCCCACTTTCTCCAGACTTGCTGTCCCCCACCGTCCCCGGGCAGTGGCAAGCCTGGGCTCAGTCCTCAGGGCTGCCCTCTTCGGTGACACATGTGGCCCTGGAGCTTTGTCTTTCACGAATCTCCTGCCACCCTTGTTTGTCTCTTTTTGATTCCGGCCTCGGCATGTGCACAGGTGGTACTCCGGATCCTGCCCCAGGCCCACTGATCCCACTCCTCTGGCAGGTCCTCCCCCACAGCCACCACCGTCCAAACCCCAGTTCTCAACATCATTTTAGTGGAGATACTGTTCAGCCACTTGAAGTATACAATTTGGTGGCACTATGTGTATTCGGAATAGTGCCGCCATCGGCACAAGTTGAGGACATCTGCATCCTCCGGGGAGAAATCCCGCTCCCGGGCGCTCACTCCCCAAGCCTCCCCCAGCCGTCTACTTTCTGTTCCCTTGAATTTGACTGCTCTGGACATTTCCTACCTACGGTATCACATGGCATGCGGTCTTTCCTATCTGGCCGCCTCACTTACTGTTCCTGGGTTCGGCCGCGCTGTTGCAAGACCGCACTCCTGTTTGAGGCCGAGGACTGCTTGTCACGTGGATGGACAGGCCTTTGTACCCATCAGTTAAGGGGCATTTGGATTGTTTCTGCCTTTTGGCTATTATGAGTAATGCATATACACATTTCTGTGGACATGTTGTGGGTCATACGAGAACTCTAGGTTTAGCACCTGAGGCGCCACTGGATTGTCTTCCACAGTATCTTACGTTCCCACCAGTGCACGAGGGGTCCAGTTTTTCCACATCCTGTGTCTTACTCACTATAGTCATACTAGTGAATGTGAAGTGGCATCTCATTGTGTTTTTTTTCTTTGTAATTTTTTTAAATGTTTTATTTATTTATTTATTTATTTTTTTTTTTCAACGTTTATTTATTTTTGGGACAGAGAGAGACAGAGCATGAACGGGGGAGGGGCAGAGAGAGAGGGAGACACAGAATCGGAAACAGGCTCCAGGCTCTGAGCCATCAGCCCAGAGCCTGACGCGGGGCTCGAACTCACGGACCGCGAGATCGTGACCTGGCTGAAGTCGGACGCTTAACCGACTGCGCCACCCAGGCGCCCCTGTTTTATTTATTTTTGAGAGAGAGAGAGAGAGAGAGAGAGAGAGAGAGCACGAGTGGGGGAGGAACAGAGAGAGAGGGAGACACAGAATCTGAAACAGGCTCCAGGCTCTGAGCTGTCAGCACAGAGCCCGACGCAGGGCTCAAACTCAGACCATGAGCTCATGAACTAAGCTGAAGCTGGACGCTCAACCGACTGAGCCACCCAGGCGCCCCTCATTGTGTGTATGTGTGTGTTTTTTTTTTTAATTTTTTTTTTAACGTTTATTTATTTTTGAGACAGAGAGAGACACAGCATGAACGGGGGAGGGTCAGAGAGAGGGAGACACAGAATCTGAAACAGGCTCCAGGCTCTGAGCTGTCAGCACAGAGCCCGACGCGGGGCTTGAACTCACGGACGGCGAGATCATGACCTGAGCTGAAGTCGGCCGCTTAACCGACTGAGCCACCCAGGCGCCCCATGTGTGTGTTTTTTTAAAATAACCTCTATGCCCAATATGGGGCTCAAACTCATGACCCCTGAGACCAAGAGTCACAAGCTCTTCCAACGGTGCCAGCCAGGCGCCCCCTATTGTGGTTTTGACTTGCGTTTCCCTGATGACTAATGATGTTGAACATCTTTAATGTGCCCATTACCTATTTCTATACTTTAATTAGTTGCCTTATCGAGTTGTAGGAATACTTTATATATTCTAGACATAAGTCCTTTATCAGATAGATGATGTGTAAATATTTTCTTTCACTCTGAGTTGCCTTTTTACTTTCTTGATGGTGTCTATTGACTTACAATTTTTAAAATGATGTCTAATATATATTTGTTATTTATACTTTTTGTATCATATATAAAAAACCCATTGCCTACTTCAGGGTCACAAAGGTTTATACTAACGTTTTCTTCTAACAGTTGATAACTTTAGCTCTTACATTTATGTCTCTTTTTTTAAAAAATATTCACTTACTGGGGCGCCTGGGTGGCTCAGTCGGTTAAGCGTCCGACTTCGGCTCAGGTCATGATCTTACGGTCTGTGAGTTCAAACCCCATGTCGGGCTCTGTGCTGACAGCTTGGAGCCTGGAGCCTGCTTCGGATTCTGTGTCTCCCTCTCTCTGCCCCTCCCCTGCTCATGCTCTGTCTCTCTCTGTCTCAAATAAAAAAAAAAAAAACATAAAAAAAATTAAAAATATTTAGTTATTTATTTATTTAGAGAATGAGCAGGGCGGGGGCGGGGGGCAGAGAGAGAGGGAGACAGAGAGAATCTCAAGCAGGATCCACACTGTCAGCTCGATGCAGAGCTGGAACTCACAAACCATGAGATCATGACATGACCTGAGCTGAAGTCGGATGCTTAACCAACTGAGCCACCCAGGCGCCCTGGTTGTTTATTTACTTTTGAGAGAGAGAGAGGGAGACCGTGAGCAGGGGAGGGGCAGAGAGAGAGGGGAGCAGAGGATCTAAAGTGGGCTCTGCACTGATAGAGAGCCTGATGTGGGGCTCGGTCTCATGAACTTCATATTTAAGAAGACAATAGATGCTAACGCCAAAGTGAAAGAAATGTTAGAATTATCTGACAAAGATTTTAAAGCCGCTGTCATGAACATGCTTCAACACACACTTATGAACACTCTTAGAACAAATTTAAGAAACAGCCTCAATAAATAGAAAGTATGAAGAAGAGCCAAGTGGAAAATTTACAAGTACAAACACCATAACTGAAATTTAAAAACTCAATGGGTGGGCTTGCCGGCAGAATGGAGAGGGCAGAGGATGGCACAGCTGGAAGGAAGAACAACAGAAATGAACCCAGTCTGAACAACAGAGAGAAACTGACTGGAAAAACGAAACAAAACCGAGCTCAGGGACTTGTGGGACAAGAACAAAGAATCTAACGTTTGTTTTTATCAGCGTCCTGGAAGGAGAGGAGAAAGAGGGCAGCTGGAAGAGCACCTAAAGAAATAGTGTCTGAAAACACTCCAAATATGACGAAAGGCAAACACATACAGCTTCGAGAAGGTGAGCAAGTCCTAGAGTGGATAAACCCAAAGAGACCTATGCTGAGACATATCATAAGCAAACTTCTAAAAACTAAAGACTGAGAAACACTGTTCCATGCAGCAGGACAATTAATGTGACAGGATTTCTCATTGGAAACCAGGGAAGCCAGAAGGAAGTGACACATTTCCAAACACTAAAAGAAAAGAACTGCAAAAGCAGCAAAAATATCCTCAAGGAATGAAGAGGCAGCCAATACATTCTCAGATGTAGGGAAAGTAAGAGATTTATCAGCGGCAGACCTACCCTAAAAGAATAGCTGAAACACGTTCTCTAAACAGAAGGGAAATGATAAAAAAGAAAGCACGTCTGACCATCAGAAAGGAAAAAACAACACAGAGAGCAAACCATGTTTTTAAGTAAAATAGAACTAGGTCTTCTAAATTGTGTTTGGTGGTTGAAGCAGAACTTATAACACTGTCTGATGTGGTTCTAAATGTACACAAAGGAAATATTTAGGGCGATTATATTTTAAGTGGAAAGGGTAAAGGGATGTACAGGGAACTACATTTTCTAAAAAATTTTTTTTTACCATTTTAATTTATTTTTGAGAGAGAGAGAGAGCACAAGTGGGGGAGGGACAGAGAGAGAGAGAGGAAGACACAGAATCCAAAGCAGGCTCCAGGCTCTGAGCTGTCAGCACAGAGCTCGACGTGGGGCTCGAACCCACAAACTGTGAGATCATGACCTGAGCTGAAGTCGGACGCTCAACCAACTAGCCACCCAGGCACCCCGGGAAATACATTTTCTGCACTTTACTTGAACTGTTAAAATGATGACTCCAATAGACTGTGACAAGTAACGTACACATTATGTCATACCTACAGCAACCACTAAGAAGCTATACCATAGACAAATACCAGTGGTCAAAAACACCACAGATAAATAAAAATGGAATTATAAAAAACATGGTAGTTCACAGAAAGGCAAGAAAAAAAGGATAGAAATTAAAAACAGGAAAAACAAACAGAAATTAAAAATAACATGGCATACTTAAGCTCTGACATAGTAACAATTACACTAAATGTAAATGGTCTGAATATACCAATTAAAAGATAAAGATTGGAAGAATGGATAAATATTACATGCTGTCTACCAGACTCTCACTTAAAAAATAACTTATAAGAAGGTTGAAAGTAAAAGAATGGAAAAAGATAAAGATATGCATATACCTGGAGATATTAAGCAAAGAAAAGCAGAGGTGGCTCTATTATCATCAGATAAAGTAGACTTCAGAGTAGAGAGAATTAATGGAGTCATAATGAAAAAAGGGCCAATCTACTGAGAAGACACAGCAATCCTAAATATCCATGTACCAAACAACAAAGCTACAAAATAAGTGAACAAAAAACTAAGAACGAAAGAAGAAAATGAGAAACCACAGCTGTACTTGAAGATTTCACCATCTCTCTCTCAACAACTATGGAAAACTAGAGAGAAAATCCATCATGATGTAGAAGGAGTCAACAACCATCAACCAACAGGATCTAATAGACATTGACGAGACACTTTGCCCAATGCACATTCTTTCCAAGTGCCAATGGAACACACACCAAGATGGACCATATCATGGGCCATAAAACAAATCTCAGTGAATTTGACACAACTGAAGTCATATAGAGTGCCTTTCTCTAGGGACAATGGAATCAACGCAATCAATAACAGAAAGAGAACAGGAAGCAACACATGTTTTAGAGAGGGAGTCTCAAGGGAAAACTTTTTCAATGTACCAAATTCAATGAAAATGAAAAAATACAACATATCAAAATTCGCGAGCCACAGCTAACAGCAGTGCTGACAGGGAAATCTATGGAAGTAAATGCATTAATTAGAGATGAAGAAAAGTCTCAATTTAATAACCTACACTCTCACCCAAGAACCTAGAAAAAGAAGAGCAAGATAAACCCAAAGCAAGTAGAGGAATAAATAATAAAGACTATAAATCAGTGAACCAGAAACAGAAAAGCTAAGTAGAGAAAATTAATGAAACAAAAATCTGGTTTCTTGAAAAGATCAATAGGGGCGCCTGGGTGGCGCAGTCGGTTAAGCGTCCGACTTCAGCCAGGTCACGATCTCACGGTCCGTGAGTTCGAGCCCCGCGTCGGGCTCTGGGCTGATGGCTCAGAGCCTGGAGCCTGTTTCCGATTCTGTGTCTCCCTCTCTCTCTGCCCCTCCCCCGTTCATGCTCTGTCTCTCTCTGTCCCAAAAATAAATAAACGTTGAAAAAAAAAAAATTAAAAAAAAAAAAAAAAAAAAAAAGAAAAGATCAATAATGTTGACCAATCCCTAGCAAGACTGGTAAAGAACGCAGAACACACTCAAAGAAGCTATAGATTGATAGCTGCATAGAGAATAGAATCCTCATGGAAGAGCGTCCGTAACAAAATATTATCAATGTATAAAAGACATCACACATCGTGACCAAGCAGAGGTTCATCCAGGGATCCAAGGACAGTTCAATGTTCAAAAACCAACCAACATGACAGACTAATGAAGGAAAATCACATGATTGTGACCATCACTGTCGGTAAAGCATTTGACAGAATTCAACACCATTTAGGATAAAAACTCCCAGAAAAATAAAAACAGAGGGGAACTTCCTAACCAGATAAAGAAGTCTACAAAGCACCTGCGGCTAACATCATACTTAATGCTGAAAGACTGAGCTCTTTCTCCCTGACTGAAAGCAAAGCAAGCCATCTGCCGTCACGGCCCTCGTCCAGCATGGTGACGTGACTCTGGCCTGTGTGACAAGGCAAGAAAAGGGAATAAAAACCATGTCTATTGGAAAGGAAGAAATAAATGTCCCTATTTGGGGCTGCCAAACCCCATTCTTAAGGCTAATCGTGATCTGGAGCCAAGGAGGCAGCAGGAAATCTGAACCCCCTCGTTCCCAAGGCGAAGAAGGTCCCAGCGCGGAGGGGAGAGCACAGCCCTAGAGACTCCCTCAGGTGGCCACAGCCGACCAGGGAGACGGCAGGAATACCCTGGGGCCGTGTGTCCAAGCCAAGGGCCACCAAAGGCAGGGGGACCCTGGGCTGGGGAGACGGGGCCTCTGCCTGCCCATCTGACCCCAGCAGACGGGGGGATGGGGAGAGGGAGGGCTTGAGGCCGGGTGGTTATCCCAGGCACACAGGGGCTAACACGCTGGGGCAGTGAAAGGGGGGCCCTGGGCGCAGCGGGTCACAAGGGACACATTTCCTTACACTGTGAGCGAGCTCTGGGGTACAGCGCGCAGCACAGTGGTTGTAGTTAATGCGTATTTGAAAGTTTCTAAGGGAGTAAGTTTGAAAAGTTCTCGTCGTAAGAAAAACTAATTGTAAGTATGTATGGTACAGATGCTAGTAACATGGAACCACGTTGTACACCTGGACTATAACAGCATGTATCAATTACCTCTCAATTAAGAAAAGGGCCCTGATGGGGCACCTGGGGGGCTCAGTCAGTTGAGTGTCCAACTTCAGCTCAGGTCATGATCTCGTGATTTGTGGGTTTGAGCCCCGCGTGAGGCTCTGTGCTGACAGCTCGGAGCCTGGAGCCTGCTTCCGATTCTGTGGCTCCCTCTCGTTCTCCTTTCCCGCTCACACTGTCTCTTGCTTTCTCAAAAGTAAATAAACATTAAAAGAAAGAAAAGAAAAGGAAAAGGACCCTGAGGTGATGAAGTCGTCAGGGCTGGGAGATGGGGGGTTATGTGACATGGGCTCTGAAGGGACAGTGGGAGCTTGAGGTGGGGGTGTGGGCAGTGTGGCCCCAGACCATTTTCTATCGTTCTGCTGGGTCTGGGCCCAACTGAATACTAGCTGACGGTGGGGGGTGGGGGAGGGCGGAGCTCACTGCCCCACCTAATTTAGGGCAGAAATAGGTTCCACATTGATTCCAATTCCCTCTATTTCCACTGGAGAAGTTGGGTGGGCACCTCACCCCATACCTGCCTAAGATGGGTCAGGTGTCAGCCGCACCTGGGCCACCCCCCCCCCCAACCTCCTCCTTGCCCAGGTCACCTGTCCTGGGGCTGCAGCCCCCTCGGGTCCAGGCCCCCCAGCACAGCAAGGTTTCAAGCTGGTGCGGGTGTCCGAAGGGCCTCTCTGTCCAGAAACACCCCTCAGCAGGTGCATGCTCACACTCGCCCTCCCCAAAGCCCTGTCGGAGCAGGCAGGATGCTCTTCTTTCGCGCAGAGGTAGGGGCGACCGAAGGGTGAGCAGACAGCTGCCCAGCGAGGTCTAAGCAGCGCCTTGTCAAAGCGCCCCCCAGCGGCTCTCGCTCTACGCACCAACCACAAGGTGGTGGCATCGAGAGGCGACATTCCTTCACCGCAGGCCTCCCAGGCTGCAGCAAGTGGAGAGGGGACCCCAGGGAAGGGAAGGGGCTCCTGCCTCTCATTTTTTGCCTCCTTTAACCCTGATCCACCCTGCCGACTCCATCAGATGCAGCGCCCTGCTGGTCCTGTTGTCCTGACCCCACACCCAGCTCCGCCTGTGTGTGGCCAGTCACACCAGGGCTGGAGGACCCACGGCCAAGCCACAAGGAGCACACGGGACAACACGAAGAGATTCCAAGAGGCTTCAAGAACAAGGGACCCAAGTGTGTCCTAGAAGATGGGGTGGCCATTAGCCCGTGTCCACACTCAGGCCTTTCCCTCAGCTCACTCAGTGCTGGAACCTGCTGACCCCCCAGGAGGCAGAAGATGGTGTGCTGTGAGCCCAAGATGGTGGGGCTCTTGTCAAGAGGGGACACCAGGCCCCAGGGGTTCTGCACGCGTGGCTGGTTCCCCTGCAGAGGTTGTCCAGAGGCACAAACTCGTCGGGGAGCAGGCTGACCAGCCCGGGGTCTAAGGAGGGACCACCGGGCACAATCTGTACCTGTGACACAGGGCCATACAGTGAGAGGCTGCTTCCGTGGCAGGATGGGGGTGGGGGGGGTGGGTGGGTAACAGAACCACACACAGACGGCCTGAGGGTAACTTCGTTTATGGGTCAAGCCAAATGCAATGCAAAGTTGTTTTTGTTTTTGTTTTTTTAACCAAAATAAATAAATCAGATTTGTCCCTGTGATGGGTGAGGGGAGCCGCCCCTGGCCCCGGACCTCCTGTACCCCCTGACCGGCTACGGCACGGCCCAGACAAGACCGCTTCCGTCTCCACAGCATTGGTGTCGGGAGAAGCGGGACACGAGGGTGGGCTGAAGGGGCGGGTGTGTGTGCGAGGGGCAGGCAGTGGCCACGCCCTGGCCTGGCCCTGAGCCCCACATCCTGTGGCCTGGGTGTGGCCTGGCCCCAGGTGGGTGCAGTGTGCACGGGCCCCACGAGTGGCCCAGGCCCCTCTCAAGGGCCAGAAGTGGATGCCGCAGAGAGCGGACCCGCCCTCTCTGTGCCAGGACAGATGCAGGCCACCTCCCGCCCGCAGCCCCACCCAGCGCCTCGGTTCACCACGCAGTGGGGGCCCCAGTGGAGCCTGCCCTCTCCCGCCGCTCTGGGGGTTGGGGTGGGCGGTATGAGGCTGGGCCTGCAGTGCGAGAGGGCCGGGGCACGGCAGACCCTCCTGGGACACCTGCAAGGGCCCCTCTCCACACGGGATGCTCAGCCGGACAGAAGTCATGGTGCCTGGGGGCATCTGGCCTGGGGGGTGGCCAAGCACTGGGGGTATAGCAGCCTAATGTTAAGCGGGACAGGGTGTGCGGTGCAGTGGACAGCAGAGGTGCGGACAGCGCTGAGGCACTATTCTTTAGTGGAGAAGCGAGGGGCGGCCATGGTGTGGAGGGTGGCGGCTCAGGCGGCCTGGGCAGCGTCTACGAGAAGTTCTTGAAGGCGTCCAGGTCGAAGGCCGTGTCCAGGAGGCGCTGCAGCTCTGTCAGGTGGGTCTTCTTGTTGCCAGTGGCTGGAGCCGCGGCTGGATCCCGGCCAGCGTACCTGCGGCGGGGAGGGGGGGTACCGTGGGGGCACAGTGAGCCCAGAGCCTCAGCCCCCACTGAGCCAGCTCCCAGGCCCCGCCCCCATTGCCCCCAAGGCAGTCAGTTCCCAGGGCTGCCCCCAGCCCCTGCTCACCACACTGGCTTGGCACGGCTGATGGTGGTGCGCAGCCGCGGCTTCACGTAGTCGTAGTAGCCCTGGTTCTTGTGCTCCTCCTGGCACCAGGCCAGCTCAGCGTTGGGGTACTTGCGCACCTCCTGCAGCAGCAGGTCGAAGGGGAACGGGGACAACTGCGGAATGAGGGGTTCCCGTCAGAGGGGATGGGGCCTCGGGCAAGGAGGGATGCTAGCCCCCACCGCAGTGCCATCTGCCCCCACCTGTTCAATCCTGGTGATGGCCACCTGCTCGGCCATGCCCCGGGCCTTCCGCTCGCGGGTGAGGTCATAGTACACCTTGCCGGTGCAGAAGAGAAGTCTCCGGACGTTTGCTGGGTTCTGAGCCGCCAGGCCGTCTTCTGGGATCACCCGCTGGAAGTGGGTTCCTACAAGAGAATCCCCATGGCCGGGGGTCCTCTCAGGACCTGGCTGAGGGCACCCAGGGCCCGCTGCTGCTGCTCGTGCAGGAGCCGGGCCCCCGGGGCAGCCACGCGAGAACACCAGCTCTGAACACCAGCTCTGAACGAGCACCAGCCTGGGGGAGGGGGCCCTGGAATCCCTCCGGACCCAGAGCGCCTTGAGAAGCACATCGTGTGCAGTGCATAGTAGGCAAGGCCAGACCCAGACAGCAAGCAACACCGGTTCCTTCCTCCCAACAGGAGGGAAACGAACTCTGCTCACTCGGCTCAGATTCCCCACGAGGTACAAACACCGAACCTTCCGCATCGCTGGAACACATACTCAGCCTTCCAGCGCTGGCCCGGCCAGGAGAACCAGACTGCCCTCTGGAAGGGGCATCCAGAAAAGGGTCTCACTTAGTGATACACACATGACACATGCACAATCGTGCTACAGGAGCTTTGCCTGTGGAATATAGGCCAGATACAAAAAGCCCACCACGAGCACCAGACTTGGGGGTGACAGAGCTCTTCCTCTAAGATCAGGAAGAAGACAGGGACGCCCACGGCCACCACTCCTGCCCAACCTCATGCTGGAAGTCTCAGCCAGACCAGTGAGGGGAGAAAGGAAAATGAGAGGCCTCTGAACTGGGAAAGGAAAAGGTAAAACAATCGGTGTGTAGATGGCCAAAACCCTAGAGATTAGAATAAACCAGCCCAGCAAAGTTGCAGGATAAAAACGTCCATACTCAGTGCTCAGTTGCATTTCTGCAGACTAACAACGACTAATCCAAACATGAACCAGAAAGCCCATGTGCACCAGCATCGACGGGATAACCGGAGACGGTGAGGACTTGGGATAAAAACTGTAAGGTGCTGCTGAAAAGCACTGAAGACACAAGTGAACGAAGACGCATGTCCTGGGAGGTCAGGCTTATTGCTATTCCGTAGTGACGTACCTGATGCTGGATTAGTAACCTCCACACACCAAGAACCACAATTCAACAAGGCAAACAGCCTAACTCAAACTCAGGTGAAACCACGCACAGATGCTTGTCCAAAGCGGACGCCCAGATAGCCAGCAGACGTGCGTGAGGGGGCTCAGCATCACTGTCACACAAGTGTAGAGACGAGCTCTGGCGGGCTGAACGTGAGATGGCGTGGCCGCTGTGGACAACAGTTCCTCAAAATCCCACGAACAGAATTACGTGGGTCCCCGCCTCAGGGATGCGCCCGAGTGAGTGGAAAGCAGACTCCAGAAGAGGCGTCTGTACACCCATGTCCACGGAAGTGTCACTCTCAACTGCTCGAACGTGGGAGCAACACCATGTGCACCAAAGGATGAACAGTCCACTTGAGCGGACCGCCCAGACAGGGTAGGTCAACAGCCACAGGGCGGAAACGGTCCCGGCACCTGCTCTGTGACGCCTGCAGGGCAGGACGGGAGCACAAATGGCCAGACACAGGAGGACATGAGCTGCACGGCTGCACCTGCGTGCAGGGCCCCTACCGGGTGACCCAGGCACAGCAGCAGGGTGGTAGCCACTGGGTCTGGGGGGTTCAAACAGACTGGGGAGGCTTCACCTCGACTGAAGATGAAGGCAGCTGCCCGGCCCAGGGGCCTGGGGTCTCTGTGGGTCTCATGGCAGGCCCCCCTCCTCAGAGTGGGGGAGATCTTAGCTGACTTGCTCTGCCACCTCTGAAGGAGGCCTGGGGCGCCCAGGCAAAGGCTGCAGACGGGGGTGGGGGCACAACACCCAAGCGCACACTCTGGCTTCTGGGCCGTCGCGTTCACTGGTGTGTGTGCAACGACCGCAGGAGACCATCACCACCCTACCCCCGGCACACCCACCTGAGAGCATCTCATCGAAGCTGGTTCTGGCCTCGGGATGCCGCAGCAGGGACTTGGGGGTGAAGATGATGAGCTGGAATGGAGGAGCACAGGCCCGTGATGGCTCAGGCCCCATGGGGTCCAGAGGGAGGCTCACTGTGTGGCCAGGAGCCCCGCATCCACTCTCCCAGCTGCGCTGAGTGCCGGCACCCTGGCCCTGGGCCCCCAGCCTCTCCTCGGGGTCCCCACCCACAGCCAGGCTCTGTGGACTGTGGGTCCTTCACACCCACTTCCCCTTTAACGCCCCGCACAGGAGCCCGCTCACTGGGACCCTGCCTGGTGTAGCACCCACTATCCCCCACCCACAGGTCCATCCCCCTGCTGGGCAGGGGCCCTGGACTCCTGAGGCCCGGCCTCTGGGCAGGGACGCCCTGACTGACCGGCTTCCGGAAGGGCAGGAGGATCTGCCGCCGCAGCACATGGAAGAAGTTGCCGGGCGTGGAGCAGTTGACGACGATCCAGTTGCAGTCGTACAGCTGGTTTATGTCGAAGTTGGCCTCCTCCAGGTTCTGCAGCATGAGGGAGAGGCCCCAGCCCTGCCTCAGGCACCATGGTTGCCCTGGGAGGGTGCGCGCACGAGGGGACCCCACCAGGAGCTCTGGCAGCAGCCACACGCTCTCGTTGAGGTTCTGTGTCCTGTTCCCTCCCTCCCTCCCTCCGTCAGTCCTGAAATTGCCAGAACTTTCCTCTACAGCATCTGCCTAAACCCATCTGTGCACAGCTGCTCCTTGCAGGCCCCCGAGGCAGCACCCACAGCAGCAGGACAGAGCCTCTCACTCCAGGGTGGGGGTGGGGGGAGGGTGCTCTACTCACTGGTAGGACGTCCGGGTCGTCATTGCACATCTGCAGGAACCGCTCTGGCCGGGCAGAGGAATGTTCTGGACCCTGGAACCAGACACACAAGTTACAGGCAGAAGGTGTATTTGCAATGTCTCTTCCTTAACGGACTTGGGTCATTTCTGGTCTGAAAAACACCAACTTCCATCGACCTGCTGGCATTTCGACCCCTTTCCTGCCCCCAGAGCATGGAGGGGTGCTTCTGTGTCAGGACAGGGCCCACAGCCTGGCTCCACATGGCTCCTCCCGTGGGGCCTCGGCAATGAGGACAGTCCTCCTAGGCGCAGGGCGGGGACAGGGAGGTGGCAGGGCGTTTGAGCCGGTGTGACCCGCACTGGCACCCCTGCTTCCCTCCAGAGGTGGAGTGGGACCTACCACCTGCCCTGGGGGGCGGGGGGAAGCAGACCGCACCCTGGGCGGGACTCACCATGCCCTCCATGCCATGGGGCAGCAGCAGCACGATGCCGTTCTGCCGCACCCACTTGGCCTGTCCTGGGCAGATGAACTGGTCGATGATGCACTGGGCTGTGTTGTGGAAGTCACCAAACTGTGCCTCCCAGAGGACCAGGGCGTTGGGACTGGCCATGGCAAAACCCAGCTCGAAGCCTGCAGAGCGCGGAGGAGGAGGGTGGAGGGAGGAGAGTGGACCTGAGCCTACAGGCAGGTGGGCAGGGGCAGCAAGGGCTGGGCCTGAGGGACGTGGCACTCACCCAGGACCCCGTACTCAGACAGTGAGCTGTTGCACACGGTGTAGGGAGCCTGGTTGGGCCAGAGGTGGTTCATGGGGATGCAGGTCTTCTTGTCCACGTTCTGGTCATGGAGCACGTGGTGGCGGTGGCTGGGGTAGAACAGCACAGGGTAGACGAGGGAGTTGCAGGGCGTTGGACCGACGAGGAGACCCAGGCAGTAACCCGTTCTCAGCCGAAGTGCCCCCATCGGAGCAGGGAAGGGGTGTGTCTGGGCCAACAACGGGACTGCATGGCTGCTTCCCAGCAGTGATTTTCTTCTCAGGATAAACGCCAGGGCCCTCCCCTTCCGTCCCCTGCACTTCACTGGGGCCACGAGATCACGCAGTTACCTAAAGGTGCCTCGCTCCACATCCTGGCCACTCAGTCGGATGTGGATACCCTCCTTCAGGAGGGAGCCGAAAGCCATGTACTCCGCCAGGGCCCAGTCCACGGTCCTGTTCTTCACCAGCTCCCCGCGTGTCTTCAGGATGCGGCTCAACCCTGTAGAGACGACGCTCACCAGCTGCCCGTCACACCCCCTTGTGATGAGAGCTTGTGGTGTCTCCTCTGGCCCAGCCCCTGGGGCCCTGACTCCCCTCCCGGGGGGCAGAGGCTTCCTCACCTCCATGAATGGTGAAGTTCTCCACGGGGACGGAACTGGCCACGTTCCCGATGTGCGTCAGAATGTCCTCTGTCAGGCCCGTGGGCGGGCAGGTCATGCTCCTCGGCTGCCCGTCCAGGGTGAAGAAGCCTATGATGGGAGGCCCAGCTGACGCACAGCCACCACCATCCCGGAACCAAACTGTGGGCCCTGGGGGCGCTGTGGGGGTGGGTGAGGGGCGCATGGTGACGTCCCCGCTGCTCACCAGGCCAGGGGGAGTCCAGCCAGTGCTTGATGTGCAGGATCTTCTCGTCCTTGGACCTGGTGAAGGCCTCCTCGCAGATCTTGTCGTACTTGGAGATCTCCTCCTGGAGGGCGGGGCACAGCACAGCTGTTGGGGGCGCTGCGCAACAGGCTCCAGGGTCCCCGTGTGCACAACCACTCAGAGGCCAGCGAGGAGCTGCCGTCCTTTTCTATGTCCAGCACCTTCTTCTCCAAGTCTGGGGAGCCCCCACCCCCACCCCACTGGCTTCCTTGCAAACTGGCCCAGTTCACAGGACTCCTAGCACCACTGGGAGAGGGGAGGCCCGCAGCGCCACCCCATCGCCAGCCCTGACCTCCACACGGCCACCAAGGCCAGCCCTTCCTGCCTCTGTGCCCTGAGCATAGGCACGGGCCCCTCTTAACCTGTCAGGAGTGACCAGATCCACAACAGGCCCTTTACCTGCCCCCGCCCGCCCCTGGGCTCTTAGGACCCACCTCTTTTGTGAGCTCCCTGCAGCCGCAGGACAGTCAAGAAGTGACAGTTGTAAATATTGCGCACGCTCTCACTTGGGGCCTCTGGCTGACCGCACCTCATACTCACCTCGTACTCAGGCTGGTTGACCACGCCCTGGGACACCAGCAACTCCGCGTACTTCTGCAGCACTGGTTTCTGCTTGCGGATCTGCTTGTACATGAGCGGCTGCGTGAACATGGGCTCGTCCATCTCGTTGTGGCCATTGCGCCGGTAGCACACCTGGACACAGCCCAAGATGCCTGCGTCAGAGACACACAAGCACCTGCCCCCAACTCCTGTGTGATACCTCAGTGCACCTCCTCTAGAATTAGGGTCTATGTCTCCTTCACACCAGAGTTGCTCTGTCACAGGAGATGGAACAAGAGCGACCTGGGGACACCCTGGGATGAGACCCCAGCTACTTTCTTTCCCGGGCATGGCTCACCCAGACTGGAGCCTCGGGAGCTCTGGGGAGGGGCGGCAAGGCGAACCTGCGCCAGGGAGCCTGGCCCTTCTCTCCCTGGCGCAGACGGGGGTGGCTCACCAGGTCCACCACCACGTCCTTGTGGAATGTGCTCCTCCACTCGGCTGCCACCTTGCACACGTACATGACGGCCTCTGGGTCGTCCGCGTTCACGTGGAAAATGGGGGCATTCACGACGCGGGCCACGTCAGTGGGGTAGGGTGAGGAGCGGGCCATGCGCGGGTCTGTGGTGAAGCCGATCTGCAAGGGACACCCAGGCAGGGTGGGCAGAGCGCCACCAGCTGGCGGCCACCCGGCTGCACCAGCCCCACCAGGTCCCCAAGTACCTGTTTAGGGTTACTTATTTATTTATTTGTAAATTTACATCATTATTTTTTTAATGTTTACTCATTTCTGAGAGAGAGAGAGAGAGAGAGAGCACGCGCGCGCGAGGGAGCGGGGGAGGGGCAGAGAGAGAGGGAGATACAGAATCCGAAGCAGGATCCAGGCTCCGAGTTGTCAGCACAGAGCCCGACCTGGAGCTTAAACTCACAAGCTGTGAGATCATGACCTGAGCCGAAGTCAGACACTCAACTGACTGAGCCCCCCAGGTGCCCCTAGGTCTTTAAAAAAATTTTTTGTTTCTTATTCTATGAACAAAATTCATACATGTTCGATATACAGAGTTTGGAAAACAGTATACAAAAATGAAAAGTTAAACAAAGTTGTGTATCTTTCCACCAGCCAGTGGAAATATCTTGATGTTTTTCTTTGCACATGTACACATGTAACCTATGTTTAAAATTCTGAATGCTATTCTCTAACAGCCTATAATAACTAACCCTAACTATACCGTAACCCCCACTTTTCCTCCTGAAGCATTCAGGGTTGAGTTGTAGAATCCCCATTTCCTAAAACAGGGACATGCCCTCACTACCCTGAGCAGTTCCATGTCCCAAATACGTAACCTGACCCACGGTGTCCACACACACTGTGCCTGATGACCCACCTTTCTGCCCCTGGTCCAGCGTCCAATCCAGCACATCACCCCATGCCAGTCTTGTCTCCCTTCATCTGGAAGGCTCCCCACCTCCTCGGTTTTCCAAGGCACTGGCATTTGTCTATGTTGGTGGCCTGTGGTCAATCCGCTGTTGCTGGACACATTCTTACACAGGGTTGGTCCAGCAACATGGACTTCATGTGCGAACTCTCCCAGCAGGGAGAACTGAGGCACAGGGCGAGCACTGTGGACATTTCCGAACAGCAGTAAACTGCTCTTCAAAAGTGTGAGCATGCGTGTCTGTGCCCCACGCTCCTGCCAGCACAAACAAGTGCCCTGTGCTTCCTCTCACTGCACAGGGACTCTTTCTCTAAGACATCAGATGTTCTAACGTTTATACGGCACTGCCTCCTATGGCTCTGCCAAAAGTTATGCAAAGGCTTCTATCGTCAGGCATATAGCTTATTTCCCACTCTTGTACCAACATGGTTTTGACACACACAGAAAAATATTTAGCTCCCGAAGGCTTCCTCAGGAGAGAATTTTAGAAGGTTGAACCTGAGGCACGTTCTTAGCAAGACAAGGGCCAGGACGGCAGCCACTTCTCCTGCTACAGATCTTACCGACCCCACGCACGCCATCAACTGTGGCATCAGAATCGGTGAAGATATTAAAGAAAACCCTTGCTAAACTGAAGCTCTTACAGAAGACTGGGCATCATTTATCACACGTTGCTTTCACATACTCTCCTTTATCACACTAGCTAAAGAGATGAGAAATAGAAACCGATGAGGATGTTAACTGATGACAGTTCTCATGGACATGTCTTCAACAGTCTCCTCGCCTGGGAAATGAGCACAGGGACTGGTGAGTTAGTGATCACAGCATGCGTGCCGTCTCTAGCGCCTCACAGGAAGGAAACTGCTCTGGAAGGTTAAGACCTCAGGCCCTCGGCTGCCCCCCACCCCAATGTCCGCCAGTTACCAGCTTCTGTGTCTTTAAGCACGTACGGATGTGGGCACACACATGTGTGTGGAGACGGTGTGCTCTGTGGGTGTGCACGCACACAGACGTAGGGAGATAGGTGTTTACACACAATATCTTTCTGCACGTAACAGATCTTGTAGGTCATTTCAACAGTGTATGAAACAGTTGAAACAGTTTCACTGCGTGGTATTAATCACTTCGATAACTTAGGTCAGTGCTTATTCGTGGGCCAGGCACTATTCTGAGCATTTCATGTATATTAATTTTCATGCGTTAATTCACGTAAGCCATATGACACACATGTGGGTACACCATAAATTATGTAACCAGCTCCCCATTGATCTAGGGATGGAAATTTTCATGTCTGGTCTTGTTGCATTAGCGATGTCTTTAAAGACATCGTGAGGGCACCAGTGGGAAGATCCCACTGACTGGAACTGCTGGTGTGAGAGCCAGAGACCCTGAGGTCAGCCCTGGCTGGAGCCCTGTCTCCCTCAGCCCTGCGGCTGGTCCCCAGCTGGAACAGAGCTGGTTGCTGAAGTTCTTCCTGTCACTCCACCGAGACCTGATTTCTGGTTGTTAGCACCCATGGTGCCGACTCTGCTGTCACATTCTTTCTGTGTGAATCATTCGCTCACAGGAAGGGAGCCCTCATGCTTCCTGGGCCTTCTATCTTCTGGGCTACACGGGCCCAGCTTCCTGGGAGGGTAGTTTCCAGACACCGTCATCCTAGGACACTCTCCCCTGGATCCGGCCTCAGGCAGGTGCAACCAGGATGCTTAGCTTTCTGTCACAAGAAGTCTGACACACCCAAGGCCTACCTGTACCGTTTTTGTGTAACGTGATTCTTAAATCGGAATGTTATTAAATGTTTCTATTGCAGAGAAGGAGGGTTTCACCCCAGTGATTTAAGAAACCAGGAAGAGAGGCTACATTAAATCCAAAGCAAATAGAAGGAAAGGAACAACAAAGAGCAGAAATCAATGAACTAGAAAAACAGGAAAATACAGAAAATGCAATGAAGCCAAAGCTGTCCCTTTGGAAACAACAACCAATCTACAGCCACAGCAATTGAAAACAAAAAGAGAAAAGACACGAATTATCAATATCAGGAATGAGATAAGGGATTCCAGGACAGATGCTAATAACAGAACATCACAAACTCTAAGGACACAAATTGTAATTGTACGACTTACATGAAAGAAATTACCATAGCTCACTCAAGAACAAACAGACCTGAAGAGTCTTATGTATACTAAAGAAACGGAATTTATACTTAAAAGAAATGTACTCATAGGGACTTGCACTTCTGGAAGATGAAGGAGGTGAACCTTTCCCTATTCTTCCTACCAAGGACAACGGAAGCCCCAGGACATTATCTGTAGAGTAAACATAAAACTCTGAAGGTAGACAGAAGTTAGACTAGCCAGGGACCATAGGGCCTGAGGAGTGACTCAATGACAGGTCCCAGGACGTCTCCTCCTATACCCTGGGCTGGGTGCTGGAGCAGGTTGCTCGGCAACGCCAGCAGGGGGCGCCTGGGTGGCTCAGTTGGGTAAGTGTCAGCCTTCTTGGTTTTGGCTCAGGTATGATCTGACGGTTCATGGGTTCGAGCCCCTCGCTGGGCTCTGTGTTGGCAGTGCAGAGCGTGCTTGGGATCCTCTCTATCTTTCACTCTCTGCTCCTCCCTTGCTTGCACGGTCTCTTGTCTCTCAAAATAAATAAACTAACACCAGCAGGCACAGGCAGGAAAGCCAGAGGACCAAGACACTATTAGACAATCATCACCCTGCTGCAGCCAGCCCACAGAAAACACCGTGGCCCTTCCCCACCCCCACCCAAGATGCCTAGGAGGTGAGCCTCACAGAAGATTTAAGTAAGATCGGAGTCTCACAACACAATGCTCAAAACATCCCAATGTCATTTGAAAACCAGTGGAATGTTACACCAACACCTGGGAAAACCTCATGGAGTGAGAGAAAGCAATCGGCAGTCAGCACCACAATGACACACGTTAGAATCACCTCACAAAGACATCACAAAAGATGTCAGGAAAACACTTTGATGAAATTACGAACATGCCTGGCACGCGTGAAAAAAATAAAAGCTCTCAGCAAAGACACAGGAGACATAAAGAGAACTAAGTGGAAGTTTAGAACTGAAAAGTAAAGGAAATTGGGGGAAAACGCTGAATGGAGGTCTGTATAGTGGAACAGGGCAGAGAGGAAAGAATCAGTGACCTTGGGATCACCCCAAATCTCAAGAAATAGAGACTGAAGGGCACCATGAAAAAAGCCTCAGGAAATGTGGGGTCTAACAACGTGTCTGACGTTGGTGCCGCTGGAGACCCAGAAAGAAGGGGTGGGGCTTAATAAATGTCTGAAGTAAGAGACACTGTCTGCAGAAATAAATATAAAAGAGGGGGTAAGAGAGATCTGTCCTCTGGAAACTGAGGACATTCTGATGAAAGAAACTGATTACGACACAAATAGATATACCATGCTCATGGATTGGCAAAATAAATATTAAAATGCCCAAACTGCCCAAAGCCACCTACAAATTTAATTCAATCCCTATAGAAATACCAGTGGCATTTTTCACAGAAATAGAGCAACCAATCCTAAAATTTATATGGAAAACAAGACCACGAAGAGCCAAAACAGTACTGAGAAGGAAGAACCAAGCTAGAGGTGCCACATTTCCTGATTTCAAATGATACTACAAAGTGTAATGATCAAAACAGTGGTCCTGTCATAAAAACAGACACATAGACCAATGACAGAATGGAGAGCCCAGAAATAAACCCACACCTCTATGGTCAATTAAGTTATGACAAAGGAGCCAAAAATATACAATGAGGAAAGGACAGTCTTTTTAACAAACGGCATTGGGAAAACTGGACGGCTACACGCAAAAGAATGAAACCAGACCACATTCTTCCATCACACACAAAATAAACTCAAAACAAAGACTTGAATGTAAGGCCTGAAAACCATAAAACTCCTGGAAGAAAACATAGGCTGCAAGCTCTTGGATGTTAGTCTTAGTGACTTTTTGGAAATGACACCAAAAGCAAAGAAAACAAAAGCAAAAATCAACAAGTGGGGCTCTATCAAACTAAAAGTTTCTGCACAGCGAAGGAAACCATTACCACAATGAGAAGGCAGCCATGGAATGGGAGAAAATATTTGCAAACTGTATATCAAATTGTATATATGGGATTCATACTCCAAATACATTAAGAACTGATACAACTCAGCAAAAAACAATCCAATTAAAAAACAGGCAGAAGATCTAAACAGATATTTCCCCAAAGAAGACATCCAGATGCCAACAGACACATGAAAACATGCTCCATATCACTCATCATCAGGGAAATACAAATCAAAACCACAATGAGATACCACCTCACACCTGTCTGAATGGCGAAAATCAACAACTCAGGAAGCAACAGGTGTTGGCGAGGATGCAGAGAAAGGGGAGCCCTCGTTCACTGCTGGTGGGAACGCAGACTGGTGCAGTCACTCCGGAAAACAGTACAGAGGTTCCTCAGAAAGTTAACAATGGAACTACCTTATAACCCAGTAATTCCACTTCTGGGTATTTATCTGAAGAAAACAAAATCACT
This sequence comes from Lynx rufus, assembly GCF_022079265.1. Classification (NCBI taxonomy): domain Eukaryota; kingdom Metazoa; phylum Chordata; class Mammalia; order Carnivora; family Felidae; genus Lynx; species Lynx rufus. The sequence goes on along the minus strand of NW_025814856.1, from coordinate 61,736,133 downwards.
AATTCAAAAAGATACATGCACCCCTATGTTTACTGCAGATTTATTTACAATAGCCAAGACACATAAATAATCCAGGTAGCCATCAACGGATGAATGGATAAAAAAGATGTAATATATATACAATGGAAAATTATTAGGAAATCAAAGAAGGAGGGGCGCCTGGGTGGCTCTGTCGGTTAAGCGTCCCACTTTGGCTCAGGTCATGATCTCGAGGTTCATGAATTTGAGCTCTGCATCAGGCTCTGTGCTGTCAGCACAGAGCCTGCTTCCTATCCTCTGATCCTCTGCCCATCCTCGTCTCTCTGCCCTTCCCCTCCTTCTCTCAAAAATAAATAAACATAAAAAAAAAACCCAAAAACAAATCAAAGAAAGAAATCTTGTCATCTGTGATAACACGCATGGACCTTGAGGGCATTTCGCTAAGTGAAATAAGTTGAAGACAAATACTGTATGAACTCCTTTGTATGCGGAATTTAAAACCAAACCCAAACTCATAGAGAACGTTTTGGTGGTTGCCAGAGGTGGGAGTGGGGAGGAGCATGGGTAAAAGGAGTGAAGGTGGTTTGGAAAAAAAGATACAATGTTTGAAAATTCCCCAAATTTGTCAAAAGATACAAATCTACAGATTCAAGCAGCTGAATGATGCCAAGTCACGTGGGTGGGGGAAAGACGGTCTTCTTCACAGGTGGTGAGGTGTAAGGCAAGCCCCCCCTCCTTGCCTCACACCCAAAAGTTAACTCCAGGGGGTCACAGACATAAGAGCTTAGAGGGAAACAAAGGAGGAAAAGTACAAAACGTTTGTTCGGGCTTCAAAAAACAACTCAAGAAAGTGAAAAAAAAGCCATAAAGTAAGAGGAAACATTTGCAAATCATTTATCTGATAAAGGGCTTGTATCCACAATATATGAAGAATTCTCACAACTCATAACAAAGAATCCAATTTACAAATGGGCAGAAAATCTTTGTGGATATTTCTCCAAAGATCTACCAATGGCCAATAAACACATGTGAAAATGCTCAACATCGTCAGTCATTAGGGAAATGCAAAAACCAGTTCACACCCTCTTTGATGGCTGAGACAGAAGGGAGACAGTAAGAAGTGTGAGAGAAGACCCGGGAAAGTGGGAGCCCTCAGACACTGCAGACATGGGGAGAATGGTGGCCTCCTGGGAAAACAGTCTGTGGGGTCCTCCAGAGGGTACTCAGAGCTACCATGTGACCCCACAACCCCGCTCCTGGTACGTGCCACACAGAAGCCTGCACCCAGAGCAGCGTTATGTGTATCAGCCAGGAGGTACGAACGGTCCAAATGTCCGTCAACAGACACGTGGGTGGACAGCACTTGACAAAGCCACAGGATAGCCATCCATGGCCATCACAAGGATGAAGTCCTGACTATGATGTGGCTAATGGCTGTGTAGGCCTGGGGAGCACGGGGGGCAAGCATGTGACAGCTAAGAGACACAGAGTTTCTTCAGACGACGTGATGCTCTACAAGAGTGAGGACACCAGAAGCCACTGTCCGTTGTGGGGATCCCAGCTCAGTAAAGCTGCTGAGACAGAGAAAACGTGGAGCAAAGCCCCAACAGGGTAGACGGGAAGAAATCAGGTGCCATGCAATCAAGCCCTGAACGCAAAGACAAGGGAAAGGCCTTCCCATGGCCAACACTCCGGGCCACCAAGCCTCCTGCCGGCAAATTCCACTCAGTGTTTACAGAGGAAGTTAACACCCACTCTACACAGGCTTTTCCAGAAAACAGAAGACGAGGGAGAAGTTCCCAGCTTACTTTATGAGGCCAGTGCTACCCTGGACAGCCAGACCAGGCTGACACGGCCAGAACACCACAGAGCCACGTGGTGTGTGAGCGGACACAAGAGTCCCACGCTCAGAGTGGATTCACTGTCTGCAAACCAGTTGACCATCTTCAGAGACGCAGAAAAGCATCTGCTAAGAAACACCAGCCCCTTGTGATAAATACTGCCTACAAACTGGGAACCGCCTGCAAAGGCACGGACAGAAAACCTACTGCAAGCACCACACTTAGCGGCCAAGACTGAGCACTTTTGTCCTAAATGGGGAACAAGGAAGGGACGTCTTCCCTCCCCCCTCCACGCTTTGCTTACATCCTGGCCGCACAACAGGAAAGAGAAACACGAGGTGTTTATGTATGTAGGTTGGACATGAAGAAACAAAACTGTCGCCAAGACAGGACTGTTAATACAGAAATTCCAAACTATCACAAAAAAATTAGTAAAAGCGAGTTTAATAAAGTTGTGGGATAAAAAACGCAAAACTGAACTCTATTTCTATATCCTAGTAACACCTGGATATTAAAGTGCTTAAAAAGTACCTTTTATGATAGCCCCCAAACAGTGAAATATTTAGGTGTCTCACAAAACACGTGCAGGATCTATACTTGGAGGATTACAAAATACCTAGGCAGAAATTAAAAAGAATCAAAATAATGGAGAGATTTACGTATTCTCAGATCAGAAGGCTCAATGTTGTTGCAGCTGTGGCCCCTCCCTAGCGGACATACCTGCCAGCGCACTTCTAATCACAATAACAGAGCTTTGTGGAAACCGACAAGCCGCTTCTACAGTTTGGATGAAAAGGCTACCAACTTAGAAAAGCCAGAACAATGTGAAGAAGGAAGGAAGCCGGAGGACTCCCACGGCGGCCTCCAGACACACAGCAGAGCTACGTCATCAACGCGGTGTCAGCAGAAGGGACACATGCACATCAGTAGAAAAGAACAGAGGCAAAACACACCTGCAGTCACGTGGTCAATTCATTTGACAGTCCTTTCCACAGACTGTACCGGAACAAGTGGATATCTACACCCACCTCGAAACTCCAAATACATCACAGACTACACCCTATAGAAAAGATGAAACTGTAAAACTTCCAGATGGGGGAAAATCTTCATGACCTCGGCAAGGCAAAGTTTCTTTAGATCTGACATCAAAAACATGATCCAGGGGCGCCTGGGTGGCTCAGTCGGTTGAGCGTCGGACTTTGGCTCAGGTCATGCTTTCACAGTTAATGGATTTGAGCCCAGCGTCAGCTCTGTGCTTTTGGTGCAGGGTCCTTGGTCCCCCCTCCCCTTCCCCTGCTTGCGCCCTCTCTCTCAAAAATAAACAAACATTAAAAAAAAAAAAAAAGAAAAAAGACAATGCATTGTCCACATTCTTATAAAAAGACATGTATTTTTATAATCAGAAAAGAGCAACTATGCTAAAAAACTGACACACGCCACCCTAGGTAAGACTAATATGAGCACAAGGGCCCTTGGGAGGGTCTGACCACAAACCCGATGCTGTGGCCTCAGTGGTCTCTGCCACCAAGATGCAGAGGCTGCCTGGAGCCCGGGTTACCTGGTTGTTGACGACCACGTGGACGGTGCCGTGAGTTGTGTAGGACGGCAGGTCGCTCAGATGGAAGGTCTCATACACGATGCCCTGGCCGGCGAAGGCAGCATCTCCATGCAGAAGGATGGACATGACCTATACACGTGCAGAGAACACCCCAAATCTGACAGAGCCCCAACCACCACGTCCACAAGGCACCCCAGAGACAGTCACTTGTCTGCTTTCCCAAAAATAATGTTTAAAAAAAATTTTTTTTTTAAACGTTTATTTATTTTCGAGAGACAGAGACAGAGCCTGAGCACGGGAGGGGCAGAAAGAGAGAAGGAGACACAGAATCCAAAGCAGGCACCAGGCTCTGAGCTGTCAGCACAGAGCCTGACGTGGGGCTGGAACTCACGAACCGAACCGTGAGATCATGACCTTAGCCAGTCAGTGGCTCAAATGACTGAGCCACCCAGGCACTCCTCAAAGTAACGTGTTTTGAGACCATTTCAGACTTAGAAGAAGTGGCAGAACACAAGACCCCCTAGACTCCTGCCAGTGTGTCTGCCCTGCATCTGCATACCTGTCACAGAGCCCACGGACCCCATGCTGAGCACAGCAAGTGGGACCCTTCACCAGGGCAGCAATGCAGGCCGGGCCTCGACCAGGAGCAGCCCATTGCCCCTCCTGTGTCCACAGCCCAGACAGGCCCGGGGTTCTGGGGTGCTTCATGAACAGGCTCAGGAATGGCGCCCTCTGTGCCAGGACACCTCAGCTGTGTCCCCCATTCACCCAGCCGTGTCCCCGTTCATCCGTGTCCCCCACTCACTCAGCATTTCCCCTGTGTTGTGAGAACGGCCTCTGTGAGGACCTCAGTACCCAACTCCTCATCAAACTCTGCCCGGCTGTGGTCGCTCCAGCATGTGTTTGCTGGGGTTCCAGAAGAGCCTTCCCTTCTCACCCTTTACGTGTGCTACTGCAGGTTCAGGAAGCCCTAGTCCGTCTGGGAAGCACCACGGGCTCACAGAGCCCTAGTCTGTCCAGGAGACTGTAAATGATTAGTGTGATAGTGACTCCGTGGCGCCCACCATCCCAGATTTGGCATGGGAGCCCCGTGCCGTCTGGATGGGCTCTGTGGCTCCCGCGCCTCCTGCTCTCTGGCCGGGCGAGGTTCAGCCTCATGCTGTGTGGCCCCCGCACAGCCTGGAACCACATTTCTCTGGGAGCCCGCGTCCTTGAGCAAAGCACGGGATCCAAGATTAGTATTTGCGCACAAGGGTGTCTCCTGGTGTCCGTGTCTCTGGCAGGATGGCAACACTGCCCCGCGCCCTCCTCCCTGCATGTCTGTGAGCACCTCTTGCACCATGAGACACTGTTCCTGCCGCCTCGACATATCCCCAGCGCCCCTGCTCCTGACAACCTCCCGTGTGTCTGTCCTCAGTGGCAGGAAGGGAAGGTCTGCGACGTCCTTCTTGGGGACGAAATCTAGATCTATTAAACAGAACCCTGCGTGTCCTGCCTCCGGATGCTCACGAGGACAGGGGAATGGCGGACATGGTGCTAGGTTTGTGCAGGGGCCTGCTTGGTGCAGCTGGGGGGAAGGTCATGGGAGCCCTCCTCCCGTCGTGCTGTCTCTCCTGAACTGGTAAAGCCACACGGCTGTCCCAGAGGCTCCTTCGGCGTGGTGCTGCTTGCTGACGCCACAGGTGCCCAGCGTTCCTGGTGCCTGACAGCCCCCGGTGTCCCACACGGACCCTGACAGGAGTGGGTCTCAGGGCAGTCACCCCTTTACACCAGGGGCCGCTTTCCCACAAACACCCAAAGGGCCAGTAGGGCCAGACTCTGCCTTGGTCACGCCTACAGAGGTTACATGACTGTTCTTAAACGCCGAGTGACGTGGTGTAACAGACCCCAGCCCGGCATCCTCAGTGGAACAGAAACTGCAGACGGTGGGGTCTAGGTTCACGGCCGAGGCGGGTGCGGGCTCACTCCTGGGCAGCAGCGCTCCCCAAGACTGGAGCCTCTCCTGGCCGCACATTGCACGGCAGGACCTATCAGTGCCATCGCCTGGAGCACGTTAGCTGTGCCTGACAGCTTTTGCCGGTTTCCTCCCTCTCTAGGATGCTCCCAGCACTCCCACTGAGTGCTGCTTTGGGGACAAACGAGGACACCACATGGAGCTTCCTGCCATCTCGCTCCCTGCTCGGCTCCCAACGCCCCAGCGAGTGTCCTAGTCCAGGACAACGGAAATGCTGGAGGCAATGGTCATGCTGGCCTCCTCCCCATCCCTCCCCGGCCACCCTGTTCTTGCCGGTCCCAGGGGCTGCATGGGGTCCCTTTCCACCTGGAGTGTGTACGGCACCGCCCAGGCCCCTAAGCCCCTGGGTGTGGCCTTCACATCCTGCCCCTTGTCTGCAGGGTATCCGTCAGCGCAGGAACCACTTTCTGTTGCCGATGCCTGGCCCAGACCCATTGCTGCTAACAATGTCCCTTGTCACCCTCTGCGCGTGGTACTAGTGAACCTATGGGATTTTGAATCACGAAACCCGGTAAACGAATGCTCGGCTCCACCTGTAATGAGCTTGACTCGTGTAAAGGTTGCCCTGGGCCAGCGGCCCCCTCTGCCCTCAGTGCCCTCGACAGGCCTCTACCCTAGCCCGTCTTCATCTCCAGAGAAGGTCCTTTTTTGGAAGACCAGCTTCACCACAGATGCGATGGCAGCAGCGGCCCCTCCAGCCCAGCCCTGTGCTCACCACCTGGGAGGGAGCACTCTGAAGGCAGGCCTGGGTCACCATATACAGGTCCCTTGAGGTCCACTCAGAATACTTTGTTAAATGCCAGAAACTCGAGGTCTGAGATACGACTGGGCCTGTGAGCCTGTCCTGGCCGGCCCCCCATGGCCTTACCTTCTTGCCCTCTGTGTCCCCACAGTAAAACTGCTCGGCCTTGGTCTTGCCCATCACCACGGGGTCTGCGGCCTCGAGGTGGGAGGGGTTGGCCACCAGTGACAGGGTGATGTTCCTGTCGGTCACACGGTTGATGCGCCGGTGGTACATGCCCAGATGGTACTTCACGTCCCCGGAACCCTGACACACAAACAGCAGTCTTGGCTCTTGGAGGGAGGGGCTCAGGCTGCTGTGCTATATCCAGTCCTAGGACTCCCAACCTGCAAAGGTTCTTCCCAGGACGGCTCCCGCCCACGGCACCGGGAGGAGGTCCCCTGCCAAGGGGCACATCCTGGACCCCCAGCAGGAGGCCTGGGGGTTGTTGCTGGGCCTCTGACCTGTGGCCGTCCCTCTTTTCTCAGAGAGGACGGCCCCGGGCACATCCTCTGTGAATGGGGTGGAGTGGGGTGGAGCCCCCACCCCTGGAGGCCGTCCTGAGAAACACACGGAGCGGGGATCCCATGTGGGCTGAGCTGCGCCAGACGTTTCTGGGAGAAAGTGGGGGCCTCACCTCATCGGCAGCCTCCAGCTTTGAATCGAACTGGCAGAAGATCTGCTCCAGCTCCTTCCTGATGACATTGGCAAGCACGTTCAGCCGCCCCCTGGGACACAGAGACCGGTGAGCAGGGATCAGCTGCTCTGGGCACCTCAGGCCACGGTGTGGCAGGAGGCAGGAAGGCGGAAAACAGGCCGCTGCCCATGGGGAACGCTCCACTAGCCCCTTCGGCTGCGGCCCCACATGGTCGGGGATGGGGGAGGCTCATGGGGACGGTCACCGGGGCGGGCACCTGTGGGGCATCCCCATGATCACGTAGTCCACTCCATTCTCACTGGACTTGTCGATGATGGTCTTGAGTGCAGGAATCAGCACCTCGCACCCCTCCAGACCAAAGCGCTTCTCGGACGACCACTTTCGCTGCAGGAAATCCTCAAACCTGGACAGGGACCGAGTCACCCCGAAGAGCCAGGTCACCTGGGCCAGTGCGGCTCGCAGGGCCTGCAGCCCCGCCTCCTGCAGCGACCCCCTGCCCTGAGCGCAGCCCCCACCTGGTAGACCGCACGAGCCTGGCCAGCAAGGTCCGCTTCTCCTCGTTGGTGAACTGCATGATCCCCGGTGTCTCAAACTTCTGCCGGATCCACTGGCACTGCTCCAGGTCATTGATGAACATGAACTCCACCCCGATGTGCTGACAGTACGCCATCTGCTTCACACACACAGATCCCATCAAGGCTGCTTGCCCAGGGCCGTTGGCCGCCCACCCAGCCAGGAGGCCAGAACAGATGCAGCAGAGCCGGCTGTGACCCAGGGCAGAGACCAGGGTGGCGCCAGGCCTGGGTCCACGGCCCCCTCTCGCTGCCAGTGTGGCCGCGAGGTGCTTCCTTGGGGTCACGCTGTGCCCACTAAGCAGGGAGGGGCAGCGAGAACCATGGGGCCACAGTGCTTCCCTTTGTGGCAGGAGGACGGAGGCACCTGCCAGGGGACCGGATGACTCTGGGAAGATAGCCTCCCTGAGCCCAAGGTCAGACTGTGCCTGGTGCCAAAAGAAAGAAGGGACCACACTGTTGGTAGGTGATGGAGCTCAATGGCCACCTAAGATTTGCAGGTGCTTAGGTTTTAAATTCAACTTTTAACGACTGCCTCCTCCTGGGAAGGCCGGGTCCTACAGCAGCGTGCTTGCACACATTGCAAAGCAAAGGGCCCTGAACAGAGCGAATGCATCCCATCCACGGTGCAGACGTTGCCAATGGGAGGGAGGCCGTGTGTCCTGTGGGAAGCATGGGCTCCCTGGACAGGAAATGGTGGGGGGGACACAGGAAGGCCAGGAGGGCCCAGCCTCAGGATGGGGGGCCTGGGCCCGGGCCCGTCTGTATCCTCCACCAGTTCAGGGTGAGAGCAAACCCCAAATCAACACATGAGCTAAAGAAGAAAGCACCTGGTGTGGCAACAGGGCGATTTTATGAACCCCAAAACGTCTCCAACAGCCACACCGTCCAAGCACTCAGTACCAGGTTCTGTCTGTGCCCCATCGGTTTTTACAACAGATACGGAGCCTACTGGCACAGGGCAGGGTGGGGACATGCCCCAGGCCCTTTGATCCTGTCATCTGGAAGAGTGGGCATCTCTGCACACTGCTCCATGATTGTGAAACAAAGGAAGGTTTGCCCTGAACTCAAAATAACAGCCAAGCACTACACACGCCATCATGCTAGCCAGGAGGAGGACGACCTTGTCTGGGGATGAAGAGGAAGCGAGCTGGGGAGGGCCTTGGTGCTTCGGATCGGTTCATCAGCCAGGTCAATGAGGGTGTCTCAGTGATAAAAGAGGGTGCAAGAAGTCCGGGGCTGGGGCTGCTGGGCCGCCCTCCCTGACTGCACGGTTAGCACTAGCTTCACGGTGCCCAGGCTGACCCACAGAACATGTAACACAGCCCAGAGTGCCTCTGAACATGAACCCTCCTCCCTCAGCTTCAAAAAGGTCTTCCTGGGGTCTCAATACAATCTTCAAGGCCCAGAGAGAGGGGGAGTGAGATGGAGGGGAGGTCAGGAGTTAAGAAGGGGGGAAAGGGGAGAACAGGAAGGGAAAGGGGAAGGAAGGAGGGAAAGGGGAAGAGGAAGAGATGGAGAGGAAAGCAGAAGAAGGGGGGAAAGGGGACAGGGAGAGGGAAGAGGGAGGGGAAGGAGGAGGGGAGGGAGAGAGGGGGGACAGGAGGGGGAAGGGGGAAAGATGGAGGGGAAAGCAGAAGAAGGGGGGAAGGGGAGAGGGAGAGGAAGAGGGAGGGGAAGAGGGAGAGGAAGGAGAGGGAGGGAGAAGGGGAAAGGAGGGGGAGGGAGGGGGAAGAGGGAGAGATGGAGGGGAAAGCAGAGGAGGGAAGGGGAAGGGAGAAGGGGAGGGGCAGGGAGAGGAAGAGGGAGGGAGAGGAAGGAAGAAGAGGCTAGAGGGAACAGGAGGGGGACAAAGAGAGAAGAGGAAGGGGGACAGAGGGTGAGGGCAGGGGAGAGAAGGACGAGGGGGAAGAAGGGGGCAGGGAGAGAGGAGAAGGGATGGAGAAGGAAGAAGGGGGCAGGGGAGGGGAGGGGGAAGGAGGAGGCAGGGAAGCTCTGGGCACAGGTGGGAAGAGGGCAATGACAGGTGCCCCTGACACCTGCTCACACCTGTGGGGCATAATTTCCCTGAGGGAACACTTAGAAGATTAAAGGAAAGATCAGGCAGAAACTAGAAATGAGTGAGGTCAGTGTGGGTTGAGCTACTAACTGGGACACGTGGTTACTGGGACCTGGATGCAATTTTGTTTTTCCCGTTCCTGGCTCCATCTCCAGGAGAAACAGCAGTGAGTTTCAGGGGTGGTTCTCAGCCTCTCTCCCTAGGAACAGGTGCCAAGCGGCCCTGGCTGCAAGCAGATCGTATCGCCCTGGGGCCCCGGGCCTGGCCTGTGGTTCTGGCAGCGCACGTGCGCCAGCAACCTAGTGTGGACAGGCGTGCATGAACGTCCGCACCACCGGCAGGCAGGCAGGTCTGCCCAAATGCCTGGCCACCATGAGCACGGCACTGGGGTGGGGATGTGAGCACCCTGGGGTTGGGACACGCTATGGTCAAGGTCCCACACCTTAAGAGTGGGCTCCTGGGCTGAAAGAGAGCCGTGGGGCTCTGCTCCCTCCCAACGCCGGGGTCAGGGCCACCGGGGACTCCAGCCTGAAGGAGGTCAAGCACAGGGCTCTGAACATCTCCACTGTGCTCTGGCAGGGGAGGAGGGCTGAGCTCCCCACTGGAGACCATGTCTGTGAAGGGAAGGAGGGGCAGATGCACAGCATGAGCTCCTGTGCCAACTGGTCCAGTCCCTGCCTTCCGGAGAAACTGTCAGCTCTGAGATGGCTGAGGTGCCTGCAGGCAGGGGTGCGGCGTGCACAGGCTCACCTGGAGGAGGACAGGTCTACAAGGGGTGCTGTTTCTGGGGTCTAGACCAGGAGAGTGCCTGGGTCAGGAATGTCCCAGAGAAACACAACATGAGCACACATGGAATTAAAATTTTTCTAATAGCGCTGAATGAGTCCTCAGACCATGTAGTGAAGTATCAACACGTCAGGTCTTTAATACTAAAAGGTTACTCAGATCCTCTGTACACTTCCAGTGCTCAACCGCCACAGGTGGCTGCTGGCCGCGTGTGCACAGAGTGGGTCTATACACTGCAGTCAAGGTGCACACGGAGGAAGAGGAGGGACCAAAAGTCCATTGCCTTGGCCAATCCTGCCCAACCCTCCCTGATGTCCACCTTCCCTCACACTTCCCCATGCTCACCTGTCCCCCATGCCCACCCCTCCCTGATGCCTGCCTCGCCCCAATGTCCACCCCTCCCTGCCATGCTCACCCCTCCCCCATGCCCACCCTCTCTGAGGTCTACCCTTCCCCCCCTCCCCACCCTTCCCTGTGCTCACCTGTCCCCCATGCCCACCCTTCCCTGATTCCTGCCCCGCCCCAATGTCCACCCCTCCCTGCCATGCCCATCCCTCCCCCATGCCCACCCTCCCTGAGGTCTACCTTCCCCCCCCTCCCCCCCTTCCCTGTGCTCACCTGTCCCCCATGCCCACCCCTCCCTGATGCCTGCCCTGCCCCAATGTCCACCCCTCCCTGCCATGCTCACCCCTCCCCCATGCCCACCCTCCCTGATGTCTACCCTCCCCCCATTCCCTCCCACACTCACCTGTCCCCCATGCCCACCCCTCCCTGATGCCCACCCCTCCCCATGTCCACACCCTCATGCTGGCACCAGGTCACCAAGTTTCTACATTTTACCCCACAGCCTAGAAGTGACGAAGACCAAACTGAGGTGCTGATGCCATAGGCCACTTGTCACAAGTTAGACAATGTCACCAATAGACACTCAGACCTTTCTAGGCCACCGTAGCCACATGTGGTACCACTGAAAGGAGCATTTTGATCAGACCCCACCAGCAGGAGTTGGGTCCCCATCGTCACACCTGAGTCACAGGGCTGGGGCTCTGGCTCAGTGGATGGAGGTGTCAGTGGTGGTTCTAGGGCCCAGCCTGGAGACCCGCTGCCCGGTGTCCTTCAGCTGGGGATTCCAGGAACGCCAGGTGCCACCCGTGATTCAGAGCGTGCATGCCAGGCAGCACCCCAGAAGGCTGCACAAACCCACGGGGAGCCCACTGCAGGGTAGTTTTTTTCTCAGTCTGTCTGAATGGGCAGTGTCTGCATATGGAGCCTCCCCCCACCCTGTGTAGACCGTGGGGCTGGACACCAGCAGCCAACAGCAGAGCCCTGTGTAGTCCCAGTGTGTGTGTGTGTGTGTGTGTGTGTGTGTGTGTGCAGCGCCCAGCAGGCTGTGAGGCCCAGCCCCAGAAAGGAGAAGGAAAAGAAGAAAACCACAGAAGGACCCTGTCTGGGGTGGGGACCTGCCGGGTGGCCTGGGGCTCGTTCCCAACGGGGCCCAGAAGGTGGAACTCGTACTCTGGGGGACCTCACACTCCCGAAGCAAGCCACTGAGCTTGGGACGCACAGAAATGCTTTTTCTCTTCTATGGTTGATTGTAAAAATAAAAGGCATGAATCTTTATCTACAAAACAGCAAAAATGCTCCCCATTACCTTACATTAAAAAACAAACAAACAGAAAACAAGACAAACAACTGCCTCATCTGGAGGCCCTCCCCCACCCCCTGCCTGCCCCCACCCTATCTGGAAGCCCCTGTCTGTTCAGGTTTGCAGCAGGTGCACTGGATTTCTGTGGACACACCCTGTGCCCCCTCACCTCCAGCCGCCGGATGATCTCCCGCAGAGGAAGCGCCGACTCCTGTCCCCCGATGAACGTGGTCGTGGGCAGGTGGAAGACCTTGTCCAAGTCAGACTCATCCAGCCCGTAGAATCCTGCATGGTGAGGAGAGAGGGGCACAGCCACACGGGGGCCATAGTTTATGGAAAGGGGAAGGGACTCCCCAGGGGAGAGAAAAGAGAAGAGCAAAGTCATAAAAACCTCTGATATATATGAAAATAAGTAATGTCTTATAGCTAGGAACACAAACTTTAGCAACAAACAGCTGTAAACATTACTGGTGTGGTAGTTAAACAGGAAAAACGTCCATATTATGTGTGTACTAGTCCAGTGAACCAGTTTTTCATAATTTAGGAAGCACTGTACTTCAAGGTCCCAAGGACATAAATTTTGACTTAGAAAGGCACTGGGTAAGTTAATCAGAAAGCAAAAGAGAAGCAGTTAAGGGAGGAATTCAGGTAGACACTGAAGAACTGGTGTAGAATAGGGCTAGGACCTTGTGTGTGGAGGTGGCGGCGGGGCTGGGGGGGCTGGGGGACCGGGGGACTGGGGCGTGAGGGCATGGGCCGCGGCCGCCCTGGATGAAGGTGTCCCTCCCTTCTAGGAACCGCACATCTGCACCCATCCTGCAAGTGGAAGTGCACAGGTGCCCCCAGTACCACACCAGCAAGGACCTGCTGACTAACCACTAGTATTTTCTACGTTGCCAACCACACAAGGCGCCTCTGTATCTGAAAGTGTATTTCAAACTGACAAAAACGTGAAGGGAGGGCTCTTTCTCAGGCATGACGTGCTTGTTTCGTGTCAAGGTAAGTGTCACGGGAGGAGACCTGGCAGACTGTCGGGTGACACAGCAGGCAGGGTCACTTCACACCAGCATCCCAGATGCCAGGACGGACAGGGAAGCTCTACACCAGTGCGCCGCGGTCTCTGTCACCTGGCTGTGCAAGGTCAGACTGTGTCCTGGTTTCTGCCTACCCGAGTGGCAACAAGACGCGATGGCCCAGTGTAGGACTCAGGCAGTTGCCGGCAAATACAGTTGTGTGTCTGAACTGCTGGGAGGTTTGTAAAATTGTATATTTCCAGGCCCCATCCCCAGAGCTGACTCACTGGCGGCACATGGGCCAGGAGTCCCCCGGTGTTCCCATTCAAGCTGCCATGGGAACCACAGCCTTTATGTCTTTAGCAATTCTGCACACGTTTTGTAAGTCTTCAAAGGATATTCTGTTTTTCAAACACTTTTTGCTGACTTTTTCACGTGGGGGTAGCAATGGCAGCAGTGGTGTGGGTGACCCCATGCGTCCGTGTCCTGCCGCTATTCTACCAAGAATGAGGACAGGCCATCGCATAGGTCCAGGGAGGCTCTGGGCGTTCACAGTCCAGCGCGCGGCAGTCACGGGGGGCAGCCAAAGTCATTTGGGTGCAGGGAGAGGGGCATTCTCCCTAGCTGATGAAAACACCAGGCGTGGCTACTCTCGGGAACATTCTGACCCGGAGACCCTCAGCCTGCCATGACCTTTCAGCATAAAGTGCCCCTGGCCTCAGCACGGCTCTTTGCCTCCATCACCTTATCTGAACACTCTGGGGCTGTCCCAGTGAGCCTCTGCACGGCCAGCCCTGCTTCACGTGAGAAACGGAACCTCAGACACCTGTTTCCAGGAAGGTGGAGCAGACATCTTCGTATCTCTTCCCCACTAACCGCAACTAGAACCCAGACATCCTACATAAAATGTAAGACAATGTCAAAGGGTGGAGAAGAAGGCTGACCAGCCAGTGAGGTCCCCGGATTTGCTTCTGGGCTCCCATACCCCAGATGTGGGGCTAAGAACCAGAGATCTGTGAACTCCTGCAAATGCAGACAAAAAAAAGCCCCAATCAGAGCCACTCTAAAGGGTCGGGAGAGGGGCAGCCGAGCAGGACAGAGAGCTTTGATAATGACGGCTCTATTCTACCCAAGCACACAGACCACACCCTTGCCAGGCTGCCATGCATGCCAATCTCTGGCCCCGTCCCAAGGCTTCAGGCCCAGGATGGAGCTCAGGTTTCACTCCCTCCGGGAGGTTGTGCACAAGCCCACTTCCCCATCCTAGTGTCAGCGGGGTCTGTGGGGACCGGGATGCGCACCCCAAGCTGGCAGTGAGGAGGCGGCCCCTCCCTGCCGCAGCAGTGTGCAGACGGGCCCTGCTGTCACAGAGCTCCGAGTGAGACTCCAAGTCTGGTAACACCCGCACATCCTGGTCTCAATAAAAGAATCTGTCACAACAAGAACACTGCAGACTGAATGAAGAAAGACAAGCAACAGACACCAGCAGCCGGTGGCACGGACGCTGGGGATTACCTGGCGGGGGCTCCCTAGGAGTCGTCCTCAGACGACTTTGGTGAGCAATGAGAATGTGACAGAGACAGTGGGGAACCAAGTCTCTGCAAAGACTGGGGACGCCAAGAAGGACCAGATGGGAAATTCTGAAACTGCAAAATGCAATAGCCCTGAGTTAAAGCTGGCAGATAGGCTCAGGGGCAGAATTAGGGTCACAGGACTGGGGACCCTGAAAACAGAATAGTAGAAATGAAGTAATGTGAAAGAGAGAGAGAAAGCAGACTGGGGAATGAACGAAGAAAGCCTCGGAGACACGTGACATAAAACAAGAGACTGTGTTGTGCCCATGAATCCCAGAAGGGGAGGAGGGAGAGGGAAGCTGAAAAAAGGGACTTGGAAAATAATGGCTGAAATGCCCCAAACATGGCCACAGACTTCAACCCACAGATTCAAGACGTGGTACGAACTCACACAAGAAACCCAAGTACGACCACGCCAAAACACGGCATAAACTTCTCAAAATTAAAGATGAAGAAAGAGTCTCGAAAGTAGCAGTTGTCCAGGACACCTCACCTGAGGGAAAAACCACTTGCATGACTGAGGGTTTTGCATCAGGAACAAGGGGGCAGAGTGGGGTCCGCACACTTTTCCAGAGCATGAGGAAAGAGTTGTCTCCCTAGAACCCCATGTGCCGGGTTTAACACGCTTTAGGAACGAAGGGGAAATGGAGATATCCTCAGTCACAGGGAATGAAGAGAGTCTGTCACCTAAGGAATGGCTATTGGAGGTGCTCTACAAAGAAAGGAGGTGATGTCAAAAGGGCTCTTAAACACTAGGAGGAAGTCAGGACATGGAAGGCAAAACACAGGCAAACAAACCAGATTTCCTTCTCCTCCTGGGTCTTCTAAGTTTGGTTTGATGTGATGCCAAACCTCTGACCTGCCTGATGTGGTTCTAAATGTAGGCAGAGTAAGTATTCAAGACAATTTTACTTTAAATGGGGAAGCTAAAGGGACGTACAGGGAGGTGCACTTTCTACACTTCACTTGAACTTGTAACACGGCGACACCAGTAGGTTATGGTAAGTTCTATATATATAATATCATACCTAGACAACCACAAAAAAGGCAGAAAAAAACTACTAAAAACATGTAAATATGACCAAAAATACTATATATAAATAAAAGTGAAATTTTAAAATGTAGGCTTGGGGTACCTGGCTGGCTCAGTTAGAAGAACATATGACTCTTGATCTCGGAGTTGTGAGTTTGAGCTCTATATTGGGTGTAGAGATTACTAAAAAACGTAAGTAAACGTTAATAAATAAATAAATAAAATATAGGCTTAAAAATCCATATGAAGTCAGGAAAAAGAGCCAAGAAATGAAAAAGAAGACAAACAGAAAAGAATAGGAAGTTAGACTTAAGCTCTAGCATAACAATAATTACATTAAATATAAATGACCTAAATACACCAATTAGAAGACAGAGATTGGCAGAGTGGATTAAAAATCAAACAAACAAAAAAACAGGACCCAACTATATGCTTGTCTAAGAAATCCACTTTGACTATAATCTTACAGGCAGATTAAAAGTAAAAGGATGAAAAAAGATATATCATGTAAACCCAAGCAACAGCAGAAGTGGCTCTATTATTACCAGCTAAATTAGACATCACAACAAAGAAAGTTAATAGACACAGAGGGAGCATGACATAACTATAGGTCAATCCACCTAGAAGATACAGCAATCCTAATTGCACATGCACTCAACAGTAGAGCTACAAAATATATGCACCAAAAACTGAGGACCAAAAGGAGAAACAGAAACTCACAACTATAGTTGGAGACTTCAACTCTTCTCTCTCAGTAATTCATTGAAAAAGTAAATAGACAAGGATGTAGAAGGACTCAACAACTATCGACCAACAGGATCTAATGGGCACTGACAGGACATTTCACCTATCAGTAGCAGAACACACGTTCTTTCTAAGTGCCCATGGAACTCAAGACAGACAACACCCTGGGCCATAAAAAATCCTCAACAAGTTTAGCGGAATTGAACAGAGTGCACCCTCTAACCACAAATGAGTCAAATTAGAAATCAGTAACAAAAAGACAAAAGGAATGTCTCCAAATTATTGAAAATGAAACAACATGACCCTAAATAATCCACAGAGCACAGAAGAAGTATTAAAGGGTATCAATACAACGACCTGAATGAAAAAGAAATACAACATATCAAAATGTGTGGGACAGCTAAATTTACAGTAGTAAACACACACATTAAAAAGAGAAAAAGTCTTAAGTCAGTAATATAAGCTCTAACCACAAGAACCTAGAAAAGGAGGGGGGAAACCCCACACAGAAAGCAGAAGGAAATAAAGATAAAAGCAGAAATCAATTGAAATCAACTGAAATTGAAAATAGCAAACAACAGAGAAGAATCAGTGCAACAAAGAGCTGGTTCTTTGAAAAGATCAATAGCACTGACAAACCTTTAATAAGACTAACAAAGAAAAAGACAGAAATTACCAATATCAGGAATAAAAGCGGCTATCAATACAGACCCTGCAGAAATAAAAAAGATACTTAGGGAATACTACGAACAACTCTATACATGTACAACGTATACTTGACAACTCATATGAAATGAACCAGTTCTAGAACAATACAAACTGCATTACTCACCTGATATGAAACAGATAATTTGCAATATCTCTACCACTATTAAGGATATTGAATTCATAAATAAAAAGTTTCTGAAAAAGAAATCTCCAAACCCGATGTTTTTTTTTTTGAGAATTCTAGAAAATGTTTAAGCACTTTTAAAAAATGTTTATTTATTTTTGAGAGAGAGGGGAGAGAGAATCCCAATCAGGTTCCGTGCTGTCAGTGCAGAGCCTGATATGGGGCTCGATTCCACGAACTGGGAGATCATGCATGACCTGAGCTGAAATCAAGAGTCAGATGCTTAACCCACTGGGCCACCCAGGTGCCCCTCTACCGAATGTTTAAAAAAGAACGAACACCAATATATGTAATCTCTTCCAAAACAGAAAACAGAAAAGAAAAGAAAAAAAAAAAACACCTCATTTTATGAGGCTAGAATTACCCTGACACAAAGAGCAGACAAAGACAGCTGAAAAAGAAAATTACAGACGAATCTCCCTCATTAATATAAATACAAGAAATGCACAGTTGCAGGAATATGTATAAAAAATTATAACCAAGACAAGTTTGTTCTAGCAATGCATGCTGGGTTCAATATTTGAAAATCAATCAATGTAATCTACCATACTCTCAGGTTAAAGAAGAAAAATCATACGATTATATCAACAGATACAGAAAATTTTCACTCTTCCTCATAAATAACAATAAGCAAAAATAGGAATAGAAAGGAACTTCCTCAACTTGATAAAGAGCATCTACAAAAAAATCTGTGGCTAATATTATATTTGGTGATGAAAGACTGAAGGCTTTCCCCCTAAGACCAGAAACAAGGCAAATATGTACATTCTCAGCACTCTTACTCAACACAGTGCTCTAAGTTCTAGCTAGGGCAATTAGGCACGAAAAGGAAATAAAAGACACACGGATTGGGAAGGAAGAAATAATTGTTCCTATTGTCAGGTGACATGATTATCTACACAGAAAATCCTAAATACTCTACAAAAAAAAAAAAAAAAAAAAAAAGGCCTAGAATAAGTGAGCTCAGAAAGGCCACAGGATACAACATAAATGCAAAAATCAATTCCATTTCTAGATATTGGTAATGATATGTAGACACTAACATTAACAAGAAAAAAAGTCTTGGGTATAAATCTAACACAACACATACAGAACTGGTAAGCTGAAAACTACAAAAAGCTGACGAAAGAAATCAAAAAAGATCTACATAAACAGAGAGGCATACAACGTTCATGGACTGGGAGGCAATGGAGTAAAGACAGAAAATCTCTTTAACCAAGCTGTAGGTTTAGCACCATCGTTACCAAAATGTCAGCAAGTCGCTCTGTAAACGCAGACAAGCCTTTTTTCAGATTTAAATGTAAAATGCAAACCTAGAAAAACCACTAGAAAAATACACAGGAGACAATCTTCAGGTTCGTAGGCTTGGCAACGAAAGCACAATCCATCAAAGGGAAAACTGACAAACAGACCTCATCAGAATTTAAAATTTTGCCTCTCAAAAGACTCTATGAGCCAAAGAATGGGAACCACGTGAAGGTCCCTTAATGAGTAAGGAGTGGACACAACGGTGGGAGCCCACGGCAAGGGGTGCCGCTCAGCAAGGAGGGACAAGCTGGAGTGACAGAGCAGCCTGGATCAAACCCAGAAAAATCACGTTGACTGAAAAATACCAAATCCAAAATGCGACGTATTATGACTGCATTTGCATAACACCCTGAAATGATGAATCACAGAAATGGAGACCAGGGTGGTGGCTGCCAGGGGTTCCACGGGGTGGGATGGAGGGGAAGCAGGTGGGGCTGAGAAGGGCAGCAGGAAGGACCCGAGGTGACGTGTGGCCACACCGGCACGGGGGACCCCTGTGAACTCTTAGAGCTGCTGTGAATCTACAGCGATCTCACAAGTGCAATCAGGATGAGAGTCACAGCTATGAGACGATGGAGGAAAAAGAGACCCTCTGAGCGCCAGCTGGCGTGGGTAAGACTGGCCACTGGTGGGGGGTGGGGGGGATGACGACAGGCAGATGGCCCCCAGCACCTCACTCTGGATTCCTCAAAGGCGCTTTGCCCAGAAGCACAGGTCACTGAGGATTCCTTACTCGATGAAGTACGTGTTTACAGTACTTCAGGTGTCCTTCACACACGGGAAGATCAAAGAGAGATCTTGTCCAAAACGCCCGGGAAGCAGAATCTGAAAGAATCCAGAGCCCCGTGGAAGGCACAGCACGGAAGGTGGTGGGAAGGAGGAGCCGACATGCACAACACCGTGTGGCGTCAGGCCCCGCCGGCCCCGGCAGGAGCCACAGGCCACCTGCACCGGACAAGCCCAGCGAAGCAGCGGCCACACACTCTAGGAGGTGAAAATGGACAGGGACAGAAACGACACAGAAGTGGCTTCCCCTGCTGGGTGACAGCCGAATGACGGGACAATCAACAGTCAACTTTCCCCAAATGGCATGCTGGGAAAAGTTGCACATCCTGCTGAAATGAAGTCCTCGGCTCAAGAAAGGGGAGAGGCTCGTTGTTTTCCTACCTCCTACGGTTAGCATTCGGAGTCGTTCCTTGAAAACTGCAAGGTCTGAGAGGCAGAGTGAGGTGGCATGGGTGAGCGCAGGAGGAAAAAGACAGCAAGAGTTAGTTGAGGACCCAGACACCCCAACCCTGCACCGTCACCACGGTCACGGGGAGCACAGACACCGTCACACAGACAGACACCAAAAGGGAACAGGGTGGGGCTTGGGGGCTGAGAGCTGCTGGGGTAAGTGTGGAAACCGCTCAGGAAGAGCAGGAGTGAGGGGATCCTGAGGGAGGGATGCGGGCCAGCCACCGCAGTAGCGGCAAGACATTCTCCCGACCCGTCCCGTCCTGTCTGGAAGAAGCGGCTGACACAGGCCTCTCCTGGGACGTCAGACCCACCCAACCCAGCTGGCTTTGGGAACAGAAAAGGAGAAGGCCTAATGTCTAGCATACCGTCCTCAGAATCGGGAGCACCAGGCAACAGACCAGACTTACACCTCCAGACTCTGATGGGTCCTAGAGGACACATGCAGGTCCTCGGTCCCCCCCTTGGCTAGACGGCAGAGCTGGGGGGGAGCCCGGCTGCAGAGAACCACCCAGGGGGCCTACACATGGCTCCTGCTGCAAGCTTTTCAGTGCCTGTACCATTCCTGGCACTTTCCGGGCCACTGGCGAAAACCCACACGTTTGTCTGGACACCCAGCAGGGGGCATGAGCCCGGGGAGGTTCGTGGCAGCGGGGCACCCAGGCCTGACTGATGGTCACTGCAGCTGGTCCCTGCCCTGGGAGTGCAGAAGAAGGCCAGTGGATGCCGTCTTGGGGGCTGAGAGTGAAAACTCTGAGGCAGGGCAGGCAGGGACCCCTGCTCTGGGTGGTAAGCCCCCCTCCCCACCCACAGGGACAGTAGCACCCAGCAAAGACCGCAGAGCCGGTGGCTCTTAAGACAACAGATCGTCGAGTTCTGCACAGAAGTGCGGATACTCGGCTTGAGGCAAGAATAAAGAATCTTCATTTTTCTCCTTCTATCCTCAGAATTAAGACACAGGGCCACACCAGGTGACCACCCCCACCCAACAGGGAAATGTAGGGGGCCACATCTGTTAACAATCTACAGGCAACACACGAAATGTCCTGAAATGTTTACATTTGTTCACTCTGTACTGGTTATGTGGACGTGTTCAGTTTCATCTGTACTTCTTTGTCTTTTTAAAATAAAACGTGAACAAAGACACCAGCTGAAGGCGAGTGGAGCGGCAGCGGCATTCTGGTTGTCATTTACAGAAAGTGCATGGGGGCCCTAGCTATCCACACGCGACACCACGCTGGACGTGGAGAGGCTGGGATTCGGCCACGGTGCCCTGCGGCGTCCAGCAGGACACCTCTGCAGGGCACGGCCCCTGTGGCCCTGGCTTGACTCCAGCCTGATTCCCAGCTCTTCACTCGGGTGTCTGGTGGCTCCGCACGCCACACATGGCAGTCCCTAAACGTTAAGTGAATTGTTCTCTGTTGCTCTGAAATTAGGAAAGTTGACTAAAAAATCAACTCTATTTTAGTTATTCTCCCCGGCCATCAAGGGAGCACAACTGGCCCTGGGGGATGTGGAGTGGTGGAGCAGGTGGGGAGGACCAAGAGGACCAGGAGGATGGGCAGAGAGGCCCCATTGCTGGAGCAGGTGGGGAGGACCAGGAGGACGGGCAGGGAAGCCCCATTGCTAGAGCAGGTGGGGAGGACCAGGAGGAACAGGAGTATGGGCAGGGAGGCCCCATCGCTGGAGCAGGTGGGGAGGACCAGGAGGATGGATAGAGAGGCCCCATTACTGGAGCAGGTGGGGAGGACCAGGAGGACCAGGAAGATGGGCAGGGTGGCCCTGTCCCCCACTAATGCACTCAAGCATCAATGCTGCCGTGATCTTGCACTTCTGACTTGGCTTTGTAACTGCAGACACACCTCGCGTTGTTGGACTTCACAGACAGGATCGGTCTAACAAATTTTAGAAGTTGACACATTTGTGGCAACCTTGCACCGGCAAGTCTATGGGCCCTGTTTGTCCAACCGTATTTGTGCACTCCGTCTCTGTGTCACATGGTGATTCTCACCGTTTCAAACTTTCCACTGTGACTGTGGTCTGGATGTGAGGAAGGCCGGACGGCACTTTTCAGCATAAAGTATTCCGAACTAAGGTGTGCATGTGGCCTTTACCCACAGTGCTCCACTGCACACTCACAGTGTGAATGCTTCTGTGCAAATGCGCAGGGAGCCAAAGCGCTCACGGGGCAGGCTTCAGCGTCACACCAGTTTTCCTGTGCAGGTCTGGAGCTGAGCTCGAGGGGTCTCCAGCCACGCCCCCCCCGCCCCACCCCAGCCCAGCACTGAACTCAAATGTGAACAATGGTGGCAAACAGGAGCAGCACCGTGAGGTTCTTCCCTGCTCTTTATAGATTTTGTCTCGGGCCCCCTTTAATTGTGTTTAAATCTCACACCACGGTAAACCACCTCTCCGAGGGTGCCCCAGACCATGCGAGGGTGACTCGGCTCCTTCCCCACCCAAAGGAAGGAAGCGAGGGCTGCGGGCACAGAACACCAGCCCCAAGGCAGAACCGCACACAGGCCAGGCAACGTGGCTGCGTCCACAGTCTGTAGCGAAGATGGCAATGCCCAGACTCCACAGGACTCTCTGTCTAGACCTTTCCATCCGTCACACCCTGATCCATCTTTCCCACCAAGCAGAAGAGGCCTCACTAGGAAACCCAATCCTGTATGCAACCCCCACAGCCTCCCCTGGGGTTCAAGGTGGAGCGTGTGCCGGGGCCTCTCAGGTCAGCGCTCCCGACTCTCCTCCACAGACGTGGGGTTGACAGTACAACCTGACACAGATGAAGATGCATTACTGGGGCCCACCTGGGACACCTGGCTCCCCACAAAAGGTGGGAAAAGGTGCCCCGTTCCCAGTAATCACCTACCCAACTGTGGCCTCATTCAGAAACTGTACCAACATTAGTGTAAATTTAAAATCGTAGTTAAAATAATCATGTCCTCAACGTTCCTGCCACACTGGCGGTGTTCTGTGTGCGCTACATCCGACATAACCCTGGAGCCCTGGCTGTCCAGGAGCACTGCTGGCCACAGAGCCTGCTGGGACGGGTATGAGCCTGGCTACTGGTATCTGTTTATTCAGGTGCTGGAAGGCACGAGATGGTAGGGTACAGACCCTAGGCCAGCATTTCCCCTTCTCAATACTGGTCAAGGGGCAAGAGCTTCGTGGAAACTATTTCACATGATCCACTTTCTTTAAAATAAAAAACAACTCTGAGTGGACACGAGCCATGCTGGCACTGCACACGAGTTCAGCACGGGACACCGCGTGCTGTCTGCCTCCGGAGCCCACGCCTGCCCAGCGCTGTGCCCCCTCCCACGTGATTCTTCAGCAGAACGTGCTCTAAACCTGTGTGGAGCGAGCTTCTCCCCAGCCTCGGTTTCCCCATAAGAGAATGGACAAATTGTGCTCACCTCCACAAGGAGAGGTCAGCCTGGAGGAGGTGCGAGAGGGTCCCAGGCCCAGGGAAGCTGCCGCGTGACTGGGTGGTGCATCCCCGAGACCTCCACATGGAATGTGCAGGCCACCCTACTCCGGCCGTGGCTCTGGGCTCCCTCACCACTACTGACTCCGGTGTGACCCCAGGCTGCCTGCCCCCTCAGTTGCTCTCATTGTGACCACGAGGTCTGACAGCTACTTACGTCAGAAGACTGCTAAGCACCGCACTAGCTCACACTCCCACGGAGCTCAGGAAGCTCCAGGCAGCATTCTAACGAGTTTATCTAATTCTGCAACAGCCTCACGGATGAGGAGACGGAGGTGCACAGCCGCTCCCACCAAGGGGGCTGGTGCTGAGGCCAGGCCCGTGGCCCAGAGGAGACCATGGGCACGTTAGCGCCCGTGCCTGGGTCCATGAGCAGCGGTCAGGCTGGACCGGCTGTTTTCCTGAAGACCTGCACGTGCCAAACTGACATTCCTGCAGATTTATTTCCAGTGTTTGCACCTGCAGACCCGCTATTTCCAGTGTTTGCACGTAAAGCAAGAACTCAGCACAACTATTCCATGCTGACGCTCAACTTCACACAAGCACAAATGCCCAGGGACACTATTCTAAGATGGAATGTTAAGGGGAGGCCACAGCAGCCCAGAAAGAACTGGAAAGCATGATGTAAGCCCTGCCCTGACCCCCGCCTCTGCCCTGGGCCAGTGCTGTGAACAGACACTGAAGAGTCCACAGGCTTCCCACCCTGCACAGATCAGCCGGGGGACCTGTAAGCATCCTGTGCTAGAGCCCGCAGGATGCAGCTCGGTCCTGGCCTGACCAGCCTCACATGGGGCAGAGCAGAGCTGTGTGCCCCCCCCCCTGCAGTGCTAATGAGAGCCCATAACCAGCAGGAAAGGTCCACTTTAATACCAAGCACCCTGCCAGCACGGATGCCCCCAGATGGGATGCGGTGTCAGGTGGGAGATGGCAGCCCCCACCTCCTGTGTCTGGGAACACTAGCCTCCGAGGCCCTCACTGGTCTCTGGGGGAGAGGCCCCAGGCCCCCAGCTGGCCCCGGGCGGCTCGCCTGTCTTCCACACCTGGAGGGGACTCCCTGGGGAGGACTGGAGGCGCCAGCCAGGGCTTCAGGACAGGCAAGCATTGGTAGAGTGGGGCCTGAGTGCTTGCAGGGTGGAGAGGAAAGGGAGGAAGCCCGGTACCCCCAGCAGCGTTTCTCCAGTGGAGACGGCAGCGATTCGGTCTGAAACCTAGCCTACAGGGTGCCGGGACACTACGGTGCGGGAGACCGTTATTCGAGGAGGTGGGTTCTGTCCCCCCGATAGGGCAGCGTTAGGCAGGTAGGCAATCGTCAGTTTTAGTAGCATGCACGGTGTGTCTGTGGACACCTGGCCATTTCGAGATCAGTCACGTCTCAGCACAGGTTAGTGGCACAGTGACCGAGAGCAGATTAACTGGAGGAAGCAGCTGCAGGGTGAACCCAGTGCCCTGTGCTGCGCGGTGGCAAAGGAAGGGTGGGGACGCGTGACAGCAAGTGCCCGAGCGCCACACACACGCCTCCCTGCACGCCGGGACACCTTCCAAAGTTTCCTCGGTGTGATCACCAGCATTTACGGATTGACAGCCAGCGCACAGCACGGACCCGCCCGCAACAGGCAGCCATGTCTCGTGCCCAAGAGCACAGCGCGTGCCCACGGCCCCGAGAAGAGTCCCTGGAGGGGTGGAGGCCACACTGCACCGGGACCTGGACACCCAGCCGGCACAGCTAGCCTCCGGCATGTCTTCTGACCTGCCTGCCCAGCGAGGCCATCTTTTCCTCTGTGCCACAAACCTTTTCTGCCCCAAATTTTACTCTCCAATTTTGAGACCCAGACAATTGAGCTCACACTGTCTGGCTGAAAAGCTGGGATAAACGTAACTCGTCCCAAACGCACTAAATATTGAGTGATCAGAACGAAGGAAACTTCAGAGTCTCTCCCTGGCGTCTGAAGACACCCTGGCCGCCACAGATGTGACACCGGGCGGCGGCGCGGCGCTGGCCGCCCCCAGACCCTCACCAAGTTTGTCTGTGGATGAGATAATGTCAGCGGGCACGGAGGAGTCCAGGTCGGCATCCAAAATTCCCAGGGGGTCCAGCTGCGCTACATGGTGCCCTCGTATCTACGAGCGGGCCAGCGAGGGAGGGGTCACACACAAGAGGACAGGAGAAAAAAAAGAGGGAAGGGGTAAAAAAAAGTAAAATTACATTAAAATTAGCGTTTACAGACGCATTCTCACCCACGTTTGAAGACACAGTTACCGGAGCACCATCAAAATTTACACAACTAATGCCGAGAGGATCAAGCTTTGCAATGTGGTGACCCCTGACCTGGAAGCAATAACACAGGCAGGCGTTAGCAGGACCCGGGCTGTGGGGGATGTTACACCTGGTCCAACCTGAACCCAAAACAACAAGATTAGTCGTCATCGTGAAGCACACTTGTGCTCACGGATGAACCTGGCGGTTCAGAGATCAGTTTTGGGGAGCCCTGCTGCCCCCTGGGTAAGTGGAGCGGGACATGCTGGGTGCTCACTCCCACGTGAAGCCACACAGTTCAGCACCTCTGCACCCTGAGAGGGGATGAGCAGGTGCTGGCCCAGAGTTGGGGGGGGCAGTGGCCACTGGGGGTCTGCCCTACACCCGGCCGGGCCCGCCGAGAGGCACAGGGCCTTCCCATCTGATCCCAACTGCCCAAGGAGCAAGAGAAGGAAGAAAATCCCTCCCAGTTTTAAGTCTTGACTGTTTCGCCCACGATTGTGTGCTAGCTCTTTGCGAAGGGGCGGCTGCTGGAGGGACATGGGACCAGGTGACATTACTAAGGCTGCAGGAGGCAGGCGACAGTCAGAAGCCACCCAATATGCCTCTTTCAACTGAACAATGCTGGAGAGCATTGCTGGCCACTGGCTTAGAGTTTCTCCGTCTGCTCGCCAGGACCCACTACCCTCCCCCGTGCCACCTGCCCCAGCCGTGCTGTCTCTTGGAGACAGAACACGGATGAGGAGACTGCAGCAAGCCCAGGTGCCAAGGACTCCCAGAGGGACACCCTGGGTGCTTAGGGACCTCGGGAGGGACACCCTGGGTGTCTAGGGACCCCCGGAGGGACACCCCAGGCCTGACTTCTCCTCCTATCCTTCTCGGGGCTACCCTCAGAACAGGTGCTCAGGTTTGAATTCTGGGCTCTTCCCCGTCAGGTGAAGAAATGTCAGGGGAGCCCCACTTGCCCTGACACTCCCTTCAGTGGTGCTGATCACCAACTGGAACATTCCTGGACTGCTCCACCCTCACGTGTCTGCGGGCTCAGTTTCTGTCCCTGCGGGTTCGTTTTCTCTTGTCGTATCCGGGCACTGGCGACTGAGAAGGGGAACACCCCTCCTGATCACTGCTCCCTCCCGGTGGCTAGGACCCCGCCCCACCCCCCAGCCATGACCTTCTTTCCCTGCCCACAAGCTCTTCTTGCCAACTTATGGGAAGAAATGAGGAGCTGTTCACATATGCAAACAGGGTCAAACTGTCCTGGCTCCTTCCGTCTTGGCACATCTCAGGTGTGCTCCCCAGGCCCCCGGGCAGGGAGGGTGTGTCTCAGGGTTGGTGGGGTGCTAGTTATAGGACAGTTCACGCAGAGCGCCCGGTGTCACAGATGTGCCACCGCCCGGCCGGCGCCCTACCTGGTAGGCTCTGATGAGCGACTGCACTGCCAGGTGGTCCTCCACCAGCTTGTCCACGTTGGGCTGGGCTTCCACCAGGGGCTGCACTCTGGCCACGGCGGACAGCGAGCCTGGGCTCAGGGGGAGCGGGCTCTGGTAGGCGGTGCCTGGGGGCGCTCCGGCATTGGTGTTTCGGAAAAAAATGTCCCATGACTAAAGACAAACAAAGAACTCACGTTATCCTGATCACTTAGGACATAGGACTCATCTTTAGCCCAAAGGAGCTCTGTTTTTGTCAGGCAAGTCCCATCCTGGGGGGGCTGATGTGCTCCTCCGCTGGACAGCCTGATCCCAGGCCTGAAGTACGGGGCCTTGCTCCCAGCATCCCCACAGGACACCCCTCCTCACCCCCACCCCAAGATGCAGAGGACTTGAGGCTGCCCTGCCATCAAAACCCCAAAGGCCCAACGTTGCCCAGCAATGCCACACCCCAGTGACATGCCGAGTGTCTCTATGGCAGGCTGCCCGGGGGGCAGGTGAACGCAGGCCTTCCCACCCCATCTGCCCCCAGTCCGGTTATCGCGAAGACCAGAGCTCCTGGCCCCTGGCCTGCAGCTCTACAGCTGCCCCCACGAGACCACTTGAGGGGGAAGGGGCATCCTAAGTGCGTCTCCAAACCCCAGAGACTGGGCACAGCCTTGGGGGCCCAGGCTGGCTTTGCTCATGCTCGTGTCCCCAGGTGCAAAATGGAACCAGGGCCTGTAAGGAGCCAGGAGCTTGTATTGGGCGGCCTGCCAGGCTCCCTCACCGGACCCTAGACAAACAGTCTCGTTGGTAATTCAGGAGGGCGACTCTGGAGCTAAGGGCCCAGGGAGCGAGCTCAGAGAGGGGACCTGGTGTGTTGGCCCTGACATCCTGGTGAGCCTCCTGACTTGCTGGGCTCGGTTTATCTGTGAGCGGAAGACACAAGTACTTCTCACAGGTCCGCTGTAAAGATCAACTCACGCGGGGAAAGACGCTCACACGTGACCTGCAGGCAGTTTCCTCCAGGCCCATGTGAGCCACCTCATCTACTTCTTCCTCCTACATTTGCTTATCCCGTGTTTGGATTATCCAATTTCTGATCTGTGTAGATACCACGAACTAGAATAATTTATCATCTCATGCGAAGGTATGAGGCTTAAAGTAAATATTTTAGAGGTCAGGGAGATGAAAACTCAGTAAAATTCCTGTGGAGAAAAGAACACTATTGAAAAGTGGCAAATTCAGAAACACGAGAACACTGTCTTTCCTGTCGGCCACACATACTCCAGTTTCCAAGATTCTTCCGTCAGTAAGCTCTGATTTAGACTCGTGGAAAGTCTGGACAGGAGGAATGTCGCTGGACTTTTGTGCTCATCCGCCCAGGAAGAGCTACCAGGACCATTTCCGGAGTGGCTTGGCCGGGGCTCGGTGGGCAGCAAGTGGGTCTGCTGAGGACACTGGTCCTCGCCGTCTTCTGGCTTTCTCAGAAGGGCTCTTCAGTGCTGTTCAGGGCACAGACCTACTGAGTCCATGGCCCCTCAGTGGCCGCTCACAAGCTCATCACCGGTGTTACCGGCTCACTGTGCTGGCCCAGAGCACCGCCTCCTGCAGGACAGTCTGGCTTCTCCCTACAGCCACTTTTGAGGGAGCTTTGCAGAATGTTTAAACCATTTTACAATAAGAACATATTCCTTTTGTATTCAGAAAAATTGGTTTTTAGGGGCACCTGGGTGGCTCAGTAGGTTAAGTGTCTGACTCTTGACTTCGGCTCAGGTAATGATCTCAGGGTTCGTGGGTTCAAGCCCCACATCGGGCTCTGTGCTGACAGTGTGGAGCCTGCTTGGGGTTTTCTCACTCTCTCTCTCAAAATAAACACACTTAAAATAAAAAAATTAATTAAAAAAAAAAATCAAACCAGAAACAAGATGACCGTCCAACACTGAGTTGTATACTTTATGTGATTTAGAACTCAGTAACAATTCTAAAACGCTTTAACTGTTTTTACCTTTCTGGTTAAGCTGGAGTGTGCCAGCTGATGGTGGGAGGGAAGTGTGGCTCTCTGGGGGCACCTGCCTTAACACCGACACAAAAGCACCTTGTGGCATGAAACCTGAGGCCAGACACCCTGTGCAATCCAGGACTCAGAGGCCCAGGGCCACCCCCCTCCCCCTTCAAACATTGTCCTACTATGCTGGCCCTTCTGACACATGTCCATCAGAGAAGGCAGCTGCCTTAGTCTCTGGAGGGAAAGAGAGGCCACCTCAGTGTGGACTCCTTGGGGAAGATGAGGCTGCCCTCCCCACCCTCTCATCCCCACTGCTTGGCACCCACTTGATTCCTTACAAGGACACCCCCCCCCAACTTCTGACCTCGTGGAGCTTTGCCTGCAGGTCTCAGGGAGCCCCTGCATTTGGGGAGTGGCTGTGGCCCAGGGCTCTCCTTGACCTGAAAAAAGCCCCCTGCCTGAGACGGCAGCAGCAGCCAGGCAAGAACCACCAGCACGCAGCCCTGAGCAGCGGGGACCCAGGTTGGCGGGCAACCCCAAGTACACGGCCCTGCTCACCCGTCCCCCCCCCCCCCCCGCCCGCCAAGCAGATGACGAAATGAAAGGCCTCTCCAGCAGACACCGAGGGCGCAGCTGGGAGACAAGGGTTGGTGGGGGCCCGTCCAGCCCGGGCCCTGAGAAAGGGGGCGATCGCCATCATCGGGCCTCCTCTCTCTGACCTTCTTTTGTGCTCAGAATACAACTCCAGGTGACTTTCAACTGGCCGAGGACAAACGTATGGCCACGAACCCTGCTCGCGCTGGAGGCGGTCAGAAGAAACTGGTTGGTGGCAGTCCTGCAGAAAGCAGGGAGCCAGCACCCGCTCCCCTGGTGCTCACCCCCAACACCCGGCCAGGCTGGGCACCTGCCCTCATGTGACCCGCCCAAGGACAGCAGCCCGGGAGGCCATGCACACCTGCAAACCCGCTGCCGCGCTGCCACTCATGTTGGTCAGACCTCAGAAAAGTCTGCCTGAAAGTGGAGGGCGCGTCTTGTCCCTCTAGTGCTTTCTGTTCCCTTAGGAGCCTCTTTCTCTCTGTCTCTCTCACCTCTGCCCGCCCGTTCCAGACTGGGGCCCCTTGCCACCACCTGGAGAGAGAGCTTCCTATCTGACAACCACAGCCCTCACACGCACACACCTGGATGGCAGGTTTTACAGACCTGTGCGCGGACAGGTGACCACAAGGCTGCAGCACTGCTCAGGGGCGCCCCTCCCCTCCTTGAGGAGGAAGCTTCCAGAAGAGGACGCCTGTGCCTGCCCACAGGCTCCTTGAGCCTGAAGGTATGAGGCTGATGTGCCATCAAGGCAGGTGGCCCCAAGCTCTTGTCAAGAAAAACCCTGTCCATGTTGGCCACCTCAGTGAAGTTCTCTTTTTCTCTGAGCCAGACTCATCCCTAACGATCGCGTGCTCTTGTGTGGATGCCCCAGTCCACGGTGCAGGGACTTGTGCCTCCAGCAGTCACTCGGGTGACCCAGCAAGGAGTGAGGAGAAAGCACAGGTCTCTGAACACCTCGAGAAACAAGCCGAGCCGAACTGGCTTCTGTCTGGGGTCTGGAGAGTGGCCTCCGGTGGCCAGTAATGGATACCCAGTCCTCTGCCCACCGCTGGAGGAAGTGGTAGTCTGAGGGGGATATGAAAAGGTGCCAGCTTCTCCTCCTGCCAGGACCAGAGGGTTCCCATGACCTTCTCCCTGCACGTGAACACTCTTCCCAAAGGCACACGGGACGCACACACAAGGTGAGCACTTTACTCCAAAGTCTGGTCCCATGGTCACACCAAGGCAGCCTCATGCAGTGTCCCGGAAGCCTGGGGCCAGGGGGATGACTGTGGGAAGCCCTCCCTTCTCTCAGGAGCAGCAGGAACAGGTGCGGAGGTGAGAAGACACGGTGTTTGGGGGATGGCTGGTATGAGGAGCCCAAGGAGAGGACCCAAGGGACCTGCCGGAGACAAGACCAGAGAAAGGGCTGGAGCCAGCAGAGGCTGCGTGGGAAGGGGGCATAGCCATCAGTGGAGCTGTGGGGCTGAGACCACCACCAAAACACGGTACATTCTGAATGTAAACGAGTGGAATATTCTGGTCAAAATGAACCCACAATTCTTAAATTTTAGGTAATTGAAGCTCTGTCCCAAAAGCCATGGCACTCGCATTCCCCCAATTTCCCATAGACCTGCCAGGCGCTCCCTGCAGTCCGAACGTTCTGAGAGCCAAGCAGAGGAAGCCCGTGCAAGGCTGCAAACAGGTCCCTGTTCCTCTGCAATGTCCCCGGGCTTTGCACACAGTAGGTGCTCAACTGAGATAAATCAGGTTCAGACTCCTTCACAGGCTGAGTCCAGCAAGTGTGCTGTTTAGCTGTGGTACCAGGTGGGGGGTCAGGTGAGGTGCCAAGTGGGGGGTTAGATGGGGGGTCAGGTGTGGTGCCAGGTGAGTGCCAGGTGGGAGGTTAGATGGCGGTCAGGTGAGGTGCCAGGTGGGGGGTCAGGTGAGGTGCCAGGTGGGGGGTCAGCTGTAGACACCTGCAGCCTCCAGAGTCCAGAGGCCCCACCTCAGCTCAGAGAAAGTGCTGGCACTGGTCAGCATAGGACTGCTCACCAGCAACATGGGTGTGAGCAGGTCAGTGAGCCAAGTGGACTCTGCCCTAAATTATTCAGTCAGCAGATCACAAGCGCCTCTGGGCCTAGTTCCCGGCTGTGGAGTTCATGCCAGAGGCCATTCAAGAAGCTTTGGTCTCGGAAGGGTGGCACACGTGCTACCTGGTGCCCTTCTGCTGTTGGGAAGGAAGGCCCCCACAGCGTGTGACCGAAGGGCCCTGTGGCAACAAGCCTGTCTCAGGGAAGCGGCTTGAGCAGTGTGTGTGCCCGACGCCTCGCCTGCAAGTGTGAGGAGCATGTCTGGCACTTTCACACCTGCTCATGCTTTGAAAAGCAGCAGGATACTTGGATTTGTTGCAGAAGCTGTTGATCAACACTGACCACGGGCGCGACTGATGCTGATTCTGGACACCAAATTGTACGCCTCTGGGTTCTAGGGTGACCAGACCGTTTCCCCTTTTCCAAAGTCCCCTTCAGACACTGCTCCACCAGGGGGCGCCATGCGCCTGCACACCAAACCCTGGTCTGGCACATGTTGTCACCTGACGCCACCACCACCCTCTGCTGGCATCCTGCCAAGGACCCTGCTGTAAAGCCAGCTTGGGGAGTGTGGGTGAGGCAGCCTCTGGCCACCTCGGAACGGACCGAACCCTAGCCTCAAAGGCCACCACGAGGCTGATGATCTAGTGACCCACAGTCATTGGGGTTGGACCCAGCACATTCACAGACAACCGCGTTACTAAGTTCCAATGTTAACAATGTTTAGCTGCTACAAACATGAAACTTGGGGCATTAAGTTACCAGCGGTCATCCTGAAACAAGGATTTGGCTCCTTTAGGCTAATCCCTACAGACATGCAGCAGCAGCTCCCCAAGCTAAGGGTGGCACTGGGGCCAGCAGGTGCTGTTCCCAGGCTCCTGTCCTCCCCAGCCCCCTGCACACAGGCTCTGTGGGCTCAGGAAGTGTGCTGGTGGCCCTGTGTTATTTCCTAAGCATCCAGGTGACTGTGCACGGCAGCCCAGCCATGGCGTGGGTGTACATGCAAAGGCTGCCTTGGACGGTTCCCACACCCACCTTGAAGTGCTCTATCTGTGCCAAACACTGGGTCCCGGCCTTCCTCGAATACACCGTGTACGCCTGCCCTCCAGTGGGGCTCTGACCCCTCCATCCACGGACACTGTGTCTGGAAGGCAAGGACTGACCACGCACTGGGGTCGGGAACTGCCTTGCCACCGTGGAACACTTCATACTAGAAGCAGCTAAAAACTGGGGGTTCTGCTTGGGACTTCCTTGGTTACAGAGACTGAAAGAATTTACGTGCAGTCAGAGCACAGCACGGGGGAGGGAACATCTCTGGGCAGGCTCTGCCACCATCTCTCCAGAGGGCGCACGAGCAAAATGCCAGCAACCACCCAAGACCAGCCAAGGACAGTGGCCTCTGCTCTGCCCGTGGACTCCACAGACGGTGACGGGCCTCTGCCTGAGGGACTAAAGGCGGCAGTCCCTCCAGACAGTGACGGTGGGTCCTCCTAGGCCTGCAGCACGTCCCCTCGTGGGCTCTGAGTCCCGGGCTCACTTCCAACCCCTGAGAGCCCGAGGATCTTCAGACCCCTCGGGGCTTCGCTCATCACAGCCCACCCAGGAGAGGTGGCACCTGGCCTGGGCACACAGGGCCCTGCAGGGTCCCAACAGCCGCCCCCCGCTGTCCTTGGGCTGATGTACGCATAAGGGAAGGCGCTACTCCTGCTTCTCACTCTTCACACGTGCTCACTTTGTCCTTGGACTGAACCATGCAGGTAGAAAGCCCCTTGAATACCAAGATCAGGGAAAGCACTCCACCTGTTTGGTTAACTTAATACACAAAGCCACTACGGCTGAGGCACGCAGCCTCCCTCACCAAAATCCCACAAAGCGCTCCAAGGACCTTCAACATAGGTGTCCCCCCGCCCCTGGGGGCCAGCCCACGGTTCTCCAAGCACAGCCTGGGATGGTTCAAAACCACAGAGCGAGCAGGCACATGTCACCATGAATTGGGGGCTGTGTTTTTCCCTGCTGATCTGGTTCACTCACAGAAAACGACAGGACTGTGTTTTATGAGCGTGGAAGAGGCAGAGCTATCCAGGCCAGAAGGGGGGCACGACCGAGCCCCGAGAGGTGGGACCGAGTCTGGAGACTCCACCTCGGGTGAGGTGACCGAGCTGGACCAGAGCTGTCATTACACTTGGAGCCGACCCAGGAATGGCATAAGAAACGGATGCGGTTATGAAAAGAGGAAGACGGCATTTAGGAAGTGGGCCGAGGCCACCGGTGGGGGAAGCAAGCTCCGAGGCTGTGGGGGGCCCAGCGAGCACAGGTCTGGCGGGTCTCCCGCCAGCACCAGGGCTGACATCGTTCTGTGTGTGGGTGGGCACGTGCCTCCGTGCACAAATGGGGCCTGGCAAAGGCTCAGGGGCTCCCAATGCCTGCCTGTCTGACACATAAATGGGGCAATCTGCCTTTCTGCCTCTATGCGTTTCTGAGACATAAACGAAAGATGCTGCCATCTGACTTGTCCCCAGAATGTCTGAGACCCCATGAGGGAGGCTTCGCAGGCTGACATCACAAGCCCCGGCTGGGGGTTCCTAGGGGGTCAGGCGGTGAGCTGTGCCTGGGAAGGTGTGGAGGACTGGAGGGGACAGTGGGGGAGGCCGCAGCAGGGGGCACAGAGGGGCTGGGGGCCCCTGCAGCCCGTACGGGCGCCGTCGGGGCCAGCCACTGACCTGGGCACCAGCAGCATGAGGGGCTTGTGACTCCAAATTGCTCAATTACTTGACCAATTTCCATAATTAGACATTTCAAAATAGAAGTGTTCTTTAAAAACAGGGGTATGACAACCAACCGTAAGTTGGCCAGTTGGCAGCTGGCTGAGGCTGAGGATTAGGTGTTAGAGAATTATCTTGTTAACTTTGTTAGGTGTGGTTAGGAAGACATCCCTGTGTTGGTTAGAGCTGTGTGGAAATGACTCAGGTCTGGATCTGCCTTCAGACTCTCCCAGCCACCCCCGCCCCCGCCCCCAAGAAACCAACCAGCACAAATGAGTGGGGAAGGAAGAGGTTTAAGGCCTAGCAAACTGTAGAGTGCCGTTGAAGGTGGATGTGGGTCTCCTCACAGAGGCTCACTTCGTACTCTTCTCTCTACAGGAAATGTTACAGAAGTAATCAGAAAGCTAAGTGCAGTAGGGCAGGGAGGGGAGATGCTAAGCTTGTGCTGTTCCTGCCGAATACGAACAAGCTCTGTGCCAACAGAGGAGGGGACAGAAGCAGCCCTCAGGACAAGGAGGCCGCACCCCACAACAACGCACAAGTGGGGGATCAGAGGCACTCAGTCTAAACCTGAAAATCGAATCGTCATTTCTCCCTGAACCATGGGTTCTAAAACACGAGAACAAATGAGGCATTCTTAATGTAGTCAATTATTTCTGAGGACTTCTGTAGTCGCTGATGCCTCTAAAATCTGGTGAAAGTTCCAGATTGTGTCTCTGCAACAGCACGTACACAGGTGTGGGGCCTCCAAGGAAACCTGGAGAAGTGATCAATTCCACAGGGTAGGGATGGTGGACGAGGACACACCCACTGACGTGCACCCCCTGAAGAACCCTGGCAACAGAAACTAGCATGTAAAATCGGACCCGGGGATGATAGCCTGTGCGTAATCTCTCATTAAACTGAAAAGTCCCTTTCTGGCGTCCTCCATGTCTCTGTGGCATCTCCATGTGGTGATTGCTCTGGCCTGCAGAGTCCAAGGGCCATGCCCCTCCTGAATTCCCCCCAAAACCCCGGCCCCATGGCACCTGTGCCTGTCAGTGGACCTGTCGGTGTGCTGTCCTTCCCAGGATGGACGGGCACCATGGCCACCCCTTCCCGGCCTGAGAACCTCTGAGGGGCTTCCTTGAAACCATGTGGTAAAAACACTTTCCAAGAACAGGTGGGGTGCAGAGGACTTTGAGGGCAGTGGAAACACTGGGATACCATGGGAAACCATGACAGAGATACATGTCACTTGGCACCTGTCCCAACCCTCAGAACACATACCACCACGAGGGGCCTTTGGGCGAAGAAGATGTGTCAGCGTGGGTTCCCCAGCCTGATAAATGTCGTAACCCCAGCATGTGTGCCGATGGTAGGGGAGACTGGGCATGGGGGCCGGGGGTACATGGGGAATCCCTATACCTGACCCTCAATTTTTCTGCTGAACCAAAAGCTGGTCTAAAGAGTAAATCCCAGGGGTCCACAGGGCCTCAGCTGGCCTAAGACCAGTCCTGTTACTGGTGATGATGAGTGGGAATGAAATCAGGGGGCTCCCCGACAGCCCAGACTGCACACGCTACTTCTTGGATTCTCAAAAAAGTCCTTAAAAAAAACCCCCAAAACCAGTAATAATCAAAGACGCCTGGGTGGCTCAGTCGGTTGAGTGTCCGACTTCGGCTCAGGTCATGATCTTGTGGTTGGTGAGTTCAAGCCCTGTGTCAGGCTCTGTGCTGACAGCTCAGAGCCTGGAGCCTGTTTCGGATTCTGTTTCTCTTTCTCTGTGCCCCTCCCCTGCTCACGCTATCAAAAATAAAGATTAAAAAGGATTTTGGGAAAAAAACCCCAGTAATAATAGTCATAATGATATTAACTCAAACTACTGACAACAACAGCAAACCTAATAGAAAAAAAATTTTTTTCAAGGAAAACTGGCCCCATTTAGGCGTCATGGTCTACAATCAGATCCCCATAAAAACCTTCTTAAGAAGCTTCCGGCAGGAGCCGTGGTGCCGTGTCAGCCCCACTTGTCTGTGCTCTGTGCCGGAGCCACGGTGCGCTTCCTAACTGCAACACAGTCCGAGGCCAGGCACTGGTGTGGACGCTCCTGAGCCTGGGCCCGTCAACACACATACAAGACGTGGCTAGTTCCACGAAGAGGTTGTGTTTGGGGAAAGGAAGGCAGAGGGACAGGCTGGGGCACCAGACGACTGTCCGACCTGACCCCTCCAGAGTGCACCGTGCACACTTGCCTGCAGAGTGCCTGCCAGCCGGCCAGGTACGGCCATTCCTACAGCGCACTTGTGGGCAGTCTTTGTCTGCAGGCCAGGGAACACCTACTCTCACAGGAAACCAGGCTTCGCCTTGTTCAGGGAGCCAGTGGCCTCCAGGTTGGTAGGGAATGACCGGCTGGGTGCCCTGAGCAGTGAGGTCAGACCAGGAGGGCATTCACAACGAAACAGGGCCGGCGGCTCTGGCAGTCACATGAACGTATCCAAGCTTACACACCACTACCATTTCAGGGTAAAGCGGATTCTCGGGGGCCTGATGGAAGCAGGCTGCCTTCTGATGATGAGACCCTAAGATTCACAAGTGAGGAAGGGGCGAGGCCGGCAGCACATGGCAGCCAGGCTCCGTCAGGCGCTTCCTCTGCACAGGCCCTGAGCACCTCACACGCACTGTCTCCGCCAAACCTCCCCTGGCCTGCGTCGGGGCATGACGGCAACCTGTGGACCCACCACCCTCTGGTTCCTACCGTGGGGCCGCCGCCCAATGTGAACACAAGAAATGGGTGTCAGAACCAGTCAAGTTTAGAGGCCAGGCCTGCCCTGTGGGCAGACTCATGCACACGGGTGACCGGGAGGACGTGCCTCACAGGCAACAGAAGTACATCAGAAAGAAGCCTGCAGGGAATTCACTTCCAGATACAGGAGGAAAAACACGGCACGCTAACTGGAAATGCCATTTGCGCAGAAACCAATGTGATGATTCTGAGGTGCTCCTGGCATGATGGGACTGGGGAGCATCCAACAGGGTCGCCGCTCTGGCCACGGCCTGTCTCCGCTGTCTGTGTCCTGCAGCGTCCTCGGGGAGATGCTGGAGGTGGAGCACGTCCTTCTCACACCCTCGCAGGGCAGATGGGCCTTCTGTTCCCGGAAGCAAGTCTCAAGTGCGCGGCTTGTCAAGGGGAGGGAAGCGCTCCTCCGGTGGCATGGCGGTCGTGGTCGGGCTGATGTGGAGGACTCCGGTCGGTGGGGCTCCCAGCCGCCTGCCTTCCCAAGGGCTCCTCAGCACACTGACACTTACCTGGATGCCCAGCCGATGGCAGGCCGAGACACCAAACACAGGAAGACGTCTGCTCGGAGAGCCTTACCTTGTGTACGCTTTTGGGGTTTTCCAGCCACGCATAGTACATTTCCTCCACATAGTTGGAGCTAGTCCCGCTGAGGAAGGGCTCAGCAGCAACGGGGGCGGTATAGCCCCGAACCTGCCCGAACGTCCTAGCTGCGGCCGGTCTGTTTTGTGAAAACGTCCTCACAGTCTGGGAGGCCGTCAACGGCCTCAACTTAGCAGCACAAGTCCTTAAGTGAAACATTCTCGTCCCGAAGCCTCTCGCAAGCGTCTGCACAAGAAAGGGAAGAGAAGTCAGAAAGTGTTTTAGCGAACAAGGCCACCAGGAAAGACTGGCGGACACACCAGGGACCCTGTGCCCCTCCCCAGTGCCCAGGCCCGCACTTGACATGACACTGAGGGGGAGACGCAGCTTCGGTCTCATAGGAGGGAAACGAAGCAACGATCAACATGTGATACTTGTCAAGTCTGTGCATCGTGTGACACAATCACAGAAAAGGCAACAAGGATTATTCAATGGGATTAGATCAGGATTAATTACAAAGCGAGAAAGACATTTTCTTTTTTTGTTAAAAAATTTGTTTAGTGTTTATTTTTGAGAGAGAGAGAGACAGACAGAGAGAGTGTGAGTGGGGTAGGGTAGAGAGAGAGGGAGACACAGAATCTGGAGCAGGCTCTGGGCTCTGAGCTGTCAGCACAGAGCCTGACATGGGGCTCGAACTCACGGACTGTGAGATCATGACCTGAGCCAAAGTCGGACGCTCAACTGACTGAGCCACCCAGGTGCCCTGAGAAAAACATTTTCTAATCTATCCTGGAACTACTGAGCACCTGCTGGACCCAGAGTGCTCTGGAAAGTACAGAGAAACTAGAAAACACTGTGTTCACCCTCAAATAATTTATCTTGAGGCAGAAGAGAAAACAATCATAAAAGAATCAGTAGAAGGAAAAACGGAGGTGGAAAAGTGTGGAAGGGGCCCAGAGGAAGAGCAAGAATTGTCTGATGAAAGACAGGGAGGGTGGGGTGAGCCGGGCAGGACCACACAGAGGATCCTGACACCCCACACGCAGCAAGGCCATGTTTCACAAGCACTGGGTGGGGGGGAGGCAAGGGGGTTCTGCCAGGGGAGTGAGTGGCTCTAACAAAGGTTCAAAAGGAAAGTACGCACAGCCATGGTTAAAGAGATGTCTACCTGCCCTGTGCTGCTAGACGGTCAGCAATGAGACGCGACAGGACTCCACGAACCCCACAAACCCCCTAGAAGCCAGGTGCCAGCTCCTCTACTTATGGACTGCCTTTCTGAGTTTCAGTTTCTTTCTTGAAAGAAAGTCCCCAAGGTCACAGGGCCGTCAACAGTAGAGCCAGGATACAAACCCTGTCTTCCTGTTCTGCCTGGCCCTTCAGTGGCTGGAGAGGAAGGGAGAGGCCGGGGCGGGAGGGCAGGGACTCCGGGAGGGAGGGGGGAGAGGGGGCCACTTACTTGCTTCTGATCTGAGTGGACCTTGTGCTTGGCAGTCATAGTGCTTGACGGTCATAATTTTACTAAGCTTAACATGTATACCCGTCCAACACAGCCACACTACAAAAGAAGTGGCTATATCCACCAGACCATGCGAGAGCCAGACTGTTCCCAGGGTACCCTGAACCACTTGCAGCCGTGTCTAAGAACCCTGCGTGTCTGAGGGCAGGGGCCCTATGCCGTCCTCCTCCCAAGAATCCTAGCTGCCCAGGGGCACCTCTATTCAGAGCCCGGGGACCCCAGGAGGGCGGGAGGCAAGGCTCACCGCAGACCCCCGCCCAGGGCTGCCCTGTGTGCTGCTGGCCTAACACATCACTCACGCCAGAGCCTCAAAGTAGGTGCCCTGGCTGGAGTCACGTACCACCCCCCACCTACTGGAGGGAGATCCAAGCTCTGAAATGTGCTGAGAATTCCCCAGAAATACATGTTGAGTAAACTACCCTCTGTACTGTTTACAAGAACTCTTCCTCTTGGCCCCAACACAATCAGAGTACACATAAGGCCTGTGATGGAGAGGGCACCCAGCCGGCTCTGTGGCTTGGAAGAGACAGGTCAGCAAAAGGAAAAAGCAGGGGGGGTGCCTGGCTGGCTAAGCCAGTGGAGCATGTGACTCTTGATCTCAGGGTTGAGAGT
This sequence comes from Lynx rufus, assembly GCF_022079265.1. Classification (NCBI taxonomy): domain Eukaryota; kingdom Metazoa; phylum Chordata; class Mammalia; order Carnivora; family Felidae; genus Lynx; species Lynx rufus. The sequence goes on along the minus strand of NW_025814856.1, from coordinate 61,696,359 downwards.
TTAAGCCCCACGTTGAGTATAGGTATTAATTAATTCAAAAAAAAAAAAAAAAGGAAAAAGCAGAACATGTGCTCTGAAAACCAACAACAAATGAAAACTTGCCCATTGAAAATTAAAGATGGACGGGGGGTGCGTGGGTGGCTCAGTCAGTTAAGCATCCGACTCTTGATCTCAGCTCAGGTCATGATCTCACAGTTTGTGGGATTGAGCCCTCTGTTGGGCTCTGTGCTGATAGCGTGGAGCCTGCTTGGGATTCTCTCTCTCTCTGCCCCTCCCCCACTCATGTGCTCTCTCTGTAAAATAATTTAAAAAAAAAAATTTAAAGATAGACAGGCCATGTATTTTGAACATGGCCCCAGAATGCAATCGTAGCCTGTGTTTTGTTTTCACTCAAGTCGCACGTTCCACATTCAGCCGGCGGGTCTCCCGGCCCCTCGCCCCTCGCTCATTCACAAACATGTCAAGGCAGACCAGCACCTTCACACACAGTGATGGCAGAAAGCATGCCTGCTGCTCTGGACATCAGTCTTCTTTCTCTTATTTACGTCCAGAGGAAAGTGCTCATGTCTCCCCTCTGGTGTTGCTGCCCTCTGGACCTCCAGAACCACGCAACCGTCTCTGAGTCGGGCTCTCCTCCAGGAACACAGCAGTCTCACCTCCATTCACTGTCATCATTCAGCTGCCGTGGTGCCCAATTATACAAGGACCACACTGACAATCACAAAACCACTCGTTTCTTTTGTTCCACCCAAAGTTGTCCTTCCAATCCCACGTGCAAATGAACCGTGTTCTCTAGCTGTCTGCAGTCACAGAGTCTGCTGCCCAGCGCAATGACCGGGACAGATCGCAAGCCTCAAACTTCCCTCGAGATGACTCATCACAAAGACTGTCTGTCAGCATATCGCTCAGGACCCCTTACCTCCACCCCAGGGTAACCAGGAGCAGCTGTTCTCTGTCCACTATCGGATGGATCCAGAGCAGACCCTGGGGTTACATTCAGACTTTGGAAGAATCAGTTTCCGTCCTTCCAATTCCAAAGTCAACTGTAAGAATAGCGTGTTCTTTGCTAGAGACATTCAATTGTTCAAAGAGTTTCATGAAACCTTTGGGCTGTCCCAGAAGTCCAAGTGTTCTGACTTTCATTGGGATGAGTCTATTTCACAAAGGTGCCAAAAAATTCTATGGGGAAAAAGTAGTCTTTTCAACCAATGGTGTTGGGACAAGTGGGGTTCCACAAATAAAAGAACAAAATTGGGCCCTATCTCACACCATATCCAAAATTAACTCAAAATGGATCAAAGACCCAAATGGAAGAACTAAAAAACTGTAAAGACCCTTGGAAGTTTCATAATTTCCAAGTTAAAATAGAGTAATCTTTGTGGCCTTGAGTCAAGTAATGGATTTTTTTTTTAATTTTTTTTTCAATGTTTATTTATTTTTGGGACAGAGAGAGACAGAGCATGAACGGGGGAGGGGCAGAGAGAGAGGGAGACACAGAATCGGAAGCAGGCTCCAGGCTCTGAGCCATCAGCCCAGAGCCTGACGCGGGGCTCGAACTCATGGACCGCGAGATCGTGACCTGAGCTGAAGTCGGCCGCTTAACCGACTGAGCCACCCAGGCGCCCCTAGTAATGGATTATTAGTTAGGATATCAAAAGTACAAACAAATGAAAAAACAGATAAATTGGACTTCATCAAAATAAAAGCCACGGTTTGTTGTCACAGGACACCAACAAGAGAGAGGAAACACAAACAGAATAGGAAAACATATGTACAAATCATATGATTATGTACAGAATACGTGAAAAAAAAACCCTCTTTTTAAAAATGTTTATTTATTTTTGAGAGAGAGAGAGACAGACAGAATGTGAGTGCAGGAGGGGCAGAGAGAGAGAGGGAGACACAGAATCTGAAGCGGGCTCCAGGCTCTGAGCTGTCAGCACAGAGTCTGATACGAGGCTCGAACCCACAGACCATGAGATCATGACTTGAGCCGAAGTCAGATGCTTAACCTCCTGAGCTGCCCAGGCGACCCCCAAAAAACACCTCTTGCAATTCAATAGTAAAGGGAAATATAACTAAATCAAAAATCTAACAAAGGATATGAACAATTTTCCAAAGAAGATATACAAATAGCCAATAAGCACATTAAAAGTTGTTCGAAATCATCATTCATTAGGAAACTTCACATCAAAACTGTAAGAGACCACTTCACGCAAGGAGACTAGGTACAATTAGAGAGAAAATCAGTGTTGAAGACGTGGAGGAACTGGAGCCCCCTGCACTGCTAGTGGGAACAGAAGCTGGTGTAGATGTCGTGGAAAACAGTTTGGCAGGTCCTCAAAGAGTTAAACAGAAAGTCACCATATGACTCAGCAATTCCACTCCTAGATACATAATGGAGAGAAACGAAAACATATGTGTACACAAACATTTGTATGTGAGTGTTCACAGTGGCATTATTCATACTAGCCCCAAAATGTAATAGAGTGGGCAATAAAAAGGAAGGAAATACTGTTATGTGCTGCAACACAGACAAACTTCGAGAATGTGAAGAAAATCATCCACAGAAAACATACTGTGTGATTTCACTCCTATAAAACGTTCAGAAAGCCTGCGGGTGGCTGCCCAGGGCTGGGGGCCGGCGGGTGGGGCCGAGTGCACACATGGCTGCTGATGGGTGTGCAGTTTTTTAGTTTGGGGGGGTGGTGCGATGAAGATGCTCCATGACTAGATTATACTGATGGTTACACAACCTTCTAACATACTGGAGAATTCCCCATTGTAAAACTTCAACGGGTGAATTGTATGGTATATGAATTGTGCCAAAAGTTGTTTCAAAAAGAACTATGTCTGGGGCGCCTGGGTGGCTCAGTCAGTAAGCGTCCGACTTCAGCTCGGGTCATGATCTCGTGGTTCATGAGTTCGAGCCCCGCGTCGGGCTCTGTGCTGACAGCTCAGAGCCTGGAGCCTGCTTCAGATTCTGGGTCTCCCTCTCTCTTTGCTCCTCCCCCACTCACACTCTGTCTCTCTCTCAAAAATAAACATTAAAAAAATATTAAAAAAAAAAAAGAACTATGTCTAAGAAAAAATAAAAGTGAGTCTACCAGTATCAAAGTGACACTACTTGTGACCCATAATTTCAAGACGTAGGTCTAAACCTGTCCACTTGAAAAAACAACATTTAAGATAAACACAAACCAAAGCAAACTTTGTTTTTAAGGGTTCAATCTACTGCCCCTCAGAACCTACATGCTGATGTTAGACAGGACTTTATCTGTGCCTGGACCTTCCCCAGCTGGGCATACACTTTACCCAAGGCCACCTCCCCGTACACAGAGTGGAGAGATAAACTGACTCCTGATGCCTATCAGGGTCACGTCAGCTGGGCAGGGGTGCAATTAGAGAGGCAAGGTCTAACAAGCACAGGCTGGGCAGTTCCTCAGGAAAGGAGTCCCAGGAAAGGAGCACGCGATCACGATGTGATCGTTCCCTGTGTGTGTTACCGGACAGCAGTTTTAAAAGCATAACAACTTATCTTGAAAACGTTCCCCATTCTCTTCTGTTACGGTTTTGGATGCAGGAAGATTCAGGTAACGAATCAAGAAGACAACGCATGCTACGTGCCTGCACGGCCACCTTTACCGTACTTCCCGCAGCTGGACACAGACAGAAACGTGCACAGAGAGCACAGATATCAACTGTCCCCTCGCTGGCAGACAATCTCAAAGAACTCAAGTCTTTTACTTGGGAAGCCTCGTCCAGCAACAAACTGAAGGACAGGGAGGTAGTGAGGACCACTTTTCAGTGCAAAGGACTCTTGTCGGTACCAGGTAGAAACGATGGTCAGCCCACAGGACACACGGGCAAAATGACCACGTTGCTGTGCAAGCCTCAGGCACATCGCAGGCTCTGCATTTAGGCTCTTCTGCCATCAGGTGTGCTCCCTGGCATCGCTTTTTGTGATTATGATGCAGAAGTGAAAATACTTTTGCACACTTTAAAAGTGTTCTATGACTAAAGAATTACGACTTACCGGCAGGAAAAAGACCAACTCATCTCTCTTAAAAACCAAGTTCCCAAGGTGCAAGGTTCCCAGATTACCATGGAGTGGGCAACTGACCAGGTTGCTGGGAGAGACTTCCACCTCCGAGGTCAGAACCCCCACCAGGTGTCGGGGCGCCTTCACCCAGACTGCCACTGTGCAGTGCTCTGGGGTGCGGCCAAGCAGGCATCCTTCAATGACCAGAGTATAAATGATTAAGTATTTATTAAAGCAAGGCTATTTGTCAATATTTATTAAACATTTTAAAGGCACATAAAGGACTTGTTTCTCACTAAATGCACCTAAAGAAATAAGACGTTACACTTAAACCCAACAAAACAGGAGTGGAAAGGGATCTGGGGGCTCGAAAAGATACAGCATCAAGTCCTCAACTTTCTTTCTGCCTCACGTATCCCAGACTAGGTGCTGAAGAAGCTGGCAATCCAGAAATGCCGACCGATAGAAACAGAAGCCCCTGCTCTCTCTGACCAAAGGACAGACATTTCTAGACAATAACTGCTCTACTGCAGCCTGCAGCTAACCCCACAGAAAATACTGTGGCCCACCACTACCCCAACTGATGGTGTCAGAGAAGATCCGGGGCTTCCATCCCCACCGGATGACTTCCAGCAGGTCCATGGAGGCCAGGAAGGGGCCTGCAGTCCACCTGTGCCCTCAGCAACAGGGCAGCACCCCTCCTTTCCCACGCAGGGTTGAATCACAAAGGCCTACTGGGGAACGTTCACCCACACAGCAATAACAAGGAGTCCCTCCCTGCAGACACCAAGGAGGCTGGGTGGGGAGCCTGGATTCCACCCTTGCCCAGCAGTAATGAGGCAGCACCCACTGACGCCCAACAGTGTCAGCAGAAGCCTGTGTTCAGACATTTAAGATCCAGAGTCTCACATACAGAACACCCAAAATGTCCAAAATTTAACCAAAGATCACTCATCACATCAAAAAGCAGGGTGATCTCAACCAAAACAAAAAAGAACAATCTATAGACACCAAGAAAACAGACCTGTTAGAAATATCTGGCAAAGACTTTAAAGGAGCCCAGCCTCAAAACACTTCCTTGAGCAACTATGAACAAGTTTGAAAACAAGTAAAAAAAAAAAAAAAAAAAAAAAAAAAAATTAAAAGCCTCAACAATGAAAGAGAAGACATAAAGAAGAACCAAATGGAAATTCAGAACTCAAAAATAACCAAAATAAAAAAATCTGATGGGTTAAATTGCAGAATGAAAGGGACAGAAGAAACTCAGAGAACATGAAGAAAAAACAAAAAAAAGTACTCAGGTTGAACAGTAAATACAGACTGAAAGAAAAATGAACAGCATCTCAGTGACATGTAGGACTATCATACAAGATTTAATGATGAATGTGAGGGGCGCCTGGGTGGCGCAGTCGGTTACGCGTCCGACTTCAGCCAGGTCACGATCTCGCGGTCCGTGAGTTCGAGCCCCGCGTCGGGCTCTGGGCTGATGGCTCAGAGCCTGGAGCCTGTTTCCGATTCTGTGTCTCCCTCTCTCTCTGCCCCTCCCCCGTTCATGCTCTGTCTCTCTCTGTCCCAAAAATAAATAAAAAACGTTGAAAAAAAAATTAAAAAAAAAATGATGAATGTGAATGCCATCATATTAATGATGACATGAAAATGTCATCAGAATCTCAAGAGAAAAAGAAAAAGGGAGGGGTGGAAGGAGTATTCAAAGAAATAATGGCAAAAATTTCTCAAATTTGGCAAAAGACAACCACCTAAAGATTTGAGAAGCTGGGTGAACCCCAAAAAGAATAAACCCAAAGAAATCCACTGTAAGACACACTATAATCAAACTTGATTAAAAAAAATTTTTTTTAGTGTTTATTTTTGACAGAGAGAGAGAGAGAGAGAGACAGAGCATGAATGGGGGAGGGGCAGAGAGAGAGGGAGACAGAATCTGAAGCGGGCTCCAGGCTCTGAGTTGTCAGCACAGAGCCCGACGTGGGGCTTGAGCTCACAGACTGCGAGATCATGACCTGAGCCGAAGTCAGACGCTCAACCGACTGAGCCACCCAGTCGCCCCCCCAAAATTTTTTAATGTTTATTCTTGAAAGAGAGAGGGAGAGAGAGAGAGAGAGAGAGAGGGAGGCAGAGAGACAGACACAGAATCAGAAGCAGGCTCCAGGCTGAGCTGTCAGTACAGAGCCTGACATGAGGCTCGAACTCACTAACTGTGAGATTATGACCTGAGCTGAAGTCGGACGCTTAACCCAGGCGCCCCCCTAATCAAACTTGAAAACTACAAACAATTTGAACAGCGTATTTCTCACCAGAAACTATGGAGGCCAAGAGAAAGTGGCACAATTCGTTTCAAGTGCTGAAGGAAAATCATTGTCAACCCAGAATTCTATGTCCAGTGAGAATATTCTTCAGGAATGAAAAGGGAATCAAGACATTCTCAGATGATGAAAAACTAAGAGACGATAGGCAGACCTACTTAAGTGAATGGCTAAATGAAATTCTCTAAACAGAAATGAAATGATAAAATGAGGAATCCTCCTTTAACAAGACTATCTAACATCTAAGTGGTTAGGTCAGCTGACCAGAGCCTCATGCCTGCTTTTTTATCCAATCTTAAAATCTCCACCTTTTAATTACCTAATGAATCACGTTTTAGAACATTTACATTTGATGTGATTTTTGTTATGGTTTAGGTTAAATCTATCATCTTGTTTTTTGTTTTTTATTTGTTCTATTTGTTCTCGTTTTCTTTTTCTGTTTTCTTTTGTGTTAAGTATGTTTTATCATTCCATTTTATCTCTCTTGTTGGCTTAGTGTATCTCTTTGCCTGTCAGTGATTGCTAGTACAGTATCCTAAACTACACATACACATATGTACAGATGTACAGAAAGATCTACACCATACTATATAAAAAAAAAAGAATCCTCCAACATCATGAAATAACAAAGAATAACATATGGGTAAATATAATTTCTTTCTCCTCTTGAATCTTCTAATTCTGTATAATGGATGAAGCAAAAATTGCAATATGTCTGATGTGATTCTAAACATACGTAGAGGTAATACTTGAGACAATTTTAAATGAGGGAGGGCAAAGATATGTAAATGGAGGCACGCATTCTACACTTCACTCAAACTGATAAAATGGTAACACCAACAGACTGTGATAAATTGTGTACATATAATACCGTGCCAATCACTAAGAAGGCCATATAAAGAGACATTCTCAAAATCAGCGTTTATAAGTAAAAGAATTTTGACATGTGTTCAAATAATCTGCAAGAAGTCAGGAAAAAGAAAGCAGAGAAACAAAAAATAAAGAAGATTAAAAAAATGACAGGCTCGGGGCACCTGGGTGGCTCAGTTGGTTGAGCGTCCTACTTGGCCTCAGGTCATGACCTCACAGTCTGTGAGTTCAAGCCCCGTCTCGGGCTCTGGGCTGACAGCTCAGAGCCTAGAGCCTGCTTCGGATTCTGTGTCTCCCTCTCTCTCTGCCCCTTCCCCACTCATGCTCTCTCTCTCTGTCAAAAATAAATAAACATTAAAAAAAAAAAATGACAAGCTCAACTCCTAATATACCAACAATTACATAAAACGATCTAATTACAGCAATTAGAAGACACTGATTGACAAAGTGAATAAAACAGGATCCACCTATATGCATGTCTACAAGAAACTCAACTCAAACAAAATTATATAGAATTGAAAGCAAAGAGATGAAAAATTACGTACCATGCAAATGTTAATCAAAGGAAAGCAAAAGTGCTATGTTGTCAAAGTAGACATCAGAGCCAAGAAAATCTGGAGACAGAGACATTATACGATGATAACAGGTCAATCTACTAAGAAGATACTGCATGCATCAAACAACGTAAGGGTAAAATATGTGAATCAAACTACTAAAAAGATGACAAACCCACAATTGTAATTGGAGACTTCCAACTTCCAATGCCCTCTTTCAACAAGAGGTAGAACAGCTAGACATTAGATCACAAGTATATAGAGGAATTTGGCAGAAGTACAAACTACCACAATTAACCCAATATAAAATGATTTTACAACCCCACAACTATTGAAGAAATGTAATGTATAATTAAAAATCTTAAAAAAGTAATTTTCTGGCCTAGATGGTTTCACTGGGGAATCCTACCAAATGTTCAGAGATTAATTAATTCCAATCCTACACAATCTCCTCCAGATAATATGAGAAACCAATTCATTTTATGAAACTGATATTTCCCTGAAACCAAACCCAAAGACAGTACAAAAAAAAAAATGCTTCAAAGTAATATTCCTCATGAGTACAGATGAAAAAGAAAATCCTTAACAAAATTCAGCAAATAGAATCAAGGAATGTATAAACACAATTATACTCCATGACCTAGCGGGGCTCATTCCAGGAATGTAAGGTTGGTTCCATATTCAGAAAAACAACATAATCTATCATACTGACAAGCTAGAAAAGAAAAATCACAGGAGGGGCACCTGAGGGGCTCAGTCGGTTAAGCGTCCAACTCCGGTTCAGGGTCATGATCTCACAGTTTGTGGGTTTGAGCCCCACGTCAGGCTCTGTGCTGACAGCTTGGAGCCTGGAGCCTACTTCAGATTCTGTGTCTCCCTCTCTCCCTGCCCTTTCCCCATTCACACTCTGTCTCTCTCTCTCAAAAATAAAATAAACATTAAAAATTTTTTGGGGCGCCTGGGTGGCTCAGTCGGTTGAGCGGCCGACTTCAGCTCAGGTCATGATCCCGCGGTCCGTGGGTTCGAGCCCCGCGTCGGGCTCTGTGCTGACAGCTCAGAGCCTGGAGCCTGTTTCATATTCTGTGTCTCCCTCTCTCTGACCCTCCCCCGTTCATGCTCTGTCTCTCTCTGTCTCAAAAATAAATAAACGTTAAAAAAAAAAAATTAAAAATTTTTTAAATCACGTGATCATAACAATAAGACGCAGATAAAACATTTCACAAAATTCAACAGCTACTTATGATAAAAACCCTCAGAACGGTAGCAGAAGGGAATGTCAATTTGATACAGCACATCCACAAAAGCCTACAACTGACATTATACCTAACAGTGAAAGACTGAATACTTCTTTCTAAAGTTTTTTTTTTAACGTTTATTTATTTTTTTGAGAAGAGACAGAGCATGAGCAGGGGAGGAGAAAGAGGGAGACAAAGAATCTGAAACAGGCTCCAGGCTCCGATCTGTCAGCACAGAGCCCGACGCAGGGCTCAAACTCATGGACTGCGAGATCATGACCTCAGTCGAAGTCAGATGCTTAACCGACTGAGCCACCCAGGTGCCCCTCTGAATACTTCTTTCTAAAACCGGGAGCAACACCGGCGAGGACGTCTATGCTTATGCCTGCTACTCAGCACAGTACTGAGAACGGCAGCCAGAACAAAAACGCAAAATAAGAAACTAAAAAACATACAGATTAGAGATTAGGGAAGAATACTACATCTGTTTGCATATGGACATGGTTGTCTTGATATAAAATTTCCAGGAATCTACAAAATCACAGAACCAACAAGTGAATTTGGCAGGATCATAAAATACTAGACGAACATACAAAAATCATTAACATTTCTATATGCTCTTAACACAAGAAAACCAAAACTTTTAAAAAAAGAAATATTAGGGGTGCCTGGGTGGCTCTATCAGTTTAGCATCCAAGTCTTGATTTTGCCTCAGGTTGTGGGATCAAGTCCCTCATCAGGCTCCAGGCTGAGCATGGAGCCTGAGATTCTTTCTCTCTCCTCCTCTGTCCCTCTCCCCCAATTCATATGCACATGTTCTCTCTCTAAAGAAAAAAAATAAATAAAATGTTAGAAAGGATTATTTAGTGTAAGTCTAACAAAACAGGTGCAGGACCTGTATGCTGAACACTACAAAACACTGATGAAAGAAATAAAAAAATCTAAATAAATGGAAAGACACACTGTTCATAGATGGGAACAATGAACACAGGAAAGATTTTGATCATCTCCAAACTGATATATAGACACAACACAATTCCTATCAAAATCCCAATCCACCTAATTTCAAGATTTATTATATAGCTACAGTAATCATAAACCATGAGGTATCGATGGACCAAAAGTCCAATGGGACAGAACAGAGAACTCTGAAACAGACCCACATAAACACAACAAATTTCTGACAAAAATGCCAAAGCAATTCAACAGAAGAAGTCTTTTCAACAAATGGTATTGGTTGGCAACCAATGAATGGTATTCACAGGCAACCAACCCCACCTGAAAAATAAAACAAAAAAACACCTCAAACTAGACTTCACACCTTATATGGAAATTAATTCAAAATGAATCAGAGATTTAAATGCACAACACAAAACTATGGAATTTACAGAAAAGTACCTAAGAGAAACCCTTCAGGAACTAGAGCTAAGCAGAGTCCTTAATTTTGACACCAAAAGCATGATCCATAAAATGCAAAATTGATAAACTGGACTGCATCAAAATGAAAAACTTTTCCTCTGCAAAAGATCCTGTTAAGAAAATAAAAAGATAATGGGGCGCCTGGGTGGCGCAGTCGGTTAAGCGTCCGACTTCAGCCAGGTCACGATCTCGCGGTCCGTGAGTTCGAGCCCCACGTCGGGATCTGGGCTGATGATGGCCCAGAGCCTGGAGCCTGCTTCCGATTCTGTGTCTCCCTCTCTCTTTGCCCCTCCCCCGTTCATGCTCTGTCTCTCTCTGTCCCAAAAATAAATAAACGTTGAAAAAAAAAAATTTAAAAAGAAAATAAAAAGATAAGCTACAGATTAGGAGAAAAATATCTGCAAATCACGTGTCTAACAAAGGACTGGAGTATATAAGGAATTCTCAAAACTCAACATTACAAAAAAAAAATCTATCATAAAATGGGTAAAAGACCCCAAAAAAGGCATAACTCAAGAAGATATACGGACGGCAAGGAAGCACATGGGAAAATGTATGATGTCACTAACCATCAGGGAAATGTAAATTAGAACCTCAATGACACATTACTACACGTCTATTAAAATGGCTAAAATAAAAAAACAGTATCATCCTGAAGTGCTGCAAGGATGTGGAAAAAGTGGATCTCAAATACACTACTAGTGGGAAGGTAAAATGGTATAGCCACTTTGGAAAAACTTGGCTATTTCTTAAAACAGTAAAAACGCAAACACTCTATGTCCTAGTAATTGCACTCCTAGGCATTTGTCCCAGAGAAACAAAAACTTATGTTCACATGAAAACTTGCATATGAATGTTTATGGCAGCCGTATTCATAACTGCCAGAGAATGGAAACAACTCAGACGTCCTTTATTGCATGAGTCAACTGTGGTACATCCACAGCCTGAAAGGAACTACCGATCCAGGCGACAAGCTGCATGCACCTGCAGAGAATCATGAGTAGGAAAAAATCAATCCCAAAAGGCTACATACTGTGATTCTCTTTACATAACATGCTTTGTTTGCCAAAATCATAGAAATGGAGAGATTAGTAGTTGCCAGGAGCTAAGGACACAGAGGCAGGAGGGAACAGGTGTGGCTGTAAGAAGGCAACAGGAGGGATCCTTGTGACTACGGAAATAGTCCATATCTTCACTGTTATCCGTGCCATTATCTGGCTGTGATATTATACTATAGTTGTTGCAAAATGTTATCACTCTAAGAACGGGATAAAGGAACACTGGGATCTCTCTGTACTATCTGTTGTAACTGCATGTAATATGTTTATGTGTACAATTCTCAAAACATATCTCAATAATTATACGGTTATCCCCAAATAAAAAACTATCTACAAATTTAAAAGGTACACGGTACATTTTTTTTTAATGGGGCAGTGAGACCAGTTAAAAGTAGATCTGATATGCACATAAGCACAGATACATGAACATATGATATACATGTGATATGCATTTAATAAATATGGCAAATGTTTGCCATTTAATAAACTGTGCAAATTTAAATGAAACCAACAGAAATTCATGTTTCTGAAACTAGTTTTTTTTTTTTTTAATTTACTAATTTTGAGAGAGAAAGCGTGCACACATGGGGGAAGAGCAGAGAGAGAACCCTAAGCAGCCTCCATGCCGTCAGCGCAGAATCTGACCTGGGGCTGGATCCCATGACTGTGAGATCACAATGTGGGCTGAAATCAAGAGTCGGATGCTTAACTAATTGAGCCACCCAGGTACCCCTGAAATTAGGTTTTAAAAGTAACTGAACTGTGATGGTTGCATAACTGTGAATACACTACAAATTGTTTAGTCATATACTTTAAATGAGTGAATTGCACGGTGCGTGTGAACTGTGTCTCCATAGAGGTGTGTGTAAAAGAAAAAACTGAAATGTGGAAAGCACTCTTAATCATCAGGAAACTCTGATCTTTCTTCAACGTTCCACGATCCTCAGCTAATTGGCAAAGCTAGAATAGTATTGCATGTTCTCATATGAAGTGTGTCCTCACAAAAACACCGGTTTGACTATTGTAGCTCCCGCCACTGTGCAAACAAGGTTTCATTCCAGGCCACTTGTCCTGAAGCTGCTCAGAGCTGTCAGCCTGGCAGCAAGCGTCCAGTCCCTGCTTCACAGGACAGGACTGCAGAACGAGGCACGGAGGAGCACCAAGACAGACATCACACCTCTCCCCGCCATGCTGCAAGTTTTCTACTACATTCTGGTACAGCTTACACTTCTGTCAGGCAGCTTCGCAAAGGGGAGGCGGCACAGGACTAGCATGCTGCTCCAAGAAATGTGCATCACCTCAACACGGGCTATCAAACCTCCTGAAGAAGGATGAATACCAAGGGGTGCGGCAAGGAGATTCGCAGGGAATAGAATGGATGTGGTGGGGTGGTGATGCTGGGAGGTGTCACCCTGAGAGCACAGGGAGAAGGAGGGGTATTATGGAGTAATGAGTACAGGGTGTGCTGTAGGGTGATCTCCCCAGGGTGTTACCTTAGTTAGGAGTGCAGGGAGAAGGATGGGTGTGGTGGGTGGGGTGCTAAGGACAGAGGGGTACTGAGTACACGGGTGTTGAGGGCAGAGGAGTACTGAGTACACGGGGTGCTGTAGGGTGATCTCTCCAGGGTGTTACCTTAGGAGTGCAGGGAGGATGGGTGTGGCAGTGTGCTGAGGATGGAGGAGTACTGACTACACAGGGAGCTGAAGAAATTAAGGACTCAAGGGTGTCAACCCAGGAGCACAGGGAGAAAAATGGGTGTGGTGAGGTACTGCATAGGGCAAGTACTGAGTACAGGGTGCTTCAGGATGCTCTGCTCGACTGTCACCCCAGGGGCTCAGGGAAGATAGGTGAGACAGGGTACTGAGTACACAGGGTGCTGCAAACATCAAATATGCTCAGAGATCTCCTCAGGAGTGCAAAGACAATGGGTTTGGCGGGGTACTGAGCACATAGGGTGCTGGTCCACTCGAGGACATCATCCTAGCCGTGCAAGGAAGATGGGTGTGGTGGGGTACTAAGATGGGTCCTGAATATACAGGGTGCCGGGGGAAGTCTGCTCAAGGGCGTCTCCCCAGGAACAGGGGAGGATGGGTGTGGCGGGGTACTGAGTCCGGAGGAGGGTACTGAGCACGAGGGGGGCTGAGCAGGGTAAACACACTCTAGGGCGTCTCCCCAGCGGCGCCCGCAGCCAGAACAGAGGCGGACCCCGCACAGGCTCTGGCGTGGAGCACGGGCCCGGCGCCCTCAAGCCGTCCCGTCAAGGGCGCGCCACCCTTCCGTCCGCGCAGAGGACAGAGACGGGAGGCTCCCTCGTGACGCCTCCTCGACCTTGGGGGTCACCCCGGCCTGGCGCCCGTTCCCTCACATCCGCCGCGCGTCCCGCCCCCCCGCCCGCCTCAGCCAATCGCGCGTCGCTCCGCGCCCCCCGCGACGCCCGCGCGCGCCCGCACCCGCCAATCTCTGCCTGTCAGGCGGCGCTCGCCGCGCCAATGGCTGTCACGCCCGTCCGTCAGGTCCCGTCCCGCCCACCTCCCTCCGTCAGCCCTGCTCCATCCGGCTTCACTCCCTGTCACCGCAGCGCCAGTGACAACGAGGACGCGGCGCCCTCGCCCTCTGCTGCAACCCCCGCCTCCTACCCAAGGGCGCGGGTCTTCTCGCACCGGGCCAGGCCCGGGGGCAGCGCGCGCTTACCTGTCCTCTGCTCAGCTCCACCCGAATGAGGCGCCGACACCCCACTCCGGGGCACCAAACTCTTGACCCCGCCCCGGCGTGTGGCGTCAGCACGCAGCCCCGCCCCTGGAGGAGAAGGCCCACCCCTGCCGCCTGGGCGTCATAGAGCCGCGCCGGCGATGCTGCAGCGCGTGCCATGGCTTGTGGTGGGCGGGGCGGGTTCGGGTGCTGCTGAGCGCTGGGTTTTGCGCGTGCCCAGTAGTGTCGCCGGCGGTGGGCTCCCTGCCTGGGTTGGCGTGGTCGGAGCGGAAGGAGACGGTTGGACGGCAGGCCTCAGCGCGTCGCGAGTGGATGTTGAGGCCGTCGTGGACGTGAAGGCTTCTCGCAGGGGCGGCGGGGCGCTGGACTCTGCTCTGCGCCCAGAAGCCTTCCGCGGGGTCGTCGTCCTGGCAAGACAGGAAAAGTGCGTGCCCCTTCTCCCGAGCTGGAAGTCGCGCAGGGCTCCTCCTCGGAGGCCGCGGGCGGGGGACGTTGCCCGGTCTCGGAGCGGGATCCCGCGGACCTGCAGTACTGCTGAAGTGTGGCGGGGCGTGCAGACCCCCGGCTGGGAAGGTCAGCCCCTCGCAGCTCTGCGCGCTGACCGCTGCCAACGGGAAGCCTCCTCTCCCGGGCACGGGTCTGCACGTCCCTCCCCCACCCCCCTGTCCCCGTGTCCACAGGTCGCGGACCTTAGGCCCAACACTTTTGGAGGGCAGAAATAGCTAGAGTATAAACGGCTTTGACCATAGCCCTGTGCAGTACGTTACGTCCCCATCGCTCCGTTAGTTTATAACCGAAAGTCTAGGTCCCCTAATCCCCTTCACCTACTGTGCCTGCTCCCCACCCCCCCTACACGGCTGGTAGCCAACAGCACCTTTCCTGTGCCTCGGTGATGTTGCACATCTTTTCAAGTGCCTGTTGGCTGGTTTTAGCTTTTATGTTTAGGTGGTTTATCCATTTTGAGTTAATTTTTGTGTTTGGTGTGTGGTAGGGGTCCAGCTTCTTATGAACTCAGGCTGTTCCAGCACCGGCTGTTGAAAAGAGGATTCTTTTCCGTTGAATGGACTTGGCACCCTTTTTGAAAATAAGTTGGCCATATAAGTTGGGTTTGTTTCTGGACTCTTCAGTTCTATTCCGTGGGTCTGTCTTTATGCCACGGCCACGTTGTTTTGATTACTGGAGCTTTGTAGTATTGGGCTCCTTAAGTGTGAGTTCTCCAACTTTATTCCACTTTTTCAAGATTGTTTTGGCTATTTGGGACCCCTTCTAATTCCATATAAATTTAAGGATTTTCTACTTCTGCAAAAAAAAAAAAAAAAAAACACAAAAAAACCCAAAAACTTGGAATTTTGATAGGGACTATGCTGAATTGGTGGACCACTTTGGGTAGTACTGAGATCCTAACTCGATTAAGTCTTGCAGTCCATGGGCTCTTGCCATTTATTTGTGTTAATTTCCTTTAGCTATATTTTTAGTTTTCTTCTTAAAAATTTTTGTTAAATGTTTGTTTATTTTTGAGAGAGAGAGAGAGCGTGAGCAGGGGAGGAACAGAGAGGAAGACAAAGAATCTGAAGAAGGCTCCAGGCTCCAAGCTGTCAGCACAGAGTGAACTCACTAACCCTGAGATCATGATCTGAGCTGAAGTTGGGGGGTTAGCCGACTGAGCCACCCAGGTGCCCCTATTTTTAGTTTTCGTCTGCAAGCCTTTTTTACCTTGGTTATTTCTAGTGTGTGTGTTTTTGGATGCATTTGTAGGTGGACTTGCCATCTTAGCCCCCTTTCCTGGTTGTTCATTACTGGCATGTTGATTTTTGTGTACTGATACTGTGGCCTGCAGCTTCACTGAATTCATTATTAGCTCTGGTAACTTTCTCCTGGATTCTTTGGGATTTTTTTCATACATAGGATCATGTCATTTGTGAACATACGTTTTCTTCCTTTCCAGCTTGCATGCCTTATGTTTCTTGTCTGATTGATCTGGCTGGAACACCCAGTACAATCTTGAATAGTAGCAGTGAAAGTGGGAATCCTTGTCTTGTTCTTGATCTTAGGGGGAGAGCTTTAAGTCTGTCATCATTGAAAATGGTGTTTGTTGTGGGATTTCTGCAGATGTCCTTTATCATGTTGAGGAAGTTCCTTTCTATTCCTAGTTCTGAGTGTTTTTGATAATGAAAGGGTGTTTGATTTTGTTAAATGCCTTTTCTGCATCAGTGGAGGCAATCATGTGTTTTTCTCCCTTTCATTTTATTACTGTGATTTATTACATTGGTTTTCTTATGTTGAACCACCCTCACCTTCATGGGATAAATCCTACTTAGTCGTGATGTATAATCCTCTTAATATGTTGGATTTGCTAGTATTTTGTTGAAGTGTTTTCATTTATATTCCTAAGTGAAGTCGGTCTAATTTTCTATTATTGTGGTATTTTCTCTGTTTCAGTGTAATGCTGGCCTCATGGAATGAGTTAGGAAATGTTCCCTCCTCAGTTTGTTGGGAGAGTTTAAGTAGGATTGGTGATAATTCTCTAAATATTTGGTAGAATTCAGCAGTGAGGCCATCTGGTCCTGGGCGTCTTCTTAATCTTGTGTGTTTCTAGGAGTTTCCTCTAAATCACCTTACTTGGTGTGACGTTGTTCAGTATTCTCTCCTTTTTATTTCTGAAAAGTCCTTGGGAATGTCTCTGCTTCCCGTTTCTGATTTTAGTGACTGAGGTCTTCTTTCTTTTTCTTTGTCAGTCTAACTAAAGTTTTGTCAATTTTGTTGATCTTTTCAAAGAACCGGCTTTTGCTTGCATTGACTATTGTTTTTCTATTCTCTGTTTTATTTATCTCTATTTATTTATTAAAAAAATTTTTTTTTCAACGTTTTTTATTTATTTTTGGGACAGAGAGAGACAGAGCATGAATGGGGGAGGGGCAGAGAGAGAGGGAGACACAGAATCGGAAACAGGCTCCAGGCTCTGAGCCATCAGCCCAGAGCCCGACGCAGGGCTCGAACTCACAGACCGTGAGATCGTGACCTGGCTGAAGTCGGACGCTTAACCGACTGCGCCACCCAGGCGCCCCTATTTATCTCTATTTAAATTTTTATTCTTTTTGCTAGCTTTGGGTTTAGTGTTTTTTGTTTTTTTGTTTTTCCTTCTTTAGTTTCTCAGCGTTAGCTTAGGCTCTTGATTTGATGTCTTTGGTTTTAGTTTTTTTTAATGTTTATTTATTTTTGAGGTGGGGGGCAGGGGATCTGAAGCAGGCCCTGTGCTGACAGGCAAGAGCTTGATGCACTCAAGAGCTGTGAGGTCATGACCTGAGCCAAAGTGGGACTCTTAACCGACTGAGCCACCCAGGCGCCCCACTTTGGTTTTAATGTAGACATTTACAGCTATAAATTTTTCCTCTGTGCACTGCCTTCACTGCATCCTCTGGCCTCTGCTCAGTGTGCTTTCTTATAAAGTATACTTCTGGCAGTGTTCAACAGGTGTTTATACCAGTCTGGCCCTAGGTTCTGGGCATTAGAGATGAACTCAGGAGAAAGGCAGGAACTGTGTTGTCACAGAGCTGACATTCTAGGACAAACCAACAAGCTAGCGATTGACAGCAGCTTAAGTTCATCAAATGGATTGAGGGTGGTGGTAGCTGCAGTTTAGTTTTTAAATTCTATTGTATTATATAGGGGATGTACTCCTATGGTTCAGAAATGAGTAAGATATTAAAAGGTCCAGTTTGCAAAGTCTCTCTTGCACCCTGTCACCATCCACTTCAATGCCTGCTGACCTGCCAGATCCCATCCCTGCCAGGGTTAGCTCTGTATTTGTTGGATTTATCATCTTGGGGTAGACACCAGAGGTGGAGGGAATCCAGGGGCTCCGGGAGTGGCCATTCAGCAACCCGGAAAGTATTTCTATGTTTTGACCTGTACATCCATACCAGTGTGTATTGGCTGAATACTCGTGTTACTCTAAGTGACTACTAATGCTGGAATCTTCTATGGAGTCTTCCAGTGTTTTCCAGCCACTCCCTACTCTCTTTGGCACCTTGCTTTCCTAACTTAGGAATACATCACAGGTGTCTTTCTGTATCAGCTCATAGAGCACATCCTCGTTTTGCCAGTTGCAAAACTGTGAAGCGTGGTTTTGGTGGGGATGGCGCATCTCTGTTCCATGTGGCATTGGCCAGGGCAGCCGCCCTGGGACGGGAGTATCCCAACATGGCGTCCTCCCAGTGACTGGTGGCTGCTTGGGGTGCACTGAGCCTCATGCCTCCTGGGTTCCCAGGGAGGGGAAGCAGGAGCCGCAAGGCCTCTGAGGAGGGCTCAGGCCCAGGGCCCACACAGCTTCCCTGCACTGCTGCACGCACTGAGTCTGCAGGACGAGCCACCGGCCAGTGGAGGTCCCTGTGGGCGGAGACGCGCTCCACCTCTTCACAGGCAGAGCAGTGTGCAGACATGGGGGTGGGCGTGGCGGGGAAGTTGGCAC
Organism: Lynx rufus; assembly: GCF_022079265.1. Classification (NCBI taxonomy): domain Eukaryota; kingdom Metazoa; phylum Chordata; class Mammalia; order Carnivora; family Felidae; genus Lynx; species Lynx rufus. Next base: position 61,677,683 of record NW_025814856.1, on the reverse strand, counting down.
AGGTCATGGCAGATATGCTAGCACACGGGTCCCATGACGGCTTACACACCTTCTGTCATTGTGCATCTCTAGTTCTCTCCTTTCAGTAGTTTTCAAGTACGACCCCCCCCCCCCCCGCCCCACATTTCTATCTCCTCTTGACTTCGGTTGTTAGAAGGTAGACACCACTCGCTCCAGCTTCTGAACTTCCTTATTGTTTCCTCACACTGCCCTTGAACTCTTGAGTTTCCTGTGAACTGGAAGATAGGACAGAAGACCTGATTTAGATGAACCATTACTTACAACAACATTCTGATCCTTTGATCCATTGATGAGCCTGTGTTTGGCAGTGATCATTTGCTGCCTGGACAGGATGAAAATCTTAAAATAGGAATTAGATCAAGGTATTCTTCACTCAGAATCCCCTACAGGCTCTTGGTTCTTGTTTGCCAAAGTCCTTAAAGTGGCCTGACAGGCCCACCCGATTCTCCCACCCCCAGTTATGACCTCATTTTCTCATACCCCATCCCCCACACCTAATCCTCCTGCCACACTGGCCCCCTTAACCTTCTCACACCCCACACCAGCCTTGGGGCTCTTGCTCTTTCTTCAGGTATCCATGTGACCTGCCCCCGAGGGCCTCTCTCACATGGCGCCTTCTTGGTGATCCTTCTTTGTCCACTCCATTGTACCCCACCCTGCCTCTAACCAGACACCTTCTATGTTGGTCTCCTGTGGCTGCCATAACCAGTCACCACAAACATGGTGGTTTAAAACAACAGAAATTGGGGCTCCTGGATGGCACAGTGGGTTAAGCATTCAATTTTTGATTTTGGCTCAGGTCCTGACCTCGCAGTTCGTGGGTTCCAGCCCTGCATTGAGCTCTGTGCTGACAATGCAGGTCCTCCTTGGGATTCTCTCTCTCCCTCTCTCTTTGCCCCTCCCCTGCTCATGTTCTCTCTCTCTCTCTCTCTCTCTCTCTCTCTCAAAAAAACAAAAAATGAATGAATGAATGAAGCAAACTGGAAACTTACTCTCACGATTCCAGAGAGAAGTCCAAAATCAAGATGTCAGCTGAGTTGTGCTCCCTCCAGAGGCTTTAGGACAGATTTTCTTGTTTCTCCCTCAGTTTCTGGTGGCTCCAGCCATTCCTTGGCTTGTGGCCACACCCCTGTGGCATCTGCCTTTGTGATCACACGTCTGCTTCCTTTTCTCTGTGTAGCTCTCTCTTTTTAAGTGTGCAGTTCAGTGACATAGTGTTGTCAAACCATTCTCCAAAACTTTTCATCTTGCAAATCAGAATCTGTCCATCAGACAACTCCCCATCCTCCCCTGCCCCCAGCCCCAGCACCCAGCATTCTTCTCTGTCTCTACTAATTTGACTACTTTAGATAGCCTCTTGTAAGTGGAATCATACAGCATCCATCTTTTGTGACAGGCTTACCTAACATAACGTCCTCAAGGTTCACCCATGTGGTAACATTGAAGAATTCTTCCTTTTTAAGGCTGAATGATATTTCATGGTGTGTATATACCATGTTTTCTCTCTCGTCTGCTTGTCTGTTGATGGACTTTTGGGTTGCCTCTACCCTTGGCCACTGTGAGCAGTGCTGCTGTGAGCCTGGGCGTGCCCAGTGCCTTTCCAAGATCCTGCCTTCATCACGTTTAGAGATCTACCCAGCAGGGGGATTGTTGGGTCATTGGGCAGTTCTGGTTTTAATTTCTTGAGGTACCTGCATATTATTTTCCATAGTGGTTGTACCATTCACAAAGCCACACAGAGCTCACAGGGGCTCTGATTTCTTCACATCCTCACCAACATTTATTTTGTTTTATAGCAGCCTTCCTACGGGTATGCGGGTATCTCTCTATCTTTTATAAAGACACTTGTCATTGGACTTAGGGCCCACATGAATAAGCATCAAGATCCTTAAGTACATTTGGAAAGACTCCCCAAGTAAGGTCACATTCATAGCTTCCAGGGATTCAAACACAGATGACATTCAGCCCCTGCATTCCTTAACAGCTTTCCTCCTTTATTTTTCCCCTTGACACTGACCTCCAGCTGACAGGCTAGATGTTATTTATTGAAGGGCAATAATCAAAATAAATCCACAAGGACAAGGATTTTTGTTTTCACCATTGTGTCCCCAGGGCTTAGAATAGTGTGTCTCCAGGGGTGCCTGGGTGGCTCAGTGAGTGAAGCGTCCAACTTCAGCTCAGGTCATGATCTCATGGTTCATGGGTTTGAGCCCCACATTGGGCTCTGTGCTGAAGCTCAGAGCCTGGAGTCTGCTTGGTATTCTGTGTCTCCCTCTCTGCCCTTCCCCAGCTCACACTGTCTCTCTCTCAAAAATAAACATAAAAATTTAAAAAAAAAAGGTAAGTGCGTCTGGCACAATTAGCTGCTCTTAGATATTGGTTGAGTGAGGGGGTAGCTAGTTTAGGTAAATGTTGGCAGAAATTGCCACACCACCTTTGAGGAGAAGTTTTTGGGCCTGGGGATTTAGATTTAGATTACCTAACTTAGATTTTCTCCTGTGGGTAATGCTGTCTCTTTAAGATTACCCATTACTTAGGACAAAGTTTAGGGTTTGTCTTTTTGAAAAGAAAGCCCACAAGGGGTACCTGGGAGGCTCAATCCATTAAGCGTCTGACTCTTGATTTCAGCTCAGGTCACGATTTCACGGTTCAGTTCGTGAACTTGAGCCCCACATTAGGCTCTGCGCTGACAGGGAGGAGTCTGCTTGGGGTTCTCTCCCTCTCTCTGCTCCTCCCTCGTGTGAGCACGTGTGTGCTCTCTCAAAATAAACTTTAAAAAATGCACAAAATTATAAATGTAAATTCCATTTCTCACTCAAAATCAAAAGCGAGGAACCCACTTAAGACTACTAGAACTGTGTTAAAAGGGCTTAGAGAAACTGGATGTCTTATGAGGTGATTTGAGTATCTTTCAAAAGGAGTAGTGATTGTCATGAATGCACACATTTAGTTTTACTGAAAATCCTCCCAGGTTCTGGATTTAATGGTTTACAGGATGTAGCAGTGACAGACGCATGTCAAATGACATGTGAAGATGCAACCAGCCAAATCCACGATGTCCAACGATGCAGGTGCTTTAGTACATAAATGGCACCATCATCATCAACAGCAGAGACGGGAGGGGAGTTGTTACATATAAAAAGAGATTATCATGAATGCAGTGGGTTTACCTTGTTTGGATCCTGATTAAACAATCTCAAGTTTTCTGAGACAATGGGGAAACTTATCATATGCCAAGTATTAGAGGGTATTAAAGAATTGTGTTTAATTTTGTAAAGTCCTTGTCAGAGACACACCCTGAAGTACTGATGGGTGAAATAGATGTGATGTCTGGAAAAAATATACTTAATATACTTCAGGGGAAAAGTGCAGGAAAAAATGAAACAAAGGCCAAAAATTGATTTTTGCTGAAGGCAGGTGATGAGTATATGAATGTTGCCTGTAACTTATATGTTTATGTGTGTTTGGAAAGTATAAAAAATGTAGCACCCTCTGCTGTGATTGCATGTCCAGTAATGGTGTGCTTTGGTTTCCGTCTTCCTCTGCCCCGCAGAAGGCGGTGTTACTAGATGTAAACACGCCTCATGGCCCTGCTCGTTCTGAGTTTTTCTCATTCTCTAGCCCAGATTCTCGCCAGTTTGCACCAGCTCGTTCAACGAAAGGACAAGGGAGAGCCGCAACAGCAGGCAGGGAGAGTCCTGTAACCCGAAGCCTGGCCCGAGATTTGACCGGAGGTCAGACTGCCCAACGTGGCCAGAGTGCGTTCACTGTCCGTTCCATTAGACAGAAGTGAGCCACATACTATATTTAAAAACCTGGAGGTTTCATGCCAAACCCAAATTTCCAGGTTCAGAAGAAGAGAGATTTAAAAAGAGGCTTTGGGTCCTCCCCCACTAGAGCTGCCTGGGAGGCCCTGCCTTGCCGACCGCGTTCTTTAATCCCCAGGAGTGTTGCTGCCCAGCTCGGCAAGGACGGTATTGCAGGGTTTCTTTGTGTTTAGCAGGAAGGCGCTCAGCACAACCGCGCTAGGCCCCAGGTGTACCTCCCAGCGGCCCGACAGCCCGAATCCAGGTCACGCACGTCCCAAATCTTCACCTTGGGGACAGCGAGCAGTCCACAGGCTGAGAAAGCCACGGGGACTGCGGGTACAAAACGAGGCCGTCGCCACATCTCACCCCGCAGGCCCAGGGTCTAGTAAAATCTTGACTAAGGGACCCTTGTCGCCATCAGTCCCCGCACCCGCTCAGCCAGTGTCTCCGACGCAAGGGTCGGGAAACGTCGGCACAACCGCGGGTCACGTCAGAGCCCCACTAGCTCCAGCCGCCCCTACCCTTTCCCCCGCGCGGGACGGGGCCCCAGCTCCTTCCCCGGGGCCGGGCCCTCGGCCAGTGCTCGCGACGCCCCCCACGCAGGCGGGACCCGACGCCAGGCGAAGAGTCGGGGAGCGAGCGAATCAGCGCGCGAGCGCTCCGACCCCGGCTGCGCAGCGTCTCTTGGAAGTGGGGCGCAGGAGCGCGCGTGCGCACAGGAGGGCGCGCTAAGTAGATGTCGAAGAGAGCAACAACTCCGGGGAAGCGGGAAGGGGCCCCGGGCGTCCCCCGCATGCGCATTCTCCTCTTCGGCCGTGCTGCACGGCCTGGAAGACCCGCGGACCCGGACGGACGCAGGGCCGGCGTCACAGCGCAAGCGCACTTTGCGTCTGGCCCCGCTGCGGCGCCGGGACTGGGGCGCAGGCGCGCGCATGCGCGGCGGGCCGAGGGCGTTCGTTGGCAGGTGTCAGGGCGGGTGGCGGCGGGCGATGGGACGACCGGCGCTGCTGCTGCTCGCGCTGTGCGCAGCTGGCGCCCGGGGCCTCTACTTCCACATCGGCGAGACCGAGAAGCGCTGCTTCATCGAGGAGATCCCCGACGAGACCATGGTCATCGGTCAGGCGGGGCGAGGGAGGACAGGGCCCTGCGTGTCCCCCAGACGCGGTCACGGCGCCCTGCGGAGCGTGGGAGTCGCGCGGAGCAGGCGGGTCGTGACGGCTCTGTCTGCTCCGCAGGGAACTACCGCACCCAGATGTGGGACAAGCAGAAGGAAGTCTTTCTGCCCTCGACCCCGGGCCTGGGCATGCACGTGGAGGTGAAGGATCCCGAAGGCAAGGTAGGGCCCCCGCTGGCGGTGCTCAGGCTGGGGCAGGGGCGCTTTGCAGACTCCGTCGGGCTTCCTTCGCTAGAGCTGTATGGGACGCGCGGAGCTCAGAGGACGTGAGCGTGCCCTGGGACAGGTGACAGTACAGGTAGGGGCTCTCTCTGTCCTGTTGCAGGTGGTGCTGTCCCGGCAGTATGGCTCGGAGGGCCGCTTCACCTTTACTTCCCACACTCCTGGTGACCACCAGATCTGCCTGCATTCCAACTCCACCAGGATGTCCCTCTTTGCTGGCGGCAGACTGGTAAGAGAATGTTCTCTTTGGCCACAGAATCTTGAGTTTGATTTTGTCAAGTTTTGAGTTCATGACCATTGTTGTTTGTGACACTTTGTGACACAGTCACAGGAAGACAGACGCAGCACTCCTATCCCACAGCCAGGGACCAGAGGAGGTTCTGTAGCCTGGAACAGAGTCGGAGGCCCCCTGGGCTCAGACACTGTAACCTCAGAGGGTTTCTGACCTTAGGACCCTGGGGCGCTCACCCCGTGTCTTTGTAGCGTGTGCACCTAGACATCCAGGGTGGGGAGCATGCCAACAACTACCCCGAGATTGCCGCCAAGGATAAACTGACAGAACTGCAGCTCCGAGCTCGACAGCTGCTTGATCAGGTGGAGCAGATTCAGAAGGAGCAGGATTACCAGAGGGTAAGCACGCGACTGTACTGGGACATGGCTGCTGACCTTTGTACCCTCTGTGCCTACTGAAGTTTCTGCCTGGGGACTCTCCTACTTGGGGGATCAGCTGACACGGGGGAGTATCGGTCTCCATAGCCGTCTTCAAGCTTTGTAGACCAAGCGAAGAGAGGACAGTCCCCAGTCTAGCAGTAGCTGTTGCCCGCCCAGCAGGGATGCTTGCGGAGGGCAGCATGCCACCCTGGGGCCACTGCCAGTGGGATCAGGGGCGGTATTTCAAAAGGCACTTGGTCCTGAAGTTCAATCCTGTGCAGGAGGGAGGAGCCTAACAATAGTTGGCGACGTTTCTCCTGTGCCTCTAACCCACCTCTGTTGTCTCGCGCAGTATCGTGAGGAGCGCTTCCGTCTTACCAGCGAGAGCACCAACCAGAGGGTCCTGTGGTGGTCAATTGCTCAGACGGTCATCCTCATCCTCACTGGAATCTGGCAGATGCGTCACCTCAAAAGCTTCTTTGAGGCCAAGAAGCTGGTGTAGTATCCTCTTCGTCCGATCCTCCCGTCACATCAATTTTTGGTACTTTCCCCACCTGATAACTTCTCCACCTGGATTTTGAGGGAAAAAAAATGAAAAAAGACCACAAGCCACATTGTTTCCATGGCAACAAAGCATTCACGTCAGCCACTTGTGCACACTGGTTCTCAAGGACCCAGGACGTTGGTCTGAGTTTCCAAAGGTCCATTTGGGGTCTGTTTGGAGTCGGAACTGACCCGGGACTTAGTCTTGGGTCTTTTATATCCAGGGATTCCCCCCCATCCTGGCACAAAAAGAGCAAGTGAAAAAGTGTCTGCTACCCCTTTAATTTCTCTCTTTCTATTTCTGCAGTAGGCAGCTGAAACGCCCGGCCAGGGGCGGCCCTGCCTCCCTATTCCCTTGTTAGTCCTGGGTTTGCTCAGTGGCTTTGTGAATGTAAATAAGGGGCAGAGGCCTCAGAGAATTGCAATGATTTTCTATATATTAGAACTATTTTTTGATAAATTATATATATTTTACTTCCTAGTTGAAGTGTTCCTGCCTGTGTTTGACTAGGTGAAAACACCCATGCAGCTTCCCCTACGCTGTTTCTCCGAACAGTTTTAAGGGCCGCAGCAGCTCACAGACATCATAGGTGCTCTCACGGCCTCCCCAGGCGGCCGGGCAGAGACTTCCCTGAGGCACCTGCGATTTCCATCACGCAGGGTCTCTGAGAGTGAGGCAGTCACAGAGCTAGCACCAGCGGGGCCCTCCTACCCTCTTCTTTTCACTTTGATTTAAGCTGTGGTAAATGTTTTTTTCGCAGGAGCCACGTTTGGTTCTTCACACAGATTTTTCCAGTGAAATAAAATGTGTTGTAGTAGCTGTGTTTGAAATGAAGTAAGAGGTGGTGAGCAGAGGGGAGGCACGAAAGGAAGTGGAAGAAAGGCCCTTGGCCTTGCTGGCTCCCGTGCTGTCCCACAGTGGGCTTCAGTGTGGCCTCATTCTGTAGGGGTTTGGCTGGATGGGTGTCCATGGGTGTGGGACGGACAGGGCAGTTGCTCAGCCACTCACAGAGGTCGGCCACGCAGGCCCATCAGCAGGGAATCGCGCAAGCAGATGAACTACCTGTTTCTTAGCCCCTGGAATCTTTTACAGATCTTAGTACACTGTCCCCCTGTTGTAGTAAACTTGCCCATTCTTGGCTTTTTCTTTCATGGTTTTATTACATGCATTTGTTCATTTAACATATTATTTGACCCACAGAACTAAATCTTTTTCTCTGCATCCCATACTATTCCACATGTGTTCATGTTTTTAATCATAAAAACACATGCAAGTTTGTTTTCTAGGCTTTGTCATTCAATATGTGTAAGTATATTTAAAATTAAGTGTTTCTCCTGTTTCTGATTCTGGATGGTTGTGTAACAGTCCAGTAAGTGAACTACTGTAACTGACTTCTCTAAAATTTCTTTGAATACTTAAAATTAGTTTTCAATTTTTAAAAAAATATTTACTTATTTTGGGGAGAGTGCCAGCAGGGGTGGAACAGGGAGAGGGACAGAGGATCCAAAGCGGGCTCTGTACTGATAGGCTGACAGCAGCGAGCCCAGTGTCGGGCTATAACTCACAAACTGCGAGATCATGTCCTGAGCCAAAGTCAGGTGCTCAACCAACTGAGCCCCCCAGGTGCTCCTAGTTTAAAATTTTCTTAGGTGAGAACTAACACAGGGAAAAAGAGGTGACCCTGGAACTTGTTAGCCACGCAGACCTCTGGCTTGGGGCGCCTGGGGACTAAGGGCTGTGGCCGGGACTGTGGCTGTTCTGCTGGAGCCCGGGCTGAGGGAGGGCAGAAGACTACAGCTAAGAACCAGAGCAGGCTTCCAGTCTGTCCACTACAGACACAGTCAAGTGGATCTTGGTTATGCCAGTAGGTCTGTGAGTTCTGGGTTTCTTCTGTGAGGTTTTGAAAGGAAGGGGTATGGACCACTGATGGGGCAGGTCAATGAAAGATGATGGGCCAGCAAGTGGTGGCTGTGGAGAGGAGGATCTTCGTGCTGGTGTGTGACATTCACATACCTTGTGGTCTATGAAAGGTTTTTTGTTTTTTGGGGTTTTTTTTTAGAAAACAAGTTTGGCTAGATTCAGGGAAATCTGATTTATTCACAATACTACCCTGATTACATTCTGAAATTCTTCCTTTCTTAGTGTGACATCCTTAACCACAAAAAAACGGTAGGGGGAGAGGCCTGGTCTCCAGCTCTGGGCAAAGGAAAATGAAGGTTGCTATTAACTAGGGAGATTATTTTGGGTTATCTGGGTGAGTCCAGCGGCATCACAAGGTTCACTGAAAGTGGAGGCAAAAGACAGCCATGAGACGTGAGGACTCAACCCTCCATTGCTGGCGCTGAGGATGAAGGAAGTGGACCCCCAGACAAGCAGGGCAAAGCAAATAATTATTTGAGTCTGCAGAAGCAAATGCAGCGTTGCCAAAGTTATTTCAGCCTGGTGAGACCTCGTAAGAGTGAACTACAGAACCATAGGACAATAGTTGTGTTGTTTGCTGATTTGTTACAGCAGCAGTAGGGAATACAGGTGGCCACCGAGAATCCTTATTTTTAACCACGTTGTGCAGGTAACTGATGGGTAGCCACATTCGGGAACTTCAGGCCGCCGACCTTCCTCTCTCTCATGCTAGTCGTTTTTCCAGCCCTCATCCCAGTACGGCCTAGGTGCTGCAGCCTGTCTGTCCTATGGAGTGCCTCGGGGCCCTGAGCCCTTGTGCTGGTGCATGCAGGGTCACCTGTTTTCTCTGCAAGCCGCCACCCCCTGCTCGGTTCCCACTGCAGCCTGGACTCCACGGACGCCGCAGGTGCCGAGAAGGTGGCCTCAAGCGCGGCGGCCCGGGGGCGGCCTCGGGGGGCCCCCTCCCCGGCGGGGGGTGCACAGAGGCAGGCCCCGACACTAGTCTCCCGGTGGAGGCAGTGCGGGCGGGACTCCTAGGGCGAGGCTGACAGAGGCAGCGCTAACTGAAGGTGGACCCACAGGCAACAACTGCGGACAGGAGGCGGGTCCGGGCCCTTGGTGGGCGGGCGGAGGCGGGCACCGAGAAAACCCCACCGGCGTCCACGCAGCCCCGCCTCCGTCGCCGGAACACCAGCCCGGCCGGGCCTGAGGATGAGGCTCCGCCTGCGACCCCGGACCCTGCGCACGGCCGCAGCTGCACAGCCCAGCCGGAACGCCGGAAGCCCAGCCGCAGCACTTCCGGGGGGTGTGGCCCATGCGCAGTTGCGCTCCGACCGAGGTGCGTTTGCGCTGGCGTCGCAGAGAGGCGGCATGGCGGACCCAGAGCTGCTGGGCTTCGAGCACATGGGTCTGGACCCCCGGCTCCTGCAGGTACCAGGGAGGGCTGAGGAGCCGGGCCGACGGGGCGGGGGCGGCCACAGCGCCGCGCGCCGCCTGAGCCGCGCCTCGTGTCTCCTAGGCCGTCGCCGACCTGGGCTGGTCGCGCCCCACGCTGATCCAGGAGAAGGCCATCCCGCTGGCCCTGGAGGGGAAGGACCTCCTAGCTCGGGCGCGCACGGGCTCGGGGAAGACGGCCGCTTACGCCATTCCGATGTTGCAGCTGCTGCTCCACAGGAAGGCGGTGGGTCGGGGCGGGAGCCCGGGGGGCGGGAGGGGCGAGCCTGGTGCTGGTCCGCGCACTGGGCTGCAACCGAGGTTGCCTGGCCCCGGCCCAGGCGCTGCCAGCGTTGTTCTTTGCGTAGAGATTGCATTACACTCACTTCTCTGTGCCATGGAGAGCGGGTACCTTTCCCGGTTCTGCTTAACTCACGTGAACCTCTAGCGTTTAAGTAACTTTGTAACCGCAAAGTAAGTTGCCGTTCGTGAGGGTCGGCGCCTGCGGAAAGAGGATTCCGTTCTGAGAAGAATACAAGTGAGCGAGGGCTTGATGAGGACACAGCCAGGTGGTTATGGGGAAGCCCCCACGGTTGGGTCAGATTGCCCGGAAGAGACGGAGGAAAGGAAAGCAAAGCGTCCGATGGCTCTGCGGCTGCGGGCTGGCCCGCTGAAGTACGACGTTTGTGCTCTTGCAGACTGGCCCCGCGGTAGAGCAGGCTGTGAGAGGGCTCGTGCTGGTGCCCACCAAGGAGCTGGCGCGGCAGGCCCGGTCCATGGTTCAGCAGCTGGCCGCCTACTGCGCTCGGGACATCCGGGTGGCGGATGTCTCCGCTGCTGAAGACTCAGCCTCTCAGAGGTAGGTGAGAGCATCAGGGCCGTGGAGGAATGAAGGGCATGGGCCTGGGGGGGTTATGCAGTCATGAGGAGGAGCAGGAAGGGGTGAGGCCCCAGCTGCATTCTTCTCCCCCATACTGAGGTGTTGCCTGCCTGCAGAGCTGTGCTGATGGAGAAGCCTGATATAGTAGTGGGGACCCCGTCTCGCATCTTAAACCACTTGCAGCAAGACAGCTTGACCCTGCGAGACTCCCTGGAGCTGCTGGTGGTGGACGAGGCTGACCTTCTCTTCTCCTTTGGTTTTGAGGAGGAACTCAAGAGTCTGCTCTGGTAAGGAGGATGCGTGGGGTGGGAACAGGCTCCACGGCCTGGAGCAGGGGGCTGGAGCTTCACCTGCTACACTTGGTGGCTCGGAGCTGGAGTCTGACAGGTTCTGCTTTGTTCCAGTCACTTGCCCCGGATTTATCAGGCTTTTCTGATGTCAGCTACTTTCAACGAGGACGTGCAGGCCCTCAAGGAGCTGGTATTGCATAACCCGGTAAGGGCCCTGCAGTACCAGCTGGAGCCGCTGATGTGAAACTCCCTTCTCCAAGGAGCTCTTTGGTATCTCGGGTGGGACGGTTGTTAGGGCGTGAGCGTCTCTGGTTCTGAGGCGCTAGAGGCTGGTGGTTGTTAACACGCTGTCTGCTACAGACAACCACGCGGATGTCCACTGGGGTGGTTCAAGGTATGAGCAGGGACCCCCAAGGGTCAGAAAGGCTGCTTTGAGCAGCATGGCCGAAGCTGTCACCTTACGTGAGCTGGACTCTTCTGAAAGGTCACTGCCGTAGGGCTTTCCTCCTGAGGGCCATTCCTCATGTTGTGTTTCTCTGTCACGTGCCTCTAGCGCATCGTAGTCTTGTGTCCTCCACCCATACGACGGTTAGGGTGCGTTGAATTGTCATGGCGCCCAGATGAAGGGGATGCAGGGTGCCCTGGCTCACACTTTTGTGCCCTGGTTGGCCAGCAGCTTGCGGTAGCTGACCTGACTGCGGGCCGCGGGGCTGTCTTCCCGTAGGTTACTCTCAAGCTGCAGGAGTCCCAGCTGCCAGGGCCAGACCAGTTAAAGCAGTTTCAGGTGGTCTGTGAGACCGAGGAGGACAAGTTCCTGCTGCTGTACGCCCTGCTCAAGCTCTCGCTGATCCGGGGCAAGTCCCTGCTGTTTGTCAACACGCTGGAGAGGAGTTACAGGCTGCGCCTGTTCCTGGAGCAGTTTGGCATCCCCGCCTGCGTGCTCAACGGGGAGCTGCCACTGCGCTCCAGGTGGGCCACGCCACCCCCCAGCTGAGATGCGCCCGAGGGGGTTGGTGGGGGTGGGCGCGGCTGGCGTTTTCTCTTAAGCACAAAGTAGAGGCCTGGCTGTGGGCCTGACTGATCTTCGCTGACTTTCCCTGTCACAACTCCTGCCGTCGCTTTGTCTTCAGCTGAGGCTGTTGAGGCACGACGGTTGAGCAGGAACAGAGTTGGAGAGGAGGAAAGTGTCAGGGTGGTGGTTACGATGATGTCAGGGTGGGAGGGGGACTCCAGCTGCTTCCTGGGCCCGACGCTTCCTCTGCCCTCGGGCCACAGGTGCCACATCATCTCACAGTTCAACCAAGGCTTCTATGACTGTGTCATAGCGACCGACACCGAAGTTCTGGGAGCCCCGGTTAAGGGCAAGCGTCGAGGCAAGGGCCCCAAGGGAGACAGGTGAGTGCTGGTCTCTCTTCCCAGCCCCTGCAGGGAGTCTGGTGTTCAGGCCTGCGGGTCCACAGAAGAGGGGTGAAGGGTGTACCTGCATGCGCCCCAGGGCAGCGGTAGGGGCCAAACATGGCTTGTTGGTGGGCCGTCCTGCGCTGGGTGTGCGTCTGTGATGGGTGAGGAGTAGGTTCCCCAAGGGAACGTGAGCCTAACAGACTCCAGGTGTGGCTCTCGGATCGCTTTGTGACGCAGTGAGTCTGCCCCCCCCCCCCCCCCCCCCCCCCCCCGCGCTGAGGTCAGGGTGAAAGGTTTGGCTGCTGCCACTACCCCAGGTCCTGAAACAGTACCAATTCTAGGGTTTTAAACCCATTAGGGTTTTACGGTTTCTTATCAGGCTTTATTGAGAGATGTTGTGAATTAAGAGGCTTGAGAGGCTGGAGATCGCTGGTCTGGAGGAAGGAGGAGGTCAGTCTGACACTGGGATGTCTCCCCACAGGGCTTCTGATCCAGAGGCCGGCGTGGCCCGGGGCATAGACTTCCACCACGTGTGCGCTGTGCTCAACTTTGATCTGCCCCCTACCCCTGAAGCCTACATTCATCGGGCTGGCAGGTAGGAGAGCTGGGGCGTGGCGGGCAGGCAGTGGGCCTCGGGCTGGAGATTGATGCCGGGCCACGTGTCCTTGCAGGACGGCGCGCGCCAACAACCCAGGCATGGTTTTGACCTTCGTGCTGCCCGCTGAGCAGTCGCACCTGGACACGATCGAGGAGCTTCTCTGTGGAGGTGAGAGCCCAGCCCTCCTCTCCAGCCACACCTCAGACGCAGTGGTGGGGATGGCAGTGGGGACACCAGCGTGGGCAGTAGCACCCCTGCTCGGCCCTGCTCTGCTCGGCCCTGCCCTGCCCTGCCCCTCCCTCCTGCTCCACCTTCTCACACTCAGGGTGGCAGGTGGCATCCCCCACAAATGATTAAGCTGAGGTCCAGAGCTGTCGGGCAGGTGGTCAGAGTCACGTTTATTGTCTGATTCAAGGGGCAGAAGGGCCAAGGGAGGGGAGGGGGTTTGGAGAAAAGGGAGGGGGCTGGTGGTGTCCCAGGAGAGGACTTTGAGAGAGGAGGCTACGCAGGGTGTCCTTCCCTGACCCCCAGGTAGCCCAGCCGTGGTCTGGGCTCCTCTGTGTCTTCGAGGTTACGTTGCAGCAGCGTAGCTGGCATCTTTCCAGGCCGAGGGGCAGGCTGTGCAAGGGGCGTGGCTGGGGCTGCCCTCCAGCCAGGAGGTTCTGGAAGGAGGTCCGGGCAGGGCTTCTGTGGAGTCTCATTGCTGCCTGTGTTGGGGGTGCGGGAAAGACACCATTCACCACGTGGCATTAAGCCTGTGGGCTCGTGCAGAAGATGGGCTGGGGCACCGCTTGGCAGGCGTGCGAGGGGTGCGTTGTGCCCTGGCTTCTTCAGCTGGGACGCTGGTTTGTCACGGACGCTGAGTGTCCCAGCGTGGCCATTCCTGCTCAGAACGGAGTGTGGCTGCAGGTGGTGGTGTTCTGTGCTGCCCTTTGCCGTACTTTTGCTGCTCTTATGGCGAGAGTGGGTAGGTGGGCAGGTTGCGAGGCTGAGGATGTGTCTGGCACCCAGGGGATGATGGGTTGCCCCAGCCACAGTGTCCTGGAGCAGCTGTCGTGGGCCATCCACAAGACTCCGGTTTCTCGCTGCACATGAATGTCACAGGGAAGCAGTGGGCTGGGCTCTGGGCTGTTTCGCCCCAGGGAGGGGTTACAAGGGGCTCTGAGCAGGTGACCCCCCAGTAGACCCACCCTGAACCTTCAGCCCAGGGGACCCTCTGTGCTGTTCTCTCCACAGAGAATGAGGCCCCTGTCCTGCTTCCCTACCAGTTCCGCATGGAGGAGATCGAGGCCTTCCGGTATCGCTGCAGGGTGAGTGGAACGTGGGGTGGGGGGAGGGGGGTCCGTTCCTCAGGGACCTGGGTCAGACCCCTGCTGCTGAACGCCGGGCACGAGGGAGGATTGGGCAGCCTCGCTGTCCTGACCTCTGGTGTGCACACCCAGGACGCCATGCGCTCAGTGACAAAACAGGCCATCCGAGAGGCAAGGTTGAAGGAGATCAAGGAGGAACTTCTGCATTCAGAGAGGCTCAAGGTGAGGGCCAGTGGGGGGGGGACTCGGTCTCTGTGGGGGACACATGTGGCTCTGAGCAGGGAGCACGTGGGGCGCAGCTGCTCACAGGAGGGCCTCAGAAGGAAGAGCGAGCCTGCTGTTTGCCCGTGTCCCCTGCAGACATACTTCGAAGACAACCCCCGGGACCTCCAGCTGCTGCGGCACGATCTGCCTTTGCACCCTGCTGTGGTGAAGCCCCACCTGGGCCATGTCCCTGACTACCTAGGTGAGCGCGTACCCCTGTGTGGGCGGGGGCAGGGACCCCACGCTGCAGGCACTGGCAGAGGCCGCACCCAGGCCCAGCAGCACCATCCCAGCCGCTGGTTATGCAGCAGGGCCAGTGTGGAAGGGGGTCATGGCAGGCGGTGAAGCGGGGGTGGGGGATTGGGGAACAGGCCTGTCTGAGCCTCATGGGGACCAGAGATGCCCAGGTTACCGTTATGTCAGGAACGGACCATGAGTTCAGCTTGTGGGGTACAGTCAAGGCCAAAATTCAACCAGGTGGTCCAAGTGTCTAGTTTTCTTTGTGCAGCCGTAATCCTGGTAAAGGTGTCCAGTGTGTGGTGTCTCTGGTAATAAGCACATGTGTTTTTGTGCTGAACTTGCTGAAGACAGGTTAAGGGGGAAGGGCCAGTAAGAGTTGGCCCTCTCAAGCCCGTGGGTGTGCAGGAGAGGCTTGGGCCAGCAGCACAGAAGGATTCAGAACACGGGAAGGTGCCACAGAGACTGGTGGAGCAGGTTCCCCAGGACTGACCTGGAGGGACTGGTGGGGGCCAGGTTCTCTAAAGACTGGAGGGACTGGTGGGGGCCGAATTCCCCAGGACTGATCTGGAGGGATTGGTGGGGGCCGAGTTCCCCAGGACTGACCTTTAGGGATTGGTGGGGGCCAGGTTCCCCAAGGACTGACCTGGAGAGATTGGTGTGGTAGGGTTTCCCAGGACTGACCTGGAGGGATTGGTGGGGGCCGAGTTCCCCAGGACTGACCTGGAGGGACTGGTGGGGGCCAGGTCCCCAAGGACTGACCTGGAGAGACAGGGAGAAGGGGGTGAGGGAACCCTGTCCTGCATCCCACAGGAGCAAAATCTTTGGTAAGAGTGTGTGGCGGGGAGCCTAGGGGGCCAGGTGAGGTGGGAGAGGGCGGCAGTGGGATGTGGAGGCCTGTGGGGATTGGGTGGGTGCCCTGCCAAGGTCAGGTGGTGGTGAGGTCAGAGGCCAAGGATCACAGCAGGTGGCAGCAGTGACCATGTGGCCTGGTGGGTGTAGGAAGGATGTGGGGGAAGGGCTCTGCTTGGGTATGAATTTGTAATAACAGACCACGTGTGAAGAAGTTACACGTGGGCTTTTTTCCTGTTTCAGAAGTATCTTTTTTTGCCTTAAAAATGCATGTGATTTTATCTTTCTGCCACGTTCTTACCGCAGCAAACAAACACTGTCGGGGAGGGACTTAACCTGTGTCTTTGCAATCTCGCCCCAGAACACAGCCACCCTCGCAGCCCTGGGCACGTGGCGGGAGGCAGCGGGGGCTCCTGGGCCCCTTGGACATAGGGGCAGATTGGAGCCAGCCCACCGGTCACTGGGGGAGTGGGTGGGCGGGTGGGCTACGTGCAGGGGTGGTGGCAGCCATGGGGTCTATGTGTCTTTTAGTCCCTCCTGCTCTGCGTGGTCTCGTCCACCCTCCCAAGAAGCGGAAGAAGCTGGCCTCTAAGAAGGCCAAGGTCAAGGTAAGTTTTCTGGGTCCTTGGTGATGCTGCAGGGCTCTCCTACCTCGTTCCATTGTCCTAGGGGTGTGCGTGTCCCTTGCCCTTGGGAGGTGGGGGAAGGGCCCTGAGAACTCAGCCCATGCTCTTGGGCTGCGGGTTAGTCATGGGGGCAGACACTCCCTGGGCTGCTTGCCAGCGGCTTCAAGAACACATGAGAGTCTGCTCTGCCCCTGCTGCCCACTCTGTCTAGCGGGGACCACGCCTCCCATCTCTCCCCGTCTGTCTCCGCTGAACCCAATTTCCTGGCTAACCTGTGACTTTGCCCCGCAGAAGGCACGGACCCGGAACCCACTGCGCAGCTTCAGGCACAGAGAGGAGAGACGTAGGCCCACCGCTGTGCCTCCCTGAGGCTGTGCGTGCAGCCTCTGGTCTTGGGGATGCGTTCTGGGGCTGAGCAGGGAGCGGAGGCCAGCTTCCCGCCCTGGATGGTCTGGATGGTGGGGCAGGCAGCGCCGTGGTGGTGCTGGTTCCTGGTGCCACCAGGCTGGCACTTTGTTCCTCGACAGAATAAGGATTCTGGCTGGCCTGGCCTGTGCTTCCTCTCTGTGTGAAGGTATGCTCATCCCTGGAAACCTTGGGAATTAAACCGCATCCAGGAGGCGGCGCCTGGCTCTCTGCCTGCTGCGTGTGGTACCTGCCGGGCCAGCAGAGGTCAGCCGTGCGGCGCTGTGACCCACCTCGCCTGGGTCTCTGGCCCAACCACTGCCGCGCCCAGGACTTGGGATGACCTTGCTCCCCTGGAGCACCACAAGGAGGCGGGCCTTCCCAGCCGTGAGCCCCACACCTCCCCCTCCAAGCCTGGGTGCGTCGTAAATGCCTCCCGGAGGCAGGGAGCCCAGGGAGTCGTCACGGGGTGTGTGCATGTGCAGCGTTCCAGGCTCTCCACCCAGCCAGAAGGCCCCAGAAGGAGCAGATCCCAGCGTCTGCTGCTGTCCAAAGGCAGGGGTCTCCCTCGTGCCGTGTCCTGGTGTGACTGTCACCTGCTGTGGGCCTTGTGAGGCCGGGCTGGTTGGGAGAGAACATAGGGCAGCGAGGAAGCTGTGTCTTTGCTTCCTGTGAGGGTGTGGTGGCGCTTGGGGTTGCTGGGGCTTGACCTTTCCTGCTGCTGTTGCATTTGAGGGTTTCTGAGGTGTGCTGGTGGGGCTTTGTGAGTGAGCGCGGGGGGCCACTGGGGTTCTAACAGGCCTGAAGCTGCTTTATGAGGCGGGGAGGAGCTGAGGCCTGGCCCTGAGCACAGGAGGGCCCTGGGTGTTCTGGGCTGCCTACGAGGGCACAGCAGCCTTCTCCCCAAGGTTCCCTGTCCCGCTGACCCTACCACCTCCATGTGCTCCTGGCCAGTGAGCTTGCAGCCTAGATCCAGGTGCAGGAGGGTTTGGGTCCAAGGGGACTGCCCTGGGCCTGGTCCCCACTTGGAGACAGAGCTGAGGCTGTACACCTGTTGTCTTCAACAAGCTCTGGAGAAGGCCGGTCCCCATTCCCCGGGTGGGAAGCAGGGTTCAGAAGTTCCCGGCGCACTGAGCTCACGGGGCAAGTGAGGGCTGGTGGATGGGATGTGGGCCCTGTGCTGGCCCAGCGGCCACCCCAGTGGAGGAGCAGCTGGCCTGACCAGCACTCTCACCACCATGGGGCAGGTGCCGTCTGAGGCACGTGGGAGCTGGGCTGTGCCGACGCACCCCTCCCTGAGCTAGAATGTCAGCCAGCTGGGGCAGTGGAGAGAGTGGGGCATCCCTGCACCCTGATGCCACAGAGGGTCATCTAGTCCCCACCCCACCCTGGGGATAGGCCTTGCTGTGTCCATTTACTTAATTTACATGTGGGGAAACTTAATTTACATTCTGGGGCTAGACTTGTCCATCCAATGTTGTGTCCAAACCAGAGCCAGACAGGCCCTAGGGATGTGGGCGTGTGGGCGGACACCCTGGACCTAGAAGGGGTGGGGTGGGGTGGGGTGAGCCTGCTATAAGCCTGAAGCATAAGGCTCACAGCCGAAAGGTCGGCAGAGTGCAGGGACCATGTCACCCCAAGCCGGCAGAGTCACACCCACACGGACGCCTGAGTGGGTGCTTCTGGGAGGTGGGAATCCGCTCTTCACTGCACCCGAGCCGCAAACCACACACTTGCTGGGACCTGCCAGGTGCAGGGTTGGGGTGGGGGGCTGGGCAGCGCACTGAGACAGACCTGACTGGAAACAGCCTGTGGGATCCTGACGCATCTGAGGGCGAAAAGAAAACAAAGTGGTGTCTTCCAAATAGGGAAAGGCTGAGGAAGTAATTTATTTCTGAGATAAGAGTCCTGTGCTAAGTGCTGAGAAGGTGGAGGGAGGAACAGGTGGTTTTGGAGCAGAGGAGCGTCCAGATCAGATAGCTGAGGGGCCGTGGAGATAAAGGACGGAAGAACACTGTGCTCCTAGAAACCTCTGGACCCAGAGTGTTTCCAGCTAACTGATACCCATCTGCCGCGGGCCAGTGACTCAGGGGAACGCGTTCCAGGCACTTTGGTCCCTAGGGGCAGGGTCCCTGAGAGGTAGGGGCAGTCCAGTGGGGTACGTGCAGGGAGGCGCCCCTGACAAATGCTGGCCTCTGTCCTGCAGGAGGAAGTGCTGGGGTGCCGTTTCTGTCTGTCACAGCAATTTGTGCATGCACAAGGGGGTGGTGCTCACGCACCTGCGTGGGGAGTGGGCCAGGCACCACTGGACAGATGCCTCTCGGGACATTAGAGTTCAGTGTCTGCTCGCCCACGAGCCCACCAGCAGTCTGTCCACTGAGCAGAGTGGGCACATAGGCAGGGGCTCTTTGTGACACTGCGGTGCGCCGGCCCAGCTGGCTTCCAGGGGGGGACCTCGCCTCTCTTGGTTTCCCCCTGCGTCTCTGTGAGTGGAGTGAAGTGACCCATCCAAGTGTTCCTGTGTGGGACATGCCCACGGGGGCTCTGCTCACGGCACCCCTCCCCTCACTTCTGCGGACACCTGAGGCACAGGCTTCCCCTTACGATGCAGGGATGCAGGTCTGAGCCAGCAGGTCTCGGGCAGGGCTTGGGGCTCTGTGTTCCTCACGACCTTCCTGCCAGGGGAGGCTGATGGTGCTGGGCTCAAGACCCCTTGAGAGGTGAGCTTTCATGTCTATGCACCTATCCCATTCTACAGATGGGGAAACTGAGGCTCAGAGAAAAGCCAGGCCAGTGGCACCTGGCTGAGGGACAGACTGGGCTGGTTTTGGGATCTGCAGACCCCACTCTGGAACCCCAGGTGAGAGAGCTCAGGTTGAGTCCTGTCCCATCCCTTGTCGAGCCTGATCATCTGTAACATATGTGATGAGGGCTGTCACTTTTTAGCATAAGTGTGTCCCATGCAATGTGTGTGATCTACAAAATTATCCATTGTCTGAAATTCAGATCTACGTGGCTGACTTTTTTTTTGAATTTTTAAAAAAATTTTATTTATGAGAGATTGAACACAAGCAGGGGAGGGGCAGAGAGAGGGAGACACAGAATCTGAAGCAGGCTCCAGGCTGCAAGCTGTCAGCACAGAGCCCAACGTGGGGCTCGAACTCATGAACCATGAGATCGTGACCTGAGTCAAAGTTGGATGCTTAACCAACTGAGCCACGCAGGTGCCCTTGACCTTCTTTTCTAAATTTGGAAGTTCCCTTGCTGGAGCACAGCCTTGTCCAGCAAGCCCTCCTGACTCCCTGCCTGAGCTGGCCACCCTCCTCTGTGTCTCTAGTATGGACTTGGCCGTCCTGCTGTCCACCTTGGGATGCAAGACCCAGAGGTAGGGGCTCGACTAAGGGACTGTCCTGGTGCCAGAGGCTCCTGACTGTTTACAATGAAAAGTGAAAGGAAAGGATGTACCGACCGGGCTGGACTCTGCCCTCTGACACAGCGGGTTGGACGCACCTTGTGTGTCCCCTCCATGACTCAGGGCGGAGACCATGGGGCTGCCCCAGCCTGGGGCTGGCTGCCAAGCTGTTGGGTATCTATCTAGTGACGTCAGGCCCACCCCCACCTGCCCTTGCCCATTCCCTGGATGGGGGCTGTGGGACCCCTGGCTGGTGACCTGCTTCAGGTCCCTTCGCCGCCCAACTCAGCTCCAGATTAGAAAGTGCAGGGGCAGTGCCAACAGAGACCACTATGGAAGGGCTACCGTGAAGTTGCCTAGCCAGCTCCAAGGGCTGGGAAGGACACGAGGAGCCACATGCTTGTCAAGTAGAGACTAGGCATCAGGGGTCAGCTTTCCGGGCCTTGTCCCCACTCAGCCCGGGTGCCTGAACTCCAAGCCCTGTTTGGTGGTCTGACTTCTGTGTTCTCAGCCCTGCCCACATCTTGTCACGTTAACATCTAACGTCTTCTTTTGCCAGATCCTGGAGATGGGCCAGGGGTGCCCATGGAGGCAGCAGTGAGGGATGGATTGTCCTAGCTGCCCGTCCAGGGAGTCCTCGGGAAGGACCTGAGGTCTGTCCATGTAAGGGTTCTATAAAGCGGACAGCTGGCCTTGCTGCTGGCCCTTCCCCATGTCAGCAGTGGCCTTGGAGGAGTGGGCTCCCTCCTGAGATGCTGGTGGCTGCCCCATGGGCAAGTGGGAACAAAAGAGCAGACAGCCTGAGCTCTCGAGCTTCTGCAGCTGTCAGTCCTGACTGCTGCTGAGCTCTGGGGACAAAGGATCTAATCTGTCCACTGAAATGTCTTGATGGGACCCTTATGTGTGTTCAGGATCCCTGTACCCAGGAACCAGGAAGTCAGCCTCCAGGAGCAGGACACACACAGAGAAGGCAGCCAACCAAGTGCCATGCTGGGTGGAGCAGGGGAAGCCCGCTGGAGTCTGGGTGGTGGGTTGTTTTGTTTGTTTAATTTTTTTTTAACGTTTATTTATTATCGAGAGACAGAGTGTGGGCAGGGGGGGGGCAGAGAGAGAGGGAGACACAGAATCTGAAGCAGGCTCCAGGCCCCGAGCTGTCAGCACAGAGCCCGATGTGGGGCTCAAACTCACAGACTGAGATCATGACCTGAGCTGAAGTCGGATGCTCAACCGACTGAACCCGCCCCCCCAGGGGCCCTTTGTCTGTTTTTAAGTTGGGTGAGTTCCTTGGTTATTTTAGGAGTTCTTTATATATTCCGGATACTAATTCCTTATCAGATATGTTTCCGATACTTTGCAAATGTTTTCTCCCATTCTGTGGGTTACCAATGCACTCTCTTGATGGTGTCCTTCGATGCACAAAGGACTTCAACTTTGATGAATTCTAATTTATTTACTGTTCCTTTGGCCTGTGCTTTTGCTACGCTGAATTCAACATCGTGAAGAATTTCCTCTAAATTTTCTTCTAAGAGTTTTATAGGGGGAAGCTTGGGTGGCTCAGTTAGTTAAGCATCCAACTTTGGCTCAGTTCATGATCTCACAGTTCAGGGGTTCAAGCCCCACGTCCGGCTCTGTGCTGACAACTCAGAGCCTGGAGCCTGCTTTAGATTTTGTGTCTCCTTCTGTCTCTCTGCCCCTCCCCCTCTCACTCGTGCTCACTCGCTCTCTCAAAAATAAACACTAAAAGAAAATTTAAAAAAGTTTTATACTTTTACCTCTTGAGAGTTTGGTCCATTTTTTTTTTTTAAGTTTATTCATTTTGAGAGACAGTGTGAGTGGGAGAGGGGCAAAGAGAGAGAGAATCCCAATCAGGGTCTGCACTGTTAGCGTGGAGCCTGATGCAGGGCTCAATCTCATGAACCTCGAGATCATGATCTGAACCGAAAGCAAGAGTCAGATGCTTAACCAGCTAAGGCACCCAGGCGTCCCTGGTCTGCTTTTTAAAAATGTTGATTTACTTTGGAGAAAGAGGGAGTCAGCGGAAAAGGGGCAGACAAAAGGAGACAGAATTCCAAGTAGGCCCCACACTGTCAGCACAGAGCCTGACACAGGCTTCAAACCCACAAACTGCAACATTGTGATCTGAGCCGAAATTGGATGCTTAAGCTACTACTGAGCCACCAGGCACACCAATTTGGTGTATTTTGAGTTAGTTTTTGTGTACGGTGATAGGTAAGGGTCCAACCTTACTCTTTTGCGTGTGGACATCCAGCTTTCCCTGCACCATGTGATGGAAAGCCTGTCCCTGGTCTATACATCCGTCCTTCCTCCAGTACCACACTCGTCTTGAGGACTGTGACTTTGTAGGCATTGTTGAAACAGGAAGTGTTAGTTTTCCAACTTTGCTCTTTTTGTCAAGATTGTTTGGATATTTGGGGCCCCTCAAGTATCCGTATGCATTTCTGCAAAAGTGTCGTTGGGATTCTGATAGGAATCACACTGAATCTGTAGATTGCTTTGGGGTAGTATGGACATCTCGGCAACACAAGCTCTACTGGTTCACGAACCTGAGGTGTCCTTCCCTCCTTTGTGTCTCCTTTCATCTCTGCAATGTTTGGTAGTTTTCAGCGTACAAGTCCACCACCGCCTTGGATTTATCCCTGAGCAGTGTATTCTTTTTGAGCCTATTGCAAATGGAATTCTTTTATTAATTCTCTTTTCAGATTGCTCATTGTTTGTGTGTGAAAATGCAGCTGATTTTTGTGTAACTGATTTTTTTATCCTGCCCTTTGCTGAATTCATTTATCCTGCCCTAGTAACTTTCTTGTAGCTTCTTTGAGATTTTCTTTTTTTTTTTTTTTAATTTTTTTTTCAACGTTTATTTATTTTTGGGACAGAGAGAGACAGAGCATGAACGGGGGAGGGGCAGAGAGAGAGGGAGACACAGAATCGGAAACAGGCTCCAGGCTCCGAGCCATCAGCCCAGAGCCCGACGTGGGGCTCGAACTCACGGACCGCGAGATTGTGACCTGGCTGAAGTCGGACGCTTAACCGACTGCGCCACCCAGGCGCCCCGCTTCTTTGAGATTTTCTACATATAGGATGATGTGACCTGTGAATAGAGATAGTTTTACTTTATTTTCTCCAGTTTGGACGCCTTCTGTTTCTTTTTCTTGTCTACCTGATCAGACTGGAACATCCAGGACGATGTCAAATAGCAGTGCTGAGAGGCATCCTTGGCTTGTTCCTGGTCTTGGGGAAACGTTCAGCTGCTCATCATGGTGTGTGATGTTTGCTCTGGGATTTTCATGGATGTCCTTTATCATGTTAAAGAAGTTCACTTCTATTCCTGATGTTTTTGATGACAAAAAGGTGTTTGATTTTGTCAGATAGCTTGTGTGCATCATCTGAGAGAACCATGTGGCTTTTCCCCTTTGTTCTAGTAAGGTGACAATGTCATACTGATTGATTTCCTTATGTTGAACTGTCTTCGCATTCATGGGATGAATTCCGCTTCGTCATGACATACAATCCTCTCAACATGCTATTGGATTTGGTTTGCTAGTTCTTTGTTGATGATTTTTGCGTTTGTATCTATAAGGGATCTTGATCTAATGTTCTTTTCTTGTAATGTTTTTGTCTGGCTTTGGTATCAGTGTAATGCTGGCCTCATAGAATGAATTAGAAAGTGTTCCCTCCTCCTCAGTTTGTTGGAACAGTTTAAGTAGGATTGGTGATAATTCTTTTTGAGGGAGGGGCAGAGAGAGAGAGGGAGACACAATCCGAAGCAGGCTCCAGGCTCCAAGCTGTCAGCACAGAGCCCGACACAGAGCTCGCACTGCAGGCCACAAGATCATGACCTGAGCTGAAGTCGGATGCTCAACCCACTGAGCCACCCAGGTGCCCCTGTTGTTGTTTTATCAACATTTCTGAGGGGAATCAAGAGCTTGGATGGGGTGCCTGGGTGGCTCAGTAGATTGAGCACTTCGGCTCAGGTTATGATCTCACAGTCCGTGGGTTCAAACCCCACGTCAGGCTCTGTGCTGACAGCTCAGAGCCTGGAGCCTGCTTTGGATTCTGTGTCTCCATCTCTCTCTGCTCCTCCCCTGCTTGTGCTCTCTCAAAAATAAATAAATGTTTAAGAATTTTTAAAAACAAAATGTTTTTTAAAAAAAGACTAAGGCATTTTAAAGAATGATAAGCTTATGTTTGGGGGCACACACTGTATAAAGGTGTAATTTTGCATTAACTGCAAGAGGTGGGGACAGAGTTATAAAGAAGCAGAGGTTTTGTATATTACTTGCAATTAATCTGGGATAAATTCAAATCTGTTATAATTTTAGAATGTTAAATGTAATCCCCATGGCAACCACAAAGAAAACAGCTATGGAATGTACACAGAAGGAAATGAGAGAGGAATTTAAACATTTCACTATAAAATAAGAAAATGAAGGACAAAAAGCTACAGGATATATGAAAAACAAATGACACAAGGGCAGAAGTAAGTCCCTCCTTTTTAAATTACTAAATTTAAAGTAACTACTTTCAATGTAAATGAGTTAAACTCTTCCATGAAACATCAAAAGTTGGTAGAATGGGTAAGAAAACCCGATCCAGCCCTGTGCTGTCTACAAGAGACTCCCGTGCGATTCAAATACACCCACAGGTTGAAAGTGACAGGATGGAGAATGATATTCCATGCAAATGAAAGAAAGGAGGGTGCCTATAGGCATCGGTATACTGTTACAGTATATCATACTATGTATATCAGTATACTGATAGCACACAAAATAGGCTCTACATCAAAAAGATTATAAGAGACAAAGAAGGACATTGTATATTAATAAAAAGGTCAGTACAGGAAAAGTGTGTGTAAACATTTATGCACCTAATGACAGACCATCAAAATCTATGAAGGGAAATTAATAGAATTGAAAGGAGAATTAGGAATTCCTACAGCAAGAGTAAGAGAGTCCATGGCTCCATCTCTCGATAATGGATAGGACACCCAGACATAAGTAAGGAAATAGCACAAACAACACAATAAGCCAACTGGATCTAATGGACAAATACAAAGCACTCTGCCTGCCAGCAACAAAATACACATTTTTCTCAAATATACATGCAGTTAGTCCACAAATTAAATCTCCACATTTAAGAAATAATTATCATCGGACATATATTCTCTGATCACAACTGGATAAAGTTAGAAAGCAGAAACATAAAACTGTAAAGCTCAAACTTGTCGAAATTATACATCACACTCATAAAAACATCATGCAATGGCCCAAGGAATAAATCACAAAAGAAGTCAGAAAATACTTAAGGATGAATGAAAATGAAAACACAGCATACCAGAACTTAACAGCATGCAGTGAAAGCAGTTACTGAGGGGGGAAGTTACGATTCATAAATCTTTACATTTTTTTTTCAATGTTTATTTATTTTTGGGACAGAGAGAGACAGAGCATGAACGGGGGAGGGGCAGAGAGAGAGGGAGACACAGAATCGGAAACAGGCTCCAGGCTCCGAGCCATCAGCCCAGAGCCTGATGTGGGGCTCGAACTCACGAACCACGAGATCGTGACCTGGCTGAAGTCGGACGCTTAACCGACTGCGCCACCCAGGCGCCCCAAATCTTTACATTTTTAAAAAGATCTCAAATCATCATCCTACCTCTACAACTTAAGGTGCTAGAAAAAGAGGAAGAAACAAAACTCAAAGCTAGCAGGATGAAGGAAATCATAAAGATCAATGAAACAGTGGGAAAACAGCAAAGAAAATTAATGAACCCTAAAGTTGGTTCTTCAAAAAGATCAACAACATTGACAAACCTCTAGCTAGGTTGACTAAAGAAAGAAGCCTCCAATGACTAAAATCAAATGAAATCCAGGACAAATACTGCCAATTCTACAGATATATAGTGTTAATAATAGAGGACAGTGAACAATTGTGTGGCAACAAATTGAGTAACCCAGATAAAATAGATTCCTAGAAACACAAAACCTATTGAGACGGAATCACGAAAGATTAGACAATCTGAATAGACCTCCATTGCAAGGAGATTGAAGCATTAATAAAAAATCTTGGGCCGCCTTGGGGGCTCAGTCGCCTAAGCATCTGACTCTCAGTTTTGGATCAGGTCATGATCTCATGGTTTGGGAGTTCGAGCCCCACATCAGGCTTGGTGCTGATGGTGTGAAACCTGCTTGGGATTCTCTCTCATTCTCTAACCCTAACCCTCCTCCCCACCCCACTCGCTGATGGTGCTCGCTCGCTCTCTCTCTCTCTCTCTCTCTCTCTCTCAAAATAAATAAAAAAGAAAAAATCTTCCAGGGCACCTGGGTGGCTCAGTTAAGTGTCTGACTTTGGCTCAGGTCGTGATCTCGTGTTCGTGGGTTTGAGCCTCACATCAGGCTCTGTGCTGACAGCTCAGAGCCTGGACCCTGCTTCAGATTCTGTGTTTCCCCCTCTCTCTCTGCCCCTCCCCTGCTCGTGTTCTCTCAAAAATAAATAAACATTTAAAAAAAAAAATCTTCCAACAAGGAAAGCCCTGGTCCCAATGGCTTCACGGGCAAATTCTACCAAACATTTAAAGAAAAGTTAACACCAATACTCCTCAAATTTGTCTAAAAAATTGAAGAGGAGGGAACACTTTTGATTTATTTTAAGAAGCCAGCATTACCTTGATACCAAAGCCAGACAAAGACACTACAAGAAAAGGATATCCCTTGGGAATATTGATGCAAAAAATCCTTAACAAAATACTAGCAAATAAATGGCAGTACATGTTAACAGGATTAAACACCATGAGTAAGTAGGAGTTATCGAGAAATGCAAGGATGTTTCATCATACAAAGATCAAGCCATGTAATATGCCACATCAACTAAATGTATAGGAAAAGCCCACAGGATCATCTCAGTTGATGGAGAAAGGCATTTGACAAAATCCAACATGCTTTCATGATAAAAATGTGCAACAAACCATGAGTGAAAGGAATCCCTCAACATAATGAAAGTCATCTATGAATAATCCACAGCAAATATACTCAGTGGTGAGAGACTAAGAGCTTTTCCTGTAAGACCAGGAAGAAGATGGACAGATGCCCATGTTCACCACTTCTATACAACCTCGTGCTGGAATTCTCAGCCAGAGCAGGGAGTAGAGAAGAAGAAGAAAAGCATCCGAACTGGAAAGGAAGAAGTAAAATGATCTCTGCTTGTGAATGATGTGGTCTTATATAAAAAACCCTAAAGACAAGGGGTGCCTGGGTGGCTCAGTTGGTTAAGCATCCACTTCAGCTCAGGTCATGATCTCACAGCTTGTGAGTTGAGCCCTGCATTGAGCTCTGTGCTGACAGCTCAGAGCCTGGAGCGGTTTTGGATTCTGTCTCCCTCTCTCTCTGCCCCTCCCCCATTCTCTCTCTCTCTCTCTCTCTCTCTCTCTCTCAAAATAAAAAAAAATTTTTTTTTTTTTTTTATATCTGAAGACTTCACAAAAATACCTGTTGGAACAAATACATTTAGCAAAGTTGCAAAGTCACACAACAATCAGTTGTATTTCTATACAAGAACAATGAACAATCTGATAAAGAAATTGAGAAAAATAGTTTCATTTGCAATAGCATCAAAAGGAATAAGATATTTAGGAATTAACTTCATTGAGGAAGTGAATGATCTATACACTGAAAATGAGAAAGCATTGGTAAAAGAAAGGAGATGTAAATATGGAACAGAATCCAGTGTTCATGGACAGGTTGGAATAATATTGTTATCCAAAGTGAGCTACTGATTTAATGCATCCCTATCAAAATCCCAAAGTCATATTTTGTAGAAACAGAAAAATCTATCCTAAAACTCATAGTGGCACCTCAAGAGACCTCAAATAACCAATGAAACAAAACAAAAACAAACTTGGAAAAAGAACAGTTTGAGGACATCACATTTCCTGATTTCAAAACTTACCACAAAAATAGAGTAATCAAGACAGTGGTGCTGACTTAAGATGGACATATAGACTGTGGAATAGGATGAACAGCCCATAAGTAAGCCCTTGCAAATAAGGTGAAATGACTTGACAAGGTAGCCAAGGCAGTCTTTTCATGAAATGCTTGGAAAAGTATATATTCACTCTGTGAAATAATGAACAAAGTTGGACCCGTACTAACACAAGAATTAGCTCAAAATGGATCAAAGACGAAACAGCTCAAACTATGAAACTCTTGGAAGAAACAAAAGCTTTGTGACATTGGATCTGTCGGTGATTCATTGGCTATGACACCAAAAGCACAGTTAGCAAATCAGCAAATTTGACTTCATGAAAAATTTTAAATCTTACGTGTCAAAGGTCATTATCAAGAGAGTAAAAAGGCAAGCTACAGAATGGGAGAAAATATATGCAAACTACGTATCTGATAAAGGATTAATATCTAGATTTTATGACAACTAAATTCAACAAATAATAATTTAAAAAACACCCAGTCTGATTACAAAATGAGCAAAGATTTTGAATAGACATTTCTCCAAGGAAGATGTAGGAATGACCAATAAGCACATGAAAAGATTCTCAGTATCACTGATCATCAGGGAAATACAAACCAAAACCCAGTGAGATACTACATCACACTCATCAAGATGGCTGCCATTGAAACAACAGGAAACCACGTGGAAAATTTGAAGATCGAGGACCTGAATGTCCCCGTGCACTGTTGGTGGGAATATAAAATGGTGCAACCACTGTGGAAAACAGTATGCTGGTTCCTCACAAAATTAAAAATAGAATCACTGTATGACCTGGCAATTCCACATCTAGAACTGTACCCCAAAGATTTGAAACAGGATCTGGAAGAGATGTTGCACACCCATATCCATAACATTATTCACAGTGGCCCAAACACAGAAGCACCCCAAGTGTCCATCAATGGATGGTTGGATAAACAGTGTGTGGTGTGTCCACAGAGCAGAATATCACTCAGCCTTTAAAAAGGAACTTCTGGCACCTGCTACTACATGGACAAATCTTGAGGATGTGATGTTGCGTGAAATAAGCCAATCACAAGAAAGACAAGTACTGTGTGATTCCCTTCATGTGAGGTGCATGCAGTGGCCAAAATCGGACAGATAGAAAGCAGAACAGTGGTCGCCAGGGGCTGGGGGAGTCGGGGTTTGGCAGGGACAGGAGTTCATATTCACAGGATGGACAACGTCAGTGGCTGCACAATGGAGCACACATACGTAATACACTGAACTGTGTGCTTATAGATGGGTAAGACAGGAATGTTTGTGTTATGTGTCTTTTGTTTTTAAGTTTTTAAAAAATGTTTATTTTTGAGAGAAACACGGAGCATGAGCAGGGGAGGGGCAGAGACAGAGGGAGACACAGAATCTGAAGCAGGCTCCAGGCTCTGAGCTGTCAGCACAGGGCCCGACTCGGGGCTCGAACTCAGGAACTGCGAGATCATGACCTGAGCTGAAGTCAGATGCTCAACCGACTGAGTCCCCCAGGCACCCCCAGGCTATGTGTCTTTTGCCATGCAGAATAGCATCTGTGCAAAGAGCTGTGGCTGTCGGGGGTTTGAAGGGCAAGTAACAGGTGGAGCATGGGGTTTTTGGGCAGAGAGACTATTCTGTATGATAGGATAGTGGTCCCATTTCACTGCGTATCTGTAACATCCCCCAGAGTATTGAGACAAGAGCCAACTCTAACGTAAGCCACGGACTTGAGTTGATAACATGTCGCTATGGGGTAATCAATTGCGGCAGATGTGCCCCACAAATGTAAGAGTAACGGGCTGTGGGGAAGTGATGGGTCTACAGAAGCTCCTGTACTTTCTGCTCACTTTTTTTATTTGCAAACATGAGACTGCTCAAAGAAAATGACACCTATGTAAAAAGAAAAGACCTTCACGTGGGCCAGAATCAGGT
Organism: Lynx rufus; assembly: GCF_022079265.1. Classification (NCBI taxonomy): domain Eukaryota; kingdom Metazoa; phylum Chordata; class Mammalia; order Carnivora; family Felidae; genus Lynx; species Lynx rufus. Next base: position 61,647,733 of record NW_025814856.1, on the reverse strand, counting down.
CCCAGGGCCACCGCCAGCTACAGAGGAGCCTGGGAGAGCAGAGGACACAGTCCTTAGCAAATAGTGGCAGGGTTTGGACAACAGGGAAGATGAAGGCTGCCCTGAGGTGACTGGACCCCTGGTCTTCCCCTGCAGGCTGGCCACCATGTGGGCTGGTCAGTGCACGGCACACACACCCAGCCAGGTGCCATGGCCCCAGCCAAAGGCTGGCTGAGCGTCATGGCCTCACCCCTGGACCTTGCAGCAAGCCAGCAGTGCAGGACCGGGACAGACTGCCAGGCATCCACCAGACCCGACCCCGTGAGGCTTCCCTGCAGGCAGCTGGCACCTCCCACCCCTGTTGCCCCGTTCACTCCTGTCCAGCCTGAGCAGGCACACCCCTCTCCCTGGAAACAAAGGAGAGCGGGAAACGAGGTGTCATCTTACTGACTCTGTCAAGTCTGACAACATGCAATAGACGGTGAAGGTGAGGCCGCTGACTGGGTTGCTGGCATCTGTGGGAAGCATTTCAGTCCTGGGGGTTCAGTCATCTGAGCCCTAAACCGCATACTATGAAGCAAGAGTGTGGTAATCACTCGACGTGTTCTAGATTAGTGCACGGGAAGAGCTCCTGGGCCGTGCACTTAGCACGCACCTGCTACGCTGACGCACTAGCCTCATTTCTAGGGTCTCGGTTTACATCAATGTGGAGTCAAGGAAAATAGAGTTGGGCATGAGGACATTAACCCAAAACTAATGGGATGCCCAGCCTCCGGCTCCTGGAGACTGGATCTGTCACTCTGTAGGACACAAGCCAGAGGGAATGCGCTGATCAGAGGGAAGGAGGCGTGGGGGATGTGTGCTCAAAGAAGAAAGAGTGGCAGTCAAGAGCGAACATACACACTCACAACTCAGATCTGGGTGGCAGTGTGACCTCAGAGATGCCGAGGTGGGATTGTGGAGAGCAAGTTCATCTGCTCAGAGCCCAGGTCTGCTTTCACCCTGGGTGTGTTTCAGGGAAGATCCCAGACCACGCATCTGGGCTCCGCCTCTTTGGGCCTACCCCCTCCCTGCCCCCTGCCTCTGTGGGCCTCCCCCCCACCCCACTGCCTCTGCGAGCCTCCTTCATTTCTGCATGGCTCTTCCGTCTCTGGGGGCCTCCATCTGCCAGCCTCTGCTGGGACACAACTAGGACTAAGGGGGCAGTGGCTCCACACACCAGAGAAGCCTGGGGCTAAAGCTGTCACAGGTCCCCAACCGGCCACTGGAGGAGATGCGGTATGTGCCCCACAGTCTCCAGGAGTCCCTGGCAAGCCCCGGGGTGCCCATGTGGCTTCCTGCCCTTTCCCCGTCCCTGCTGGTGCCATGTGGGGTCACCTCTCCGTAAACTATTTGCAGGGAAATCCCTGTCTCGGGTGGGCTTCTTGGGGAGGGTACGCAGGAGCAGGGAAAGAGACCCCAAGTGGGGCTGGGGTCTCAGCATCTGGCAGCAGGTGTACAGGGGGCTGGGCCCACAGGGAACTGGATGGCGGCCGGCAGCCAGCACAGCCCCGGGCTGGGCCGGATTCTTCCCCAACCTGTGGCTGACTCAGGGCCTGGGGAGGGGCCTGAGCCCCCTCAGCTTGTCTGGCTTGTCGGCTTGCGTGGCTCCTCTGAGTCAGGCCAGGGTCCATGAAATACGTTTCCTTCCTGCTGTGCGGAGGCGGGCGGGCGACAGGAGTCGCTCCCCACAGGCTCCCTTATCAGCTCAGCCTTGGCATGGGGGCCAAGGTCTGGCCCATCTGGTGATAGGGAGAGCCCGGGGGAGGGAGAGAAGGTGTCTGCTGCACACCTGGGGCTCCGGCTGACACTCTGCCCCTGTAGGGACAGTAGAGAGGGGGATGAGATGGGAGAGCCGGGCAGGCAGAGGAGGGCTGTGGCTGTCACATCTGGGACCTCTAGGACTGTCAGACCCCTCGGGAGATGGTCTGCCCCCTCCACCCAGAGGGGGCTTTGTCACTGGTCACTCCACCCATAACAGTCCCCTCTGTTATCAGGCTGTTAATATTAATTAACTGTTGCTAAGCTTGACAGTGCAAAGGTGTGTCCCAGCCGGAGCTGGCTGGCTCCCAGGAGGGGGCTGAGAGAGAGGGGCTCTGGGCTGGGCTGGGTGAGGGGGGGCAGGCTGTGGCGAGCAGGCTGGTTCTGGGGGCCAGTCCTTGCTTTGGGAAGCGGATGAAGGGGAGACTCCAGCGCCTCCCCGGGAGGCTCGTGGAGAGGGTGGGACTCAGGTGGGAGGGCAGGAGAAGGTGGATCATTAACCAGCTGGGAGCTGTGGGGCTCAGCCCCATTGGTCCCTGACCAGTCAGGTCAGGCCCTCCCCAACGGGGACGCTGCCTTGCTGAGCACCCCCGGGTTAAGTGTATGTGCTGCCTGGACCGGCACTGTGTGTCCCCAGGAGCCAGCCCTCGGCTGTCCCCGTGGCCTGGCCCCTCTCCCCTAGACGCCTTCCCAGAGCCAGGATGGCGGAGGCCAGACTGAGGGGCTGGCTGCTATGGGCCCTGCTCCTGCACTCGGTGAGTCCCGGTGCCAGTGGTCACCCCTCCACTGCTGCCCGCAGAACTGTCGGGCAGGGGGCTGCTTGGCCACAGTGAGGAGGGCCTGACTCTGAGGGGCTGGTCTATGGATAGATGAGGGACCCCCAGGCGCCCCAAGAGAGGAGTGTGGGCGGGGGTCCTGGATGGCCCATAGCTCAGGGTCATAGGGTGAGGTGGACACGAGTGCTGGGGATGGGGGGTGCCTGTGTGCCTCCCATCCCTGGTGCCCGCGGATGTCCTGGCCTCAGGTGGCCAGTGGAGGGACGAAGGAGGGTCCCATCGTGGGATGCCTTTGGGGTGGGCTGGGGGTGCATGGGAATCACCCAATGAGGGTTGAACGCTAGGTGGGGAGGAGTTCCTGGGCTGTGGCACGTCTGGGGGGGGGGCGGCTGAAGGCTGCCAGCCCCAAGCAGGTGAGGGAAGGTCTGCACAGAATCTCCCAGAGGGGCCCTGGGCCCCCAGATGCAGCCTGCAGCCCCCCAACCTGTCGTGGCTGCCGTTTCTCAGCAGGACTAGGTGGCAGCCTCCAAGGGTGTCCCCGCCCCGCTCCGCCGTTCTCCCCACCTGTTTCCTCACCCTCCGGCATGACCTTGCTAAATGCAGGTCTGCCGGCCACCTCCCTCTCCTCAGTAACCCCATCACTTGGGACACAGGCCTGGCTTGTCCAGTCATCACGCCCCGAAAACTGCGGGAGCGCCCATCCCTCCCCAGGTCCCCGGGCTGTGCACCCCATGCCCGCCCCTGCCCTGAGGCCATCCGCTGCGAGTGGCGCTGGGCCCCATGGTGATGGCATCCCGCCGTAGGCCCGGGCCGAGCTGTACACACCCATCCACCGGTCTGGCTACTGCGCCTTCTACGACGAGTGTGGCAAGAACCCAGAGCTGTCCGGAGGCCTGGCTCCCCTGGCCAACGTGTCCTGCCTGTCCAACACACCTGCCCGCCTCCTGGCCGGCGAGCATCTGGCCCTCCTGCGGCGCATCTGCCCCCGCCTGTACGCTGGCCCCGACACCACCTACGCTTGCTGCTCCGCCAAGCAGCTGGTGTCCCTGGAGGCGAGCCTGGCGGTCACCAAGGCGCTCCTCGCACGCTGCCCCGCCTGCACCGACAACTTCGTGAGCCTGCACTGCCACAACACCTGCAGCCCCAACCAGAGCCTGTTCGTCAATGTGACGCGCGTGGCCCGGCGCGGGGACGGCCGGCCGCCGGCTGTAGTGGCCTACGAGGCCTTCTACCAGAGCAGCTTCGCCAGGCGGACCTACGACTCATGCAGCCGGGTGCGTGTCCCTGCGGCGGCCACGCTGGCTGTGGGCACCATGTGTGGCGTTTATGGCTCCGCCCTCTGCAACGCTCAGCGCTGGCTCAACTTCCAGGGGGACACAGGAAATGGCCTGGCCCCCCTGGACATCACCTTCTACCTCTTGGAGCCTGGTCAGACGCCGGGGAGTGGGGTGCAGCTTCTGAATGGGGAGGTGGCACCGTGCAACGAGTCCCAGGCGGACGGCGCAGCCGCCTGCTCCTGCCAAGACTGCGCCGCCTCGTGCCCCGCCATCGCCCGGCCCCAGGCCCTGGACGCCACCTTCTACATGGGCCGGATGGCAGGCGGGCTGGCCCTCGTCATCACCCTCTGTTCGGCCTTTGCTCTACTTACCGCCTTCCTGGTGGGGCCCCGCCTGGCCTCCCGCTGGGGCAAGGGCAAGATGCGGGACCCCACGGTGGGCACCAGCCTCTCCGACAAACTGAGCCTGTCCACGCATAGCCTCCTCAGCCGGTGCTTCCAGGGCTGGGGCACGTGGGTGGCCTCGTGGCCGCTGAGCATCCTGCTGGTGTCCATCGCCGTGGTGGTGGCCTTTTCAGGAGGCCTGGCCTTCATGGAGCTGACCACGGACCCCGTGGAGCTGTGGTCGGCCCCCAGCAGCCAGGCCCGGAGAGAGAAGGAGTTTCATGACCAGCATTTCGGCCCCTTCTTGCGGACCAACCAGGTGATCCTGACGGCACCCACACGGCCTGGCTCCAGCTACAACTCCCTGCTGCTGGGGCCCAAGAACTTCAGTGGGGTTCTGGCCCCCGACGTCCTGCTGGAGGTGCTGGAGCTGCAGGAGACGCTGCGACACCTGCAGGTGTGGTCACCCGAGGAGCAGCGCAATGTGTCGCTGCAGGACGTGTGCTTCGCGCCCCTCAACCCACACAACACCAGCCTCTCCGACTGTTGCGTCAACAGCCTCTTGCAGTATTTCCAGAACAATCGCACGCGCCTGCTGCTCACGGCCAACCAGACGCTGACCGGGCAGACCTCTCAAGTGGACTGGAGGGACCACTTTCTCTACTGCGCTAAGTGAGTCCTCGCCGGCTGGCCCTGGGGAGGGAGGGGGACTGCCAGGTCCCTGCAGCGGGGCTTGGCCCGGCCCCTGGGGTCCTGTGTGGCCCCGCGTCTCTGTCTCAGGGGCTGCAACACACCCTTCCTTTCCACACTCCTCCCTGCCACCCCCGCTGTGGCTCCCACTGGCTGGCGTGGGTTTGTGCGTGGCCATCATGGCCTCCCTGGTTCTGACCCGCTCAGACAGAGCAGTTGCCTCCTTGCTGTTCTTTCTTTGAGTGTGATGGAGCGATTTGATGTGTGTGTGTCCATGCAGGCCCCCAGCACCGCAGGGTCACCCAGCAGGGGCTGGGTGCCCCTGTGCAGGGTGCAGCCACACACCGTGGTAATCTTGGGGTCTGGTCCCCAGCTGCCTCCACTCTGCTGTGCTGCAAATGAGACAGCAGTGAGACTGCTGGGCCTTGGGGTTGAGAGTGAAGGCTCACCCGGGAGGGCAATGGGTGGGCGGGCAGTGGCCGAGGCTCCCTGAGATTATAGTGTGCAGAAGTCCACAATGCCTGGTCTGGGCCTGCTGACACTGTCACAAGAGACCGAATACCCCGGTTTGCTCTGGCCCAGGTAGAGGCTATATCTACTGACATCCACCACATGATGAGACGACAGTAACAAGCCCCATTACATGTCAACATGAATAGCATACTTTTATACAAAATAACTATTTTCCAAACAAGAAGAGTCAGTGATAAGAGTGACATTGTTTTACATCTTTACAGATCTCTTTGTTGTCTTGTTTAATGGGGGATAGCTGGCTTCTGGCTTCTGCGCGTGGCCTGCTGGCTGGGGCCGTAGTGAGAGTCTCTGACGTCACGCCCATGTGGCTGGACGAGGGGGGAGCGTCGTGAGAGCCTCCCCACATACTTGGCGGTTTTCTTTGATATACACCCAAACTCAGCATGTGGTTTTTCCTAAATGTTAGTTGCGATATGGACTCTGAAGGCACATCAGCAGACTGTCTCTATGCCTTATACCCGATGGCAAATGAAGGGGAAAAGGCGGAAAGCATCTTATATTATTATGAGATTGGTTTTGACCTTGCAGACCCTTGAAAGGGTGTCTAAGACTCCCGGGCCCTGACACCGCACTGAGAACCACTGGATTAGGTGAGGGACCCAGGGTTCCACCCCTCGGGCTGCTTCCCAGAACTGGTGTCTTGGTCCTGGCTGGCGCTCAGAACTGGCGAGTCAGGGAAGGAGCTCTGTCCCCAGGTCCAGTCCTTGTGTTGGCATTATTTTGATTTTGGATGTTCACAACATCTCTGGGGTGGTCTGATTATCTCCATTCCAGAGACAGGAAAACTGAGGGCCAGGGGTGTGGTGAGCTGCTCAAGGTCACATAGCAACCGGCATGCCCAGGATAGCTGGTGACCCACATGCTCACTCACAAAGACCACTTTGTCAGGGTACCCAACACGCACTTGCAGGAAGGCTCAGTAGAGACATGTCCAAGGGGTCTGGGCTAGTAATTTGTGCACAGAAAGGAAGATCTGGTCTCAGGGCCTGGGGGTTCCAGGCTGGCGGGGGGACAGGCTGAACACTGTGAGGCTGTCTTGTAGGAGTGGAACTTGTGCCAGATTCCCAGGGCTAAGTCCTGGTGACCCCCGGTAGTCCACGTGTGTGACACTCATGGACCTGCCTTGTCTGGGATGTGGTCTCGAGCCTGCAGAGTCAGCAGGTGTGAAGGGAGAGCTCACACAGCCCTGGTCACAGAGCTCTGCTCCACTCTGGGTCGGGCTGAGGGAAATTTTTTGGGGAAAAGTGGTTCTGACCATGGGTCAGGGGACAGTGCTGGCCGTCTGGGGCTGGCAATGGGCACGGGGCCAGGAAAGGTCCTTCCTTCTCCCCCCAGTGCCCCTCTCACCTTCAAGGACGGCACAGCCCTAGCCCTGAGCTGCATGGCTGACTACGGGGGCCCTGTCTTCCCTTTTCTTGCTGTGGGGGGCTACAGAGGTAAGCCGGGTGGCTCTGGGGAAGGCCAGCAAGGAGGCAATATGGGGCAGGGACGGTGGGTGGGAGGGTGGGAATACTGATGGGCTCTCACTGCCTGGGGTGGCCAGGCTTGTGGGGGGCTGGCTGGGGCCAAAGGACTGCTACCTTTTTCATCTTCTCCCAGCCTGCTCAGGCCCTCTGGTTCTGTGCCTGAGTTCACAGGCTTGCCCTTGGCTAAAAGAGGGAAGTGGGGTGGAGGAGTAAGACAATGACTTGGATATGGACGGTTGGGGAGGGACGAAGGGGTGCTGCTAGAGGCGGGGGGGCAGGGGTGAGGCTGGAAGGGGAAGGGGAGCAGGGGTGAGGCTGGAGTGGGGGAATGGAGCTGGAGTGAGCAGAGGTGAGGCCAGAGGGAGGGAGGTGAGCAGGGGTGAGGCTGGAGTGGGGAGGGGAGCAGGGGTGAGGAAGGAGGGTGGCTGAACATTTCTTATCCCAGGGAAAGACTACTCTGAGGCAGAGGCCCTGATCATGACCTTCTCCCTTAACAACTACGCCCCTCGGGACTCCCGGCTGGCACAGGCAAAGCTCTGGGAGGGGGCCTTCTTGGAGACGATGAGAGCTTTCCAGCAGCGGACAGCCGGCAGGTTCCAGGTCACATTCATGGCGGAGGTAGGCTTCAGGCTCCCTGCCTCTGGAGGGGCGGGCGACCCAGGTGGCTTTGGTGGGTCACCGTGTCCCCCTCCTGGACCCCCCCACCCCGGGCGACCCTGGGCCTGCAGCTGCCCACGAGGAAGACAGGACCCAGCGGCCTGGCTGGGCTCACGGAGCCTTCAGGTCAGCGGGGCTGGGGGGTGTGCATCCACAGCGCTCCCTGGAGGACGAGATCAATCGCACCACGGCCCAGGACCTGCCGGTCTTCGGGGTCAGCTACATTGTCATCTTCCTGTACATCTCCCTGGCCCTGGGCAGCTACTCCAGCTGGCGCCGGGTGGCGGTAAGGATCTGGAGGGGCCCAGTGGGGTGGGCTTGCCTGTCGGGGCATCCAGAACCTTCCACAGAGCAACCTGTAGACATCCCCACAGTGGCTCCCCAAGGAGTGATACTTCTGCTCAAAAGGCCTCATGATCGACTCCCATCCTCCTGGGGCAGGACCTGTGCTGGGGGATGCGGGAACGCAGAAACCCCCAGCACGCCTGCCCCAGGCCTGCCACCCTTCTCCAGCTCGGGGTGGGGGGCAGCTGAGGAGACTGAACCCCGCTCCATTGCAGGTGGATGCCAAGGCCACGCTGGGCCTGGGCGGGGTGGCCGTGGTGCTGGGAGCAGTCACGGCAGCCATGGGCTTCTTCTCGTACCTGGGCGTCCCCTCCTCCCTGGTGATCCTGCAGGTGGTGCCTTTCTTGGTGCTGGCCGTGGGTGCTGACAACATCTTTATCCTAGTGCTCGAGTACCAGGTGAGAGGGCGGGGCTCTCTTCTTCTCGCAGACCCAGCCCTGTACGGGTTTGGGCCTCTGGCGCACTCCTCTTCTGCACCAGCATTCGTGTCCACAGTCTGTGCAAAACGGAGCATCCTGTATCTTGCACACACGTGCGTTCCTACCACGTGTGCCTCCTTGCCCTGTGCTGAACGTCATGCGGCACTACTCGGCCTCCTCTGTAGCAGTCCACGGACATGCAATCCCCGTGGATTTAGCCTCTCCCACTGGTGCACTTTTAGGGACCCAGGGATGTATTGGAAGGAGTGTGCCGTGCATGGCCTGGAACACGCCAAGCACGTCTCCCGGCCAGACCCTGAGAAGCAGGGTGTTCGCAGGGTCTGCTCCTCACTGGGGCGGGGCCTTCCTGCCAGGGCTGTGCCCTCCCTGCTGGCCCTGGACGCTGTCCCTGGTGTCCCCACACAGAGGCTGCCGCGGAGGCCTGGAGAGCGGCGAGAGGACCACATCGGCCGCGCACTGGGCAGGGTGGCCCCCAGCATGCTGCTCTGCAGCCTGTCTGAGGCCATCTGCTTCTTTCTCGGTGAGGCTGGGCAGCCCCTCCCCACCGGGGTGGTGCCTGTGGGCGGCCCCTTCCCTCCACTGTGGCAGCAGATGCCACGCCCTGAGATTTACCCCTGAACCCCCAGGGGCCCTGACCCCCATGCCAGCGGTGAGGACCTTCGCCCTGACCTCCGGCTTGGCTGTCATCCTGGACTTTCTGCTGCAGGTGTCAGCCTTCGTGGCCCTGCTGTCCCTGGACAGTAGGCGGCAGGAGGTAGGGCTGGGGCAGGCCCTGGGACCCGCCCAGCAGAACCGGCTCACAGAGCGGGGCTGGGTGCAGGGACGGCATGTGGGGCTGTGCGGGCCACGCAGTCCCTAGGACCCCACGGAGAAGCAAGTTTGGTTTGATAACTTAGGGGAATAGGATCAAATCTGCAAGGTACAAAGGGCCAAGAAAAGCTAGAAGTGAGATGTTGAGAGGGACGGTGCAAAGTGTGGTGGTGTTTCATCACCGTGGAAAGTAAAAGTTGAGAACACAGCACGCTGGCATGTCCCCCCACCCTGCGCCCCTGCAGGCCTCCAGGATGGATGTGTGCTGCTGTGCTGGCGCTCGGGAGCTGCCCCCCCCAGGCCAAAGCGAGGGGCTCCTGCTGCGATTCTTCCGCAAGGTCTACGTCCCACTCCTGCTGCACCGGGTCACACGTGTGGTTGTGGTGAGTGGAGTGGGAGGGTCTGCCTGCCCGCAGGGACCTCGAGCTCGCCCGTGTGCGGGATGGTTGGGACGCCATCGGCCCAGCTCCAGAGTGCCCCCCTTGCCTCCCCGCCCCCCCACAGCTGCTGCTGTTCACGGGCCTGTTTGGAGCCGGGCTGTACCTCATGTGCCAGGCCAGTGTGGGACTGGATCAGGAGCTGGCCCTTCCCAAGGTGAGCTGTGCCCTGTGACCTCCGCTCGGTGGCTCAGGGTTCAGGGGGGACAGGGCACACCCCCGGGGGCCAGGTGTGGGCGGGGGGACCTGGTAGGCAATGTGGGGCTGTTCACGACGGGGACCTGGGAGAGCAGCTGAGCCGGTGTGTGGATGCACAGGGGCGGCGCCAGCCCCAAGGCTCCTGGGGGGCAGAAGCAGGCCATGGGGGGCTGGCCGTGTGGGGCGAGCATCCAGGCAGAGTGACTGACGGCTCACCTCATGCCTGCCCTGTGCTGGCACACCACCTCCTCGGGCCCGGGAGACACGGAAGGTCAGGGGCTCTGTGGAAGGTAAGACCTCCATGGCTGGAGGGGCCAGATGGCCTCGTGAGTGGAAGAGAGGCATGCGAAGGATCTGAGGAGGATGGCAATGAGGGTGACCGCACCAACTCCCCCTGCCCTACCCACCCTGGTACCCACCGTGTCCTCTCTGTCTCTGTGGACTGGACCCCTCTCAGGACCCCCCCCCCCCTTCAGTGCGTGTCCTTCTGTGTCTGGCTCCTTCCACTCGGTGTCAGGTTCTCCGGTGTCAGAGCGTCCTTTCCTGTCAAGGCCGACGATGCTCACACATTCATGCGTGCGCGCGTGTGCGCACACACACACACACACACACACACACACACACTCTGCATTGTCTTTACCCCTTGTCTCTGCACAAGGCTTCCTTCCTGTCTCAGCGTTTGTAATAAGGCTGCTGCAGACGCAGGTGCACAGAGATCTCTCTCCAAACCTGCATTCCATTCTTCCGGGTGTGTTCCCAGAGGGGGAACTGCTGGGCCACGTGATAACGCTAACTGTAATTTATTTTTAACTTTATTTATTTATTTTGAGAGAGAGAGAAAGAGCACGAGCAGGGGAGGGGCACAGAGAGAGGGAGACAGAATCCGAAGCAGGCTTCAGGCTCCGAGCTGTCAGCACAGCCTGACGAAGGGCTCAAACCCACCAACTGTGAGATCATGACCTGAGCTGAAGTCAGACACTTAACCGACTGAGCCACCCAGGCACCCCCACCCCCCCTTTTGATAGTACCATCCTGCCCGGTGTGAAGGGGCATCTCACTGAGGTTTTGATTTACATTTCCCAGATAATCAGTGATGCTGAGCATCTTTCCATATGTTTATTGGCTATTTGTGTGTCTTCTTTGGAGAAATGTGTGTTTAAGTCTTTTGTTCATTTTTTATCAGATTGGTTGTTTTTGTTTGTTTGTCTCTTTGCTCAGTTTTGGGAATTCTCTAGATATTCTGAGTATTTTTAATCAGATACATGATTGGCAAATGTCTTTTCCACTTCTGTTGGTTGCCTTTCTACTCTATCAGAGATGTCTTTTGATGAACAGAAGTTTTCAATTCTCACAGCACCTGGCTGGCCCAGTCGGAGTGTGCAACTCTTGATCTCGGGGTTGTGAGTTCAGGCCCTGTGCTGGGAGTAGCGATTACTTAAAAATAAAACCTTTTAAAAAACTTTTTTTAAGTTTTCATCAATTCCAATTTGCCTATTTTTCCATTTGTTACCCAGGCTTCTGGGGTCATTCAAGAAATAATCACCAAACTCAGTATCTGGAAGGTTTCCCCTGTGCTTTCCTCTCCGGGAGTTACAAATTCAGCCCTTAAGTGTTGGGTCCGTTGGAGTTAATTTTTGTGCATAGTTATGTATATTTTTGAAGGTCCAACTTCATTCTTTTGTGTGTAGACGTCCCGTGTCCCCAGCAGCAAGCGTTGAAGAGACTCCCCTTCCCCACAGAATGGTCTTGGCACCCTTGTCAGAGTCTATGTTGCCATACACGCAAGGGTTTACATCTGGGCTGTCTTCTGTCCCATCGGTCTGTGTGTCTGTCTTTATGCCAGCACCTCACTGCTTAGATTACTATGCTTTTGTGGTCAGTTTTGAGATCAGGAAATGTGAGTCCTCCAACTTTTATTCTTTTTAAAGATTATTTTGGCTCTTTGGAGTCCCTTATGAATTTTAAGATGAATTTTTCTATTTCTGTAAGAAATGTCATTGGGATCTTGATAGCATCACACTGAAGCTGGAGGCTCCTTGGTGACCTGGATAATATTCATCCTCCCAGCTCGTGGGCACAGGCATCTCCCCATTTATTTGTGTCTTAATTTCTTTCTGAGATATGGCATGGCTGTCAGCATGCGGGTCTTTCACACCCTCGGTAAAGTTAATCCCTAAGTATTTTATTCGCTTTATGCTCTTATAACTGCACTTCCCTTGGCTTCCTTTTTGGGTTCTTCATTGTTCATGTATAGAAATGAAACTGATTCTTGCGTGTTGATCTCGTAACTTGCCACTTTGCTGAATTTCTTTACCAGTTTTAAGGGGTTTTTTGGTGGAATGTTAGTTTTATATACATACCATCATGTCATCTATGAACAAAATTTTTCCTGTATTTCGCCTTCTCTCCAGCTCTGGAATTTGTTCCTGGTCTCTGTTTTATGTCTTCTATTTGTTGGTCTTTCCACTTTGTCCATACTTTCTTTTCTTGACTTTGTCCGTATCTTATTTTAGCTCTGTAAGCATTCCCAAGACAGATGTTTTAAAGTTTCTGTCTGATTCTGTCTGTTCTTTCTCAAGATCATCTGTTGATTAGTTTTTGTTCCTAGGTATGGGCCACACTTTGATTCTTTGTGTGTCTTGCGATTTTTGTTGTTGTTGAAAAACACACAGTTGAGTTGTATCATATGGTAACTCTGAAGATCAGATTCTCCTCCCTTCTCTAAGGTTTGCTTTTTTTTTTTTTTCCCAAATGTGACGTTGCTGTGTCTGTGTCTGGGAGATTAGCCTGTGGTATAAAATTAAAGTCTGATGAGCCTGTGCCTTTCCCTGGTAATGTGCGGTGACTTCGGTATTTGCGTTTGAATGTCCTATTCCTTAAATGGCTGGCTCCCCAAAGGAGAAAAAGGGGAAACATGAAGCGGAAAATAAGCCAGTCACTTGCCATTTAAATATCCTGGCAGTCGGGCCAGCTGGAGGCGGGGGAGACCACGGTACAGCCTGACTCTGCACCACCGAGATCAGAAGCTCAGTGACCGGCAATCAGAACGCAAATCCGCCATGTATAGAGTGTGGGGTCCTTATGTCCCACACTGGACTCCGCAAGCGGTATACAAACTGCCCCTGGGACACCTACATGTGCTGGGAGCTGAAGGTGTAGACACGAAGCACAGTTCACCATCCAGGCCTTTCCCTGGAAGCTGCGAGCCCTCAACTGCCCCCAGGGCTGCAGACCCCATCAGACGGGTTGTGCAGTTGTGTCTAGGTTGGGGGCGGGGGTGGACTCCTGGCTTCTCGTACTCCGTCTTCTCTTCCAGCGCTCAGAGGTTTTGGGAGAAAGGAACAGGCCATGCAGGTGCCTGACACACCGCCTGTCTCCACGTGCACACGCCTGTGGGCTGTGCTGGAAGGGAGATAATAGGAAGGGATCATGTTACATGTGCATGCATGTTTGTATGCCTGTCAGAGTGTATTCACGTGGGGCGGAGTATGTCGCTCTGTGTGTGTACTGGTGATTAGGATACGATGTGCACACGCACCTCTGTGAGCACGTCTCTATGAGCAGGTGCGCCCATGTGTGTACCTCCTGCACACACTTCTGTGAGTGTGTACGGACCTCTGTGAGCATGAGCTGGATCGCGCCCCTGGGTGTGCGGCAGACCTCCGTGAGCACCAGCTGGAGTGCGCCCCTGGGGTGAGTCTGGCCCCAGCCTCACTGGCCGTCCTCTGTTCCAGGACTCCTACCTGCTCGACTATTTCCTCTTTCTGAACCGCTACTTTGAGGTGGGGGCTCCAGTCTACTTCGTCACCACTGGAGGCTACAACTTCTCCAGCGAGGCGGGAATGAATGCCATTTGCTCGAGCGCAGGATGCGACAGCTTCTCCTTAACCCAGAAGATACAGTTCGCCACTGAGTTCCCCGACGAGTGAGTGGCCAGCTGCCCCCTCCTGACTCTCCGAGGAAGCCCAGTACCTTGGGGCCACCAGAAGAACTGCCCACCTGGTCCCCCTACCCCAGCCTCCTCTCCATGTGCCCTCAGGTCTTACCTGGCCATCCCTGCCTCTTCCTGGGTGGATGACTTCATTGACTGGCTGACCCCGTCCTCTTGCTGCCGCCTGTATGCCTTTGGTGCCAACAAAGACAAATTCTGCCCCTCGACCGTTAGTGAGTGCAGGGCCTCTGGGGGCTCAATGGCCTACCTAACACAGCTTGGGGAAACTGAGGCAAGAGAGGAGCAGACTGGCGAGGACCACTTGCAGGGTCGATTGGGGTGGGGGTGTGGGCTCAGAGCACACGTGTGGGTGACCACGCCCCACTGTGCAGGCGCCCCCTGAGTGGTGATCTCTGGGCACACCAACACTCGAGGGTGGTGGGTGGTGGAGGGCCAGGTTAGCATGTGGCTCTGGTCCCAGAGCAGATGCGATTGTAGGGGAAGTGGGGAGGCCCAAGGGGGTTGTTTCTTTGCCCTGCACATCTCTTCCTCACCTGCCTACAGCTGCCAGCAGTTTCCACAGCCCTGTCCTACAGAGACAAGGGCAGACCCCTCCAGACCACACGTGTCACATGGCTGTTGGGTGGTGGAAATATGTGGGGACCTTGGTGGGAATGGAGCCAGAGGGGGGGTGACGCCTCTGCCCAGAGCCCCCGCTCTCTTTGCAGACTCCCTGGCCTGCTTGAAGAGCTGTGTGAACTTCACTCTGGGCCCCGTCCGGCCATCAGTGGACCAGTTCCACAAATACCTGCCCTGGTTCCTGGAGGACCCACCCAACATCAAGTGTCCCAAAGGGTAAGCCTGGGGTGGGTGCTGGCGGGGGACGGTCCCCGAGTGTGGCCATGGCCTTGACAAAGCCTTTGCTCTGACTTTCTGGCAGTGGACTGGCAGCGTATAGCACCTCCGTGGATTTGGGACCTGGTAACCAAGTTTTAGGTAAGCGTGACCTCACCTGGCAGGGAAGACCAGAGTCAGCTGCTCCCAGGGCAGTGGCGGGGGGGGGGGGGCAGGTCCCTGCAAGCCCCGGGGAAGAGCCTCTCAGCCTCCAGTCTTCTCTCCTCCCTCCTCCATGGGGGCTTTGGCCTGCCCTGGCCCTGTCCTCAGAGGTCGTGTTACCCGGCTCCACGTTCTCAGACTTCACCCCTGTGTGCCCTGCTTTTTTCTCCCCCACGCCCTGCCCCAAATCCTCAGTCGGTGAGACATTCACGGACTCTCACCAGTTGGTGCCGCACCAAGCCACCCACACCTCTTCCTCACATGCACAAATCACGCCCAGAGGCAGTCACCTGGTTAAGCGAATGGCTATTGCACCTGCCCAGGGGTCACCCACAGCACAGCCCTGTCAGGTGAACTACTTGCAGGGTTTTGTCTCCCTTTCTGGATCTTCCCTCTAGGAAGACGCACATCGAAAAAGTAATTGAATTAATCTGAAACATCCGATGCATGTTTTGAAACCCCGGACAACAGCATCTGGGTTTATCCTGGTGTCTTTAGGCTGTGCCCATGGCAGTCAGGCCGGGCAGGCCTCCCACAGGGGTGCAACCCCCAAAGGCAGGGCCCCTCACTCACAAGTTAAGAATTCCATCCTGGTGGCTGCCCAGCCCCATCCCCCAAGTGTCCCTGGGGTTTGAGGGCGCCTGCAGTGACCTTGACCTTCCTTGGCCCCACGGGGGCGCAGCCTCGAGGTTCATGGCCTACCACAAGCCGCTGCGGAACTCACAGGATTACACGGAGGCCCTGCGGGCGGCACGCGCACTGGCGGCCAACATCACCGCCCACCTGCGGCAGGTGCCGGGCACCGACCCGGCCTTTGAGGTCTTCCCCTACACGTGAGGCCCGTGGCAGGGGTGGGAGGGTCCTCGGGGAGCCTGGAGCCTAAGCCGGAGGCGGGAAGTGGCGCGCCCCCGGCGGTGACAGCGCTCCGCTGCCCCGCCCACAGGATCACCAACGTGTTCTACGAGCAGTACCTGACGGTGGTCCCCGAAGGCCTCTTCATGCTTGCCATGTGCCTGCTGCCCACATTCGCCGTCTGCTGCCTGCTGCTGGGCATGGACCTGCGCTCCGGCCTCCTCAACCTGTTCTCCATCGTCATGATCCTTGTGGACACCGTGGGCTTCATGGCCCTGTGGGGCATCAGCTACAACGCTGTGTCCCTCATCAACCTGGTCACGGTAATGTGCCACGCCGGACACTCTGCTTCCTTCCAGAGACCCCACGCCCCGGCCCTCGCATGCCTAACGCCCCTCTCTGCCCCCAGGCAGTGGGCATCTCCGTGGAGTTTGTGTCCCACATCACCCGCGCCTTTGCCATCAGCACCCGGCTCACCCGGCTGGAGAGGGCCAAGGAGGCCACAACCTTCATGGGCAGCGCGGTGAGTGGGCCGGCCACCCCCCTGCAGTTCCCGTCCCCACCCACTCTGTGCCCCCGTCTCACGGGGCCTGTGACCCCCAGGTGTTTGCGGGCGTGGCCATGACCAACCTGCCGGGCATCCTCGTCCTGGGCCTGGCCAAGGCGCAGCTCATCCAGATCTTCTTCTTCCGCCTCAACCTCCTCATCACCCTGCTGGGCCTGTTGCACGGCCTGGTCTTCCTGCCAGTCGTCCTCAGCTTCGTGGGTGAGTGCCCAGAGGCCTTCCCGCACCTGCTGGCCTGCAGCACAGCAGGGCCCCTCCCCCACCCACTCCCAGCAGTCCCAACCCAGGGGGCCCTCCCCCACTCCCACTCCCAGCAGTCCCAACCCAGGGGGCCCTCCCCCACTCCCACTCCCAGCAGTCCCAACCCAGGGGGCCCTCCCCCACCCCCGCACCATCTTCTGCCCAGCACGTGGCCTCCCTGATCTTGGGCCTCTGGGGCTGTTCCTCTGCAGGGCCCGATGTCAATGTGGCTCTAGTGCTGGAGCAGAAGATGGAAGAAGCTGCCAGGGCCAGGGTGGCCTCCTGCCCGACCCACCAGGCCCCGACATCCACAGCCAGCAGCACCTACATCAACCATGGCTTTGAACATCCTGCCAAGAGCATGGGTGGTGCTGTCGGTTCTCTGTCCCGCGGTGGGCAGGAGTTCTGAGGAGGCTGGAGCTCCTGTCCTGGCTCACCAGCCCTGACCCCTGGGGCTGTGCAGCTTCCCTAATGGGGGTCCCTTCACCCGTCCTCCCACTCAGGGCCTAGGAGAGGCAGTGGCCATGGGAGTGCCTGAGGCGGGTGGTTGGTCTCTGGCCACCAGGTGGGACCCAGGAGGACAAGATTAGGATGAAGGAGGCATGTGGCAGCATGGGTGTGGTCTGTTCCTGTCTCTTGAAGTTGACGTATGTCTTCCCGGAGCAGGTTTTTACACTCTAATTCCGTGTCTATATGTGAACAGAGATAGAGTATCATTCCACGTTTAAATGTCTTCCGTAAATGACTTGACACATCCCTTCACTAGCTTCCCCCATGCCCCATGCATTTTGCATTTATTCACGTTGGTCCCTGTGGGCCAGTCACTGCGACTGCCCTGGATTATTCCATTGCATGAATGAGCACGATTGCTTTATTTTTAAAGGTTTCATTTCTAATCCCTCCACCCACTGTGGGGCTCGAACTCACAACCCTGAGATCAAGAGTCAGGTGCTCCATCAACTGAGCCGGCCTGGCCCCACGAACACCATGATTCTATCTGTTCCCTGCTGGTGGGCAGATTGGTCCCAGTTGTTTTCCAGTACAGCGCCAATCACTTCTGTGGAATCTCCAAATCCCCAAATCTCTGAAAACTGCGTTTGCTTTTTTTCTCTTGTACATTTGGGACAATCTCATTGGACCAGATGAGAGGTGTTTATTTACACCTTTACGACTGGGGTCCTTACGCCCTTTGTCTCCTTGATGTGAGCGGTCAGATATTTTGGCACGTTTGTGACTTTGTGTGCTGTGTGCGGCCCCGGGCCCTGATGGGGGGTAATATCTAAGGCAGTGTAAGCATCAAATTACTTTCCTAAAAACCTTCTAAATTCTGAAATTCATCACACCAAGGGGATCTCAGGTGCAGAAGATGAAACTCTGTGAGGCTGAGCAGGCATTGATGTGTCTGTAGGTGTGGGAGAGCTGCCTGGAGGCAGTGTCGCCGAGGGACTGCAGGGGACCCACAGCTGCCTCTGGAAAGCGCTGCCCTATTCACACCCCACCCGCCGGCCTTGGTGAGGGGCCTCCCTCCCCGTACCAACAACACTGTATGTCCACTTGCTCTTTGGGGGAAAGGGTAGCATTGTGGGTGATAATCATTTTTAAATACATTTTTCAAAAGAAACCTTTTTACAATTTTAGAATAGTTTTAGATTTACAGGAAAATTACAAAGATAGTACAGAAAGTTCCTGCATACTTCACGTCCAGTTTACCCTATCAATATATTAGTATGGTACATTTGTCAATATACAATTAATAAACCAGTATTGATAATTACTACTAAAGTCTATACTTTTATTTAGATTTCCTTAGTTTTTATCTAGTGTCCCTTTTTCTGTTCCAGGATCCTGTCCAGGAGAGCATGTGACATTTAGTTGTTACGTCTCCTTAGGCTCTTGGCTGTGACAGTTTGTTAGACTTGTTTTTGATGACCTTGACGGTTTCGAGGAGGACTGGTTGGGCATTTTGTAGAGTGTCTATCCCTCTAACGGGATTTGTCTGGTGTTTTTCTCCCGATTAGACCAAGGTTATGGGTTTTTGGCAGGGAGACCTCAGAGGTGCAGCACCCTTCTCGGCACACGTAAGGGGTGCACACTGTCCCCATGACTTCCCACCATTGGCATTGAGTCTCCTCATCTGGCCAAGGTCATGTCTGCCTGGCATCTCTTCCACAGTTATCCTTTGCCCCTGTCTACACTGTCCGTGCTGTGCATCTTGGAGGGAAGTCACTCTGCACAGCCTACACTTAGGGAGTGGGGAGTTACGTCCCACCTTCTGGAGGGTGGAGTATTTACATAAATTTGGAACTCTTCTTAACAGAAAGATTGTCTATTCTCCTGCATCTATTTATTTGTTATGACATATACAGTATGGACTCGTGGATATTCATTTTTGTGCTTTGCGTTCTAATATGGCACTACTTTATTTTCTTGCTCAGATCGCTCCAGCTTGGGCTATCGGGAGCTTTTTTTTTTTTTTAAGATTTATTTATTTATTTGAGAGAGATAGAGACAGCGAGAGCAGGGAAGGGGCACGCAGAGAGGGAGAGAGGATCCCAAGCAGGCTCTGTGCTGCCAGTGCAGATCCTGATGCGGCGCTCGAACCCACAAAACTCTGAGATCATGACCGGAGCCAAAACCAAGAATTGGACGCTTTACCAACTGAGCCCCCCAGGCGCCCCCCCCCCCCAGGGGGCTCCTTCTGTTGGCTCCTGTCCCTTGTCACACCCCCAGCATGGAGGGTTTTCCCATTTTGAGCACTTACCTTGCTTTCTGGCACTACGAGTTGGTCCAGGCTCAGCTTGTATATTTTCTGCCCCGGTCCTAGAATCAGTCATTTCTCCAAGGAGCCCTGGCCCTTCTACTGGAGATGGGATTAGAACCCAGGATCTGGTGTTCCATGTGTGCTTTGCTGCTGGGGCATTGTTGCTGTTGGGCTCTCTCAGCTGAGACAACAAGGAAATATACGTGTGTGTGAACCCACACATATATGTACACATTTCTTGAAAAAAGTTTTTTTTAATGTTTTTTGTTTTTTTTTTAAATTTTTTTTTCAACATTTATTTTTTTATTTTTGGGACAGAGAGAGACAGAGCATGAACGGGGGAGGGGCAGAGAGAGAGGGAGACACAGAATCGGAAACAGGCTCCAGGCTCTGAGCCATCAGCCCAGAGCCCGACGCGGGGCTCGAACTCACGAACCGCGAGATCGTGACCTGGCTGAAGTCGGACGCTTAACTGACTGCGCCACCCAGGCGCCCCTAATGTTTATTTTTGAGAGAGAGAGTGAGTGAGTGTATGAGCGGGGCAGGGGCAGAGAGAGAGGGAGACACAGAATCCGAAGCAGGCTCCAGGCTCTGAGCTGTCAGCACAGAGCCCGACGCTCGGCTCTAACCCACGAATGGTAAGATCATGCATGACCTGAGCCAAAGTTGGACACTTAAGCGACTGAGCCCCCCAGGCGCCCCATATGTACACATTTCTAGAAATATTCCTATACGTAGCCATCTATAGCTGTGTTAAGCTAAATTGGAGTTCCTGCCGATGCCTCCAGGGGGAATTCATCACCTCAGGAATACTTCTAGACTTCTCCCTTGCTTCTCTGTAACCTCTCCTGCCAACAGCAAGAAGCCTGGCTTTACCCCCAACTCGATCTGCCTAATTGTTGCCTTCCACTGTATATGCTTAGTGTTTTCAGAGATGACAGCCCACACTGCCATGGCAAACAGCTGTAGAGCGAAGCAGCCCTTTTTCATTCCTTTTGCCCTTTGTCTTAGACTCCATTCATTTCCAAAGTCACTTAGGTCAGCGTGTTTTCCTACCATCCTCCTCACTGCTTCTTACATTTGTAACACAGTTCGATTGTTTTGTCACGTTCTGCATTCCAGTCTGGTGTTACAAAACCATGCATATAAAAGATCCATTCAAAGTGCAGGACATACCACGGGTATGGATATTGTTTCAGATTCCATATTACCACTGTTGAGAAACTACCACCTGTTCAATTTTGGTTTAAAAAAATACTTTTATTTGAAAAGACAATTAAAATATTCCTCTCATTTCCAATTACAATCTGTGTGAGACTGGTTTCTTCGTATTTTTTCAATCAAAACAACATATTGCAATTCAGTGCATGCAAAAGATGTGAGAATCTTGGTGTCTTCAATTAAGCCAGACATTAAAGAGATTTGCAGAAATGTAAAACTATGCTATGCTTCTCGCTACACTTCATTGCTTTGAAGAACATTATTTCCTCACAAAAATGTTAACATGTGGGGGTGCCTGGGGGGCTTAGCCCGTTAAAAGTCCAACTCATTTGATTTTAGCTCAGGTCATGATCTCGTGGTCATGTGATCAAGCCCCCAGTTGGGCTCTGCGCTGAGCATGGAGCCTGCTTAAGATTATCTCTCTCCCTCTCTCCCTTTCCCTCCCCTGCTTGAGCTCTCTCTCTCTCTCTCTCTCTCTCAAAAATAAACATTAGGAAAATGATAACACACTATGGTAACTATAAGCACAACCCACATCAAAGGTCTTTGGAGTCTTCAATAAATGTTTAATTTTTTAAGTTTATTTTGAGAGGGGGGGGGATCCCAAAAGTTTAAAAGTTTATTTTGAGAGAGAGTCCTCGCTGTCAGTGTGGGCTCTCACAAACCGTGAGATCATGACCTGAGCTGAAATCCAGTGGTATGCTTAACCGACTGAGCCACCCAGGTTCCCCTGGAGTGTAAATGACTCAAAGAGGTTTCAGGACCATTGCCCTAGGGTGATTTATCTGGTTCTGGTTCTGACTTTATTTACAATTAATTGGAGCCCGTTGACTCTGAAGATAGGTGTTCATTTGTAGACCTTAGTCCAGTTGTCATGGAAATCATTTGTATCCAGTAGAAAAGGTAACTTACGGTTTTATTATTTTGCGGGACACCGGCCAGCTTTGTACCCATCCTAACGATCTTACTCGGTTTCCTCGAAATGTTTATGAATACCCGCTTCCTGCCAATACTCTTGGGACCGGCTTTACCATATTACTGGTTACTCGGTTAACCCGATAGTCCTCTGGCGTATGTTTATCGGGTACCTGAATGAGGATTATAGTGACAGACACTGAGGACACGATGCACGCCGCGCGTGTTCACAGATTCTGCCACACTCGCGTCCACACGTCGCGCTCGCTCGGCCTGCACGTCACTGGGAGCCTGACACACCGCCAGCCCCATCCAGGCGGACCCGCCAGCTTCCCGGCTGGCAAAGGGCGGCGCCCCGCCCACCTCGTGACGACACAGGGGATCACGTGACGCTGCCCAAACAGAACTTCTTCCGCCCGCTTGCAACATGGCTGCCGGGCGCTCTCGGTCCCGCCGCCCCGGGCCTTCCCGCGCCTAGCAGCCACTTCGGGGCCCAAGACCGCCCCTTGGCGGGGCCGCCCGGGAGAGCCGGCCGGGAGGCGGGGCGGGGCCCTCGGCGGGGACGCTCCGCTGCTGCCCGACCCGGCCCGGCCGCGGGGGGCTGGAGCGAGCGCGGACCGGAAGTCGCGCCGGGCGGCGGAGCCGTTAGCGCAGCGTGCCGGAAGTGGCCGTGGGCCGGCGTCCGGGCCGCGCCCGCAGTGAGCAGAGTCCCTCCGGCCGGCGACGCCATGGAGCCCGGAGCGGCCGAGCTGTACGACCAGGCCCTGCTGGGCATCCTGCAGCACGTGGGCAACGTCCAGGACTTCCTGCGAGTGCTCTTCGGCTTCCTCTACCGCAAGACCGACTTCTACCGCCTGCTGCGCCATCCGTCCGACCGAATGGGCTTCCCTCCTGGGGCGGCGCAGGCCCTGGTCTTGCAGGTAACGCGCGGCGGGCGGCTCGGGCCCGGGGCCGGGTGGGGGTGGGGGCGGCGGAGCCCGGCCTCAGTTTCTCCTCGGGCGCCCCCCACCCCGGACCAGCCTCCCGCGGCCGCGCCTGCGAGTAAGCCGAGGCGCCGTTCGGGTGTCGAGTTACCGTCCTGCGGGAGCGGGCCTGGCTCGGCGTTCGGGGCGCTTGGAGGTGCCAGGACGGCCCGGCAGGGAGGGGGGCCGAGCGGGACGCCCCGGGGACACCTGTGCGCCCCACAGGCACGACGCGTGGAGGCGGGAGGGGGGCCGCGGAGTCGGCGGTTCGAGGCCGTGTTCGCCGTCCTCCTCTCACGTGGGGGCGAACTCGCTGAGCGCTGGACGGGCGTCGAAGTCGACCGGGTGCCCAGGAGCGTCCCCGTAGTAAGCAGGTGCTACACCGCAGTTGCCGCAGGCATTGGAGGCGCACAGTCCGAGTGCACGGCTCCGAGTCTCCTGCGACGTCTTCCTTCCTGTTGGGGAGACAGAGCACAGACAGGGACAGAACTGTGTGAGGCCGGTTGTGTGACAGAGCCCATTGCCGGGAAGGGGTCAGAGACGTGGTGTGGAAATCAGGAAAAAGGTCTTGTAGGGGAGGTGGAGTTTTTGACGGGATTGGAAGCAGGTCTTCAGCCAAGCGTTGAGCCTGGGTAGATGGAAATGCTGGTAATAGCTCCCTGCACTTTACAGATTGTGTACAGCCTGAGCGAGTGGTCAGGCCGTTAGTTTCTCGGTGGAGTTTCCAGTGGTCAGGCCGTGACTTTCTTGGTGCTCCTGTGGAGAAGCGAAAGCTTAGGGTGTTTGAGTGACTACTGAAGATGAATCGGCGGTGTTGGTACTCTGGGTCGGAACTGAGGCTGTTTCTCGTGCCTTCGGTGGCTGAGTGTCATCTGGGTGATCAGAGGACCGTCAGAGATGGTTTCTGGCAGACTCCTAATGGTAGCTTATCACTTTCATGCAAGCCCCAGGGAAACAGGGTTGAATTTTATGTGAGATGAGGGTGCCACTTCGGCAAGGTTAGGTGATTGGATGGAACTTATCGTAGAGCTGGAACTCGGAACTTCATCTTTATGGGTCCAGATCTTAACATAGTAGAGCGGGAAGACTGTTGTTTGGGGTGACAGTAGCTTGCAGAAAAGATGTGGAGGAGAAAGGAACACTTACTGAGCAGCGGGTATGTACTGGTTAGCGTGCTGGGTGTTAACCTTGTTTAGTACCAATATGCTGAAAGGTGGGTCTTTGCCCTTGTCTCACACACGAATGGGCAGAGGGAATTCATTTTTCTAGTAACAGGGATGAAGTATGTCCGTACCTGGTGAGCAGTGTAAGGAAGAGGAGGTGGGGAGGGAGGAGTCACAGATGACCCGTGGTTTCAAACTTGGAATAATCATGCACTGATTGAACTGTCCCCTGAGTTTAGGGGGAAAAGCTTAGTTTCAGACAAGTTAGGATTGAGATTGCAGACAGGAGTCCCTGCTGGCAGGCTCTGGAACCACGGAATGGAGGAACCAGAGTGGTTTGAGGGGAAGAGAAGAGCCGAAGGTGGAGGGCAGCATTTTGAGGGGTGTCTCCAGTGAAGAGATGGGAGAAGCAGGAGGCTGCCTGAACAGCAGTAAGGGAGGGGAGGAAGTGGGCAGGGCAGTACCCAGGGGACACTTCCTAGTGATGGTTAAGAGGAGCGGTGTTTCTGCAGTTTGTTCCCAGCAGTCAGCAATGCCTGAGGGACTCTGAAGAAGCAGATGTTCCCAGGGCATTTTGTTGGGTGGGTGGGGGTGAATCCTGGGGGGACTGTTCTGGCCACAGAGGCATTTGGCAGGAGACTCGTGAGTTCAGTGTTGGACGGGAGTTCCATTGTGGGTGGGACATTAAGATGCCGAGTCCCACTGAGTAACTTGCTGTGGCACGGTGTTCCTTCCTGGTGTTGTGTCCTTCTGACCCCCCATCCCTGCTCATTTGCCTCTTAGGGGTTTTCTTCCCTGCACCTGACTTGATGGCAAGAGACCCCTTCCTGAGGTGGGCAAGAGACCCACCTCAGGTGGGTGGTTGGAGTCTGTCCTGAACATAGGCAAGCAGGGCTCGGATGGGAGTGCTGGGGTGCTCCATTCTGGAACTTGAAAGTGTCCTGATATATTGAGGTTGGACTGTTGGTGTGATGCATGATTCTTTCTCCTAATTCTAAGGGCTTGGCCAGCCTGGGTGCAGAGCTTGAGGGACGACCTTCAGCAGGAAAGATGCACGTGCAAGTTGTATTCCTTGCCGTGATATTTTAGTGTATTTTTTGTTTGTTTGTTTATTTACTTAGCATGCGTGTGAGAGGGAGAGAGGGAGAGAATCCCAAGCGGACTCTGCGCTGTCAGCACAGAGCCCTATGTGGGGCTCCATCCCACGAACCCTGAGGTCATGACCTGAGCCAAGATCAAGAGTCGGACACTCAACTGACTGAGCCACCCAGATGTCCCTTTTATGTGTTTTTTTTTTTTTTTCAACGTTTATTTATTTTTGGGACAGAGAGAGACAGAGCATGAACGGGGGAGGGGCAGAGAGAGAGGGAGACACAGAATCGGAAACAGGCTCCAGGCTCTGAGCCATCAGCCCAGAGCCTGACGCGGGGCTCGAACTC
Source organism: Lynx rufus (assembly GCF_022079265.1). Taxonomy (NCBI): domain Eukaryota; kingdom Metazoa; phylum Chordata; class Mammalia; order Carnivora; family Felidae; genus Lynx; species Lynx rufus. The sequence continues at coordinate 61,622,836 of NW_025814856.1, read as the reverse complement.
CCGGACCGTGAGATCGTGACCTGGCTGAAGTCGGACGCTTAACCGACTGCGCCACCCAGGCGCCCCTCTTTTATGTGTTTTAAGAACAAAATAGTTTACAGTGACACTTCATTCATTTGATACTTTTTGCTTTTCTTGGGTCCAGTTTGAGAAGCCTGCTTAGTAGAAGGTCTCTTGCCCCAGAATCAGGAGAGCCTCCCCACTTGTCCTCACCAGACCTGCTGGGAGGGTCGTCTCCTCTCTGTCAGTAGAGAAGTGGATTGGAGGTCACAGACCTCTCCTCCAGCTCCACGGTGCTGTGGTAGTACAGCAGGCGCCTGGGTCTGTAACGACCGGAGCCAAGGACAGGGGAGGTGGGTGGCAGGTTAGAGGAGGTAGGGGGCTGAGTCAGCAGAGGTGGTGGATGCAGCGAGGAGTACCAGGCCCAGGGGCCGGGGAGGTCCCGGGGGGTGAGGAGACAGAGTCCTTGCTGTTCCTTTTTTTTGTGAAGTTAGGATGAGGGTCTCGGGTGTCCAGGGCTGTATGGCTGTGAGGGTGAAGTCAGGTGTTGCAAGCACGGGTGTGAAATGTTGTCGGGCTCAGGTTCTCTGAAGGAGTAGAAATGGGTCTGGAATTGTTGCCTTGTTTCAGCTTTAGGGTTTTGCTTCTTTCTGCCGACGTGGCCTTTTGACGTCAGTGTTCTTGTAATATTTTTATTTTCCTCTTTCACCTGCAGGACTCAGACAAGACACTTACCTCCTCTGAGCTTAGTGTTTCCTCATGTTGGAAATGTCAGTGCTGTCTTCCTCACAGCATCTTCGGGAAGGTTTTGGGGAATCCAAAAGCATTTGGCATAGTTCAGTAGTTAGTTAGAGACCTTTTGTTTTGTCTTCCTGCTCAGCACATGGGACGTGGAACATGATTATTTAACGTATGTCTGCATTCCTGTCCTTTGGAAAGGGACTCCGACCTGCTTCTGACCATTCTTCAAGAGCAGTTTTAGGTTCAAGGCAAATTGAAGGGGAAAGTACAGAGGTTTCCCATGTACCTCCTGTCCCCTCAGCCTCCCCCATTACCTGCACCCCCACCAGATGGTGCCTGTGGTACAGTCGATGCACCTGTGTTTCGTGTCAGACTACCCAAACCATAGTTGGCTTTAGGGTTCAGTCTTAGTGATGTCATTTTATGAGGTAAGGACAAGTGTTTAACTGGTGTCTGTCACACAGAGTATTTTTCATGCCGGGAAAATCTGCCATGTTCCACTCATTCCTCCCTCCTGCCCCGTTCGTGGCAACCACTGAACTTTTTAGTGTCCCGTGGTTTTGTCTTTTCCAGAATGTCATAGAGTTGGAATCCTACAGAACATGTATGGGCTTTTTTGATTGGTATCTTTCACTTGGTGATATGATTTAAGTTTCCTTCTCATCTCTTTACGGCTCCATAGCTCATTTCTTCCTAGTGCTGAGTAATACTCCACTGTCTGGACAGACCGCCATGTGGTATCCATTCACCTGAGGGACATTCTGGTTGCTCCCAGGTCGTGGCAGCTACGACTGAGGCTTCTGTGTGAACCTGTGGGGAGCAGGGCTGCTAGCTGGGCCCCTCCAACCTCTCAGGGAGGCTCTCCCAGTCTTCCCGCCTCCAGTTGCCAGAGGAGCAACCCCCCCCCCCCATGGCCCCACCCCTCGGAGCTCTGGTCTTGCCCCTTGTAGCCCCCAGGGTAACACGTGCCTTTTCTTCAAGGTCTACCCGAGCCTCTTCCTTCCAAGGAACTTCCTAGATTTCCGGGACCTGCAGCGAGCATCTGTGCGCCCACGGCGAGGTACCGCAGCGGTTCCTCACGGTCTCTCCCGGTGGCGCTGTCGTGGACGGGTCTGTGCTAGCCATGTTGGAAGTTGTGTGCGCCCTTGAAAGGTGCATACGAAATGCCATGTTTCTTGTGTGCTCTTCGGGTGGAGAGTCCCAGCGCTTGTGTGGGTGTGACTGTCCCAGAAAAGAGTAGGGGCTGGTCCTCATACCAGAATGTTGAGTTCGTAGAGGGTAGGAGCTGTTACTTGGATTTTTTGTGTTCCTTGTTCGTTGTAGACACGGCGTGGTTATCTGGGGGATGAAATTCCCACGTTTTTTAAGAGCCACACCCCTTCCACCTGTGCATTGTGGGAAGACGGCAGCTGTCTGGTGACTCTGCTGTACTGAGTGGGTTCAACTTGATTTCCTGTCTTCTCGAGTCTGAATTGTTGGCGTCTTTACAGCTCTTGCTACCAGGACGGTGTCTTCTTCCCGTGGCAAGCAGGTCTCACCGGGGGCTGTAAAAAGAACTAAGGACAGGTGAGACCATTTAGTTACATGTCCTTTAGACCCAGAAGTTGGCCAGTGGGCGCATAGGTGCCATGAGCGTTGGCTTACCTGGTTTCCCTTCTGCGCATTTGGAACGCCTGTTAGAGATTCCTTCACGGCAGCTCCTGGTGAAGTTGAAGTGCGTTTGCGTTTTGCCAGGGGGAGCACGTCTGTGGTCTACTAGTTTTCCATTCTCTACTTACCACGTTTGACCACCTATGCATGGCATGTGTGGCCCAGTACCGGTCGGGAAACTCACGGCCAGTTTGCTGTTCGATTGTAGGTGTTCACAGCCTTTGAGCACATGGCGCGCCAGGATGACGAGAAGAGGAGGAAGGAGCTGGAGGAGAAGGCCAGGAGGAAGGAGGTGGAGGAGGCCGCGGTGGCCGCAGCCGAGCAGGAGCCAGTGCCGGCCGCGGGGCAGGAGGTGGAGGTCGGCCCCAGCACAGACCCCGGGCCTCCAGGACCACCGGGACCCCGGGACGCTGAGCCGGCGGTGGCCCCCAGCTCGGTGGAGGCAGAGCCTGCGGGAGCATGTGCAGGTGCCACGGAGGCTGCGAAAGGGCCACCAGCCCTTCCCAGGTAAGAATTCCTCCTTTGCGGTTTCTTTCTTGCTCGACATCCGGTGGGTGGCGTGGTCGTCCCTGGTTCCTGCTTGGTACCACACCGACTCTCCACGTTTAGGTCCCAAGCTACGGTGCGTCCCAGTAGTGTGCCCATGTGGGGCAGGAGGCCAATCTGCTTCTGTCCTCATCCTCTTGTCCTCCCCATAAGGCAGGGCCGTGATCCACCCCACTTGTGCAGCCAGTTGAGAGCTAGAGCCGGAATGAGAGCACCGGGCTCCCAGATTCAACCCGCCTGTGTGGAGGCTGTGTCTTGGTGCCGTGGGGACATGTGCCCACTGTGTACCTGGAGTCCCCTGGGAGATGGCCATGTCATGAGTGGGGTGGTTGGCAAGTAGCCAACCTGTGTGTCAGCTTTCTCCCCTGTGGAGCAGAGGTGATAATGCAGCACCTGCCTCGAAGTCCTCTGTGACTGTCACTTGAGCCTGGGGTCTTGCAGCCTGTGTGTGGCCATGCTGGAATCCCCCCCCGCGCCTGGGGCCATACTCTCCTCCCTTTCCAGAGGCTCTATTTCCTGGTGCTGAGCAGGGCTACACCGTGTGAAGATCTGGCACCTCCTTGTGTGCAAGCGAGGTGGTGGCAACGGCTGCTTCTGGCCTCCTCTCTTCTAGCACAGTCCGCTCTCCACCTCTGTCCCTTCTCCCCCGTAACTGCTCCATGCTCTTCCCTCTCGTCGCACTCTCTGATGCAAGTGAGAGGGTCTGTGAATGGAGCTCTTCGGTAACGGTGACAAGCAAAGCAGACAGCCTGCGGCGACACAAAATGTAGGGTAGGGAGGGTTCGTTCCATGAGATTAGGTGGGTGAGACTACGGGGTCATGACAGCCGTACTAGGTAGTGGGGCTCACGGTCAGCAGTTGTCGGGGCAAGCCTGTTGATGAAGACAAGCAGTTCTTGCAGGTGGATCTTGGGTCAGAAAGGGGCAAGATGGGGGGCGCCTGGGTGGCTCAGTCGGTTAAGCATCTGACTTCAGCTCAGGTCATGGTCTTGCGGTTTGTGGGTTCGAGCCCTGCGTTGGGCTCTGTGCTGACAGCTCGGAGCCTGGAGCCTGCTTCGGATTCTGTGTCTCCTCCTCTCTCTGCCCCTCCCATGCTCGTGCTCTATTTCTGACGGTCTCTCAATAATAAACATTTAAAAAATTAAAAAAAAAAGAAAAGGGGGCAAAATGGGGCCTGGGGCCTGGAAGTGGAGGGGTCTTGGCAGAGAGTCACCAGGTCTGGCCGTTTCCTCCCTCCTCTAACGTTTCCTGTAGTGCAAATCTGCTGGAGATGAATTCCGTCAGCTTTTATTGGTTTGCACATGTCTTTCTTTGATGCCGATTTCTGAGAATACTTCTGTGGTCTGTAGAATTCCAGATAACTTTTTTTCTTCAGTGTTTTAAAGAATGTCGTTTCATTATTTTGTTGTCTTGTGATGAGAAGTGAGTGAGTATTCTCTGTTCCCCTTGGTGGGTCCCCTCTCCCAGGTGCTTTTAAGATATTTATCACTAGTTTCAGGATCTGATTACAACCTTCTGCGGTGTGGTGTTCTCCGTGTTTGTACCCTGGGGGTTTCTCAGCTGCCTTCTGCCTCTGTTGCATTTACACCCTTCTAAGATCCTTAGTGCCTCCTTTGGAACAGTGTCTAACTCCGTCTTCACATTTACTCGTTTCTCCTTTTTAGTGTCTAACCTTCAGTTAAATTCATCAGCACGCTTTTTATTTTCCAGCTCTCCAAATTCCTATTCATTCTTTTTTATGGCCTCGATCTCTCTTCATTGTTTTTCTCTAAACACATTCCATATCTCATAAACATGATAGCTGTGTAAAGCCTTTATCTGCCAATTCCATCATCTCTGATTTCTCGGTTTGTTATTGGCTGTTTGCTATTGCTTTCTCCTGATTTGGGATTACATTTTCCCGCTTCTTGACATATCTGGTAATTTTTTACTGGATGCCTGACATTGTTGATGTTATGTAGCTGCGTCTCTGGATTTTGTATTCTTCCTTTAAAGAGTGCCAAGTTTTGTTCTCATTTTTTTTTTTTTTTTAGGTTTATTTACTTGAGAGAGAGATAAGGAAAGAATCCCAAGCAGGCTCTGATGCAAGGCTCTGACTCAGGGCTCCATCCCACGAACCATGAGATTGTGACCTGAGCTGAAACAGAGTCCAGGACCATTAACCGAGCTACCCAGCCGCCCCTGTCCTCACAGTTATTTATCATAGATTAGTGTGATTTTTCAGAAGCATGTTTTTCAGCTTTGTTGGGGGTGTGTCTAGAGCACCTCTTATTCCAGGGCTATCTCAGTCCCTGTCAGGATCGCACTCCAGGGGCGCCTGTTTCCCAGAAGCTGTGTTCCCTTGGGGTTGCGTTCATGTGGGGACAGTTGACTGTTTGGCAAAGACTCAGAGGGACCCTGGACAGTTTTCTGAGTTTTTCTGTGTGTAGCTGCCTGCTTCCTGTGGTCTTTGCATAAAATGTTTGGGTATCAGACGGAAGACTGAGCATACAGAATTACTCATGTTTATAGACTGTCTTAAAAAAGGTGACCAATGTGGGTGTCGTGATGGCCTGTTTTACGTGGTGGCCTGGTGGGCCCCATCCCAGGCGTCGCTGTGGGGCATTCTGTGGAGGTCACCGGCGCCCGTAACCACTGGACTCCAGGTGAGGGACATCATCCTTGGTGACCTGAGTGGGTCTTATCAGTGAGGTGAAGCGCACTGGAAGCAGGGCAGAGGCTTCCCCGAAGCAGGAGACATTCACACCGTGGAACAGCTTTGCCCCATTCCCAGAGAGCCCGCTTGTGGCCTGCCAGCCACCACAGCTACGTGAGCCCGTTCCTCGCGGGACTCTCCGAGTGTCTGCATGGCGTGCTACTGGTCATGTCTTTGTGGATGAACCCTGCTGCACACAGATACTCCTGTCGTATGATGTTATGTGAGAAAAGCAGTTTTCAGTGTGATGCCGAATTTGAAAACCGTGAAGTTATATGCATGCAGAGAACACAGCCTTCGAGGGGATAAATGGTGAGTCCTGGTTATCAGAGAGTGGTGGTTTGGGTTTTTATTATCATCTTTCCCCCCTTACCGTATCTTCTAAGTTTCCTACAATGAGCATACGTTTTGTTTTACTAAATTTTTTATCTCATTTTTAAAAATAATTCAAAAAGCTTTTTTAAAAGAGGGGATTTGTTTTTAATTTGTGCGTTAGGGTTCGAATGGCTGCTTCATTCACATGTTGAGACCCTATTTTTCTGTTCTCGAACCTACAAGTTGTATTCTGGGCTGGAATCAGCCTGAGTTGTGCGAGTTGCGCACCAGTGTGGGTACAGAGTGAAGACTGGGGTGTGTTCCGGGATCCTTGGCCTCGTGCCGCAGGACCAACCCTTCCAAAGATGGGCACCTTCTTTGCCTTCAGGTCCTAACTGGCTTTCCGTGAGCGGATCAGGAAGTTGTGGCTCCCACGTCTCTCATTGGAGCGGAGCCGCAGGGCTGCGGCAGTCCTGGGGAAGGAATGGAAAGCCACCCTTTCCCGGTTCTGCCGTTAGTGGCACCCCACGTCCTTCCGGTCAGTGCTCAAGATCGCTTGTCCTATAAACTGTAGCTCTCTGGGGTTGTGCTGAGTAGTGTAATGACACAGGGGCCCTGCCCAGTGTGGGCCATCTGTTCCCAAGCAAGTCACCTGCACTCTGGGTCTGAGCTGGCTGATTTCTGCTCCTCCTGTTTGCCACCCGTGTGCTGGCAGTCCTGCCCGGATTGGCAGTGATGACGGGAGACTCTCCCTTCTCTCGTTGGACAGGAAAGTCACATATACACTTACTGAATTAAACAGATTCAGCATAGGCACCAGGGAAAAACCAAGTAAGAGAGTGAAAACCTACATCTTTGTGTCTTACGTGTGTATGTTTGTCATCAGCTATTGGTTGTGGATGGTAGAGGGATGTTTTGTCTTGCTGTGATGTAGTTCACCCTGCAGCACAGTTTGCTCGTTGGCAGTAGTTACTGATTTCTGCAGGTGTGGTCTTGTGAGCGCCATCATGCTTCGGACAGGGTCCCACCCAGTCCCCCATCTGGACCTATGCCAACCATGGGTCTGTTCTTTTTTTAAATTTTTTTTAATGTTTGTTTATTTTTGAGAAAGAGAAGCAGAGCATGAGAAGGGGAGGGGCAGAGAGAGAGGGAGACATAGAATCCGAAGCAGGCTCCAGGCTCTGAGCTGTCAGCACAGAGCCCGACACACAAGCTGTGAGATCATGACCTGAGCCGAAGTCAGATGCTTAACCAACTGAGCCAGCCAGGCGTCTCCATGGGTCTGTTTTCTTCCCCCCAATTTTTGCAGTCTATGTTTTTATTTGTCTGTAATTGCATACTGATTTTTATCTTAAAGCCACACATACGGGTTTTTTTTGGTGAATGAGGGGTTATTTGAGGGAAACTTGAATTGGATCTAATTTTCCCGTGGCTGTGAATTTCATTCTCGATGCTGCCCTGCTGTCATTGTCAGGACTTTTCCAGTGAAGTTCAGGAATGCCCCTCCCCGCTGCTTAAAGTGCTTAGTTTTGTTCTTTAGCGGAGAGAGGGCGTTTGGGTGCACAGATGTCCCTGTGCACACAGCAGCTTAGCATTGAGAACATGTCTGTGTCTGCAAGGAGCGTCCACAGTAAAGACTGGAGGAGGTACTGCCTGAGTCCTGGCGTTTGCCCCGTGCGTGGCCCTGTGCCCTGGGCTCAGAGGACTCCCGGGGTGCTGGGCAGCTTTCAGAAATGCCGCCCGCATCACTGGTGCTGTGAAAGGACAGGGGCTGAATTCCAGTAGCATCAAAGGCCTGTGAGGCCCCTCTCGGAGCCCCCTGGGGGGCTCCCCTCTTGCATTCTGGGTCTGGGGTCTCCTGCAGCCCCCCTCTTGGCCAGCAGGTGGCGCTGTAGGTAATGCAGTGATGGTTGCATTGGCTGGTGCTGGCGAGCCTACTGGAATCCGCAGAGGCTGTGCCTTGTCTGGCTTTTGCCTTTAGAAGTCACAAACAGAACTCTTTAAAAGAGAAGAAAATAAAGGAATAATTATCAGGGAGTAAATGATCACTTGGAAATAGTGTCTCTGTCCTTAGAGCTGTGCCTGGATGAGGGACAGGGTGCTCCCAGGCTGCCCATGTTGAGGGTGGTGTGTGCCCCGGGAGCATCCAGGCCATCCTTCCCTGTGCAGGAAGCACTCCACTGAGTGGCGGGGGGTAGGGGGGAGGGGGGTCTCCTGGAAGAGTGTGGTGTGCTGGACAGCTGCTTGCTGCGGTCCCTGGTTTTGGTGGCATGGCCCTTGTGTCCTGCTGTGGGACAGATCCAGGTGCTTCCTGGGATGGGGACGGAGTCATTTGGAGGAGAGCTTTCAGGTTTCCTAGCGGCACTCTTGGCAGTTGCTTTGTTTCTGTCCCGGTTTGGCTGCCCCCAGACCCGGGCGCAGCCCCCTGTTCCTCCGTGCTCCTGTCCACGCCCACCCTCAGCAGAGCCTCCTGGCCGTCTGTCCTCATCTCACGGTCCACTCAATGCTGGTGGTTCCGCCGTGTTTCAGCGTTGGGGCAGCAGCCTGCTGGACATGTGAGCTGAGCCCGACAGGTGTACTGACTCAGTTTCATAGCGTGTCTCCTGTGGTCCCGTGCCCTAGGGGTGCTGCTTCCTGCCGGGGCATCCACTCCTGATGAGCTGGCTTCTTGGCTTTGTCTCTAAACGGGTCCTTTGTCTGTTGGCCCTGGCCTCTCCGGGTGCCCGTGGCAGGAGGCCCCTTGCCAGAGTCACATGGACATGCCAGAACACCACCCCACAACACCACCCTGTGTAGCCGCCCCGTTGGCTGCATCACACCTGCTGAACGCGAATCCCCGCACATAGTGAGCGGGCACGAGCTTCTGCGAACAGTATTCCTTCTCTCACACGAGCCACCCGTCTCTCTCTCCGGCCCATCTGGGGTGGACGCTGCTGTCGCCCTCCAACCATTCGCTCTGAAACTGCCCCTTCTCCGAGCCCCCCTCACGTGCCCTCCACAGGGTATGAGTTCTCCAAATCCAGAGAGTCTGATTCAGGTTGTTGGTTACAAGTACTTTTTTTCTTTCTAGAAGCTGCAGTTTTGTCTTTGTTTTGCAGTTAATTTATAGCTTACAGGCTTCATCTTTAGAAGAGGTTGGCCTGTACATCTTAGAACAGTGACTTGTACTGAGTGTGTTGGGTACTGAAACTGTGTGGGAAAAGTGACCTTGCATCCTGGCCTGTGGGGTGGAGGCCAGGGGGAGCGCATCTGTGTGTTGGGGGGAGGCGTGTGGAAACCCGGGGAGCTCGTCCCCCTGGAAGTCTGCTGATTTTTACAGATAGAGGGATTGGGATGTAAGTGCCGAAGATTTGCTTAAAACCTTGTGGTTAGAAGGCAGGGCCAGCGTCAGTGGGACTCGAAGCCTTAAGTATTTGGTGCTCTCCAAGGCCTGAACTTGGATGTGTTTGCTTTGCTGTGTTAAGAAAAAAGTAGCTGGGGCACTTGGGTGGCTCAGTCAGTTGAGCGCCAGACTTCGGTTCAGGTCATGATCTCACAGCTTGTGAGTTCAAGCCCTGTGTCAGGCTCTGTTGCTGACAGCTCAGAGCCTGGAGCCTGCTTCGGATTCTGTGTCTCCCTCTCTCTCTGCTCCTCCCCTGCCTGTGCTCTGTCTCTCTCTCTCTCTCAAAAATAAATTAAAAAAAAAAAAAAAAAAGAAAAAAGAAAAAAAGCAGCTATTACCAGATCTGAGAAATACTTTTCAGAAGTAAAACAACCAGCTTGTAGTTAAACATATTTCTAGAACATTAAAGAATGTAATGTTTTATGCTAGCTGCTTTTTTTTTTCATTGAAAAGGAAATATATACACCTTGCCAAAAACGCATCAGGTAGAATTTAAACACGGAGGAGAGCAGACAGCGTGTCATAAGGAACCCACACACACTTGTTGCCGGCCACCAGCCTCGGCACCTGACACGGCCCCCTGTGGAGTCATTTTAAAACAAATTCTGGGGCACCTGGGTATCTCAGTCCCTTATGTGTCCAATTCTTTTGATCTCAGCTCAGGTTGTGATCTTGCAGTCGGGGGATTGAGCTCCGCATTGGGCTCTGTGCTGAGCTTGGAGCCTGCTCAGGATTCTCTCTCTCTCCTCCCTTGCCCCTCCCCTGCTGGCATGCGTGCTCTTGCTCACAAAATAAATGAAAACAACAAAAAGCAAATTCCACTTCATCTGTCAATATTTTCTTTTTTTCTTTTTTCTTTTTTTTTAGAATAGTTTGTTTTTTTTTTTTTTAATTTTTTTTTTACCGTTTTATTTATTTTTGAGACAGGGAGAGACAGAGCATGAACAGGGGAGGGTCAGAGAGAGGGAGACACAGAATCTGAAACAGGCTCCAGGCTCTGAGCTGTCAGCACAGAGCCCGACACAGGGCTTGAACTCACGGACCGCGAGATCATGACCTGAGCTGAAGTCGGCCGCTTAACCGACTGAGCCACCCAGGCGCCCCTGTCAATATTTTCAACTAGCGTTTAAATTTCCAGCTTTCTTCTATGCCCTACTTTAATAATAAAGATTTGTTTAAATCTGTAAATAAGGCTCCAGCCACATACCATTTGTAGCTGACCTACTTATTTTATTTTCTCACAGTTGATTTGTTAAAAAAAAAAAAAGAATCAGGGCACTCAGCTGGCTCAGTTGGTGGAGAACTTAGCTCTGATCTCAGGGTCATGGGTTCAAGCCCCATGTTGGGCACAGAGTGCACCTAAAAATAGCAAACAGGTTGTTGGTGTGTTGTTTCCCGCTAACTGATTGTTATAGGGTGAAGTAAATTGGCAGTTACGTTTTGGGTGAACATTTTGGAAAGTTACAAGAGTGTGTAGTGGAAATGAGTTCTCCCTAATAGGAACCATTGTCCATACTTTCTTTTTTTTTAACGTTTATTTATTTTTGAGACAGAGAGAGACAGAGCATGAACAGGGGAGGGGCAGAGAGAGAGGGAGACACAGAATCTGAAACAGGCTCCAGGCTCTGGGCTGTCAGCACAGAGCCTGACGCGGGGCTCAAACCCATGGACCGTGAGATCATGACCTGAGCTGAAGTCGGATGCTTAACCGACTGAGCCACCCAGGCGCCCCATTTTTTTTTTTTCATACTTTTGTGAAATGCGCATGTTCTCTACAACTTTTATTTTTTACGTTTACATGTATACATATGTCTGTGTTGTGTCCCTCATCACATATGCTGTGCTGCGTGTGGACTTTCTGTTTCACCTGCAAGCGTGCTGGGGTCTCCCTGCTGCCAGGCACTCTTCTCGCTTGGGGGCTCTGTTGTGTCCTCACGGCCCCCACGTCACGCAGGTAAGGACCCGCCCGAGCTGGGGCTGCGTTGGAGATGAGCAGAACCTGGGTTTGCCTTTGGCGGGGAGGGCAGTGTTCCACTACACAGCCCACAGCCCTGCTGTCGCGTAGCCCTCCCCGCTCCCCAGCTTGTCCTTGAAATCACTTGTATTTGGGGCTTTAAAAGCTGACTCCTGGACCCACCCCTACTGATCTGATTGAATTGCCCTTGGTGGGAAAGGTGGGGGGGAAGCATGTGTCGCGATTTTCAGGAGCTTTCCAGGTGACTCTGTTGCCAGGTTTTCTCCTGACTGCCTTCAAGTATTCCACCTGGTGGGTGTAGCGTCACTAACCAGGGCCCCCGTGGGGAGTGTAATTAGGTGGTTTCTGGTCTGCTGCCGTCACCGATGATGCTGCAATGAATACGCTGTGCGTGTTTCTTGGAAAATGTGTATGAATATCTGTTGGATGAATTCCCGGGACAGGAGTTACTGGGTCAGAGGGTGCAGTGTGTGTAACTGTGACGGGTATTGCCGTATTGGCCCCAGAGAGAGTACCAGTTTTCCCACTGCCAGGCTCTCGGTGGCACCTGACCCACCCTGGACGCCCACTGAGGCCCTCGCCTGCCGCTTGGCCACTCTCGCTTTGTTACGTTGTTTTATCTGACATATGTTGGGTTCTGATTGGCTTTGTGTATGTCGCTGTGTTTTTTTTCCTTTTCTGTTCTGTTTACTCACAGGTATTAAACGCTTTGTTTTATTTGTTTGCCAGGACTAGGCTATTTTGTTTACCAGCACTTTATTATAACACGTTTTCGCACGTGGTGGACTAGTGGTTTATCTCTCTGTCCCCTGCCCACCGACCCCCCAGCTTTTCTGGAAAAATTTTCCATGTAAAATTCTGTTGAAATCTTCATTGAAATACATTAAATTTATGTTTTACATTAGAGGTAATCGACATTTTTACATTATTGAGTCTTTTTGTTTGAGAACAGGCTATGTCTTCATTACTCGTCCTGTTTTATGTTCCCCTGTAGAACGTCAGTGTAATAAGACTTTGTCTTCTCTGGCTGACGTCATTGTAAAAATACAGCATATGACACAGGAAACATGCAAAGTATGTGTTAACTGACTGTTATCACCGAGGCTTCCAGGCAGTGGTAGGCTGTTACTAGGTAAGGTTTTAGAGAGGCAGAAGTCAGAGGTGGATTTTCCACTGCAGGGAGCAGTTGGCGCCCTTAACCTCTGCATGGTTCAGGAATACAGAATAGTTAGTATCTATTTCTTAATAACAACTGTATTTAGTAATAAGTTATATACATTTTTAACATTTAGAATTTTAAATGCTCCTGCATTTTTTCTCGCCGTTGAAATTTGCCCAGAGCACCTGGAAGGATGGGGCTGATGGTTGCTGAGGGAAGAGCAAAAGAGGGGCTGGTCCTGGGGGCCTCGGGTTGGGCCAGGGCTGCCTTGGGTCTGAGGAGCTGAAAGCCGTGTAGAGGCAGCCTGGCCTGGTATAGCGATTCAGCAGTTCCACATATCATCAGTGCTCATCATGACCAGTGCCCTCCTTAGTCTCCATCAGCAGTTTTCCCTCTGCCCCATTGACTTCCCCTCTGCCCCATTGACTTCCCCTCTGGTAGCCAGCAGTATGTTCTCTGTAGTTAAGAGTCTGTTTCTCAGTTTGTCTCTCTCTCTGTTTCTTTTGCTTGTTTCATTTCTTAAATTCCACATATGAGTTAAATCATGGTATTCGTTTTTCTCTGACTTATTTTGCTTCGCATTATATTCTCTAGATCCATCCCTGTTGTTGCAAGTGGTTAAGATTTCATTCTTTTTTATGGCCGAATAATATTCCATCATGTATACATATCTCATCTTTATCCGTTCATCCATTGATAGATACTTGGCTTATTCACATAATTTGGCTATTGTAAATATGCTGCAGTAAACATAGGAGTGCATATATCTTTTCAAATTAGTGTTTTCATAGTCTTTGGGTAAATTCCCAGTAGTGGAATTACCGGTTCACATTTCTATTTTTAATTTGTTGAGGAACCTCTATACTCTCTTCCAGAGTGGCCGCACCAGTTTGCCTTCCCACCAACAGTGCTCGAGGGTTCCTTTTCCTGCACATCCTCACCATGTTTTTTTGTCTTTTTGATACTAACCATTATGACAGGTGTGACATGGGATTTCATCATGGTTTTGATTTGTATTTCCTTGATGATGAGTGATGTTGAGCATCTTTTCATGTGTCTGTTGGCCATCTGGAGGTCATCTTTGGGGAAATATCTGTTCATGTCTTCTGCCTATTTTTAATTAGATTGTTTGATTTTGAGGTGTGTAAGTTCTTTATATATCTTGGACACTAATCCTTTATCTGAGATGTTATTTGCAAATATCTCTTCCCATTTTATATGTTTTCTTTTAGATTTAATTGATTCCTTTGCTGTGCAGAAACTTTTAATTTTGATGAAGTCCCAATAGTTCATTTTTGCTTTTATTTCCCATGGCTCAGGGGACATATCTAAAAAAATGTTGCTATGGCTGATGTTGGAGAAATTACTACCTGTGCTCTTCTCTGGGATTTTTTTTTTTTTAAGTTTATTTATTTATTTTGAGACACAGAAAGAAAATGTGAGCAGGAAAGGGGCAGAGAGAGAATCCCAAGCAGGCTCCATGCTGATAGCAGAGAGCTCAATGCAGGCCTTGAACTCAGAAACTGTGGGATCATGACCTGAGCTGAAATGGAGTCAGATGCTTAAGCAACTGAGCCACCTACGCGCCCCCCTCCTTCAGACTTTTGATGGTTTCTATCTCACATTTAGATCTTCCATCGTTTTGAATTTATTTTTGTGTATGGTGTAAGAAAGTGGTCCTGGGGGGCACCTGGGTGGCGCAGTCGGTTAAGCGTCCGACTTCAGCCAGGTCACGATCTCGTGGTCCGGGAGTTCGAGCCCCGCGTCAGGCTCTGGGCTGATGGCTCGGAGCCTGGAGCCTGTTTCCGATTCTGTGTCTCCCTCTCTCTCTGCCCCTCCCCCGTTCATGCTCTGTCTCTCTCTGTCCCAAAAATAAATAAACGTTGAAAAAAAAAAATTAAAAAAAAAAAAAAAAAAAAAGAAAGTGGTCCTGGTTCATTCTTCGGCATGGTGCTGTGCAGTTCTCCCAGCACCATTTGTTGAAGAGACTTTTTCCAATTATATATAGTTTACCACTTTGTTGAAGATTAATTGACTGTATAATTGTGGATTTATTTCTGGTTTTCTGTTTTGTTCCACTGCTCTGTGTGTCTGTTTTTGTGCCACTACCACACTCTCCTGACTACGGCTTTGTAATATAATTTGGAAGTCTGGAATTGTGTTGCCTCCAGTTTTGTTTTTCTTTTTCAGGATTGCTTTGGCTCTTTGGGGTCTTTTGTGGTTCCACACAAGTTTTAGGATTGTTTTGTTCTAGCTCTGTGAAAAACACTGTTGGTATTTTGATGGCGATCGCATTAAACGTGTAGATTGGTTTGGGTAGTATGGACATTTTAATAGTGTTTGTTCTTCTAATCCAGGAGCATGGAATGTCTTTCCGTGTGTTAGTATTGTCTTCAGGTTCTTCCATCAGTGTTTCATGGTTTTCAGAGTACAGGTCTTTCACCTCTTTGGTTAGGTTTATTCCTAGATATTTTATTATTTTCAGTGCAATTGTAAATGGAATTGTTTCCTTAATTTTTCTTTCTGCTGCTTCATTATTAGTGTATAGAAATGCAACCGATTTTTGTACGTTGATTCTGTGTTCTGAGATTTTACTGGATGTGTCAGTTCTAGTGGTTTTTTTGGTCGAGTCTTGTGGGTTTTCTATATAGAGTACCATATCACCTACAAAAAGAAGTTTGACTTCTCCTCGCTGCATTGGATGTCTTTTATTTCTTTGTGTTGTCAGATTGCTGAGGCTAGGACTTCCAGTACTATGTTGAATAGAAGTGGTGACCATGGACATCCCTGTCATGTTCCTGAACTTAGGGGAAAAGCTCTCAGTTTTTCCCTACTGAGTATGATATTCTCTGAGGGTTTTTCCTACGATCGCCTTTATCATGTTGAGTTATGTTCCCTCTAAATCTACTTTGTTGAGGGTTTTTATCAATGAACGGATGTTGTACTTGGTCAAAGGCTTTTTCTGCATTCATTGAAATAATAATATGGTTTTTGTCCTTGCTCTTAGGATGTGATTTGTGAACAGTGAACCACCCTTGAATCCTGGGAATAAATCCCATGTGATGGTGGCAAATGATTTTTTTTAATGTACTGTTGGATTTCATCTGCTAGTATTTTATTGGGAATTTTTGCATCTGTCTTTGTCAGTGATAACGGTCTGTAGCTCTCTTTTTTAGTGGGGTCTCCTCTGGTTTTGGAATCAGGGTACTGCTGTTGGCTCTGTGGGTCTTGTCAACTCTGTGTCCTGTCGCCTGGAGCATACCTGGCACATAGTTGGCACTCATACCAGTTGAGCGAATGAATGATTCTGGTTTAAAGTCACGTCAGAACATGATAAACCCTTGAGCTTGAGCACATCTGATGGATGCCATGACCTAGTAACGCTCGGCTTCCCTCGAGTTTTCAGAGTAATGGCGCTTGCCTTATGCCTGCTGTCTTTCTCCTGTCGTCTTTTATGGCAACTCTGTGTTCTTCAGCCCCCCTGCTGGGCCCGGAAGCCTCTGTGGCATTTCCGGAGAGCCTCCCTGGTAGCATGAGCCGCAGCAGGCCAGCGCCCTGGACGGTGCGCCAGGGGGCTTGTGAGCCTTCCCTCGGGAGCAGGAGCGATCTGGCCTGCACGCGTCCTCCTGGAAGTGGCGTCCTCTCGGAAGCCCACAGTGGGTGGCAGGCAGAGTTGGAGCGTCCAGGGGGTGCTGACAGAGGGTGTGTGGCGGCCTGGTCGCGCCCCTTGCCGCGAGGACCCACGGAGGAGGCCCTGTCGGATGGCCGTGCTGTGAGCCAGGCCTGGAGGCCTGGGTCTGGGGCGGCGGAACAAGGCCAGTGGGTGCTCTCCTGCTGCTTGTTTCGAGGTCTCTGAAAACACTTTGTATTTTTAGATTATTCAGATTTGCTGAGAAACCTGTTACAAAGATCTTACAGAGAGTTCCCACATCCCCAGATGCCAGTGTCTTCTGTGAGTGGGGGCTGCCCAGGGCTCATCTGAAGGCCGCCTTCCCACATTGCCCCTGGTCCCCGCCCAGCTGCCACCCTGGTCCTCACTCCCCTGGCGCCCGGAGCAGCTACTGCTGAGGTCCCAGACTGGCTTGTGCAGGTGCCCATGGGGCTGCCTGTGGAACAGCTTCTCCCCCCTCCCTGCTCTCTCAGCTGCCCATGTGCTTGTGTGGACGCGTCTTCACTGGTGTCCACCTCTGGTTCTTTTGCTCAGGGTGCCCCATGCTGTGGACTTGTCCTGTTGACACGTTTTCACAGTTTCTGAGCATGTGTCCGTGTTGTCACACCATGTGGTGTGCAGATCCTCCTACACGGTTCCAGAACCGGGAGCTGGAGCCAGGCCTGTTCATGCCCATTGCCTGGTCTGGATTTTGTCACCCGCTGAAACCGTCCTCAGCTTTTCACTTCCCGATCACAGCCCATGTTCCCTTTTGTAAATTGTATGGTGCGGGCTGGAGGAAAATGCATTCACATGCCAGTCCCATGTTGCTCAGCCGCTGGCCTCTGGGCCACTGTTTCCCTGCATGCACTGGGGGGAAGCCGTTGGCTTTCTGGCTCACCCGAGGGGCGTGTGAGGCAGTGCTCAGGCGTGGGAACCTGGCTGGGCCCGCCGCTCTCTCTCAGTGGTGCTTGTGCACTGAGCGTGTGGGTCCCTTCGTCTCTCTTCAGGAGCGCCAGCCCAGGGGGTCTGCTGACCGGATGCGGTGGAGATGGGTGGCGTGTCATGGTCCCTGATTGTATGAGTGGTGCTGTTTTCCTTGGGCGGCACCGTCGTGTTGCAGGGTGGGAAGGAGCTGCTTCCCTGCAGGGGTGTGGTGTGGCTGACAGTGGGTGGAACCTGGGGGGGGTCAGTGAGGGGCTGCAGGGGTGTGGTGTGGCTGACAGCAGGTGCAGCCTGGGGGTTGGTGAGGGGATGTTGGAAGGAAGGCAGCCAGTGCCCTCAGGTGTCCACAGCAGTGGCCCCAAGTCCCCATGTGCTTGCATAGCATCTTCAAGGGTGTCATGCTCCCTTCCTGGCACCTGTAGGGTGGGGGACAGGGGACAGGTCTGGGTTGCTCCCCCCAACTGGTCCCAGTGCCCTGCCTGGGCCATCCCTCTGTCCACCCCCCCCCCCCCCCAGCGTCCCTGTGCAGTCAGACTCCCTGAGAGCTTTGTCTGCTCCAGCGCTCTGCAGTAAGTGGGCGGTGGGACTAGCTGTGACCTAGAAACACTTGAGCGTTTTCCAGGAGGCCCCCGGGAAGCAGAACACGGGAGGAGGATGTCATTTCTGATGCTTGTGCCCTCTCCCAGGAGAGCAGACTTCTGGTCCTCGTTTCCTCTTGTGGCCGTGACCCAGTGCCTGCGCCCCGGCACGGTGGGTACTGCACAGGGTGGGCGTGGCAATGACGGACTTCCTGACCTGCTCCCGGGTGACTGCCCACCCTGCGCCCTAAACAGGAGGACCCCCGAGGAAAACAGGTCCCAGGCTCTCGGAACAACAAAAGCAGCAGAGCCTGCGTCAGAGTCAGGAAGAAAGGGAGCAGTCACCCCCCACGAGGGCCCACAAATGTGGTGCGGTCCCCTCTCTGGCGGGTCAGCACGGCCCTCTCTGGTGACAGGGTCCTCTGTGGGATGACAGGGGCATGGGGAAGGGCTCCGCCGAGCGTGGTCCTGGGACGAGACTCTGTGGGCCTGGCAGCCCGTCCCGGCTGCGGGCCTGTCTGTGCCGGCATCGTGTCCCCGCTCTGGATCTCTGCTTGAGCGCCTGGGGTTTTGCTGCTGTAGCCCTTATTTAGATCTGTTTCCATGGTAGCTCTCCAGCCTTGGAGCTTCCTTTTTCCTGAAACGTAGGTTTTTGTTGGCAATTTGGAAATGCTGCCTGCAGATACTTGAAGGGGCCGTGGTGGTGGAAGAGGGGGTGCAGTGGGGCTCTGTCTGCTTCACTGGGACCCCTGCCTCCGTCTCTCCATGGAGAGGCCTTTTGGGAGATGTGTGAGGGCACAGGATGCCGATGCCTCCCCTGCTCGCCACGGGTTCTGCATTCTGGACCAGCTTTGGGCTCCACGCCTGAGTGAGCAGGTGTGGTTCTTACACCCCTGCCCACACGGGGCCTCCCCCCATGCCATCTGCATCCCTGCTGCCCACGGTACGTCTTGCACGAGCATCCCCATCGACCTCGATGCTGCGTGTCCTCCAGGGTGGGTGCCCAGTGTACTCTGCTGGGCTGTGCTCCACGACCTGGCCTTCTTCTGGAATTCTGGCAGGGTGGGGACTATACAGATGACCACAAGGTCTCCAGAAGTAACCCGTACTCATTGGGGGAAACTCAGAGATACGTATTTAAACAAGACAAAAGGATTAAAAGTGCCTCTGACACTGGTAATGACCATTATGTGTTCTCTGGTTGCTGGGGTCGTGCCCGGCTGGGCTCCCACTGAATGTCGGCCCCTCTGTCCTGCAGACACTCAAGAGTTAAAGCTTTCTGGTGTAGACGTGAGTTTTCTGTCTGCACCCTTACCCCGGGGGTCCTGGGATAGAGTGATTCGTTCCCACATCAGCTGGACCACGGGGCCTTTTCTTTCCCATTTAGCCTGCTGTCCCCTTGAGGGGCACTTGTCTGGAGAAGCCTAAAGTAGATTTCGTCTAGAAAGTAGATTTCTTTGCAATTTGTCATGATCTTTCCTTGACACAGGTGATGAAGCCGCTCCTGTGCAACTGTAGATGCACTTGTGGTCACGGTGCTCCCACCCGTGAAGGTGTGGACTTAAGAGAGCATGGTGGTTCTAAGACGGCCGTGGATGCTTTTGAGTCTGTGTCCCTCCCCGGTGTCACTTGGCGCATGTGGTCTGCTTGCTGCGGTGTCCTGGGCGTCACTGCTCCCTGTGGGATCCCGTGCCCTCTCCTTTCCGGGAAGCTGGCTCTTCTCAGGGTTCAGGGAACCATGGCCATGCGTTCCAGGTTCCCGGGAGTGCTGTGAATGCTGTCTCCTTTCTGTGGCGGTGCTGTCTCGTGTCTCTGGGGTGACCTGGGGTGGGGGGGGATCTGTGCCGGCGTGGTTCTGTGTCAGCGGAGCCCCCGACACCAGGCATCTGTCCTCCCAGCTGGGCCTCATGCCCCCTGCTCCGGAGCTGGGCTTGGAGCCTTTCCCCCACTGTCACCTGCTCGTTCCCTTGAGTGTATAAACTGGCTGCCCCATACACACGTGTGCACACGTGCAAACATGTCTGTGAACCCGGCAGGCCCTCACCTCTTAGGTTTCCTGCCTGCTCCGCCCCTCACACTCTGCCTTCTTTGCACACCCTCTCCACTCTCTGAGCTCAGGCCTTCCTGGGCAGTGTCCCCTGCTGTCCCTCTTCTGTTGGGCAGTCTCTGTGGGGACTTCCCTGGACCTGCCTTGTGCAGTGGGGGCTCCTTCCGATCCTCCAAGGCAGCCCCTCCCATGCCCTTGCTCTCGTTCCATTGTCCTCTTGCACATGAGCTGTGTACATTCTTGTGCGTGAGTGTCACTTAAGCTTGAGGCGTGAGGCCTGCAGCCCAGGGTCCAGGCCATGTTCTCAGGTTGTCAGGCACCGAGAGTATCACCCTGCCTGGCCTGTGCTGGCTCTTTCCTCCCTAGAGGAGGGGGACCCTGACGCTGCCTCTGCCCATCCACTTGGCAGGGTCCCCGCGGCAGCCCTTCCCTAAGTGAGCCGTGTGTCCGCTCTCCGCCACACTCTGTGTCGTGGGGACTGTCCTCAGTGTCTTGCAGCTGTGACAATGGGGTTGAGCCCCGTGTCTGTCGGGTGTCTCCTGACTAACTGTGAGCTACCTGGGAGGGGTCCAGGGAGACAGGCCCCCTGAGCCAGCCTGCTGCGCCACACGCATCTGCGGGTGTGGTTGTGAAGTCCCGGCCGATGGCACTTGTACAGGCCAAGCACTGCCACAGATGACCACCTGGAACAAGGTGTTCCTCAATGAGAAGTGACTGGAAGCTTCCCCAGGCCCCCCATTTTTCCCACTGCCCCCCAGGTGCTACATTTGTGCACCCCGTTCTGGTAGATGGGCCCCCCAGCCCCCTGTGTGGATGGCTGTGCACACGCGTGTGTGGCAGTCTGTCCCCACCAGGGGACCACGCTGCCAGGGGAGCGTGCTACATTGTCCAAGTTGTACTGGCCCGAGAGGGGCGTGTGAGGTTCAAGTGTTTAGTTCTCTCGCGCATGAGGTGTTGTGTTTCTGTGCATCGAAGGGCCCTGGTATCTCTTTCTGAGAGTGCTCCTTATGTTTTCCGTCCATTTTCTGTGGGACCTTCTTATCTTATACGTCGGTTTTTAAGAGCTCTCTGTACATACTGGGGAAATTCGATCTTCATCTGTGATGTATTTTTCTCCAGTTTGTCTGTTTTTATTTAAAACTTTTAAAAAATGTTTTTATTTATTTTTGAGACAGAGACAGAGCATGAGCAGGGGAGAGGCAGAGAAAGAGAGGGAGACGCAGAATCTGAAGCAGGCTTCAGGCTCCGAGCTGTCAGCACAGAGCCCAACACGGGGCTCGAACTCATGGAGTGTGAGATCATGACCTGAGCTGAAGTCAGACGCTCAACCGACTGAGCCACCCAGGCGCCCCTATTTAAAATTTTTAAACTATTCATTTATTCATTTATTTATTTTTGAGAGAGAGAGAGAGACAGAGCATATGAGAGAGAGAGGTGAGCATGGGAGGAGCAGAGAGAGGAGGAGACACAGAATCTGAAGCAGGTTCCAGGCTCCGAGTTGTCAGCACAGAGTCCGACACAGGGCTCGAACTCACAAACTGTGAGATCGTGACCTGAGCCGAAGTCAGACACTTAACTGAGCCACCCAGGTGCCCCTAATTTGTCTGTTTTTATTTGTCTGATACTGCTTGTGATAGTTTTTTCTCCAAGCAAAGGTGTTTAACATTTAAAATGCTATAAAATTCATCCTACCTTTATTTTCTTTTGTGTCTGGGTTTTGAGTTAGAAAGGTTTCCCTACACTGAGGTTATGAAGGATTTCACCCATTTTTCCGTTTTGTGCTTTATTTTATGATTCTGTGAAAGTGACCTGGTGTGGTGTCACTTTTCTGTTCATGCCTGCAATCCGTGTGCTCTGTGTGTGTGTGTGTGTGTGTGTGTGTGTGTGACTGTGATCTGTGTGCTGTGTGTGTGTGTGTGTGTGTGCGCTGTGTCTGCACTGTGTTTTGTGTGTCTCTGTGTCTGTGTGTGTATCTGTGCGTGTCTGTGTGCTGTGTGGTTCTCTGTGTGTGTGCTGTGTGCATATCTGTGCGTGTCTGTGTGCTGTGTGTGTCTCTTTGTATGTGCATCTGTGTGTGTGTGCTGTGTGTGTGCTGTGTGTCTGTGTCTCTGTGTGTGTCTGTGTGCTCTGTGTGTGTGAGCCCCATGTTGCTGTTGGCCTGGCACACTTGTTAGGAATCGTGTGGACCTTCCTGAGGCTGGCCGGGCCACCGTGCTCCCCTGTCCATCTGGGTCGGGCTGTGTGCCCACGGACCAGCCCTTGTACCAGTGCACGTCTCTGCTGCATGAGTGGAGGGTCCTGCCGGCTGGTCCGAGGTGTTCAGCCCAGAGGCCGTGAAGCAGTGTGAATGGTACCCGTCCTTCCCTGAGCCGCTGCATCTTCTGAGCCCTGCGGACACTGCTCCTGTGCGCTCGGAGGGCCGGCTGGCAGGTGGCTCTGTCCGCAGGGAAGAGCTGGTGGTGTAGACCCCACGGCAGCGTCCTTCCTTAGGTCTTGTTTTGCCGTGGACACCTGTGTGTTTATCTCCAGGGGTGATTCTCCTGCAGGCAGCTTAGTGTCTGTTTAGGATGTGAACACAAGGTTTCCTTGTAAACTACCCTCTTAGGCCTGCCCGCCCAGTGCTTCTTTTTTATAAGGAATAATTTGCAACACTGCCCTTCCCACCTTGAGGTCGGGCCCCTGCGCAGTCACCAGAGCAGTGCTACACCTGTGTGAGTTTCTGGAGGGCGGGAGACTTTTCGCAGAGCCCAGAATTGAACACATTTGCATGCAGATGTGTGCCTGCAAAAGTCACACTGTGGTGAGCTGCGTGAGAAATGTTAGGGTTTCTGTCTACGCTGAGATTATCTGTACACAGGCTTCTGCCTACTGGTGTCTGGGGTGTGCGTGGAGGGTGTGGGGCGGAGGACAGTGCCCGGGGCCCTGGAATCGCCTGCTCCCTCCAGGCCCCCGGCACTCGGCAGCGCCCGTCGGCTGGGACGCGCGTGGGGAACAACCTGCTTCGGGGTCCTGTGCTCCATGGGGAGTGAAGGCGGTAGGTCCACTGGTGAATTCCTACTTAGAAATGTCCCCCGAGACACAGCGTGCAGGCACTTCCGTAGCGGGCATGCTGAGGGTGCTGAGGACTCAGTCCAGAGCCTGGATGGTAAGCTTTTCATGCGAAATTTCACAGCAGTTCACGGAATGTGTTTGTAAGCAGAATGGGTCTGGCTGTTTGATGAAGTCACTTTATACGTCCTCAAGGAGGCAGAGGTAAGACACATGTCTCTGTGTCTCCCTCTCCCCTGTGTGTCCATGCG
Organism: Lynx rufus; assembly: GCF_022079265.1. NCBI lineage: Eukaryota > Metazoa > Chordata > Mammalia > Carnivora > Felidae > Lynx > Lynx rufus. The sequence continues at coordinate 61,599,856 of NW_025814856.1, read as the reverse complement.
TGTCCATTCAGACCCGTGGCTCAGGGCTGTGGGAGAACTCTGCCTTTGCCCCCACGCTGCTCGTATTCTTGGTCCACGGTGCCGAGTACCTCCCTGGGACACCACCTGCTTGGCGGTTGGGTCTGAGCACCAGGCTGTTGCTGTGGAAGCCCCATTGTCACCTGCTCATCGCACCGCTGGGCAGCTTCCTTGTGGCCCCCAGCAACTGCCACATCCCTCTGTCTGGGCTTGGTCCCCGGGCTTCCCTGTGTCCTTCCGTTCCGGGCACCGGGGGCAGGGGGGTAGTGGGAGATGTAGGAAGGGCTCACCTCGAGGTGGCACAGACAGACAGCCTCAGTCTGGACCGCGGGCCATCCAACACTCTTCCTTCCCACTTCCTTCCACTGAAGGTGGGCTGGGGAGGCCCTGGGGAGCCACGTGGGGTGGGTGGGTGGGGGTCCAGAAGGAGCAGGTGCAGCCAAGGGAAAGAGTGACGGCGCACTTCACACGGGCTCGGAGGAGACCGCGCTCTTCCAACAGAGCAAACGGGAGGCCCTCCCCGTGGGCTTCATGGGAGGTGTGGTGGCCATGCCTGAGCAGCGGTGACCTTCCCCGGAGCGTGCTGTGCTCTGTGTGGTGTCGCGAGCTGTGGTTCTCTTGTACCCAGGCCTTTTGCCCCCAAAGTTGGAGCATCGGCTCTGTCTCGCCTTTATTTTCTCAGTGCACTTCTAGTCTCTTCTCCCGTGTCCTTGGTGTGGGACAGGAGTCACCAGGCCACAGTGCTCAGAAGTGTTTTCTTCTGATGGCAGGCTTTTGTCTTGGCCAGTGTGGCTTAGGTGGTAGTGGTATCACCCGCACTGCCAGTTCTTGAAAAGGGCCTGTGGTCGTGGTCTGCTCTCTGCAGACGGGCTGTGGGCGGGCCGGGGGGTGGGGGGGTGGACAGCACGTGGCTTGAGACGGCACCCATGCATGTGTGGTGGCTCCTTACACTTTGTCCTGCGTCCGTTGGAAGAGAGCTGACATGTCCTGCACAGTGACTTGCCCTCAATGTTTGCTTCTGTTCATTACTCCAGGGCCTGGAATCTGCTGCCCTTCGGGCCAGTTTTACAAATAAAACTTAGCGTGTCTTCTTACGCACCACTTTCCTTTTTCCAGTTGGTCCACTGCATCCTGGGGAGGATTTTCCCAAACAGTGTCTTGTCTTGGGTGATTTCCTTTGTGCTACAATGTAGCAATTTCTGCCTCCCTTCACGTTGTGGGGTGGATGTACCCTTCTGTCATCTACAGAAGGACTCCAGACTGTTCTCTAATATTGTTTGATTCCTTTAAAATTAACACCACTGTGACCAACTTCTGTTTTATAACCTTGAGCTCTTCAGTTGGTATCCCAGTGAAACTGCGTGTTAACCTGAAGACTGTCACTGGCTTAGTCTTAACTCTGCTACTGAAAGCTGGTGTCTCGTTGCATTGTTTGTGGCTCCCATTTCCCTCCTTTCCCCTTATATTCAGTTACTGACAGTTGCCCTGCAGAATTAGGTACAGATTTCGTGTGTCCTGAGTTCAGTTAATACCCAGATATTTATTGTTTGTGCTGAGTTTAGGAATGGTATCTTTCCCACTATGTGTTACAGCTTGTTAGGAAAGTGGTTAATTATAAAAGTAATAATAAAAGCAGGTTTTAGAAAATTTGGAAAACAGAAAATTTCTCTGGTTTCATCATTATTAGTATCTTGTTAGATGTCCAATTAAAAAACTATATTTGCTATATATTAAAAATTATAAAATAATTTATATATAAAATAAAAAAAAATTTAATGTTTGTTTATTTTTGAGAGAGAGAGAGAGCATGAGTGGGTAGGGGCAGAGAGAGAGGGAGACACATAATCTGAAACAGGCTTCAGGCTCCAAGCTGTCAGCACAGAGCCCAACGTGAGGCTTGAAGCCACAAACTGAGATCATGACCTGAGCTGAAGTCGGACGCTTAACCAATGAGCCACCCAGGTGCCCTAGATCATTTTAATATTAAAAACTACTTGGCTGTTGTAACAGGAGAGTTGTAAGTACGTATGCATAAAAATAAATTCTCCTAATTCTGTAGCTAATGTTACACACCACAGAGAATGTCCTCACACAGGTTTTAGAAATGGGGACATAATCATCCACATACTGTAAAAGTACTTACTGTCAGGTACGGTTCAGTGTTTAGTGTATCTGTAAGGCTGCCCAGCCATCACACGGCCTCATTCCAGCCATCGTTCTTACCCCAAAAAGAACTCCCCTCCCCATTTCCTCCCTAACCTCCCGTCCCTAGGCAACCACCAGCTTACTTTCTGTCTCCATAGTTTTGTCAGTTCTGGCATTTTGTGTACTTGGAATCAAGCAGTCTGTGGCCTTGGTGTCTGGCTTCTTTCACTCAACATAGTGTTTTCCAGGTTCATCCGTATTTGTAGCAAGTATCAGGGCCTCATTCCTTTTGTTGGTCAAAACCTCATTGTATGGATGGACCACACTTTGTTTACTAGGTCATCAGTTAACGGACACTTGGGTTGTCTGTTATGAATAGTGGTGCTATGAATATCTGTGTACATGTTTCTGTGTGGACGCACGCTTTTGTTTCTCTTCAGCATATACCTGGGGGTGGATTGCAGAATCATACAGTAGCTCTGCGTTTGACCTTTTGAGGAACCATCAGAGTTTTCCACAGCCGCTCTAGCCTTGCATACCAGTACCGTGAGGGGGTTCCCATTTCTCTGCAGCCTTGCCGATGCTTGTGATTATCTGTCTTTTTTGTCTTGATGGTTTAGATTTGCATTTTCCAGTGACTAAAAATGTTGCACATGTTTTGCATGTGCTTATTGACTGCGTATCATCTTTGGAGAAATGCCTATTCAGGCCATTCACTCATTTTTAATTAGGTTATCATTTTAGTGTTAGATGGAAGAGTTCTTTATATATACCGGACACTAGGCCCTTCTCAGATAAATGATTTGTCAGTATTTTCTCGCATTCTGTGGGTTCCCATTTCTCTTTCTTGACAACGATCTTTGATGCACAGAAGTTTTTAATTTTGATGAGGTCTGATTTATCTAGTTTTTCTTTAGTTGCATATGCTTGTGGTATCGTATTTAAGAAACCATTGCCTACCCCAAGATCACAGTGATTTACTTTTGTATTTTCTTCTAAGAGTTTTATAATTTTAGCTCTTGCAATCTCTGACCCTTCTGAGTTCATTTCTGTGTGTCTGAGGTTGTGGTTCAACCTCAGTGTTTTGCATGTGGGTATCCACTTGTCCCAGCATCACAAACGGACTTGGTTTCCCTGTTGAGAAGCAGTTGGCCGTGAACTTGAGAGTGCGTGTTTGGGCCTTCAGTTCTATTCTGTTGCCTCTCCATCTTGTCTGTCCTCATGCGGGTACCACGTTGTCGTGGCTGTCGAGGCTTGCTATAAGCTTTGAGGTTAGGGAGTGTGAGTCTTGCTGTTGGTTTTCCTTTTTTAGGATTGTTTTGGCTATTCTGCCCTTGCATTTCCATATAGATTTTAGGGTCAGCTTGTCAGTTTCTGCACAGAAGCCTGTTGGGGGTATTGACAGGTACTCATTTATGCACTGGCTGTAGATGAGTTCGGGGAGTTACCGCTTACCAGTATTTAAATTTTCTAGTCCATGAACTTATGAGGCCTTTCTGTTCTAGTTCAGTTTATCTTCAGTTCTTTTCACCATGTTTTGCTGTTTTTGGAGATTAATTTTTTTGTGAGGTGTTTTTGCTGTTAAATTTATTCCTAAGCATTTTATTCTTTTTCTAAATTTTATTTATTTAAGTAATCTCTGTACCTGACTTGGGGCTTGAACTCATGACCTTGAGATTAGGAATTGGACGCTCAACCAACTGAGCCATTCAGGTGCCCCTGGAATTGTTTTCTTCTTAGATTGTTCATTGCTACTGTATAGAAATGCAATTAATTTTTACATATTGGTTTTGTAAGCTGTAACTTTGCTTAACTCATCAACTGTAAGTAGTAGGCTCTTTTAAAAACAATTTTTTTTAATGTTTATTTTTGAGAGAGAGCAAGAGCATGAACAGGGGAGGGGCAGAGAGAGGGAGACACAGAATCTGAAGCAGGCTCCAGGCTCTGAGCTGTCAGCACAGAGCCTGATGTGGGGCTTGAACTCATGAACTGCAGGATCATGACCAGAGCCAAAGTCAATGCTTAACCAACTGAGCCACCCAGGTGCCTGAAAGTATTTAGTAGGCTTTTAAGGATTTAATGTATTTATGCAAGGCCGTATTATCTGCAAATAGAGTTTTACTTTTTCCTTCCAATCTAAGTGTTTTACTTGTTTATTTTCTTGCCCAGTCACCCTGCCCGGTACCTCCAGCAAAGTACTGGATGGAAGTGGTCACAGCGGCCCCTTGTCTGTTCCCTAGTCGTGGGGACAGTGCCCAAACTCCAGTTAAGTGTGATGGGAGCTGGGGCCCTCGCTTTTCCCATGTCTCATTCAAGAACATCCTCCAGCACCTTCAGCGGAAGCGACCATGACAGGAGGCTGTTGACATCTCACCACCTTACTGATTTCCTGGGATTAAGAGCATCTGGGGATAAGGGACTTTTAGTTTGACAGGTGGGCGGTCTGCCCATCACCCAGTGGGGCTCCAGTGCACAATGAAGGAAGCCTCCTGGGAATCACGCAGGCCGTTGGAGCTTCGCATGTGTGAGGTGACTGTGTCTTTGGGGTATCGGGGTGGTGGTGACCTCCCAGGGATTTGGCCGTCACTTGGACTCTTGCTCCCGGTGGGCGCCGGAGTATGTAGGTGCAGCTCTGGGTCAGACCCCGGGCGCCTGTCAGCCTGTGGGGGCATGTCCCGCGTCTCCACTGACACTCCTTAAATTCTTTGTGCTTTTCCTTTCCCCTTTATTTTCTTTTTTTTTTTTTAATTTTTTTAAATTTTTTATTTAAAAAAAAATTTTTTTTTAACGTTTATTTATTTTTGAGACAGAGAGAGAGACAAAGCATGAATGGGGGAGGGTCAGAGAGAGGGAGACACAGAATCTGAAACAGGCTCCAGGCTCTGAGCTGTCAGCACAGAGCCCGACGCGGGGCTCGAACTCACGGACCATGAGATCACGACCTGAGCCAAAGTCGGAAGCTTAACCGACTGAGCCACCCAGGCGCCCCTCCCCTTTATTTTCTTTATCTTCATTTAGTTTTTCTGTTTTTCAGGAACTGTATTGCCACCTCCAGTGTCCCAGCTGCTTTCTTTTGTATTCTGTCATTTTAGTTTGTTTTTTTTTTCTTTTTTAACATTTACTTACTCTTGAGAGACTGAGAGAGACAGAGCGTGAGTGGTAGAGGGGCAGAGAGAGAGAGGGAGACACAGAACCCGAAGTGGCTCCAGGCTCTGAGCTGTCCGCACAGAGCCTGACGCGGGGCTCGAACCCACCAATTGTGAGATCATGACCTGAGCCGAAGTTGGAGCTTAACTGACTGAACCACCCAGGTGCCCCTGGTTTTGTTTTGTTTTTTCCCCTGGGAAACTCATGCATGATTCCCTCCACTGTAGCTGCTGGTCCTTGTGTTGGGTTGGCTTTTTCTTTGTGGTCATGCCTCCGTCCCACAGTGTGTGTTTTCTGAGTGGGATTGTAGCTGCTGCTCTCATTTCACAGCTGCAGGGTCATCTTACGGGCAGGCGGATGCACACAGCAGGACGGAGACACGTGTGGGTGCGTCTGTACCTCCAGTGCCATGTGGAAGAAACCCTGGGTCGTGTGGCTGGGACGGCCGCCTCTTCCTGGACACACTCCTCGCCCCTGCCAGTACTGACCCCACCTTTCCGCTCCTTATGGAGCCTCGGAGCTTCTGTGGTGTAAATTGGTTGCTTTGTAAGTTTGTTTTTCAGTTCAGAAAAGAGTTCCTAAAACTTTGTTTTTACTTTGGGATAACAGAGTTTGACCTGAGAATTCCTGACTTAATTTTTAAATTTTAAAGCCCGAGTTAAAACCTTTCCTATTCTTGGCTGGGTCTTGTTTCTATATTTGGAGGTAGGAAGGTTTCTGCATGAAATTTCTCATGCATCTGTCTTGAGAACACCTGTTGTGTTTGAGATGAGAGCAAATCCAGGCAAATTTAAAACCACGGCTTATTGCAAGAAAATGGACTCTTGGGGCTTTTGCATGAAGGAATCTCCCCTCCGCCGAGCACGCTGTTTGTGAACACGCGTTAGTGCGGAGAAGATGTTCATGTAAGGGAACCCTGTCGTTTATCATTTGTGTTAGAGAACGGTGCTGGCGGCTGTCCTTCCTTCTGAACTGCTGTGAGCAGTGTGTCCTTGTCTGGATGCTTCCACTTGTGTGTGCTCCTTTGCTCACGGACGGGGAAGGGGGTGCCCGGCGTCCGCGTTTCCTAATAGTCCGTTCCTGCAGCGGCTCACATCGCTCTTCCTGGGTCATGGTCCCCGTGCAGACAGGGACCGGGTGACACGGCTGCTGGGAGAGGGCGGAGGCAGTGGGATCGGGCCGGCACGTCCCCCCTCTTGATACCAGGTGCTCAGCTCCCTGGGCCTGGTGTGCTGATGTCACCTGTCCAGAGCCCTCCTGTGGTGCTGCTGCTGGTAGCATCTTGGGAAGGGTGGGGGGCTGGCCGAGGGGCACATGGGCTGCGATGTGCAGGTGCAGTGCAGGGCTGGCAGGAAGCGGGTGTGAGGGCCAGGCAGAAGGATGGGGCCACATGCGTCGTGTGATGGGGACCTGAGCATTCCTGCAGCAGCGGGCACACTAGGTGGGACTGCTCCTTCCACGGGTAGGGAAGGGGTGTGCGGTGATGAGAGGTGATGACAAACAGGTCCGTAGACTTGCTGGCTGCAGGCCACCTACTGGTGGTGTGTCCCTGGCCTTCTGTGCTCCCGCGGACCCCATGAACTGGCCTGGTCTCCCTTCCCACCCTGCCCTGTGTATGCTGCCCCTGCTCGGGCCACCCATCCTGGGTGTCCCAGCGTTCACCAGTATGGGATGGGCTGCCCCTCCTGGGCACCAGGATGAGCAGAGGGTGGGCTGTGTGTGCCTGAGGCTCGCCCATCCACCCTGACGTTTTTGCTTTCACTCCGCTTCTGGGCCTCCCAGTGTCCTTCTGCCACGTTTTCTTGTTTACTTTTAATGAACTGATACCTGCTGCCCCCCCCCCTCCCCCGACCTTGGCGTACCCGAAGCGGGCCATGGGGGGCAGAGGGGTGGCCCCATAAGAAGTGGGTCTTGCAGAGTGAGGGTGGGATGGGGTCCTGACCCTGTAAACCCTGCTCCCTGGGGAAGCCACTCGGGGGTTTCCATGGTACCCCCGGCCCCGCCTCCTGCCACCAAGGGCTCTCTGCATGCCTTGGTGGATGTTTGGGCCGTTGGCCCTCCTGTCCCTGCTGTCGGTGAGTGTTGGAGGTCTGGTGCAGTTTTCTTGGGTGGGATTACTGCTCAGCTGGGGAGTCTGTTGAGAGCAGAGGTAGTAAAAAAGCTGGTCATGACTTGTTTGATTTTGGATGATGAGGAGAAGAAAATGGAGTTAAGACTAAGAATTCAGCCTTCTCCACTTGTCATGTGTGTGCAGGTTACCTCATTTTTGTTGGAAAATGTGTACTATGTATTTACATACTTGGAAAATATTTGGAATGTTCTTTCTCTTGTCAAAATAATTAACGTGAGGGACATTTGGGTGGTTCGGTCAGTTAAGCGTCCAACTTCGGCTCAGGTCATGATCTCACGGTTCATGAGTTCGAGCTCCGCGTCGGGCTCTGTGGTGACAGCTCAGAGACTGGAGCCTGCTTCGGATTTTGTGTCTCCCTCTCTCTCTGCCCCTCCCCTGCTTGTGCTCTGTATCTCTCTCTAGCAAAATATAAATAAACATTAAAAAATTTTTTTTTTAAATGACGTGATTTAAGAGGAAGTCTTGCTGTAAGAAACCTGCACTGCCGGTTAATGAAAACAGCATATAGTAAATGTGGATGGTGTTTCTGCGGGCTGACCTTCCGAGCAGTTTGCATTAAAACCTATCAAATTATTCATGGGCGTATTATGAGGGGCTTCAGGTATTTCAGGTGAATCATCTGGTATTTTTAATTGTGCTACATAATTAAAATGTTAAAGGCAGATTATCAAAATATACTTTGTGACAAGAATTTTGTATCAAACGCTGATGGCGGTGGTGGAGAGTCTCCTGGGGGCAGAGTGAGCGGGAGCTACAGGCCGGGGGCATCAGTGCCCTGGGTGTCCCCACGGCAGCACACTGTTGTCCCGCAGGCTTCTGCTACGACTGGTCAGGAGCAGAAGCAAGAACGCAGGGGAGCGAGGTAGGACGTGGGCTGATGGCCTCAGGGCACAGGGATGGAAGCCGGGTGGGGGGTGGGGGGTGGCAAGTGTGTCCCGAGATGGGCCTTGGGTTAGTGCGACGCCGGGAGGAAAGTAGGAGGCGGCACGTGGGAGCTGCAGAACCGACAGTCTTTCCAGCACGTGAAGAGCACTTCTGTGGCCAGGGAGCACCGACAGAGGCTGCGGTGCAAGTGGCTCAGAAGGAGCTCATGTGGCCAGTAAGCACGAGCACACGAGACTCCTCTCTTGTGTATTCGGGGGGCAGGACCCCTGCCTGGGCACGCCGCAGGTGTGGGGTGGTCCTGGGCCAGCAGGTCCCCCGCTGGGTGCTCAGACTGACCCTTAGGTTATAAAGATTCCACGAAAGGAGAGAGTGGCACCATCCATGCCCTCGAAGCTTCCCTCCACTTCCTTATGTGGCATTCTCGACTCCTGTCTCGTTTCCCTGCCCCCAGACATGACAGGACACACCCAGAAATCACAAAACTTCATCGTGCATAAGTCAGTAAAACGAACACTTCAGCTTAATGTGATTGTCGTGAATTTTAGTGCCCAGTCTGTGTTCATGTTTTCCTGAGTGTCTCTGTCTTCTCATGGCTGGTTTTTCTGGACCAGTGTTCCGGCAGGTCTGCCGAGCCTTCTGATTTAGAACTCTTCCGCTTTCCTCTTTAACTGTTGCTGTTTACTTGTAAAGAAACATGGAACTTTGTTGTAGTTTCTAGCATTCTGGACTTGGTTCTGGTGAGAATGTTCTCTGCTCCTCTGCCTGCCGTACGCTGGCGGAACGGGATGGATTTTAGGTCCCTTGTTGGGGCAGGATGGTGACAAGCCTCTGTCCTGAGCCAAACTTTCTTTCCAGGTGGGAGTGCGCTGAAGAGGGTGGCGACCAAGTGTGAGGGGGACAGTGGCCCTGGGCAGGACGGGGTGTCAGGCACCTGGAGCGTGGGACCCGAGGTCGTGGGCTTCTGCTGCTCAAGGAGCCTGGAAGAGGTGGCAGGAGGCTGTGAGCACGCTGGGCCTGCCTGGTGCCCTTTGTGTGGGTCACTGTGCACAGACTGTGCGGTCCAACCCTTCCTGTCCAAGGTGTGTGGGGAACATGGCCGTCATGTCTTGGTGCTGAGATGGGGCCCACGAACCTGCTTGCAGGCTCCCAAAGCAGGGCATTGGCCTCCAGGGTGGGTTCCCCTCACCCAGCTCGGGAGTGCAGGAGCCCACAGGAGAGTCCCTGTGCCTCCACCTGCTGTGTTCCCTGCCCAGGTCCTGGGGTCAGTGAGGGAGGTCGTGGGAGGGATGGAGGTGGTGGGAGCATTGAGGGGGTGGAGGTTGTGGCAGGGACGGAGGTGTCCCACGAGGGGAGAGGGTAAACTGCCTTAGACGTGCCACACTCCACACGCTCATGCCACACACATGCACAGGCCCTGATCCCTCCCATGGGCACACTCTGGGGAGCCACCCCTACTCCTGGAACCTTGGAAGGGGCCCGAGGGTGGCCCCCGTGTCCCCAGTTAGAAACCATGCCCTACGGTGCTAGCTCCTGCTCAAGCGCCTGTAGAGGCCGTGACTCCTTCGCCTACCACTTGTCACGCTGGCCACTGCTGGAGGGGCATTGGTTTCTGCCCGCACAGGAGTATGGAGGGGCGGGAGTGACCTGAGCAGAGCTCCCACCCCGGGAAGGGGGTGCTGGCTGTGGCACAGGAGCCCGGCCTGGCAGCTCCTTTCACGTGGCCGGCCGTGGGCTCCTGGGATGCCCACACTGCAGGGAGGCTTGCGTGCTGACTCACGCTCCTCCCCTCCCCTCCTTTCCCCTCCCCTCTGCAGCTACATCTGCAGCTGCGGGGGTGTGGCTACGGCCAGTCAGGGATGACGGGGCAAGGGGGCCCAGAGCACCTGCACATGACAGGAGGCTTATTTTTACACGTCGTTGACTGCAAATAATCCACTTTATTTAAAGAGAATGTGGATTCCAAGTGTTAAAAAAAGCACCCAGCAGTGTGCCGGGCTCTGTGGTGCTGTGTGAGCAGAGCCCCTCTGTGAGCCCACAGCTCTGGGGTGCAGGGCACCCCCGAGCAGGAGCAGCTCTGGCCGTGGCTGAAGGCTCAGCCCTGTGTCGTGGGATGTGGCTGTCCCTCCTCTGTGAGGGGTCCCGAGATTTGTTTCTGGATTTCTGCCAAGTGCCAGACCATGTTGGCCTCTGTTTTGTGTGTATTTTATTTCTGAGTTTCCATAACTTGGATGGTTTCAAATAGTTAACGCACACACTCCGTTAGGCCGTGCAGCAGGCTGTGCGGGGAGGACGACACCCCCCACCCCCATCCTGGCCAGGCCCTCGGGTGCTCGCTGCACACTCCAGCATGGCTGTCATGCCAGGGCTCTGGAGCTGCATTGGGTGCTGGCGGGCCTGGTGCAGGTGTCTTGGTGTCAGGTTGCAGGCCGATGGCCGCCTGGTCCTGGGGACACAGGCTGGATCGCCGCCTCCTGTCCAGGAGTCCTGAAGAAGAGCCTTTTTTCTCTGGATAGGATGTCTGTGTTGCAAGGAAGTTAATGGTTAAAGGAACAGAAGAAAGCCAAACTTCCTGTTCGTCTCCCACCCGAGACACCACGGAGACTTAACACTCTGGCGCTTGCTTTTACCCACACGCCCATGAGTGTCTCTTAGTAAATGGACCCACGCCATACTCAAAGCCGCACACTTTCCTCATGTAGCCCAGCGGCCTCTGCAGACTTGTGTGTCCTGGCATCCGTGTCAAGCCTGCCCGGTCTTGACCTTTCCCGCCTCTTCTGCCCTGCTCCCTGGGGCTCTCTCCCGAGCTCCCTTCCAGACTCTGGGTGGGGTCCTCCGTGCCTCTGTCAGTTTCTGGGGATGTGGACAGCTACTAGCCCCTGGCCTGCAGCTGCCCGGCCGTCCTCACACCGCCGTCCCTTTGCATGTATTTCGTGTCTTGGTCCCCCCTTGTGAAGGACCCAGATGGGACCAGGGCCTCCCAGTGACCTCATTTAACTTTGTTTTTAATTTTTATTATTTTTAATGTTTTATTTATTTTTGAGAAAGACACAGAGCATGAGAGAGGGAGGGGCAGAGAGAGAGGGAGACACAGAATCTGAAGCAGGTGCCAGGCTCTGACTTGTTAGCACAGAGCCGACGTGGGGCTTGAACCCACGAACCGTGAGATCATGACCTGAGCTGAAGTAAAGACGCTTAACCAGCTGAGCCGCCCAGGCGCCCCCTCATTTAAACTTTTAAATAAGGCACATTCTGAGGGCTGGAGGGTAGGACACCATAGAATTTTTGGGGTCACGCTTCAACCCCCGATAGCAGCCAGTTATCAGCTGCGAGAGCTGGGCGATGATGGATGCCAGCCTCACGTATAAGGTGTACGAGGCAGACCCACAGGAGGTACACACGTTACTTGCGAACCACCACCTGACCAGAGATGGAGGGCTGCAGGGGTGCTCGTGTTCCGACCCTTTTCTGCGCGTCTTCATCTGCACAGATGAACATGTGCTCGCTTCTGTGTCTCCCCATGAGTGCAGCCTCGTCCTCGGGCCTCTCCCTCCACGTGTGGGTGCCGGGCTCCCTGAGGGCTGGAGAAGGTGGGCGAACTGCACCTGTTGTTGGGACGGCCTCACTCAATGGTGTCGCCTTGTCCACAATTAGGCTTCTGTCCTTAATTTAGATCTAAAACTCACGTAGTAAGCTTGAGAGTCCAAACGTTTCTATGTGGTGTTTATGCTATTGTTAGCACTGTTAAGTTTAACAGCAAATCTCTTCTCCTGTTTTATTTGTAATGTCAGCCAAGGCGCTCGGCCAGGCCCGTGTGCACCCGTGCTGGGTTGGCCCTGCAGGGACAGTGGGGTGTGGCCGACGGGTTTTTCAGGCAGCTCCAGCACACCACTCAGGTCTCAGGAGAAAGCGGGGCCGCGTTTGAGTTTGCGTGGAAGCTGCGGGTAGAAGTTGTTGGACAGTTTCTGGGGGAGCAGGATCCCCGGGGCCGTATTACCGAGGCCCTTCGCTTGAGGGACTGAGCAGTGTTCTGGGGTCCACAAAGGCCGGCAGGCTAGGCTGTGCCGTTGACCGCGGCCACATACCCCGTCCCCGGCGTGCTGCATTCATGGACTTCTCTGCAGCATGTCCCTTTGTCCCTGGGTTCCCCGGGAGGCCTGAGGAGGAGGACCAGGAAGGAAGTCACCCTGCCTCAGAGAGGGAGCCCCTTGGGAGCTGGAGGTGGGGCGTGGCTGGGGCGTGGTGCTATCTCACCTGTCCTTCTTCCCCAGGAGGCAGGAGCAGTTCCAGAGAAACCCCGACAGCTACAATGGCGCCGTGCGTGAGAACTACACCTGGTCGCAGGACTACACTGACCTGGAGCTCAAGGTGCCGGTGCCCAAGCACGTGGTGAAGGGCAGGCAGGTAACCTTGGGGCCCCTCCAGCTCCTCCACGCAGCTTTCTCTGTGGCCGCGGCTGTCTAGTGTGGGCTGCGCTGGAGCCGACTGGCCTGTCCTGTGGTCTCCACTGTCCTTCAGCCGCAGACGTGACTGCCAGCCCTGCTGTGCTTCTGGGGTGCACCTGCTGCTGGGTGTTGAGCTCCAGTGTCCTCCCCCTCCCGTGGTTCATTGCGTGGCGTCCCCACAAAAAGCCTGACAAGGGAGGCAGGGTGATCCACGTCACGCCCATTTCACGGATGGAGCAGGCGCCTGGAGAGGCAGGGCGGAGATCCCCAGGTTGTGCAGTGGCCCATGGTTCCTGGGCCTGTGCTGTCTGGAGCACTGGGTGGTCACGGGGTGGGGGGGCGGGGGAGGGGGGGCGTCGGCCTGAGCAGGGGCGCTCACAGCCTTAGCTGGTGTCTCTACTTGAGAGCAGGAGTAGAAATGTAACCTTTGATGGGGAGAAAGAGAGATGTTTACTCAGTAGTCGTGCACATAGGGAGGCCTCACTTTAAAGGAAAAACCCCATGTAATTTGTGAGGTTGTCCCCTGAGTGCTGTTGGCTGGAGAAGCTGTATTCTTGCTTCTGTCTTCACAAGACTCTTCAGCCTGCACGGTAAGCAGTGCCTTCCGTGTTTCGTAGGCGAGATGGCGGGGCCAAGCAGTTCCTCGCCACCCTCCCCCCCAAGTGACACAGGTGCCCCTCACTTGTGCCTGGGATCACCGAGTGCTCTGGGAACTTGTGTGAATGACTGTGGTCAGTGCAGGTGCGCTGCCTCTGAAGCTCTGAAAAGCTCTGAAGCTTTTCAAAGAGCAGTGCCGCTGGCTTCTTTCAAAGAGAAGGTTCCAGAACATGCAAAGTAGAGCTTATACATGACTAGCTCCTACATTTTCTGGAAATGACTGCTGTGTGAAGCGGCACCAGCTTCAGCTGGCTTGGCTGTGTGTGAAGAAAACCAGGCTGGGCGGTGAGCTAGTCCCTCTGGGGCCCCTGTCCTGAGGTGCTGACCCTAGACTGTCCAGGCTGCACCTGGAACGGGCCCAGCCGTGTGCAGGACACTGGCAGGGGCCAGGGAGCCCCCAGAAGTTGCACTCCCACCAGTGTCGGGAGGGAAGGCAGGAGCCCCGAGGCTTCTTGGCTGCATGTGGTTGTGGGTCAGGGGTCTTGGGCCATGCTAGCTGGAGCACTGCGTCCACTCATTTCTCCCTCCGCCCTCTTCCCACCTGTGTGCAGAGATGTCACCAGAGCACGGTGACCCCTGTCACGTGGACTTCAAGGTCTGCGTTAGACCTGATGACCAGGGGTCATCCACACAGCATCTCGCTCTGATGACCATGTCCCCTCCCGTGTTGGTAGGTGCAGGCCAGTCTTCCTGTGGGGGGGAGGGGGGACTTTGCCCAGTGTACCCTGGGGCTCCAGTGTTGGTGGGAACTTGGACCAGTGTCTTCTGAGGCTCCAGTGTGGGGGGAGTCTTGCCCAGTGTCCTCTGGGGCTCCAGTGGCGGGGGAGGGGGGACTTTGCCCAGTGTCCTCTGGGGCTCCAGTGCAGGGGGACTTGGCCCAGCATTCTCTGGGGCCCGGTGGGGCAGGCGTCATGTTGTGTTGGGATTACCTTGTATGCAGGTAAGTCAGTTAAGAAAAGCGCTGGCTACAAACTTTGCTGAAGATAGCTCCAGCTTCCTGGTCCACTTCCTATCTTCCTACTTCTCCACAAACTTCTGGAACTTTCTTCAGGAGAATTTGTATCAGGCCTAACCTGAAACTGGTTATTTTCTCTTTGACTCTGGAGACCCAGATCACCTGGTCTCTGGCTGTACTTCCCACCCCAGGAAACATACATGCTGACTCTCCCCCAAGCCCTGTGTCTTGAGGGTTCTGTTCCCTTCATCGTGTCCCCCTAGGGGACAGGCTGTTGCACCTGGGGGTCAGATGCATGTGTCGTGACTTCGATATGTCCTTACTTTCACCAAGGGTGGTTCTGGATTGTGCTCGTTCCCTCCTGAGACCTTGACTGAGCATGGGATGGTCCCCAAGGCTTGGACAAGATTGCTGCTCTGGGGCTGACCTTGTGGGGTGCAGGCAGTGACAGCCGGCACTGGTGTGGCAGTTCCAGGGAGTGGTGGCTGCCCGCAGTGCGTCGGCCGCTGGTGCATTTGCGAGACCAGCACGGTGCTGGAAGAAGGTGATTTCTGTGTTGGCATTTTTATGACACCTGATGACCGTATTTCTGCCGGCCTGGCTTCATCTCTGACGTGATTCAAGTTTTCTTTATCTTCTTCGGGAGTATTTTTGGTCCATGTTACGGCTTTTTTTTTTTTTTTTTTTTTAAAGAAATTGAGGTAATATAGGCATACTGGCTTCCGGTGTGCAGCATGGCTATTTGATGTATGTCTGTGCTGTGAAATGATCGGTGTAGTAAGTCTGGTGAACACCTGTCACCTCACATGGTAACACTATTTTTCTTGTGATGGGAACTTTTAAGATAATCTCTTGGCAATCATCAAATTCCCCGTTATTCCTATACCGAAGCAGGGGAGGGGTAGAGAGAGGGGCAGAGAGAATCCTAAGCGTCTCTGGAGAGCCCAATGTAGGGCGCTTGAACTCACAAATCGTGAGATCATGACCTGAGCTGAGATTAGCCCGACTGAGTCCCCCAGGCGCCCCCTGAAACCTTCTTGTGAAACTCTGTGGCCTCACATTTTTTAGTGATCTAAGAGTTTTACCTACAGTTCACTTAAAACTTAGCAATAGGTTTATTTTGGATGTCTTGGCTTTTGCTGGTCTCAGGGGTTTTTCCCTTGGAGTAGTCAGTTTCTTTCTGGACTGGCTACTTTCCAGCCCTTCCCCGAGGTGCCTGTCACAGCTACCTGTCAGCAGTGTTTATTTTAGGGTTTTGACTGTGGCACCTGTCAATCGTCGTGGAGATGGTGGCTGTGGTCGCAGCGGTCCAGTGGTGAAGTCACGGTGGTGGGTGTGCCGGTGGCACTGCGAGTGCATGAGGGGGCAGCAGGGGTCCCCGGGCCCCCTGCCCGGCGGTGACTGGCGCCAGCAGCAGCAGCAGAGCGACCACTGTCCCTCTGTGCTGGTGCTCGGGTGCAGCAGGCGGAGGAGAGCGCATGCGTTGCCCTTGGCGCCAGGGTCCTGCCTTTTCCCGTAGCCTTTTTGCTGGTGAATCTAGAGCCAAACTCTAGAGGCTTTCGCCTCGAGCAGGAGTGAGTGCACTCAGCCGCCCTTCGCCCGCTGTGCCAAGGAGCAGGGGACGTCTGCGCTGGGGTGGAGGTGCCTCTGCCCCTCCTGGCATCCCCCGGCACCAGTCACTCCTGGCATCTCACCGAACGCCAGGACTTGGCCACCGGGAAGTGGAGCTCCAGAAATTTTGAGGCCAACCCCCTGTGCAGACGAGAGAGCCTCCGGGCCGCTCCTGCCCCGTTAGACCATTGCCCTTGGCCGAAAGCGTGCAGAGTCCCGGCTGGAATGCATGACCCCCCTCCTCCCCGGGGACCACGCGTGGTCTTTGCTGAGGATGAGTCCTGCGCCTTCGCCACGGGAACCTCCCACTGCGGCACTGGCACTGAGGCTCCTGCTGTGGCGCTCGGCCCTGAGCCGTTGGGGCCACCTGTGGGATTTGTCCTGCAAGCGCTAAGCTAGCGAGCAGCGGAGCTCCCTTCTCGAGTGGGGAAGAGCTGTGGTCCCAGGACCATTTTTATCCACTTCATGCAGGGGCGTGTGCGGTAGGGTGCTCACATGTGACGTTTTCACAAGGCCTGCCCCTGTCCAGCTGTCCTCCTCCAGTCCCCACCCTGGCCTCAGTCACCATGTCGTGAGCTTCTGGGTCACGTGTGAGTGTGCGCTGCCACGTCCTGGGCATGTTCAGGGGCGGGCGGTTCCTGACCCCGCCTGGTAGCTGGCACTGCAGTCATTGCCAGTGTCTTGCTGTTGGAGACGGGGACGCAGTGAACGCCCTCTGGTGCATTCTGTACTGCACGTGCGCGTGCCACGTAGCACGCATGCCGGGAGGCGCTGTCGCACGTGCAAAGGGTGAGGCATCCCTTCAGGACTGCTGATGGCCCCTGAAGGGGTGGGCACCGATCCACGTTCCCGTCGTCATCGTGCACAGGAGTACAGCATCAGGTTTGGGGATGGTAGAAGCTGGATGGGTGGAAAGGGAGCTTCTGGGTGTATGTGGATTTGTATTCCTCTTGGGAGTATGGTTAAGCATGTTTTTACGTGTGCTGGTTAGACCTTAGGCCCTTTGCCCTAATGATTTCTAGGAGCTCTTTATAATCTCAGGTCAGCCCCCGGTCTGTGGTGTGTGTTGCAGACCTATTGCCTCATTTTGTTACTAATATTTTGAGTTGGCTTCTGGTATTTTTTTCCTTGGGGAACTTACTTTATTTTTATGTAGTCAAATTAGTCTCTTTTCTTGTGGCATCTGGAATTAGAAAGGAGTAGGTTGTGTTTTGATGGAACTTCTTTGAACCTTTGCTGCCTTATAATCCACTTGGATTTTCTCGCCCCTTTTGAGCAGTTTCGTCTAAATTCTAATGGTTTCTCATTCAACTGTTACGGAAATGAAATGATTTTTCTCTTATGGAAGGCACTGCTGTGTGGTGATCTGGGCCTTATCTCATTGGTTACTAACCAGGAGGCTAACTAACACAGTATGAATTTTGTCACTTAGGAAGTTGATTATTGTATTTGATTAGGTGGAGACACTCCAGAAATGCTCCTGTTCAAAAAGTACAGGGAGAACTTGAACAGAATTAGTTAAAACTGAGAATGGAAATGGACACTAGTGTTGATTTTTAAAAATGTTATTTTAAGGAAAGGAACTGCTACAGATCGCTGTGTGTGGATAAGGGTGGTGGGCGTGCTGGTGAGGAGGGAGTGCTCTGGGTTTGAAAGCAGGTCCTGGGTGGGATGGAAGGTTAATTATGCTTAGTAAATGTGGATGTGTTCTCTGGATGTGTCCACACAGTGCGTTCGCATGTTTTCTTTATTTATTGTTCAGTAAGGGACACATCTCTCAACCTTGTGGGTGTTCTTGATCTCATGGGGGCTTCCTTGGTAGGGTCCTTGTCAGCACCTTGGGGTGATGGCCTCTGGCCTTTGACAGGACATTCCTGAACATGAGATTTTTTTCCATGGTGGTCTCAACCTCTGTTTCTACATTGGGACCGCCTCCCTGGTCCTTCCCCGGCATCTCAGGCCTGGTCACTTGGGATGAGGCAAGGGAGGGGAGGAGGCATCTCTGCCCTTCCCACTGCATACCCACGTGTGTCAGCCCTGTCTTTCCCTCTCTCCCCGCCCGTGGACACACATTCTGAGTTCTCAGGGGTATGTACCTGGTGCACACGGTAGCAAAGGTAGCTCCCTTTCTGAAGGGCTGCAGACTGTATTCCAAAGTGCTCGCACCAGCTTTAACATTTTACATACCCACCAGAAGTGTGTGCGGGCTCCTGTTCCACGTCCCCGACACCTGTTGTCACCTGTTGTCTGCCTCCTGATGACTGCCCGGAGGTATCTCGTTGTGGTTTCCGTTTGTGTTTTCCGGATGACTCATAGTGTTGAGCATCTTTGCATGTGCTTATTAGCTATTTGTATGTCTTTTTTAGAGAAATTTCTATTCAATGTCTTTGCCTTTTTAAAAATTGCTTTCTTTTTATTGTTGAATTGTAAGAGTTCTTTTTAAATATAAATATTATACCCTTGTCAGATAATTTGTAGATATTTTCTTTTGCTCCATGAGTTGTCTTTTTACTTTCTCAAGAGATGATGGGTTTTTTGTTTTTTTAATTTTTAAAAAAATGTTTATTTTGAGAGAGAGAGAGAGCAAGCCAGGGAGGGGCGGAGAGAGAGGCGAGAGAAATCCCAAGCAGGCTCTGCGCTTTCAGTACGGAGCCCAGTGCGGGGCTTGAACTCAAGAACTGTGAGATTATGACCTGAGCCAAAACCAAGAGTCAGATGCTTAACCGACTGAGCCCCCAGGCGCCCCAAGAGATGATGTTTTTTGAAGCACAAAAATCTTTATAAAGTCTAGACCGTATTGTCTATTTTTGGTTGCGCATGCACACCTAAGAAACTGTTGCCTGATCCATGGTGTGGATATTTACGTTTTTGTTTCGTTCTGAGAGTTTTATGGTTTTAGCTCCTGCATAGAGGTTTTTGATTCATTTAGAGTTCATGTTTGTAGAAGGCAGGAGGGAGTGCTCTGACTTCATTCTTTTGCATGTAGACATCCCTGTCACCGTCCTGTTTATTGAAAAGACTTTTCTTTTCCCCATCGAATTGCCTTGGCACCCTTGTTTAAAATCAACTGACTATAAAGCTTATGGGTTTATTACTGAATTTTAAATTTTATTCCAATGATCTGTATATCTATTTTTATGCCACTACCACAGTTTTGGTTATTGGATCTTCGTAGTACGTTTTGAAATTTTTTGTTCCTTTTTTCCTCCATGACTGCTTTCTTTTGTGTTAGAGATTTTCTAGTGTAGTATTTTAATTACCTTATCTTTTATTAAACTGTATTTTGGGGATTATTGTCTTATTGTTTTCTCTGGATTACAGTCAATATAGACTTCAATGTGTATGCAGAATTGGGTTAAAAAAATTTTTTTTAATGTTTATTTATTTTTGAGAGATAGAGACAGAGCATGACCAGGGAAGGGGCAGAGAGTGGAGGAGACAGAATTGGAAGCAGGCTCCAGGCTCCGAGCTGTCAGCACAGAGCCCGATGCGAGGCTTGAACTCATGAACCGTGAGATCATGACCTGAGCCGAAGTCAGATGCTCAACCGACTGAGCCACCCAGGCGCCCCCAGAATTGGGTTTTATATGGTAATTTCTGTTCTCTGCTACTTTGTGTTGCAGCTCTTTTTTTTTTTAAGTTTATTTTTTTATTTTGAGAGAGAAAGCGTGTGTATGAGCACGGGAGGGGCGGGGGGGGGGGGGAGAGAATCCCAGGCAGCCTTCACACTGTCAGTGCAGAGCCTGACACAGGGCTTGATCTCACAAAATGTGAGATAATGACCTGAGCTGAAATTAAGAGTTGGATGCTTAACTGACTGAGCACCCCGCCCCCCCCCCCCCGCCCCAGTACAGCAAGCGCCCTGTGGTACAGTTCTTTTAAATCAAATAGGAGAGAAGAAGAGTTAACAAACGAAAGGCACACTTACGCTGTCTTCTGTATTTCCCTTTACCAGCACTCTCTATTTGTTCATGTGGATTCAAATTACTGTTTAGTGTCCTTTCATTTCAGCTTGAAGACGGCTAGTGTTTCTTGCAGGGCCTGTGCAAGGAAAGATGAGCCTGTTAAGTGAATTCCCTCAGGATTTTTGTTTGTTTACTCTGAGAATGTCTTAATTTCTCCTTCATTTTTGCAGGATAGTGTTGCTGGGTATAGAATTCCTGGTTGACACTACTTCTCTTCACCCTTTGAGTACTCCCTCCCACCACCTTCTAACCTGGTTTCTGGCGGCAGACCAGCTGGTGCACCTGCTGAGGAGCATGCCTGGTGTTGAGTGGCTTCACATCCTGCTTTCAAGATTCTCTCTCTGGCTCTGGCTTTCTTGACAGTTTGATCTGGATGCGTCTAGGTCTTGGTCTCTCTGGATTTATACTACTTGGAGTTCATTGAGCTTCTTAACGTGGGTTTTCAGCCATGTTTCATATATTCTTTCTACTCTTTTTCTCTTTCCTTCTGGGGCTCCATTATGCACGTTGTGGCATGCTTCTTGCCATCCCCCTGGTCTCTGAAGCTCTGTTCAGTTTTTCATTGTTTCCTTTCTGTTCCTCAGACTGACTACTTTCATTTGACCTATCTTCAAATTTTCCAGTTCTTTCTTCTGGCTGCTGTAATTGGCTTCTGAGACCCTCTAGTAGATTTTTTTGCTTCAGTTCTTTTTCCCCCAGTTACTTTTGAATTCCAGAATTTGTATTTGGTTCTTTTAAAAAAGTAATATCTATCTCTTTATTGATTTTCTTATGAGATACTGTTCCCATACTTTAGTTATTTATACATGGTTTTCTTTAGCTCTTTGAGTGTATTTACCATAGTTGATTTATAGACTTTCTACTAAGTTCATGTCTAGACTTCCTTAGGAATAGATTTTGCTTGTTTTTGTACATTGTGTATGGGCTGTCTTTGTTTTTTGTGAGTCTTGTAATTTTTTTTGTTGAAAATTGGGCGTTTTAACTAACAATGTGGTAATTCTGGAACTCAGACTCTCCTTTTCTCCATGGTTTATTGCTGTTGGTACTTGATGGAGTTCTTGTTTGATGACTTCTTTTCTTTTCTTTTCTTTTCTTTTCTTTTCTTTTCTTTTCTTTTCTTTTCTTTTCTCTTTTTTTTTCTTTTCTTTCTCTCTTTCTCTCTCTGTCTCTCACTCTCTATTTCTCTCTCTCTCTCTCTTCTCTTTCTGTCTTTTTAAGAGAAAGAGAGAGAGAGAGCCCAGGAGCAGGGGAGGGGCACAGAGGGAGAGAGAATCTTAAGCAGGCTCCATGCCCAGTGCAGAGCCTGACGTGGGCTCGATCTCACAACCGTGAGATGATGACGTGAACTGAAATTGAGAGTCAGATGCTTAACTGACTGAGCCACCCAAGTTGCCCCTGATGACTTTTCTGAACTAATTTTCTAAAGTGTGTATTCTTTATCATGTGTGGCCAGTGAAGTCTTTATTTGGTGAGCTTAGTGATCAGCAAATGATTGGACAGACTTACTTTTTTTTTTTTACATTTATTTATTTTTGAGAAACAGAGTGAGACAAAGCGTGAGCGAGGGAGGGGCAGAGAGAGAAGGAGACACAGAATCTGAAGCAGGCTCCAGGCTCTGAGCAAGTGGTCAGCACAGAGTCTGATGCAGGGCTTGAACCTGCAAACTGTGAGATCATGACCTGCGCCAAAGTCAGACGCTCAACCGACTGAGCCACCCAGGTGTCTCCCGATTGGACAGACTTTCTTAAACACCTAGAACCAGTGAATCTTTCTTCCATGGAGCTCCATGTACATATCGGGGCATGCCTTTAACACTTAGCCTCGCAGTTGAAAAGTCTGCCATAGCCTCCATTTCCTGCTCATGCAGAGTCTCAAAGTCAGCTGGTGGTGAGGGGTTAGGACCTCACCTAAGGATTTTTCCTAAGCTTACACACGGCCTGCACATTCACGTGGCCCAAATGTTCAAAACCTCCATGAACATTGTATTCCCCAGCGTTTTTTTGTTTGCCTCAGCTGTTATCCACTATTGCAGTCCACAGTGAAATTAAAATACTTGCCTCTAATTGTTTGCAGCAAACACTCTCTGGGGAAAAGGCTTTTCTGAGTCCATTCAAAACCAGCCTAACAGGTGGGATCTTCCAGGGAACTGTCACACAGGACAGGTACTCACAGTTCTTTAGGAATGGAGTTTTGAAGGAGCCCCAGCCCCTTTCTGCTCTCTCAGGTGTGCCATACTGTGCTGGGAGCGCGGGTTACCAAGGGACTGGAGAGTGAGAATGGGTCTAGGGTAAGTTATAAGGTCACAAAGCTTGTGTTGCTTGCATAAATGCTCTCTGGATTCCTGCAAACCTTTGGTTAGTTTCCAAAGTTCGGAAACTACATATTGACAGTTTTCACCAGTGTTCTTGTTGCTTTTTTGGAAGAAAGCTTTTTCAGGGTTTTACTCCATTATTTTCTGTTTCGGATCAGGAAATTTCTTGTGTAGCTTCTTGTTTTCCTGGTGTGTTTCTTGCTTTCTTTTTCTTGTAAAAAATAGTATGCTTTCATCATAACCTCAGAGCCACCCAGACTCTCTGGTACAGTGTATTGTCTAGAAACCACTTTCCTGAGGTCCTTTCACCTCTCATTCCAACCTGGGCCGATTGTGTTTGAGTTCTGTACAGCTCCCATCCAGGAGCTTCCTTTCACCACACTTCTAGATGAAATTCAGTATGTTGGGGATCTCTGTTGCACCTTCCTCTTCCCCCTCCCCCAGTTTTAGTAAGATATAATTGACATATAATGCTGTTACTAGCTCAGGTGTATAGAGTACTGATTTGAAGTCCGTGTGTATCATGGGATGATCACCATGGCAGGTTTGGTGGCCTCCTTTGCCATACGTAGTTACGGTTTTGTGTGTGTGTGAGGAGTGTTTCAGTTCTGCTGCCTTAGCAACCTGCGCACATGAGACAGGGATGTGAGCTGCGGTCACCAAGCTGTGCGGGAGATCTTCCTCTGGTTTAATTTTCTTCTCATTTTGCTGTGGTTTAGCCTCAAGGAACTTTCTCAAGATACGTTATAAATCCAGAGATCCCGAATGTTTTAAAATGTAGTTATTTTAAACCTCTGCTTATTCTCTGGTTTGGGTATGAATAGAAATCTAACTTCACGAAAATTCTCCACTTGGAAGATGGAAGGCATGGCCTGCCTGTGCTTCTGCATCCAGTGTAACTGATTCTAGAGATCTTCCATTCAGGTTCTTTGTGAGTAAACTTTTTTTCCCTGGGGAACTTTCGGGGCCTTAAACACCTGAGGTTATGAAACCACTGAGTTTGTGTGAGTCATCTTTCATTCGTTCTGTGTAGCCCTCAGTGGGTTTTTTGTCAGCAGGCACGTTTTCCTTCAACTCTGGAGCGTTGTCCCGTGGCTGCCGTGGTTTATGGCATGCCACACTGACCGCCTGATGCATCTTGTCTCTCCCTTGATGCTTTCCAGACTTGCTGTTGGGAGTTTTATTTTAGCCTCTGTGTGTTTAGTATGTGTGAGCATTCTGTTCTCCTGTTTCTTTTTGCTTCCACACTCCTCTCATCTCTCTGAGGGTGTGTATTGGAAATATTTTGGAATTTCCTTTCTTCCTAATTAGTTCTGTAGTCTTTGTGTTCCATGCTGCAGATTTTCCTTCAGGATGCAATTCTGAGTTCCCTGGTTGTTTTTTATTTAAAAACCTATTTTCCACATTCTTTAGGCTAGGGGATGGTGTTGATGATTTTCCCCATATCGGTCTGGGGTCTGCTCCTCTCCCACCTAGGAGGGCTGAGGGGCTGGCTGCCCACATGGCCCCCACACACTGCCCGTCACACTGCTGACCAGGGTGTTTGGGATGGCGCCCCGCGCTGGTCTGGGCCATGGTGTGTTCTGTCCTTTCTGATGGGTCCTCCCCAGCACAGCCGTCCCCGGGCTGACCCTGACTCTGAGCTGCTTGGCGTCTGCCCTCCCTGCCTGCCGACTGCCAGCCGGAAGCCCCAGGTGGCCATGGCCCCCAGGTGCAGACCAGTCTTTTGTCCCTGCTCCACACTGTCTGTCCCCATGCTCGTGCTGGTCTCCCTGGAGCTGCTGGAAGCTTGTCTGTGCTGGTCTCCCACCTCCTCCCTTGTGCCGTCTGGGCTTTTCCTCTTTGTGCTTTGTTTCTGTGGGTCGCAGAGGCTGGGACATACTCACCCCTCCCAGAGTGACATCTCGAACTGGAAGCGTGTCCTGTCTGGGTCCCCTCGATGCTTTGGCCCATCCCCTGTTGTGCAAGACCAGCAGCGTGAGCAGCTTGCCCGAATTTGGAGATTACGGTTATGTAAGGCCGGCTGGGAGGATTTTATTAAAGCGAGCTTGCTCCTGGGGTGCCTCCACTGCAGCCCAGGTTCATGGTCAAGAACATCTGACGGGCCAGTGATTGGATCCCCCAGGAGTGTGCTGGGTGCCGGGTAACGCCGGGTTGTACCCGTGTCTTCACGGAGCCGGCCGAGTCGACAGTAAACTCTCCCAGAGGTTAGGTGCGGGGCAGTCGTGCCCACAGGATGCTACCCAGCCTGTGTGCGGACACGTGTGGGCAGTGGCTCACCCGTCCCCAGGCGCGGCCTGGAATTCTCCTTGTCTCCGAAAGCCAAAGTTGATGGAATGGCATCTTGCCACGGGCCATCTTCCACCTGAGGGTACTTCACGTTAGGTTACGGCAGTTAGGTTACAGCAGCCAAGCCTGAATATCTATCTGTGACTCTCAGAGTTTGTTTTCAACACTTTATGTTTAATGAGCACTTGTGGAGTCACACGGTGGGGGGGGGGGGCGGGAGGGCGACGGGGGGCGGGTGTCGCCTCCACACAGAACCGGATGGAGCCCACCCTTAGGAAGGCCTGGGTTCCCACCTCCAGTGTCCCTTCACCTGATGCATTCTTCAGGTGTGGTCACGAAAAGACTTTGCATTATAGACACAGACTTCAGAGTTTGAAAAGGGACAGGACTGGTTTGCTCTCCTCGTCCAGTTCGTGATCTGATGAACCTCCAGGGGTTTGGGAGCACTGGGTGCTGGCCAGCGAGGTGGGTGCCTCTCTGCTCGGTGCAGCCTCAGCAGCTCCTGGAAGAGGGCATGTGGGGGGGCTCTGCGCCCCCTGCCAGACGGCGGGATGGGAGAGGGAGGCACACCCCAGCTGCGCCACCCACGCCTGCCTGCCGCGTGGGGCTCGGTCCCCTGATGGAGCAGGGGCTTTGGTGAGAAGCCAGTGGTTTTCCCCATGTCATCGTTGCGCACGTGGAAACAGAACTTGCAGTACATTTACTTGAAGGAGATTGATGCGCAGGCCTCCTCAGGTGTCCCTTG
Organism: Lynx rufus; assembly: GCF_022079265.1. Taxonomy (NCBI): domain Eukaryota; kingdom Metazoa; phylum Chordata; class Mammalia; order Carnivora; family Felidae; genus Lynx; species Lynx rufus. The sequence continues at coordinate 61,574,555 of NW_025814856.1, read as the reverse complement.
GTTGGGACGATGGACTTCATCCAGCTGCCTGCTGCCCCCAGGTAGTCCTGTGTCGTGTTCTGGTCTGCACCCGGCTCCTGCTTTGGAGTGTGCTGGGCACCCATCAGGGTGCCAGGTGACTCCCTTCTCCTCGGTTCCAGGTCTCGGTGGCCCTGAGCAGCAGCTCCATCCGGGTGGCCGTGCTGGAGGAAGCTGGGGAGCACGTCCTCATGGAAGGGAAGTTCACCCACAAAGTCAATACTGAGAGCTCCCTCTGGAGCCTGGAGCCTGGGAAGTGCGTTCTGGTGAGTGTGGGCATCCATGCTGGGCTGCGGGAAGGAGTGGGGGCTGGGGGCAGTGGGGGGTTCCTGCGGTCTAGGGCACCGCTCAGGGCGCCTTTGCTGGCCTCGGCCCTACAGGCCCCCACCACTTGGCACTCTGAAGTGGAGCCACGTTAACATGAGACCCACGGTGGTCCATCCTCGGGCACACGTGGTGGCTGCACTCGGTGAGCATGGAGGGGCTCCTGGCAGGGTCATCCCTGCATGGCAGAGCTCGCTTGGATGTGACCCCTGGTCCCAGAGGCTCCCGCTTGCCAGGTCCTGGGTCATGTCGGAGGCAGAGTCAAGTAAGGCGAGGATTGAGAGGCAGGTTGAATTTCCGGGATGCTGCAGCAGAGGACGCAGAGCACAGTCGGACCGCTCGTTGGACAGCGGGGGTCTCATTGAGCCACTCGGGGCTGCAGAGCCCCAGCAGGAGCTTCAGTGCCCTGTTTACTGGAACCTTCCATGGCTCCGCCCCCTCTTCAGGGTCTTGGCCTGGTCGGTGGGTGCTGCCCAGCGGGACCTCGTATGGCACGGGGTGCCTCACCAGACAGGAAGATACCAGGTCTTTGGACAAAACCTGAGGGTTTTAAAGGCACGTTCTTCACGTGTGCCAGAAAGGAAGGAAAGAAGAAAGCAAAAAAATGTGTGTTTCGGTTTTATGAAGATCTGCATCTCCGCGGGATGGGTGCCAGCGGGCCAGCCTGTCTGTGGGGACCATCAGGGCCGTGGGGTGGAGAGGGGTCTGTCAGTGCTGGGGTGCTGGAGTCCCTTGGCACACGGGGCCCCTCCACGTGATGAGGACAACGGGTCGCAGAGCATAGGCCCCTCCGCATGACAAGGACACCGGGTCGCAGAGCACAGGCCCCTCCGCATGACGACAACACCGGGTCGCAGAGCACAGGCAGGTCTGCTTGGCCCTTGTTCTGAACCTAGCTTTGCACGTCCTTGTCCTTGCGAGGCTTCTCTCCGTGAGACCGTCTCCCTCTCGTCAACCTGGGGCTCAGCCCTTCTGGCCGTCAGGCTGTGCCTCCCATCCCCCCCCCCCCCCAAGCCATCCCTGCACCCGGCCATGTGGGCGGCGGTGTCTCCAGCTCCTCTCATTTGCAAAATACCTTCACGATGACGGCCTTACTTCCCACGGTCGTGGGAGGCACAGTCAGGGTCTCTTTGCCCCTCGCCCCATGACAGCTGCTGGCAGCTCCTGTGGCACAGGTGGAGCTGTGAGGCCGAAGCCCGTGGACAAGGGGTGCAGTGGCTCCAGAGCAGTGCCCAGGGTGAGTCCTGGTGGTACCGTTGCTGTGCTCCCCAGAGGAGCATGGCTGGGAAGCCCTCACCATGCAGTCTGTCTGCCCTGACACTTCCTCTGGGATGCACGAAACCATGTCCGTACAAGGACAGGCTGGCCTCACAGCCACTGTGACTGGTGTACCTGACATCAGTGCTGTGGAAACATGCTGCTCATGACTCGGTAGCGCGTCTCGTAATGGCTTTGCTTGGCAGAGGTGACTTTGACGTCCTTGTGGCCATGTTGTCTCTGTTTTGTGCGCGTGTGCCTAAGCGGGGCTGTGGCCGGGCCGGAGTGCGATTCATCGTCCCGGCTGCCACTTGCAAGCACACAGGGGGCCGGGCTCTCAGAGTGGCCTGGTAACACGGTAAACTCTCTGGAAGCTTGCTTTCTGGACACGGACCCTGCACCTGGAAGTGGCTCACCCGAGCTGAAGCCTGCCTGTTCCCTCCCTGTCGGCCTTCCCGCTGCAGGACGCCCAGGACGGGGCTGGGAGGAGTGCCTGTGGCCGGTTGGAGGCCTTCCTGTGGTCGCCCTCGCCATCCCGGAGCTGGTGCACTTGTTGCTGCCAGGAACACAGCTTTGAGGAGTTTTCCCTGTGGACCTCCTGCCAGCAGGGTCCATGTGGAAACCCTGGATCCCCGGGTGCCGGACAGGTCCCTCCCCACTGTCTGCAGAGTGCTTGGCTGTCTGTGCTGGAGCCACGTGTGTGCGGGCCTCACCGCCTGCCTGTCTGTCCCCAAGCTCACTCTTCAGCCCGGCCATGGCATGGCTGACGTGTCCTGCCCATGGGATGCAGTCTTTCCCCCATGTCTCCTCGCTCCCGACCACAGGCCGTAGTCTGGGTTTGATAGTTCATCTGTCGGTGATGTTTGGGGTCATGCATCTGAGATGATACCGTGGCTCAGCTGTTCTGACACGTGAAGGCCCTGCTTGTGTTTGCTGCTAGGAACAAGCCCGTGTCGCTCGGGCATCGGGGGCAGACGGCAGGGCTGGCGAGGCCCCTCCTCTGGTCAGCATTGCCTGGCGTTGGGAACCTCATCAGCCATGGGAGCTCGGTTCCTCACCCTCGAGATGAGGCCGAGAGCCGTGGTCGGTCACTCTCGACATGTGGGCCGCTAAGGAACATGGTCAAGGGCCCCTCTCCTGAGGGCTGCAGAGGGCCCCACATGCCCTGGTGTCCTCACCAGAGCCTGGAACCTGCACGTGCTACCTCGCGGGAGACGAGAGGGAAGTGTGAGACAGAGGAGGATGCGCAAACCAGTAGTAACATGAAGACAGGCAGAGACTGGGGCCACAGCCCATCCCTGGACCCCTTGGGAGGGGCTGGTTGGTCTCACCCGGAGAGGGCAAGTGTCCCCCGCTGCCCTGGGGCAGTGGCACAGGCCTCGGGTGTCAGTATGTCCATGAGGGCCTCACAGAGCAGGTGGGCACCCCAGGACTGCCTTCACCTCAACAGAGTCCTTGGTCCGCGCCCCTGACCTCCTGACAGTCGAGACCGCCTGCTTCCCAGCCGCCCCCCTCGCCCAAGTGGTTGCTTTCGGAGCAGGCAGGGGCGGCAGCTAAAACCGGATGACAGCTCTTGCCTCCCTCCCTCCCACACTCGAGAATGCCTCTCAGGCAAGAGACGTGAAGTCAGCGCCTCCCCCGACCGTTCTGTCCCAGAACCGCCCGGCACACTGTCCTCGGTTCCCCTCCAGGTGGTGCTGGTGGCTCGGTGCCGAGGGCCGGGGGCCGGGGCCAGGGGGAGGGTCTGGGGGTGGAGGGTTGAGATGCACCCCAGGCGGGGGTGGTCCATCAGCTGACCCTCTAGCCATTCAGGTTGGCTCAGCAGGTGCAGGGTGTTCTGGGGCCCGTGTCTGCTCGGGGGACACGGGGGTGAGCATGTGTACATGCTGTGCCTCCGCGTGCTTGGATGACTGACTTAGGTCCTTAAGTTCAGTTCTCAGAAGCAGAGTTGCAGGCTGACTGTGGTCCTTGGCCGTTTGCCAGGGGCTCCCCCCCTGCGCTGTTTCTGTGGTGACCTGGGTCCCTGTGTGTCCTGACTGCTGGTCCCCCTGCACTCCTTTCTCTCTCTCTCTCCCTCTGCTGGTGGGGATGTGGGTTTCTCAGGAAGGGCCTTCCCGTTGCTGTTTCCTCGCTGGTGGCCACCAGTGTCACAGAGAGCGTATCCTTCTTCCTCCCAAATGCAGGTTAAATAACGTTAGCATTTTGGCGTATGCCGGAAGCCTGAAAACCAGTCGCCAGAATGAAATGCAGGCCCTTGGCTTTCAGCACTCTCATCTCCCGGGGTCCTGGGAGTTTCTTGGGACAGTCAGCACCTTGGCACCACCACAGGTGTCCCTGAGCCCCAGCAGGGAGTGGGGGCGGGGGGCCAGGGCAGTAGGGATGTGCTGACAGGACCGGTGGGCCGTGCTCCCAGGGGACCCAGATACCGTCCCTCTATCCCGCAGAGACCCTGCTCAGCACCACCTGGCTGCCCTGTGCTTTCAGCACGTGGGTCCTCCCACCTCCCCCACACCTGCACCACACACTGTGGCCCTGTCCTGTTTGGCCCACGTGGTGCTTTGATTTGTAAGCTTAAAAAACTTGTGGACAACATGGAACACCAGGAGATTGCCCATCATGGCACCGCCTCCAGCAGGTTCTAGATGTGGATCCCGTCCCTCATGGTGCACCTCCGGCAGGTTCTGGAAGGTTCTGGATGCGGATCCCCATCCCCTCACAGAAGCGCCTGCAGAGGGCAACTTCCTGTCATCTGTCCTGGGCTTGACGCGCCTCCGCGGAGCCCCTGTCCACAGCTTTCATGGATGCCTCCCCAGCCTGCACTGTCCAGAGGTCACCTCAGCAGGCACTTGGCCGCCTGCTTGGACACGGCTCTGCCATGGAGGGGGGTGGGGGAGGCAGAGGTGGTGACTCACCCGCACAGGTTGTGGGTGTTATGAGCTCGTTCATGTGGAGCTTGAAGTTTCTGTGAGGACATTTCAGGAAGCTGGTTCTGGGTCTGGGACCCAGTCTGTACAGGATCCTGGAGGGAGGCCAGGTAAGGGGGGGCATGTTACCAGGTGGCAGTGAGCTTGCCGACCTGTCAAGCCAGGAGACTGAACACCAGCGTAGTTGGGGACGGGAGTGAGTGGGGGCCTTTGAAACACTGGGCGTCCAGGAGGAAGCTGTCGTGGAGGAGGAGGCCCCTGCCACCAGTGTGGGGAAGATGGGGTCAAGGAGGAATGCACAGAGCATGTGGCTGCATGACGTCTGTGCCTAAACGGGGGACATGCTAGGAGGGCACAGCGTCACCTTTGCTGTGTCCTGTTGGGGACGCTTCTCTGAGTTTAATCAGGAGGAAACACCAGACAAACCCCGAATGAAGAATGGTCTTTAGGAGAGGCCGTGGAATGTTCCAGTTGAGTGGGGACAGGACCCCAGCGCACATCCCGTGCTGGAGGGAAGGTGAGCTGCGGTTCTAGTAGAGGAAGGAGGCCCTCATGGAAATATCAGGGGTCAAGGGTCAAGGTGGTTCAGAAAAAAATCCTGGAGTTTGCTGTGTGTTACGCATGTCCTTAAACAGAGAGGGTTCGTGTGCAGACTCGTGATGATAAAGCATGTTGCTGGGAGGTCCGGGGAAAAGCGCACGGACGTGTCTGGAATTATTGCAAGTAAAATGTTCAAAAAACCATGATGGCAGAGAAACTTGAGAACAGGTGCTTGCACCCTTGGTCGTCAAGGACTTGTGACCCGGAGCTGCTGGCTGTGTGGCTGTGTGTTTGTCGGGGCTCAGGACGTACCCCCAGACCGCGTCTCCACAAACCTGATTTTTAGGAAAGTAACAATGTTACAGTGAAAAATCAAAACCCCACGTTGAGCCATCAGGCTCCTTTAGACCCAGGGCCTCGAGCTCTGTCCCAAGGGCGTCTCCTCAGCGCCGTCTTGTTTTGGCCACTGCAACGTGGATGTACCTCGAGGACACCATGCTGAGTTCAAGAGGCGGGGCACTGAAGGACACATGACGTGTTTCAGGGCCAGGAGGAGGGGCTGCTTGCGGGCACAGGGCTCCTTTTGAGGTGGTGACCCCGTTGCGGAACCGGATACAGGTGGAGGCTGTACAACACTGTGTATGCACTGACACAGACTCGTTGACTTTAGTTTTTTGAAGTTTACTTATTTTGAGAGAGAGAGAGAGAGAGAGAGAATGAGTGGGGGAGGGACAGAGAGAGGGAGAGAGAGAATCCCAAGCAGGCGGCACACTACCAGTGCAGAGCCCAGCGTGGGGCTCCACCCGGTGACCCTGGGATCATGGCCTGAGCTGAAATCAAGAGTTGGACGCTCAACCAACGGCCACCCAGGCGCCTCCTGTGAGCTTCACCTCAAAAAGAATTTTTTTAAAGGTGGTGTTGGGATTGTCTTGGTTTTTGTTGGGTTTGCAAAGGGCCCGGGAGTGCTTGCTGCGTGGACCCAAGATGCGCGGGCAGTGCAGCCCACTGGGTTCTTTGTGTGCAGCATCAGCCCGTCCTATCCCCAGGCTGCACGGGGCCTGGTCATGCGTGCACACCTGCCCAGACACCCTGCGTGTGGTTCGTGGTTTGGGTGAGAAGAGCCAGCGGCGGAGCCTGGGGCAGGGCAGGGCTGGCCCCTGGAGCGGCGGCCTCCAGGGTGTCTGCAGAGACCCCAGCCAGGGTGACAGCGGAGGGAACACAAAATGAGCCTAGAGGGCCTCTGTTTCCCGAGATGGATCAGCACCTTGAGCATCTCTCCAGGAACGATAAAGATGGAGTACGCTTCCACTCGGGAGGTTTTCATTGCTTTGGAAGGAACACAGATTTGCACCTCAGTGAAGATTCTCAGTGTTGGGGCCTTGGCCGGGTCGGGTCCCCAGGCCCAAACTGAGGAGCAGAGTCCATAAGAAGCCAGCTGAACGGAGCATCTGGAAACAAAATCCACCCCACACGCAGACCACGGCATTGGCGGGGAGAAGTCCTTCCTCTGCTGGGCTGGCAGGCGGGGGCGCTCAGAGCCCCACGCCCCCTGGGACAGTCGGTGCGGAAGAGGGGAGGCTTATTTCTGTTGTGCTGACGTTGATGCCACGCTGTCACCGTGCTGTGATCCTCTCACTTGTGGCCCGCCCTGTTTCAGTGCCCACAGCCTGAATCCTTCTCAGGGACCTCGCAAGTGTCACTGGTGGGGACCAGGTCTGGGTTTGTGGTGTCATGATCGCTCTCCAGCCAGTAACCCTCTTCCCAGGGTGCTGCCCCGACGTGGACCTGCTCTGGCTGCTGGCTGGTCACATCTGCTCTCCCTCCTGGCCCTTTGGGTCATGATGGGTTTCAGGCCATTGGATGGTAAATGGACAGTGTGAGGGAGAGTGGGCCGCCCACTTGTCAGTTCTTGGCTACCAGTCCCCAGGAGGCGTGCAGTCTGGGCCCTCCCTGTATGCAGTCCCGACACTGGCATGTGCCGGGTGAGCCGGCAGGGCCGGGCCGAAGGATGTGGATAGAGGCTCCTGTTTGGGGTCCAGTGTATCCCTGGTGGTGCAGGGAGGCTGTGAGGGGGGCTGGGTGGGGTCCTGGGCTTCAGAGAGGATGTGGGGGGTGGGGCAAGGCCTGATCCCCCGGGCCCCTGACTGGTGCCCCGTCCCCCACACTGAGCCCCCTGCTCCCCGCCATGTGCCCCCTGACTGGTGCCCCCACACACACTGAGCCCCGTCCCCCCCACAGTGTGTCCCCTGACCGGTGCCCCACACACACACTGAGCCCCACCCCCCCATGTGCCCCCTGACCGATGCCCCCACACACACACACACACACTGAGCCCGGCCCCCCCACATGTCCCCTGACCGGTGCCCCCACACACACTGAGCCCCGTCCCCCCCATGTGCCCCCTGACCGGTGCCCCCCCACACACTGAGCCCGGCCCCCCCACGTGTCCCCTGACCGGTGCCCCATACACACTGAGCCCCGTTCCCCCCTCCATGTGCCCCCTGACCGGTGCCCCACACACACATGCACTGAGCTCTGCACCCCCCTGCCCCCCCTGCCCCATGTGCCCCAGGTGAGCCTGAACAAGGTGGGTGAGTACTGGTGGAGCGCAGTCCTGGAGGGTGAGGAGCACATTGACATCGACAAGATCAATAAGGAGCGTTCCATGGCCACGGTGGACGAGGAGGAGCACGCGGTGCTGGATAGGCTCACCTTTGACTACCACCAGAAGCTGCAGGGCAAGCCGCAGAGCCATGAGCTGGTAAGGGGGCATGTGGGGGAGGGGCTGTGCTGGGCAGGGAAGATCCGGTGGTGGCTGGTGGCGTGGCGGGGCTGTCCCTGCCGTGGCATAGCCGGCTGTCTGCTGGGTCCTCGCAGGCCGCTCTAGCCCGGTCGCCTGGTCTCTGTCTGGCATGGGGCGCGTGTTCCACACCTGGACAGAGCCCAGGTGGTGGGGCCGCGACGGGCAGGTCCACACAGATGCGGTAACTCCACGTGTGACCCTAGCTCTCTCCCTCCCACAGGGCTCATGGGAGTCTGACCAGGGGCCCCACGAGGCCTCCTTCCAAGTCCCTTTGGAACAAATGTCAGAGGCCTGAGATGTCCGGGGGGCCGGCGGGAGGGGCCCCTTGTCCACAAGAGGCCCACGCTGGGGGCAGAGAAGAGGGTGGGGTGGGTGCATTCATTCATTCCCAAGAGCGGAAGAAAGGGTCACTTTTCTCAGGTTACTGTTTGCTCCCCTTGTTGGGAACCAGGACCCCAGTGTGACAGGGACTGGACGGGTGAGGGGGTGTTGCTGGGTACCAAGCCACCCACATCCTAGGGTTTGTTTTCTTTTTCCACGTGCGTCACACACAGGAGCCCCCCAGTGGCGTTGAGATTCGGAGGTGTCCTCTGCGTCCTGGGGCGTTCACTGTGGTCCTGCTGATGTCGGGGGTCCACTGCTGGTGTGTCCCTTCTGCCTGCCCTGTCTTTATCCCCTCCTCCCCGTGCAGCCGGCTTTCCTGCGAGGGTCACTCGGAGCGCTGACTGCTGCATCCCGAGTGGGCTTCTGCCCCCAGTCTCCAAATCTTCTCTCAGCCGGGCTCCCTGATCACCAGGGCTCACAGGGCAGGAGGGGAGGCTCTTGGTACCTCTTGGGCCGAGTCTTTGGCTGTGACCATGGAGTTTGCGGGCAGGGGACTTGTCTTTGTGCGAGTTTAGCAGCCGGGCTAGTTTAGTCACGTGACAGTCGCCTGTGGCTGGCGGACGAAAGCTGTGTGGACGTGGGCCCCGAGGGAGGGTCTAGGGTCGCTGCCCGGGAGGGGGCCGGGTGCTCAGGCCCAAGGGGGAGCAGGAGACCCTTGCTGACAGGCCCAAGGCCAGGCAGCCGACGGGGAAGTGTCTGAAGATCTTTGAAGATGCCGCTGGCTTGTGGGATGAGCTCTGTGCCTGGAGTCGGAGGGGAGTCCAGACGGACTTGTGTGCTGGACAGCATGCTGGCCCCGGGGCACGAGCGATGCTTTCTGGGCACCTTCAGCAGGCACGAGGGAGCCAGGGGCCACACGTACTCCTCTCCCGGGTGAGACGCTAGTGAATGAGTGGGACAGGCTCTGCTGTCTGGGACGCGCCCGGGCTTGGGATTCGGGGAGGAGTATGTGCAAACGAGGGCCATCCCTGCACGCGGCCATGGGGGAAGCACGGTGTGGGGGGTGGGTTTGGGCCACAAGGAAAGTGTGAGGGCCGCAGGCGGGCTGTGCCGGGAGCAGGGGAGGCTCAGAGGTGCTGAAGCCGCGCACAGCTGTGGACAGCTCAACTGGTGGCCTCTGGAGGAAATCTGGTCCCTGGGAGAAGGGCGATGTGTGGGGCCAGAGATGCAGCAGGGCTGACTGGTGGCTCCCCGTGAGGGCCCGGGGCAGGGCTGGTGTGGGGAGGGGGCTCAGGGCCCACTCCGGAGACGCGGGGCCCATGCAAGTCATGTCCAGCGTGGAGAGAGTGTGACTGAGGAGAGGGCTTGAAAGGGGGTGGCAGGAGGGAGTTGGAGCTAAAGCAGTGGGTGGGGGGCCCGTCGTACCCACTCTGTGTCGGCTGGGGCTGGTGTCCAGGTCCCTGGTGCGAGTCTGATGTGCTCGCCCCTGCTCCGCTGGGTTTAGCGACGGGGAAGAGTGGTCCCAGTCAGGACAGTCCCTCAGCCTCATTGGACACCAGGGTTTCTCCCCCTGCCCTGTGTGTGGGCGTGCGCGTGGGGGCCTGCGGTCGCCCAGGCAGGTCCTCCCATGGAGGAGGCCGAATGAGCACTGCTCTGAGCTGTGCGGCTAACCTCTGTGTCTGTTTTCTGTTTGTAGAAAGTCCATGAGATGCTGAAGAAGGGGTGGGACGCAGAAGGCTCTCCCTTCCGAGGCCAGCGGTTTGACCCAGCCATGTTCAACATCTCCCCGGGAGCCGTGCAGTTTTAGCGCCCTGGCGCCCTCCTGCAGGGGCTCGCCGTCTGGTTGGCCCCTGCCAGCCTTTCTCTCAAGGGTGAACCCGTGGCTCCCAGCCCCGCATCTCCAGACTGTTCCGGAGCAGCGTGGGGTGAGCGGGCCGCTGGCCCCCCCCCCCCCCCCCCCGCTCTCCTCTCGCTGCTGTGCGCGCTCTGCTTGCTTTCCCCGTGGGGGGGGGGGCGGGAGGGGGAGGTGCTGGGCCAGCACCCCCAGGTGCAGGGGGCACGGGGTCCGAGCCTTGACCTGACTCTGGGCACGCACGTGTGGTCTCACTTGGCCTTTGTGTGTGTCCGCTGCCTGCTCAGACCCGTCGAGGAGCAGAGTGGGGTCTTGGTCGCCGCTTGGGGACGTGGGCCACAGGCGCAGCAGGAACTGTCCTCTGATGTCCTCCTGTGGACCCGGTCCTTGTAAGAGAGCTGACTGGGCGCCCTCGGGAGATCACAGAGACCACGATGCGGCGGCCCCTCCTCTTCCACTGAGCCCAGGGCCACTGCCACCTCTGCTCTGCCAGCCCCGTGGCCGTCGCCGTGGGCCACCCTTGTGGGCTCTGCCCTCGGGGCTGGGGAGAAGGACTCCTTCTGGGGGTGGTCCTTCAGGAGACCCCTCCTTTCACCTGAGTAGCTGGGAGCTGGCATGTCACAGTCGTGTGGGGACAGGTTTCTGGCTCAGGGTGGCCAGAAGTGGGTGGGGAACCCCTGAGTCTCCTGATCGACCAGGCATCAGGTGGCTCTGGTGCCATCGAGGGCATCGCCAAGCTGCTGAGACCCCTCTTCAGGCCCCCCGGATTTGCACGCCTGTGTGTTGACGTGCGCGTGTGAAAACTGTTGGTGAGGGTGTGCTACTTGGGAGATGGGGGGGCCGTGGACTCTGTGGTCACGTGTCTTCCTTTGCCCGACTTTGTTTTCAGTGTTGCGTTTCTGCCCACCCTGCCTGCCGTGACCATGTCCCACCCGCGTCTGGGAGCGGCCGGTGGGGCCAAGGCACCCGTCCACGTGGCTGCTGCTGGGCCACCCTTGCCCTTCCATTGGGCGTCCTCTGCCCCTCGCTGCTGGCCTGGGCCCTGGAGCCCGTGCAGCCTGCGTGTTTTCTCTCTTTAGACACGGCAGCTGCAGACCGGCTACTGAGCTCTGTCAGCGGAGGTCCGAGGAACCGCGGGGTGCCTGCCTGCGAAGTCCCCCTTCTCCAGTGTCTGTTTGCAATAAATCTGTATTTAAGCACTTCAGGGTCCCTGTGTGTCATTTGAGACGTTGTCTGTGTGTGTGTGGAGGTTTCTGGGACTCCAGCCACAAGGTCCTTGGCTCATGTCCACTGCAAACACCAAAGTGGAGAACGCCTCGGTGTCTTGTGAGCCAGGCTGGTCTCTGACCTGGGGTTTTCGGAAATCTGATGAGTTTTGGATCAAGAGAAAAGGATTGTAGCTGCAGGGCCCCCATCTGTCTACGGCAGGTTCTGGAAACCCAGGGTGAGCAGAGATCCCAAACTGTGGCCAGTGGACCCTCACGCCCACGTTCCTGTGCACTCTGTCGCGGGGGGGACCGCACTCAGTGGGCAGGGCTGGCGCTGTTGCCTGGTTTGCGATTTTTGAACCAATGGAGGGGGCACATGACCCCATTACGCACAGATGCCCAGGGCCAGAGATAACCCGCCAGGGAGGAGTGGCCCCATCTTTCACGTTTGCCCCAAGGTGTGTGGGAGGGGGAACAGGGTCCGCGATCTGTGTGGAAATGCGTCCATGGGGCCGTAGCTCTTGCACAAGGACATGTGTGCCCAGAAACGTCTGCCCCACGGGCAGGCCCAGCTGCTGCCTGTGAGTCCCCTGGACAGCAGGTTGGCGCTCATGTGGACATGGTGGGGACGCCACGGTTCTGTGTTGACACTGTCACGGCTTCAGGGGGTGGAGGTGTGGGGAGTTAACCTCTGTCACTTCAGGCTCTGCTCCCCAAGCGCCCAGCCGCACCAGCCTGGCAGTGTTCTTACCTGGCGGGATTCTTTACGGTCGGCCTGCCCACGCAGGTCTGCCAGAGTGCGGCACCTCCTGGACGGGGTCAGGGGACAGGACCAGGTGCGCGGACACTGCAGCCCATGCCGGGAGAGTCTGGGCTCCCGGGACTCAGTCTTGTTCGTGTCGAGGGGAGGGGGTCACACAGTGGGATGGGGGCACACCCCTGCTGTGGACAGCAAGCCTGGCAGCCTGACGTGGCCGTCCTGGGTAACTGGTGTCCTGCCAGGCAGACCTGAGACCTCCATCCTGGAGAAGGAACCCAGGCCTGGCCTCCTGCTTCCCAGGCTTGTTTACCAAAGCCGGATGGGCTCTTTTCGGTCCACACAGTGTGGGAGGCCTGCAGAGGTGACACCCCTGAGGCTGGAGCTAGTCCCCGCTCCTGCCCCATGCCCTGCGGGGCCCACCGGCCTCTGCTGTACACATGGCACTGGCCTGGCAGTGGCCGGGCACTCTGCAGGTGGGGGTTAGGCCCCCGGCGTCATTTGCCGACGGAACCCCCACACGTTCCAAGGAACCCCAGACGTTCCAAGAGGGGCCCCTGAGATGTGGCTGACCACTTCCTAATCTGGGTCTGGGCCAGCTGCTCTCCTGGGGCTCCTCCCTAAGGAGGGGTTCCAGTGTAGGTGTAGAGATGGTGGGGCCAGAGGCCAGGGGGAGCCCACCCGTTGGGCAGAGTAGTAAGGAAGCTGGCCAGGTCAGGACCATCCTGTGGCCTGGGGTGTGGCCCCCGGTGGGCCGTAGTGGGGAAGTGCAGAGCCATCCAGGGTGTGCTGTCCTCAGAGGGGTTGATAGCAGCCACAGGGGGGCCTGGGGACAGGAGACCTTAGACCGGGGCTCAAGATGCTAGCAGAGCCACTGAGGGAGGAGGAGGCAGGGACTTGGAAGGAGAGAACGGTCCTTGGCCACGAGGTTTTCCCTCACCCAGACAGGTGACCTCTCCCCATTTAAACCGACACTCTGGGCCCACGTGGTGAGGGAGGGAGTGGGCAGGGGGCCGTGTTGCCCACCCTGTCTCTACTTCCAGTGGGGAAGGGGGCAGGGCCCGCCCCTGCCTTCTGGAGCGCCAGCATCCTCAGGGACACCTGGCAGGGTCAGGACTGCCCCGCAGGCCAGGTGCGTCCCTGTCCTGGTCTCTGGATGGGTCAGGTGTGTCATCCCCCTCAGTTAAGGGGAGGCAGGCCGTGTTTCTGGAGCACCGGGCACACTAGAGGTCACAAAGTGCATCCTGGGACTCGGCAGGGATTGTCATTGCCCCTGATAGTCACAGGACAGTGTGCACTCTGTGTTTACAGTTGAGTACGCAGCCCTGTCACCAGAACCCTGGGTTACCTGGGCTCGTGATCCAAATAAAGCACAAAGATCTGGGGTGAACGCGACTGAGGATGGATTCTGCAGGCCAGAAGAGCCCCCAGTGCACCCCAGGGCCGGGACAAGGGGTGGTGAGGTCCGCTCACCTGCCGGGAAGGTGCAGGTCAGGGCCCAGGTGCAGGATGGCAGTCCTGCAAAGCTCCCTACTGACCCCTGTGGGGGCGTTGTAGCCCCTGCAGAGGTGGGTGCACCTGAGGGTCTCCCCAACCTCACCCCAGGCCAGAGGGTACCACGGAGGTGTGGAGAGGGCCCCTTGCTCCTCAGTTTCCGCAAGAGAACCCTGTCAGTGCCTGTGGCCCCTCTGGGGGTCCCACAAAGAGGGCTTAGCACTGGGGGATGCACCGTCTGCTGCCCCCTTGCCTCCAAGAGCCGGACCTCCCACCCACCCTGGACCCTCCAGACTCCTGCCCCCTTGGGAGCTGGACCACGCCCCGGACCATCTTCCTTGGACCCTTGACCCCACCTTCCTCAACTGTACCCTTGTGACACCAGAGAGTCTGACAGCTGCCACCAGCACCCTGTCCTTCAGGGACCCCCACTGCTGGGCCTGGTTCCCTCGGCCCCCTCCCCACCTCCTCCCCCACCTCCAGGTGGGAGGTGACCTGGCAGCCATGGCCACAGCTGTCAAGAGGCCACAGCTTTTAAAATGTGGTCAAAGCCCCAAACCTAAAGCTCACCGGTTAACCGTGTTGGAGTACGCACCTCTGTCACCACTGTCTGTCCTCAGATCTTTCTCATCGTCCCAAAGTGAAACTCACACCCATCAAACTATCTGCATTTGTTGCTGGCGTTGAAAGGGAGATTTTACCCAAGTTCCGGTTTCTGGGCACTCTTGTAACCTTGGGAGCCAGGGAGTGCCGGGGCGGGGGATCTGGCAGGCAGAACTGACCAGCATGGCCCCACCACTGCACCAGGCAGTGGGGAGGGGGCACCGTTGTGACCCCAGCTGACCTGGATGGAGCAGAGCCAGCTACCCTGGCAGAGGGAAAGCCCAGATAGTGTGTGTCGGGGGCTGGGGGGCCAGGGCAGGAATGTGCTTGGGGCACAGGGGCCAGAGCCAGGGGCCTGGGGTGCAGACCGGCTCTGGGATTTAGGTCCCGGGCAGAGGTGGGGGCTGGGTTGCAGTTCTTGCCCACCCAGGACAGGTGAGGGGCCACTCAGAGCGGGGGCTGCCAGGGTGGGGGAGGTGGCCAGCAGCACAAAGCCCCCCACCCAGAACTGGGGCTATGTCCCCTGACTGTGCTAACAGGGACTACAGCCAGGTGGTAGCCCTGGGATGAGGTGGTCCTGGACTATCCAGGGGCCCCGTGTCCTCACAGGCAGCCCCTTGGGCAGGAGGGGCCAGGTAGTAGAAGGAGACATGGCCACAGAAGTGGGTGTGGGGGTGATGTGCTTCAGGGGTGGGGCGGGTGGCCTCTGGATGGTGGGGGGTGGGGATGCTGCCCCTCCTGATTTCAGACTTCTGACCTCCAAACTAAGGACAACTTGTGTTCTTAAGCCCCTGAGCCTGTCGGCTACAGCAGCCCCAGAAACTCCTGTGGGAGCGGCAGGGAGTGGGGGGAGCTGTGACCTTGGGGGCCGAGGGTTTCTGCACGCGTATTTGCCCAGTGGTGCTGGAGGGATTGCCCCCTATGGCTGTTGCTTCCCTCCTGGATCCTGTCTTACCCGGTCCCAAGCCAGCACAGCCTGGCCTGTAGGGTGGTCGCCAGCTGGCCTCCTGGTCCACCTCCCTCCCTCCCTGTCAGCGCAGAGCCCGACGCGGGGCTTCAACCCATGAGAGCTTTGAGATCATGACCTGAGCTGAAGTCGGATGCTTAACCGACTGGGCCACCCAGGCACCCATAAAAAAAATTGTTTTTAATGTTTATTTGGAGATGGAGGGAGAATCCCAAGCAGATTCCGAGCTGTCCGCACAGAGCTGGACTCGGGGCTCGATCCCACAAATTGTGAAATCATGGCCAAGAGTCAGACACTTAGCCAACTGAGCCACCCACGCACCCCTGGGGTTAACTCTTGACTTCTGACGTTGAGATAATTATATGGTTAGCCCTCCAACAGCACAGGTGGTGACGCTGTATAACCTGGGACCCTCTGAACTGACTACTGATGGTCTACTGTTGACTGGACCCTTACCAGTAGCATAACGGTCAGTGAACCTGTGTTTTGTGTGGTCCGTTATTACATGCAGTATTCTCACAATAAAGGAAGCCAGAGAAGAGAAAGCGTTATTAGGAAAACCAGAAGGAAGAAAAAATAACATTTACAATTCTGTGCTGTATTTATCGAAAAAATTTACGTATAAATGGATCTGCACAATTCAAACTGTGTTGTTTGAGGGTCAAAGAAGTCTGTGGCGTGTCCTGGGCCCCGTTCACTCAGCCCCTCCCCCAGTGGCTGCAGGACAAGGGCAAGCCAGGGGACTGACTGGGACAGCCCACGGAACTCGGATTCCCAGCGCTATGCGTCCCCAAGCGTGTGCAACGCTGTGGTTTCATCACATGACGCTCTGTGCATCTGTTCTGTTCATCATGGGGTGGCCACAGGCTCCTGGACCCCTGGGAACCCCCGTCAGTTCTCGGCCACCGCCATCACGGGCGTGCAGAAGGCTGTGCTCCTGGATCACGTGGTATTTCCCTGAGACCGCCGTTCTCAGCTTGAGTTCATGCCAGCCGTGTGAGTCAGGAGCTGACTCCTCGCCGCTGCTGGTGCGAGGCCCTGGACGGGAATGGGCCGCGCACGGGGCCCAAGACGTTCTGGTTCCCAGTTTGGTCTATTAATTTTTTTTTTTAATCTTTATTTATTTTTGAGAGACAGAGACAGAGCACGAGCAGGGGAGGGGCAGAGAGAGAGGGAGACACAGCATCCGAAGCAGGCTCCAGGCTCTGAGCTGTCAGCACAGAGCCCGACGTGGGGCTCGAACTCACAAACCCTGAGATCATGACCTGAGCCGAAGTCGGACGCTCAACCGACTGAGCCCCCCAGGTGCCCCTCCAGTTTGGTCTATTAAATAGAGCTGCTCTGAGCGTTCACGTGGAGGCTTTTTGTGTGAACACAAGTTTTCATTTTGAAACCAGCCACTGCTGGCCGTGAGCCACGCAAAATGGGCACCTCTAGAAGGTGGGAAAGGCGAGGAGAGGGGTTCTCCCCCAGGCCCTCCAAAGCAATCAGCCCTGTGGACACAGACTCTAGTCCCGTCTCAGGCTCCTGCCCTCCAGGACCATCAGATAATAGCTGTGTTTTCTCAAGCCGCTGAGTTGCTAGTACTTTGTCACAGCAGCAGCAGGACGCTAATTCGGGCAACCTCTCCGACAGGTGTGTGCTGGCGTGTCGCCAGGCTGGCAGCTGCATTTCCCCGGTGGCCGGACGGCTGGCCTTGTCCGGAGCTCTCCAGCCGCGCGTCTTCCTCAGTGAAATGTCTGCCCTGTCTTTTGCTTGGTTTCTAATTGGATGGATTGTTTTAATGTTAAGTTTTAACTCTTTAAAATATATTCTAGATAAAAGTCCCTTGTCAGATGTGTGATTTGCAAGCAGTTCCTCGTAGTCTGGAATTAGTCGTCTTAGCCTTTTAACTTATTCTTTCTCAGAGCAAAGTTTTTAATGTCATGAGGTCCAATTTATTGAACTTTCCTTTTATGAATGATGTTTTCAGTGTCTAAAAGAGTCTAAAAAATCTTTGTGTGGATCTCAAAGATTTCTCCTGTTTCTTTTTTCTCTGAGTCTTAGAGTTTGTGTTTTCATTGAAGTCCATGATCCATTTTGAGTTCATTTTTGTCAAGCGTGAAGCTTAGGGTCAGGTTGGCCTATGATAGTCCAGTTTCTCCGGCATTTATTGAAAAGACTCTTTCCTTCCCTGAATTGTTTTTGCTCCTTTGCTGTAAATTAACTGGACACAATTATGTGGATTGGCTTCTGAGTCTTCAGCTCTGTTCCACAGCTCTGTGTGCCCGCCCCCCACCAGCACAGCCCTGCCTTCCTCCCTGGAGCGGTGTGCTCAGCCCTGACCCTGTGGGTGCTATCCTTCTTATTCATCATTGTTTCGGTTATTCCAAGGTCACTCCCTTTTCCTATAAAGTTTAGAATCAGCCTCTTCATGTCTACAAAAAAATCTCACTGGGCTTTTGGTAAGAACTGCATTGAAACTGGACCAGTTTAGGAGGAATCACCATCTTTGCCATGTTAAGTCTTCCGATCCTTGAACATGGTATGTCTCTCCCAAGCTGTTAGATCTTCCATTTCTTTCATGGGTGTTTGTAACTCTCCTCATGTAGATTCTGTACACATTTTGCTAGATTTTTTTTTTAAAATCCTATTTCTGTAAGTATAGTTTATGTTTTTAATGTTTATTTATTTGGGGAGAGAGAGAGGGAGGGGCAGAGAGAGAGGAAGAGTTACAATCCCAAGCAGGCTCCACGCTGTTATCACAGAGCCCAATGTGAGATCATGACCTGAGCGATATCAAGAGTTAGACGCGTCACTGGGTTAGAGCCACCCAGGCGCCCCACATTTTGTTAGATTTATGCCAAGTGTTTTGTGTTCTTTGGGCCAATTAGTAGTGGTGGAATTGCATCTTTACTGTTGGTTTCCTCATTTGTTGTTAATATACAGAAATGAAATTTACTTTTGTCGGTTTGGTATCTTGTGAGCTTACTCCATTCATTTATTGTAGGAGTTTTTGTACATTCCTCGGGATTCTGTTTTCTATGTAGTCTATCATGTCATCCACAAATAAAGATAATTTTATGTCCAATCTGGAAGCTTTTTGCTTAATTATACGTCCTTATTGCAGGGGCTAGAACTTCCAGTACTATGCCGGGCAAGAGTGGCAAACCCAGACTTGCTTGCCTTGTACCAGACCTTAGATAAGCATCCAGTTTTTCACCATTACCTATGATGTTAGCTTTAGGGTTTTGGTAGATGCTGTTCATGAGGTTGAGGAAACCCATCTCTGTTCCTAGTGTGCTGAGAGTTTTTTCATGAATGAGTTTTGAATTTTGTCAAATGTTTTTTTTTCTGTATAAATTTATATGATAATATGATCTTTTCCTCTTTAACTTGTTGGCATGGTATATTACAATGATTGATTTTCGAATATTGAACCTGCCTTGCATACTTGGAATGACTCACATTTGATCTATACCCTGCTGAATTCAATTTGCTAATATTTTATTGAGGATTTTTTTATGTGTAGAAGTTGACAAGAGATTTGTCTGTGGTTTTGTGTGTCTTTCTTTCTTTCTTTCTTTCTTTCTTTCTTTCTTTCTTTCTTTCTTAATGGTCATAGGACTATTTAGGTTATCTACTTCATCTGAGTTTTGGGTGGTTTGGAATTTTTGAGAAACTGGTCCATTTCTTCTAAGTTGTTCAATTTATGAGAGTTAATGCGCTCACACCACCCTCTTATTCTCCTTTTAATGGCCATAGGGTCTGTCATATCCCACCTTATTCCTGATATTGGTTATTTGTGTCTTCTCTCTGTCTTTATCAATCTTGGGAGAGGCTTATTAATTCTGTTGATTTTTTTTTTGTTTTTGAAGAATTAGCTTTTTGTTTCATTAATTTTCTCTATAGTTTCTGTGTTTTCTATTTCATCGATTCCTTCCATCTTTGTATTTCTTCCTTCTGCCTTCTTTGAGCTTGTTTTGCTCTTTTTCCAGTTTCTTGAGGTGGGAACTTAGGTAATTGGCTTAAGATCTTTTCTGATGTAAGCATAATGCTATAAATGTCTCCGTCAGCACTGCATTAGCTGCACCCAGCAGCTTTCACTTTTTGGGTTTTGTTTTTTTTTTTCATTCATTTCTACTTATCTTAATTTTGAGATTTCCTCTTTCAGAAATGTGTTGTTAAGTTGGCAAGCAAGTGTTTGGAGATTTTTCTGTTGTCTTTCTCTAATTGGTGTCACTTTAATTCTATTATTGTCTGAGGGCATACTCTGTGTGATTTCATTTCTTTTTTTCTTTTTAAGAGAGAAAGCATGAATGTGAGGGAGGGAGGAGGGGGAGAGAGAGAGAGAGAGAGAGAGAGAGAGAGAGAGAGAGAGAGAGAGAGAAAGAGAGAGAATCACAAGCAGCCTCCATGCCCAGTGGGGAGCCAGATGTGGGGCTAGATCTCCTGAACCTGAGATAATGACCTGAGCCAAAATCAAGAGCTGGACACTTAACCTACTGAGCTACCCAGGCACCCCAATTCTTTTAAATTTCTCAAGGTTTGTTTTCAGGCCCAGGATATGGTCTATGTCAGTGAGTGTCAGTGGGCACGTGAGAGGCATGTGTATTCTGCTGCTGGGTGGAGAGAGTGTCCCATAGATCATTCGATCCTGATGGTTGATGGTGTTCAGTTCTGCCATATCATGGTGCATTCTTGATTTTGTAGTGGTGTCAGTTTCTGAAAGTCCCCAATTTTAACTGGATTTGTCAACTCCTTTCCACCCTCCTGGATTTGCTTCATGGATTCAAAAGCTCTGTTGTTTGGTGCACACGCATTCAGGACCGTTGTGGCTGTTGGGTAGATCGGCTCTGTCCTTGTTTCTGGCAATTTTCTTTGCTCTCACGTCTACTTTACCTCAACATAAGGCAGCCACTTCTGCTGTATTGATATAAATAATATTTTTGATTAATATTTATATGATGTATCTTTCCCCAGCCTTTTACTGTTGGCCTGTTTTGAAGTGAGTTCCTCAGAGGCAGCTATAGTTGGGTCGTGTTTTTATTCATTCTGCCAACCTGTCCTTTAATTGGTGTATTTAGACCACGTGCGTTTAAGGTAATTAGTGCTAAGTGAATAAAGACTCTGCCACTTTATTATTTGCCTCCTGTTTGTTTTCTCCGCATCTCATTCTTCTGTTTAGTGTTTCTTGGCCTGCAGATTTCTTGAGCCTTTTTTACAATTCCCTTCCAGAGTATCTGTCATGTTTTTAAATATATGTCGCCTTGTATAGTTTTTTAGGGATTGCGTAGGCATTCCCATAGACATATAGGACTGCCGTCATTTTGAGTGAGTGTACAAACCTTACTTCCGTTAACGTCCCTTTATCCTCCAAAACTTTAAAGCGTTTCATCGACATTGAGGCACATCAGATGGTGAGAAAACTTTTGCTTCATAAGACATGATTACAAATATTCATGGAACGAAGGAGTCTATTGTCTGCCTCCACTTCCACCCTTTCCATCGTTCTTCCCGTGAAGACTTGTCTGTGGACCTTCCATGAGACGTTGTCTGAAGAAAGGTCTGACGACAACAAATTCACTCAGTTTTTCTTCATCTGGGGGTCTCTCTCTTTCCCTTGCACTCCACAGGGACACTTTCACTGATGGTGGAGTGTGCAGTTGACGTTCTGTTCTTTCAACACTCAAGGAATGCCGGGCCACACGCTCCTGACCACTGTGGCTGCAGGTGAGAAGGCCGCCACCATTTGAATGCTGCTTCTCTGCCAGAACTTGTCATCTCTGTCTGGCGGGGTTTAAGATGCTCTTCTTTGTCATCAGTTTTCAGAAGGTTATTATTTTTATTTATTTTTATTTATTTATTTCTGAGAAAGAGAGAGTGAGAGAGAGAGAGCATGCACACTGTGGGGGAGGGGCAGAGAGAGAGGGAGACACAGAATCCGAAGCAGGCTCCAGGCTCCAAGCCATCAGCACAAAGCCCGACGAGGGGCTCGAACCCACGAACCGCGAGATCGTGACCTGAGCTGAAGTCAGATGCTCAACTGATTGAGCCCCCCAGGTGCCCCCAGTTTTCAGAAGTTTAATTATAATGCATCTGGGTCTGGATCTTTTTAGGCTTTTCCTGTTGAGATTTATTCAGCTTCTTGAATCTGTAGGTTTATGTCTTTTGTTAAAATTGGGACATTTTCCGATGTTATTTCTTTAATTTTTTTTCTGCCCCCCCCCCAATTTTGTCTCCCTGTCCTCTGGACTCTGATGACATGAAAGTGGGTCTCGTGTTATTGTTCACAAGTCTCCGAGGCTCTGTTCACCTTATTTTTCAGTCTGCTTTCTCTGTGTTGTTCAGGATGAGTAAACCGTGTTGGTCTGGCCTTCAAGTTTGCTGGTTCTGTCTTCTCTCATCTCTACTCTGCTATTGCGTCCATCTGGCAAGTTATTTAACTTGGTTAATGCATTTTTCAGTTCTATTAATTTTTTATAGAACATTTTTTTTTTAATTTATAAGGAAGAAACATACAGCGTTTTTACTGTAGGGCGCCTGGATGGCTCAGTTGGTTGAGCCTCTGACTCTTGATTTTAGCTCCAGTCATGACCCCCGGGTTATGGGATCGAGTGCCGCACTGGGCTCTGCAATGAGCGTGGAGCCTGCTTGGGATTCTCTCTCTCTCTCTCTCTCTCTCTCTCTCTCTCTCTCTCTCTCTCTCCCAGTCTCTAACAAAACAAAACAAGACAAAAAAACTTCTTTGCTGAGATGTTCTATTTCTTTATTTGTTTCCAGAGAATTTATACTTGCTTGTTGAAGCATTTTTGTGGTGACTGCTTTAGAACCTCGTGTGGTAACCCCAGTGTCTGATTTATCTTGGCCTTGGCATCAGTGGGTTGTCTTTCCTCACTCAAACTGTGCTCTCCTGGCTCTGGGGTGATGCAGGATTTTCTCTTGTATCCTGGATATTTTGGCTGCTAGTGAGGACAGTCTTGACCTGGTTTCAGTCTCCTATTTTAGCAAAGCAGTCCCCCTTCCTCGCCTCTGCGAAGGTTCTGGCCTCTTTTCATGGGCCGTGGTCCTGGTGTTTGCTTTTCAGAGTGCTGCTGGGCCTGGCTTCACTCAGCACCGGGGATACAGGGCTCTGGGATGCTGCCCCCTGCCCCCCACCCCCCCCCCCGAGAGCAGCTCTCCTGTCCTCTGTCTGTTTTGTGGACGCTGGATGGCAGCTCCAGGTGCAGGCCGCTGTGCCCAGCCTGGGTTATGTGGGGGACCCAGCAACACATGGCACCCGGTTCTCCAGTCCTGAGGCCCCTGGCTCATCTGCTGTCTCTTTTCCATCTCAGGGTCTTTGTGATGTCTGTTGGATTGCATCCAGGGAGGAGGAGCTGGAGAGTGCCCCGCCCTCTTCTAGAACTAGAAGCTCCCAGTATCTTCTCTAGAGAAGCAGGAACCAGGACGGCTCCTACAAGGAGGCTTTAGGCTGCAGGCAGGCTCGCATCATTGTGAAGGTGGCAAGAAGGGCGGCAGTGGAGTGCGGACGTGGTCCAGAGCATCCTGTGCAGAGCAGGCCCCGGGCCCGCAATCCCTTCCCCACGGAGGACAAAGTGTCAGGGCTGCGGTGACACGGGATGGGAAGTGCAGAGACACTGGGATGCGGAGGCGAGCAGGGCGGGGACCTGGGGCTGACACTCGGGAGGCTCTGAGGACCCACCCCCCATTTTGGGGCTCAGAGACCCCCCGGCAAGTGAGAAGGGAGGGTGGAGCGGGGTCTGGGGGGCGGGTCCCCAGGTGGTACGGGAGGAGGCTGTGGTTTTTAGCCGTTCATCCCGGAGATAAAAATAAGTTTGCAACATCAGCTGCTGATCTTGTTGCTAGGTAGAGTTCAACCCCAGAGCTGCCATTTTGTGCTGAGTTTGGCTGCATGGCTTTTCCTGGGAGCCAGGCGCAGGCCTTGGAGGGGGCGCAGGGACACAGGTGCTGTGCACATCACCTTTCGTGGGGACATCCTGGTTATTATCCCGCCAGACAGACGGACAGGGGCACATATCATACCCAGACTCTGGAGGGGCCAGGGCCTGGGTAGGTGGGCAGGGGGCAGGGGGACCCCACTGAGGGGACCTTCTGGGATGAAACACCCCTGCCCTCACCTGGTCACTGTGGCCTCTGCACAGGGCCTGACCCCTGAGGCAGGGTGGACATGAGCGGGGAAAGTGCACTGAGGGGTAGCACCGTGGGCCGGGAGCCCTGGGGAGGCAGACGAGGGGGTTGGGAGTGGGTGGGGGGCCCTGAGGTTGAGATGCTCGTGGGCTGCGAGTGGAAAGGCCGGGAACTGCTGACCTGGCTGCAGCACGTGGGGGCATCTTAGTGACTGCAGGTAAATCCAAGGCCGGTCTGCAGCAGCCGCACTGTTGCTGAATCCAGATGGACAGATGGAGAGCTGCAGGTGCGTGAGATGAAGGACACGGGGCAGCCTGGGTCCTGTGCCTGGGGCTGGGAGGGCTTTGTGCCCTCGGGGCCTGGTGGGGAGGGCCTCTGCCACACCCAGGGGGCCAGCGTGTGCCAGGGGCAGTATGTGGTCTCTCCACCACTCTTCACCCGATGCCTGTTTTCTCCTCCTTTTCAGCCCTTGTTGTCCACGTCCTCTTCCTGGGAAGGCCACCAAGGCCACCCTTCCGGGGCCCTGCTAACAGTGCTGTGGGAGGATGCGGACTCCTGCCCAAGCCACCGCCCCTCTGAATGCAGGAAGGCAGCGGGTTGTCTGTGGCCTCTGATGTCTAGGGGCCATGCTGTGCTCTGCACAGAGAGAACTTAACCACCCCCCGCCCACAAAAGCACCCCCAGAGACACCTCATCCGGTCGACCAGTGCAAATCTGGGCTCCTGAGAAGCCTCCCACAAATCTATATGTTCAAGTCCCCGTTGGAACCCCAGGTGGACTGGTCAGCATGCCAGCCCATGCCCACCACCAGCGGGAACACACCCAGATACCTGCCAGCTGTCATGGCAGGGGACAGACCAAGTCCCAGCCCCTCCTTCCACAGAGGGGACCTGGGCTAAGCCAGGCCTCTGCCTCATCTGGGAATCCAGCAACTCCGGTGCTTGGCGCCCCCAACACCCCCCCACCCCCCCACCCCCCAGGGAGAGAGGGGGGCACAAGGCTGCTGCCTGTGACCTCTTTCACGCTTGGGACTGATTTGCCAGAAAAACTGGCTGACAGCAGCATTTGGGCTTGGGGCCAAAGTGGGAGGAAAATTCATGAAAGAGACCCTTTATTACCTAACATGTGGCCCCGAGGAGGAGGAAGAACCTGGCCTGGGCCGCATGTTTGGTGCAGGAGCCTGGCCGGCAGCCACAGGGGCCATGGGAGGGCAGCCGGGCCTGTCCCCTCCTACGGGCCACCAGCTGTTGTGTTTGTTTGTTTTAATAATAGCCTTATTGAGGTATAATTCACATAGCATAAAATGCACCATTTGAAAGGGTACAGTTCAGTATTTTTAATGTATTCAGAGTTATGCAACCATCACCACTGTCTAAGTTTAGAATATTTTCTTCACCCCCCAAAACCTCACACCCATCAGCAGTCACTTCCTATCACCCCCGCAGACCTGTGGGCCTAGTCAACCACTAATCTACTTTCTGCCCCTGTGGATCCACCTGTTTCATAGGATTAAGTTGGACCCCTACCTCACACCACACACAGAAGTTCACTCAAAATGGATCAACAACCTATATGTAAGAGTTAAGCCATGAAACTCCTAAAACAAAACATAAATCTTCATAACTTTGGATTTGACAATGGCTTCTTAAATATGGCAGCAAAAGCACAAGCAAGAAAAGAAAAATCTAGACAAACTAGACTTTATTAAAATTAAATTCTTGTGCATCAAAAAGGCATTATCAAGAAGGTGAAAATACAACATATAGAATGGAAAAAAGTAAGGGTTTAGTATCCAGAATGGAGAATGAAGTCCTACAATTCAATAATAAAAAGATAAACAATCCAACTAAAATATTGGCAAGGGGCTTCAATAGAGTTTTTTTTTTAATGTTTATTTTTGAGAGAGAGAGAGAGAGAGAGAGCGAGAGAGCACAAGTGGGGGAGGGGCAGAGAAAGAGGGAGACACAGAAACCAAAGCAGGCTCCAGGCTCTGAGCTGTCAGCACAGAGCCCTATGTGGGGCTCGAACCCACGAACCGTGAGATCCTGACATGAGCCGAAGTTGGACTCTTAACCCACTGAGCCACCCAGGTGCCCCGATAGATATTTCTTTAAAGTAGGTACACAAATGTTCGATAAGAGCATGAAAAAGTCCTCAGTACCATCAGTGAATAGAAAGATGTGAAAACCACAATATGATACACGTCACACACCCAGGATGGCTGTATTTAAAAGAAGGAAGAAAGGGAAATACCAAGTGTTGGCAAAGATGTGGAGAAATCAGGGATGTATTGCTCGTGGGGATGTGAAGCAGGACGGTTGCCGTGGAAAATAGTGTCGTGGCTCCTCTAGAAGTTAGACACCAAGCTACCCTATGATGCAGCAATTTCACTTCTAGGTATGTATCCAGATGAACTGAAAACAGGGTCTCCAGCTGATGGCCACTCACGGTCGTTCACAGCAGCCAAAAGGTGGAAATAACTGAAGTGCCCATCACCTGATGAGGGGATAAAGAAAAGGTAGTGTGGGGGCGCCTGGGTGGCGCAGTCGGTTAAGCGTCCGACTTCAGCCAGGTCACGATCTCGCGGTCCGTGAGTTCGAGCCCCGCGTCAGGCTCTGGGCTGATGGCTCGGAGCCTGGAGCCTGTTTCCGATTCTGTGTCTCCCTCTCTCTCTGCCCCTCCCCCGTTCATGCTCTGTCTCTCTCTGTCCCAAAAATAAATAAACGTTGAAAAAAAAAATTAAAAAAAAAAAAAAAAAGAAAAGGTAGTGTGGACGTGCATGGAACATTGCTCAGCCATAAAAAGGGATATGTCTCTGACACCTGCTATGTCATGGATGAACTTTGAAAACATTATGCTGAGGGAAATAGGCCAGACACAAAAGGACAAATGTGTGGTTCCACGAGTCTGAAGTATCTGGAACAGACAGGTCCATAGGAACAAAGTAGGTTAGAGGTCCCTAGGGGCTGGAGGGTAGGGGGTGATGAGTTTCTGTTTGGGACAATAGAAATGTTGTGGAAATAGATGGTGGTGGTTACATGACACTGTGAAAGTACTTAGTGCCACCGAATTGTACACCTAAAAGTGGTTGAAACGGCAAGCTTTATGTTACATATTGCTTTATCACAATAAAAAAAAAAAACTTCTAAATTCTTTTTCTGTGTATTTGGATCCTGGGAACAGACAGATGCCCTGTACTGATTAATTTACCTCTCTAACCTCAGTTTCCACATCTGTAAAATGGGAACAGACATTACCTTTTTCATGAGGTAGCTGCAAAAATCAAACTGCACATGTAAGCACTTAGCACAAAGTCTGTTACATAGTAAAGAAACCATAAGCGGAGCTGTCATCATTATTTTTATTATTTTTACTCTAGACAGACATCTGATTTTGTGCCATCTATGAAATGAGCCTTCCTTGAGTTTCCACTTGTAGTTATGGTGGAGTAGTTGGGCAGATCACTGCCTCAACAGAGAACAACTAGAAAATCTAGATGAGGGGCGCCTGGGTGGCTCAGGTCACGATCTCACGGTTTGTGAGTTTGAGCCCCGCACTGAGCTCTGTGCTGACAGCTCGGAGCCTGCTTTGGATCCTCTGTCCCCCTCTCTCTCTGCCCCTCCCCTGCTGGTTCTCTCTCTCTCTCTCAAAAATAAACATTAAAATTTTTTTGTTGAGGAGCCATGTCTCCAGAGAAAAGAGAATCAGAGGGAGGTGAGCAGACTTTTCACACACCATCTACCTACCCCTCAGATGTTTACTGATTCTTGACTTGGAAGAGAGGCAGGAAGCTGAGCCTGGGCTGTCACTGCTAACAGGTAAAGGAGCCAGCAGAGCCTCAGCAAGTTCATGGAGGAGGAGAGAGAATTAATTATAAGGCTGAAATGGCCAGAACTCAAGAGGCTGGATGCCCCAAACTCACACCTTTCCCCCGAAGCCTTTGCCTGCATATCAAATACGTGCGACGAGGCTAAGAAGCTAATAAGATAGTTGGTGAAAAGCTGAGTGGTGTTTTCACCAACTGCATGGTTATGAAGAGACAAAAATGGGAGTTCAGGATCTGAGCTGGGATCCAGGGACAGCTACACCCCAGGGATGGTCGTGATTGAGGGAGTCTGCCCACACCTGGCTGCGCCTGATGGACGGAGTGGACCCTCTGGAGAAAGTCTCTGTAATTTCTCATGGACAATATCCAACTTTCAATTATGAATTACTAGATGCACCAAGAGAAAACAGGGGGTGGATTCTCAGATGACACAGATACTGGAGTTATCAGACTATAAAGTAACTACTATTAATATTTTATTTTATTAAAAAAATTTAATGTTTATTTTAAGAGAGAGAAACAGAGCATTAGCCAGGGGAGGGACAGAGAGAGAGGGAGACACAGAATCCGAAGCAGGCTCCAGGCTCCGAGCTGTCAGCACAGAGCCCAACATGGGGCTCGAACTCACAGACCGTGAGATCATCAGCTGAGCCAAAGTCGGAAGCTCAACCGACTGAGCCACCCAGGCACATCTTTACTATTTTATCTTATTATTTAAAAAATTTTTTTAACGTTTTTATTTATTTATTTATTTTTTTTTTTTTAAATTTTTTTTTTCCAACGTTTATTTATTTTTGGGACAGAGAGAGACAGAGCATGAACGGGGGAGGGGCAGAGAGAGAGGGAGACACAGAATCAGAAACAGGCTCCAGGCTCCGAGCCATCAGCCCAGAGCCTGACGCGGGGCTCGAACTCACGGACCGCGAGATCGTGACCTGGCTGAAGTCGGACGCTTAACCGACTGCGCCACCCAGGCGCCCCAACGTTTTTATTTATTTTTGAGACAGGGAGAGACAGAGCATGAACAGGGGAGGGTCAGAGAGAGGGAGACACAGAATCTGAAACAGGCTCCAGGCTCCGAGCTGTCAGCACAGAGCCCGGCGCGGGGCTCGAACTCACAGACCGTGAGATCATGACCTGAGCCACAGTCGGCCGCTTAACCGACTGAGCCACCCAGGCGCCCCACATCTTTACTATTTTAAAGAAAATAGTACGATGAGGAATTTCACTAGAGACAAAACACATTCTAGAGCTGAAAACACAATGATTTATGTTTAGAATACAATGAGTGGTTTTAAGATGGGATTGGAGGAAATCTCAAGGCTGATGCACGGAGACGGGAGAGAGAGAGAAAATACAAAGGTCTGTGGGACGTGTTGAGAAGTTCTGAGGTCCCAGAAAGAAACCAGAAAAGAAAGATTTCTTCCTGGAGCAGAAGAAATGTTGGAGGACATAATGGCTGAGAATTTTAAAGACAACTGAGTGTTGTCAGTCCACTGATTCAAGAACCTCCATGAACCCCTCCAGGCAGAGCACAAAGATTGTCTTAGAGAGCTAGGGTGACCAGCAGGAACTTCAAAAGAGTAACAATCAGGGGCACCTGGAGGGCTCAGTCTTGATTTCGGCTCAGGTCATGATCTCTCAGTTCGTGGGTTCAAGCCCTGCATCGGGCTCCATGCTGACAGCGTGGAGCTTGGAGCCTGCTCCTGATTCTGTCTCACTGTTTCTCTGCCTCTCCCCGGCTTGCGCTCTCTCTGTCTCTGTCTCTCTCAAAAATAAATAAACGTTAAGAATTATTTATAGTTGGAGCGGCTGGATGGCTCAGTTACTTAAACGTCCAGCTTTTGATTTCGGCTCAGGTCATGTTCTCATGGTTTGTGGGTTCAAGCTCCACGTCAAGCTCTGTGCTGACAGTGCGGAGCCTGATTGGGATTCTCTTCCTCTCTCTCCCTCTCTACCTCTCCCCTGGTCGCAGGCTCTCTCTGTGTCTCTCTCAAAATAAATAAGTAAATTTAAAAAGGAATTATTTATAGTAATATTTAAAAAAAATCAAATACCAAAAAAAAAAAAAATCAAGTACCCAGTAATAAATCTAACAAAGACAAACGTCCACACAGGAAATCATGAACTTTATCAAAGTAAACTGAAGCTCACCTAAATAAATGGAAGGGTGTGTACCGTGCTTGTGGGTTGGAAGACGCAATAAGGAAACACTTTTAATTCTCTACAGCCTGAGCTAATTTCATGCACACTGCTCCCCCAGAACAACCGTGTGTGTGTGTGTGTGTGTGTGTGTGTGTGTGTGTGTGTACATGACAAGCTGATTCTAGGATCTACCTGATACCGTGAAGGACAGAGAACAGATACAATGAATTGCAGGACGAGGAGGGAGGAGGGCAGCCCAGCTGAGGGATGGGTCCTGACAGGCATCACACAGCAAAGTCACAGTAACTGTCCAAGGTGGCCTTGGTGCTTGGTCAAGGATAGACAACAGACCAATGGAACAGAATCCAGATTCAGGCCCACACACGTGGGGAAAAATTAACACTTGCTTATAAATTGGGGGACGAAGTATCTTGTGCAAAATTATTGCAGGGCAAATTAAATCTGTGTGTGGAGAAGAGTTCTTGAGGCCTACTCAGTACTACATACACACGCATGCACGCACACGCACGCGTGCACACATGCACATGCGCCTAATTCATCAGGGTCATAGAATAGAAGGCACAAACAATAAAACTGTAGGAAAAAACGTAAGGGAGCATCTTTGTGATCTGTGGGCAGACAGCAGCCCCTCACGTCGAATACCACAGCACAGGGCCAGTGAGGAAGACACTGGTGAATTCAGTCCCACCGAAATTAGGAACTGTATTCCAAAAGACTATTAATAATGTGCAAGCAGGTGAAAAGGTGAACCACGGAGCGGGAAGAAATATTTGCAGCACACACGTGATAAAGGACTCTGATCCAGGATGTGTGAAGAATTTGTCCAAATCAATAAGAAAACGACAAACAACCGGGAGAAAATTGGGGGAAAGACACGAGCTTCATGTCACAAAAAGGCCCAGATGGTCCACGAGCAGGTGGTCACTCCCGAGTTACGGGAAGGCGAAGGCTGAGGCCGCTGGCTGCATGGCTGGCCCTCCCTCAGCGCCAGCGTGGACCCCCCAAGACCCTCTCACCGTGCAGTGGGAATGAGACCCAGTATCGCCGCTTTGGGAGGTTTCTGCCGCATCTGCGAAAGGGGGTGGCGAATGCATACCTGGCCACCCTGAAATCCCGCCGCTAGGTACTCGCCGGCAGAAATGCACACGGTGCTCCCCGAGATGGGAGCAGGACGGGGCCAGAAGACTAGTGGCACAACAGAACCCTCGAGTATCGTGGACACAGCATTGAGGAGGAAAAGCCAGACACCAGACCGAATGTAGCCCCAACTGTCTGCCCCGTGAACAGGCCACGCTGGGCTGTGCGGGCGGAGGAGGGTGGGTGACCCGGGCACCTGTCTGTACAGACGTTAGCTCTCAGGAAAAAGAACGACCCTCCTGTGGGCTTTCTCTCTTCTTCCTTCTTGCCCCAAGGAAGCTGCTGCTTTTTTTTTTTTAATTTTTTTTCAACGTTTTTTATTTATTTTTGGGACAGAGAGAGACAGAGCATGAACGGGGGAGGGGCAGAGAGAGAGGGAGACACAGAATCGGAAACAGGCTCCAGGCTCCGAGCCATCAGCCCAGAGCCTGACGCGGGGCTCGAACTCACGGACCATGAGATCGTGACCTGGCTGAAGTCGGACGCTCAACCGACTGCGCCACCCAGGCGCCCCGGAAGCTGCTGCTTTTTAAAGTGCACCTGGGTGGCTCAGTCGGTTGGGCATCCGAATTGGGCTCGGGTCATGATCTCACAGTTGTGGGTTCGAGCCCAGTGTCGAGCTGGGTGCTATCAGCTCATAGCCTGGAGCCTGCTTGGGATTCTGTGTCTCCCTCTCTGCCCCTTCCCTACTCACTCTCTGTCTCTCAAAAATAAATAAACATTGAAAAAAATGTTTAAATGTCTTGTTTTGGGGGCACCTGGAGGGCTCCGACTCTTGATTTCAGCTCAGGTCACGATCTCACAGTTGGTGGGATCAAGTGCTGCGTGGACTGGGATTCTCTCTCTCCCTCTGTCTCTCTGCCCCCCCAAATAAATAGATAAACATGTAAAAAATCACATGTCTTATTTTGAAATAATCTCAAATTCATAGAAAAGTTGCAACAGCAGAAAGAGCTCCTGACTCTCCCGCCGAAGCCCCAGAAGTTAGCACGCGACTGCGCTTCCCTTACACGTCTTTCTCTCCGTGGGTTCATACTTTTCTGACGCATCTGACAGTGGGCCGTGGGCACGATGCCTCATTACTCCTTCATGCCCTCATGCGGAACAAGGGTCCTCTCCTGTGTAAACGTGGCTCAGCTGTGAACGTCAGGCATCGGTCTCGCTCCAGTATCGCCTTCTGCTCCGCTGACCCCAGGCCAGGTTTGCTGTGGCCTGAATAATGTCCTCTGGCTCAGCATTCAGCCCAGCACCCCACTGCCCCACCAGCAGGGCGTGAGCGGTGGAGGCCAGCCACCCAGCGCATGAGCCCTGGTTTCCTTCCCCGTGTTTCCTCCCAGGGACGCAGGGGTGATGCCACGATGTGGCTCCGTCCTGCTTCTGGTGATGGTGCCTGTGCCTCACCCCTGCCTGCTCGTCTACCCTCAGCCCTTCCCGCAGCCAGGGCTCGGCCGTAGCCTGGGCTGTGTTGCTGCTGTCCCACCAGCAGATTCTCTTAGTTTCACTTATAGGAATGTCTTTATGTCAACCTTGTTTTTTTCGGGACATTTTTGCTGGCTGAGAATTTAAGGGGCACTTCGGTGGTTCCATTTCACCGTCATCTGGCTTTGCTGTTTCTGGCGACAAGTCATAAGTCTTACCGCTCCCGTGAGTGATATGTCTTTTCTCTCTGGCAGCTTCCAGAATTTTCTTTGGTTTTCGGAACTTTGTGTCTGTTGTTCCCTCCATATTTATCTTAATCAGGGTTGGTGCAGATTATTTGATGTGTAAATTCAGATTCTCCACTAAATTTGGGAAGGTTTTTTGGCCACTGTGTCTTCAAATATTTATTCGGCCTCAGTTTCACACCCTTCCTCTGGGGACTCCTAGAGGACCCTGTGACGTTGTTCCGCAAGGTCTCTGAGGGTCCACTCAGCCTGTGCACTTCTTAATCTGCATATCAGGTCATGTCTGTTAATCTGTTTGGGGGCTGGCATTTCCCATCAATGCACTGAGTGAGACCATAGCTTCTTCAGCTCTGTGAGCATGTTTATATAGCCGCCTTTGAGTCAGCTAAGGCCAGCATGCGGGTCACTGGGGGTCAGTGTCTCAGTTCCTGTAGACTTCTTCTGTCTTGCCTGGGGATCACATCTTCCTATTTCTTTGTATACCTAGTGATTAATTTTATTTATTTATTTATTTATTTATTTATTTAAAATGTTTTTTTAATGTTTTATTTATTCTTGAGAGAGACAGAGACAGAGCATGAGCGGGGGAGGGACAGAGAGAGAGGGAGACACGGAATCCGAAGCAGGCTTCAGGCTCCGAGCTGTCGGCACAGAGTCCAATGTGGCTCCCGAACCCACAAGCTGTGAGATCATGACCTGAGCTGAAGTTGGACGCTCAACCAACTGAGCCACCCAGGTGCCCCTATTTATTTTTTAGATTTATTTCTTTTTGAGAGAGTGAGCAGAAGTGGGGAAGGGGGTAGAGAGACAGGGACAGAAGATCTGAAGCAGGCTCCGTACTGACAGCAGCGAGCCCAATGTGGGGCTTGAACTCACGAACTATGAGGTCATGACCTGAGCCAAAGTCAGATGTTCAACTGACTGAGCCACCCAGGTGTCCCCGTAGTGGTTAATTTTAGTTGAACGGTGCAATTGATTTAAAAAATAAAAAATAAAAAAAAGGGGGCACATGGGTAGCTCAGTCAGTTAAGGGTCTGATTTCAGCTCAGGTCATGATCTCTCAGTTCACGGGTTCAAGCCCCACATTGGGCTCTGTGCTGACAGCTCGGAGCCTGGAGCCTGCTTCAGATTCTGTGTTTCCCTCTCTCTGTGCCCCTCCCTGCTCACACTCTGTCTCTCTCAGTCACAAAAATAAATAAACATTAAAAAAATAATAATTGAAACGTGGACATGGCGGCTAATATGTTGTGAAACGCAAGATTCTGTTAACTTCTTCTGAAGAATGTTGACTTGCTTTTGTAGGTAGTTCAGCCACTGGCTGATGACCTTGAACTTGTTCAGGCTTGACTTTGTGCTTTGTTATTGCAGATCCCAGAAAATCTGAGGTGTTTCCCGGGCCCTGTAATTTGGCACAACCCAGTTCCGTGCTGTGTATGGACACCTGAGGACTCGTGGATCCCCACGTGTGGTTTGGGGACCATCCCTAAGTTCTTCTTCCCCAGTGTCCTGCCCCACACATACCCACTGCTTCCCTTCCACGGCCCCAAGTCTGGTCTCTGCCTCATCGGGTCCATGCGACCTCTGCGCCCGGCGCTCTGTGCACTGTCAAGCCCAGCTGCTGTAAGCTGTCC
Organism: Lynx rufus; assembly: GCF_022079265.1. Taxonomy (NCBI): domain Eukaryota; kingdom Metazoa; phylum Chordata; class Mammalia; order Carnivora; family Felidae; genus Lynx; species Lynx rufus. The sequence goes on along the minus strand of NW_025814856.1, from coordinate 61,540,933 downwards.
CTCCCTCGGGTCCTCCAGCCTGGCACCGTCTGGTGTTCAGGCCTGGGAGCAGGTGTCGTACATCCTGCCCAGGTTATGGTGGGAGGGCTGGGCGGCTACCAGCGAATCCATAATTTCCACAAATGGAAATCACCAATCAGCTTCTTCCCAGAGGAGAAAGGGCTGCGTCCCCCCCCCCCCCCGTCCCCCTGCTCCCCAGCCACTGGCCCCCCACCCAGTGACACCTCCCTGCCCAGAGCTGCCTCAAGCCTTGGCTCTCGGGGTGGCGTCTGTCCTGTTCCCTGACCCTCTGCCTGCCCCTTCTCAGGCCTCCCCTCCGGGCCGGCTTCCCCGGAGACCCACCGCTTGGTTTTCCTCCTGTTCTGGCAACATTCACTAGGCTGTGGCTTCCACCCCCTTCTCTGACGGTTCCTGTCCCTCCACATCCCTGAGCGAACCTGGTGTCTCCACCATAAACCTCCTGCCACCCCCATGCAGCCCTGCAGCCCATACTCACCTGTGTGGCGTCCAAGCCCTGATTCCAAGGTGCCCTTCCAAATGGACCCTTCTAGCCCCTGCCAACGATGGTAGCTGTTACTAGCATCATTAATGTCAACACTGTGAAGGAGGGGAGATATGCAGTTTTTGGGGTGTGACTCCCGTTTCTCTCAGGGGCAGGGGAGGGTTGGGGAAGGGGAGACCCTGGGTCCCGCAAAGGTCAGTCACCTGGTTGCAATGATAAAGGCCTGATCGGTGGTGGCCGGGGTCAGGGGGAGGGCGGTGTGCTGCTGCTGTCCACCAGGCCCAGGAGCCGTGATCGTGTGAGGGTGGCTGACCCAGGGTGACCACAACTAGACCAGCTTTGTCGTGAGGGCCCAGGCCCACAGGCCCATCTGTGGACACCCCGGCTGAGGTCCTGCCCTCCAGCCATGTGGAGAGGGACTTGGTAGTCACCTCCCTCAGGGAGCCCTCCTCTTGTGACTGTGCTGTGTGGGAGCCCTGAGTGCTGTCGCCTGCCAGGTGGGGGGTGTGGTGCAGGTGGGGCAGGGGCCGCGGCCAGGGCAGGGCCAGGCCCGGGGTCCCCCTGCACCTCCCTCCACCCACTGATGGATGAGCATCCAGAAGCCCGGGAGGCCCCTGAGTGGAGACAGTCAGAGCATGTGGAGCATCTCAGAGGAAGGATAATTCAAGCAGGACAGGGTGGGGGGAGTGATACTTCACAGGGGGTTTGAAGTGTCACCTCCCCTCCTGCTCCTGGGGGCCCAGCACCCGCATTTCCCCTGAAGGAGGCGGTGAGCTCAGAGGTGAGCATCGCATCTCTGGGCAAAGGCCTGTGATCTTAAAGTCTGTGTCCATTGTTCGGAGCCCTGGGCAGGTGGCTCTGTACAAACGTCCCGCAGGCCTGGCAAGGGCTGGGGAGCCCTCGGCAGACAGCTGGCCCCTCACACCCCCTTCCTGCTGTTGGCTCACCTCTTGGAGCCCTCGTTCGCAGAGGCCCCACCCGCAGGAGGGCTACCCTGGGGTTGCTCCCTGATTTCCCGCGGCCTTGGCCTGACACCTGTAAATGAGCCCATGCCTGCAGTGTCCCATAATTATGGTCGCTGTGTGCAAACTGCATTATATTTGGCTCTCCCCACGCACCAGGCTCTTGTCGCCACTGAGCTCCCCCTCCCCATGAGTCACGTGGCATCTCCTTCCCCCTCCTCTGTGTATCTGCCAGGCCAGTCCCTGCGGGGGCGATTTGGGTTGTTTCCAGTTTTCTTGGTTATAAATAGCACCTCTGTGCATGTCTTTATTACAAATCCTTCTTTCCTCTGAAACCCTGAATAACTGAGCCCCCACGGGCACCCAGGACTCAGCCAGCACATCCTACAAAACCCCGCTCACTTCCTGGCATGTCCCCCACCCTGGGCTGCGGGGACCCCCTTGCTGTGGTCAGTTGCCCTACAGTTGGACAGAGGGCGTGGGGGCAGGAATGGGGGTTCTCCCAGGTTCGTGGGCGTAAGTAACACTGATGAACGCCGAGGAGAAGTGCCCTCGATGTCAGGAAGAAGTCCCGGGGCACCTGGACAGAGGGGCTCGCGGGCCTGGCTTGGGTCGCTCCCTCATCAGGGCTGCTGGCTTTGCTCGCTCGTGCTCCCTCGTGGACACTCTTCACTTTTGAAAAATATAATAAGTGAAAGCATTCTTATTGTGCAGAGTTCACAGCCTTTACGTTTCTTTTATGGCATTTCACTTTTTTTGAGTCAGTATGTGTAATTTTATATTTTCCTAGAAAAATTTCCATTTCAACTATGTTTTTCCATTTATTGGTAACATGCTGTGCCCGGTGCTCTTTTATAATCTCTTTATTTCGCTTCTGTCCCCCTTTTTCTACCTCCTTTTGGGGCTTATTTTTTGTTATTGACCAGACTTGTCAAAGATGTATTTTTGCTGTTCACACAAATTTTTTTCCAGTGGCTCCTGGCTGGCTCAGTTAGAGGAATGAGGACTCTTGATCTCGGGGCTGTGAGTTCTACACCTACAATGGGTGTAGAGATTGCTTAAAAAAATAAAATCTTTTATTTTTAATAAAGCCCCTGGGGGGCTCAGTCAGTTGAACGCCCAACTTCAGCTCAGGTCATGATCTCACAGCCCATGGGTTTGAGCCCCGCGTCGGGCTCTGTGCTGACAGCTTAGAGCCTGGAGCCTGCCTCAAATTCTGTGTCTCCCTCTCTCTCTGCCCCTCCCCCACTTGTGTGCATGCGCTCTCTCTCAAAGAATAAATAAACATTAAACAAATAAAATAAAATCTTAAAACCTTTCTTTCCCCCAAAGATCTAGCTTTTGGTATTGCTGATTACCTCTGCTCTGGGTTGCTTTTCATTTCACTAATTTCTATCTGGTCTTTAGTACATGTTCCCTTTACCTTTCTTGGGGTTATTTTGTTATTTTTTGTTTTCCGGGAGGTCGAACTGGCCTGTCTCCTCTGGGGCTGCGTGTTGTCTCGTGCGGAGTGTTGCGGCTTCCCGTGGGTCCCGTCGTGCGGGTGTTTGGTGGTTTCCATCGTCTGACGTTTTAATTTTCTGCAGGGTGGGTTTCCTCGGCTTCCTTCAGTTATTTCTTTTTTACTGTAATGCACTGTTGTCACTGAAGCCTGCCTCTCTAGGATTCCGTGGGATTTACTTTGTCCCCTCATGTCCCCGAACGGGACACCAGCACCAGTGACACCGATGCAACTGACGTGCAAGTTACACTGACGGACGGAGGCACCCATTTTAAGTGTGCCATTGCTAGGTTTGTGACAGCCGTGTCCACTGCGAAAACCCAGAGCACATCCACCATCCCAGGACACTCCCTCGGGCCACGCGGAGCCTCTGCTGGCACAGCCACTTTGTGGTTTCAACAGCCGTGGCTCCACTCTGGAGTGATGTGTTCTCTGTCCAGCCGCTTCTGCTCAGACGTGGTCCCCACGCCTCACCCGAGCTGCTCTTTCTCATACGTTTATGGCGTTTACAGTGCGGCTGCTCCCGGGGGAGCTGCTGTAGCATTTTTATACAAATTTTGGGTTTTTTCCTGACATATGTTTTTTGTTTCTTCTGGGTAAATCCCGAAGAGAGGAATTAGTGGGTCCAAGCGAATGTATTTGCTTTGTTTTATTTTTTTTATTATGAAATTTATTGTCAAATTGGTTTCCATACAATGCCCAGTGCTCATCCCAACAGGTGCCCTCCTCAATGCCCATCACCCACTTTCCCCTCCTTCCCATGTTTTGTTTTCGAAGAAACTGGTGAACACTTCTCCGAAATGGCTGCCAGGTCACATTCGTGCATGGCATCCGTCACTCTTAGTAAACCCTAAGCGGAGGAGGCTCCAAGTCCGGGTCCAGGCCCAGCCAGCTGTGCCATGGCCCTATTCCGTCTGCAGCACTGATGTCCTCTGGGCGGGCATGTGGCCAGGCAGTTGGGGCACCCCTGGTCCCCAACACACAGCCCCCCTCTTCTTCAAGGACAGATGCTCAGCTGGGTCAAGACTTTTTCCCAGCATCCTTTGTGGCTGAATGAAGTCACGTGATTAGACTCTGGACAAAGCTGATGAGTCCACTGTCTGTCCTCCGTTTGGCTATCCAGACGTGATGGCCGGATCTCCATGTCAGAGCACTACAGCAGAGAGCTGGGGGGCAGCCTGGGTCCCCCAGGGGCTCCATGGAGGCCAGCAGCCACCAGCACCAGAATGGCTGCCTGCTCAGGGAGAGGGGAGTGGATGTCTGTGCCACACAAGCCCCAGGCTGATCCACGTGGGTCATGCCACGTGGGGTTCATGCCAGGAACCCCAGGCCTCTGGCTCATGCCCTCTGGGCCTGAGGGTAAGATGGTGGGCAGGTGGGTACAGGAGGGGCCTGACTCACGCCCGGAGGCAGTTCCCACAACGCGTCCCTGGTGTTCACGGTGAGGGAACAGTGGCCAGGAGTGACTCCCTGACCCCTCCTGGCCATTTAGGGCACTGGTGTCATGTCGCCTGGTCCCGTTGGCCTGAGCAGGCCTGGTCAATGGGGATACTGTGCAAGCCCAACATTGGGTCAGGGGCACTGGGTTGGGAAGATGCCTGGCCTTCTGGGGCCCAGGGCCCAAGGCATATCTGAGGCTGGCAGTGACGCTGCCCAGGAGGAAATTGGGCAGGAGGTGCCAGTTGCTGGGGGCCGGGGAGGGGGCCCAGGCAGCCAGAGGCCTCAGCGGGGTGCTGGGGATGTGGCAGGAACAAGGCCAAGCCCTGGCCTGGAAATGTGCTCAGTGGGAGCCTTCTAGGTGTGTGCTCAGCGTGCTCCCTGATGACTTGTGCCCGGGCTGTGTGGTGTCTTTCAGCCAGATGGTGCTCCCCACCTCATGCTTGGGTGCCTAGTGAGAAAGGAGTCTGGAGGGTCTGTGCTCCTGTGTCCCTGGGCGGAACCTTTGTTCAGGCCCAAGGAGACTGCCCATGTGAGCTGCCCACTTACCGGCTAGCTTTGTCTCTTTGCTTGTGAGTCACGTAGACGGCTTGCGCTCCTTTGCAGGACTCAGGTGCCGGGCAGAAGATGCAGATGGACAGACGGCAGGGGGTGGGGACCTTTGCGGCCCCTCTTCTTCACCTTCATTCCTGGAACACACCAGCTGCTTCCAGCCACAGGGCCTTTGCACGGCCGCTGCTTCTGCCTGCAGTGCCCTTTCCCCTCATTCCTTCTGTCACTCAGATCTGAGCTGAAACCTTACCTCCTCAGAGAGGCCCTCCCTGGGCGCACACTCTGAATTTGCAGCTCTGTCACAGTCTAGCAAATCACTTTGTTTTGAATTTACTTATATGCCACATTTCTTCTTTGTTTCTTGTTGGTCTTGGGCGTAAGCCCTGCAAAGACAGCAACCTTGTCTACCTCATTCCTTGGGGTGACCCAGTGCTTGGGCAGAGCCAAGCACAGAATTGGCACACAGTAGCCACATGAACAAGCCCACAGTCACCCATGAGCAGAGTGTAGTGCTTAAAGGTGCCAGCTATAAAGTTAGGCGGTCTGGGCAACAATATTGGTTTTGCCACAGATTAGCTGTGTCACCTGAGTCCTTCTGTGCCTCAGTTTCCTTATCTGTAAAAGGAGGTCAATGATAACCCATAGCTTGCCAGGTTGCTATGAGGTTTATATGAAGTGATGGGTGTTGAAACTATAGAAGTTTCTAGCATGTAGTGGGTACATTGTAAATTGTAGCTATGGCCTTCATCATCACCACCATCACCACCACCACCACCATCATCACCATCATCATAATCACCGTCATCATCACCACCATCACCACCATTACCACCGTTACCACTATCATCACCATCATCACCATCACCACCATCATCACCATCACCACCGTCATCACCACCACCATCATCACCACCATCACTATCATCATCACCGTCACCACCATCATCATCACCACCATCATCACCACCATCATCATCACCACCATCACCACCAACATAATCATCACCATTATCACCATCATCACCATCATCACCACCATCATCATCATCACCACCACCATCACCACCACCATCATCACCATCATCATCACAACATAATCATCACCATTATTACCACCATCATCATCACCAACATAATCATCACCATTATCACCATCATCACCATCATCATCACCATCATCACCACCATCATCATCACCATCACCACCACCATCATCACCATCATCATCACCAACATAATCATCACCATTATTACCACCATCATCATCATCACCACCATCATCATCACCATCACCACCACCATCATCACCATCATCATCACCAACATAATCATCACCATTATTACCACCATCATCATCATCACCACCATCATCATCACCATCACCACCACCATCATCACCATCATCATCACCAACATAATCATCACCATTATTACCACCATCATCATCATCACCACCATCATCACCACTACCATCATCACCACCACCATCATCACCATCATCATCACCAACATAATCATCACCATTACCACCATCACCAACATAATCATCACCATTATTACCACCATCATCATCATCACCATCACCATCACCATCACCATCATCACCATCACCACCATCATCACCACCATCATCACCATCACCACCAACATAATCATCACCATTATCACCATCATCACCATCATCATCACCATCATCACCACCATCATCATCATCACCATCACCACCACCATCATCACCATCATCATCACCAACATAATCATCACCATTATTACTACCATCATCATCATCACCATCATCATCACCATCACCACCATCATCATCACCATCATCACCACCATCATCATCACCACCATCACCACCAACATAATCATCACCATTATCACCATTATCACCATCATCATCACCATCATCACTGTCATCACCACCATCATCACCACCATCACTATCATCATCATCACTCTTCACCATCATCACCATCAACATCACTACCACCATCATCACCATTATCACCATCACCATCACCACCACCACCACCATCATCACCACCACCATCACCACCACCATCATCATCACCATCACCACCATCATCACCATCACCTTCCACATGCCTGCCACAGTGTCTTGCACTGGCTGCCATGTCAAGGACTAGGTGATTGGAGATTGATGGATTAGTGGCTTCCTCTGGGAAACCATAGCCTACTCTTCCAGGCAGATGGCTGGGCCTGGGAAAGGTGGTGGCAGTGACATCAGCCCCTGGAGGTGAGGAGGACAGGGAAGGCTGTGTCTCTCCTTGGGAGAATGAGCCCCATGTGCAGCACTTTTGGCTCTGCAGATGTGATGCTTGTTGCCATGGTGACTGTCCTAACAATAACCTCCCAGAACTGATATTCCCCACACCCGCCCCAGCTGCCACCTGGGAGGGAGAGCCCTCCTCGCTGACGAAAGCCAGTGAGAGAGGATAAGGTGGGAGGCAGAGATGATGCAGGGGTGCGGGTTGAAGAGGGCCCTTCCTGGAGGAGGGTTGGGAGGCCAGAGCCAAATGAGAGGGCTTTTGGGGCCTGGGACTCCAGAAGGGGTCATGGCTCACAGCCCTTCTCCCTTCCAGCTTTCTACTCTGCTGGGGAGGAGCTCTCTGAGTCTGGAGGTGGAGAGCAGTCATCCCCCCTGCAGCGCCCTCATTAGCCTGCCCTTCCTGTCCTTCCTGCCCTCCTCCAAGTCGCTCCACATCATGCCTTGAACCTTCCAACCCAGGCGAGGGGCTGCCTGGGGGACCCCGGTTGCTAACAGGGGTAGAGGAGGGGCCTTAAATCATACCCTTTAGTGACCCTAACTTCTGTGGAAACTTGGTCCTCAACCAGCAAAAGGCACCTCAAAACAGACAGCCCAGAATGCTGCTGTGCCCTTGCCTGGGGCTGCAGGAAGTGTGCATGTGCGTGTGCATGTGCATGTGTGTGTGCGCACGTGTGTGTGTTTGTATCCTGCACACGTGTGTCTGTGTGTGTGCGCGCATGTGTGTGAAAACAAAAGACAAGAGAAGGTTGGCAGGGTAGTGGGGGGTGAGTCCCAGTCCCTCGTTGGCTGTGTGACTTTGGCTAAGTTACTTTACCTCTGTCTCTCCACCGTCCCTTGTAGTAAAACAGGGATAATAATAGTATGTGCCTCCCGGGATTGTTTGAGAATTTGGTGAGATAGCACATATAAAACCTGTGAACAAATCCATGTTAGCTGTCATCATGATTTTAATGCCACTTTGTCCTGGCGTGCTGCCAGGAGCATGTGTGACCTTGGCAGCACAAAGGGTCTGCCTGCAGCCTGGAGAGAGGGGTGCACTTTTGTTTTGTTTGTTTTGCTAATTGTATTCTATTGTGTGGGACTGCCTCCTTCTCCTTCCAGAGTCCAGAAGGATGCGACCCGGCTCAGCATGTGCCCGCAGGACAAGCAAGCCCAGGAGAGGGGGCAGCTGCCCCTTAGGCGCCCAGCATGTGCTGGTGGCAGCTGCAGGCATGCCAGTGGTCTCCCCTCTTGCCCGGCATCGCTAAGGTCAAGGCCAGACCACCCTCCCCACAGGGTCCCTTGCTCTAAGCCGGGCACTTGCCGGAGTATTCCTTGGCCTCTGGCCGTCTCCTGGGTGCCAGTTAAGTCTAGAAACCTCCCCAGGACAGGGACTGGCTGCCAGTCTGCTCATCCACCTCACAGCCATTTGCCAGGGCCCGGCTGCCCCCACCCCAGAACGCTTTCATTCGATCTTCCACTCAGGAAACATTGTGGCTTTGGGGCAGCCACAGACCAGGGTGACAGAGACGAGCAGGACAGGCCCACAGCCTCTGCCTGGGGAGCCCATGGTACCATAAGTAGCTCAGATCAGGACAGCTGCCTGACCTACATCGAGAGCTAGCTGCTGGAAACTTCTGTCCTCAGGGCCTGCCCAGGCCAGACCCCGCCTCTGTCCCCTCACTAGAGGGTGGGTGCCACAGCCAGGTGGGTCCTCCGCTGGCCCTGGAGCCTGGTTCCAGAAGGCAGGCTGGGTGTGACCCTAGGGGAGGCTGGTTTGTGGAAATGGGGTCAGCCCGGCCTCTGCTGCCCCTCCCTCCTGCTCCCTCCTTCTCCTCTGTTCCAGGGTCATGTTCAGGATGGACCCTCTTCTAGGCCAGGGAAGGGGGCAGGCAGGTGGACTAGTCCTGAGAGGGGAGAATGTGTCCCCCTAACTGGACACAGAGCTGTGAACTCTCAGGCCTCCTGACTTACTGCCCTTGCAGCCCTGCTCCCGTGACTCCCCGGCCCTCCGCCTCAGCTCCTGCGCTGGGACACCCCTGCATCCAGTCCTCGGGGAGTGAAGGAGAGGGGCCTGGGGCCACGGGAAACAGGCAGGCACTGTCTCATCCCCCACCCTGCTTGGTGTGCAAAGTCCCCTGGGCAGCTCTGCCCAGCTGGGATGTGGGGGCTGCGGGTGGGGGTGCACGACTGTGCAGTGCACGAGCGGTGCAGACAGGACAGGAGGGTTCCCGTAATATCTCCTCCTGGGTGTGCAAGGAGCGAGCCCTGTGGAGGCTGACATACGTGTCCCCCGTCCATCCAGGTGCGTCTGAATTCCCTCTGGCGGTCCGGGGTGAGGTGGGCACTCGGGGGAGAGAGAGAGGACAGGGTCCATTGTGTGCAGTCTCCTGTGTGTGTTCAAGGGGGGATCTCCGCAGGGAACAGAGAAATTGGCTTGGGTGGCCTGTGATGCCTGTGTGTGCGCGTGCACGGACTTGGGTGCGGGCCCAGCATGTGCAGGGCGACGGCGTGGGTGCGGCTGCAGGGGAGTGGTGCAGGTGCAGGGGAGTGGTGCGGGTGCATGTGCTGGGGAGCGGTGCGGATGCAGGGGAGTAGTGCGGGTGCATGTGCAGGGGAGCGGTGTGGGTGCAGGTGCAGGAGAGCTGTGCGAGAGCCATGCGGGTTCAGGGGAGTGGTGCGGGTGCGGGTGCAGGGGAGCCATGCGGGTTCGGGGAGCGGTGCGGGTGCGGGTGCAGGGGAGTGGTGCGGGTGCAGGGGAGCGGTGCGGGTGCGTGTTCAGGGCGCGGGAGCCGTGCGGGTGCAGGACGCGTGCAGGGCGCGTGCAGGGGCGGCGGGCGCGGCGGCGGCGGCGGCGGCGGTGACAGCCGCGCCCGCGCTCCCCGCGCGTAGGTGTGCGGCGCGCTCCTGGCGGGGACGGAGCGCGCAAATCTCGCGTGCGCTCGCCGCCCGGCGCAGCCCAGCCCGGCCCCCGCCCGGCGCCGCGAGCCGAGGTGTCGCCCGCGCCCGCGCCCGAGTCGCCGCCGTGCCCGCGAGCGGGAGCCGGAGTCGCCGCCGCCCGAGCGCAGCACAGCGCACGCCGAGCCCGTCTGTCGCCGCCATGGCCACTACGGTGACCTGTACCCGCTTCACCGACGAGTACCAGCTCTACGAGGATATTGGCAAGTAAGAGCCGCGGCGCGCGCGGGCCGGGCAGGGACCCCCGGACCCCCGGACCCTCCTCGCCGCCGGCTCTGGGCGCACTGCGGCCCCGCGCGCCCCGGCTCCTCCCGGCTAGGGGCCCGAGGCGCTCGGCCCCGCGCGGCCCCGACCCCCCGGGCCCCGGGCCAGGCTGCCGGACCTCGGCGCGCGCAGCTCCGCCCGGCCCTGTTCGGCGCGGCCGCCCGGCCGGAGGCCGGCGCTCGGGGCGCGGGGCTCGGCGCCGCGGGGGCGGCAGCAGGTGTCCCCGGAGCGCCGGGCAGACGTGACGCATTTGGCGGCAGGAGGTCAGAGAGGAGCGGCGCGCGGGGGCGGCCGCGGGGCCTGGAGCGCGGGGGAGGGGGCGGCCCTGGCCTGAGGGTCGCTCCCGACGCGGGCCGCGCTGTCCCCACCCCCCACCCGGCGGCCGGGCGCGGGGGCGGCGAGACCGGCTCGGCGTCTGCTCCTCCGCGTGGCTCCATCCGCGCGGGGGGTGCCCGCTGCGCTCCGGGCCGCGTGGGAACGGCCTCTGCCGTGGGGCCCCCGTGGAGTCGCGGCTCTGGAGGATTTTCCCCCAGATTCTTCTGGAAGGAGGAGGCAGGGGAGCCGAGGGGCTGAGGTTGGGGAGCTTGGCGGATCCCTGGGGTGGAGATGAGGGGGTGCGGTGGGGAGCCTGACGGGCCCCCTGGTTTCAGGGTCATCGAAGTAGGCGGAGGGTGTATTTTGGAGAGTTATTGACACGCGTGCGGGGGTGGGGTGGGTAAAATGGGGAGGGGCTTCGAAGGCTCGGTTCAGGTGGGGCCTCACCCCTGGGGAACAGGTGGCCCCTGGACTCTAGGTGGGGTGCCCCTGGACTCTAGCTGGGGTGCCCCAGGGGCTGCTCTCCGCCCGGGGTGAATCAGGGTGGCTGCAGCCGGCCTCCTTGGGCCGGCTCCGGAACTCCTGAATCCCTAGGCTCCAGCCCCGCGCGCGGCCAGAGCCCCATCTTCCTCCGTCGTTCTCCCGCCCTCCCGCGTGGTGGGGGCGCTGGCGAGGTTTCCTCTTACACATCCAAAGGCAGATCCTTCTCTGAAAAGGGTTCCTAATGGTGCTTGTGTTGGTGAGGGGTGTCGATGGTTGATGATTGTGGGTGCTGATCTGGGAAGAGAGTGGGGCTGTGCTGATTATCCGGTGCTCCCTGCATGTGGGGGAGGTTGCGGGTCAGGCCTGAGGGCTGGTCAGCTGGGTGGAGGAAACCCCAGGCCAGGAAACCCCTGGCCTGGCCCTGGGGGGCAAGGCCATGCCCTGAAGGCCCAGAAACTCCTTTCTGTCCTGTGGGTGCTGTTTGGGTGCCCAGCCCCTGGGGCTGGTGGACCTGGAGAGCGGAGCAGAGGCAGAGGGCCAGGGAGGGTCCAGCACACCCACCGTATGCAGTCCTGAGGCCCTGAACACGGGCCTGGAAGAAGCTGGGCCGAGGCAGGAGGCTAGTGGGTCTTCAGAGGGCTTGTTTTCCCAGGAAGAGGGGGGCAGTGGGAGGAAGCTGTCCTTTCTGGGGGACTTTCTCGTTGTTTCTGTGCTGGCCCTAGAGCACATGGACCCTGAACCAAGTGCCCCTGGGCCCCTCTCCTCAAACCGAAGCTGGCTCTGCCTACCCCTGCACTTTTCTGTGGCTTCTGAGGGTCTGGCATTGTGGAGGTTGGCCCCCCTCAACTCCAGGCTTGCAGTTCCGGCAGCCACGGATTATCCTGGGCACTGCCGCCCACGTCCACACGGGGAATGGAGGTCTCTGGGCTGCCCTGGGCAGGGGCCAAGAGGGGACCTCACAGTGGAGGCCAGCCCCCCCACCCCACCTGGAGCAGCTTCCAGAAAGGAGCCACGTGGCTGCCGTGGTGTGTAGCCAGGGGGCTGGAGAGTGAGTGGGTGAAGCACCCCAGTCGTGGGGTGGGGGGCAGGTGCCTGGGAGGAGAAGGGAATGTACCCCAGGACCTTGGGCCGACCCTCTGGGGCTGGGAGGGTTTCAGTCTGGCCCAGCATTCCTTCGTGGAGCGCCTTAGGCACCGGGCCCGGTGAGGGCCTGTCACAGCCCTGCTGGGGCATCCTGGGTAAGGGAGGCCAAGCAGGTGCAGGGGTGGCTGCAGGGGGCAGGGGGGCTGGGGTCCAGGCGGCCATGTTGGCCGGTTGTTGACAGCGCCTACCCAGGGCACAGTTGGTGCTGCTTCCCGGCCTCAGGTGGATGCATCCAAGTTTATTTAAAGCCGCAGCCCCTGGCACCGGACGACGCTGAGCTCTCTGCCCGGGAAGGACCGGGCCACAGGCCCACAGCTGCCCGGTGACGTGGCCACCGCCGCTCCCCTCCCTGCTCCGGCCCCTTCCCTGTCTGCCCTTCTCCCCGGCTGTGCTCAGGATCCTTCCCTGGGGACCTGGGGATCTGAGGACCAAGACAAGCTGTTTTCTGGGGCTCTGACCTGCCTTGCTGGGCAGGGTGGCCACACTGGGCCAGGGCTCCTGAGTCCTGGGTTAAGAGCCCCCTTGAGCCGGGGGCCCCAGGCAGGCACACAGCAGGGTCTCCAAGCCCTTGGCAACGATGCAGTGTTAGTTTTATTATGTTGTGTAGATTTTAAAAATTGAGAAAAATTCCAGGAGTAATAAAGCGAGCGCCTGTGCGTCTTCCACCGAGAATCGAAAACGTTACGAGTGCGTGTTCCGTAACCGCAAGTGAGTTCTGCAGATCTCACGGAAAGGCACTGCAATTCTAGGTAACCACCAGGTCGCTGGTGTGACGGGAGATCTTCGAAAATCTACACATGGTAACCGCGTGAGGTGACGGCTGTGTTAGCCTAACGCAGGGGTCATGCCCTGATACACACTTGGGCACCAGATCCGTATACTCACTCGAGGTTGTGTGTTGATTACGTCTCAATAAAGGTAGAAAACAAACGAAGTGGGATTTGTTCTCCAACCATAGTCACGTATCTGGATTTTATCCTTCCCAACTTTCTCACTCCTTTACACTCAGGTATAAGGCCCACGACTAACACATAGTATTGTCTGGTGTGTTTTAACTCAACCGCAACAGTTCTGACACGTGTTTTCACTCCTCTTGGGCCTGCTGGCACCTGTCGCACTGATGCGTTGACCGGCCATGGCTGCTGGCAGGAGGCATGTCATAACCACTACCCTCTGCACGGAGGCCTGCGTGGCTCCCGGTGGCCTCTCTGTCCAGTCCCGCGGCAAGTTTGCTGGTGGGAGGGCTTCTGTAGGATCTGTCCCGGCCACACTCTCCACATCCCCCTGTGCGTCTAGCCCCTCCTGGCATGCTGTCGCTTGTCACTGGCAGATCTTAGCTGTTTGACGGGTGGTTGGGTAGGAAGAGGTATTTTGTGTTCGGGCTCCCAAATCTGCCACTTTGCGGGGGGGTCACCTTCTTTAAAATACGAGCGATCTCTCCAAAAAAGTAGAAGTAGCTGCCGTGAGGTTTTGGTTTCAGGGTCTGGACGCTCCAGACCCTGGAGGGGTAGGGTGGCCACTACCTGGTGGGGTAGGGTGGCCCCTTTGTAGCCACCTCCCAAGTGCATGTCCCCGATTCGAGTTGAGTGGGAAGCTGCCCTCCCGCCCCATTTTACAGACACAGAAACATGGCTCAGGGAGGATGGGCGGCTGGTCCCAGCGGTGAGGAAGGCCCGGTCTCCAGGCCAGGGCTCCCCACTCCTCCCAGCACCCCCTGAACTCTGCTAGGCCCAGAGCCAACCTTGGTGTGTCCTTGACCCCATGCAGTGGAGAGCAGCCCCTGTCCTGGGGTGTGCACTCCCCCGCCCCCCACCAGCGGGCCTTCCTCTGCACACTCTCAACCAGCAAGTGACCCGCTAGCAGGTACGTGGCTAGACAGGACGTTCAGAGCAAACGGATGGCTGAGTCTCCTGAGCTCTGAAGCCGGGTGGGCTCCCTGGAGGAGGAACGACATGTCTGCTCTCTCACGCCTTCCGGTGAGCGTTTCCAGCCTCAGTGCCTTTGCTTATGAGCCTCCTCCCCTGCTGCCCAGCCCAGACCCCCACACATGGGCAGCACCCCCCCCCCCCTCAGGCTACAGTTGGGCCCCAGGCCCCTTCAGTACCAGGCCTGGCCACTGTACGTTTGAGGGAGGGGTGAGTGAACTGGGCCCGGAGCTGGAGTCTCACCCTTAGTGGAGGGTGTTTAGGAAAGAAGTCACACACGCTGAGGTTGCTGCAAGACGCACATGAAGGTGACGCTCGTTTGGTTACTATTGAACGGTATTTTTATACCATAACCTACTTTGCTGGGAGCTAAGAATACACCACGCGCTCGCTACCTGCACTTTCTCTCCTGGTGACAGGCCCAGTGGCGAAGTGGTGCTTGTGACATCAGCCAGCTCCGTGCGAGGGGTGGGTGCGGCGACCTTTCCCCATCACAGCCGAGGTGGACGGAGGCCGCAAGGGCCCGGGTGGGGATCCAGGCAGTGGGCCACCTTCTGCTCCCCGTGGAAGCTCGTGACCCTGATCGGTTCTTTCCACCGGCTGACTCAGGGCCGCTTGTGGTCTACTCTGACCCTCGGCTTTTCAGGATGCTGCCCATCCTCAGCAGGCTGTTCTTCCAGCACAAGCAGTGCCCCCTGGCTCCTTTATGAAAAGCCACTGTTTCCTTTGGTCCCACAGCACCCGATACTCTGCCCCCGTTTGGGACCAGCAGGGCTTGAAATTTTATTTTCTTAATCAAACAAACTGCAAAGGCAGTATCGTCTTATGAAGAGAATAAATACATGAGTGTGTGCAGGAGAAGTGACTCTTTTACCCCCGCTTTCCTCCGTGCCCCCAGGAGCCTGGGCTGTGCACGTGTCTACATGTGTGTACGCATACACGTGTCGCACGTATATCTGATTTTAAAACACAGATGGCATCACCGTAGATGTGATTCTGCATTCTGTTTGCCCCTCACACCTTATGCTGACCCGAGTCACTGTTTCCCTCCAGCTCGGGGCTGGCAGTGCCCTGAACATGGAGGGTGCGGTTTCCTGACGGGCATGACGGAGGGATGAGAGGGCGCTGTGTTTGAAATCGGGGCTCCCAAGCTTAGCAGGGTAGGGGGGAGGGCACGGTCATTGTGCATGAATCAGAACGAGGGTCACCTACTCTTCAAAAAGAACCCAAGAACAGATTCCTCTCCTCTTGTTACTTGAAGAATCGCCCAAGCGCCTACGGGAGAGACACATATGTCTTCTTCTGCCTAAAAAGGCCCTGTTCCCTGAGAGTCCTTGTTGTCCCCCCGGAATTTAACAGGTGCCAAACAGGACAGTCCAGGCGGAGGTGACATGAGCAGGCTGTCTGCTCCTTGGACACGTCCCGTGCCCCCCTCTGCTCTCCGAGGCCACCTCCTGGGCTCAAGGCAAGAGATGTGGCCTTTCTGGAGATTTCAAATACATGTTCACAAAATTGAATTCCCTCTTTCTCTCCCACAAAAATGGAATCTGATTTTTAAAGCATCTTTCACAGCTGCGTGTCACTTTGTTAGTGTCGAAACATAAAAATACATTATGTATCAACTTGGTTTTCCGAAAATTATCATATTGGCATATTACATAGAAATGTATATTTTATTCCTATAAAAATCTGAATCTACTTAAAATAAAAACATGTCAGAGTGGCATTACTCGCTGCCAAACCCCGGGGCCTTTCGCCTCCTAGTTTGGAGGGTTGCTGGCCTGGTCAGTGGCTGCGGCTCCTGGACGTGATTCTTTCTGCGTGGACATGAGGGTCCTGACGTAACTAAGGCTCGGGTTCTTTGTGAAGGCAGATACAGGCTTTTGTTGAATTCTGGAACAGATTGGCAATAGCTGGGCGAAGATGGAAGAGAATTTTGTGGAGGAAATGTAACCACGTGGTCATACGGGGGCGTGGACGGCGGAAGGAGGCGCCAGCGTTACTGTCCTGCCGGAAGGGCCCATGTCTTCCGATGTAACGCCCTCCCCGGGGTCCAGCCCGTCCAGGCTGGTGCCCGTTTCCAGAAAGAAGCTGAGGGGCACCCCTGCCTCTGTGTCATCCGGGACCATATTCCAGGACCGAGAGCTGTGCCCGGCACACAGTAGGCACCCAGAAGAACAGCCTCGAAGGCTGCGGCTCCTTCCCAGGCGAGTGGAGGCAGGAGGGGCCGCTGGCCTCAGCAACGCACAGACACCTGGCTCGAGTGGCCGCCTGTCTCGTTACCTGGCGAGGTGCGGCCACAGGGCAGGCGTCTCTGAGGTGCTTGCCACAGAGCTGATGCCACAGCTTTGCTGTGTTCTTTCCACGTCTTGATAAAGTTCTTCGTGTGGCTCTTGTTCTTGTGTGTTGAGGTGCAGCCTGGTCCTCAGCGTCGCTGGTTTGAGCCAGGCCATCTGGCCAGCGCTTTCTGGGGAAAGAGCGCTGGTCTAGTTAAGGGTGCGCCTGCTGAAGAGAGACCAGAGTGGTGGTTCCCGGCTCGGGTGCATGTTGGGGGCCACACCCCAGCCCAGCTGACGCAGACATGAGGGGGACAAGGTCCCAGCGCCGTCGGGTGGGCAGCACAGACACAGACCTGAGGCCGGGCCCAGGCCCTTCCTCACTCCCTTGGCTCTATGACTGTGGGTGTGGAGTTGGCCTTCTGTTCTCTGTACACTCAGCCATGTTACTCCTGGTCCTGTCTGTCTAGAGCAGCACGCTCTAGAAGAAACAAACTATTGGAGCCACAGGTATAAGTCATGTGTGTAATTAAAAATGTCCCTGAGTACTTAAACAGGTGCAAGGAAGTTTAACGATAGATGCGTTTAATTCAGTGTGTCCAAAGCATTACTTCAACATATAAGCAATTCAGGCGTTATTGTGAAGTATCTTACATTTTTAGAAATATTATGCATTTGCAATCTGTCGTGGACTTTACATTACAGCACGCCTCAGTTTGGGCCAGCCACGTCTTGGGTTCTTACGGGTTCTTGTAGGCAGAGACCGCCATGAGAGCAGTGCTGGTCTAGAGCTTCAAGCTCATTCACTTACTTATCTTGTAGTTCTCCTGGTTTCTGTTGCCCTTCCTCTGACTCATTCATTCAGGAAGTGTGCCCGCACACGTGTCTGTTCACCAGGTGCTCGCTTGGCGCTGGGGCGGCAATAGTGAGCAGAGGGCGCTTGCTGCTGTGGAGCTGTTGGTGGGGGAGGCAAGTTACAGACACATGACATGACAGGGTGGAAGGTGACCAGTACATGTGCCCTGGGGGTAATTACAGAGACTCAGGAGCGCCAGTCAGGAGAGGAGACTCATTGCTAAAATCAGGAATGAGGGGTGCCTGGGTGGCTCAGTTGGTTAAGCATCCCACTTCAGCTCAGGTCACGATCTCACGGTTCGTGGGTTTGAGCCCTGAGTTGGGCTCTGTGCCAACAGCTCAGAGCCTGCTTCAGATTCTCTCTCTCCCCCTCTCTCTCTCTGCCCCTCCCCACTCACTCTCTATCTCCCTCCCTCTCTCTCTCTCTCTCAAAAATAAACATTTAAAAATTTTTTAAAAAATAAATGTTTTAAAGTATAATAAATAAATAAAATCAGGAATGAAAAAGGGGACAATACAATGGACCCTACAGAAATAAAAAGATGCTAGGAAGTCCATGAACAACTGGGTACCAGGTTGTATAACCTAGAAGGAATGGACAGATTCTTAGAGAGACACAGCAACTGAAATTGACTCAACTGAAAATGACAGAGACTCATTAATAGGTGAGAAATTCTGAAATGTCCCACGAAGGCATTCTGTTAGACATTTAAATAAGGACTAATAGCAGTCCTTTACAAATTCATTCAAAAAACAGAAGAGGAGGGAATTCTTTCCAACTCATTCTATGAAGCCTGTAATACTCTGATACCAAAACCAGACAAAGACCCCACAAGAAAGAGAATCATGGACCAGTGTGGATGTAGATCCAACATCCTTGACCAAAGACTGGCAAAATGAATCCAGCAGCATAGACGAAGGTTATGCCTTATGAATGAGGAAAGTTTATTCCTGGATGATGGAAGGTTGGTTCAACATACAAAATTCGGTCACAATACACCATATTAATAGAATAAACAAAGAAATTATATGACCATCTCAGTAGATGCAGAGAAGTATCCAACAAAATCTAATATTCTTTCCTGTTAAAAACAGTCCACAAACTAGGAATAGACGGGAATGTCCTCAACTTGATAAAGGGCATCTATGAAAATTCCACAGCTGTCATATTTAATGGCAAAAGACTGAGTGCTTTGTCCCAAGGTCAAGCTCAGGTCAGGAGCAAGACAAGGATGTCTGCTCTCTCCACCTCTATTAAACATGCCACGGGAGGTTCTAGCCAGGAGAGTTAGGCAAGAAAAAGAAATAAAATGCACCCATATTGGAAAGGAATAGGTAAACGTGTCTTTGTTTGCAGATGACGTGATCTTGTGCGTACAGAATTGCCCAAGGAAGTCCTGGGAGAGTCCCTTTGCGTTCAGCAAAGTTGCAAGATCAAGATACAAAATCCATATTTTATTACACTAGCAGTGTTTGGTCTCAAAATAAAATTAGGAGTTGGGAAAATTCCCTTCACGATATTATATAAAAGGACAAAATACCTAGTGATAAATCGATAAAAGGAGTGCAGGAACTTGGACGCTGAAAATCACAACCACTGTTTGAAGAAATTTGAGAAGACCCACTAAATGGAAAGACATCTCATGTTCGTGAACTACAAGACTGAATATTGATAAGGTGGTGGGATGCTGCAAGTTGACTGACAGATTCCCTGTGACACCTGTCCCGGTTCCCGCTGCCTTTACTTATGTATTTATTTATTAAAGTTTATTTATTTATTTTGAGAGAGAGAGGAGGACAGAGAGAGCATGCAGGGGAGGGGCAGAGAGAGGGAGAGAGAGAATCCTAAGCAGGCTCCACACTCAGCACAGAGCTTGACACGTGGGTCTCAATCCCATGAACTGTGAGATCATGACCTGAGCTGAGATCAAGAGTCTGATGCTTAACTGACCGAACCACCCAGGCGCCCTCCAGCTGCCTTAAAAAAAAAATCGACAAGCTAATCCTCCTAAAATTCATAGAAAAATGCAAGGAGAGACCCAGAAAGAGCCAGAACAATCTTGAACAGGAAGAATGATATGGGAGGACTCACACTTGCTGATTTTAGAACTAGAGGCACCTGGCTGGCTCAGTTGGTGCAGTGAGTGGCCCTTGGTCTCGAGGATATGAGTTTGAGCCTCACGTTGGGGGTAGAGATTACCTAAAAAACTCCTAATTATACAGCCACGGCAACCAAGATGGTGTGGGTACTGGCATAAGGACAAACACATAGATCCATGGAATAGGACTGAGATTCTGGGATAAACTTACGCATCTGTGGTCATTAGATTTTGACAAGGGCAACAAGACATTTCAGTGGGGAAACTGTCCAGCAAACGGACAGTTGGGTATCCACGTGCAAAAAAATGTGAAGGTGGAGCCCTACCTAAAACTGTGACACCATCATCTCAAAATGGATCATAGACCTAATCGTAGGAGCCAAACCCATAAAATTCTTGGAAGAAAACACAGGAGTAAATCTTCGTGACCTGGAGTTTGGCAATGGTTTCTTAGATATGATGCTTAAAGCACAAGCAATGGAAGAAAAATAGGTAATTGTTGTTAATCAGCATGAGAACGTTTTGTGCTTCAGAGGACCCTGTTAGGAAAGGGACAGGACGGAATGGGAGAACTCATCAGATGATGAGTTCGTATGTAGCATAGTCCAGGAACACACTACCAAGCAGTAAGAAGGCAGACAGACAAACCAGTCAAAAAGTGGGGAAGGACCTGAGTAGACATTTCTCCAAAGAAATGCACGCAAAGATAGTCATTTGGGAAACACGGTGGTACCACCTCGCTCCCCTGGGATGGCTAGGCCCACAGAGGCTGGTAAGAACATGCACCAGCCAGGATGCGGGGTCAGGACCCTCATTCACGGCCGGTGGGAATGCAAAATAGTGCAGTTACTATGGAAAACAGGTCCTCAAAATGTCCCATTCCCGGAAATGTGCCCAAGAGCCAGGGAAGTGCAGGTCCACATGGAACCTTGCTCACAGCAACAGTGTCCCTAAGAGCCAAAACGTGGGAGCAGCCCAGATGTCCCTCAGAATGTGTAAGGAACACGTGTCCTATCCACATGCTGGGATATCATTCAGAAGTAAAAACAGAAGAGTTCTCATAACTGCTGACACACGGTCCTACCTGGGCGAATGCTGAGAACGCACGCCCCTTTACCTGAAGCTTCCAGAGCTGGCAGCTCTGTGGGCACAGAGGGCAGAGCCCGGGCCTGGGGGGGGCGGTGGGGGGGGCGGCCGCTGACGCTGTTGTAACCTATAGACTGCGGTGACGGACGGACGCCTCTGTGAATATAGTAACAGCCATTGAATTACACAATTTAAGTGGGTGAATTGTTTGGTACATGAATTATATCTCAATAAAGATGTTTAAAAATAAATAAAACCGATGTAGAAAAAGAAAAGTCTAGCATCTGGCTCTCAACACTCGAATCGCTGAGAAGTAAGATTAGCAGTGAGAGTGGCTCTGGCTGGCGGCTCCCTGGCACTGTCGCTGTGATGCCAGAGGCAGGGCCGTGGCCTGCCCGCTCGCTCCCCCGCCAGGGCGCCTGTGGAGGCAGCAGAGGGTGGAGGCCCGGATGGAGGCTGGGAGGGGCAGAGGCCAGAATGCAAGACCTGCCTCTTCCTCTGTCTCTGAGACGGAGCCCAGCTGGTGCTGGTCCATGGCGGGTTCAGCAGACAGTGGCAGCATGACGGGGGACAAGGCCCATGCGCCTGGTTCTGGAAGGCTCCCCTGGTAGCAGGGAGGCTGACAGGCGTGGGCGGCAGAGGGGGACAGGCTGTCAGCAGGGTTGGTGGTGACGGGAGGGCTGGAGCCAGACGGACGGGGAGCCGAGCCCCCAGGTCCTATTATTCCTGAACATCTGCCACCTGAGTCAGTCCTCAGTGGGTTCTCTCCTTTCTCTCTGCCTTTTCCCCCTCCTGCTCCTCCCCCCACCCCCGCTCCTCTCCCTCTGCGCCCTGCCTTCCTCCCTTCTCCCCCCGCCCCCGTCCCCGCAGGCACCTCTGGGATGGGTGTGACCCCTGCCTGCCTGGGCACGGAGGGTCCAGGAAACCCCAGCCCTCCAGGAGCAGGGCCTCGGCTGGGGTGCCCTGACAGAGTGCAGGTGTCATGAGGGGTGCCCTGTCTGTGCTCACCTCTTTCCCACCCAGCGGGGCCTCTCCTGCACCTCCCTTAGAGGCCAGGCTCTTGCCGGTGTGGCTGATCGGCTTGGGGCCCGGGGCCCAGATTCTTCCTGTGTCCCTTCTCCTCCCTCTCCCGCCCTGCCCTGGAAGGGCCCCCCGCCTTCTGCACCCCACCCCTGGTCCTCAGCACCCCTCAGAAGGGAGCAGGGAGTGTGGAGGGCTGGCCACGGGGCTCCTGCCTCTGTGCTGAGCGGCAGGACGTCTGCGTCTTCTGTGCTGTTCCATCTCGGGGTACAGGGGGCCTTCAGCCTCAGTCCCCATGGGGGTGAGGTCTGCATGAGGCCCCCTGCCCAGCTCCAGGCTCTGCCGCCAGGGGTCCTGGGCCCAGAGCAGGGACAGGGCCGAGCCCAGGCTTTGCACAGTGAAGGGGGTACAGAGCTCCACAGGGGTGGGGAGGGTGGGGTGTGGAAGGGTCATGTCAGACCCCTGGTTGTGGCAGCAGACTGAGGGGAGCCAGCCACGTGGCCACTCATCCCAGGCCGGGCCGTCCCCGGGGTCCCCCATGTGCCCTCCGGAGGCCTCTGGTGACCCCAGCATTTCCGCGGGGGCTGTGGGGGGACAGCTCAGCACCAGGGAGGGGGCCTCCGGGACGCCCCGCTGCAGCGTGACTGGCCCCTCATCTGCCCACACCAAGGAGGGGCCAGCGGGGCGTGCTCTCCCAGGGAGGAGTCTGCCACCCTGGACCCTCGTGGAGCTCTGTCTCCAGATGTTTGTGTGCAGAGGCCCAGGTTACTGCACAGACCCTTCTTCAAAACCTGGTGTTGATGAGAGCATTACGAGCACCAGGTTCTCTCTGTTCTTAATGATTTCCCAGAGATTCGGCCGCGTTCCCGCCAGGTGCGTGGGGACCTGCATGCGACACAGGGCCCCCACCTCACCACCTTCGCGCTCCAGTGGCAGTGAGCACATCCACGCTGTGTGCGGCCACCACCACCGTCCATCCCTGGACCTTTTCCATCCACAAGGAGGCTCTGTCCCCATTAGACACCAACCCCGTGTCCTCTCTGTCTCTGTGCACTGGACCCCTCTCCGGACCCCATGTAAGTGGACCCCTCCAGCGCGCGTGTCCTTATGTGTCTGGCTCCTTCCACTCGGCATCAAATTCTCCAGCGTCAGAGCATCCTTTCCTGTCAAGGCTGACAATGCTCACACATTCGTGCACACACACACACTCTCTCTCCACATTACCTTCACCCCTTGTTTGTGCACACGGCTTCCTCCCCTGTCAAGGCTGACAGTGCTCTGCTGTCCGGATGTACATGTGATGTGTGTGTGTAGGGGTATGATGTGTATATGGTGCATGTACATGTGATGTACGTGTGATGGATTCTGTGCATATGGTGTACATGTGATGTGTGTGTGAAAAGCGTGTAGGAAGCGTGTGGGAAGCGTGTGTGGTGTGTGACGTATGCTGATGTGTGTGTGATGCACGGCAGGCCGTGCATGCCCCAAGGCAGCTGAGACCCCGCCTCCCTGACCTCCTGCCCCTCCTCCGACGGCTGCCCTATGAGCTGCCCCGGCAGTAACTGCAGACCAGGCTTGCCGGTCTGACTCTGTTCTGTCCCTGTCCCCAACTGCCTGCGCTAGGTCGCTGGGTGGCTGTGGCTTTGAAGAGCTGCCTTTGAAGGTCGCTCTGTGGAGCCCCGGCCAGAAGAAGGTCCCAGGTGCCGTCTTGTGGGGAGATACCACGGTGGCTGTGTGTGAATCTAGCCGTCCTGTTTTGTCCAAGTGGGTTTTTGCATCTGTCCTCGGTCACACTTGACGGGGCATTGACACAGACGTCTGTCCAGGGAGGAGTGGGGGCAGGTGTGGGTGCACCGAGCTGAGCTCAGGCGTGCTCTGGGGCAGCCCCTGGGCGTGCAGGAGGGAGGTGGGGGCACAACCAGGGTGGGCCAGGGCTGGGAGTGCCCTCTGAGAGGTGGGCAGGCTGACCCAGGCCCCAGGCCTGCAGCCAGGCAGGCATGAGCAGCTCCTTGTCTGAACCTCCTGCTCCAGAGAGGACTGAGCGGCTCCTGGGTGAGACCCTCCTTCCTCGGCCGGGCCTGGTGGCTGCTTCTGCGGGACAGCGCCTGGCACAGAGGTGACGCTGGAGAACTGTGTCTGCGGTGAGGCAGGCAGTGCCGGGAACCCCCTGGGCTGAGGAAGCGACCTGCCCGGGCAGGGTGGCCACCTGCACCTGCTCCCTCGGGGCCTGTGGAGGGCAGAGATGGTGGACGCACTCTGGCCGGGGGGCCTGGTAGACACACCCCACTGCAGTTTTCCTTTTGTACCCGGCTTCTGAGGGGGAGGGCCTTTTGGGGCTCCCACGCACCCTGCCTCAAACTACCCCCTGAGAACCCATTTGGAGAGGCCATGGACAGCTCCCACAGTCCCCCAGGTGAGCCCCGCCAAGACCCAAGCCAGGTCGCGCCTCCACAGCCACTCTGTTCTGAGAGCTTCATGAGTGACTTGGTATTTACTTCCTTCCCGTGATATGTTCCTGCTTTAAAACATGGAAGTGTTTCCAGTCGTCGGTGAAATGGCTTGTGCCGTCTGCCCGAGCCTCGGGGAAAGTGGGGGCCCAGGGGTGCCACCGGCTTTGTCCGGGGCACGTGTGTGGCGGGAGCAAGGGTAGGGTGCGTGTCCCTGTCGGGCCAGGGCCCTCTCTCCAAGTCGGCGTCTCCTAGCGGGAAACAGGAAGAGTGTAGGTTCCAGAAACGTCTGTGGTCCTCAGTGTCGGTGACTCAGGACGAGCAGCCCTCAGACTGTGACCATGAGGGGTTTGCCCGGCACCTGCTGCACTCAACTGGGGAGCGGGGGTCCGGCAGCCAGTGTGTGCAGGCTGTTCTCAGGCCCAGTGGTCACTGGTGCTCCCCAAGGACGGCTGGGCTCACCCTCGGCACACAGGCAGGACCCCCTTGTCCGCAGTCTCCCGCCCTCCCTGGTCCTCACAGAGCAGATGTGGGGAGGGGTGCGGGTGTCCCCAGGCCTGGCTGGGCTTTCCTGTCCTGTCCCAGTGTCGCTGCCGGGTGGCTCCAGCCAATGACCGGCTTCCGGGGTGGCTGGAGTCCCGCAGTCTGGGTCCAGGGAGCGGGGAGGGGAGACACAGGCACGTCCTTGAAGCGTCCGAGTTCACTTTAGGGGACAGAACAAAACTTGTCTCCCAAGTGTGTGACCCTGCTCCCCAGGTGGGGACACAGAGCCCTGTGTGGCGAGGGGGTGCTGCCCTCAAACAGAAGCAGCTCCCGCAGAAAACGGCTCCAGTCCCACGGATGGTGAGCGAGGGCGGAGGCAGGCAGCACAGGGAAGGGGCCGGCGGCCCCTGCAGCCCGTGGAGGCACGGACACCATCACACGAGAGCTGGTGTTACCTCACTCGAGTCCCACTCGGGCTTCGGGTACACCAACGGTTCTCCCGGCTGGGCCCCCGCCAGTCCCCAGGCTCCGCGCAGGTGGACAGAGGCCACAGCCCCTGCTCTCGGCCGTCCATGACGGGGTCGGGTGGTGGCACTTGGGGTGTGCGGAGGGGGCCCCGCCGCTCCTGTGGTCCCGCTGCAGGCTGCCTGGCAAGCGCTCACTGGGGCCAGGTGGGGCAGGTGACAGTGTGGTCCATCCCTGTGGTGTTCATACGCCTGCTGTGTGGCCGGCATGTAGAGACACCAGTGCGACCTCAGCCATCTCGTAAAGTTCCAGAGATTCAGCTGGGGTGAGCCAGACCCTGAGAGACCCCGGGCGGCTCAGGGCCCCTCCTGTGTGCTGGTCACGGGGCTGCCCTACTAGGCTCTGGTCCCAGGACTCAGCTTCTCTGGCTCCATCCCCCAGCACATCCAAGCCCACCTCCTCCCCCATCCTTCTTGAGCCTGCAAAGGGCACCTGAGAGGTGGGTGTGCAGGACGGGTAGGGGTCTGCGCTGGCCCCTGCCTCTCGGTGCCGTGACCTAAACAATGCATTCCGCATCCCCAGCCAGCCCCACCCAGTGCAGGGTCCTGGGAGCCCAGAACTGTGGAGGGCAGTGCACATGTGGGGGGGCCCAGGGTGCTGCCTGCACCAGGGAGTCTGTGACACCTGCATAGCACCCTGCCTCCTCGTGTTGTGGGGGTCCCTGGCCAGGCTGGGGTTTTGAGGCTCCGACATGAGGCTAATTGGTCAGTGGCATAAGCTTTTCTGCATGTGGTTGGAGAATCCCTCCCTGACCCCGTGTCATAAAGATAGTTTGTTTTCTCTTTCTCCTTAAAAAATCAGTGGACTGTACTTTTTAAAATATTTTTTTAATGTTTATTTAGTTTTGAGAGAGAGACAGAGAGACACACAGAGAGACACAGTGTGAGCAGGGGAAGGGCAGAGAGAGAGAGGGAGACACAGAATCCAAAGCAGGCTCCAGGCTCTGAGCTGTCAGCACGGAGCCTGACACAGGGCTCGAACCCACGAACCCCGAGATCATGACCTGAGCCAAAGTCGGACACTTAACTGACCGAGCGGTCCAGGCGCCTCAGGACTGTACTTTTTAGAGCAGTTTTAGGTTTACAGGAAACGTGGATGGGAGGTGGGCCCCTTACCCCACCTCCTCTGTGGCCCCAGGTCACGTTCCTTGTTACAGGTGGTGACCAGTATTGCTACGTCACTACTACCGTCTGCGGCTTCTGGGGCGTTTGCTTCTGTGCAGGTGTATAGGATGGCGCAGGAGTGGGGTCACAGTACAGTTCCACAGCGTCGTGACTGCACGTCAGGCCCTCTGCTCTCCCCGAGCCCCCCGAGTCCCGGGTGACCACTGATTATTTTACCGTTTGTATAACTTTGCCTTTTCCGGAATGCCTTCTTGGTGAATCACACGGTATGGAGGCTCGCACGTGGAGCCTTCTTTCACTCCCTG
The DNA here is from genome assembly GCF_022079265.1 of Lynx rufus. Taxonomy (NCBI): domain Eukaryota; kingdom Metazoa; phylum Chordata; class Mammalia; order Carnivora; family Felidae; genus Lynx; species Lynx rufus. Next base: position 61,514,399 of record NW_025814856.1, on the reverse strand, counting down.
ATACGCATTTCAGGTTCCTCCAGGTCTCCATGGCTCATAAGCTCATTTCTTGTCGGTGCTGGATAGCGTTCCTGTCTGGAGGGACCACAGTGCATCGTGTCCACCTGCTGAAGGCCGTCCTGGTTGCTTGCACGTTCTGCTAACTGTGAATAAGGCTGCTTTAAACATCTACAGGCAGGTCTTTGTGTGGACGTAGCATTCAGTCCTTTGGGAAAATACCAAGCAGCTCAAGGGCTGGGTCCCATGGGAAGAGTGTGTTTAGTTTGTGAGGAACCATCAAACTGTCCCCCAGGTGCCAGCACCAGGCTGTGTGCCTGCCAGCAGCGTGCGAGGTTCCTGCTGGTTGGCATCCAGCATTGGGTGTCATCGTTGGGGTCCTGGATCTTGGGCTATCTGATCCACATGAAGTGCAATCTTGTCGTTTTAATTTGCGTTTCCCTGACGACACATGTTTGTGGGGCATCTGTCCACATGCTGACTTCTGTCTTCTGTCTTCTTTGACAAGGTGTCTGCTCCTGCCTTTGGCCTATTTTTCAATTGGATTGTTTGTTTGCTTATTGTTGCATGTTAAGAATTCTTTGCATATTTTTCGCGGCAGCCAGCTGGCTCAGTCAAAAAAGCACGCGGCTCTTGATCTTGGGGTTGTGAGTTCAAGCCCTATGTTGGATGTAGAGATTACGAAAGGAAGGAAGGAAGGAAGGAAGGAAGGAAGGAAGGAAGGGAGGAAGGAAGGAAAGGAAAAGAAAGAAGGGAAGGAAGGAAGGGAAGGAAGGAAGGAAGGGAGGAAGGAAGAAAAGGAAGGAAGGGAAAGAAGGGAAGGAAAGGAAGGAAGGAAGAAAGAAACTTAAAAAAATTCCCTGGGGGGCACCTGGGGGGCTCAGTTGGTTAAGCGGCTGACTTCGGCTCAGGTCGTGAGCTCACGGTTCATGGGTTTGGGCTCTGTGCTGACAGCGTGGAGCCTGGAGCCTGCTTCAGATTCTGTCTCCCTCTCTCTGCCTCTCCACCTCTCAATTTCTTTCTTTCTCTGTTTCTCTCAAAAATAAACAAACAGTAAAAAGAAAGAAGAGAATCCCTTGTGTATTTGGAATAGAAGTCTGCACCCGATGTGTTTCCTCCTCTCGTCTCTGGCCCATCTGATATCTCCCTCACTTCCATAGGGCAGGAGGCTCTGATCCTAACCAACCCTGTTTGGTTGGTTGTTTCTTTCTTGGAAATGCTTTTGGTGATGAATCTGAGAAAGTCATTGACAAGCCCAAGGTCACCTAGATTTTCTCCTATGATATATTCTAGGACTTTTGTCATTTTGCCTTTTACATCTAGGTCTATGATCCATTTTGAGTTAATATTTGTGAAAAGTGTAAAGTCTATTCTAGATTCATATGTGTGTGTGTGTTCCAGTCCTTAGTCTGTTCAAGCTGCTGTGACCTGGGGGCTTATGAAAAGTTATTCCTTACAGTCCTAGGGGCTGGAAGTCCGAGGTCATGGTGCTTGCAAATTTAGTGTCTGCTGAGAGCCTTCTTCCTACACAGGTGCCCTCCCCGTGTTCTCACCTGTGGAAGGTGTGGAGAGGTCTCTCTGGGGTCTCTTTTCTAAGACACTGGTCCCACTCATGTGGGCTCTACCCTCATAACCGAATCACTCCCCCAAAGGCCCCTCCTCCTAGTACCATCACCTTGGGAGTTAAGATTTCAACATGTGAATTTGGGCAACACAAACATTCAGACTATAGAAGAACCTTTTGTTGAAAAGATGGTCTTGGGGCGCCTGGGTGGCTCAGTCGACTGAACGTCCTACTTCAGCTCAGGTCATGATCTCGCGGTCCGTGAGTTCGAGCCCCGCGTCGGGCTCTGTGCTGACAGCTCAGAGCCTGGAGCCTGTTTCGGATTCTGTGTCTCCCTCTCTCTGACCCTCCCCCCCTTCATGCTCTGTCTCTAAAATAAATAAACGTTAAAAAAATTAAAAAAAAAAAAGAAAAGACGGTCTTTTCTCCATTGACTTGCCTTTCCTCCTTTGTCAAGAATCAGCTGTATTTGTGTGCGCTATTTCTGGGCTCTCTATTCCATTCCGTTGATGCATTATGTATTCTTTCACCAAAACACACTCTCTTGATTCCTGCAACCTCGTAGCGAGTCTTGAAGTCAGGTAGTGTCAGCCTTGGACTTTGTTCTCCTCTGATCTTGTGTTGGCCACTCTGGGTCTTTTGCCTCCCTATAAACTTTAGTATCAGGTTTGATTCTTTTTGGGATTTTGATAAGAATTACATTGAATCTGTAGGTCAAGTTGGGAAGAACTGACATCCTGATGGTATTGAGTCTTCCTATCCATGGACATTGGTTATCCCTGTCATTTGGTTTGATTTCATTCATGAAAGTTTTGATTTTTCTCCTATAGATCTTATACATATTTTGTTACATTTATACCCAAGTATATTTTTTGGTAGTAATGTAAATGGTATGGTGTTTTAAATCTCAAATTCTACTTGCTCATTGCTGGTATGTAGGGAAACAATTAACTTTTGTACATTAATCTTGTTTCCTGCAACTTTTCTATAATTGTTAATTCCAGGACGGTTTTTCTTGTCCATGTGGGGGGCCTTCTTCCATAGACAATCATATCATCTGCAAAAAAAAAAAAAAAAAAAAAAAAAAAAAAAAGACCGTTTTATTTCTTTCTTCTCAGTTTGTACACATTTTATTTCCATTTCTCGTCTTATTGTACTAGCTAGGATTCCCAGTATGATGTTAAAAAGGAGTGATAAAAAGGGACATCTTTGCCTTGTACCTGATCTTACAGGAAAAGTATCTACTTTCTCTCCAAAAGTCTGAGGTTATTTGTAGGTTTTTTGTAGGTGCTTTCTATGGACTAAACTGTGCCCTGCTCCTCCAAATTCATAAGTTGAAGCCCTAACCTCCAATGTGACTGTATTTCAATCTTTCGGAGGCAATTAAAGTTACTTGAGGTCATAAGAGTGTGTCCCTAATCTAATAGAATTAGTGTCTTTATAAGAAGAGACACCAGAGAGTTCACTTGCTCTCTCTCCATGTGCACCTACTGAAGAGAGGCCATGTCAGCACACAGTGAGATGGTAGCCACTTGCAAGTCAAGAGAACAGAGCTCACGTAAGAAACCGAACCCTGCTGGACCTTGATCTTGGACCTCCAGCCTCCAGAACTGTGAGAAAATAAATTCCTGTTGTTCAAGCCACCCAGACTGTGTGACATTTTGAACTAATACAGTGTTTATCAAGCTGAGATAGTTCCCCTCTGTTCCTAGTTTGCTGAGTTTTTATTGTGAATGGGGATGTATTTTGTCAAGTGCTTTTTCTGCATCTATTGATATGATCATGTGATTTTTTCCTTTTAAATCAGTTGATGTGGTGGATTATGTTAGTTGGTTTTCAAATACTGAGCCAGTCAACTGTTCATACTTGGGATAAATGCTTCTTGGCCATGGTGTTTAATTCTGTTCATACATTGTTGGATTCTATTTGCTAATATTTTGTTGAGGATTTTTGCATCTGTATTCATGAGAGTTATTGGTCTGTAGTTCTCTTTTCTTGTAATGTTTTTGGTTTGGGTAATGATGGCTTCACAGAATGAGTTAAGAAATATTCCCTCTGCTTCTTTTTCTTTTCTTTTCTTTTCTTTTCTTTTCTTTTCTTTTCTTTTCTTTTCTTTTCTTTCTTTTCTTTCCCTCCCCTCCCCCCCCTCCTAGATTGTAAAGAATTGGTATAACTTCTTGCGTAAGTGTTTGGTAGAATTCACCAGTGAACCCACCTGAGCTTGGTGCCTTCTGTTTGGAAAGGTTATTAATTATTGATTCAATTTCTGTGACATATACAAGCCTATTGAGATTGTTTCTTCTTGTGTGAGTTTTGACAGACTATGTCCTTCAAGGAATTGGTCCATTTCATCTATGTTACCAAGTTTGTGGGCCTAGTATTCCTTTACTATCCTTTTAATTTCTGTGGGGTCAGTAGTGGTGGCTCCTTTTTCATTCCTGATATTAGTAATGTGTACTCTCTCTCTCTTTTCTTATCCTGGCTAAAGGCTTTTCGATTTGATCTTTTCAAAGAATCAGGTTTTAGTTTCATTGATTTTCTCTATTTCCTGTTTTCAATGTCATTGATTTCTGCTCTTTTATTATATCTTCTATTTACTTTGGATTTAACTTGGTCTTCTTTTTCTAGTTTCCTAAGGTGGAAGCTTAGATTATTTATTTTAAGTAGTCTTTTCTAATATATGCATTCAATGACATTAATTTCCATTAAGCACTGCTTTTACTGTGTTCCACAAATTTTGTTAAGTTTTCTTTCATTTTTCATTTAGTAAAAATATTTAATATTTTTTATTGATATTTCTGCTTTGACCCTTGTTAGTTTTGGAAGTGTTGTTTAATCTCCATGTGTTTGTCGAGTTTTCCAGCTATCTTTCTGTGTTTCTAGTTAAATTCCACTGTGATCTTAGAGCATTCTTAGTATGATTCTGTTCTTATCAATTTGTTAAGGTGTGTTTGGTGGCCTAGAATGTGGTCTGTCTTGATGAATGTTCACGGGGGCTTGAGAAGCATGTGTGTTCTGCTGTTGCTGTGTGAAGTCGTCTATAGAGCCTTCTTAGATCCAGTCTAGTGATGGTGCCGATGAGTTCAGCTATGGCCTTCCTGGTTTTCTGCCTGCTGGGTCTGTCTACTACCTATTTTTTTTTAATGCTTATTTATTTATTTGAGAGGGACAGACAGAGCCTGAGTGGGGAGAGGGGCAGAGAGAGAGGGAGACACAGAATCTGAAGCAGTCTCCAGACCCTGAACTGTCAGCATAGAGCCTGACATGGGGCTTGAACCCATGAGCTATGGGTTCATGATCTGAGCCAAAGTCAGATGCTCAACGGACTGAACCACCCAGGTGCTCCTGGGTCTGTCTACTTCTGATAGAGGGTGTTGAAGTCTCCAGCCATAATCGTGGATTCATCGACTTCTCCCTGCAGTTCATTCAGTGTTTGTCTCACGTGGTTTGGCTCACTCTCTTTGGGCGTATACACATTAAGGCTTGTTATGCGTTCTTAGAGAAGTGACCCTCTTATCATTGTGTGATGCTCCTCTTTATCCTGGTAACTGTCCTGCTCAAACCTGCTCTGCATGAAATTAACATGGCTACTCCTGCCTTTGTGGTTTAGCATGGGCGTGGCTTAGTGTTCTCCCCTTGTTTTTTTCACTGTAGTAAAATATATATAAAGTGTACCATGTAACCATTTAAATGTACAGCTCAGCGGCACTAAGTCCATTCACAGCATCGCATAACCACCACCGTCCGTCTCCAGAACTTGTTCATCTTCCCAGAGTAATTCTGCCCCATTAAATAATCCCAGGGTGTTCCTCCCACTTCAGACCTCCTTGCATCCCTGGGCTGGTGCTCACCCTCTTGTTCCTGTCAGCTTTGCTGCCTGAGCCCTTCAGGAAACTCCTCAAGGATGTCTGCAGCCTGTACGACTGGGACCCAAGGGGTCCCAGCTGTGGTGGGGAGGGGTGGTGGGTCTGGGCAGTGCTGAGGGTGGCCGTGTGAGCCATGGGACTTAAATCAAGCAGTATGGACACGTGCCAAGGCCAGGCTCTCATCATCTGTGTAGAACTGTGCGAACTTGATGTGACTGTAGAAAGTTCCGCTGACTAGTTACCATTGTGCTTACTTACAGCTAGATCTTGTCAGGGCGTGCAGCACACGTGGTCAGGGGGCCCTGCAGGGTTCTGACTTGGAGATGTGCCCACAAGACTCCCAAGTGAAGCGTGTTTGGGTATGTGTCCGCAGGTGGGCTGGGGGCGTCGGCTGGCTGGCGGGGGGCATTTCTGCCATGTCCCTGCCATTTCTTTCTTTGTGGATGGACTCGTTCAGAAGACGTCTGTTGCTGGACTTCAGTGGGCCACACAGGGTTTCAGAAAGGGGTCAGTATGGAGGCCTTAGACTAGAAGTTCCTCTGCCCCCAGTCCTGGCCTTCATGAGACTTTTTGAATAAAGATTCTGTGGTGAAATAAGTCAGGGAAAGGCTGCGTCTCATACTCCTGAGTTGGAAATTCACAGTACAGATTATGACCATACTAAGGCCCTGAGAAGTCCTGCAATAAAAAAGAAAGAAAGGAGGGAGGGAGGAAGGAAAACACTGTTTAACATACTGGTTCCCAAACCTATTTGCCCACAGAGCCCCCCTAGTACCTACCATGTGTTAACATCCTGTGGAGCTAATATTTGAGGGACATAATTTGGGAAACGTTTGCCCGGTGCACCCAGTGGCAGACTCCATAAGGTAGAGTCAAGGGCCAGCATGTGTGTGTGTTGGATTAATTGTGTGTCCTCAGGATTTGTATGTTGGAATGCTAACCTCAGTATCTCAGAAAATGCCCTTGTTTGGAAATAGGGTGGTTGCAGATGTGATTAGTTAAGATGAAGGCACCCTGGTGTAGGACGACCCCTCATCTAATATGACTGTGTCTTCTAAAAAGGGAAATTTGGACAGAGGGAGAATGTCACGTGACCATGAAGGCAGAGATCAGGGTGATGCTTCTACAAACCAGGGAGCACCGGGTCCCCAGCAAACTCCCGGTAGCTGGGGAGAGGCCTCAGGAGGAACCAGCACCTTGATCTTGGACTTCTGGCCTTTGGAGACAATACATTTCTGTTGTTTAAGCCACCAACCTGTGGTGCTTTTTTAAGGCGGCTCCAGGACACTAGCACGGTAGGGACGAGGCATAGCTTTAGCATCTTACCTGGGCTCAGAGTTCGGGGCTGGGAGCAGCTGGGATTCCGAGGGCCTGGGAAACGCCAGGGTTGGACACTGGGACCATGGCGAGAACTTGTGTCGTTGTGGGTTGTGACTCACCCAGCTGTTGTGCCTTTGGAAAGAAACTCTCCGCGGATAACCAAGGTGTCCACAGCAGCCCATTTATGAGGAAGGACATTAGAAACGTCCCAGATGCCTGCCAGTCGAGGAGGCGCTGTCTCCATGGAAGGACTGTTCTCTGCTCAGAGGAGTCATGATCTAGGTCAGAGAGTGGGGATGGTGTGTGCAGTGAAGGTCAACACGGAAGGCGGTACACCACCCAGGCGCTCACACACGTGGCTGGTGTGGGTGCCGTAGAGGCCGCGGGGGCATGGGTGTTCATAAATAGAGTGAGATGCTGTCCACACTGGTCTGCAGCCAGGCTTATTCAGGCCTGCTTCCCTGTTTCCTCCCTGGACAGGAGAGGAACGCAGTCCCCAGGGCCCTGAGAGCCAGCCTGACGCTGGGGGGTGGGCAGCCTTCATGGGCCCGGCCCTGGACATCACTCCCGCAGCAGGACCCCAGGCCAGCAGGACACACGCTTGCCCAAGTCCTGTCGGGGGCCAGCACCATCTCCTCACTGCTCCAACCCCAGGGCCAGGGAGGCCGGAGGGGAGGCTGGCGGGGAGGCGGGCAGGCAGGGAGGCTTACATACCCTCCTGGCCTCTAAGTTGAGGCGGTTTGCTTGGTCTCTAACATCTTGTTGCCTCCATTTTTCCCATGAGCATGGATCATATTTCATTATTATTATTGGCAGGAAAATACATAAAAACCACAATCCCAGTCGTCTGTTTCATGTAGAAGCTACTGTTTGCCACCCAACTGCTTCAGTGGAGACTGAAAATATCAGGGGACCTCTGTTCCTTCATCCCCAAGAGCTCATGTCACTCAAAGGTGGGACAGAGCGTTGAGAGAACACACGAATTAAATAGCTGCTGATCATGGAGGTGAACGGGAATGAAGGGGTGAAGGCCTCCCCGACTTGTGTCGGTGGGCCCAGCTGTGGCCCCGACGCCCCCGAGCAGAGCCTGCCTGGGGCAGGCCGGGCCGCGCAGGATGGACTGGGACAGCCTCAGGAAGGTTCCAGAACACCCATTTATTAACGTGCGATGGCAACCGAAGCTGCAGGACCAGCCAAGTGCTTCCGCCGCTATTGGCTTTTCTCGGCTCTAAACTGTGAGACTCTCCCGGGGTGCGGCGGCCCCTCCAAGGACGGGGACATGGGTCGTGGCTAAACTCGCTGCCGGGAAGGCCCCGGGGACACCTGTCCACCACTGAGCCCCGCAAATGAGCCTCGTGCGGGACCGGACGAGGACAGGGAGTGGCCCGGGAAGCGGGGAGCAGAGAGGGGCTGCCGCGGCCCCGCAGTGTCCGCCCAGAAAGTGGGCGGGGGGGGGGGTCCACAGAAGGGGTGGGTGATCCCGGCAGAGGTGAGGGGCGGGGCGGATGGAGCCGATAGGGGTGGGGACGAGGTTGACAGGGGAGGGAGGGTTGGCAGGGGCGGGGCCGTCAGGGGCGGGGCCGTCAGGGGCGGGGTGCGAGCTGAATTGGTGTGCGAAGCTGGCGGGGGCGGGGCGAGGTAGACGGGGCGGGGCCCGGGGGCGGAGATGCAGGGGCGGGAGGGGCGGGGCCAGGTTGATGGGGCAGGGCCAGAGGGGGCGGGGATGCAGGGGCTGGAGGGGTGGAGGGGACGACGCGGGCGGGGCTGGCAGGGGCGGGGTGCGAGCTAAGCTGGTGTGCAGGGCTGGTGGGCGGGGCCAGGGCGGAGGGGCGGGGCGAGGTTGACGGGGCGGGATCTGGGGGCGGAGATGCAGAGGCGGGAGGGACGGGGCGAGGCTGATGGGGCGGGGCCGGAGGGGACGAAAGGGGCGGGACGGAAGGGGGCAGGACCGTCAGGGTCGTGGCGGGCGGGGCCTAGGCGGAGGGGCGGGGCGAGGTTGATGGGGCAGGGTTGGAGGGGGCAGGGGATGCAGGGGCGGGAGAGGTGGAGGGGACGACACGGGCGGGGCCGGCAAGGGGCGGGATGCAAGCTAAGCTGGTGTGCAGGGCTAGCGGGCGGGGCTGGCGTGGAGGGGCGGGGTCGGAGGGGGCAGGGGATGCAGGGGCGGGACGGAAGGGGGCAGGACCTCCAGGGGCGGGGCCGGGGCGGAGGGACGGGGCGAGGTTGACCGGGCGAGGCCGGAGGGGGCAGGGATGCAAGGACCCTAGGGGTGAAGGGGGCAGGGGGGAGGCGGGCGGGGCTGGCAGGGGCGGGGTGCGAGCTGAGCTGGTGTGCCAGGCGGGCAGGGCTGGGAGGGGCAAGTTCCTCCCTGCAGGTGCGGCGTCGGCGGGAGGTTTCACGGTGGCATTTGGGGCGGGCGTGTGGTGGGGACAGTAGGGAGACCGGCGGTGGAGACCGCGCGGCCACACGCGAGCTTTGCACCCCACCCTGCTGTTGTGCCCCCCGCGGTCTGCCCCGGGGCCGAATGCGCTTGGCTGTGCGGATGGAGCGGAAGGGGCGGCCCCCAGAACGACAGGGAGAGACCGGGCCGGGGGCATCTGGGGAGGGATGGGGGGCGTCTTCTGAGGGGCTGAGGCCGTGGGGCCCCTGATCAAACCGTGAGGGGGCCGGCAGACCTCCCACCGCACCCAGTACAGCACAGGACGGGACGTGCCTTTTAATCCCGAAGAGGCACAGACCTGGCGGTCCTGGGGCCGCGGGTCCTGCACCGCATCCAGGTGAGGTCCGCCCCGTGCTGCCCGTCCAGTGGCCCCGGGACCCCCGTGGCAGGCTGCTGCTGCCAGTGCCGCTTGTGGGGAGAAGCCAGGAGGGTAGGGCCTGTGAGGAGGGCCTGGTGGGGGACTGGCTCTGAACCTCCAGGTTGCCGCATAACAGGCCTGGCGGCTGCTGTTGAACTCACTTTTTAAAGTGAGTGGAATAAAGCGTTCAGATCATGAGGCCCAGGGCAGCAAGCCCTGTTATGGGGCTTTTGAAAATCACGCGAGGCTAATTAGAAAAGGAAACGTGCTTAGCGTCCTTGCTGGTTCCAAGGCTCACGAAAAATCCGGGTTACCGCGGGGCCATCCTGAGAGCTCAGCGCACACGAACCCTACCTTTGTCAGCGCCATCTCTTCTGGTGGGATGTTGCTAGGAGTCCCCAGGGAGGAGGCTGCGGGCCTCAGCTGGATGTTGGGGCCTACAGCAGGTGGCCCAAATGGCACATGCTACATGCTTCTCCGTACTGGTGGTTCTGGGGGACTCCTGGCGACAGCTCAACACCTGGGACCCACTGGCAGAGCCGCTGGGGACAGGGGAGGCAGAGGGGCAGGGAGGGAAGGTGGCTCATGTGGGAGGAGCGGTTTCAGGCGGTTCTGCAGGGACAGCTGAGGGTGAAGGGGCCAATGCTTAGCGTGAGGTGGAGAGGTTGGAGGTCCACAATAACCAGAAGCCCGAGGAGCGGTGGTCACCTGCGGCCACACCGGCCCCCTGGGCGTGCCCTGCTTTTGCCAGCTTCTCCCTCCGTGCCTGGGGACTGCCGCCACCTCTCCCGCCAATTTCCACAGCATCTACCTTTGGGGCCAAAGCCCCAGGCTCAGCCACTCATCCTGCAATGGGTTTTGATGGGCATTGGGGTGCAGATGACCAATGGCAGAGAGGGATGGGGGCAGCTCTTTCTAGAACTTTCCTCTAGTCTGGGCAACAGGACCCCTGCAGAGGGGCTTCAGGAGGTGCCCTCCTCACACCTGGCAGGCAGGACATCAGGATGAAAAGGCCTGTGTCTAATGAGCTCCCCGTGAGCTCGATTATTGAGTGCCTGCTGCAAGCACTATGTCTGCTGCCCTCTTCATTTCCTCCATGTCCGGCGTCTGTCCACTGCCCACCTGCCCTCGGCCTCACAACAGGCCCTCACTGTCCCAGGTGTAGAGCTTCTGGGAAGGAAAAGCACCGTCTGGCATGGGAGGGACGCAGGCCCCCAGGACGTGGGGTGGAGGGCAGTCTCGGGCAGGTCTGCATAGCTGACTGTCCAGAGCCCTGGGCGCTGGCTCTGTGTCCTTTTGTTCATGCACACTCTGCCGAATGCCGGGAGGATTGCTGGTTCCCTGTTGTTCATTCCTGTGCTTACCCTGTCTGGGCAGCAGTTGGGGGAAGGGCCTGATGGGTCCGGCCCTGCTCCCAGGATGAGCCCTTCTCTGTCCTTGGGGGCCTCCCCGGGCGCCCGCCCTGCCACAGGCTTGCCATAAACGTGCCATCTGGCTGTTGGCAACTTCCGGCTGGGGGTAGGCCTGCGCTGTGAGGTCCCATTCTGGCACAGGAAATTCTGACTGTCCACAGAGGCATGCATAGCCCCTGTCCGGGCAAGCCGATGGCAGCCCGGGTCCACAGACGCCATGCTATCGCTCCGAGCAGGAGGCTGGTGCAGGCGCCAGCAGGGGGCGAGGCTGGTGAGCACCAGCCCAGGGCAGTCTCAGGCAGGTGGCCACACAATGCCTCTCTCACCCCTCAGGCAGCCCCGGGAGTTTTTCTCACTCCTTCCGTGGATGGGGAAACTGAGGCTCAGAGAGGGTGATGCGGTGTGGCCAGGAAGCCCAGAGTAGAATTCGAAGCTAGGGCGGCAGGAAGTTGGCGGTTATTCTCCTTTGTGGGTCAAAATAATCATCCTTTCCTTATATTTTTTCTTATGTAGCGAGGAAAATCACAGGGGCAGAGAGTGTGGGGTGAATAGTGCGTGTCCCCCAACCTGCCTGCCCCCCAGGGCAGCCACTGCCCGGTTCTTGGGCGGACATTGAAAAAGCAGACACGTGGCCCTAAGTGCCACCATTGCTTATGACAGTCTGGGTGGTGAAGAAAACGTTCGGTTAGGGTTCGTGTCCTACTATTTAGTTTTTTCCGAGGAAACCAGTAGTACGTTCTAAGGAAGTTTTGTCTTAAGAAGCGTCACAGAAGTCCTCCCTCGTCAGCGGGGGTAGGTTGCGAGACTCCCAGAGGACGCCTGAAATCGTGTGTAGTTCTGAGCCCTGTGGACACAGTGTCTGTCCTGAGCGCACGTCTGTGATTTTGCTGTACTTCTGAGTCAGCTTCGGGGAGGGACACAGCAAGGATGGTGAAGGGAGGCTGGTGTGACAACACGTTGTGAGAAAGCCGTGTGGACACCACACGCGCCCTTTCCGCGCCGGCCCAATGGGGTGAAAAGCCCGGTGAGGCGGTGACGGAGGTGACTGTCACAGGCCTGTGACACAGCATGAGGCAGCTGCTGACCTGACCATGTGTTGGGAGGAGTATTTGCCTCTGGCCCACCGTGGGTAACTGCAGCTGCCGGAAGGAAGCCATAGATGCGGGGACTGTTGTGTAGCAAGAGCGTTCTCTCGTTAAGACACTGCCTTGGGGGCGCCTGGGTGGCGCAGTCGGTTAAGCGTCCGACTTCAGCCAGGTCACGATCTCGCGGTCGGTGAGTTCGAGCCCCGCGTCAGGCTCTGGGCTGATGGCTCAGAGCCTGGAGCCTGTTTCCAATTCTGTGTCTCCCTCTCTCTCTGCCCCTCCCCTGTTCATGCTCTGTCTTTCTCTGTCCCAAAAATAAATAAATGTTGAAAAAAAAAATTAAAAAAAAAAAAAAAAAAGACACTGCCTTGGCATCACCCAGAACCAGGGGCTTGGTGGCTGTGGATTTATCTGGCTGCATAGGCCTGGGGGTCCCATGCCTGACGGGCCTTGTGGGGAGGACAGCGGAGGGGTGCGCCCGCCCATCCCCAGTGGCCACCCACCTGGCCTGAGACACCGCCCGGGTCGTTTCCTGTTCCGGCTCCTTGGCCCCGGCTCATGGGCCTGGTCTAGCATTCTTAAAAACTGGACCTTCTAACGGGACTCAGGCCGGCTGTCTGCTCTCTGGCAGACCCGCCTCCTCTCAGGGGCAGTGTCTGTGGCTGGTCCTCAGGCCTCTCAAGATGGCATCGCAGTGGTAACCGGCTCTCTCAGGTTTCTGGCTCTCGGCCGTGACGCTGGGCCCCCTCCTGCTCTGTGTAACAGGCCTGGTGGAGGTGGAGGACCAGGGAGGGGCCCTGTCCTCCGGCCGTGCGGCTCAGTGACACGATGCTTCTCCCTCTCTCTGAAACCTTTGATGAGTCCCGTGCCGGCTGTACTGCCTGGAGTGGGGCCAGTTGGTTGCTCTGGGGAGGACTCACTGGGCCCCCCGGTCTGGTGCCAAGGGCCTGAGGGCGCATGCTAGGAGGCCCCAGGCAGGCCCTCAGCGCAGCTGACCCTGAAGGACACCGGGGTGTCCCCCAGGCCAGGGAAAGGGTCCCTGTCAGGTTGGCGCCAAGGAAAGAGGGCAGACCCATTTGGTGTCTCTTCCTCAAATGGACGTCTGCCCAGGCAGGGCTTTGTGGTTTGGGTGCAGGGTGCTCACAGGGAGATTAATCATCTCTCCTGCCTGTGTCCCCCGTTTTCTCTGCAGGGGGGCTTTCTCTGTGGTCCGGCGCTGTGTCAAGCTCTGCACTGGTCATGAGTACGCAGCAAAGATCATCAACACCAAGAAGCTGTCAGCCAGAGGTAGGCGTGGGCCGTGTAGGCGTGGGCTGTACTGGCATGGGCCGGGCCCACGCAGGCACAGAACTCGGCCGGATGAAGTGGTGCCTCCCGCCCGGGAGGGCAGAGAGAGGGACCTGTACCCTCACGCCGGATCCCACCTTGACCCTGGTCTGGGGGCTCAGGGAGGGCTGGAGGTGGGAGCCCTCGGTGGCCTGAAGATTGTAGTGACCCGGCTGCCAGCACGATCCCTCCAGGTCGTCTGCACTAGGGGGCCGTCCGCCTGCACTGGGCAGGGCTGTGCTCTGGGCCTGCAGCGGGGAGTGGTGCTGGGTTGCAGCTGGCCCCGGGCACGTGGCCTCATCCCATCCATGCTGCACACCCCAAGCCCTTGCTGGGTGGCGGCCCGTTGTGGGCACACAGAATCCTGCTCTTTTGAGGTCCAAGTCGTGGAGTAGCACACGGGCAGGTGACTCAAAGATAGCCCCAGAGGGAGCAAGGGGCTGGGATCTGGGCAGGACCCCCGAAGGACCTTTGTTGAGGTGGCAGCATGGGGGTCCCCTGGGTCCTCTGACCCCAGGGCCAGACAGATGGAGGCTGGGTGACACCTGGGTGGAGAGAGAGTCAAGTGAGGCCCCTGGGGTGCTCTCTGGCCTCCCAGGGGACCTCCAGTTAGTGTCCAGACACAGGCTCCTTCTCTGACCAGAGGGGCACTGAGTGTACTCAGTGCTGGCCTGAGTCCCTACTGGAACTGGGGCTGAGAGCTGCCTCAGTCCGTGGGCTCTGCGGTGGACAGTCCAGTGGGGCGAGCGGGTGACCTAGTGCCATATTTTGAGCTGCGTGTAGACGTTGTGTACTTGCTGTGCTGTGTACCAGGCCTTCGGGCCCGAGAGTTTCCAGGGGTGGGCACTCCTGTCCCCGCTCATGGTGCGGGGCCTGGGGCACCCAGCCGGGGTCAGTCCCACGTCCTCCGTGTTTGCTGCCTGTTTTGGGGTCTGAGCACCGCGTGGGGAAGCTCTGGGCAGATCCAGAAACTAAAGGTCCCGACCATCCTTTGATGGTGAGGCCCCTTGGGGAGCTGCTTGGGGGACTGCCTCCTGTGGGCCTGGCCGTGGCGAGGGGGCCCGGAGGGGGTGACTCCATGAGGCCTGGGGGCCAGGGCAGCCCTGGGGCGTGCGTGCTTGCACAGCTCAGCCCCCATGTTTGGACCATGGCGGTAATGGTAATGCTAAAGACAGCACTGCGAGTGCCTCCTGAACGCGGTTACTCCTGTGTTCCCCGACGCTGGGTGGGGGTGCTGGTGGGGTGCCGGCTTTAACTATGTTTTGGGGGATATGTCTGCACGTGTGGAGTCTCTAAGGCGGAACACAGGCTTGTTCTAGCTCACGATGGGAGGAGAGAGCCCACCCTCAGATGTCCCCCAGACTAGTGAGGGAGACCCTCACTCATCCATCAGGTTTACTCAGCCCCTTCCACGTGCCTGGCCCTGAGCAGACACATCCACAGAAGCCACTACAACTGCCTGTGTTGGGTGCAAGCACAGGGGAGGGTCTCGAGGGATGAATAGGAGTTTGTGAGGCTCAAGCAGAAAAGCACGTGGGTATATTTCTATGGAATCACACAGCTCCTCTAAAGTACCTTCACACTCCCTGGTTTGTGTGTTTGTTTTTTAATGTATTTTATTTTTGAGAGAGCAAAAGAGCGCATGCATGAGTGAGGAGGGGCAGACAGAGAGGGAGACACAGAACTCGAAGCAGGCTCCAGGCTCTGAGCTGTCATCACAGAGCCCGATGTGGGGCTTGAACTTACGAGCCAGGAAATCATGACCTGAGCTGGTCTACACTTACCTACTGAGCTCCCTAAGCGCCCCACCCACGGTTTATACCTGCAAAGTGCTCTACACGCAGAGAGGGTCAGGACCGGCAGAACCCTGAAATCCAGCATGTGTTGGGGAAGCACCACTGCTCATTCTTCTGCCCCTGCTGCAGCGAGCCTGCTGGCCCCTTCCTGACCGACAGATGCTTTTCTGCCTCTATGTCCGGTGCGGCCATGGAGCCGAGCACTGGCCTGGTGCTGGTGCCCTGCGCCGGGCCGGTGTCCTCGCTGGGCGCTGCTGGGGACGGGCAGCGGGAGACAGGGCTGTCGGGAATCGGAGCGGCTGGCCTTCACCCGTCCTGTCTTCCCTCACAACCACTCTCCGGCAGGAAGGGGGGCCTTGTTACTCTGTGTCGCCCGGTACCGTGGAGGTCTTGGTCAATTTTTTTTCCTGTTTAACTCTTTATTATGGAAAATTTCAAACGTTCCCCAAATCTAGAGAGAGTGACAGAATGATCCCCCAACTTCAGCATTTGTCAGCTCTCAGCTCCATCTGTAGCCCCACACCCCCACCTCACAGCACGTCCCAGACGGCCTGTCACTTTGCACATGGTGTTCAGCACATTCTTCTGGCACAAAAGGAGTCTGCAGACAAGTGGCTGCCTCCCGGGTACCAGGGTCTCGGCACCCTCGGATCCTCCCCAGCCCCTCCTGGCTTTCCTAGCTGAGGGGCAGTGGGAGGGGTGAGGGGACAGGGTCTGCGCCCTGTGTGGGGCAGTGATGGGCTTGGGCTTGGAAGCACATGCCCACCCTATAACTCAGTTTCCCCAGCCATAAAACAGGGATGAAACCGGTGTGTGCTTGCTCCTGGCTGGATGTAAGGTACTTGGAAGGAGCTTGTGGGCACAGGCCTCCCCTCTCTGCCTAGCCCCGCTCCGGGTCAGAGGTCTGCCCACCCAGCCTGCAGGCCCCAGGGCCCCACAAAGCTGCCCTGGAAACCCCCAAGCCTGTGGGCATTTCCCCACTCCTGGAGGGCACTTGTGGCTGGTTTATTCCCTGCACCTCTCTGCTGCCTCCATGAAGCTCCTGGGGCCAGCTTCCAGAAAGCCTGAAGTTCTCACCTGGCCTGACACTGCCATCTGGCCCTGTCTTCTCCCTCCCTCCCCAGAGCTTTCTTCCAGCCCTTGGCTGCTTTCAGTGTTTCCAGGCACCCCTGGGCCTTTGCATGTGTGTTCTCTCTGGAAATGCTTTTCCTGAACTTCTATCTGCTTAATTCTTGTTGATGACATTTTCTCCAGTGGAGTCTGGGACCCAGGTACCCTGCTTTTTATGCTACAGCTGTCTTTCCCACAAGACTTCCAGGCCCTGTGGGCAGGGACTTCGTTCAGTACTGTGTCCCTACCAGGGCCTGGCGGGTGGTGAGCACTCCAGAAAGGCTTCTGGTGGAAGGAACATGTGCTTTCGGTAGGCGAATTTGAAGAGGCACATGTACAGTCTATGCTGGGGGCAGGTAGTCCCCTGGGTGTGAGGCTGGGTGGGGACTGGGGTGGGGGTTGTCTAGGGCATTTGCTGACGTGTTGGGTCTGCACGGGAGGCCCCTGGTCAGTCCAGACTTGCAGAACACCTGAGCCTTTGGGACGTCCGAGTTGCAGTGTGTTTCTGAGGCAAACCCAAGGGTGGTCAGGAGGTGGGGGCAGGGCAAGGCCTGGCTGTCACTCTGTGGTTGTGCCCCCCAGGGTCACAAGGTCACAGAAAATGTCCTGAGCCAGGGCCCCCACCCTGCTAGGTGGACAGCTCCATTGCTAGGAAGACCACAGCAGAAATGTGTGCCCAGCTGTTGTCCTTGTGGGAGGAAGGGACAGGGCGGGGGGCCCATGGCGGAGAGGAAGGGGGGAGAGACTGGACCCAGAGGCCTCGCCCCCCACCTTCCTTCCGCTGTTGCTCAAGTGCAGTGCAGTGTGGGGGGGCTCCATCTCCCGCTGGAGCAGCCCCGGTCCTCCGAGGCTCCTGATGATAGCAAAGCAGCCGGCCACACGCAGCGGCCAGGAGGAGCGCAGGCCCTGGGCACAGAAGCGGCCCCTGTGCGAGAACTGACAATGCCCAGATTCGCCGGGTCGCTGGGCATGACACCCAGCTGGTGCCAAAGACCCAAGTTACGTAGGTGATTTTGGAGGGTCCGAACGCGCTGAGCCCGCAGTTACAGGACGGTTAACAAAAGCAGTTAGAGGGAAGTAAATTGGCTGGGGTGAGATCATGGGGCACACAAGCCTCAAAACCTGTCTTGTGGGCCCTCCCCCCAACTCACTGCCAGCACCACGTGGGCCTGAGCCCTGAGCCCCCCTGGAGCAGGTGTCCAGCAGTGACCCCGGGCAGGGGCTCCACGTGGGGGAGGAACGACCCTGCGAGGACT
Source organism: Lynx rufus (assembly GCF_022079265.1). Classification (NCBI taxonomy): domain Eukaryota; kingdom Metazoa; phylum Chordata; class Mammalia; order Carnivora; family Felidae; genus Lynx; species Lynx rufus. The sequence continues at coordinate 61,496,869 of NW_025814856.1, read as the reverse complement.
GGGGCCCAGGCAGCTGTTACTCCCTGACCTTCAGCAGTAGTGAGTCTTTTTTTTTTTTTTTTAAACATTTTATTTATTTATTTATTTTTTTAACGTTTATTTATTTTTGAGACAGAGAGAGACAGAGCATGAACGGGGGAGGGTCAGAGAGAGAGGGAGACACAGAATCCGAAACAGGCTCCAGGCTCTGAGCAGTCAGCAGAGCCCGACGCGGGGCTCGAACTCACGGACTGCGAGATCATGACCTGAGCCGAAGTCGGACGCTCAACCGACTGAGCCACCCAGGCGCCCCAGTAGTGAGTCTTCACGTGGCTCGGCAGTGACCTTCCACATCCCCTGAGGTCGGGGGTGGGCGCCCCGTTCCACAGATGAGGAAACCAAGTCCCATAGAAGCAGAGACTTGCTCAGTAACACACAGTTGTGATGAGCAGAGCCTGGGGCAGTGGCAGCTTCAGATTTCACCCAGCTGGGAGGGCTGATGGTTGACCTCACAGGTGGGGGCTGGCGTCACAGGTGGGGCCGACTTCAGGGGAGGAGCTAACAGGTGGGACTTACAGGTGGGGTTCACCTCATGGCGGGGGGGCTGACCTCACAGGTGAGGGGACCTAGGTGATCAGGGCTCACCTCTGGGGCTCCCATCCCCAAGCTGATGCCCCGCTCACCCCCAGCTCCCTGCCTGGGTCCCCTGGGACTACCTTCTCCCTAGGGCCCGTGTGGCCTCTGTGCCTTGGGGGCACCCCTGCGGGAAGGTGTGATGGGGGAAGAGCTGAGCCCCGCTCCCCCCCCCCCCCCCCAGGAAACCTGACTGGCGCAGGGCCACTCTGCACAGCGGGGGGCGGCGCGGAAACGTGGCTTTCCTGCCTTAGCCTTTCCTGGTCCGCCGGGCCCCCTGACCCACAGGCGGCGAGACTCGGTGGAACTGGGTTAACGCAGGACGCGGGCGCGGGCGCCGCATTGCAGGGGCCACTGAGCATGCGCGGCCGGAGCCCCTCCCTCCCTTTCCCTACCCAAGCTCCCTTACCCTCTCCTCCCTCCCTTTTCCTCCCCTCCCCTCGTCCAGGCCTCCCCTCCCTCCTTTCAAACCACCCTCTGTCAGGCTCTACCCCTCCCTTCCCTTCTGCTACCCTGTCCTCTCCCCTCCCCTCCCCAGCTCCGGGAACAGCTTTCTCGCCTCCTCCCTCAGCTCAGGCCTCTTGACCCAGCACTCCCTCGGGCACCCCCTCCGCTCCACTCAGCCCGGGTCCGCAGGCTCCTCCCCGGCCAGGGGCTGAGCTCGGGTCTCACAGTCTAAGCAGGTCTCAATTGCAGATACACAGTGATTTTTTTTAGAGTAAGTATGTCCCAGACTCCCAACCAACTTTTAGCCAATTCTGCCCTCACGTGGGGATTCCCCAGGGACCCTGAGCTGTAGAGGGTCGCCCCAGGGATTTGGAGGGTGGGTGGGAAGGAGGAGCTCTCCTCTGGGCCTTCCCCCTCCACAGCCCCATCTCCTGAAGTTCTGTTGCAGGGACTTGGGTTAATGCGGAATTGGGGGCCCCCTGTGCAAGTGAGGGGGGAGTAGCAAGAGGACCTGGGGCCAGGGGACCCTCATTCCCCAGTCAGAGGAAGAGAGGGGACAGGCGGGGTTGCCAGATTTAGCAGGTAAATTTGAATTTCAAATAGACCATGAAAAACTGAATACAAACTCAGCCCAAACTGAATGGGGCTTGCACTAGGAAATTATTTGTTGTTTATCTGAATTTGGGACGTACTTGTGCTAAAAAATTCTTGTTGGTTATCTGAGATTCAAATTTAACTGGACATTCTCTGATTCATCAGGCAATACTAAACAGAGCTGTTGAAAGAATAGGTCTTTGTGATTAATTCATCAACTGAGTAGGTGAAGTCAGAGTTTTGGAAAAATGGGGGCGGGAAGGAGGGAGAAGGGTCCAGGGCAGGAGCAGACAAGGTGTAGAGGCCAGGCTGTGCCAGTGGGGGTCCTTTTGGACACCCTGGCCCATTCTTGGGGCCTCGCAGGTGATGAGGTGGAGAGCCTGGCCCTCCTGCTCGTTCTGGGGTTCATGATTCTGGGGTATGGCTGCCTTTGTGAAAGCTGAGTCCATCCCAGGGGCTTTGGGACCTGCTGACCTGAGGCCTGAGTGGTGTCAGGCAGTCGCAGGGCTCACCCACCTTGGGTTGTGGAGGGTTGGGAGAGGGTGAGGAGGCTGGCCGGGGTTATAGGGAGGGGCTGTAGGCCTGTCTGCCGCTCCCCAAATCTGAAGGGGTCCTCACCGCCATCCTGCCCACCCCGCATACACCAAGAGCCCCCTGGAGGTGGGTGCAGGGTCAGAAAGGCCTTTTCTGGCCAGTGTGGCCGCAGCCTTCTGGCCCCAACCCTCCAGCTCAGCGGGTCTCAGAGGCCTTGCAGAGTCTGGGCCTCGCCTTTGAGCAGGACAGTGGCGGGCAAGCTGTGCAGCGTCTGGGGCCATGCCCAAGTGTGGAAGGCACTAGGCCTCTGTTCACTGTCGAGAGCACGTCCCCGGGGTGGTGCCCAGGAAGCATCACAGGTGCTGTTGGGGGTGGGCTGTGATGAGACCCTGCCCAATAGCACCTGCGGTCCCCCAGGCTGTGGAAGGGAGCAGGAAAGGAGGTGGTCACTGGGGAGCTCCTATGTCACCATGCCCTACTGTTCTGGAAGTTGACAGTGACCCATTTCACGGTCACTGAAACTGAGGATTCCAAGGAAAGTCACTACTGGTGAGGGTGGGGGCCCTGCCCAAGGGTCATGGGCATAAGCAAACAGGACGCTGACCCTGGATGGTCAGGCAGACGGCAGCCTATATTACAGCGGCTCAGAGCCCAGGGGGGACATTGCATGTCACCCGGGCGCGTGGGGCACACTTGGGAACAGTGTGAGCGGCCTGGGCTGTGGGAGGCAGGCTTCGCAGTGACAGGAGACGGGGTGTCCCCGGTCCCCGCTGTGGGACATGGTCAACTTCTAAGTGAATAATTACTCTCTGGCAGAGGGTAGGAGGGCACCGTGCCTGGCCTGCCTGGGGCAGTGGCCGTGGGGCGGGGGGACCTCACCTGGGACCAGAGGGGGCAGGAAGCCCACAGCTAGGTGACACTGGACATTGGGGCCTCAGTTTCTGGCCTTGCTGCACAGCTGGGCTGCAGCTCCTGTTGGGTGGTGGCCCCCAGCCTGAGGAAGGAGTGAGGAAGGCCTCTGTGCAGCGGGGGGCCAGCCGAAGGCAGGGAGGGTAGGCTCTGGGGGCCCAGCTGCCACACGGACCCACGTGGCCTGCAAACAGCTCAGAGGCCTTAGTGCTGCCGTGTGGGTGGGGCCCGGTGGCTTGTCTTTGTCCCCGTGGCAGCTGCAGGATGGCGTGGACGCCCTGGCGGGGTGGGGCAGCTGCCTGATGTTGGCATACTAATTGCTGGGTGCCCAGTTGCCGTTTTAAAACAAAACACGCACAGAAGTCTGCGATGGGAGCTTTCTTCATCTCTGTCACTCTGCCGGCACCCGGCCATGGTGGCAGCACCATCACGAGAAACACCACGAGGTGGGGGGCCCTCCGCTGCTGCTGCCCCCACTCGGGCTCAGGCTCCAGCCCCCCACCCCGTGCAGCCCAGCTGGACCCCCAGCCTCCCTGTGCTCCACACCCCATCTGAAAGTTGGGGCAACTGTAGCAGCCCTACCTTGTGGGAAGCCCCCGGCAGAGTCAGGGGTCTGTGCAGAGCAGACAGCAGGTGCTAATCTGGGGGGGACCAGCAGGACCCTGCGAGGCCTCTTGGGTTTGGCTGCCTTGTTCATGTGTCCCAGCCCCATGAGTCCCATCAGCAGGCCCAAGCTGTGGAAGCCCCGACTTTGAATCCTGGAAAGCAGTGTCCTCCCGATAGCCGATGGGATGTTGTTCCCGGGACGAGGCCGAGGTCGGAGACACCAGTGTCAGCAGGTGCTCAGAACTCACCCATCTTCCATGACACATCCTTCCCCAGGCCACCCAGCCCTCCCAGGGACTCTGGAGGTGTGAATGCCCAGGACAGAGGCTCAGAGCCACTGGGTTGCCGGCCCAGTTTCCCTGGCCGCGGTGCGCGCGACCTTGAGAACTTAGGACACGAGAGTTCCAGGGTTGATGTTTGGAACACTGTTTGGCCTGTGTGCAGAGTGATGTGTGATGTGGGTATCTGTGGGCCTCCTGAGGTTCTAGAAAGCTCCCTGTTGCGGTGTGATAGTACAGGTGTGGAGATGGGTGGCAGTGAAGGGGAGGAGCCTCCCAAAGGTATCCCAGGGCCTAGTGCAGCCAGTCCCCTGGGGCACACATTCTTCCTGCCTCCCAAGAACAGAAGCCACCGGCTAGGAGAACGGGGACACCTGCCAGGATGTCTCCTTTGGTGGGGCGGGAGGAGGGAAGTGGGAAAAACAGCCCAGGTGCCCAGCTCTGCAGGGCACGATGGGGGAGGGGTGGAAGTGGGGGCTGTGGGCTGGGGTCTCCTCTCTGTCGAGGCCTCTCTTGGGACCTCCCCACCCTTTTCACACGTAGGAAACGGGCTCAGAGCGAGGCCTGGCCTGGTTCAGGGCCCCAGGTCCAGCATCCCCGTGGCCACCAGAGGCTGGCACACAGGCAGTCCCCCAGCTTGGTGATACTGGTCTGGGTTCATTGCTGGTTTGCCCTGGAGGGAGCAGAAGACTGAGCAGCCCCAGGCCCTGCGGAGTCCCAGGCTGGGTGCAGGGTGCGACCAGGGAGCTGCTCCCCCCACCAAAGGCTGTGGCTCCCCCCAAGTCACCTGAGGTAGTCAGCACCCAGCATCCTCCCGGGGGCTCTGTCTCTGGCTGGTGCATGGCCCCCAGCCAACAAGGCAGCCCCGTGACTTTGCCCACCCCTATGTGTGCCCCACCCAGCACTGTTCCGTGTCTCCCTCTGGGGCCAGACCACACACACACTCCCACACTCTACAGCCCAAGGGCGGGCCATTTTCCTTTCCTGGGACCTCGGTGGACCTTCCTGTGTCCATGCAGAAGTGGATGGTGACCCTGAGGCAGGGGCCTGACCTTGACACAGATCCCCACAAGCTCTGTCCAGGAGCTGCTGGATTTGGTGGGGCATCCTGGGCAGCAGCTGCCGTGGCCTATGACCTCAGCCAGACGTGTCCCAGCCTCCTGGCCCTGCTGTCCCTGTGTCCCCAGGCCATCCTCCAGGCGGGGGGAGGGGGGCCAAGGAGGCCAATGGACCCCTGTGCTGGCGGGGCTCCCTAGTGAACACAGCCTGCCTGTCCTGTCCCAGGAGTCCTTGGGGGTCCAGCAGCCGCCCTCCGAGCCCCCGCTGCCTGCCGGGCTGTGTAGACTTTCCCTGTGGGATTTCATGTTCCATCCAGTACGACTGGCAGCTGTTCCCTACTTCCCAAGTGGTGGCCTCATCCGTCCCGGGCCAAGCCTGGGGAGGCTGCTGGCAGCTCCTCCCGCCAGGTGGGCCCGTTTCCCCCTCCATCCCTCCTCCACCCGCTCCACTGCCTCGAGGGTGTCCTTCTGCCCGCCACAGCTCTGCTGCTGCTCCTGGCAGCTGGCGAGGGGCCAGGCGCCCACCCACGTCCCTCCTGTCCTCCTTCTCCTTGCGCCCCCATCTCTGCTCTGAGTCACCCACAGCCAGGGAGCAGGTGGGGATGGGGCGGGGGTGGGAAGTATGGTGGATGGTGTCAGGGCTGGGGGGCTGCGTCCCTGAGGGGGCCTTGAGGAGCCCCCAGCCTGGAGTCGAGTCCTGGCCTTGGGGACACTGAGTGTCTCTGTGCACCTGTTTCCTGGACCCTGACTGCCGCTCACACTGCGGGGCCCACGAATGTCCTCTCCCACTATGGGAGCACCCTCCCACTACCCTCAGCCTCCTGACTCAGCTTGGGGTGCCCCCACCTTGGGGGGACCCCTGCCTGGGGGAGAAGACCCCACCTGGGGAGATCCCTCCTGGGGGACCCTGTCATGGGGAGTCCCCACTTGGGGTCCTTGGTGTGTGCCATGGCCAGGGCCGTGTGGTGGGTGGGGAGCTGGCTTCAGTCCCCCATTGCCATTCCTCGGGGTGCTGTTGTGAAACGGTGAAGGCCCGTCGTGTATGTGGCGCAGGCAGTGCCCGAGTGTGGCTGTGTGGCAGGCGCCTGTCTCTTCTTGCCCCTGGGGCCCCTGTCCATCTCCCTCATGGTGGTGGGTCCCCGGCAGGGCCCAGTGACTGCCCTGAGCAGCCCCTGCCTCTTCCTCGCTCCCGGGGGCTGCTGGGGTCTGGGATCTGCTGTCCCCGCGTGGGGTGTGCAGGGCTCCGCTGCAGCCCCCCCCTTCCTGGCCCCCAGCCCCCCAGCTTGGGGGCACCACAGGGGCAGCACGGGCCTGGCACACAGGGCGCGGTGGAATCAGCCAGGGGGCTGGCATCCGTATCGTTGGATTTTGGGCAGCCGGCAGCAGGGGACGACTGCCCAGTCAGTGTGTCAGTTTGGCTTTGCTCTGTGTGACTCGCTCTCCCGTGGACGTGAAGGAACGCTGTGCTTCATCGCTGGGGTGCTCCTCCTCTGCCATCGCAGCCCAGTGCCCTCCTCACGGGAGCAAACGCTCCAGGACTGGCCCGCACGCACTTGGGCTTGTCTCCGTGTAGGACGTGCGAGCGGTTACAAGGTGAGATGGCTGAGCCCAGGAGTCCCCTGCAGGGTTCCGCGTCAGAAGCTGTGAGAATCGCATCTTGCCCCATGAACGCACATTCCTCCAGAACCTCCCTCTGGTGTGGGGTCCCCCTCGAGACTCTCGCACGCGGCATCAGGGCCTCCTCTGTCCCCAGGGCTCATGGCACTGCTGCACCTGCTCCCTGTGACCCGGGAGCTGGGTGTGTCCCCAGGATGCAGTCAGAGCTGGCCTTGGGTCCTCAGGTGGGAAAAGGGCAGAGGGACTGGGGTTCCCAGAAGCTGGGGGAGCTTGGCCTATTCCCTCACTCTATGCCCCCCCTTCTGTCCCCATCCTGTTTAGAAGTCACCCCCAGACCCTCCCCTGGAACATGACCTCAAAGTGCAGTTCCTGGAGGTGCATGCATGGGGTTGATTCAGGCGAGTCTGACATGGAAGACTGACTCCATGGGCCGGATGCGTGGGGTGTCAGTGGGGCGGATTCCTGGGGTTCTTTCAACCCACAAGCTGCACAATGGGTACTGTGTTTGTTCTGTGACATGCGCCGTCATTCCATAACAAAATGTTAACCTCTGTGGCCGAGGCAGTGGGGCTCCAAGCAGCAGGTGCTAGGCCTCAGGGCAACTCCGGGTGCCCTGGACACTCAGGACACCTGGCCACAGCCCTGGGGGGACCCTGTCGAGCTTTGTGCCTGGTCTCAAGGCTGGCCTGGTCACTCAGATGCTGCAGGCCCCACAGCCCTGGCCGGTGCCTAGTGAGCCCCTCCTGGGGTAGCTTGCTGTCTGCCCGGCCAGGAAGTCCCTGCGGTGAGCATGGTCAGGAGGGGGGCAGGGCCCTGGGCAGGGCATCTCAGGGCTGGTTCAGGGTGGCTGGCCCATCCTACACCCTGCTGCCTGCAGGAGGGATGGCCTGCAGGTGTCCTTCAAGGCTCTAGCTGACGGTTTAGAGCCGGGCTGGGCTTCTGGTGAACCTGACTGGCTTAAATTTGACTCACGTCCCCATGTCCAAGATGGGGTTTAGGACATTCATCTGGAAGGTAAGAAACAACTTTCCCAACATTGTGGGAAGAAATCAAGGGCCGTGGGCAGGGTTAGGGGGTTGGCTTTTCTCCCACGGCTGCCTGCCTGTCCTGGACGGTCCATTCACTTCAGGGTGGGTGTCTCCATGGCCGGTTTTCACGATGTGCCCTCATTGCATTAGTGGCTTTGTGCCCGTTGGAAACAGGATCAAACCCTTTTATAAAAACAATATTTTGCCTAATTATGAAAGTAACAAGATCGTTGTCGACGTCGGGGAGACTATAAGCCCGTAATTCTGCCTCCTGGGGGGCCGTGCTGTTACTGACTGGATGTGGCATGCTCACTGGGGCTCTCCTGCATCGCGTGTTGTCACTGGCGTGGCATCAGGCCTCTCCTGGCCCCGTGTTGCTGACCTGATCCTGAAGGGGGCCAGCCAGGAGGGTCGGACACCTGCTGTGGCCATGGGGTGGACTGCTGGCATGTGGGCCCGGGCAGGCAAGCTTCCTCTCCTGGCCACACAAATAATTTATCTGCCCAGATGCGCCCGGGAGCCAGTCCGTCTCGTGGATGGAGCTTTGCCCTTGGAGACAGCTTTCAGTAATGAAATGCAGCCTCTGAGTTACCTACTTCCCACAGGTGGGTTCCCACCTGCATTTTCCTCCTGATTTTTATGTCTGACCCAAATCTGGCATTTTTTTCCAGAGGGAACTGCCCCAGCTCCCACCACCCTAACCCTCCCGAGCTCTCTCTGCCCCGAGCTTTGCTCTGGCCCACCCACACGTGGACTGGCTTCTGAGCTGCATCCACATTTGGGAGGTGAGGTTATCTCAAACATTACTGGGACAGTTGGCAAAACCAGGATGTGGACTGTAGGTTAGATCCGAGGTCTGCACCGGCGTTCGACCTGCTGCATGGGGTGTGCACGGGGTGCGTGCGCCGAGATTATGCAGCACGACGTTCTTGCTCTTACACATACACAGTGCACATCTTGTGTCCCCTGGTAAAAGGATGCCTAATGTGGCTTCTGTCAAACCCTCAGAAAAAGTAAGCGTGTGCACACGGAAGGACCAATTATACAAATGTGCATTTTCTGAGGACTTCACTGTTTGCAGCTTTTCTCTAGGTTTGAAAAATGTTCAGCATAGTAACAAGAGAAAATCCTATAGGGGCATCTAGGGGCACAGTCAGTTAAGCGTCCAACTCTTGGTTTGGGCTCAGGTCGTGATCTCACATTCATGAGTTCAAGCCCTATGTCAGGCTCTGCTGACAGTGTGGAGCCGGCTTGGGACTCTTTCTCCCTCACTGTGTCCCCCTCCCTCGCTCATGCTCTGTTTTTCTCAAAATAAAATACACTTAAAAAAAAGAAAAAGAGAGGCACCTGGGTGGCTCAGTTAGTTGAGCGTCCAACTTCGGCTCAGGTCATGATCTCACGGTTTGTGAGTTCGAGCCCCGCGTCGGGCTCTCTGCTGACAGCTCAGAGCCTGCCTGTAGCCTGTTTTGGATTCTGTCTCCTTCTCTCTCTGCCCCTCTTCACTTGTGCTCTGTCTCTCTGTCTCTCAAAAATAAATAAATGTAAAAAAACAAAATGAAAAAAAAGAAAAAGAAAAAGAAAACCCTATGAAAGACAACACAAAGCTATGATGCCCCCCTAGCCCCCGTCAGCCCTCCCACTGGCCTGAGGGGGAGCAAGCTCCTGGCTGTGGCCACAGCCCCTTCCCCGCTGCCCTCCAGAGGTGGGCCTCAGGTCCAGGGAGCCCCAGCCCCAGTTCTGTTATCGCTGCCTCATTTTGAGCCGCACACAGACTGGGGAGTGGAATCCATGCTGCGTGTGTTCTGTTACAAGCATGTTTGATTCATCCCCCCAGTGGTGATGCCTGGACTGCTTCCAGTGCCCGCTGTCTGTGGGTAGGTGCTCAGCTCCCGCCAGGGCTCACTGGGTGTGGACATGAGGGAGGGAGTGGGGGGCAGGGTCTGTCCCTGTGGTTCCTCCAGCGTCGTCCCAGGGCTGGGCGCCCGGCCGGGCAGGTGGGTGCCGGGTGGGCAGGGCAGGACGGTGTTAGCATCTCTGGAGGCTTGAGTGCTGGGAGAGGGGAGGGCCGGCTGGACCTGAGTTGTTGCCAGAGGTGTCTGTCTGCGGGCATGACCGTCCCGCTCAGGAAAGACACTTGCGTGTTTGCAGGTGTGTCCGCATTCAGGACTGTCCTGCCCCTCCCGGCTCCCCACTGTCGCATGGCCCGGGGCCTGGCAGGTCTGAGGAGGCCTGCACAGTGGCCTTCCTGCCTCCAAGGACCCTGTGTACTTAGCCCGTTAACTGCGCCCTGCAGGCGGGTGCTGCCTGGAGTCCTGGTGAATCAGGCAGTTGTCTGGCATGGTCGTGTGCTCCCCAGACTCTTGCTCTGAGGGGCTCAGCATGTACAGGGCTGGAGTGGGGGGTCAGGACCCCTGGTCCCCCCGGCCCCCCTCCCCAGTCATGTCCCACACTGAGACAGCTACCATCCTGAACTTGGAAATCCCTTGCCTTTCTTGACGGTTAGGCCACGCATGTGTGCCCAGTGACCTGTGCATGTTGACCTCGGTGAATAAAAGTGCATTGTGGGTCTTCTTTTATAAGTGGCTTTTTCACTCAGCCTGGTGTTGGGGTGGTGTGCACATGTTGATGTGTGTTGTATGACTGTAGCAACATTAATGCTGCATTCTCTAGACAATGGAAACATGGGTTTTTCCAGTATTTTGCTATTGAAATCTCCATTAACTTTAAAATTTTTTCTGGTAACGTCTGTCTGAAATAGAACATTTCTTTTCTATTTTATTTTATTTTTATTTTTTTAATGTTTATTTTTGAGAGGGAGACAGGGCGCAGGCAGGGGAGGGGCAGAGAGAGGGGGAGACACAGAATCCGAAGCAGGCCCCAGGCTCCAAGCTGTCAGCACAGAGCACGATGTGGGACTCGAACCCATGAACCGCGAGATCCTGACCTGAGCCGAAGTCAGATGCTTAACCGACTGAGCCGCCCAGGCGCCCTTTTATATTTTTATTTTTAACTTTATTTTTATTTTAGAGAGAGAGCACGCACAATTGAGGGAGAGGGGCAGAGAGAGAGAGAGAGAGAATCTTAAGCAGGCTCCACGTTCAGTGTGGAGCCTGACTCATAGTTTGATCACACCACCCTGGGATTGTGACCTGAGCCGAAACCAAGAGTCAGATGCTCAATGGACTGAATCCCAGGCGCCCTGAAATAGAACATTTCTGATGAACTGCCTAGTCCTTAGAGGGGCAGCCTCTGGAATTGAAGCCCTGGCTGTGAGTTGGGGGGGTGGGCAGGGAGAGCTCCCAGGGGCTCGTTCTGGCTGCTTCTTGCCCATGGCGAGCTCCCCCTGGGCCTGGACTCAGCTGCCATGGCAGCGTCAACACACCTTGGCCATCACAGTCCCGGGCCTGTGTTCTGGGGATCTGTGCAGCCCCAGATGGTCCCCGAAATCCTGCCGAGGCCCACGCTGACCCCAACGGTGGACAGTGTCGCCCTGCCAGCCCCACGGCCGCCGCTGAAGAGCACACTGGACTTTAGTGGAGGCTCCGCAGAGTTTGGAATTAGGACAAACAAGTGAAGGATGAAATTGGTGCCCTCAGTTCCGTGCTTCTCTTCCTGAACCATCTGGGGCTCCCGCCTCCGCCCACAGCCTCGAGCTGGAAACACCTGGCAGCCTCTTCCTGCCCCAGCGCTGCCACAGGACCCCTGCGGGGACAGGGGCACAACCTGACACGTCAGCTCTGCGGGCAGAAGGCGGTGGCATGTCCTCGCCGCCGAGAGTGTGTCCGGCACCCGGCCGTCTCTGCAGTGCCGGGCATAGGCTGCTGGGGCACAAGGTTATATACCATGTTGCTTTCTGTCCCCAGATCACCAGAAGCTGGAGAGAGAGGCTCGAATCTGCCGCCTTCTGAAGCATTCCAACATTGGTGAGCAGCCCCCTGAGGGGCCGGGACCCCCCTCTCTGCTCCTCCAGCCAGCAGCCTTCCTCCCCCAACGATCGGACTTGCAGAGTCACCAGAAGGTCCCCTTTTCCTTCTCTATAGACGTGTCCTACCCTGAGGCCCCTGGAAACGTCAGATTCTGGGGGTTCGGGGCAGCCCCTTGCAGGAGCTCTGCGTGGACAGGTCCCCTCCCCTCGCTCTGTAACCCTGAGTTGTGTGTGATTCTGGTGAGAACATTCTGTGGCTTCAGGAGAGCCACAAGGCAGCCTGATTAAAAAGAAAAACATTGGGAAGCCAAACATCTCTGAGACCATAGCAGGCGCAGTCCTGGCCCGAGGTCCAAGGTCTGGTTCTGGAGAACCGCTGCCGACCCCTGCCGGTCTCTGGTGCTGTGACCTGGGGCGTTGATCCCGGCAGGGGTGCAGAGCCCCGGGAGCCTGGGGGAACGGATGCCCTTTGCCCTGCAAGCCCAGATCACGTCCCCCGTGAGTGGTATGGCTGTAGGGGCCACAGACCCTGGAGTCAGCCGGCCACTCGACCACCACTCCCTCACCAGCGTGGCTCGAGTGTGGCCTCTGCTTGCTGCTCTGTGGAGCAGGGATGTGTGTGCACCTGCCTGTCCTTTCCCAAGTCTGGCCCTTTAGGGAGTTGGAGCTCCCTCTGGGATACAGCCAGGAGGCACGGAGGGGACTCTGGGTGTGCCACCTCAGGGACACCTGGGAGCTTGTCAGGGTGGAGTCCTGGGCCCCTCCTGCCATGATTCTGGTTCAGTTGTTCCAGGACGGGGCCCAGGACTCTGTAAGAACAGCAGGTAGTGAGGGGCAGCCAGTTTGGGAACCATCCCCAGACCAGGCCCTCAGCCTTGTGGAGGCCCAAGAGGCCCCAAGAAGCCTCGCCAGGCCTTAGGGCTGGTCCTGGGGGCCCTCCACCACTGGTTGTGGCTCTGCAGGGTGTTGGGTCTCTCCAGCCGGCCCGGACCAGTGGGAGGGGTGGGGAGGCAAATCCCCCCACTTCCCGGGCAGCCCCTGTGCCCCTGTGCCCGTGGGCTCCTGCAGCCCTGGGCCTGGGCCCGTGTGCTTTTACTTCCAGATTCTCAAGGTGAGTGTGTTGGACCCACTGGCATGCAGGGTCCCGCCCCGCCACGAGGAAGCCTGACTCAGGCCTGGGGCGGCCCAGGAATGGGGACTTTCACCAGCCTGTCAAGTGATTGTGACGCAGGCGTCCACAGGGACCCCAGCCCAGTCCTCACTGACAGAGGGTAGGGGATGTTTGGGCGAGTGGTGGGCTTCAGCCCAATCTCCCACCACCCCAGCTGTTGTCCTCTGTGTACCTGGGCCAGATGCCAGGCACTTCTCTCCCTCTGTCCTCGTTCTCCTGGTAGATAGCACCACCCTGCCAACTCTACCCACACCCCTTCCTTGCCAGCGCCTCCCCTGCATCCTCTGAGCACCAGCTGAGGGCAGGTCGCCACTCTGAGCAATTTCCACGAATCCCCTCTTAAGAAGGGAAGACCCAGGTGTTCTTCCGTTTGGTGTTCTGAGACACTTCACAAGATGTCGCCCTGCCCTGCCTAGATGCCCCATGTTGTTCCTGATCAGTCCCGGAAGTCCTCGTAGCAGCTTTATTCCAGAACACAGGGCAGAACTGTGCAGAGGGAACATTCCAGAACATGGAGGAGTCAGAGCTGAGCCCATGGTGCAGAGGGAACATTCCAGAACATGGGGGAGGCCGGGCTGAGACAGGACAGGTTAAGCTAGAACATTCCAGAAACTGGGGAGGCCGGGCTGAGATGCGTGCAGAGGGAACATTCCAGAACAGACACAGGGTGAGACTGGCTGCCGTGGGAACATTCCAGAACACAGGGAGTTAAGGCTGAGACAGGTTCATCTGGAACATTCCAGAACAGGCTGATGGAGGGCTGACACTGGGGTGCAGATGGAACATTCCAGAATAGGTAGATGCATGGCTGAGACTGGGGAGAGGCCCTCTGAGGGGTAGTGGGACAGACTTCCAGGGGGAGGTGAGGGGAGCACCTTGCTCCCTGGCCTGGGTCTGCCCAGCCCCACCCTAGACAGAAGTGCCCCTGGCCCCTGGGAGAGGAAGCCAGGTGCAGGGCAGGGGCTCTGAGAGGGGCTCCCCTTCCTGTGCCCGCTTACTCAGGGAGCAGTCGTGTCCAGGGTGTGGGGAGGACAGGGGAGGGAAGGAGAGGGAAGGAGCCTCAATTTCCCCATCTGTAAAGTGGGGAGTGCCCAGCAGGCCCTGGGATGAGTCAGGTGGAGAGCAGGTGCAGTGTTGAGGCCCTTCTTTGTGGAGCTGGGGGCTTTGGGGAGGCTGGGGGAAGGCTGAAGGGAGAGAGCCTCCCCTCTGCACATTGACCCTCTCTCCTCGGGCCTGGTTTCTGGGGTTAGAACTGAGTTCCTTTGCTGGGTGGTTCACCCCTAATCTGGGCAGGTGGGGGCCATGGAGGACAGTGCGCTGTGGGGGCTCCCTGCCTGGACAGGGGGGAGGAGATAGGTTTCCAGGGTCCGAATCCTGGGGCCCGCAGCTCATGATGTTACACATCTGGGCTGGGCCTTCCCACCTCAGACAGCACAGGGGTCTAGGGAGGGGGTCCAGAGCCTGCCTGGGAGGGTGGCGGGACCCCCTGAGAGTCCCCTGGTCTGGAGGTGCCGGGCCCCAGCGAGGGGAGCATCCTGGGTGCATCCCCCCGGCCCTCCATGTCCAAGCACAGTTTCTAGATGCCGTCGACTTTCTTGTCGCCGTGCACCCTGCTCAGTGTTGTTTACCTGCTGTTTTTAAGAGGATTCAGTGACGGTTCTCTCTTTACTTAGTTCTGTCACAAGTCAGTCTGATTTTTCTAAACCATTAAAATATTTTTGCACATTAAAAATGTTTTTAAAAAAAGAGTGTCCATGTGCACACAGTCTGCACTCCACACGGAGCCCCTCCAGTGTCTCCCGGGCAAGGAGGCGGGACCCCCCTCTCAGCGGCACTGGGGGGCAGCACCCAGCTTTATGGACCCCTGCCCCCCCCCAGGGAAGGACAAGAAGGACCCCAGGAATGTCCCTCAGTGGGCGCTGCCTTCAGGGGCCCCCAGGCCTCTCTCTCCGCTTGGAGCTTAGTGGGGGTGGTGGGGGGCAGAGGCGGCTGCTCAGGAGGCCCCTTGCTGAGTCCACGCCAGGAATAGGTGAGCTCTTGTTCACCCCGCCTTTTTCACAGGAGGGTCTGGGGAGGAGGGTGCAGTGAGTCTGGGGAGGAGGGTGCTCTGCTGTGTGTTGCGGAGAAGCAGGGCAGGCTGGTGGAGTGGGTCCTGGGCTGCTGTGTGGGCGGGAGGGAGGTCAGCAGGGACCTCCCCGTAGTGGAGGCCCGAGGCCTCCCCGTAGTCCCTGGGAAGGGTGACTGAGCCCAGGCAGCAGGCGGAGGCCATGGGCCCTGGAGGACCTGGCTTCATGAGTATGGTGAGGACGGAGGGGAGAAGGCTGGATGCTGGACCTCGAGCGGAGACACAGAGCCTGAAATGGAGGGCAGCCGCGCCCCCCCCCCTCCCCGAGCCAGCGTGTGGTCCCCTCCCCAGGGCCTGGACACCCTGACTGCTTGGGCCGGAGTCCACTCTTGGTGCTGGGCTTTGGCCCCTGTCAGCACCGCCGCGGCCGGCTCGGGCTTCCTGGCACAGAGACACGGCCTAGCCAGGCCCTGGGAGGATTGGAACCAAGGAGAGAGGAGGCCTGCAGGCTGTCAGGAACTAGGGCAGCAGCAGGGGCGTGAGGGAGGGGCTGCGACCTGGGGGAAGGTGCTGTGCCCCACTCTTTTTTTTTTTAATTTTATTATTTTTTTTTTTTTAATTTTTTTTTTCAACGTTTATTTATTTTTGGGACAGAGAGAGACAGAGCATGAACAGGGGAGGGGCAGAGAGAGAGGGAGACACAGAATCGGAAACAGGCTCCAGGCTCCGAGCCATCAGCCCAGAGCCTGACGCGGGGCTCGAACTCACGAACCGCGAGATCATGACCTGGCTGAAGTCGGACGCTTAACCGACTGCGCCACCCAGGCGCCCCGCCCACTCTTTGAGCACCACTGGCCTGCCCTGCCAGGAGAGGAGAGCAGCTCCCGGGGTTCCACGCCCCAGTCCCTGTACTGCTGGGAGCTGTGTGTACCTCTCGGGAGCTGTGTGTCTCCCAGCTGGTAGTTGAACTTCTCTGTGCAGCATCTCCCAGGCTGGCGCACCCACCGAGAGTGGCGTCTGCACGAGGCAGGCTCCCGGAGCACAGAGGCAGAAGCTGGCATGTGAGGGGCCGTGTCCACAATGAGCCATTCCCAGAAATGTGTGCTGTTCAGTGCTTGTGCAGCTCCAGCTGGACAGAGAGGACAGAGTGGTTGACGCCTGGGCCGAGAAGCACTAACTTGCTGTCCACTCTCTGGCTCGCCCGTCAAACGCTAGTGGGCCCTCTGGCCAGCACACCCCGGGCTCGGGAGCACTCGGGCCGGGAGCACACGGGGCAGACCAGGCAGGAGGGGTAGGCCTGAATCCGGGGCCTGAGCTTTGGCCAGTGATGCCTGGCGGGGCTCCCCAAGCTTGTCCCGAGAGGCTGGCGATGGGGCCCCACTGTGCACCTCCCCTGTGAATGGCTCCTTTCCAGGGCCCGGTCCAGGGAGCCTCCACCCTGTGGCCCCACCCCTTCTGCTACTGTGTGCACTCTAGGCAGGAGTGGGGGGTTGCTGAGAGGGGCCTCAGTCTCCCTCTGGCAGGGGAAAGGGGGCAGCAGACACCTAGTGGCCCCGTGGATGCCCTTGGGCTCTGCCCTGTAGCCTGCCCACCTGGGGGCGCCCCAGCCTCAGGCTGTGGGGAATCCAGGCCCTTGTCAGGACGGGTGGGCTTCCTCCATGAGGGAGGTGGGTCTGGGCAGGTGTGGAGGGGGGCTCAGTGGCAAGGGCGGGTCCCAGGCTGGGTGAGCCCCTCATGGCCTCTTCTGCCCCAACAGTGCGTCTCCACGACAGCATCTCTGAAGAGGGGTTCCACTACCTGGTCTTTGATCTGTAAGTGCCAGCTGGGGGCGGGGGGGGGCACCCCACGGCTGCTCCTGGGGTGGGATCCGAGGCCTCCCCAGCCCCTGGAGGACAGGCCCCGACCCCCGGGCCCCTCCCTTCCCGCCAGCATCCCTGCCTCCTGTTTGCACCATTGGGTCCCGCAAGGGGGCGTCTGCCTGCTGGGTCCTCCTTGGGGCGTGCAGCAGCCGTGAGCCCATGTGTGCACGTGTGTGCGTGCCCAGTGGTCGAGAGGGGAGGCTTCTGGGGCTCTGGCTGCCTCTCGCTTCCTGCTGCATTTAGGAGCGGTGAGCTCATCCTCATCCCTGACAGCTCCCACCGTGCAGCTATATTTAGCGTCTGTGAGTCATTGTGTCTGGGGACCAGGGCCCTGGGTGGGCAGGGGCCATAGGCTGTGGGCGGCCCCTAGTGGCCTCTGGACCGCCGCATGGCCAGGGTGCCTCCACACAGAGAGCTGCTCCTCCCTCAAAGGACAGATGGGCCTGAGAGCTCTCAGCCTCCTCTGGGTCCTCCTGTCCCTGCAGGGGCTTGGTTACCTCTCAGTGCCCCCCGGTGGCCAGCACTGGCTGGGGACACAGCTGCCACTGCCAGGCTGAGGCTGTGTCCCAGAAGTCTGTCCTGTGACCCCTGCAGAGGGGGCAGGCTTGCTGTCACCCCGGTGTGCCCCAGACCCAGCCGGCTTCACCTGCCTCTTTTGCAGGGAATGTAGAGGCCATGGGGCTGGGGGGTGGCCTTGCCCAGGCCCTGGTGGCAGACGGGTGGGTGGGTGTGATTCAGGAGCAGATAAGGAGAGAGAGAATAGGGCACGGCATCCATGTGTGTGCATGTGCGTGTGTATGTAACTGCATGTGTGTGCATGCACATGCACATGTTAGAGGTTCTTATCTCTTGGCCCACACGACGGGAGGCCAGCAAGAAGCACTTGGCTGGTGTTTGTAGGGGGATGGGGTAGGGGAAGGGCCTGGGCCCCACATGCCTGCCCCACAGACCTCTGTGGTCTGCAAGCCTGCAGTGGTTCCTGACCCTGCTGAAGCCCCTGCTCTGGGGCACCCAGGATGCCCCTGGGCCTCAGGCAGCTGTTTCTGGGGCCGGCGGGGCGGGAGCAGGGAAGAATAGGGGCAGGCCCTGCCAGCACCCACCACAACCCCCCCATCACACCGCAGACCCTCGACAGGTCCGTGGTGCCAGAATTGGGGAAGCACTTCGAGCCTGTGTCGGCATCACCTTCAGGAGGCCCCAAGTTTGGAGGCCGTACGGATTCAGGAGTTGACAGGTCTCCCCACTCCCACCCTGGGAATGTCACCAAGGCCTTGGGGACAGCTCAGAATCAGCCACATTATCCAGCTGCAGAAAGGGAGGACAGGAGGGGATGCCGGCCTCTGGATCAGGTCCTTTCTGGACAGCGTGAGACGCCACCCCTCCCCCCCCCCCCCCCCCCCAGCCACCAGCTCCCTGCCCTGTGGCCCTGGAACACGTGGCCCCAGGTGCCCATCAGCACAGATAGGCTCCAGTGGACACAGGGACTCAGAGGGCCTGTCCCCAGCCCTGGGTGAGGCTCCCTAGGGTGGCTCCTTGTGTTCCTGCTGGGTCCTGGCTGGTACCTGGTGGCTTTCTTGCCTTTGCTCTGTGTTTAGACTCTGGGTCAGCAGAGCCTGACCTGTGAGCCGTGTGTGTGGAGAGATAACAAGGTCGCTTCTCCTGGGTTCTCGGGGTTCTGCCTCCCTTAGGTGGTCACCGGTTCTGAGTCTCAGGCTCTCCTGGTGGCAGAGTGGGACCCTAAATGCTCCCACTCCCGGAGTCGTTGGAGTGGCCAGTGGGCTCTCGAGGCAGGCGTCTAGCTGGAGTGGGGGCATGCTAACACCCAGCATGTCCTGTTTTCATTTTTCTCCACTGTTAAAGGAGAGCCCAGCCATGACAGGGTCACCCCTCCAGCAGTGCCCCTGCCACAGGCCACAGCCCTGAGCACTGGGCACAATGACGAGCCCCGATGAGAGCAGAAATGCGGATGGAGAGCCCACAGCCCCCAGGGCCGGTGTGGCTGCAGAGGGTGGGAAGCCTGGGCAGAGTCCTTTGAGGGACTCAGAGCCTGCTGAGCCGGGTGAGGGGCTCGGGCGAACCCAGGGATGGCTCCTCCCTGCTCCCTGTGTGTGTGTCCCTCACCCCATTGTCGTTACCTTTCTGCCCACACCATGTTTTCCAGCCCAAGAGACCCCAGGTTGTCTGGCATCTTTCTGGGTTCCCAGAGGCCCTGCAGGCAGTGGCTGCTGTCTGGGTATTCATCCCAATGGTAGGGCCTGAGGGACAGTCGCTGAGCAGGGAAATGCAGACAGTGGCTGTGTGGGCAGAAATCCCACTCTCTTCCTAGACAGACTTTGAACACCTTGTGGTCTCACCCACCAGGGAGGCCAGGTCCACACACAGTCTCTTCTGGCCCCTTGCTCTGTGAAGAGACACATCTCTGGTTCTGGGGGACGTGAGGAACGAGCCAGATCTCTTCAGGCCTGGAATTAGAGTCACAAAGCCCAGGGAATATTGCAGAGGCCTGGCTCAAACTCCTGTGCTGCCCGCTATGCGAGCATCACTTAGATATCTGAGACTCGGTTTTCTGAGCATGATTGTGCTGTGTCCTGGAGCAGGGCTGCGAATGTCAAATCCTGCCACGTATAAGGACTCGGTAAGCTGTCAGTCCTAGGTGACAATAGGGTGAAGGTGGAAGTGGTGATAGTGGAATCCTCCTAGGAGGGAGGAAGAGGAGAAGGACGAGAAGGAGGAAGTGGGGGACGGGCAGGAGGAGGAGGAGGATGGAGGGGAGTGTGGGGGAGGGGGATAGTGAGGAGATGGAAGAGGAGGAGGAGGGGGAGGAGGAGGAAGAGGATGAGTGGGCAGGGGGAGGAGGAGGGGGGAGGAAGAGAAGGAGGATGAGGTGAAGGAGGAGGAGGGGGAAGGAGGAGGAAGAGGACAAGGTGGAGGTGGAGGGGGAGGAGGAGGACAAGCCAGAGGAGTTGACATCAGTGGCTGTGACAGCGATGGAAGTGATGAGGGTGAGTGGGTCTCCAGACTGACCTGTGTGTGCTCTGCCTGCAGGGTGACAGGTGGGGAGCTCTTCGAGGACATCGTGGCCAGAGAGTACTACAGCGAGGCGGATGCCAGGTGAGTGTGCAGCCCTCACTCCCCCTACCCTCTTCTCTTGCCAGCCCTGCCTCACCAGGCGGGCTGAGCAGGTTCCAAGAGCAGGGGGCAGTCGGTGTGTCCTCCCGCAGAGCAGAGGCGTGGCTGGAGTCCAGATCTCCTGGGGTAGGAGCGGGCCCACAGAGTGGGTGCTTTCCCTGGGTGGCTGGAAGGGAGAGAGTGGACGGCAGCGTGTGATGGTGGCCCCTCCTGGCCTCCCCGGGATGCCCTCCCTGCCCGTGGCCCACGGCTGGCACCCAGCAGGCCTTCCTCCAGGAGCTGGGCAGTTTCCAAACGCTTCTCCAAAGACAAGGCAGGAAGCCCTTTCTGTGCCGTCCTCCCCGGGGCGCAGACAGGAAGGGAAGCAGGGGAGGATCGAGCCTCCGGGACACATCTGCAGGCTCTCCTTCGAGGGGCGGTAGGCAGCAAGCCAGGGCCCCGTGTGGAGGGACGGAAGGACTTTGGCTCCTTCCCCGTGAAGCCTCCGTGTAGCCCCTGGCAGCCCTTCCTGCTGGGGTCAGCCTGCACAGCAGGTGAGGGGCCCCGTGATCTGGGCACGTGGCTGGGGACCGCAGGGCCCTCCTCCCTGCAAGGCTGCGCCACCCCCCCCACCCCCCTTGTGACCTGCTGTGGCCCATGCTGGTGGCCGCATGCCCCCTGAACCCTGACTGTGCATCTCAGCTTGAAGAGTGCTGAGGCTGCTCCCCTGCCACTCGCCCACCCTGCTTGCCAGGGTCAGGAGACACTCACTTGACAGAGATAAAGGGGGACGGTGCCCATCTCCAGGCCGTGGACTTAACTATGGATGATTTTTATTTTTTATTTTTTATTTTTTGTGTTGTCTGTTCCTAAAAATTTCTTTGATGAACATGTATTACTTTTCTATTCAAGAAAATGAATGTTATTTTTAAAAGTAGCTTTTTGTGACTTGCTTGTGCACCCATGGGCGACCTTGCCCGGGCTTGGTGAGAAGGTGCGAGCGGGTCCCCCCAAAACCCCAGGGGCTGCAGGCAGGTGGTCTGGCACAGTCACAGCCAGAGTTGGGCTGGGCTTCCCCTCCGGCCAGACTGCCCAGGGGCAGAGGGCAGGGCACAGGCCACTTTCTGGAGGCTCCTTGAGGAGCCCGGGGGCCTGGGAGTTGCCCATCCCCTTCAGGAGCAGGAAGACGCAGCCCTCGTTTCCCTCTTTCGAGAAAAGCAGGAAGTGGAGCCGTGCTCCTGTCCTCAGAGCAGCTCGGGCAGGAAATTCCCAAGTGTGGGTGTCTGCCTGCTGGCCCAATTGTCCTGGCATCTGCCAGGGCGGGAGGGGCTCTGGGGCCAGGACAGAAGGGTCCCAGCAGGCTGTCCCCAGACCAGGTCTCACCCCCCCACCCCCCGGGGCAGCGCAAGGTCAAGGAGGACTGCCTTCCAGTTCTGCCTCCAGTGCCGCCTGGCTTTCCCAGGGAGGTCGTATGCCTTCACTGGCCTCAGCACCCACTACTGCCTGGGGCCTGGCCCCGCCTGCATTCCGCAGTGGACAGTCGTGGCCGAGGGGTGATATGGCCTGCAGCCATATCTTGGCTCGGGGCCCCTGGATCCCTCTAGCCTGCCCACTGTGCCCTCCTCCCGTGCCCTGTGCCCACCCATGTCTCCACCCCATGCACATGCACATGCCCTGTGCACACATCCCACGCCCCACACTTTATGCATACACCCCAGGACCCCCACCCCAGGCCCCACACCCCACATCCCAGCATATACCCCAGGCCCTGACCCCATGCCCCACACCCCACATCCCAGTATATACCCCACACCTCAGGCCCCACACTCCATACCCCAGGTTGCACTCCCCATACCCCATACCTCAGGCCCCCCAACACCTGTGGCCTCAGACCTCCTCCCTTACCTACCTGCCCCTTCTGCCTGCCTCTTGGCCTCGTCTCCAACACCTCCTCCAGCCATCAGCCCCACCCCTCAACTCCTGTGGACCTCTCCTGCCCCATCGGAGGGCAGGTGTTCTTGGGGATGCTGTTGTGGAGGGCTCCGCTGTGTCGGGGCCCCTTGGAACCGGCCCAGAAGAGACCCCACCCACAGGTGCCCAGGTGTCTCTCACAAAGCCTGCCTTGCTCATAGCCCAACTATGATGAGGGGACGAGGGGGGCAGGGGACACTTGGGGAGTGCCTCCGGCTGGCCCCACTGATAAAATCCACACGCCTTCAGCTGCCTCTTCTCCTGGGAGCACCGGCCCTGCACTGACCTGGGGTGTCCCGCGCCTGACCTTTGTGCTGCTGCTTTGTTTTCGGGCAGGAGGGCCTGGCAGAGTCTGGCGTGGACGTCCACGTGGTGGCCACCCGTGGGCATCGTCAGGAACTGTGGCAGACGTGATTGAGGCAAGCTCCCGTCCTGGGAGGGCGGCGGTGTCGACTGCCTTTCTCGGGGGACCCGCCACCGAAAGGGGCCGGGGACCCAAGACGCCAGCCGCATGGGGTGGGCATGGAGCTCTGGCCCCGAGCAAGTTAACTGGCAGCCCTTCCGGGGGCCTCCAGGGCCGAGCTGCTCACAGCCCAGCGTCCCCGGGGGCTTGTAATGTGTCCAGTCTCTGCAGGAGGCGGGAGCCCGGGAGGAGTTGCTAATCCAGAAGGCCAGAGACTGGTCTCGGGGAGGAAGTCAGATCTTGACTTGGTGGTTTGTGGGGGACTGAAGGGTCTCTTCAGAGCAGGGAGAGCAAAGTTCAGAACATTTAGAACCCTGCTTTTAAAACCCTAAAAAGCTGTGTGGCTCCTGGGAGATGTATGAGAGCCCCTGGGACTCTGGCTCCCAAGGGGGAGGGGCGTGGCAAGGGCACAGCTGGGGTGATCTCAGAGCCCGGACCCTGAGAATATAGCGGCCAGGACTCCGCCAGCATCTGGAATGCACTTGAGAACAGCTCTGACCACAGAAAAGCCCTCTGAGGAAGATGGTACAATGTGAGCCGAGGCAGGAGGCAGACAGGACCTCGTGACTGGCCAGGTGACCTCATGTCCGCCACGGCCATGGTCTCAGCTGGGAGTGGTGAGGTGGCCGGTGTGTGGTCCCCGGAAACCCTGAGAGGGCAGGGTTGCCCAGAACGGGTGTCTGCAGGCCGTGGAGGCAGCTCCCACGTTGGTCCTGGACACTGGCTGGCACGGCCGCACGGGCGGGGAGGCCCCACACAGCTTTCTCTCGGGGACGCGGTGTGCTTAGCCAGCTGGTTCCTGAGCACCCAGGACCCCTGCCCTTCCATTTCTCCATCAGGGTGGCCATGAAGCCCCTGGAGCAGGGTCTGTCCTGAGTTGTAGGCCTTGATTTCAGCCACATGGCCAAGTCAGACCCGTGATGGTCCTGGGGGGACACAAACACTGTGCCAGCTCAGGCGCTGTGGTCTCACATCTCTGGCGACGGTTTGGGCCCTGCATCCCCAAGAGGGGATGAGGAGGAGGGCAGGGGGTGAGCCTACCCCCTCCGAGCCAACATCATCCATCTGTCCTATGGCAGATGGACCCGTGGTTCCAACAGATGTTTTCGGAATGTCTTCTGCTGGATGGGGCGAGGGACACAGTGCAGAGGAAAGGGCCACGCCTCTACTGTCACAGAGGCCACAGTTTAGTGCAGAGACACTCACACAGAGGACGCAGCCGCCGTGTGGCTGCAGGGGGGTGACCAGCATGGGGGAGTCCATAGGGTGTTGTCCAGGGTCAGATCCAGGAAGGGTCTCGAGGGTGAAAGTGGAAGATGGGCCAGACCCCAAGCGAGACAAGCAGTGATCCCAGAGGTCTGAGCTTGAAGCCAGGTCACCCAGGGCTTGCAGGAGCAGCCAGGGGCCCAGGAAACACCTGCTGTGGGCTGTAAGTTCAGCTGGGGCACTGGGGGAGGGCAGGGCACACAGCTGGGCACACAGACGCACAGCCAAGGCCGAGCTGCAGCAGCACAGGATGGGGCCAGTCTAGCAGGGGCCTCCCTCACCCCGAGTGGGTGCTGCAGCATGTGGGAGTCTGGGGGCCTGCGGCCGAGCGCCGTGCACACACGTTCCGGGTGGCAGGTCTCTGGAGGCTGGCAGAGTCCTCCCCTGCCTGGGCCCTGGCTAGGTGGCCTCAGTGGCAAGTGCTGGTGGCGTGCCTTAACCTCAGAAGAGGGGCCCAGGAGAGCTTCCCAGACCTCATGGCCAAGCTCTGGCCAGCAGATTAGGTCTCCTGGATGAGCTTGCAGTGGGAGGTCAGCCCATGGGGGCTGAGCCCATGGCTGCAGTAACAGGGTCTGGTGGTGGCTGGATGTGGGCCTGGTGCCACCAGGACAGGGATGAGGGTCACAGGGGACTGCTCCAGGCAGATGAGGGCTTTGTGAGTCACAAGAACAAGGAGGCAGTTTCTGGGAGTGAGTTAGGCCAGGCCACGGGGACAGGAGTATCAGGACATAGGGACAAGAGGCCCCAGGACACAAGGGCAGGAGAGTCAGGACATGGGAGGGGGGCTGTGGCCCACAGCTTTGGCCCCGGCTTCTTCTGACCCCCACAAAGCTCAGGAACCTGTCACCATCGGGGGTCCAAGGGCCTGGCTTCTGCAAGGAGGACACCCAAGTTTCCTTTTTTATGCAGCTGGCGGATGGTTTCCAGAGGTGGCCAGAGCTATTTGAAGAGCAGATCTGGTCCCTTGCCCCGTCTCTGAGTTTGCTGTCAGGAAAACAGAGCTGACCCTTCCAGCTGACCCTCAGTCAGGGTCCAGCCGTGGCAGGAGGCGTTCTGAGGCAATCTGCATCCCTCACTCACCCCCACCCAGAGGGGCTGTGACTGAGACCCTGGGCGGTAGGCTCCCGGTGGCCTGTGCCTGGCTCTGGGGGCAGCTGGAAACTGTCCGGACACCTGGGGCTATCTGGGGGTAGCAGGCAGGCCCAGGTCTCAAGGCGCTGTGTGCACAGAGGCAGGGGGGCAGGGTCCCCTGGGGCTGGTGTGCAGCGGTGTTGCTGACGCACAGGTGTCCAAGGTGCCTGAGAACAGCCCTGACCTCTCCCTCCAGCCAGTCCTCCCAGACTGCTCCCTGGCTCGGGGTTCCGGGCAGAGCTGGGGCTGCCTCTGTGCCAGGAGAGCTTCCGTCCCCCCCAGGCTGCTACGGAGTTGAGCCACCAGCAGCCGTGTGGATGTTCAGGGCTGTTGGAACAGCACCTGCTCCAACACCTGAACAACTGGCCGCAGTGTTGGCACCGCCCGGGACAGAGTGAGGCCCTCTCCTCCTCTCCCCCTGCAAGCCTGCCCGACAGGGTGTGGGCTCAGCCCTGGCCTCCCTCTCAGGGGCCACTGGCTCAGGGTCAGGCTCGGTTGGCCTGCGCCTGGGGAGGTGCCCCCAGAACAGGGATGTTTCCTCTGAGTGTCCCTTCCGTGAGCCTGGTCAGAGGAGAAGGCAGGGCGAGGGGTGAAGGGGGCCTGGCCATGCCTTGTGCCGACCTGTGGGGGTGAGGCAGGAGCCCCAGAGGCCCCCTTCTGGCTGGCGTCTCCTCTCTTATATGGCAGGCAACATCTCGATTCCCTGCTTCCCTGTGAGCCGGCCAGGCAGGGGACCCCACCCCAGTGCCATGCACACCTGCCCACCCCTCAGGCCACTCTCACTAATTACCCTGCTGTTTGCCACAGTCACTGCATCCAGCAGATCCTGGAGGCGGTTCTCCATTGCCACCAAATGGGGGTCGTCCACAGGGACCTCAAGGTGAGTCCCCCACCCTGCTCTGTGCCAGGTGTCTGTTGTCTGTACCTGCATGTCTTGCAAAAGGAGACCCCGGAGGAGCAGTGAGCATGCCAGGAAATGATGTGTGTGTGGGGACATGTGCACGTATGTGTGTGCATGAGCAGATGTGTGTGAGAACATGTGCAGGTGTGCATGTGTGTACTTGTGTGGGTATGTGAGTATGTGTGCACAAAGGCAGGAGAAACGTGTGCTCACATGTACGTGTGTTTGCACACATGTGTGTGCATGCGTGTCCGTGTGATGGTGTGTGTGCATGAAGGTGTGTGTGTGCATGAGTGTGAGGTGTGTGCCTGAAGGTGTGTCATGCATGTGCGTGCATACGTGTGTGTGCATGAAGGTATGTGTGAAGTGTGTGTGTCATGCATGTGTGTGCATGAAGGCATGTGTGTGTGCGTGAAGGCGTGTGTGCGTATGCATGTGTGAGGTGTGTGTGCATGAAGGTGTGTGTGTGTGCATGCATGTGTGAGCACAAAGGTGTGTGTATGTGTGCATGCATGCGTGTGTCTGCACACGTCCCTCCAGACCCCTCCAGGCTCCAGGATTGAGAGAGGGCAGGTGTCAAAAATCAGCCTATGTCTACTTGGGGTGTTTCTTTCTGGGCTCCAGGTGAGGCTCAGACCTGGCGTGGGGCACACAGGTAGGGCTGATGCCAAGGGAGCAGGGGGTGAGGGGCCGGCCTCCCTGCTCTCTGCCAATGTCCAGCCCAGGCTGCAAGTCTCTGCTGCCCCAGGCTCAGCTCTAGGCAAACTGGTTTGTCACCTGCAGGGCACAGCATGGATTCAGGAGGAACAGCAGCCCTCCTCCTCCCCCTCCCCCTCCCCTGCCTCCTAGTCTGTCCAAGCTGTGTTCCTGTTGGCTTTTTCTCTGGGGTGGGGGTGGGAGTGGGCCTGTCATTCCTGCAGAGAGTCCCCAGGTGGCCTTTGAGACCAGCCTTCCCATGGGATGTGTGCTCACACTGAACGGGGTCACACCTTCCTTGGGCTACCAGGTGTGTGTGTGTGTGTGTGTGTGTGTGTGTGTGATCTTTGCGGCGCTGCTCTGGGGACGAGGTCCCGCCAGGAGCAGGCTCAGGACCCCCTCTCTGCATGTCCCACATGGTCCTGTGGCCCTCTGTGCCTGCGCTGCTGGCCTGCCTTGTCATGAGTCTCCCCTCTGTCACCATATTTTGTGGGAAGCAGCATCCCTTGGAGGCATGCATCCCCACCTTGTTCATGATTCATAGCTATCTTTGGGGCCACGGTAATGCTCCCCACAGCCCAGCTGTGACCCTGGGGGCAAACAGCACCCTTCAGCCTCCCGCCACGTGTGAAGGGCTGAGTGCCCTCCTCTGGAGAGGGCCCTGCCTCCTGGTCTCCTGACTGGGACAGAGCCCCAGAGGCCCTGCCATGGTGGGTTTGCTCTCAGCCAAGGCGGGGAGAAGGGAGGGAGGAGAGCGCACAGGGGCTGCAGGGGGCGGGGCTCTGCTGCATCCCCTCTTTTCCCAGGATCCCCAGCCCTTCCCTGAGACCAAGCTCACTTAAGTCTTGCTTCTCGGGAGTGCGGTTTTGTTCTCTCTGATCTGTGGAATTCAGGTCAACCCCCCTGGCCGGCCACAGCTGTGCCCCTGCTCTTTCAGACTGCTTCATGTGGGTGCAGGAGGAGGTGGGGGGGGGGTCTCCTACCCGGCTCACGTGGGCAAAATGAAGGTGTTCAGGGGCCTCCAGGCTGTGCTGGGTGGGCAGGGCCACATGTCCCTGTCATGTGTCTTCTGTAGGGATGGAGCCCAGAGGGTCCCTGGTTCCTGCCACAGGGCAGCATCCTTCATGGGTTCCAAGGGCCTCTTACCACGATCTAACACGTCAGGGTTACAAGCAGAGTTGACACAGTTGGGTGGGTGGTGTTTACCCTGAAATGGCAGTGTGGTCTCAGTGGGCCTGCCTTTTGGGAGGGTGGCCTGGTGAGGGGGCTGAGGGCCCCAGGAGCCCCTGGCCTGGTCACCGATGGGGAAGTCCAGAGGCTACCACCGCGGGAGGTGGCCGGGCCAGGATGGGAGGGGCCCTGTGTACAGGACTCAGTGTACAGGGACCCTGTTGGGCCCTCGGGCCACATGTCCCCAGTCAAGGACGGCAGCCCCCTTGGTACTCTTGTGGGATGGGGACGAATGTCATTTCAGCTTGAGCAAGGCTGCTGCTCCTTGAGGCCAGGCAGGCGGGGAGTGGGACAGCCAAGCCAGAGGGACTTGGTGGGCTGATGTTCCGAGGTGCCCGGGCTATGGGGCCCGTGGTCCTCCTCCGTGCCCTCTGGGGTCACCATCCTCAGGCAGCCCCCCACCGTGTCTCAGCGCCCAGGTGGGGGCATGGGGTGGGGATGCTGCCTGCTAGGACTTGTAGGGTGCCTTTAGTACAGTCGTCTCCCTGGGTGTGAGCCCACTCCCCTCTGTCCCCGGGAAGGTCACAGGGTGTCAGCCACGCCCGGGGTGGCCCCCACAGGGCAGCCTGCAAACCGCTCCCTCCGTGACGCCCCGGGTGTAACCACACGCCCACTGGCTCGTCGCCTTCCCTGCAGCCTGAGAACCTGCTCCTGGCCAGCAAGTGCAAAGGGGCTGCAGTGAAGCTGGCGGACTTCGGCCTGGCCATCGAGGTGCAGGGGGACCAGCAGGCGTGGTTTGGTGAGTGTCCTGGTGGGCTGGGGTGGGGGTGGAGGTGGGGTGGGGGTCAGCTGCCACCTCAGCCCTCACACTTCTCCTCCTTGTCTGCAGGGTTCGCTGGCACGCCAGGCTACCTGTCCCCAGAGGTCCTGCGCAAGGAAGCATATGGCAAGCCGGTGGACATCTGGGCGTGCGGTGAGGCCTCCGTGTGTGTGGGTGGGGCCTCGGGGAGGAAGTCATGGGCCTATGCCACTTGGGCTGTGCCAGACCCGCCCCTGGGCTGCCCCCAGCCAGGGGGCCCCTCCCCACTCACAGAAGCCCACCTCCCCAGTGAGAGGCCTGAGTGCAAGGATGGCAGGGTGCTGGAGGGGTAGGGGGCTGTGCAGGCCACTCTGGCAGGGCTGCCTGAGGATCCCCTGCAGAGCTGAGCACCTGAGGTGACACTTCAGGGGTGGGGGGGGCACTTGAGGACCCCAGTGCCCTCATGTGGCTCACTGGCTCTGGGCAGGGTCCCCATCGCAGCCAAGGCCAAGGACACCGCAGCTGTTAAGTGCAGGAGCTGGGCCTCTGACCCCCTGTCCCCTGGTGGGGAGAGCAGTGTGCCCTGACTGGCGTGTCACTGCACTTGTGTTCCAAGGGCACAGGGATGGGCTCTGCTGGGTGCGGGGCTCAGGTAGGGGTTGTGGGGTCTGGGGAGTGTGGGGTGGGGGTGGGGCTGCCTAGTGGGGGGCTGGGGGTGAGGCACCAGTGGGGGCTGAGGGGTTCCGGGAAGCTGCGGGGGTGGGGGACCTAGTGAGTGGGGGCCTGAGGTTGGAGGTCTGCGGGGGTGGAGACTGAGGGTAGGGGCTGGGGTCAGGGACTTCGAGGGTGGGGCGGGGGCTTTGGGGTGGGGGAAGGGGCTGGGGGTGGGACTGCGTGGTGGTGGGCGCTGGGGGGCAGGGGCTTCGGGGGCGAAGGCAGGGGCTGGGGACTGCAGGGATAGGGGGTGGGGGCAAGGACTTGGTGGTTTGGGCCTGGGAGTAGGCACTGGGGGCGGGGCTTCGTGGTGGTGGGGTCGGGGGTAGGGGCAGCGGGGGTCTGGGGGCGGGGCTGTGTGGTGGTTGGGGGCTGGGGGCGGGGCTGCGTGGTCGTGGGGGCTGGGGGCTAGGTCGGGGGCCTGTAGGGGTAGGGGCTGGGTGCTGGGGGGCTGGAGGTAGGATCTGGGGGCGGGGCTATATGGGGGCGGGGAAGGGACTGCGGGGCTAGGGGCTGGGGGCGGGGCTGCGTGGTCGGGTGTTAGGTGTAGGGGCTGGGGGCGGGGCTACCTGCTGGTGGGGGCGGTGCTGGGGCCTGCAGGGGAAGGGGCTGAGGGCGGGGCTGCGTGGGGGCGGGGGCTGGGTGGGGCTGGGCGGTGGTTGGGAGAGGGCGAGGGCTCCATGGTAAGGGGCTGAGGGCCAGGCGGCAGCCTGAGGCCGGCGCTCTGCTTTGCGCAGGGGTGATCCTGTACATCCTGCTTGTGGGCTACCCGCCCTTCTGGGACGAGGACCAGCACAAGCTGTACCAGCAGATCAAGGCGGGGGCCTACGATGTGAGTGCTGGGACCCCGTCTTGTCGGGGCGGGGGACAGGGAATGGGCAGGACCACCTGCTCCCCAGAATCATGACCTGGATGAGATACCTCGGAGAATTCGGGCTTTTGCCTGGGGTGGGGGCTTCAGGCTCTCCCACGTGTTGCTTTCTTTCTAGTTTCCATCCCCCGAGTGGGACACGGTCACTCCTGAAGCCAAAAACCTCATCAACCAGATGCTGACCATCAACCCCGCCAAGCGCATTACCGCACACGAGGCGCTGAAGCACCCGTGGGTCTGCGTAAGTGTCCCCAGCGCGTTGACCCCGCTCCTTACCTCTGACGGGCCCCCTGGTCTGCTGGGCACAGCACAGGCCTCAGTCTCTGGGAGGACGGGGCTCTGGGGGTAGAGAGGCCCCGTCCCTCATGTAAGGGAACAGGGCGTGGAGGCTGACAAGGGACAAGCCAGGGGGCAGTGGGTCGGGGACACAGCCGTCTGGGGTGCCAGCAGGGTGAGGATGAGGTGGGGGCAGGCAGGCTGTAAGGGGTGATGCACTGGGGCCAGGCAGCAGCTGGGATGGATGGTCTCCTGCTGGCCCCTGTAGGTGCCACGGCCCTGTTGTCCCTCTCCCTGATCCCCATTTCGAGTCGCCTCAGGTGCAAAGCTAACATCCCTCTTTCCACAGCAACGCTCCACTGTGGCCTCTATGATGCACAGGCAGGAGACTGTGGAGTGCCTGAAGAAGTTCAATGCCCGAAGAAAGCTCAAGGTGAGACCCGGCCCAGTCCCCCCGGCCCCTGCCTGCTGACCCCACCCCCCCCCCGGGGGTGCAGCCCCAGGCTCAGAGAGGCCAGAGGGGTCCTGGCTGGCTTGGTAAGGGGAGGCACAGGGGTCCCAGTGACCTTAGCACCACCCCAGACCAGACGTGCCAGGTGGACTCAGCCCCCACATGACAGTGACACTGGAGGTGCACAGAGTCTGCCCGTGGGCCACGTGCCCCCTAGGACATGCTGTGCACCTGGTCTCTGCTGCTTGCTTTCATGTGAGCCAGCAGCCAGCCGCAGACCCTAGTGGGTTTGGTGAGGAGAGCACCCTAGCTGGTGCCTGGGGGTCGGGGGGAGGTGGCAGGGGGCTGACCTGTGGGAGGCCAGCCCCTCGTGGGTCTCCCCGGAGCACTACTGCAGGCAGGAGGGCTGTGGTCAGTGGGCAGCCGCTGTCTCAGCTCTGCAAGAAGGAGGCCTGGCCATGCAGCTGGCACTTTTGTAGTCTTGTGTCTACAAGGCTGTGACCCTGATTCTGCCCGGGCACCCAGAGCCTGAGGTCGGGGCTGGGATTCCTGGTCTCAGCTATATGTCTCTCCCCAGGGTGCCATCCTCACCACTATGCTGGCCACGAGAAATTTCTCAGGTGAGAACAGTCTTCGCCCCGAAGAGAAGGCTCACCAACGGCCTGTGGTCCACGGCCCACCCCTCTCACCCCAATGGCCCTTCTCCTCCACTGCTCAGCAGCCTGGCCTTCTGTCCTCTGAGGGCAGCGAGGCCTGGGCTCCATGGGCGACACCCCCACTCGGCCCCGTCCCTGCGTGTTGGGTCTCTGTGTCCTCGCCTGACGCCCCAGTGTCTGAGCTGCCTGCCACCTGGGCCACAGCTCTGTGTGTCTGTCCGGGTGTTGGTCGGCACCTCTGTGGCCTCGTTGTTGTCCTGACCCTCTGAGCACCCGTTCTGTGTGTGGGAGGGGAGAGGAGAGCCCGGGACCTCCCTGCTGAGCTTTGGACATGCTGGCGGCCGCCCACCTGGGGCACTGAGGGTGGGTGGGGCTGGGAGCGTGCGGCTGCTCTAGGGGGTCTGTCAGCGACCCCAAGGCCAGGGGCCCCGGCAGGCCCGCTGGGCACAGCGTCTCCCTGAGGGGCAGGTCACCCTCTGGCTGTCCTGTGGTTGTCTGTCGCCCGCGTCGTCGGGTGCGGGAGCGTCTGGGGTCCGTTCTTGTCCGTTTGTATTCAGCACCCTATCCTGTTACTTTTGCTGCAGGGAAGGGGGGGCATGCTGTCACACCAACACTAATAGGACCTGTCCTGTGCGCACACCCGCCCAGTGGGTGCGAGAAGCCCCCGCGGGGGTTTTCTAAGGAGAAAGGAGGCAGACGCTTTCCAACTGTCACTTGGTCTGGGTCCTGTTCCCACTCTCCTGTGAACGGGACTCTGGAGCCATTCGCCACCCAACCGTGGACTCTAATCTTCTTCTGCTTCCTTTGTCTCTCCCCCTCCCTTCCCCTGCCCGCCCCGTCTGTGTCCGCCCCTCCCTCGTCTCTAACCCGGTGCTAACAGTGGGCAGACAGACCACCGCTCCAGCCACAATGTCCACCGCGGCCTCCGGCACCACCATGGGGCTGGTGGAACAAGGTAGATGTTCTTGACCAGGGTCCCGCCTGTCGGCACGCAGCCCCCTCGCTGCACGCAGCTGCCGGCTGGGCCTCCAGGGCCACCCCAGAGGCCCCGGGAGCCCCCGCTCCCGCTGTGCACAGGTCCCACAAGGAGGGTCTCGGACCCCACCTGCTAAAGGAGGGGCCGGGCTAGGTGACCCCTAAGCCGTGCCTCCGCCCACACTCATTTCATTGAATCTTGGTCCTGGCCCCTGAGTCTGGGGGTCAGGAGACCCCTCTGGTCAGAGCCCTTTGCTCTCTGATCTCTCTCCCCACTTGTCTGTCAAGACCCCCGTTCCCAGTGACCTTGACTGCCCATAAGAAACCTCAGGGTTGCTGCTGGGTCCGAACCCTGAATGGGGGGCCCCAGGGAAAAAGGCACTGAGGCAGAGACCCTGCCCCACGCGAGCCCTGTCACCCGCTCCGGCCAGCCCCGACCACCCAGCTGTGACCTTAGCCAGAGCCCCAAGGGCTGGCAGACCCCAGGACCTGCTGCTGGAGCAGCGTGAACCGGGGGTGGGCAGGGTTAGGGTGCACGGAGCCAGCTGAGGGCCGATCCTAGGACTCCCCGGATGGAGCTGCGGGGCCTGGCGTCCTGCCATTGCCTTGTGCTTTGCCTTGGGGCGGGGTGGAGGCCTCATCCCCCACCCCGTCCACCCCAGCTCTTGCCTCAAGATCCCCCCGCCGGGTGTGCAGCCCCACCTGCCCAGCTGGAGGGCCCCTCTTCCCAGCCACCACCCCATGGGATGCTCAGGGGAAGGCCGCCCTGGGGAAGGAGGGTCCGTGCCCCTCCTGTGAGCGCAGCAGACCTGTCCAGCAGGCGAGGCCCTACCCAGAAGGATGTCTTTGGCTTAATGTCCAGAGCCTTTCTAGAGCCGGTGAGGGGAGGAGAGCGGGGAGCAGGGAACCTAGGCGCTCCTGGGGAAGAGCTGCTGTCCAGCCACAGCGAGTGAGACCTCTGGCTGCTCTCTGCCGAGGGCCCTTGCCTGCAGCCCGCCTGCCAGCAGTGGATGTGCACCGCATGAGGCCGTGTGCATGTGCAGTGCCCTGGGCGCCGAGGGCCGCTGTGTCCCGGGTGCGGTCAATGCATGAGGACGGAGCCCAGCATGGCTGTCCCGGGTGACTGGTGTGCAGACGGGGCAGAGGCTGGGCCCGCCCTGTGGGCTGAGGGCCCCCCTGCTAGGTCAGCCCAGCTCAGCCAGTGGCACTGGGCTGGGGGGGTCTCAGCTTCAAGGCTGTTGCCCCTCCATGGGGGCGGCCCCCTGGGGGACATAGCACCTGGGCCAGAGGAGCCCTGGGGGTCTTTGTAGAGACAGACGCTGAGGCTCATGGGAGTGTCTTGGCCTTCCTCAAGAAGGGAGCAGGAGGGGGCAACCGTGGCCTGGCCTGAGGACCCCCGGTGGGTGGGCCAGAAGGTCTCTGTGTATCTATCAGGGCTCTGGGGCGCCAGTTCAGGCCCCCGTGGCACAGATGGAACAGCCTGTGCTTTCGAGTGCCAGTGTAAACGGGGGTTGACGAGGACCTGGAACCAATCTGGGTGGAGCCATGAACTCTTCCAGGAGCTGCTTCCAGGGAGGGCATAGCTCCAGTCCATGCTGCGCCCACACTCGCAGATGCTGGTTAGAGGTGGCTCCTGGGGGCAGGGTATGGGAACTGGGTGAGAGGATTGGTGTCTGCTGTCGGGCTTTCCGGAGCCCGGGCCCTGGTGGAGCCGTCTGAGTCCCCGGATGGGTGTTGCCGTGTCGAGTAGCACAGTCTGGGATTTGATTGAGTCAGGGACTGAGAGGAGTACCCTCGTAAGACCCAGGTCTGTCCCAGGGTCTCCATCTGCCTCCACCCAGGGCCTGGCTTCGGGGCGGGGGGGGGGGTGGTGGTGGGGGGCAGTGCCGACCGCATCTCCTCAGGGCGCCGAGCCAGCCCTGGGCTGCACCGCTCTGATGCCGAGCCCACAGGGTGCCGCAGGGCCCGGCTTAACTTTGGGTGCGGGGTCAGCTTGCCTGCCTGCTCACCTGCCTTGATGCGCGCGCCTTCAGAGGGGCTGGGGGCCTTCCTCTCCTGGCCCCTGGAGGAGACCCGCCCCCAGCTGGTGGGCCCAGGAGGAGGGGTCCCCGCATGACTCCCACTTCAGAGGAGTTGGGCTCTGCCTGCGCACTGGACGCCGGGGTGGGGGTGGGGGGCCAAGGGAGCGGACTGCTGAGGTCAGTGTGGGTCAAGGGGGCCATGCTGATCGCTAGGTCAGGAGCCAGGGCTCCGTGTGCAGGGCTGGCCCACCCCTCCCCAATCCCTGCCGCAGGAAGTGGCTCCGAGAAGGTGGCATTTTTGGTGCTGGGACGTTCTTGGGTCTCGGCTGGCAGGGCATCAGGACACAGTTCTGATCCAGCTTCCCCAGGATCGGGAGGCTGAGACGCAGAGCAGGCAGGCCTGGGGGGCAACGAAAGGGGTGGCCTGTTGTCCCTTCACTTACTGGGACCCCAAGACACCTCTCACAGAATGAGGACCACCGGACACGGAGCTGGGCCAGGAGGCAGGCTCTGTGGTGCAATGCTGCTCCCTGGATCCTGGGGGAGGAAAGGATGGTTGTGGGGGGAGGGCCGGGAACAGACACTGCACCCAGGGTGGCTCTCCAACAGCCCCACAGCGCCCCCTGGCCCAGCAGTCACCTGTGTCCCTGCCCAGAGCCCAGAGGGCAGCGATGGGTGACTGCAGAGAGGAAGGTGGTTAGCAGGCAGTGGCCCAAGGCCTGGGATTCCCCCTTGGCTGCTGCACTGGGGACCTGACGGTGGTTCTCAAAGTGAAGCAGAGTTAGGATCCTCCACGACAGATGACAACTGAACGGATACCACACCCACCTCCCCCCTCCCCCAGAGGTCTGGGGTGGACCTGGGTGGTTCTGATGCTGCTAGCGTGGAGACCCCACTTTGAGAACCACTGCATTTCTCTGGGCCCAAGCGTTCACAGGGTCTGATGTCACAGCCCCGAGTGGGTGTTCCTCCGGGGACATTCCTGGCAGCGAGGGGTCCTGGGCCAGGCCCACTGGGGACCACCCTGGTCCCACTGAGCTGGCGGCTCTGCTTCAGGGCTGGCTGGGGGGGAGGGGGGCGGGGGTCTTGACCACCCTGGACCTTACCCCTCCGGCGTCTGCCCTCGGGGAGCGTGGGTGGGGTGGGCAGGACCAGGCTGAGTCCTGGGCCGCACTCCGGACCCTGACCTGACCATACGAATCCTGTTTTTTTTCTTTTCCTCACTACTCTGTCCTCACCTTTCCCTTCCTGTGAGGTAAGTTGACTTCCTGTGTTCCGAGGTTCCACCATCAAAACTAACCACTCAGGAGAGCGCAGATGTGGGCAGGGTGGGCTCGCACAGAAGAGAGTGAGGTGAGGGCTAGTCTGCCCCAATCTCTGTGGGGTCAAGTGGGGTAACACAGGCCACCTGCCCAGCATCCTACAGGTGGTGGGATCCTGGGACCCTCCCCCAAGGGTATCATCCTGCTGAACCCACTCAGAGCCCAGGGCCCTCAGGCGTGGACGGAGAGGCCCATGTTGGCGCCGATGTTGCCAGAGCAAGGCCAGGACTGGTTCACGAAGAATGAGGCAGCCCCTTGGGTGCTCTCAGCCGGGGGCTGGGGGCACAGCCAGGGTCCTGAGTCCTGTTGGCTGAGAAGGGGCCAGGAGGCTGAGAGCAGGCAGGCCCCTGGGGTTGGGACGAGCCCCTCCCTGCTTGGGTGGCCAGTTACAGCTCACCACCCCTGCCCAAGAACACAGAGAAGGGCAAACAGATGTCCCCACCCCACCCTGGTGCCCTGTCCTGTGTTCCTACCTGGGGTGGGGCCCTGGTGGGTGGGGGGATCTCTGTGTCCTGCAGGGTCATGGTGCATGGCCTGGGGAAGGAACCTGTCCTGGGGATGAGGGTGTTGGGTGGGCCTCTCCAGGATGGCCCACAGGCCTGCTTTGTCCCTGCTGGCCACAGAAGCCACTCTGCCTCAGGACCTTGGGTCACTCACCTGCCCACTTGCTCTTGGGGGCCCCCAGAGCCTGGCCGGTCCCTGAGGTCACCTCACACTGAGGGCTGGGTGGTGTTGGCCCCAGGCCCTTTGCTCATGTTGCCTGTTTTGTCCTCATGCAGCAGCCAAGAGCTTACTCAACAAGAAAGCAGACGCGGTGAAGGTGAGTGCGCTAGGCCCTGGGGGGAGCCCTGACCCTGCCGCTTGGCCCTACCCCACCGCCCTGCAGGGCCTCCCTCTAAGCTAGGCAGTTTCCCCTTGTCCCTCTAACCTCCTCTCCCTCTCTCCACAGCCCCAGACGAACAGCACCAAAAACAGTGCAGCTGTGACCAGCCCTAAGGGGACACTCCCTCCAGCCGCCCTGGTACTGAGCCCCTCAGCCCCCTGCTTCCGGCCCTCTCGCACCCCGGCCATGTGGTGGCCACCTGTCCAGAGGCCTGGGGTGAAGGTGGGGTCCAGCCCTGCCCTGTCTCTGGTGGACGCCTGGTCCTCCAGCCCCCTTTGCCTCTTCGGTGTGAAATGAGGGCTGAGCCCCTTTCAGGCAGTCCTGGGGTTGTGCTCGGGAGCCTCCCTCAGGTGCCAGGGACTGGCCCAGCCTCCCGCCTGGGTGGACTCTGAGTCAGCAATGAGAGGCCTTCAGGCGGCCAGTGAGGCGAGGCCCAGGGTGGAGGGCACTTCTGATCCTCCGCCCTCGGCAGGCCCATCCAGAGTGCCCAGGCAGACACTGCAGGGGCGTGGCCTGCCGGGAAGACACCTCCCAGGTGCTGCATGGGTGCGCCGTCCAGGACCTGGGGGCTTTGGGAAAGAATGGGTGAGGCTGGTCATGGCCTCGGAGCCCACCCAGTGATCTGAGGGAGACAGGAGCCCTTGGCAGTCTCCCTGGTGGAGATCCAGTCGGGGTACCTTCCCATCAGAGGCCATGGCCCACAAGTCCCCCAGCGGCCAGGGAGATGCACGTCCATGGCTGTGCTGGCCTGTGGCTGCCCGGAGGGAGAAGCCCGGGGGTTCTGGCTCTGGCCCTTGCCTGGGGGATCCTGCCCAGGGGACGCCCCAGCTGGTGGAGCAGGGGTGCTGTGGTGGAGCTGTGTGCTCATGGTGGCCTGTTGGGGCTTGCTGGCGCACAGGTTGAGTTTTCTCAGAGCACGTGTGGTGTTTCCATGGGCCACAGGCCCACCTCTGGGAGCCAGCCCCACATGCCCACAGGAAGGCTGGGTTTGCCAGATGGCCATCTCACACGTGGGGGCAGCCTCAGTCCAGGAGGGGAGGGTCCCACACAGCCAGCCCCGTCTCAGACCTTGTCCATCCCATGTGCCACTCCACCCCCATGACATCCTCAAAACCGTGCCCCCACCATGCCGGGGCAGCCAAGGGAGGGGAGGACCTGTTTTCCTGCCCGGGGCCCCCATGCTGTCTCCCACACTCTGTGGGCATACACGCTTGCTCTCTGCCCACCTCTGGGCCCACCCTGGCCTCCCCAGCCCGCTCCGCCTCCTGCCATCCTGGCTCCGCTGCCCTCCTCCCCTACCCCCTCCTGCCCTGCTCACTTCCCTCTTTCCTTCCTCTGCTTCCTTCTTCTGTAGGAGCCTCAAACCACCGTCATTCATAACCCTGTGGACGGGATCAAGGTACTGCCGCACCCCGCCCCCCCTTAGGAGCCTGTGCTTGGGCAGGAGGCAGGCCAGCAGGGGGCATGTCTGGGACGGTGACCCCTGGGGGGCACTTGTGCTGAGAGTAGGGGGGCAGGTGTACAGTGAGCCCCACAAGTCTGGGGCTGCCCAAGGCCCAGAGCAAGGTCTACGTCTCATGTTGTCTGCCGGGCAGCCAGGGGCCAGGAGCGCAGGGTGGTCTCAGACGCAGGTCCCAGGGGAGAAGGGGCAGTTGGGGGAGGGAGTAGCTCAGACGCCCCTGGCTTCCCCCATTGCTCACCTCTGTGCCCCCTGTGCTTCCTGCTGAGGCAGCCTGCCTCCTCTCTGCTCCCGCTCTGACATCATCTCTGCTGCATAGGCACCTCGCCTGCCCGGGCCAGAGAAGGGGCTGGCTCTAGGGTGGCGGGAGGGACGTGGGTGGCTGAGCTGTTTCTAGGACCACACCCCTCACCCCCACATGCACATACCCAGGCCTGGGTTCCCCAAAGGGCCCCCCCACACGCTGGCTGTGGGCCGGGATCAGGGGGACCAAGCCAGACTCCAGGTGCTGGGAAGGGCCTGGGTGCACTCCTGCCTTGTCACTGTGGACCGGTGTCCCTGGACCCTGTGTCTGGGGTGAGAGGCTCCTGTTCTCCCTGCAAAGGGGCTCTAGACAACCGTCTGGTCCTCCAGGCTGCAGACCCCCCACTTCTGGGCAGGGCCCAGAGCAGTGTGTTCAGTCAGGGGGCCAGAGGGGGCCCTCCAGAACTCCGTTAAGATGGTTCTTTCTGAGGAGCAAGCCAGCGTCTTGGGAACCGCGCAACAGGTGAACAGCACCTGGTTTCTTATCTGAAGGGCGGCAAGCCCCCAGGTGTGGGGCTGCCCGGCTGCCCTCTAAGGCCACCTGAGGAGTGATGCTGGACAGTCGAGGCCTAAGGGGCAGGCGGCCCCCTCCTGGGGAAGGAGGTGTGGGTGCAGCTCCATTCGGCCTGGGCCGGGCCAAGGCTCTTGAGGGCCTTCTGGCAGCTTCCCACCCTGTCTGCCAAAATGCACAGGCTGTGGGTACCTTTCTTCTTCACCAGTATTGTGGAGTTTTAAAGGGCCCATCTTCCTGGCTTATTAAAGAGAGTCTTTCTACCCTGAGCACAGGGTCTTTCTACCAGGCGTGTGCTGTCGGGAGAAGGCTCAGTCTTCCTGAGCCCAGGGGATGGGTGACCCCTGGGGGCCGGCACGAAGCTCCTGCCCTGCCCCTGGGGATTCTGGGTTGGGGCCCCGCAGCCTTGGGAGGGCACCTCCAGGGCCCGTGGAGGCCACGTCCTGACCTCCTGCGTCCCTGTGTGTCCCCAGGAGTCGTCGGACAGCACCCACACCACCATAGAGGACGAAGACACAAAAGGTACGAGTGTCGCACACATTCTGCTGTGCTGGTGGGTGGGCCGTGGGGGGCGGGACGTCTGCGAAGGGCGGGGCATCTGCGAGGCGTGGGCTGGTGGGTGGGCCGAGGGGGGCGGGGCGCCGGCAAGGGGGTGGAGCGTCTGCGAGGCGCTGGCTGGTGGGTGGGCCATTGGGGGCGGGGCGCCCGCGAGGTGGCTGGTGGGTGAGCCGTGGGGGCGGGGCGTCTGCGAGCTGGTGTGTCGGCGGGAGCCTGACCAGGGCGTGCTGGCAGATGGGCCGGCCCCGGGGCAGTCTCCGGCCCTGGCGCCCTGACCAGCAAGGGGCCTCCCACCCTGCGGAGGACCGGTTCCTGTGGGGAACACCTTGAGAGCTGAATTTGCTCAACTTCTGTTAAATTCCCTTATATTTGTGATCTTGCTTAGCTGGTAGTTGATAAGTAGATAACCAACAAGGGGGCTTATTCTGGGTTTTGGATATTTCCACCACTTGTGTGGGTGGGTTGGGCTTCCACTCTGTGCAAGGCCAGTGACCATGCCTGGGCCTCAGAGGGCGGCAGAGCGCCCTCCCTGTGTGCCCAGGCACCCCTCTTCTGCTCTCCACCTTGTCAGCATCCCCAGGGAGGGGATGTGGCGTCCCAGCCACGCCAGACCACCTAATCCTCTCAGCCACATGCTCACACACCCCTCAGGGCTGCCCCAGGGCCTGATGGCCGGCCATTCTATCAGTTTGGGGGATGCAGTGACACCCGAAAACAGAGGGGAGCATAGGCCCTTGGATGAAGGGAGAGTGGCTGTTTGTGTGTTTTCTCCAGACAGACAGACACAGGCCTAAACCGTCAGCACGGAGGCCTCCCTGACACTCTGGCCTGCCGTTCTGTCTGGCCATGTGGGGGCCTGGATGGCCCAAGCCTGCAGGAGGATCTGGCAGAGCCTGGCCTGGCCAGCCTCCTCCCAGCCCAGACCCCCACAGCCCCAGGAAACAGGGCAGACTCCCGCACACTGAAGGTCATCGGTCTGGACACCTCCCAGCACTCCTGGAGCCCCGCCTCCTGCCTCCCCACTGCCTCTGGACCCCACCACCTGGTGTTGGGGCCGCTGTGAGCTGTGTCTGGGCCTTTTCAGCCTGACCCCACCGGGGTCCTCGTCCCATTCCCTGTCCTCTCTTTCCTGTGTGTCCCCACCTGTCTCCAGTTTCATCTCACCGGTCTGCCCCAGCCCCCAGGGTTCCTGACAGGTCTGCCCCCGTCCCCAGGGTTCCTGACAGTGAGGAGCAGCTCCACGAGGAGGGGCTCGGGGAGCTCAGAAACAACACACCCCCAACTCATCTCCACCTCCTGTTAGCTCCCTGCTGTCTCTGCATCAGGAGGCCCCTGCTGCAGGCCCTGTCTCTCTGGAGCAGTGCTCCTCCTGGGTCCCCTCTGGCTGCCTCTGCCCCTTCAGCCGGCCCTCCATGTGGGCTAAGGCCCCACTCTGGTCTCTGCCCAGCAGCTTCTTGCTGCTGAGACCGGTCCCAGGGCGGGAGAGAGCAGGGCCTTGCTTTCTCTGCCCCACCTCACGCTTTGCCTCCTGTCCACGCCAGCCCTCAGGGTCCCTGACATCCTGAGCTCCACGAGGAGGGGCTCGGGGGCCCTGGAAGCTGAAGGCCCCCTGCCCACTCTGTGTAAGTAGTGTTCCCAGGCCTGCTGTCCCTGCTGCTCAGCAGCCCCTGCACCCACCATGCACGGCCTCGGCTGCCCCCGCCAGGTTGCCGGAGGCTAACTGTCCGGGCCTGTCTGGGCGTCTGGCACTAACTCCGCCAGCAGCTCCCAGCCTTCCTCCCTCCCGCACTGCGGTCCAGCCCCAGAGGGTCTCCTGAGCTCTGGGCAGGGCCCTCTGGGGTCCCACTGTGCTTCCTGCCTTCCTTGGATCGCCTGCCTGACCTTCCCAGTCACTGTGACCTCATGGCGCCCCCTGCCCTGAGCACCCAGCGGGCCCCAGGGAGTCTAGGGACAAGGAGCTATTGCAGAAGCTCCTCCAGCTCACAGGCTTGTGGACTGAGAAGGAAAAGGCCTGGGCTTCCTGCCCGCGTGGGTTCTCCACTGGGTTCTCCACACGCTGGGCTGCTTCCTCTGTCCTCCCTGGAGGGCACCCTCCTCTGCCCACAGCAACCGCCCTGCCATGGGCAGACAGGTGCATTTGCCAGGCATTACTGGAGCCTCCCCCTGTCCACTTTCACCCTCCCTGTCCTCCCATGTCCGTCCTTGTCCTCCCACATCCCCCTACACCCCCCAGTACCCCTCACATCCCTCGACATCCCCCTGTGTTCCTCCACATTCCCCCTTCTGTCCCCCTACGTTCCCAATGCCCCCTCTACGTCCCACTTTGTCTCCTATTCTCTCTGGCTTGGCTCATTAGCCCATAGTTTTCTGTCCTGCATGCTCCCCACCTGCTCCCTGTTCACGTCTGGTCTGTTCCACCCCAGCCCCCAGGCTCTCTGACATCCTGAACACAGTGAAGAGGGGCTCAGGGGCTCTGGAAGTCCAGGGCCCCCCATCCTGCCCATCTTCGGCTCTCCCAGGCCCCCCGCCCACCCCGTGTAAGTAGCACCTTGAGTGGCCCCCTGGCTGCAACTGGGGGCTCACAGGGGTGTCAAGACACCCAGCTGTGGTGTGCTGCCCCCTCACTCTGGGGAGCAGCCAGCTTGTGGGGGCAGAAAGTGGGGCACAGGGAGTTCCCCATGAAGGTGGCATTTGGCCTCAGAAACCAAGTTTGTGGTTGCAGATGGGCGGTCGTGAAGGAAAGAATCAGAAACAGTCGGGGTGGACTAGAGGCTCGCGCCTGTGATCTGTGGCCCGTGTGACGCAGTGTCAGTTGCTGGGGGGGGGGGTTTGCACTGGGCTGCCCCCCCCAGGCAGGAAGGGAGGGGCCGACTGTTCCAGCCCGTCCGCCGACTGCCGTGAGGATCGCTTACAGGGGTGGATGACAGCCCAGGGCCACAGCCCCCCCCAACCTGCCCAGGGACTGACATGCAGGGAGGTGCTGTCGGATGAGAGGCTGCGGGCCAGGGGCCGGGCATGGCTGGGGAGTGTCTGGGTGAGTGCTGGCAGATCCTGTGCCCCCACCCCACCCATCCCACCCCCCCACCTCCCCCACCCCCAGCCCAGGCCTGAGGGCCAGGGTAGGGAGGAGGGGGAGCCAAGCAAAGCAGTGTCGGGGGGCACAGGGGCAGCCTTTGGGCAGCAGTGGCTCTCCTAGGGAGCTCTCTGTACTTGCCAGAGGGGCGAGGGCAGGTGCAGGTCTCTGCGGGCCTGCTTGGCCAGGGGTCTTGTGAGGGAGGGGGCAGGGCTGTGGTAGGTGCGCAGCAGAGCCTGGGGAGGGGTCAGAACTCCCCATTTGTGCACTCCCTGGGCCTGCCCGGCCTTGGATCACAGAAGCTGAGGCTTGGGTTTGTGGAGAGGTGCACACAGGGTAGGGGTGGGGGTGCCTGCCACAGTACCCCAACCCACCTGCTTTCGGAGTCTGCACAGCAGACCGGGTTGGGGGCTCTGAGGACAGGACGTGCTGTGGGTCTGAGCACGGCAGGCTGACCTTGGGGGTCTGTCTTGAACTAAACTACAGAGGTGGGGACTACAGGAAGGGGCCTGGAGCAGAGCCAAAGGGAGGGGTGCCAGGGGCCTGCAGCCACTGGTGTGGCAGGACTGGTGGGGGAGGGGTGAGCGCTAGGGGGATTGAGGGCAGGTGCCCCCAGGCTCCTAGCTCCTAGATGTGCCCTTCCCCCTGTCCTCAGCACGCTGGCTCTTTTGAGTATTGGGTGGGCTGCAGGTGAAGGACGGGAGTCACATGGGCCCAAAGAAGGGACTGTGTGGGCTGAGATCTGGCTCTCAAGGTTCTGATGCGGTGCCCGCATCTCCAACT
Source organism: Lynx rufus (assembly GCF_022079265.1). NCBI lineage: Eukaryota > Metazoa > Chordata > Mammalia > Carnivora > Felidae > Lynx > Lynx rufus. The sequence goes on along the minus strand of NW_025814856.1, from coordinate 61,453,805 downwards.
CTGGGACCACTGTCTGCCTCTCCCAGCACGAGGGCCTAGGCTACAGGGGCCGTCCCGCTGTGGGTCTTGGGTCCCCTCCTTCCCTGGAATGTGCCTGCCAGCTGTGTTCCTATGTAAATGGGGTCGGTACCCACTGGCCCAGGCCCTGTTCTCTATAATCAGGGATTACACCCAATCCAGGCTGATCCTGTGCAGCTGCCTGCCTGGTGTGGCTGGCGCTCCTGGTACCTCTGCAGATGCCAGGGTACGTGGATTAGGGCCAGTCTGGAGTCACTGGGGCCCCCCCAGACCCTCTGCCAGCAGCCTGGCCTCCCTGGCCTGCGAGTTTGCCTGAGGAGAGCCAGAGGGAGTGTGGGGCTCCTGTTCACCTCTGGCACCCCTCCCAAGCCAGACCCTTGCCCACACACCACAGCCCCATCTCCAGAGTCGCCTGCTGACGGTCAGACTGTGCTCTGCTCAGAGGCTTTTCCTCCGGGGAGCCCCTCATGCAGCACGCACCACGGGCCAGGGTTGGGTCTGGGCAGCAGCCCCTCGGCAGTCTCGCCTTCCCTGTCTGCAGAATGGGTTGGCAGCTGTTTCCCATACACCAGGCTCCACAATTTGTGCCGTGCCCCGACTCTCTCCTGTTTACTTAATACTTTCCCTGTTGTGGATTCTCATTTTTTTTATTATAGTTTGTTTAAAAACACCCAATACTCTTTCGTTAAGTGGGAGATCAGGTTGACTTGCTGTAGCATGGAGTGACTGTAAATCAGAGTGCCCTGGGAATGAGACAGAGGAACTGTTGCTCAGCCCCAGCGGCAGGGCTGTTGGCTGCGGGCTCTGTGGGGTGCTCTCTGTGGGGGAGGGAGGCTAGCGGGTGTCGGGTGTCCGGACACGCAGGCGCCGCCATCCTCACACAGGCAGAGGGTGCCCAGCTCTGGGGCCTCAGTGGGAAGCCATCTCCATTAAGGTGACGGGAACCTGGGAGGGTGGATAGCATCCCTGCAGCAGAAACGCCCAAGTAGAGGGAAGCCAGGTGATGCAGAGGGACCCCGAATGTCCGATGTTGCCCTGCCCAGGGAGCCCAAGACTGAGAACAGGGAGTGGCGTGTGTAGGACAGAGCTTTGCTGGTGGACACGGGTGGACATGAGGCCTTAGGGTAATGAGCCTGCAGCCCACCTTCCTGGACCCCAGGCACAGAGTTTGGTGGAAATGGGACCTTAGCAGAAGTCAGCTGGGCCTGGAGTGAAGGTTTGTCAAGGTAGGAAAAACTTGCAAGGCAGCACACGTATGAACCTATACATGCGAACACGCACATATGTGACGTATGTGCACACGTGCCCTCCCTCTCACGACACACAAGCCCACACGTGCACCCAACACCTCAGGTATCATGGAGGTCCTCGTGTCTTCACAGTCCAGAACCTGTGCAGCACTCAAGGCCCACCTAAGCTCGTCCACCCTCCAGGTGGGCATCTGTGGGTGCTGGTGGCAGGGAGAATGGGCAGTCTCACTCCAGGGCTGTGGGCACATGCTTCAGGATACCACGTTCACCCTTCTAGACCCTGCAGTCTGTGCGCTGGGACCTTGGCCCGCAGGTCAGCTCACCCGTGTGCTGTTCCCAGGGGTACTACTCGCTGAAGAGTAGAGACCTGCAGACAGACGCCCCCCTCCAGGGGCAGAGAGCTGGGAGGGAGCCTGTGGGGAGGGGGCCCGGCCTTCAGTGCATTTGCTGCATCCGAGGTTTACCATCAGCACGCTGTTGCTTTAAGAGAGCACCGTGATGTTTGTGCACACGTGCTCACGGCGTGTGTATTCCGGTGTGTATCTGCATGGAGGGTGTTAAGCACCTGCGTCAGGACAGGCGGTCTCTGGGGAAGGGGGTGAAGAACAAAATTTAGGGAAACACAGTCACTCACAAGTATACCTGTAAGGTTTTATTTCCCAGCTGTCTTGAAAGTTGTGCTGGTTTGAATCAGCAGGGTGTGCGGCTATATTATTGTCCACTTCTTCCATATGTTTATAATAGTTTGCATGAAAATAAGTTGTAGTTAAAGAGACGGAGGGGACCCTGGGGGCCAGGCCAGAGGCCAAGCAGGCAGAGCTCTGGCATGGGGGGCGCTGGCTGGATGGGAAATGTGGGGGGGACAGTGGGGGGGGCCCTCACCTTGGCCAGGATGGAACAGGTGGAGGCCAGCGGGCCGTCAGGAAGAGACCCACAGACTCGACTTCCCTACTGGACCCGCATGGCCCTATGCCCTGGCTTTTGCTCATAATCCTCACCCTGCAGCCCCCAGGTCTTCCTGGCCTCGTCCTTTAGTGGACATTCCTAAAGATGTGACGGGTTGGAGCAGGGCTGGTGAGCCACATCCAGGTGGCAGGAGCCGGGTCGCAGGACCCAGTGCCGCAGCTGCAGAGGGCCCAGCGGATGCGGCCCAGGAATGGGGGGTACCACAGGGTGGGTTATGGCAGGCTTGGCTTCCCCTTGGCCTCCAGACACGTGGTCCCTCCGAGGGAGTACGTCTGTCGCCTGGAGATGCTGTATGTGACACAGCATAGCTGGACTTGGAAACGGTGGGGGGGTGGGGGGGGGGAGGGGAGGGCACTGGGGGCCTCGGAGGGCGTGGCCCGATCTGGACGGATTTGGGTCCCTTCCGGGGAGGAGAGGCAGGTGGGCTCTGGAGACGCCCTTCTCTAGGCCCGCAGCGGGGCTGCTTGGGGCGGCCCTCGGTCACTGGGCGGCTGTGTCCCCGCAGCGCGGAAGCAGGAGGTCATCAAGATCACGGAGCAGCTCATCGAAGCGGTCAACAGCGGGGACTTCGAAGCCTACGCGTGAGCCGGGCGTCTGGGCTGGGGGGGGGGGTGGGTTTCCCCGCGGCGAGAGGGAGGGGCGGGGCGTGGCCGGGGCCCCTCCTCACCTGGGTCTGCCCCCCAGGAAAATCTGTGACCCAGGCCTGACCTCGTTCGAGCCTGAAGCCCTGGGCAATCTGGTGGAAGGGATGGATTTCCACAGATTCTACTTCGAGAACCGTGAGCGAGGGGGTCGAGCGGTGGGCGGGGCAGATACAGGAGACGGGCGGAGATGGGCGGTGGGCGGGGCGCGGGCGGAAACAAGGCCTTGGGCGGGGCGTTGTGGTAGGGATGCGGGTGGGGCAGATACGGGAGGTGGGCGGGGCGCACAGGGCGCCGAGCCCAGCGGCACCCCCCCGTCCCCGCCCCCTGCCATAGTGCTCGCCAAGAACAGCAAGCCCATCCACACGACCATACTGAACCCGCACGTGCACGTCATCGGGGAGGACGCTGCATGCATCGCCTACATCCGCCTCACGCAGTACATCGACGGGCAGGGCCGGCCCCGCACCAGCCAGTCCGAGGAGACACGCGTGTGGCATCGCCGTGACGGCAAGTGGCAGAACGTGCACTTCCACTGCTCGGGCGCGCCCGTGGCCCCGCTGCAGTGAAGGTGGGTGTCCCTGGCGTTGGCCTTGCGGGCGAGGGGGGGGGCATGCCCCCCCGGGGGCAGGGCTGACCACCCACTCTCGCCCCCTTTCAGAGCCGCGGCCGGCGTCGCGGGACAGACTCGGTGTTTGGAGCCCGGCCGCCAAGGTGGCCTGCCTGTCGCATGTTTGTGTCTGCCTCGTTCCTCCCCTGGTGCCTGTGTCTGCAGAAAACCAAGACCGGATGTGATTTCTTTTTAACAACAAGACGACAACAACCACAGAAACAATTGATGTTGGATGAAACGGGAAAAAAAAAAAAAGGAAAAAGCTGTAAAAATCACTGGCATTTGTGGGGCTTCGGACCGACGGGCACCCCCCCACCCACGCTCCATGTGTCTGTCCGCTCCTGGCCCCTGGGGACCATGGGGCAGTGAACGTGTCCACAGGGGCCAGGCCGAGGAACGGTGTGTGTTAGGTGACGCCCCTCCCCAGGTGTCTGCATTCCCTGCCGTGCATGGCTGCTGTCAGGAGTGTCGGCCACCTGGGGCCCAGGGAACCTGAGCACGGCTGTCCCCCTCCTTTCCTCTCATGCCCCCAGCATGGATGAGCAGTGCAGAGGCCGGGCCGGCCCCCGGGCGCCCGACAAGCCATCCAAGAAGCCCCCTCAGGCCCAAGGCTCCAGTTCTGGTTCCTCCAGGGCCAAGGAGGTTTGGTGGGGGGGAAGCACCCCTTAATGTCAGACCTCACGCCTGGCAGACTTGTGGAGAGGACACTGTTGGCTGCAGCCCTGTTGGGAGGGGAGCCCCTGGGCTGGCCTCCCTCCCATTCAGGGTCACCTCTTCCTCTGCCGACCTTCCCCCTGCTGGCACGTCCACGAGGGGCTCTGGACTTGGTCAAGAGGCAGGAAGGGGAGAGGGGTCAGAAGGCAGGTGCATGGCTCTCTGGGCTCCCAGGCCGAGACTGGTCCAGGCAGATGTTTCCAGGCAGTGCTTTTGGAGTCTGGGTCTGGAGCCGAGGGAGGGAGAGAGGGAGGGAGGGCCGCCCTGGGCCCAAGGGGCAGGGCACGGTGAACCCCCGGCCAGGCCTCTTGAGGGAGGATGCTGTGTGTGTGATGGGGACCCAGGGATGAGGAGAGCACGGGCTGGGCCTATCTTGAGGTGCCCCTCGTGCTGGTGGGCACTGAGGTGCAGCTCGGGCTCGGGCTGCGTGGTAAGGTGGCAGTACCGGGGTCCCGGGGCAGCTGGCCGGGTCAGGGGCTGTGATGGAAGAGACGCAGGACCTGGCGCCCCAACACCTACCCCCTTAATTCACATTTTCAACAAGGGTTTTCTTTATCTTCCCCCACAAATCAAGCCAAGGGAGGGGCACAGAGTGGGGAGCGACACTCAGAATGGACACTCACCTGCCCGTCCACGGCTGTGCTCAGGACAGCTGTCCCCACCCATGGACACAGGGTAAACATCCACCGGGCTCCCTGGGCCTCAGGCAGCGGCAGTGCTCGCCGTGGACAGCGTGGGGCCCGGCCATCCTCCCCTCTGGGGGCCTCCTCCCTTCTCCCTTCACCTGTCATCTCCACGGAGCTGCCTGTCTGGGATAATTTGGGGATTTTTTTCTGGGGGATAGTTCTTTTGCATGACCCCTTTCGAGCAAGCCACACCTGCTCCTCTAGCTAGGTGTCCGAGGTGTGGTGGCGTCGGCCGGCCCGCTCTGTGGAGGGCCGGCTGCCCGCAGTGCCGGCCGGCCCTTCCTCTTCTCTCTTTTGCTGAGTTTCATTGTCTTTTCTTTCTGAGCCTTGTAAGTGTAAAAAAATCATTATTTTGTTCTGTCTCGGGAAACTGCAAATAAAAGAAAAACAGGACCAATGGCTTCACTTGCAGCTGGGGGCTTTATCCCAGGGCCCTCCTTCCCTTTCCCTGTGCCCTCCCCCGACTCCCGCTCCTCTTGGCGGGCTCTACCCCATCATCTGTGACCGCGGCCTGTCACTCAGGAGGGACACGTCACCAGCTGCCCACCATTCCCCTGTGGTGTGAGGATGCAAAGCCACGTGGGGCCTCCCCCAGGAACGCCCGCCCTCGGCCCGTGCTGGCTGAGTAAGCATTGAGCACAAGGCAGCAGGACCACATGGCCCCAGGGCTGTCTGAATTCGTGACCACATGGCCACATGGCCTGAGGACACCTGAGCAGCGCGTGGCCACATGCGCTTGGGCTCAGGCAGGCTGGGGCTGCTGTGGTCTGTGCTCCACTGGTTCTGCTGCAGGCCTCCTGGCCCTCTGCCCTCCCAGACAGACCCCGCGCAGCCTGCTGGAGCCCACGTGCACCCTCAAACGAACGTGGGCAGTCCCCCCTCCACACCATGTCTCCAGGCCCTGCCAATGCCTGTCTGTACTGTATGCCTCATGCTTTTCTGGGACAGAAATGTGGGCCTCACAATTCTGGAAACCAAACATTCCCCACTCGTGTGTCTTCTGGTAAGAAGGACGCCCCAGGGGGTCCCCTCTGGCTACCCCAGACCTGCCCACTAGGACAGGAGGCCCTTGACTTCAGCTGCTGGTGCCCGGCAGGTGTTCTCAGGAGGAAGGTTTGTGCCAGAGAACACACAGAGGCTCCAAGAGTGGGGCTCAGAGAATCTAGGACACGGCCCCGGAGCGAGCGGCAGTCAGTCCCCGACTCGGTATCTAGGGCTCCACTCACCTATCAGCTGTAATCCGAGGAGGCTTTCCAGGCCAGGCCTCCCTGGGGGCACTCACACGGCCCCGCCCAGCCCTGAGGACCCTGAGCCCTGGGGTGCGGAGCAGGACCAGCAGGCTGGGCGCCCTGTATGGGGTGGGCAGGGAACTACAAAGCGAGGTCAGTGAGACAGTCTTAGGTTCATCACTTTTAAATGGTACCTGCTTTGGTCAAGGCTCCTTGGGCCTCAGGGAGACCCTGTGACCCAGCAGGTCCTGCAAGCAGAAGCTGATGCCCTCAGTCCAGCCCCAAAACCCAAGGCCACTTCTCATTTCCACAATCACAAGTGAGATTGAAGGCAAGGCTCAGGGCCACCAATGAAACAAGGCTGCACAATCCTCAGACCCTCTAACCACCAGCCACTGAGGTCATTCCCTAACCTGGGACCAGACTTGAGGCTCCTGGGCCCACAAGTGCCCAGGGAGGAACCAGACGCCCCCCACGCCTGCAGAGCCCGCCTCCAGCTCCTGAGGACTTTCCACGTGTGTGGCCCTGGCTGTGGCTGCAGGGCAACCCCCCAGGCCAGTCCCCCTAATCCAGGAGTCCCGGCAGGGCTAGCCTCTGCTCCAGGCCCCCCTCCCCTGTCTCCTACTAGACAGGTCTAGGTGAAGGGAGTTACAGCTTAGGCCTGGGGGTTAAGGACAGGAACTGCCCCAGGACCCTGCACCTGGCTTCCCGAGGAAAGGGGCCCCTGAGGCTTGAACAAAGCAGAGGACTATCGTGGAATTTCAGAAGACAAGTTTATCCAGATAAGAACCTTTCAAACAGAACAGTTAGGCAGCAGTTACTATAAAATACACTCTTTGCCAAGTGCTCTTCGCCTGCACAGGTGTGAGCCGGCCCCACCCACCCCCACCCCCTCCTCCTCAGCCACCTCCAAAGCTGGAGGTGTCAGACACCACGCTGTCCTTAAGGGGAAGTCAGAGCACCCTGGGCACCAGTCAGCGGGTGGGTTGGCACCTCGCTCAGGGTTGCACAGGGCAGGCTATGTTAGAGGCTGACGCAGTGCCCAGAGCCAAAAGGGCAGCTGGCAGGTACACCCATTAGGGCAGGGTCGTCAAGAAGCCACGAAGTCCCACCTTCTAGCCCAAGCAAGGGAACTCAGGGGCTGGCACTTGCTGCCAGGGCAGTGGGTGGGACCTCCTGGGTAGGGCAAGAACCAGCTCAGGGAAGGACCCCCTGGGACGGGATCTTGTTTGACACCACCCCAGGAAGGGCTTTGTGGGGAGTGGGTCCCAAGGGTGCATCGTGAGCTGGCATCCTCTGGAAGTACTTAGGACAGGGGGAGGCAGCAGGGCCTGAGTGGGCTGGCAGGTCTCACAGCGGGGGCTTGTGCCTCTGGATGGGGGGGGCTCTCAGGCAGTGCTCCTGCGGGGGTCAGGCTGGGGAGGTGCTGGCTCAGACCACACCCATGGGGCATTGGGAGGCTCCGGATGGCCGGTACCTGGTGTTGGTGCCCAGGAACAGCAGCCACAGGAAAGGCCACTTGCTAAGGCACACAGGCCCCAGGTGGTTGCTGGGACAGTCTTGTTGCCAGCGAGGCAAAGGGACACGGGTTAAGAGACCACACATACTGCTGTGACCTGGTGGTCAGAGCCCATCTGAAGTTCAGGGCAGATGACCCCCCATGCCCTGCGCCCCCACAGGCATTTCCGTGCATTGTGATGGATAGGCAGTGCCCTCAGCAAAAGGTCAATTCAGCAGAAGTGCAAAGGTACCCCAGAATCCGTGAAGCCTGGTGACCGTCACCTCCCACCGTGGACCTTGGCCCAAAGCACTGGCCTACACCCTGCTTGCCCGACCCCTCACACCCACCCACAGTGGGTTTCCCAAGATCCGAGCCCCAGGTCTGTGCCCCCAGCCCTGCAGTCAGGCCTCCCCTCGGCTTACTACAGAGTTAAAACAATCCGGCCACAGATACAACCCAAAGGCAGACTAAGGCCCGACAAGGTTGGCTCCGACCTGCTGGGGGCCTCGCCCAGGTCAGGGGCCCATGGGTCTTCCCAGGGGTGAGAGACGAGCCCGTCAGCATCCGTGTGAGTCACTCAAGAGTTTATGGTTTCATCTGGCCCAGTAATACATCCCTGGGGGCCTCAAACCATCTTTCCAAAAATCACCAGGCATGTAAATTTGAATGTTCCCCACCCCCAGGCCGTTCTGCGACCCCTCGGTCCCTGCCAAGGGCTCCAGGGGTGCAGAGTCTTCCCGTGGTGGCTCTGCTTCTCCAGGGACTGTGGTTCTGATGCGAATGACTGGCGTTTGGCCCAGGGGCCTCTGCGCGCTGCTGTCACATTACTGCACAGCATGAGTTCTGCTTCCGGGCCTTAAAAGAAACAAACAGGAGCTGGAGAGGATGGAGGCCGCCAGCAGCCCCACCAGGGCACACGCGGCGGGGGGGCCCCGTGGGGCTCCAGGAATCTGACTGCTGAGCCAGCTGGAGGACCTGGGGGCACCTCAGAGAGGCGGGCCTCCGTTGGTGAGGGGGAGGGAGAGCAAGGCCGTGTGAGGCAGCCTGAGTGTCTGACTTTGGCCCAGTCTGCGTCCCCAGGTGCTATCGGACAACACGTGTGGAGATGGTACCGAGAATGTCTTCAGAGGACCGGATAGATCCCCTCTCTTGCCCCCAGACTCCACAGGCCAGGCCCCTCCCAAGCTCATAGGAAAGCCCATGTGTAAACTCAGCCCCACCGCCGTCCAGACAGCAAAGCACCTCTGTTGCAGGGAGACAATGGAGGCAAAAGAGCCTCTTTGGGAAGACTGAGCACCGATATGCTCCGCGAGTGGCGGGACCAGGAGCTGAGCAGACCCACCCTCCTGCGGAGCCTGATGAGCCTGCCTGCCGCTGCTGCCAGGCCTCGGCCACCTCCTGTGCTCTCCCCACGTGTCACTGAACGTCCCGAAGGCTCATGCGGTATAGAGCCCGAGGGAGGGGTGCCCAGAGCCAGGGCCGGTGCTCACCGTTTTATAGAAGGCTTTAGACTGTGTCCCCAGCACTTCAGACTTGGACACCAGGTCATCTAGTTTCTCCCCCCGCTCCAGCAGAGACTCCATGGTGTTGTGCTGCAGGGTCAGAGAAGAGAACACTCTGATGTTCATAGAGCAGGTGGACGTGAGTCCCTCCTGAAGCTCAACCACGGGGAGTGCGTCTCCCTTGGGCTCCTCCCTACCATGCGTCAGCCGTGTCCCAGACTTGCGGATGGAACAGGACCTAGTGACTGTCCCACAAGGTGCCTACAGCACAGGCTGAGACAAGCATGCTCCAGAAGTCACTTACACCCGCCCTCACACACATGTATTCCCACCAGACAGACTGTGCCTCACCTTCCTGAAGGGACCTGTGTTTACGTGTGAGCACTCAGGGAGCGGCCGCACCCACAGACCTGACCTCGGGGTGAAGGAACAAGGCCCTCACAAGAGCCCCCTGCCCTGGGGCCACCAGGAAGTGGCCGGCTCGCTTCCAGCCCGGATGGCCATTGCTGGAGCGACCACAGGGCCCCCGGAGACCTCTTCAACAGGAGCGGCAGGAACCCAGGCACACGAGCATGAAACACACAGACCCAAGAATAAGCAACGATGTGCTTCATCTCTACGTGCAGCTGAACAGCTTAGGTTCTCACCACGGAAGTTAACCAGATGAAGACACGGAAGGGAAGAATGGCAGGACCAGAGACCTGATTTTTGTAGCCAGGATAGGGCCGGGGCTCGGTTAGAAGCCGTGGGGGAGCAGGCGGTACAGGATGCACACACCTCAAGACTGCCATGTCTTGCTTTCCTTCCCGAGCCTCAGAACCACATTACTTGAAGCGTGGTCCCGAACACTTGGGTCCTGCCCAGACCCGAGTCCAGCCCCAGGGGACAGCTGTGTGCACGAAAGCTGAGCTGGTGTTGGCAGGAGTTTTATGTCTGGGCAGGGTTTTCCCCGGGTACCTTTTCTGGGCTTTGCATCCACTCAGTCAGGGATCATGAGCCGCTGGGCATTGGTGGCCTAAGCATGGCGCTGCACTGGGGTCAGGGGTATAGAGATAAGGACGAGGGAAAAGCCCCCAGTCATGACAGCTCACATGCTAGTCAAGGAGACACACGAACAAGTAGTGACCACGCGGTGGCATCCTGGAGGCCTGTGCACAGGGGCACCTGCAGGGGTGCCAGGCAGGAAAGGAAGGCCATGAGATGGTGGGGCCGTGCCAGGGAGCCTACAGGTGGCCCCACAGCTGTCCTGAGACCCACTGAGGAGCTATGAGCAGGGGGTGACATAGCGATGGTCACCGTCTGCTGGACAGACTGGTGGCAGGCAGGAAGCGAGGGACCAGGTGTGAGGCAGAGGCCACAAGACCAAACTTGAAGTGAAAACAGATGCCTCAAGAGCCGAAGACAGATCAAAGCTTAAAAAAACAAACAGACAAACAAAAAAAGTGCCGGGAGAAGCTGAAGCTAAGGTTATAAACCAGGAGGTCTCAGGCAGGATGCAAATTCCTGGTCTCCTGGCTGGGGCCTGACGACCCTACATCTGTCTTTAGTCAGCACCAGCAGCTGTCCCCACAGCCCACACCCCGTAAGGGAGGCACCCGCTGGGCTTGGAGACAAAGTACTGAAGGCACCAGCACAGGGAAGGAGAGCCACAGAACTCAGGCCATCACAACCAGTAACTGCCAGAGGGGAGCGCTGGGGGGGGGGGGTGGGGGACCACACTGGTGCTCCACATGGACCCCTCACAACAGGCAGGAGGACTAGGCCTGGCCTTGCCTAAGCCAGTCTGGCTTCGAGGCCTTGGACGCACGGGGAGAGGTGGGCAAACACCCCCTTCAGAAAAGAGCTTGGGGAGGCACCTGGGAGGCTCAGTTGGTGAAGCGTCAGACTTCAGCTCAGGTCATGATCTCGCGGTTCGTGGGTTTGAGCCTCATATCAGGCTCCGTGCTAACAGCTCGGAGCCTGGATCCTGCTTCGGATGCTGTGTCTCCCTCTCTTTCTGCCCCTCCCCCACTTGTGCTCTACCTGTCTCTCTCTCTCCCCCTCTCAAAAATAAATATTAGGAGAAAAAAAAAAAAAAGAAAGGAAAGCGCTTGGACTAGGACTCCCAACAAGCCTTGATGGTGTGCACAGTGGCCACCAGGCTTTCTGCCCCCAGCTTTGGGACATGCTGGCCCCCGCTCTGCTTACCAGAATGATTTTGGTCTCATCCAGCTCAGCCTGCACCTTACTCATGGGGTCAGCTTCTCGGGGGTTCTAGGGGAAGAGCCAAGAATAACATCAGGACCATTTGGAAACAAAGCTCAACCCAACTGAGCTAGAAACACTTTCCCAAGTTAAAACCCCTCAGGCTGCTTAAACACAGGACACAGATATGGAAGCCTGCTGCGGGGCTCAGGTTCCAGGTCTTAACGTGGGCCCCTGGATGTTTCAGAGGGATGTCGACACCAAGGCTGCCTGGAGTCACCTACAGCCACGGCCATCAGGGCTGCCGGCCTTCCTGTGCCACACGGCCTCTCCTCGGGGCGATTAGACACCCTACCTGGTATCGACTGAGGTGGCCATCTAGGGCCGTGTAGTGAATTGTAGCAGGGGATCCGACTGGCCACTCTATCCTGTCCACCTGCTTGGAGAATTCGTCTAGTACCTGCAAGACAGAAGAGTGCATCAGCACCGCCACAGCTACAGGGCTTCAATGGACAGCCTCACCCAAGAGAGGCTGGCAGGCCTGGGAGGAGGGAAGAGGAGGACAGCTAGTGGCCAGGGGCACATTGAAGCTCGAATTATAAGTATTCTGGTAATTAAATACAAACTGTACCCAGCCTGAGATGAACTTCATCTGGAGAATAAAAGCATCTGAATTTTAAACTAAAGATTTCTGCTTTGACGCAGCCATAAAATTCTAGAAGAAAAGGTACTGGCCCTCTCATTTTCCAAAACAGTTCTTCAAAAGGGAACTGGATCCTTCCGATTTAAGTGACCACCAGATTTCACAGGCTTGTAAGTGCACTGTACTGTGGGAGGCTAGGGGCCAGAGCCCGTAAACAGGGGTTTACGGTAAGTGTTGCTTAAAGGACTGATGAACACACAGATGCTGGACCCATGTGGGGAAGGAGCGCCCATCACTGCAGCATGGGCAGAAGCACGGAGGTGGGAGGGCCCACTGTGTGCAGGGACAGCCTGACGGAGGGGAGGCAGCCACAGAGCAGGGCACAGAGTCCAGTGTGGTTCAGAGGAGCCACGATCACCATTGCTGAGGGCAGAGGCAGGAAGAGAGTGGCCAGAGGACTGGGAGGGGCAAGAACACAGCCAGAGCTGGCCCTAGAGCCCATCCCAGGAGTAGGCTGTGATGCTGAGGCAGACAGGGTGAGTCAAGGTGGCACTTGGGGACATAAGCCCAGACACAGGAGGGATGACAGGCAGAAATCAGTGCCAGGGAAAGAACTGGGAAGGGATGCCAGACTGTCTCTTGGTTTAGGGTCAAGAAAAAACGGCTGAAAATGGGTGGATTTGGGACACACTACTTCATCCCCTGTAACTGGGGCACTGACCCCACTTGTCGATCCGAGCCCAGTCCAGCCACACTGCAAACTCACCTTCTCCAGCAAGGTAAAGGCCACCCGGGACGGATATTCACTGTCAGCAATGACCACCCCTGCAAGGCTGTCGTTTCGCACGTAGACGTGGCACAGATATTCTGAGGAGAAGTCAGACACGCATGTGGTGACTTGAGGCCCTTAGACGTTTTCAGCCCTGATCATCAAAGCATCACAATGCTGAGCCCTTGCCTTCTGGATCAATGAAGCTTGCACGAACAGTGCATAACGGAGCTCTGCCACCAGTGTGACCCAATGTCTGCTTTAGGACGAGCCAAGGCCCAGGGGCCCAGTGTGCAAAGCCAGGGGAGCAGAAAACATCCCAGGCAACACGGTCCCAGGTGTGTTTCTAAGTTCCATCCTGAGCTCTAGATCAGGCCTGCCTGCAACTCAGGGAACTGCATGTCTCAGGCTCCATTCTGTTTCCAAGCTGAAGAGACACCGGAAGAGACAAATAGCCTCCAATTTCTTAAAAAAAATCCCAATGCGCTTGCCTGGGGTGCTCAGTCAATTGAGTGTCAGACTTCGGCTCAGGTCATGATCTCACAGCTTGTGGGTTTGAGCCCCACGTCCGGCTGTGTGCTGACAGCTTAGAGCCTGGAGACTGCTTCAGATTCTGTGTCTCCCTCTGCCTATCCCCTGCTCTCCCTCTTGCTCTTAAAATAAATAAACTTAAAAAAAAAAAAAAAAAAAGAGAGGCACCTGGGTGGCTCAGTCAGTTAAGCATATGACTTCAGTTCAGGTCATAATCTCGCGGTTTGTGGGTTCAATCCCCCTGTTGGGCTCTGTGCTGACAGCTCAGAGCCTGGAGCCTGCTTCGGACCCTGTGTCTCCCTCTCTCTCTGCCCCTCCCACACTCGTGCATGCGCTCTCTTGCTCTCTCTCAAAAATAAATATAAAAAAAATTTAAACATTCCTATAAAAGTGTCCCCGAATCAGGAAATCACCTCTCGGGGCCTCAGGTTCCTCGTTACGGGAATCCTGGCCTGTTGTGTTCTGTGCTGGACTGGAGGGCGTAAGGGAGGGAGAGGAGAGGGAAGGACAGTGGAGAGAAGGTCCATCTACAAAAACATGAGTCCCAGCTGCCTATGGATTCCTGTGCCAAAGCCATCAAGTTATCCAAAGGTACAGTCTGTACGAGAGCTTCTGCAAAACATTCATTAACTAGGATATGAATTTTTGTCATTTTACAAAGGATTCAAAGACGATGCAGCTAACCACACCCCGCAGTAAAAGGGATGTGAGGGCAACAGCTGACAAATAAGAAGCTTCTTGTCCTTAAGACGCTCAAGCACCAGACCCTGGCACAAACAAACAAAAACAACGAAAGGGGAGAAGGAGAGATCGTGAGCTCCGCAATCAAGAAAGGGCAGAGATAAAGGAGAGCGGGGTGGGGGACAGGACCATCACCGACACTCTCCAGGCTTTGTCTGCACTCCCATATAAGAAAGGTTCAAACGCGAACCGAAATGCATGCATCCGCAGAACTGGAGACGCTGGACCAGTGCAGATGGAACATCTCTAAGAAACCTGGGAAGGCAGACATGGCCTGAGGAAACCAGACTATTTCCATGTTCACGATCCAATTTCACTCCTGCGTCGTGAAGGGTACCAGGATCTCATGCAGAACAGACGCACCACCAGGACGGTGACCGGGCCTCCAGGTCACAAGACCAGGGCAGCACCGTGCGAACGGGCGTCTCCGCCCAGTGAGGTTCACGTGATGTGTCTATACGACATGTCTGTCTTTCCTTATCGGTCTGTACAACATATGCCTCTACGATAAAAGCCTGAAGACTCTCATGGGAAACCTGAATTGTGAACAAGTAAAAATACTGGCCGAGAGAAAAACAGGATGAGTTTTCGGATTCCTGTTCCAAAACCTAAGGAGCACAGGACACGGTATTACCTCAACAGGGCTGGTTGCAAATCCTTTTTTGAGATGTGTCCAGCTCTGGAGGGAAAGAGAAGGATTCAGGAAGGCCGCGTACAGCTCCAAGAGTCAGACCCTCACCTGAAGCAGGTGTGAGCTACAGGGGCACACTGACTTGGGCGGCTCAGATGGCAGCAGTGGGCTCAGCATCGTGTGCAAGCAGAAGGAAGAGGAGGGAAGAGGGGCAGGCCGGCAGTGTGCAGAGAGCCACGGGCTGCCTGAGGCGTGATGGGGTGCACACCAGGGAGGGGGCGGTCCTCTTACCTTGTTCTTTGACTGAAGCTCTGCTGCCCTTGGCCGAGCGCTCCACGATCAGCTGACTTGTGAAGGTCATGAACTCCTGAACACTAAGAAACATAACACAGATTACCTACTCCTGTCACCTTGTCACCGGCACAACGGAAGGTGACCTCCGAGCTTGGACACTAAGAAGCTAGTGTTTCTTGACTTCACTCGTTGCCTTCCGGGCCTCGGCTACAAGCGATAAACGTGGTTTTGTTACTAATTGCCCCGACCGTTCACACCACACCTGCTGCTCCTAGCGCGCCAGACAACCCACTTCCAGACCTCTGGGGCACCTACTGCAGGCTTCCAGGATGCTGACGCTGTGGTCAGCAGAGGCCCTCGGACACAGGGAGAAGCAGGAGGCAGCAGACACGCAACCAGGTGGGCTGCCGCACACGCCAGACACTGAGGCAGGATGCACACACGCCGTGGATGCAGCCGAGGGCACAGAACCCGGCCTAGGGTGCGCTGGCTCATCCAAGGTACGTCATCCAGGCTACTCAGAGACAACGGCTTGGCCGAGACCAGGAAATGATTTGTACCAGGGCCGTCGGACAGAGAGATGTGGCCGGAATGGAAGAATCACAGGTGACAACAGTGCAGCCAGAGGGACAGGGGCCAACAGGAAGCCTGTGACTGGGACTGCCATGCAGGGGGCCATGTGGCGTGAGGATCTCCGACCCTGCGGTGGACGTCCTCGGCTGGGACCCCAGCTCCACCATGTGCGAGATGTGTGACCTCCAAGCAAGTTACCTGCGGCACTGTGCCTCAACTAGGAAATCCAGATTCGCTATGATGGTCACACGAGTGCACAGCACCATGCCTGGCGCACAGCAGCACTTGCTCCATCACCCTGAGAGAGTGATAGGATGGAAACAATCCCACAGAAAAGACGTCTCCAAACAAGGAAGTCCTTGCAATAAAACCAACCAGAGACAGAGCTCATAGCAGGACTGTCACCAGACAGAGGAGAAGTTACACTCTCGCAAAAGTCTGCACACAGAGGCAGAAAAACAGGGGAACCATCTGAAGGTTTCACAACCTGGGGTCTGGTCATCGTGAGGCAGGAAGGATGGGAAAAAGCTAGATCATCCACTGCCTTAAGAGGATGTGCCTAGAGTGCCACAGCTGTGCTCGCCACCAGAAACCGGTCCGGGAGCCCTCACCAGTGAGGTCACAGTCCCACACTGAAATCTCTGAGGACCCTCCGTAGACAAGGGCCGGGAGAAAGAAAAGGAACCACTTGGCGAAGCCGGCACCGAACATCACAGACAAGCAGAGAATGGAGACCACGGTAAAGGAAACGGAGTATCAAGAAGGTGCTTCACTAAGGACCCAAAACAAGCCGAACATTTTACAAAACAACAACAGAAACGGTTTTAGATTCTGCCAGCAAAGCCCTCTCATCAGGAACAGGAACTGTTGAATTCTGAGTCCAGACAACAGCGTCCACTAGCCCCGGGGACCGTGTGGCCACAGACACGGACCCTGGAGGGTCTTTCCCCTTCTGTGCCTGAGTCACCCAGCCCGCCCACGATGGGCCGCAAGTGTCTGCTGTGTCTTCAGCACAGTTTCCTGCTACTAAAGCGTCCAGAAACAGGAGAAGCCTATAGGCCTACACATCCCACGCTTCCTTCCAAATCCTCAGCACAGACCCTTTGGCCCCAACAGGGCTCCACTGGAAGTAGCACACAGTGAGTCCTGGCTGGTTTCTCGTGGCCTCAGTGACTCCGTTGGCAAAACGGAGTACGCAGATTATACCAATAACCTTCCCACGGAATCGCTGGGAAAGCCCATCAGATAGCCTAAGCGGCTCCCAAGGTGTGGCGCCCAAGCTGCCTAGGTTGGAATACAGACCTCTGGGCCCCAACCCTCTAGTTCGGGACGTCTGGGTGTGAACCTGGGAATCTGCACTTTTTCCAAGGCCCCTGATAATTTTATAACAACAAGAATACGTAAAACAGCGAGTACGGGAATAATGTTCAAGAATAGCATAAGTCTTTTATCCAGCGAAACGAAGATGATTCCTCGAAGGCACAGTCCCCAGACCGAGGAAGAGGCCATCGTCGCGCTCCTCCCAAGGAGGCCGGGGCCAGCCGCCCACCCCCGCCCTCCGGGCCTCCCCCCCCCCGTCCTCCCCCACCCCTCTCCCCGCCCCCCCCCACCCCGCCCCCTTGGCCTCCCCGCCCGGGCCGCTCACCTGGACCTCTGGAAGAAGCTGAAGGAGGACACGTCGTACGCGGCTTTGAGCAGCACCGCCTTGGGCTCGCCTTTGTACAGGACGCTGAGGCTGTACAGCTTCATGGCGCCGCGCCCTCGGACCGCCCGCCCGGCCGCGGGACCGGCTCGCACCGAGCAGCGCGGCCGCCGCCCCCGACGACCGCCGCCGGCTGCTGACGGGTCCGACGCCGGCTTCCCCGCCTGGCGCAGGGTTCGCTTCCGGTTCCGGTCGGGTGCCGCCGCCCCAGTCCCGGCGGAGGGATTTCGTGCCCCGGATGCAGATAAGCACGGACGGAAACACGAAGGCTGAGGGATGAGGGTGCAGGCAGGCGGTGCGGGCCAGGCGCAAGCGCAGAACTTCTGCCCCGCCCCCTCCGGCGTGTGTAGGGCCACCCTCTCCCTGTGGGGGTTTCCTGCCCTCTCCCTGTGGGCGTGCCCCGTCCCCTCCCTGTGGGCGTGCCCCGTCCCCTCCCGGGCCGCCCTGTCCCTCGTGGGCCTCCCCTTCTCTCATGAAGTGTCGTGCCCCCTCCAGCTTGGCCTTTCAGTCCTGGGTGTCCTGAGTCCTCCCATACACAGGCCCTCTCTCCCTCCCTCCCAGACTGTGCTGAGCCTTCCTGGGCAGCTCCTGGGAACGGCACCCGCAGCCAGTGCTCTGTGGACCCTAGAAAGGACTGTGATTTACGGGAGGACTGCCTTCCTGTCAGTGTGTAAATCCAACCTCCTTTCGAGTGAAGGGCAGAAAACTTTTCTTCTCGAGGCTCCTGCAGGGATGTGAAGGCACGCCTCTCATTTCAGAGGATTGGTTCTGAACACGTCCTTGCCACGTTTTCCTCCTGCCCCTGGTCACACAGGACCCGTCACCACAAACCTGCAGGGCTACATGCTCCTCGGGCCTGCCCACTCTCTGTCTGGGCACTGATATAGGCCGCAGACCGTTGACAGAGAGGAAACGTCAAAACAGCAGAAAATCCGCCCCACGCTTAGGGAGCAGTGTGGTGCAGTGACTTAGAAGACCTCGTTTTGCTTGAGTTGTCGACATAACGCTTTGTGGATGGGTGGGGATGGGTGAGGCGCGGTTCCACGAGGGTGCCACATCGGCCAGTTTCTTGTTTATTAAATGGTATTTTGTAATCAGCATCTTGCAGGCCACCTAAAAGGCCCTTGGTCTTTGGAAGCTGATGGCAAACTTACATTATCGCTACGCTACAAGCAGCTGGGTCTGAGATGATGGGACAGAGACGGCACTTGTGACAAAGCGACAGCATCACTCTACACATGCTCAGCAGTATTCATGTTGTGGTTGGATGCTGGGGGCTTTTCCTAGGTGTCAGGGGCCATCCTGTGCAGCGTAGGTAGCATGTCAGGCCTCGGACCCACTAGAGATCGGTAGCACTCCACCCATCACTTGGCAACCCCAAATGTCTCCAGCCATTGGCAAATGTGCCCTGGCAAGCAGTGGAGAAGGCTGTCTCTGTGTCTAAAGGAAGGTCTCACCACCTGCCCCTCACTCAGCACCTTCCTCACTGGCTCTCTTCCCTATGCAGATCGTGGAAGGGGCTCTTCCCCATCCCCCCGTCTGGGTACAAAATGCCAAGGACAGACATTGGCCAACACCAGGCCAGTCACCCGCTGATGCGGGCACACGACAGTCTCAAGATGCTGTGCTGACACTGTGGTCCTCTAGGGGGCACAGTGACAGCTGTTTCTGAAGAAAACCCTGGCTCCCCTTTTCTTTGACGCTGAAAGTTGTTCAAAAGGACCAGGAGGACAGTTTTTGGTTGGCACAGGCTTACATGTATTCACTTGACACATAACAGCAGGTGTCCCACAGCTGGCCTCATACCAAGTGCTCTCCGTGCACTCCCTTGTTCTATCCTCACGAAACAGAGGAAGACGTTACTATCGCCTTGCAGACACAGAATGACTTGGGTTAAGGAAATCTCTAGGCACATGTCAACACTAAACACACAACAAACACAGCCCAGCCCCTCTCCCCCCAGGAAGCCTGGCTCCCAAGCCCCCCAACCTCATCATCTGTCTCACTGAAAAGCAAGCCGACCTTCCACTGCGTCAACCCCAGCTGTCACCCAACTTGGATTCAGCCCGGCTCTGCCACCAAACCCTTAACCTCTCTGAGTCTCTCTCTTGTTTTCATTTGTAAAACTGGGAACATATCCCTTTCCATAGGTATGTTGCTGGGAATGGCGAGGTTTATATGCCAAACTCTAGCCACAGATGTTTAACGAGTGACAACCTTGATGGTTATGTGTATTGTTATCACTTATGACAAACAGGAGTGACTATCATGGGTTCAAGGCATCCTGCAGACTGTAGGATGCAGAGATTTGCCAGGCTGAAATCTGAGTGAGGTCATTAGATTGGAGAATACTATTATATCTGTTTTAATTCCCTGATTTTGATCATTGTGGTTGTGTAAGAGAATTCTTGGTTTGGGGGAAATACACACAAGTCCTTAGGGTAAAGGGACATCGTGTCTGCACTTTAGTCTTGAAAGGTTTAGTGTATATATATATATATATATATATATATATATGAAGGGTAAAGCACACAAGGTAAATTTAAGGAGTCAGGATGAAGGTATCCAGGAATTCTTTGTACTGCTCTGTAAATCTAAAACCTCGGGGATAGATACAGGGAAGGGGTGCTGATGTCCCTGAGCACCTGCAGGGAGTAAAGCTCTCTGAAGTCCAGACTCTCCCTCATGCACTGGGCCCTAGAGGAAGAGCTCCCTGCAAACAGAACTGGAGCAATGTGCCCATGGCAAGAGGCCAGGGCCTGAGTTCCTGCTGGGCAGGCAGGTGCCCACCCACCTTCCCATAAGTTACCCGGTTTAGCTGCACAGTGGAACCCCCACGAAGCTGGATAAAAGCCAGCCAGGCGCATGATCCTGGCCAGGCAGCAGCCTTGGCCTCCGGACCGCCTTGTCCAGGCTGTCTTCACTGTGCATGTAAGGTGAGCCTCTGCAGCCCACACAGGAAAGGAGCCCTGAAGGGGCCACAGGTGTGATCAGGCCGCCTATGGCCTTCAGGGTGTGTCACTCCTAAATGTGCCAACTGACGACCATTTTGAGCCAGTAGCACTTGAGAGACAGCAGATGCAAGCCCACTGTCCCCCTCCTTTTTACTCTTCTAAGTGGGAGACTAACTCACGTGAAAGGTGCCCCCTCTGTATCAGGAGGGGGACAGGCGCCCTTAGAACTGCCCCCCTTGCAGGGGCTTCCCAGGAGCTCTATTTGTACCTGGAGACACCCCTCCCCAGCTCAGGGGCCAGGAATGGGTGTGTAGCCCACGCTGGACACATGGCCATTTAGGCTGGGGGCTTGACCTCCTGAGGATGGCGCCCTGACCACCGTGAGGCCTCCCTGTGTGGAATGTAGAAGAAAATCTGTAATAAGGAGAGGTGGAGGGGGAGCCCTGCAAGAGGGGAGTGTGGGCCCCACAGCAGCCTGGTCTGCAGGACTCCCAAGTGCAAAAAGCAGAATGGGAGTCATCACAAAGGAAACGTCATGAGGTAGAATCTGAAAGCTGGGGTGAGGTTGATGCTGACCCCAACCTCCTGAGGGGCCCCTGAGACCCTATCCCGGCCCACCTCCCCGCTGAGTCCCTCCTGAACCCCACCCTCTAGCCCCGGCCCCCACTGAAGCCCCATTCCATTTAGCCCTCCAGAGGCCCCATGTGAGTCCCTCACTGAACTCCTAGAACCCCCTTTTGGGTGGTGCACCAAGACTCCAAGCCCTGTCCCACAGTCCCCCTGAGCCCCTCCTGACTACCAGGCCCAGCCCTCCTCACCAGACCTGGCTCTTGGCTCCCCCCCCCCCCCCCCCCCGCTGCCCCCACTGCTAACCACCCTCCCTGCTCCCGCTGGGCACCCTTGAGCCCCCCAGCTCGCCTCCTTCCTGAGCAACCCTCTGAGTGCTCCCACAAGCTCTCCCCGCCCCCCCCCCGTTGAGCACCCCCTCCCCTGAACCCCCATTAGCGTGTCCCCCAGCCCCCCACCCCCAGGGAGCAACTCCTCCCCCTGAGTCCCCCTCTGACTGCCTCTCAGCCCTCCACCCACGCTGAGCACGCCCCAGCCCCCTCTGAACCGCCCCCCAGCCCTTCCACTGTGACACGTGGGCGCCCAGCCAATCAATACAAGTCCATCCGTGTTTCCTCAGCAATTGGCTTGCAGATGGCCACGTGACCCAGGCCTCAGCCAATCAGTGCAGGCCTTCCAGGGGTAGGCCGTCCAATCAGAACAAAGCCCATGACTGAGACCCTCAGGAGAAGGCCTGGCGTTTGTAGAAAGTCCGAGAGCCCAGAGCAGGTTCTAAGCAAACTTACGGTTGAGCTTGGAAGAGAAATGTGTGTGCATGTCTGTGTGCGTGTGCGTGTGACAGAGAGCAGCAGGAGCCTGCGAACAAGCGGGCAGGTCCTGCCCCTTTGCACCCCATCCCTCAACCTCCCCAGCCTCAGTGACTTCATTTGAAAGTGGCAATGATGTCAGCCCTGCCTGCTGTCCCCAGGTCGTTTCCCCAGATGGCACAATGAACACAGCAGTGCTTTGTGCATAGCACACGCTTTAACAGGTAGTAGTGAAATAATTACCCTTCTAATAAATACATCGCTTTTCTTTTGCAATAAATCTAGCAGGAAATGGGTGAGATCTGATGAGGAAAACAACCTCCTGAAGGGCACAGAGTGGACCTGGAGCCCGCTGTGTTTCCGAACGAGGAGCCTCCCCTTGGGGACAGAGATGTCTCCTCTCTAAAATGAGTCCCCGGATCCACAAACTCAGCGCATTGTTTTATGATGTAGCATGAGTAGATTCGAAGGTTTGTGCTCAATTTGAAAGGGCTGTGAAATGTAGGGCAAAGGGATACTTGCCCTACCGGACGTCGAGAGATTAAAGTTACAGCAGCCAGGAAAGCCTCGTGCGGGGAGCATGATGACCTGTGTTAGGGCGAGTGAGACGGGAGGATAGAGGTCTGGGGGCAGCAAAAGGGAAACCGGGGAGGAGCGGGCGCCTGGGAGGACTCTTCCGGGAGGATTGCCCGCGGGGAGGACTTTCTTGGGGAGGATAGTGCGCCAGGGAGGACTCTCCCAGGGAGGAGTGGGTGCCGGGGAGGACTCTCCCAGGGAGGATTCTCTCGGGGAGGAGTATGCTCCTGGGAGGACTCTCCTGGGAAGGAGCGGGCGCCCGGGAGGACTCTCTCAGGGGAGGATTGGGCGCCGGGGAGGAGTGGCCACCCGGGAGTACTCTCTCAGGGAGGAGTGGGCGCCAGGAGCCTGAGGTCCCAGAAACGTCGGAGTGTAGGCTTCTATCAATTGTTTCTTTTGGGCGGGTCCTAGGGTCACACTGGTGTGCCTGGCTTGGATCATATATTAATTAGCCAACTCCCCACTTCGTTTCTCAAGAAGTATTCAAAATGCCTGCAAGGGGTAGGAAACCGCAACACTGTTTCTGTTCTAGACACACAGATCAGGTAAGGACAAAGGGCTGCTCTCTGCCCAAGGGCAACCAGCACCAGAGACTTAACCCTTCCTCTGCCGGGATGTTGTGACCACAGACCACAGACGGATCGCCAGGTGGGCGGACTGACAGAGCTGAGGCCACATCAGGCAGGGTCCCCAGAGCCACTTTTACATTCAGACAATTTGTTACTGGCACAGAAAAAAGCACCCCAAGATGCCACTCCCCATTCTTGTCCTGTGCACTAGAAAGGACAACATCCAAACTAAAGGGAACAGGTGTCTGCACCTCAAGTCATGGCATCTCCCCTGCGGGCCATGCTAGCTAGACAGCAGCCACACCTGAGGGACATGGGCAGAAAGCCTCACGTCTCAGAACCAGAGACTGGGGGAAACCCTCCTGACCACCTCCCAGGCAGATGGAGAAGAGAGCGGGGAGTGGCCTCTGAGCAGGTCCTCACTCATCCGTCCTCAGTTCCGGAGGAGCACAAAGTCTATCTGCCAGGCTCAGGTTAGCTGTGGTTCCACACGTGGCCTCGTGGCCTAGGGGTGTACCTGCACGGTGGCCAGAGCCAAGCCATTCCCTTACAGAAGAGAAATATGACAGAGTGTGCGAGCGGGGTGCCGTCAACATTACGGATCAGTGGGAAAACGATCACCTACCCGACAGATACTAGACACCTACCTCACACCATGCATAAATTCCAGAAGGAACAAAGCACTAAACATGAAAAAAAAAAAAAAAAGAAAAGGAAAAATATTAGTAGGAAATGTGAGAAAACATTTTTCCAATTTTGGATGGAAACATTTTTTTTTCGTGTGTGAACAAGGTAAATTTTTATTGCTGTTTTAAGACACCAAGTTTGGGGATGGTGTGTTATACCACGATAGACAACTGATGCACCGCTTCATGGCATTGGGGACTCAACGCCCTTTCAACCTCTCCCCTGTGTCCAACTGCTCTTTTCTCTCTGCTCCTCAATTCCGCCAAGGAAAGTTCTGCATGATTCAGTTCTCATCACTGTCTTCCCTGCTGGCCATTCTGTAGATAAACTGGCTTTCCCTGGGCAGCTTTCTGCCCATAGCCCAGCTGTGGTCAGCTGGAAAGGTCACTGGATAAGGGACCCATGGAAGAGAACAGTAGGAATGGCCTGCACTCCAGGGCTTAGCCGAGGTGATTTAGGTCCTGCTTAAGATACAAGTTTACTGAGGGTATTTCTCATTTAACCTTATTCCAAGCATTTGCAATGTTACAAACACTTTATGCACACAGTTTTTAAAAACTACTTTGTAGATTACTTCACAGCTGTATCATAATCTACTGAATTGGTACCTTTCCTGAACACTTAAGCTGTTTGTAGCAATTTTCTTCCCTCCCCTCCCCTCCCCCTCTCCCTCCCTCTCCCCTTTCCTTTTCCTATCCTAAGTAATGATGCAGTGAACATCTTTTGATAAAGCTTTGGGGAAACGCTCTTAAAAAAATTTTTTTTTAATGTTTTGTTGGAAGGAGTCTGGCCGGAGTCGCAAAAGAAGAGTCCGCAAGCAAAATGCAATTAAGTGAAGGTTCTCATACAGGAGTTGGAATGAGGCCTGGGCTCCAGACTGAAGCCTCTTTTATTAGGATAATTGCTAAAGACTGCATAAGTCAGCTAAGCAAGTGTAGTAATCAACTTAATGGTTTTGCTCTTCAAGGTTGAATTTCGAGTTAATTGGTTTCTATAACACTAGGAAGGGTCAGGTGTGAAGGAGGATCCAGCTAGACAACGTTAATGTCTCTAGGCAGCCTCAGAGCCTCAGCCGTGTTCAGCTGTGTAAACATGTCCTAAGGCCTTGCACCTTCTCCAGCCATTCACTTTTGAAGCCCTTTCCTTTGATGCTTTTCTCCCGCACTTCCCACATCTCCCCCTTTTTCTTTCCTTTGGTGAAGCTGGAGGGCAAAGACGGGAGGCTCGTGAGGCATAGTCTCGGCTTCCTTGCTGTCCTCTTCTCCAGACTAGGTATGTGCAAAGTAATAAGACAAAGATTAATATAAAAATACCAATCGCATAAAAGCTTAAGGGTTTTATATAATGCGTTGGATTCAATTCCAAGATTCGATTAGTTATCTCAGAGAAGGAGCACCAGAAATCATCTCAAGTTTATTTTTGAATGTTTCATAGATGTACTTTTGCAAATGAGCTGTATCAGCAGAGGTGTTGCCTTGAGTAAGAAGGTGTCGACGCATCAGGTCCCATGATATCTTAGACTGATTATATACGTGGGGGGTGACACAAAAGGTGGTTATGTTCCAATCACCTTGAAGATTTACCTGTTGTTGTAAACTAATCAATTGATCTAGAAAAAGAACAGCTTGTTGCAAGTGAGATAATTGGCTCTCTTCGGCTATCAATCAGCCGTTGGCTGTTTCACAGCCTTTCTGAATCTTGACGCCAGTTTTGTACAAAGTGGGTGGTTTGTACAGTCTGATGCAGTGCAAAACCGGCTGTTGCTGCTGTAGCTGTAATAGCTACAATCCCAAGTACAGCAGTTACCACTAAAGCCACAAACTGTCGGGTGCGATGTTGAGACACATTGCTGATAAAGGCTCATTTTGTTTGTTGGGCCCTGAGCTAGGCCTGGGGAGAAGTTTTCCTGATTTTGATCAGTATCAGGAGATGGAAGAGGATGCCCATCTTTGTGATATTTGGAACGGCACCGATTGGCCCGATGATATCCTTTTTTACAACGAGGGCATAAAGCAGTGGGAGGTATTGATTTGGGTAGATTATTAGTACTGGTATTATCATTATGCCTGTCATTTTTAAATTTGTCCTTCATTTTTCGACAGTCTTTTTTCATAGGGCCAATTTTTCCACCACCAAAGCATTTGATACTAGGTTTAAAAGGGCCTGTCCCGTTTATAGCGGTGGCAAGGAGGTTCATATTGTAAAGTGGGGTACCAATATCAGCACATGTGTTCACATAGTCAGCTATGGACCCAGCAGCTGCTCTTACAGGACGAAGAGCTTGTTGGCATTCAGAATTAGCATTATCGTAGGCCACAATGGGAAGCAACAAATCCCTTAGGCCCTCTTGAGGAATTGTTTTAGCCAAACATCTCTTAATCTTGCTACAAAGTCAGCATAAGGCTCAGTATTTCCCTGTTTAACATCTACAAATGAGGGGGTAACCTCGCCTGGAGTGGCTATACGTGGCCGGGCCATCTTACAACAATTTTGTACTTCAACGTTGTAGTATCCCTTGATCGCTCATACCACATTGATCTCTTAGTTGAGAATATTCTCCTTGCCCGAAAAGTTGTTCTTTGTCGATAGGAATATTATCGTGAAGGTTTCCTTCCCCTTGAATCTTAGCTTGATCTTCCCACCAAGTCATAAATTGTAAATATTCAGCACAGGATAAAACAGTTCTAGCCAACATTTCCCAATCTTTAGGGATCAAGCGTTCGGTGTCAGCAAACACTGAAAGTAAGGCCTGCCTATAAGGAGAGTCAGTGCCATACTGGGCACGAGCCATTTTAAGATCTGTCAGGATTTTTATGGGGATCTGAGAATATTCAGCATTATAGCCTCCATTAGGATATTATGCATTTTGGTGGGAAAGCGTTCGGAGTAACCGGAAATATTTCCGATGCCGGTTGTATCAATTCTAAATCTCCTTCCTCTTTAGCCTTCATCAACCCTCGCATCAGAGGTGTAATGATAGGGCCCTCGTGCTCCTTGGAAGGAACTAATATGTGGGGCCGGTTATTAGAAAAAGGATTGAAAGTAACTGGACAGACAGGCAGTTTTTCGTTTAATATGAGTAGGAATTCTTGTATCCTCAGGTAAAGGAGGGGGAGGGTATACTTTATTATAAGGGGGGACAGTAGCCTCCAAATTATCATTTGTGGGTGGTGGCAGAGGCCATTCTGGCAAAGCATTTTCCTCAGGTGCTATAGTCTTGATTCCCTCAGCAGGAGGCTGGTCCTCAAAACTATCGGATGTAAAATCTGACTCATCTCCTTCTTGATGAGTTTTTAATTTAGGTGAACCTGCATCTTGTTCTGAGTCAGACTGTGAAGTCTGTAAAGCCATCTCAATTAAGGAGCATAAAGACCAGACTTTTAAGGAAATGATGTCTCCATTTTGATGAGCGTGTCTAAGCGTTTTCATAGTCAATCTCCATTGTTTAAGGTTTAAAAGATTTTTTTCCAGAAGGGGTAAACCGATAGCAAAGTTTTTTAACCAGGTACCAGAGCTCATCAGAAGTTCCCCTTTTTACTTTTACTCCTGAACTTTGTAATAAAGTACAAAGTAATTTAGAGGAGGCTTCATGATCATGAGACTGGGAGTTTCCCATACTTCACTATCCCAAAGCCGGGACTTACCTGTCCTACCGCTCCGCTTTGGTCCTTCTCGACTATAAAACTGAAAGTAGTCTCAAAGACTTTGCCAAGCTGTACCCTGCCCGCTGTGCCAGATGTTGGAGGGATGTGGCCAGGATCGCAAAAGAAGAGTCTGCAAACAAAATGGAGTTTAGTGAAGGTCCTCAGAAGGAGGCCCCGACTGAGAATGAAGCCTCTTTTATTAGGGAAATTGCTAAAGACTACGTGCATAAAGTCAGCTAAGCAAGTGTAGTAATCAACTTAATGGTTTTGCTTTTCAAGGTTGAATTTCTAGATAATTGTTCTTTCTGACTCCAGGCAGGGCTGGGCTGAAGGAGAATCCCGCCCTGGACAATGCTAATTAATGGCTCAAGAACTTCCAAGCTGCAGCCGCTGTGTAAACGTGTCCTAAGGCCTTGCACCTGCTCCAGCCTTTCCCTTTTGAAGTCTCTTCCTTTAATGTTTTTCTCCTACATCTCCCACAGTGTTCATTTATTTCGGGGAGACAGACAGAGTGCAAGCATGGGAGGGGCAGAGAGAGAGGGAGACATAGAATCTGAAGCAAGATCCAGGCTCTGAGCAGTCAGCGCAGAGCCCGATGTGGGGCTCGAACCCACGAACCCCAAGATCATGACCTGAGCTGAAGTCGGACGCTCAACCGACTGAGCCACCCAGGCGCCCCGCCTTGTCTTTTTTAACAAGACACGGACCTCAGAACAAGAAAGCAAAGACTGAAATTCATAAAAAGGAAACACTTCTGTGTAACAGAAGACACCATTGACCAAGTCTAAACCTAGCAATACATTGTGGGAGATAGCACAGCACATCTAACAGAGGATTAGTAGGTATTACAGATAGAACATAAAAATCCTTTATAGAAATTGAAAGGTAAAAGATAATTTGATAACAAAATAGTTTAAAAATATAAACAAATCATCCTTAGAGAAAGAAATGCATATAACCGCTAATAAGACAAAAAAATAAGGCAAATAACCACTAATAAGACATTAAACTTGGCAGTTTAAATGACAAGGAGATAACAGATCAGCACAAAATTATCGAGGTTTATCATCTCAAGGATGGGCCAGTGTGTAGCCAAGCTCCTAATGACTGTGGAAGGGTTAAGGGATTGGTGAGGCCATTGGGGGGCAGTGCTGTCTCATGTACCCAAATGTAAAGTGCGCACAGCATTGGACCTAGCAGTTCAGCCTCCCGGAACCACCCTGAAGAAGTATGTGCATGTGTTGACCCTGGTGCAGTACAAACACCCACATCGGGAAAAACCGAAACTGCCCAGATGATGACGGAGAGGCGCTGGTTTAAATCGTTACAGCCACACACCCATCTGGAGAGCACCACTGGCCACTCTTCCTCGCTCCCTTTGCTGGACTCCAGTGCCAGCGGCCCAGGGCTGGGTCCTGGCCCCTCTTTGCTCTGTTCCCACTGTCCCACCCCGTAGCCACCGGCCTCTTGAGTCCTGGAAGTGTGCCAGTCCTAACTGAGGAACACTGCGAGTGTAAAACACACCAGACCTCGGAGGCTGAGGCCAGAAATGCCAGCTGGGTGTCCCTGGTGTTGCACAGTTGGCCCCGGTGGTTAGGTGAGCGCCCTGAGCCAGCAGCAGGGGCAACTCCAGCGCTCTGGCATCCTGCTCCCATCCCAGGGCTGACTCCTGTGGTGGGGGTGGGGGTGGGGGTGCATGCATCCCAGCTGAGCACCCAGGGTCCGTGGCCTCCTTGTGGCTGGGCCCGCCGCTCAGGCCATTTCACCGTAGGCAGGGGAAGCGGTCACAGAGCTCCGTGGCCGGGCGGGTGGCGGTGCCGAGGGCCACGCTGACTGCTCCCCGTCCATCCCCTCTGCTCCTTAGGATGTGGGCTTAGAAGACCCCTCGAGCCTGCCCTGGGAACTGCACAGGTGGCCAAGTGTGGCTGGGCCGTCACCATGGTGATGGGGATGGAGGCCTGTTGCCATCGGCCCCAGTTTTCTGCATGGCAGGTCTAATGACAGGACTGTCAGCCCAGCGGAGGCCGAGGGCGCGAGCTGCTCCTGGTTGCCATGGCAGTGAGGGCCCTCTCGGGGAGCACAGAAGGCCCCGTGGGGGGACTCCCCACTCCACACCTGGTGGAGCAGGAAGTACGGGCCGAAAGCAGGTTGGGGTGTGAGGGGGACACGGTCACCTAGAGCCTAATTGCTGGAGGGCTGTCCTCCGGCCACACGAGGGGAGCGCCCCGCTGCCAAGTGTGTCTGGAGGGCACCTCAGCTCAGCACGGCCTGCAGAGGAAGCTGCCCGGCGCTGGCATCACCTCCCACAATGGCCTGGCGGGCCTCTACAGGGAAGGCTCCGGGCTGCAGCCCCGAGGGGAAGGCTGCACAGCAATGAGAAGGAGGAAACTCTGTGCCTGATCCTTGAGCCAGAACCCGCTGAAAGGTGGCCCGCATCCTCCCTTCAGATTCTTCCCCGGCAGGCAGAGGCCTGGGGGTATTTCTGCTCCGGAAGGTGTTGGGGGGCACCGGGGGGGTCCCAGCTCCCACGGGCTGGCCCCTGCACACATGCTGGACGACAGAGCCAGGATGGAGGCCACCAAGAAGGAAAAGGTAATGCACCCCTTCGGTCGGCTCTTGGGAAGTGTTGGTTGTGACCGGCACAGGCAAGCCTTGCCCGCCCCACCCCTGAGGGAGCCCAGGGCGCCGTCTGCCCCGTCCTCCCAGCAGACCAGGCCCCTCCCGCTGCATCAGGCTCCAGCCCTGTGACTCGCAAGTTAGACTGCCAAGAGGTCTGGAGGGGGGTGGGTCCGGGGACTTTAGAGCCCCAGTGGAGTCTGGGGACTCAGTGGGCAGAGCCAGCACTCAGCAGGCTCCGAGACAGGCCCTGGACACCCCGCTTCTTCACGGGAATCCCTCCAGAAGGAGCACTGTTGCTCCTGGCGAGGCGCAGGGAACAGTTACTTTTTCCAAAACGAAGAGAAATGCAGACGTCCTTGAAGCCAGCCCCGTGCCCAGGCCACGCGCGAGGAGAGAGAGCTTGTGCCAGGGCGGGGGAGCGTGCCTGCAGCCCCGAGTCGGGGGTCAGGCTGCAAGGGGGGGTGTGGGGGGTGGGGGAGGCCAGGAGGCAGGCGATCTGGCACGGCCTCCTCCTCACATGTCTTCAGTTCTGTGACGTGACGAGGTCAGCACAAACATAGGCAGGTTCTGCTCCTGGCAGGGCTGACGACGATAGGAGAAAAACAACCAGCTGAGCCAGGGCGCCTGCAGCCGCAGGCAGTGCGGCAGGCCGAGGCCTAACCCAGCCTGCCCACTGGGGTTCCGGCAGGAGCTTGGATGAGAAATCCTGCCCAGAGCGGAGCTGGGGGGCTGCCTGCAGAGATGGGAGGTGGTGTTTTCTGCACAAGCAGAGACACGGGGCCTGGGGCCCGGGGCCCACTGTGAGACCTGCAGGGAGCCCGTCTGTCCTCAGACTCAGGGGCCAGTCCTGGCCCTGCCTGTCTAAGCCAGGGGACACAGTTCTCCCCACGTGAGGGGCTGCTGGTCCCTGAGCAGGAGCCAGGGCTGACGCCAGAGCCCCAGGCTGAGTGCAGAGGGGCACCAAAAACATGGCTCGTCAAAGTAACTAACATTTTCATGCAAATTCTAAAGAATCTAAGTTAATGCAAAAAGGTGTGAAGAACAAAATACCAACATTGTAAAGATGGCTTGTGTATCGTGACTCCCCACCTGTCCCCGTGTTCTTGTGGGTTCAGTTAGCCGGGTGCCAGGGATAGGGCAGGGGGCAGGGGCTGCGAGGTCCATGGCCCCTCCACGTGTCCTGGTGGAAGACCCAGCTCTTGTGGGGTGGGAGGGGGCAGGCTGGCTTTGGGGTTTTCTTAAGGGTCTGAGATTTTGCTGTCAGGCCCCTTGGAAGTGCCCCCCCTCCCCCCATCCAAGCCCACACCTGTCCTGAAGCAGTGAGCCGCACTGTGGTGTCCCCAGCAGTCCAGCTGGGGCTGTGCCGCGCTCAGGCTCCCGGGAGGGGAGCTTTCTGCTCACAAGCAGTCCGCTCGCCTGTGTTGACCTTTCGAAACTTCTCTATTATCATCCCTCTATAATCTGCATGAGTGTGTGGCCTCAGTACCACTGCCAGTGGCTTCCCTGCACACATGCCAGCCCGGGAACCAGTTTCTGGAGCTCCCACTGTGGCTCCGTGCCCGCAGGTGTCACCGCCCCCCCCCCAACCCCGGCCGGTGGCCGCCTGGAGCCCCATCATGGCAGACGCGTGCCTTTCGCTCCATTTCTTGGCGGCCACCACTTCTGTGGCCTGCCAGTGGGCCCTGGGAACCTGATCCCACACACTCCATGGGCAGCCCATTGGCAGGAAGGAGGGGCTCTCCACAGCACATGCAGGTAGCTCTGCGTGGTGGCTTCGGGGAGCACTTTTCGGGCGTCTTAGCGGGGGCATCCATAACAAGATGCCACACGCTGAGGGGTTTCTCACTGTTCTGGGGACTCCGGTCCCAGATCAGGGTACCAGCAGGGCCGGGTCCTGGGGAGGGCGTCTTCCTCCACGGCCACCCACGTGCTGGAGACCCAGAGAGCTCTGTGTCTTCCTGTCATGGGGCCCCACCCTCAGGACCCCATCCAGCCCTAATCACCTCTGAAAGGCCAGCCTGCTCACACCCTCACTCTGGGGGTAGGAATTTCCATATTCGAATCAAAAGCTCCTGATAGTCTGTAGAGCTGAGCTTCCTGAATTCAGGCCCTCCAGCTGCCAGGGCGCCTTGCCCCTCTGAGAGCTCAGAAGTAGGACGAGCGAGGCTGCCCCACTCTGGCCCTCTTGCCCCGTGTCTCTGCGTCTCCAGCAGGAGCCGAGGAGATGCCCGCCCCCACCCCCACCCCGCCCGGGGCCTCTTGGAGGCTGCAGACAGACCAGACACTCAGGACAGAAAGCTCCAGGTGACCCCCAAGCAGGTGTGCCGGGCGAGGGGCCAGTGTGTGGAGGTGACAAGACCCTGGGCAGGGGGACAAGGTTCCCTGTGGGCAGGAGGCCCCTGAGAGCCAGTGTGGGGGCCGGGAGTACGCCTGCTTGAAAGCAAGTCCCTCTCAGCCAGTAACTGCTGGCTTCTCCCTGTTGGTATCTGGATAAGCCCTGATGGCACTGAACTCCCAGCAATTCCACCTGCCTGACAAGGACCCACTTTTCCATTTGCTTCTGCTCCGAGGAAACTCTGTGTGGCCACTCTTGTTTCACATGGCTCCGCCTGCACTGCCTTTTCAAGAGACTCAGGAATCAGCTTCATGAAAGACACTGGCAGTGCTTTGCCTTGGGGAAACGTGAGCCTTTTGCCCTAGAATTTGGATGCCTTCCCCCCTCCCCCCGACTCAGATCTTCTTTTTCACCTTTGGTAAAATGTTCATGTTTTATTTCTTGGGGGCCCAGGCTCTCCTTTCTCCAAGAGTTGAGCTCCTGGCCCAGGTTTCTCTCTGACATCTGAGGAAGCCACTCTGGCTCCTCCTTCTCTAGCTGTTGATTCCAGGGAGTCCTGAGGAGCCCCAAGGACAGGGACAGGGCTGGTGTGCTCAGGCCCGGGCCCGTGAGCAGGCTTCTCGCGGGGGCAGCCGTGGGCTCAGGCACTGGGCTGGGTGCTGTGCTGGGGGTCCCACCAGCAGTGGGAACTTTCCAGGGAATTTTGTGGTGCCCACAGCCCAGCTGCACACTGACACCAGAGGGCAGCGCTTTGGTGAAGGGCACTGGAGGCACAGAGACCTGAGAGAGCGTCCTGCAGCAGGAAGGTAGAGGAGGGGCCCTGCGTGCGGCACTGTGATGGAGGAACCCTCACCTGGGCCCCCACACTCCTCAGAGAACCCCCCCCCCGAAGTCCTCCTGGACCTTCTCTTGAGCACCAACCCTTCTCATCCACATACTCATTCTCTGTGCATCTCGCTCAGCCCCACTCTGTCCCTTGGCTGCCCCGGCACCGGGCTGCACCTGCCAGGCCAGCCGGGGTGGCACCATGTTGGTTTCCCCTGACTGGAGCTCAGCCACAGGCAGGAGGAGTGTCACTGGGTTAGCAAGAGGGAAGAACCCCAACGATGGGTCCTTGCTCCCAGGTCACTGCCGGGCCGGGTCTGCTGGCTAGTCCCCCGTGGTCGAGAGATAGTTCTCCCAGCTGGTTCTGCCCCTAACTGGGGCTCTGCAAACACAGGCTAGGTGTGTTGCTGAGGTCACACAGGGTGGATCTTGGAGGTGTGGCTGTGGGCAACTATTCCCTCTTAAGTGGTGGCCCAGAGGTGGCCCCAGCAAGGACAGAGCCCGCAGAGGCTCCCTGGAGGCTCTGGGCCTTGCCCACCGGGTCTGCCTAAGGGGACAATAGCAGCACAGCTACATAGGGTGGGTGTGGAGACTTCTCCAAGGTGTGGCCAGAGGTAAATCAGATGGGGACTTGGGGAGCCAGGAGCCCCTGTAGGAGGCGCAGTCTTTGTAGACGCAGTTGCTCTTGACACCGCTGTCCGAGAAGGGAAGGGTGCATGTGTCCAGCTGTGCTGCGGCCCTGCCCAGACAGGTCACTGACTGCCCACGGGTCAGTGGCAACAGAACTGGGTTTATGTGCTTCCTGCCTATAGGGACACAGCAGGCCTGTGCTTTGTCCCAGGGCAGGAGAAGGGTGGGTGACAGTTAAACCCCCTTTGCTGCTCCGAAGGGCAGAGCTGACCTAGGCACGTGGAAGTGAAGGACCCCGTCTCCACACCCAACAACGGCCTCCTCCTCTCAGCCCTGCCTTTCTGCTGAGGGGGCTCCGGGCTCCGGGGGCCTGGCCTCTGTCTCAAACCTGCTCTTCCCATGCCATACAGGGTGTCCTTCCCCACTTAAAACCCCTCCGGGCTTCAGGCCCCCGCTCTGTAGAGTTCTAGGTAAAGTGGTTGACTCATGGGGGCTACCTTGTCTGAGCAGGGCCTTGGGCGCATAGCCTTTCCAGAATAGTACTTTCCGGAATATCCTGCTTCCACAGTGCACTTGCAAGCGGACAGATGAGGGAAGGAATCGAAACCACCCCATGACACAGTCTTTTCCAGGGGACACAGGATCCCCATCCTGTGTCCTGTCGCCCCTGCCCATGAATGACATAATTTACCCACAGACAAGCTCAGAGAGGACCCAGCACGTGACCCCCGGCCTCCTGCCCCCCTCCCCCCTCCCCTCCGGATGGCCTGGAGCAGCGTCGCACAAGCTGCTGGGCCCCCGGCCCCTTCACGGAGCACAGGGTGAGAAGCCAGTCTCACCATGTACATTAGGGCAGGTGTGCCTGGGGGGGCACCAGCCCTCTCCCCGTCTCTGGCCCATGCGGCCCCCACGCTTACCTTCAGGCATGGTGTTCCTGAGCACAGCGTGAAAAACACAAGTGCATGAAGTTGCAAATAAAAAGTTAATAAAAATGAATGATGGATGCCTGTTAACATGGTGCACAGCAGGCCCACTACTGGCGGGGACTTCAGTTGGCCACAGAGAAATGCTGGGTGTTCCCCTAATGACCCCAACACACACACACACACACACACACACACACACACAATCCCATAGTCAACCACTGACTGAGGCACCCCCTGTTAATTACTTAGAAACTGTAACAACAATGTGAGCAAATGTCAGCAGGCAGGACTCCGGTTCCCAATAACCAGCTTCCGGTTCTGCCCCACGTGGAGTGTGCTAAACCCTCAGCCACATCGTCTGGAATCCAACCTCCTGTGTGGTGAGGCCCAAGCAGCCTCCATTCCTGGGAGCCCCCCCCCCCCGCCCCCCTTGCTCCCTCACAGTCCCACCTCACGCATCCTTAGGGGCCAGCAGGGTGGCAGGCCTAGGGCATGGAGTGAGCCCCTGCAGTCCCAGGACAATAAGGCAGGGTGCTTCCCCAGGCAGGGGTGGCCACCACCTTTCCACACCCACCCTTTCCCTGAAACCCCTGGGCACCATAGGGTCCATGTGCCAATGGGGAGCTTTGCAAATGGCCTCTGGGTCCACATAGCTGGGCGTCAGCCTCACTCAACAGACACCCAGACAAACTTGATCTTTTTAGGAAACTAGCAGACTTCAGAAGACCAATAGTCAGGAGACTCACCCCGGACTCCCCTCCTAACACCTGTTCCAGGCCTGGGCCCCACCCCCTGGAAGGGTTTCCTTATATTCCTCTGTACACTTGTCTGTATATTTTAAATTCCTACCCCTCCTCCCCAAGAGAAATGCAAACATCATCAGCTTTCCCCGGACCCCACCGTCAGCTCAGGCTCCGGGTTCTCCATGGTCTCCTGGGTCTGTAGTGTGTGCCCATGGGCTAGGACAGGAACCCATGACCTGCCCAAGTCGAGAACAAGAGGAGGTGGCCACTGACCCATGTCCCAGGGAAGCTGTGGCAGAGCCCGTAGCTGGGTGATCCGACCCTGAACTTTCCAGCTCTCCCATCCCTGGTTCGACCTCCTACGTCTCCATGGCCCTATTCGTGTCTCTACCTCCATAGGATGCTCAGTGGCCAAGCTCCTCCTTACCTCTGGCCCCTCGTAGTGCCCTGGTACCTCCCAGGCCCTGCCGGATGGAGCCCTCCGCCCTGTCCACCCCTCTGGCCAGCTGCTGGTCATCACAGCCACCCTCCCCTGAGGGAGGTGAGCTCTTGGCCTCAGAGCGGACAGACAAGCTGCTGTGCCTCTCGGCCTCCCTGGGCTTGTCTGCTTACAACCAGAGAGGCCCACATTAGTTCCAGCTAGTTCCTCCCCCGTGCTCCCAGGCCTGCTGGGTCTCCCAGTGTCCTGGTCTTCTGGTCTCCTGAGTTTCCTAGTGTCCTGGTGTCCTGGTGTCGTGGTCTCCTGGTATCCCATTCTCCTGAGTTTCCTGGTGTCCTGATCTCCTGGGTCTCCTGATCTCCTAGGTCTCCTGGTGTCCTGGTGTCTTGGGTCTCCTGGTGTCCTGGTCTTCTGCTCTCCTGGTCTCCTGAGTTTCCTGGTCTCCTGAGTCTCCTGGTCTCCTGTGTCCTGGTCCTGGGTCTCCTGGGTTTCCTGGCCTCCTGGGTCTCCTCTTATCCTGATCTCCTGGGTCTCCAGACTCCTGGTCTCCTAGCCTGGATCCTATGAGGTGTTTGATCAGGTAGTTACATTACTCAATTTGTACATCTCAAAGACGACTCTAGGTGTCAAGTGGAAAAGAGATTTTATGGGGCAAGGATGGAAATAGAACGGCCAGGGGTTTTGCCATGATCAAGTTGAGAGAAGATGTTGGCTCAGGACAGAGGTATTGGGGTTCGGGAGAAACTGAGCCCACGCTGGGAATCCTAAGCAGAAAGGTTTAGTTTTGGGGAATTGAGTGCGGAAAGCGTTGGAAGGGTGGGGAAGGAGCAGAGCCAGGGGCCGCCGTCGCCCCCGTGTTACCATCCCAGGGCCCGGAAGCTTCTGCTGCCACTGTGGCCTTCACACTCATGAAGCTGGGTCATGCATCCAGGCCTGCAAGCACTCCTGTCTGTCAAAGCTGGAGGGCCAACTGCCACAGACCTTCCAAATATCCAGGACTGTGGCCCGTGGTGGCTGGTCACCAGGAGAAGCCTGGCTGACAGAGAGTCTGAGGAATGTAGTTCTCAGCCTTCTGGCCCTGGTGTCCAGGGGAGCAGGGGTTAGAATGCAGGCCGAGTGCAGAGAAGCCAGTCCAGCACAGAGCAAAGCGAGATGTCTGCCAGCCCCTAAACAAGGTTGCAAAGGAGCTAGTTGGTGCTGTGGTTAGGGGCTCAGGGCAGGCGTCAGGACTGGTGTCACCAACCTAACAGCCAGGCCATGGAATTAAGAAGAGCACCTAGAGAGAGGCCACAGCGTTGGAGCCCCCAGCCCCAAGGAGAGCTGTCTGCTTCCTCCCCTGGATGCCAGGGCGCTCAGCAGTGGCTTGAGTGTCACCTGCAGAGGTCATTCCCTGTGGTCCGGGGAATGTGGCAGCAAACACAAAAGCTGTGGCCTGTGTCCTTGCAGGGTGTTCACGCCCTGGTGGGGGAGCCAGGTAAACAGGCCAGTCTGGCCTTCCCACACCCTACCTGTGGGAGAATGTAGTTTAAAACCTGTGTAAAAATACGTGACCACCGAATGCTGCCGCTGTTGACAGTGGGTGATGGGTACACGTGGGGCTCATTACACTACTCTCTCTACCTTTGTGCACGTTTGAAACTTGAAAATCTCTATTACAAAAGGTTTTTAAAGCTCTATAACAGCAAAGAAAGAGAAAGGAAACGAGGCTTCCCCTCTGGGAGCCCATATCGGCTCCAGAGTCCCCTTGCACAAGCGCGGATAAGCAGGGATGGCATGAACCAGGCCCTCTACGGTGGCGGACAGCAGCAGCAGCCCCTCTGGCGGACAGCTGGGGCTGAGGTGCAGGGGACCGCAGCGGTCTCTGCTGTCCAGGCCCTGACCTGGGGACCCCGTGTCTCTGGCATGCGGTGGTCTCCTGCCATGTGTCACTCACTGTCTCGGTACTCACTCTGGCAACTTGCAGGATTGTTTGTCCAGAATTCACTACCAGGACGGAAATCAAGTATAACACACGGGCTGGGTCCTGGCTCAGGGTGTCCTGTGTCCGTCCTTCTCCCAAGAGGGTGTCAGGGTGTCATCCCTCATTTGCCGTCGGCCTGGCTGTGAGTCACTGATGCCAGGCCAGGTGCCGAACGAAGGAACAGCACTTTGTGTCTGTTTCCAGACTCAGAGGCTGAGATGGGGGTTCTGGGGATGGCGGCTTAGACAGGCGTGCCGTCCACGGAGCCTGCGTGGAAGTGAGACGCAGAGCAGGAGCCGGGCGGAGCCAGGCAGCGACATGGGCTCAGCTGGCCCGAAGCTGCAGCCTGACCCCTGGGGGCCACGGAGGGAAAGGGGCCAGCCTTTCGTACCCCTGGGGTGAGTCCTTGGATAATCTGGACATTTCCATCACTCACAGCAGCGGGGCGTGGGGGGTGCCGGGGGGAGGCACCAATGCAGTGCACGACCTTCAGACCCTTACGTGGCTCAGATGGAGCCCCTCATTTCAAGCCCACTCCATCCCAGTACAGGATGCTGGGGAGTCGGCAGGTGGATGCCTAGTGAGCACTACAGCCCCCACGTCGGTTGAGACCATAAATGGTACTCACCACCTCCCTGAGCTGTGCGGGGGACACACGCCGTCCGTCTCCGCCTCCAGGCTCCCTTGTGAGTGGACATCGTGTTCACACTGAGCTGACCCTGGGAGCTGCCTCCTCGGTAGCAGCCATTAGACCCCACACACGTGCCCGTGCCTGCAGACATGTCTGTGTCCCTCCTTCCCACACCATTCGTGGCGCTCAGCCCTCGGTCCTGCTCCTTTGGGCCACTACTCACCCCTGCCTGTGGGCCTACGCACGTCTTTCCCTCGGGCCGCCTCTCTCCACATAAGGTGAATAAACGGGTGCTTCATCCAAATCGCTGACCAGTGAGAGGGCTCCCCTCACCCCTGTCTTTCGGGGCCACCCCTGAGTGGTCCCGCTGCCACTCACACACAAACGCACTAACACACCAAACCGACCTGTCCGTGAACCACATGTGGGGTGGGTTTCTGAGCTCCTCCAGTCCCTGCTGTGAGGCCATATGTGTGTGAGCAGAGGGAGAGGCATGGGGGCATCCGTGCAAGAGTGGGAGGTGACGGGAGGGTGTGGACCACCTGTTCCTGCAGCTGACCCATGCCCTCTGGGCCCGCGCAGGCCTGATTCCATCTAATGACAGACTGCTGCTGGCCCGGCCTGCTCTAGTGACTCAGTGGGTCCGATGGCCCTGAGCTCCTGATAGGCAGTTCTGGCCACATGGGCACCCGGTGTCCCACAGTCGGATGCTCCATCTCTACCAGGGCCCGCTGGGACACCAGGAGCTGCTCTTTACGTGGTGTCTGGTCCTCAGCGGCGGACGGCAGGGGCTTGGTCCACAGCCCAGGGCTCTGGTCTGTGACGCTCCCCTCAGGGTCTAGCACATTCTGCATGTGTAACATCTGAGTCAAGCCTGCCAGGTCAAGTGGCGTCAGGGTCCAAACCAGACACAGAGCCCTTTCCTTCTCTGGCTCCACTTGAACTCTCAGCCTTCTGTTTTATCTGATTGATACGGTGGAACAGTATTGCTAAGTGCACGATATGCTGCCTCCAAAATCCAGAGCGGCCTCTATCAAACATGCACCTTGTCCCGTGACAAAGAAGCACGACCACTTGTCACTTACTTTAAAGTGATTGTCCTGGCTTGTCCCAGAACACCGGGCCCCCACACACTTCACTGACGTGGCCGGTCCCTGGATCTTTCCCAGAGAGCGTGTGTCTCACCAGGACACCGTAGTTCTTTTTTTTTTCTTATTAAAAAAAATTTTTTTTAACGTTCATTTACTTTTGAGAAGAGAGAGACAGAGCATTAGTGGGGGAGGAGAGAGAAAGAGGGAGACACAGAATCTGAAACAGGCTCCAGGCTCTGAGCTGTCAGCACAGAGCCCGACACAGGGCTCCAACTCACGGACTGTGAGATCATGGCCTGAACCAAAGTTGGATGCCCAACCTACTGAGCCACCCAGGCACCCCATGGGACACTGTAGTTCTTACCCCTTCCTGCTCTCGGTGCGTCCTGCCTGGCGTCCTGCCCACTGTCACAATGCCATGTGTCGGTTCCGTGGAGTGTCCAGTCAGCCTGGGCCTCATGGTGCCGAACTGTGATCAAGAGGGGAGAATTCACATCACTTTGGGGCAAGACTGTGAAAGTA
This sequence comes from Lynx rufus, assembly GCF_022079265.1. Taxonomy (NCBI): domain Eukaryota; kingdom Metazoa; phylum Chordata; class Mammalia; order Carnivora; family Felidae; genus Lynx; species Lynx rufus. The sequence continues at coordinate 61,414,093 of NW_025814856.1, read as the reverse complement.
GGCTCGCTGCTCCTGCTCTTCCTTCCTGAGGGGTATTGAAAAACCAGATGTCCTAGTCCGCTCAGGCTGCCATAACGAAATACTGTAGACCCTCCTTCCCATCAGTTCCAAAGGCTGGGGGTCTGACATGGAGGCACCAGCAGGGCCGGGTCCTGGCCACCTTGCGGTGCTGGTGGGGAGAACACGAGCTCCCACTGCTTCACGGGGCCCAGCTTCGTGACCACCTAACCCTGCTCACCTCCCAACATCGTTGGGGGACAGCTTCAGTATATGAGCCCCGGGGGGTGGGGGGCACAGGCCCTAACAGCACGTTTGCCAGGCTGGTAGCTGCTTGCTGTGAACGGCACTGCTCGGCCCCAGGAGTCCTGCCTCCAGCACACCAGCTGCAACCAGGCTCCCCTCTGAGTGTGTGCGGGTCGCCGTCCTCTGCCCCAGTCCCACCAGTCCTTATGGGGACCAGACTGTAGAATTTAACAGTGACAGATGTGACCCACTACCCTGAACCTCCATGTCTCTAAGAACAACAACGATTTCTGTCATTCTTCTCAGTATTGATGCTTTTCTTTTGGCTGGCAGGTGTATGTGTGTGTGTGTGTGTGTGTGTGCATGTATGTGTAAGCGTGTGGTGTGTGGGAGTGTACGTGTGCCAGTGTATGCATGAGTGTGCATGTTCCACGCACGAGTGTGCATGCAGGAGTGCATTGTGAGAGTGTGCACGTGCGTGTGCATGCGTGCGCGTGCACATGCATGAGTGTGCATTAATGTGCAAGTGTGTGCACACATGTGTGTGCTTGTGTGGGATTGTGCATATGTGCCAGTGTGTGGGTTAGTGTGCATGGGTCCGTGCGCAAGTGTGTGTGTGAAAGTGTGTGTGTGTGCACGTGTGTGAGTGTGTGTGCATTCAGAGGCTTGCACCTGGCCTTCCCTGTTACAAATGTGCTTCTTCTGTAGGCCAAGGAACCACTGTGTGGGTTCTGGCAGCAGCTACGTAAATCTATTTCAACTCTACATTCAGGATGCAGGGAAGGGAGCACTGGGTGGCTGGGGAACCAGCAGATCCTGTGTGAGTTGGACAGGGCCACCTTACCCCAATGTGCTCCTAGGCTAATGGGGGAGACATGATAGCACTTTGGGACCCTAGATATCAGTGTCAACTGCCATGAAATAGTCATCAAAATATCCCAGTATCACTCTTACACAGTGTCTTTAAGAACAGGCACACCTTGCTTTGTTAAACTTCACAGATAATTGTGTTCTTTACAGAGTGAAGGTTTGTGGCAGTTCTGTGTTGAATAAGTCTCCTGGCACTATTTTTCCAACAGCATTTGCTCACTTCATGTCCCTGTTCCCATTCTGGTAATTCTCATATTTCAAACTCTTTTGTTGTATTTGTTGTGGTAATCTGTGTTCAGTGATCTTTGATGTTAGTATCGTCATTGCTTTGGGGTGCCATGAACCACGCCCATGCAAGAAGGCAAACCTGACCACTAAATGTGTTCTGACCACTCCACTGACCAGTGTCTCTCTCCCTCTCCTCGGGGCTCCCTGTTCCCTGAGACACAACAGTATTGAAGTCAGGCCAATTAACAACCCTACAAGGGCCTCTGCTTGCTCAAGGAAGAGTCACATATCTCTCACTTTAAATCAAAAGCTAGCGGGGCGCCTGGTGGCTCAGTCGGTTAAGCATCTGGCTCTTGATCTCGGCTCAGGTCATGATCTCACGGTTCATGAGTTTGAGCCCTGTGTCAGGCTCTGTGCTGACAGTGATGAGCCTGCTGGGGATTCTCTGTCTCCTCTCTCTGCCCCTGCCCTGCTGGCATGCGTTCACATACTCTCTCTCTTAAAATAAATAAATAAACTTTTAAAAAAGCTAGAAAGGACTCAGCCCAGCGAGAAAGGCATGTTGAGAGCTGAGACAGTCCGAAAGCTGGGCCTCCTGCACCAAACATTAGCCAGACTGAGAACACAAAGGAAGAGTTCTTGAAGGACATCGCAAGTGCTACTCCAGTGAACACACGGACCATAAGAGGGTGAAAGTCTTGACAGTTTGAAAGGTCTGGAGAGAAGATCAGACCGGCCACAACACATACCCTTCAGCCAAAGCACAATCCAGAGCAAGGCCCTGACTCTTCGATTCTGTGAAGGCCGAGGGTGGGGGAGCTGCAGAAGAAAAGTCTGGAGCCAGCAGAGGCTGGCTGGTGGGATTAAGGGGAGAAGGTGTCTCCACGACATCCGAGTGCAGGGCGAGGCAGCAGGTGCTGACGTAGAAGCTGCCACCCGTCATCCAGGAGGTCCGGCCAAGAGAATTCTCGAAGGTGGCTCCACTGACCCACAGAATCTCCGTGTAGATGGAGCAGCCTCCTTCTGGAAGGTGCCATCGTGGACTTTCATAGCCAGAGAGAAGTCAGTACCTGGCTTCAAAGGACAGACTGACCCCTGTGAGGGGCTAACGGCTGGTGACTCAAAGCTGAAGCCAGTGCTCAGTGACTGGCCTTGGGAATTATGTTAACTCTGCTCTGCCCGAAGCCTGGATAAGACAGCACATGGGGTGCCTGGGTGGCTCAGTTGTTAAGTGTCCGACTTTGGCTCAGGTCATGATCTCACAGTTGGTGAGTTCGAGCCCCACGTCAGGCTCTATGCTGACAGCTCAGAGCCTGGAGCCCGCTTCAGATTCTGTCTCCTCCTCTCTCTGCCACCCCCCACTTGTGCTCAGTCTCTGCCTCTCAAAAATAAAGAAATGTAATAAGAAAAAAAAAAAAAGCCAGCACATCTGCTCACAACATGGTTTACCAGATGATTTTAAGCCCACTGTTGAGCCCACAATGGCTCAGAGAAAAAAGATTCCTTTCAAAATATTACCATTCACTGACGATGTGCCTGGTCACCCAGGAGCGCTCATAGATGTTTCCATGCCCTGACACGGCATCCATTCCTCAGCCTGGGTTCAAGGAGTCATTTCCACTTTCGAGACTTATCGTTTGGAAGTACATTTCGTGTGGCCACAGCTGCCATAGGTGGTGATCCCTCTGATGGATCTGGGCAAAGTCAACTGAAAGCCTCTGGAAAAGATTCACCGTTCTGGATGCCATTAGGAACTTCCGTGATTTGTGGCAAGAGGTCAAAACCTCAGCATGAACAGGAGTGTGGAAGGAGTTGATTCCAGCCTGAGGGAGGGCTCTGAGGGGTTCAGGGCTTCGGGGAGGAAGTCACTGCAGGGTGGCAGGAGCAGCAGGAGAACCGGCATCAGAAGTGGAGCCTGAGGGTGGACCTGAACTGCTGCATCTCGTGGTTACTGGACGTGGGGTCCATTCCTGGTGGAGATGCCCTGACGATTGTGGGAACGACAACAGAGGACCCAGGATATCACGTGGACTTTGTGGAGGGGGCTGCGGCAGGGTCTGAGCAGTTTTGAAAGAAGTTCTGTGGGTAAAACGCTGTCAAACGGCACCACACACCAAAGAGAAAACTTTGGTGAAAGGAAGAGACCATCAGTGCAGCGAACTTCCCTGTTGTCTTATTCTGAGTAGTAGTCACGGCCACCCCGGCCTTCAGCTGCCACCACCCTGATCTGTCGGCAGCCGCCAGCCTCGGGCAGACTCCCCGCCAGCAAAAAGATGACGACTCACCGGAAGCTCGGAGGATGGTTAGCACATTTTAGTGATAAAGTGCTTTTAAATTAAGGTGTGAACGCTGTTTTGTAAGACATAATGCTGATGCATGCAGAATAGACCACAGTGTAGTTTCAACACGACTTTTGTGCACACTAGGAAACCAAAACGCTTGTCTGGCTCACTTTATCGCGGTGCTCTGGAACCGAGCCTACAGCACCTCTGACATACGCTGGCAAATAGCCACGGATCCCTATCACGTGCACCTGCTGTGGCGTCACAGGCTCCTTCCTCATGGGCACTCAGTTCCCCTTCAGTCGGCAAGTTCTGGACCTGGGAACTCACTTGCCCAGGTTTGGAAGCTATGCCTTTCTGTTGGGACTCTCCACCGGGGTGGCCGACCTCAGCCTTGTGCTCATCCTTTCTTGACCCTAAGGATACAACACCCTGTTAGCTTTCTCCTCAGAGCCCTGTAGACTAAGCCCCCGGGCAGTGAGTCTGACCTTGTCACCCAGCACCGTGATTATGTGCATTTTACTTCTGGTCTCTGCCATTAAGGGATCTGTCACCCCCCACTGCCACTGGCTGGGCATCCAGCCCTGGTCGAGGGAGGACAGCTCCCAGTGAGCCTCTCGGCTGGCGTCCCCGCACCGGCATGTCTCCTACTGCCTTGGCAAATAGACTGTCCTCCCTGCCCTCCCAAGAGCATGGCCAGCATGTGGGTTTTTAATCTCATGGAGCAGAACAGTGGTGATGGACCCATTTCTCCTCTTCTGACTACTTCCTCCACAATCTTCAATATAAACTCAAGCACTTAAAGTGAGTATTGCTTTTCTCAAACTTCCAAGAACTACCCTCAGCAACGTACTGAGCCGTCTCTCGTGACCCTTGCCAGGGTGCTAAGTCCTGCACCACTGAGAACACCCGTGTCAGCACAGTCTCTCTCTCCTCCTGCGCAGTGTGCCTCCCTTGACCCTGCACCTGCCGGTACGTGTCAGCGGGGCTCACAGCTCCTCGGGCATATTTCCTTCCCCTCCTCTCCTTGGTGGGTCCACCGCCTCCCCAGCTGGGCCACCCTGACATGTGGCCCTCGGTGTGGCCAGGAGGCGAGGCTAAAGCAGTTTCTGATGAGGGCTTGCCTTTCTCTTTGAGACTTCTGCTTGGTCTTCACGTGAGAGAGTCTCCTTCTACAACAAAGCTGTTCTGTGAGCCCAGAGGGCTCCTGGCAATCCTCACACCATCTAACCACACGCTGAGAAGACCAGTCACGTGTCCCTCTCCTCAACTCCTTGCTCGATGCCACGTTGACACACCTGAGATGAGCCACGGAGTATCAGCACCATGCGAATCAGAAGATGCCGCCACCTGCCGGCACCCAGCTGCACCCTGCAGCCTCCTCTGGGCCCTACAGTGCGTGCAGCACCTGCCCTCCAGCTCCGCCCACCTTTGGCTGCAGGAGACCAATGCTGCCGGGCAACCTCTTCCTCTGATGCTTCCTTTTAAATCCAGAGCCCCGAGCCAGCCGCTTCTTCTGTTTGGTGATTGTATCACCTCTCAGCGGCCACTCAGGTGCACTGACCCCTCCCCCAGAGCCTTGGTCCCAGACCACGTGGGTGGTGGCTCCCTTGGGCAGCAGGGGTGGGTGGGGGCCTTTGATGAAGCTTCTGAGAGCACGCTCAGAGGGTAAGACTGGGTGGACGCAGATTCGGGTCTGATCCCGCTAGGAGCTCTAGAGCGTGAACAGCGTCATGAGTTCCTCCATCATCCCTCCGGAGGGACAGATGCGGTACCCCTGTAGCAGTCCGCCGCTGGCCGGGGTCCGGCATGTGGAGGCGAGGGCGGCCAGGCTCAGCAGATGAAAGTTCAGAATGCCCAGTTAAATTTGAATTTCAGATAAACCACTAACGAAATGTGAATAAATGTCCCCAGTCTGCCAGTCCTAGGCGTGCACGATGTCGCCGGTATTTCCGGGTGGGGTGACTTCACAGATGGATGGGGATCTCGGCAGGCCCCACACAGTATATTACAGACAGGACAGGTCTGCAGCAGCTCCACACAAACAGCCACAGTTGAGAGCTGAGGGTTAAGGAAGTAGGTACTTTGTGCTTTACACGCTTGCTACTGTGCAGAACTCCTAGGTGGACTGTTACACAGACAGAGTTTTAGTGACATTTGGAGATTTAGATGGAGTTTTCAGGTGGGCATCCTTTTTTCCAATTAAAACAAGTGGTGTAGGCTCCTCATGTTGGGAGTCGGGTCCCCAACACATTTCCAAGGCTGCTGCACAGGTCACGAGTGCAATTCAAGCACCATAATCAGGACACTCCGTGGGGAGCGGCGTCCTCCCGTTTGGCCAGTGGAGCAGTTACTCCCGGAGCAAGTCAGAGGGGCGAAGACAACGTTTCCCTCGATCCTTCCAGACATAGTGCACCCCACCCCCCATGTCTGCAGCTGGCAGGGCCAGAGCGAGGGGGCAGTGTGCGGGGAGCCCCAGCCACAGCCACGGGCTCTCAGACATGGCCCAGGCAGGTCAGAGGGTCAGGTCTCAGGAAGGCCGATCTGCTCACCCTCTCTGCTCAGGTCAGTTTTCCCGGAAAGCCATAACCTGGAAGGGAGTCCAGTCCAGCTCCTGCCTCGACTCCCTGGGCCTTTCTTGAGCCTGCCGTGTTGAAAGTAACTACGGGTTTGAGCCCCACGCCTTGCTTCCCACATGCGGCCGGTGTAAACACGGAGAGTCCTTCAGGCCACACCAGCCAACACTGAACTTCTCTGCAGGGTTCAGAATCTCATATAATGAACAGTCTGGAGTAGGTGGTTCGCAGCCCAGCACAGTGCCGGCCAGACGCCAGGCTCTGGGTCAGCTCCACTATCTTGGCCTGCAGGCCACAGCGCCTCGGTCCAACACGCCCAGAGATGCTCCAAAAACAAGAAGGGCAGGACTTCTGCCCGTGTATCGTCCCCCGAGGCCTCTCTCTGCACACCTCTGGACATCTCACAAAGGAGGGTGTGTAACAGAAGGCTGGTCTGTCCCCCAGCACCGGGTGCATTGCCAGCGGGCCCTTGGGTGAAACAGAGGCTCCCTGGACAAGAAGAAGGGGGCTGGGCGGTGGTGGCCGGAAAGAGCGTGAGCCCCCACCCCTGGGAGCGTGGGCAGCCCCACTCATGGCCCAGGAGAGGCCCACCCATCTGGCCCGAGCCAGGGCCCATGACCCAGTTGCAGAGATGGCTCCCAGGCCACTCTGGCCTCTGACTGTGGGGTAGCTGCTGAGCCGTGCGAACCTGTGAAGGGCTGGGGTGTCCCCTGGTGCTGGGGCCCAGGATGGATGGGGTCTCGCTGTCCTTTCAGCGGCTTCTCATAGCGATGCTGTCCAAGTGACGTCTGGCTGTGAGCCGGAGAAAGAGGAGCGGGATGTGGCAGGAGCCGTGCCTAGTGAGCCAGGGCCTCCTCGCCCCCGGGGACGAGGACGGCTCTGACTCGGGCAGAGCTGGCCAGGGCAGGGAGACTCAGCTGTCATCCAGGCGACGACAGTCCTGCGGAACGCTGGGCTGCCTCTGCGCAGGTCTGGGCGGGGAGCATCGCCGGCTTCACAGGCACACAGACAAACCCACGAGGACGTGTGCTTGCCTGAGCCCTGAGGAAGCTGGGACCATGAGGCGCAGGTCCCAGGCCCTCCCGGGGAGAGCCCTGCCGTGCAGGCAAGCAGGCAGGCTGTCTCTAGGGCCCTGTATCTTCCCTCCTCTGGCTGCACCCCTGCTCCCCTAGCCTCATCTGCTGCTCTTGGAGATGATATGCAGGCTGTAAAATTTACCTTTTTAAGTGTGCAGTCTGATGACTTTTGTCAAATGAACACAGGTAACCGGCATCACCATGAGGATACCATCCAGAGATTCTGTCTCCCAAATAGTTCCCTTGGCCCCTGCTCCTGGCTGTCAGCACCCCCCCCCCTCCCAGGCCCTGGACACCATTGGTCTTTGGTTTTGCCTTTTGTTTCTTTTTTTTTTTAAGTTTATTTATTTATTTTGAGAGAGAGTGTGCAAGCAGGGAAGGAGCGGAGAGAGAGAGACAGAGAAAATCCCAAGCAGGCTCCGTGCTGTCAGCACACAGCCTGATGTGGGGCTCAATCCCATGACCTTGGGATTGTGACTTGAGCCAAAATCAAGAGCCAGATGCTTAACTGACCGAGCCCCCCAGGCGCCCCTGAAGGAAGCCTTACCTATAAGTCAGAAAACTTTTCAAGTTCCCTTTCTCATGTCTAAAGTTGCCTGTGGATGCCTTTAGTTTATCCTTGATCAGATTACCAAGACTTTGCTATTTTATTGTCCTTTTCCAAGGGTTTGGGGTTTGCGGATCAACTTTACTGTTGGTTTTGTTTTTGTGTTTTCTGTATCAGTCATTTCTGCTTTTACCATTATTGAATTTTTAATTCTAATTTTCTTTAGGCTTACTTTGTTTTCTGCATGTTAAGGTTTTTAGCATCCTGAGGCGCATGCTTAGCTCACTGACTTTTGTAAGGGTATGAAATGTCCCTTTGAGCACTGCTTTGGCTATTGGCCATATGTTTTGTGTTCAGAACACTCATGGTTATTCATTTATAAAGGGTCAGTAACCAAACTCAAACTTCCTGTTCAGCCCAAGTGCCATTTACAACAGCCCCACTTGCTGGGTGTGTGTTAAGTTCAAGCCACTGTGAGTGTCTGTGTTTCTCCAAATGCTTCTGGCATTGTCTGCTGGCCCCTGTGCAGGGAATGTCACTCTCTACCTGCCATTTTCCACCCACACACAAGGGCTGTAGGAAGGAGACATGAGAGGCCCCGTCCAGAGCCCCGTCAGTCCCCTCCACACCCCCGAAAGACGCCGTGCTCTGCCAGCGTCAGCTTGAGCTGGTTATTTGCTTATTTATTCTGCCAGATTGTTCGCAGCTACAGAACTGAACATGAGTCACTTCCGTAACCTCAGACAGAGCACAAATTAGGTACTCGATAATGGTAACTACAAAGCGATTCAAGGCCCTTTCTGATCTCTGTTTTTGTTCACTGATGCTATCATTCTGGGTATTAATTAGGCCACGCTTAATTGCTGTAGCCAATTCACCAAAACAGGAAATATGTCAACTCCGTGGACTTGTATCTCTCACTCCCCTAATAACCAGGTGCAGGTGTTAGCCAGCCACTGGGTCCTCTTCCTCATCTCCCTGCCCGAGTAGCCCACATAAAGTTTAGAAAGGCCATGGAAGCACCATTCACTTCTGAAAAGCCTGACCCACAAATGGACAGATCATTTCTGCTCAAATTTCACAGATACGAGTCACGGCCAGGGAGGCTAGGAATATAGAACACAGGCCAGCCACGTGCCTGGTGCTGTTACCATGGTGCATTGTGGCCCATACCTGGCAGTCTCTTCCACGGTCCACACACCCGGCCACAGCATGTCCACGAATGCCTATGTTCTTCACCATGGAATGCACACTCATCGCCTACAAAGGCAATGACATCAAATCACGCGCAGCCTCCATAGCAGGGGCCAGTGTGGGCATCTCCACTGCGTACACACACCACTGAGGGTGAACCGGTGGTCTGGGAGCTATGGAAGCTTGTGTTCTTCCACACTTCTGGGTGAGGGGAGCACATGCAGGCGTCTTCAGCAAACATCCACATTGAAAGAGGGAAAGATAGAGAATACAGAAGATGGGCAGGTGGGGACACGTGTCTCCAGGGACTCAGGTTGCTCCCTGTGGAGAAAAAGCAGTGGCACAAGCCTCACACTTGGGGGGATCAGTCTGTGAGCCAACATTCCAAGAAAAAAACCCCTTCACACCCTACTTCTCTACGACAAACTTTAAGGCCCACGGAATATTCTGTGGCTTGAGAGAGCAATGGAATTTTCAGACCACACGCATCAGGCTTTCACAAAACAGTTCCACAAAAACTACGTAGACGTACCACCTGCAGGCTCACAGACAGTAACAGTAACGGGGCTCTCTCTCAGTTATGGTTTTCACATCTACTTTCTTCCTTCTTCCATAACCCTAACCCTAACCCCTAACCCTAACCCTAACCTCAGCTCTAACCCTAACCCCTAACCCTAACTCTAACCCTAGCCCCTAACCCCTAACCCTAACCGTCCCCCTGGTGGCTTAGTAGCATCTAAGGTCATGGTGACAGGGCCTTACCATCAAATGAGTCTTCGCCGTAGGGCCGAGGCTCTTTGTTAACCAGACAACTGAAGGGGCCCTCTCAAAACACACTTCAGGCTTATGTCCAGTCCAGGGGGTCCAGAAGACGCTGACTTCCCTGCCCTGCTCACACCCCCAGTGCGAGGCGCCTGCAGAGTGCATGCTTGAGTGCTGACCCGTCTGGGGAAGGAAGAGACATGATTTTACTGTAAAATAAGCAGCGTGGCCGTCAGTCTCTCTCTCTTTCCAAGTAGGTTCCACGTCCAACATGGGGCTTGAGCTCTCCACCCTGAGATCAAGAGTCACGTGCTCTACCGACTGAGCCAGCCAGGCACCCCCAATTCTCTCCTTTTTTTATTGTGGTAAAACATAAAATTCACTACTTGAACCACTTTTTACATGTACAACTCCGTGGCACTGATTACATTCTTGATATTGTGGAACTGTCACCATTTCTTCCAAAACCCTTCCATTGTCCCAGCGAGAAAGTCAGGAAGACCTCATCCCTCCTCCCACATTCCCCTGGGAGCCACGATCTGCTTACCGTCACTATGAATGTGCCGTATCTAACGTCAGCGGGGTCACCTACCATGTGTCCTTGGGTCTGGCTTAGGTCACTGAGCGCAGCCATTGGGCGCCACCATTGGGCGCGTGTCAGGACCGGATTGCGTCTCATGACTGAACAGTGTGTGTGCCCGCGTGTTCTGTTTGCTCGTTTGCCTTCTGGCCGTGGTAATAGCATGGTGACAGATACTGATGCATAGGTGTCTGAGTCCCTCGTTTGGGTTCTGCGGGGAGTGTACCCAGGCCTGCAATCGCTGGGCGGCCCGTGTTTTCCACAGCAGCTGAACCAGTTCACACGGCTGCCAGCAGTGTGTGTGGTCTCACTCTCTCCACAACCCCAGCCACACGTCCTTTTGATGTGTAATCTAGCTGCCCGCAAAGGCTTCACGTGGCATCTCACTGTGGTTTGGTCTGTTTCCTAAATGTTACTGACGTTGAGCATTTTCTCGTGTGCTTTCTGTCCACTGGTCTGTCTTCTCTGGAGAAGTGTCTGTTCACATCCTTTGCCCGTTTTTCAACTGGGTCGTTTGTCTCTTTGTCGCTGAGTTGTGAGAGTTCTTTGTACTAAAACCTGCATATCAGACCCTCATCAGACAGATCCCGTGGGTGTCATCTCACTGTCCTGACAGCGGGCTTTCATGTACAAGATTTCAACTCTGATAAAGTCAAATTTACCTATTTTGGGGGTCATATTTAAGAAAAATCATTGCCAAACACAAGGTCATGATTTGCACATACGTTTTCCTCTAAGAATTTTATGGTTTGAGGGGCGCCTGGGTGGCTCAGTCGGTTAAGCGTCTGACTTCAGCTCAGGTCACGATCTTGTGGTCCGTGAGTTCGAGCCCCGTGTCGGGCTCTGGGCTGATGGCTCAGAGCCTGGAGCCTGCTTCCGATTCTGTGTCTCCCTCTCTCTCTGCCCCTCCCCTGTTCATGCTCTTGTCTCTCTGTCTCAAAAATAAATAAACGTTAAAAAAAATTAAAAAAAAAGAATTTTATGGTTTGAGCCTTCTTGAATGTGTATATTCATGTATTTCATTATGTCTGGGAAGTTGTTTCCCCGTGTTTTTTCCAAATACTTTTTCTGCCTCTTTCCGTCTCTCATCACCTTCTGGGACTCCTGCAATACTCATGCTGATGTGTTTCATGGCACCCTGAAGTTTCCTCGGGTTCTGTTCATTTTCTGTCACTCTTTTCCCTTTCTGTCGAGCACACTGGATAGCCTCTGTCTTCCCTTCGGGGTCACTGACTCTGTCTTCTGCCTGCTCACATCTGCTGTTGAACCCCTCTAGCATTTTATGTTTTTCATTTCAGCTATTGTACTTTTCAGCTCCAGAATTTCTGTGTGGTTCCTTTATATAACTTCTACTTCTTATTGTCATTCTCTATCTATTCATACATCATTTTCTTAATTCCCATTAGCTCTTTGTGGTTTCCTTTAGCTCATTGAATGTGTTTAATTGAATGTCTTTGGTGATTTCAATGTTTCCTCAGGGATAATGTCTATTAATTCTTTTTCTCCTATGAATGCACCGTATTTTTCTGTTTCTTTGTATTCTTTGTAATTTTGTTGTTGTTGAGAACTTGGCATTAAGTTTTTTTAAATGTTTACTTATTTTTGAGAGAGAGAGAGAGAGAGAGAGTGTGTAAGCAGGGGAGGGACAGAGAAAGAGGGAGACACAGGATCCTAACAGTCTCCAGGTTCCGAGCTGTTAGCACAGAGCCCGACGTGGGGCTCGAACTCACAGACTGTGAGATCATGACCTGAGCCGAAGTCGGAAGCTTAACCAACTGAGCCCCCCAGGTGCCCCGAGACCTTGGCATTTGAGTAGTATAGTATGGCAGCTCTGGACACTAGATTCTCCCCCATAAGGACTGGTTTTCTTGCTTGTTGAGGACTGCAGTTGTCCATTTGTATAGTGACTTTTCCAAACTATTTTCTGCAAAGTCTGTATTTATTTTTTAATGTTTTTCAAAGTCCGTATTTGTATGTGGTCACTGGAGAAGTTTCCGTTCTGATGTTTCTGCATCAGAGAAACCTGACCTGACAGAGAATTCCTTAAATATCTGGATTTAAAAACAAACAAACACACAAAAAACGAAAACAAAAGCAAAAAACATTGAACTGGCATTGTGTATCTCTCTAAGTCCTCTGCTACATGTGGCCAGGGAAGCTGCTGGGGCTGGAGCTAAAACAAAGACAAGGTGTGCACTAGGTCCTCAAGAAACCCAGAGTAAGCAAAGTACACACACAGCCTCAGTCAGCCAGCTGCTCTCGGGACACGGGCTCTGTCCCCATGCCATGACAGGGATCAGGTGTGGTGGCTGGTTTGTGCACGCTGCTCACTCACAAGCCATCAGCAACCTCTCCCTTCTCTAGCACTCCCCTGGCTGCTGTAACTGTCTGATCAGACTCCCCAGTTCCAAAATACAGCAGAATCTTGGATTGTGAGTAACTTATTCTGCGAGGGTTCTGCAAGATGAACAAACATTTCTAACAATTTTAATTTGAAAATGAGGGGCGCCTGGGTGGCTCAGTCGGTTGAGTGTCCGGCTTCGGCTCGGGTCATGATCTCGTGGTTCACAAGTTCGAGCCCCGCGTCGGGCTCTGTGCTGACAGCTCGGAGCCTGGAGCCTGCTTCCGATTCTGTGTCTCCCTCTCTCTCTGACCCTCCCCCCATTCATGCTCTGTCTCTCTCTGTCTCAAAAATAAATAAACGTTTAAAAAATTAAAAAAAAAAAAAGAAAAACGAGTGATGTCTTGCAATACAAGTTGTACGTGACGCCAAATGGCACATGATCACAACTGAGCCAATGGTTCCTCTCTCTCTCTCTCTCTCTCTCTCTCTCTCTCTCTTTCTCTCCACCATTATTTGTGGTGTCCCCCAATCATTCTCTTTTCAGATGATAAGCCTCGTTGATTTCGGGCAAGGCGGGTATCAAAAAGACTGTGCTCCCTGCCTGTCTCCTTAGAACACTACAAAATAATCGGCAGGCACAGGGACAGAAGATTGGCTTTAGACCCACATAGACCTAGAGTATGGGATGGCCTGTGTTCTAAACTCTGACCCGGGGGCTAAAGCAACCTCTGGTAGCAAAAATAGCTACAAGTTATCGAATAGCGTGGATAGCCAAGAATCTTATCTGCACTGTCCTGTCCTGTCAACAGCGCTGTGAGGGAAGGAAATTGTTATCTCCACTTTACTGATAGGGAAACTGAAGCTCAGGAAATTAAGTGACTTGCCCAAGTCCTACAGGCAGAGAATGGCAGTCAGTCTTCAGGCAGTCAGTCCTCACAGTCCTGTTCTACCCCAGCACTACCCTGCCTCCCCCACAAGGGGTCCTGGAGGATCCATCACTCTGCCTACCAATGTGCAGAACCCTTCCTCTCCCTCACTCTCACTCTGCCCCTTTCTGCCCAGGCCTCCTGCCCCAGCCCCACCTGCTGTCAGAAGCAAGCCCTGGGCACTGCAGACCTCGGAGGCTGTGACGCTTCACCTGCCAGCTGAAGCTGAGGTCTCTGAACATTTCCAGCCTGGAAGCAGCTCCAGAGGCTATTTCCTGACCTCTGGTGTGTGCTTGGCCTTGACTGACCTTCTAGCACACCTGGGGTCAGGCTGACCTGGGGACCTTTCCCATGGGCCTCGGTTTCTCCACGTAAAAAGTGCCAGCCCTGAGTTCACAGGTCATTTGTGGTCCACATAAAGCATGTGGGACAGCAGGCAGTGTGTGGAGGCCGCCGGGGGCTCGGTGTCATGACCCCTTATGTTCTGCGGCATCTAGGCTCAACTCCGCCTTGCTCTGTGCCTGGCACCCTCCCTCCCCTGGGCCCGGGCCGGCCCTCACACGAGGGCACAGCCAGTTTACCCCGCGGTAAGCAAACACTTGCAACACTGTGCTGACCTCCAGGCCCCGTTGCATCAGTGCAGAGAGACCCCACACAGGTGCCCCTCGTGCTGGGTGCTCTGGCCCTGTTTTCTATCCCATGGGGATACAGGGTCAGCCAAGTTGAACAATTTGACTGTGAACCTCCATCCTTCAGAGCCTGGACTCAGTTCTTCTCAGGAGACCTCCCCTTAGGACCTGCCTGTCCTCCCAGGCTGGCACTGGCCAAGCCTGTGAAGGGTGAAGAATCCAAGAGAGAGAGCGAGGTGGAAGCCACCGTGTCTCTGACGGCCTCGCTTCAAAAGTCACACTGCCATTTCTGCAATATCCTCGTACTTACACAGGCTAGGCCTACTCAGCATCAGTGGGGACCGCACAGGGGGCAAATGACAGAGGAGGGCTGGTTGGAGGCCCTCTTGGAGCCAGCACATTCTCTTTAGAGAGCGTGTCACGGGCATCTTTCCACGCCAGCAAAGGCAGATCAGTCCTACCATCTTCCGTGACTCGTGAATGTGGCGTAACTGATTGAACTGGTTCCCTGTACTTGGATATGTGGGTCACGTGCCACTTTTTGTTTGTGTGTGCCACTTTTGATCCTAGAACCTCTATCACTAAACATGTCAGATTATTTCCTAGAGATAAATTAAGAAGAAAATGAAATAGTGCTGTTGCTCCGCTTTCTGAGTGATCAAGGGATGAGAATGGTTTCCTGTGACCCTGTTCTGTCACATGTCCTGCTGCCTCTCCCCATTAAGGGGGGGAGCCCACTGTCGGGCAGCTCTGCACTGTTGTTGTTTTTAAGAACCCTTAAGCAGAAACTATGTTTATCCACTCCTCTTTAGGACCACCTGTCCCTCATAAGCCATTGTCTCTGAGGTCCAGCCTTTCCAGGACCTTCTTCTCTGGACAGGTCAGACCCTCATGTGGAGTCCAGTACTGAGCCATTTGGTGTCACCTCCGCATCTAAAGAGGAAGCAGTGACATGGGGCAACTGGTGGTGCATAGGAGGGCTGGGAGTCTGGCTCCGCAGGATTGACTGGTGTGGGGACATTGGGACCTTCTTCCTGCCACACTGGACACCCAGAATGCAAGGAGGTGGCCCCAGGAACGGGCTCTGGGGAAGGATGCACGCTGGTCAGAGTGCAAGCTAGAGAGGGCAGAGCAAGTCCGACAGACTAGAAAGGTGGAGGCCTTGTCTACCCCTGCCTCCAGGAGGAGAGAGCCAGAGGACCCGGAGCCTCTTCCCAGGTGCTGTGCACAGGAGAAGGGCAGCTGGTCCAGAAGCCCTGCCCCATCCAAACCTGGAACGAGTGCCACTGCCTCGCACACACAGAAAAAACAGTGGCTCAGAGCCAGGGACTGGTGGGTCAGTGACCCATCACACTTGGGTATAGTGAAGGCGCTTTCGCTCTATTTTAGGAAAGGGATTGATCTTGTCAAGATTTTCTTCTGGGTGACCGCACTGGCCATTGGCGGGAGAGCCTGGCATTCTGTCCACCCACCATCCCTAACCCTAATCACTCAGGAGCCCCTGCTAATTTTAGCATGGCCTGGCAGATGCCACGGGGCTTGACAAGTTCACTCCGCGGGCGGGGGGCGCTGTGCACCATCCAGCATCCAGAGCGAGTTCCATCCTGGACCTTGCAGGCCCAAAACCCAAGAATGACCTCCTGACCTTTAGAGGCAAGTTTTGACAGTTTGGAGGCAGTTTACGGTTTACAAGCCCGGAAGGAAACAAGTATTTGTCACCTGGGGGGGATGGCCCTGGGCCCTCCACCGGGCAGACGGTCCCCCCACCTCCCCGCCCCCTACCTCCCACCTACCTCCCCGCCCCCTACCTCCCACTTACCTCCCCGCCCTCTACCTGCCACCTACCACCCGGCTCCTTCACAGCTCACCCCACTTCTTCTCCCGCCCCGCCCCCGTCCCCGGGCTCCGCTCTCATTGGCCCGAATGAGGTCTTGCGCACGCCCACGGACCAATCCTGCGGCTGATTGGCCGAAGGGACACGCCCGCACCCCACCCCCAGAGGAGGGGAGGGGAGCCTTGAGCATCCAGCTCCCTGGGGGGTCTGCCTAGGCCAGGCGAGGGTCTGGTCCCCACCTTCTCTCCCGCCTACCCGGGAGCAGCACAGCCCTACCCCCACCCCACCCCCACCCCCGGAGCATAGGAAACGCAGGTCGGACCCCTCTTCAGATGAAAGTCCGCCAGGGATCCCCTGTCCCCCCCTCTGGCCTGTGCGGGCCAGGCTCTTCCCTGCCCCTCCATGTGTGGGGGGCTCTCCACTGCGGTTTCCTGCCCCCCAGCGTGCTGACCACCAGCCCTGGCACATCCGAGGACTGGAGGCCACATGGACTAGTCCTGTCCCCTCCCCAGAATCACTGGGCAGCTAATCCCCACACCACTGTGCAGAGGTCGTGGACACCGCCCCACGGCCTTGTCCCCGCGCCTGTTGTCAGCCCTGACCCCAGGCAGGCCCCCTTTGCCCTCTGCCCTGACCGACCTGGTGGCAGTGGGCAGAATATTTCAGCAGCTGCCTGCTGGGCTCAGTAGGTGCAGAAGCCCCGGGCAGTCTGCCGAGGGCAGCTCTTTGGCAAGGTGGCCCACACCTGCCCAGGTGGACCTCAATCTCCAGGGCTGCTGCCCTCCCTGCCCCTCAGCAGGTAGGAGTGTCCCCACCTCCCCAAAATCCTACCTCTTGGCCCCTCGGAGAGATGGCAATGGATGCCACGAGGAGCCAGACCCAGATGCCCTTGAATCTGGTGAGGGTCATCCCAGAGCCACGAGGGTGGTTCCTTGGGGGCACACAGGGCAATGGGTTCAGCAGAGTCAGGTGGTGCTGTGCCCCTGGAAGGAGGCATCTGGGCCAAGAGGCAGCTGTGCCTGTCACTGGCCCTGTCACTGCCTATCCTGACACCCATGGTGCAGACTTGCCAGGAGGGGTCTCTAGGGTACTTGCTCCTGTGCCAGCAGGCTGAGACTGCTGTAGGCCCCTGAGAGTCAGGGACTGAGGTCCCTGAGCCCGTCCCAGCGCTCTGGAGGGCAGTGGGGGCCCTGCCACGTGTCCAGCTGCAGCCTGGCCCCTGTGTTCGTGGGACCTCGGCAGCTGTACACACAGTGGGCAACCCTGGGCCAGTTGCCCACATATTCCTGAGGAAAAGGATCCCCAGTGCCAGTCCCAGGCCTACCATGAGGACCAGAAGAACCAGTTGGACATGCCCCCGAGTCGGAGAGCACTGGGCAGTCTGTCTTCCTGCAGAGCCCAGGCCAGGGCGCCAGAAACACTGCCTGGAACGTGGGGGAGACAATCAGCAAGAGACCCCCCCCTCCATGTTTGGGTATAGACATGAGCCCTAGTGATGTGTCCTGTGGCCTCCTCGCAAGCAGGGGGTGGGTGGTAGTTGTGGGGAAAAGGGGGACAGGCTCTGTGTGAGCTTTGTTCTCCCAAGGCTGGGTCTGGAGGGGCAGGCAGCTTCCTGGAGCTTCTCAGGCAGCACCATGACTTTCCCAGGCAAGTCTTTTAAGCCAGTGTGACTGACAGCAGCATGACACCCGTAGGAGACTTTTGTAGTGGGGTCTGGACCCTGAAATCAGGCAGGAAGCAGCCCAGTGGGGTGGGGAGGTGGGCCCCCGGCTGGCGCCGTGGGCTGGGGAAAGTGTCCTCATTTGTAAGAGCAGGGACCCCTACGGTACCTGGGTCCTGGGGTGATTTTGCAGGATAAGGGAGAACTGCAGAAGCTCTGAGCAGGGCCTGGTCTGGGATGTTCCCAAGGGGTCTGTGAGGCAGACTCCCACCCCATGACTTGAGCCCCACCCATGTCCCCCAGACACTCAGCCTTGAGGGTGGAGGGGGCTGTGCAGGTCAGAGCCCCTCCTGTCAGGGTTGGGTGCTGACAACATGTGGCATCTGCGGGCCCTGATGCGTCTGAGGGGTGTGCACCTCCCACAGTGAGAGGCAAGGTCAGCTGGAGGCCAGTGTCAGCTTGTGGCCAGCCAGAGTATTGGACCACTGCCACAGACCCTCCCAGCATCCCTCCCCAGCCTGTACCCCCAGGAACAGGGAATGAACACAGCAGGGTGGGCAGGGGAATGAATGGGTCCCCACGGTCCTGCGGTGTGGACAGTGCTGGACCCTGCAGTGCCCAGCTTGGGCAGGGCATGCTGCGCGGGCAGGTGACCCCGTGTTCCCTGCATGCCCCACATTGCCAGACATGGGCCTCCACACCACACACCCTGCCCAAGCAGTGGCCGCCCCAAGACCTACAGTTACAGAAATGCCATCAGAAATCCAGATTTGCCTGGGAAAGTGCCTGTATTTAAACGTTGGTAGCAAATTTAAGTTTTTGAGAATATTGTACTGGACAAATGAAACCCACATTGATGCAACTTTATTTACAGAATGGAATCAGGTTCTAGTGAACAAACATCACCTCACGGGTTCACTCCCCCTCAGACAAGGGGCTTCCTTACCTTGCACTGTCCCCTCCCTCCCCTGCTGTGTTCTGTCCTCTCCCTGCTGTGCAGTATCCCCCTCTACTGTGTGCTGTCCCCTCCCTGCTGTGCAGTGTCCCCTCCCCTCCCTGCTGTGCAGTGTCCACTCCCTACTATGGGCTGTCCACTCTCTGCTGTGGGCTGTCCCCTTCCTGCTGTGTGGTGTCCCTTCCCCTCTCTGCTGTGCAGTGTCCCCCCTACTGTGCACTGTCCCCTCCCCTCCCTGCTGTGCACTGTCCCCTCTACTGTGCACTGTCCCCTCCCCTCCCTGCTGTGCACTGTCCCCTCCTTGCTGTGTGGTGTCTGGGAAGGGACGGCAGGGACAGGAAGGTCTGGGTGACATGGGGTCTTCTAGAGTCCCAGCCGGCCAAGCACCATGCTGTTGCAGAACAGGATCTTGGACAGAAGTTGCTGGGTGGAATGAAACATTAGTAAGTCCAGGTTGCTCTTTGACCAGGTGTGTGACTTCCTGTGATCTCTGGGGTTCCACAGAAGGGTCTTTCTAGAGGACCTAGAAGCCGGCCGGCCAAGCTGGGGTTTCACCCGATGTCAGTGGCAGGCAGCCAGGTGGGCCTGGACACAGAGGGTGAAAAGCCCCTCCTGTACTGGGCTCCAGCCATGCCAAGTGTGTGTGTGGGGGGGTGTCACAGCAAATGGGCCGGGACGCGGCCCAGCAGGGCCTGAGGCTGGACCTGCGCAGGGTCTGCCTCTGTTTCGCGGAGTCTGCGATGTCTTACAGTCGGTCCCTGGGACAATTCTGTGTCGGGAAGCCGCCCAACAGCCTCTTGAGGGCCTCAGACAGCACCTCTTGCATGTGCGGCCTCCGGTGCTGGCCAGGAAGCGAGCTGGCTGACACACCTGCACTTGAGGTTCTTAGAGCCTTCGCTCCATCTGGAAAATGAGCAGCTGCTGGTGGCTGCTCCCCGTGCTCTGTGACGCTGTGACACTGATGCTGTGACGCTGTGGTGCTGTGACACTGTGATGGGATGGGAGGCAGCTTATGTGGTGCACTCAGCTCCAGGCACGGCGTGTTGGCAGAATTCTGCAAATGTTAATGTTTCTACTCCTTCCTGGCACTTTATGTTTGCGAGACTGCAGCCCCAGGCCTCTGCGAACGCGCCTGGATCGCTTCCCAAACGGTGAGAGCGGTGAGGGCGGTGAGGGCGTCTAGCGCTGTGCCCTGGAGAGACAGCCTCGGGCAGGGACAGCCTGGAGCCGCAAATGGCCCTGCAAACACTACACTGGTATGTGGTTCTGTGTCTAGTCACAAAATTTATTCAGCCCCATCCCTTTGTGACATTCCCTGGGCTCAAACTCTAAGTATGGAGACTCGAAGGGTCCTAAGGGAATGTCACTCGAAAGGAGACATGGTCCCTAAGCAAAGGTCTGTGTCCATCAGAAATGCTGTCGGGTGCAGGGAATGAAAGCCCTGCCTTAACTGCGGCTTTCGGTGATCAGTGTTCGCTCCCCCATCACTGCCTGGAGGTGGGTGGGTGCAGAGCCAGCCAAGATCTGCGACCCCCTCAGGCGGGGCCGCCCTGCCTCTCTTCCCACTGTGGGTGGTCTGCCAACAGCTCTTCCCTCAGCCTCGCCTCCGCCTTGCTACAGGGCAGCTGCTCTGGTGCCGGTCATCACACCCTTATAAACCTGCATTCACAGAATGGAGGGGCACTGACCTTCCAGGAAGGGACGGTCCTGCTAAAGCCAGGCTTCTCTCCATGTCATTGGCTGGAACTGGGCCACCTGCTTGACGCTCAACCAGATCCCCAGCAAAAGGGCGCAGGATAGCTGTGCTTGGCTTAGCCCCATCACAGGCTGTCCCTGGGGCCTGGGGAGGCACTGCCTTCCTCGAATGTGCTACACCTGTGCCTCCGTGCACACTGCTCCCCTTAGTCCCTGGGCATGGATTCGTAGAGGCAGGACGACCAGAGCTTTCTGGCGGTAATGCCAGCTGCCCGCTGGCCGCCAGACAGGCTCCCAACAGGCTCTTGCAGCCATGTCCCACTCACTGTCCTGGGCGGCACTTTCCTCCCCCCACGGCAGGCATCTGCAGTACCGAGGGGGGCTGCCCTGTCTGCACCCCACCCTTCAGCATCCCTCAGGCCACACGTGTTGAGGGACTGCTCTCGGAACTCTGCTGTTTTCATCTGGGACCCAGGGCCGGAGGACGAGGGAGGCCCTTGGTGCGTGTGGGACCCCTGCACCCCCAGCTGCCCTCACCCGCCCAGCTGCCCTCACTCCCCCCAGCTGCTCTCTCCCCCCAGCTACCCCTCCCCCCACAGCTGCTCTCTCCCCCCAGCTGCCCTCACCCCTCCAGCTGTCCTCACCCCCCCAGCTGCTCTCACCCCCCCAACTGCCTTTCCCCACTAGCTGCTCTCTCCCCCCAGCTGCCCTCACCCCTCCAGCTGCCCTCACCCCCAGCTGCTCTCACCCCCTCAACTGCCTCTCCCCCCTAGCTGCTCTCTCCCCCCAGCTGCCCTCACCCCTCCAGCTGCCCTCACACCCCCAGCTGCTCTCACACCCCCAGCTGCTCTCACACCCCAACTGCCTCTCCCCCCCAGCTGCTCTCACCCCTCCCAGCTGCTCTCACTGCCCCCCAGCTGCCCTCTCCCCCCCAGCTGCTCTCTCCCCCAGCTGCTCTCACCCCCTCCAGCTGCCCTCACCCCCTCCACCTGCCCTCATGCCCCCAGCTGCCCTCACCCTCCCAGCTGCTCTCACCCCCCCCAGCTGCTCTCACCCCCACCCCCGCAGGCAGAGCAGATCCTGGCCGACTTCCAGCTGCAGGAGGCCGACTTGAAGAAGGTGATGTGGCGAATGCAGAAGGAGATGGCGCGAGGCCTGCGGCTGGAGACCCACGAGGAGGCCAGCGTGAAGATGCTGCCCACCTACGTGCGCTCCACCCCGGAAGGCTCTGGTACCGAGGCCCGGGACAGGCAGGGGCGGGACCCACTGGGGAGCTGGTAGCTCCTCACCTGGAGGCGGCTGTCCCTGGTCCCAGGGAGCAGAGGCAGCCAGAGTCCGTGCTGACAGCTCGGACTGTCCCCAGAGGCTCAGGACAGCTCCACTGGCCCAACCCTGTATCTTAAGGATAACTGCCCCCTGCCGCCACCTCAGGAAAACTGTTTTTGTCATCTTGAGAAACCGGTTCTCTGTGGTCAGTGGGGGGAACCCCAAGCCCAATCCTGAGTCTGGGCCCTTCACTAGGCCTTCACTTGGGCCCTGGGCTTGGCGTGACTTTGTCTGAGGCAGGGGACTCCCACTGACTTCCCTAGCTCACCTTTGACTCTAGGGATCCCCAGATGCCTGGCGCCAGCAGCCCCTTGTCCAGCTCCTCTGAGCCCCACCCTGCCCTCCTCTCCTTCCCTCCCTGGTCTTGGGGTCCTGCCGGCTGGCACCCAGAGGCTGATGTGCTTCTCCCTGTGGCTGCAGAAGTTGGGGACTTCCTCTCCCTGGACCTGGGCGGCACCAACTTCAGGGTGATGCTGGTGAAGGTGGGGGAGGGCGAAGAGGGGCAGTGGAGCGTGAAGACCAAACACCAGATGTATTCCATCCCTGAGGACGCCATGACGGGTACTGCTGAGATGGTGAGCAGTGAGGGGCAGGGGCTGGGGGGCTGGGGGCTGGGGGGCCAGGGTGGGGGCTGGGCATCAGGGGCCAGGGGCCCGTGGGGCTGGGGCCAAGGCGCTGGGGCTGGGAGGCCAGAGGACTGGGGATGGGGACCAGGGGGGTCAGGGGCCTGGGGAGCTGGGGGCCAGGGGCTGGGATCAAGTCTGCCTGGGATCTCAGCACTCCCTCATCCTGGCAGGACGGCCTACCTGTCCACCAGGGGTAGGGGCACCTATTGGCAGGAGAGCTACTCGGCCTCAGAGGGCCCAGGGAGGGGGCTGAGTGGCCACCAGGCATGGCCCCAGCAGGTCACATTCCTGCCCAGTTTTCCAGAAAGGCCAGACATGTGACAGCAGCTGCGGGAACACGCCCCTCCAATGGGCACACAGCCCATTCTGCCGTCTCCCTATGTGTCACCCCATCACCTTCCACCAGCATGGACATCAAGTGGGGTGATTGCAGTCATCACGTCTGTCCATGGTGGGGGGACTCAGGAGAGGGTGCAGAAGTACAATGAGCCCTTGGGGGAGGTGGGCAGAGGCAGAGGGTTTCAAGGCAGGAGTCCCGTGGCAGCCTGGGCCTCACCACACCCCTGCATGCTGTGGGACTGGACGTGAAACAAGGCAGCAGGGATGGTGCGGATGCCTCCTGCAGCCCCAGCTGCCAGCAGGGGGCAATACCCAGTGCTGCAGACAGGCCCACATGGGCAGGCTGGAGGCCAGCGGGTGGTGGAGACAGAAATCAGCATTACGGCCAGGGCTGTGCCTCTGTCCAGAGTCTGCGGCTGGATGTCACTGGGTCCGCCGGGAGGGACAGGCTGACAGTGCACGGCCTTGGGCAGGAGTCCCACAGCAGGGGTCCCGCAGCCAGCTCTCCCATGGCTGACGGCCAGCTTGCTGTGTGTCCTCCAGCTCTTTGACTACATCTCTGAGTGCATCTCCGACTTCCTGGACAAGCACCAGATGAAGCACAAGAAGCTGCCCTTGGGCTTCACCTTCTCCTTCCCCGTAAGGCACGAGGACATCGACAAGGTGGGGCAGGTGCAGGGCCAGGGGCGGAGGGCCCCCATGAACCCCGCCGTGCCTTCACGTGCAGCCCCCCTTTGGGGAAGAGCCTTGGTCCAACCCGTGGCTCCATCACTTACCTTTCGGGAGACTTTGGGAACCGGTTACACGGCTGATGCTGTCTGCCTTAGTCCCCCAGCACCCTACAGGCCGGCAGCACCATCACCCATCAGAGATCAGGAGATAGGCTCAGGAGGCGGTGCTGGGGCTCAAACACAGACTACCAGACACCAGCACAGCTGTGTAGCACCACAATGGGCTGAGGCTTCCCCTACGTGCACACACGTGAAGTATACACACACGTGCATTATAGACGCTATGTACACATGTACGTGTCAACCATACACGCACATATACACGTAGGTCAATTACACGTACACACCAACACACGTTGGTTACACACGTGCATACACATGTGTGTACATCGTACATACGTACACCCATCAACTGTGTGCCCTGAACAGGTGCACACACACCAACTACATGTGTACACATGTACGTTGCACACATTAAGTGTAAACATGTTGCACACACATATGGCCTCTCAGAGACAAGCCAGCTCGGTACTTCCGGCAGGAACGGCATCCCATGCTGGTCTCCCAAGCCCCCTCCCCACAGCACACCAAGGGCCAGATGGTACCTTCTCATGCCTGAGGGGGCGTCCTGGGGGACATGAACCCCAGCTCCATATGGGGCTGCTCTCCTCAGGACCTCATCCCTACTCTGGGAGGATGCCTCTGGGCTTGACAGTATAAACACTGTCACAGTGGCTGGAACCCAGCCTTGCAGAAATAGGAAATACTCATAGAGAATGCTTCTCAAACTTATGGGTCCGCTTGGAGCCTGTTTCCTGCACTGTGCAGCGGGAGACCCTCACCCTGCCCCCAGTGTCCATCAGGAGCCACAAGACCTCACCTCTTCCCTCAGGGCATCCTCCTCAATTGGACCAAGGGCTTCAAGGCCTCAGGAGCAGAAGGGAACAACATCGTGGGGCTCCTACGTGATGCCATCAAACGGAGAGGGGTGAGGTGGCTCCCCATGACTGACCTGGGACCTCCCTCCCCTCAGGCCAGGATGCCAGGGAGGGCCTTCTGGGCATCCTTCACCTGGCTGGACACCAGCCCCATCACTGCTGCCTCTGTGCCTCCTGGCAGGACTTTGAAATGGACGTGGTGGCGATGGTGAATGACACTGTGGCCACGATGATCTCCTGCTACTATGAAGACCGCCGGTGTGAGGTTGGCATGATTGTGGGTAAGGATCCATGCCCTGCCCTGCCCTGTCTGGGGGCCTTGGCCTCCACGAGAGACAGAGCAAGGCTGTGCACCCCTGCTGGCCTTGGTCTCCAGGCCTGAGGACTGAGCAGTCAGTGATGGTCAGAGCAGGGCCCCTGTGCCAGGCAGAAACCCCAGAGGTGACAGGGTCTGGGGTGGTCTCGGGGAGATGCAGGGGTGTCCTGGGTGCAGCCAGTGCTCACTGCTGATGCACAGCACTGCACGGCACAGCAGCTATACATCTGTCGGGCTCATCAGGGTTTAATCACACCACCTTGTCTGGCAAATCGACCAAACTGGACACATTTGTCCAAGTGGACGAGGGTTAGCACAAGTGACGTCATCCCTTCCTGGACGGTCTTCCTGTGGCCCAGAGCAGCCGGCCTGTCCCACCCCGAAGTGAAGGCCGGTGCTGGGAGTGGAGGCAGCTCTGGCCCAGTGGGCCTTCCACACCAGCCTCAGGACTTCCCAGAAGTTCCTGAGGCCTCAGGAGTGTTTGCTGAGGATCAATCCCATTTGATTACTTATCTACTGGGCACACAGGCTACTCGAGTGTCCTGCAGCCTCCAGGCTCTGGGTCCCCAGAAAGTCAGTGGCAAAGTTGTTTGCTTCACTGGGCCCTTCAGAGCCAGACCTGCAGCTTGTCTGTGCCCCCAGGAACCCACTTCCAGCCATACACACATCCTCACCTTCAGCCTGACCGCTTCGTCCCTCTTTTTGTTTCTCACATCTTCTGCTTCCGTTCTTGACTTTCAGATGGCAAGCTGCCTCTGAGTTCACCAACGGAACAGAGGCTGCAGGAACCTGCTGTCCTGGCTCTCCCCTTCGGAGCTGCCCAGGGCAGCTGAGTGGGGGCACAGTTCCCCAGGACACCCGGCTTGGTGCCTGAGCCCTGCAGCTGCTGCCCAGCACAGACGGCAGAGGGGGCCTGTGCTCACAACCACCCTGCAAACGCTCTGCTCAGGGCTTAAACGCATGTTTGTGGGGTGCCTGGGGGGCTCAGTTGCTTGAACCTCAACTCTGATCCCAGAGGCGTCAGGCTCTGAGCTAAGCATGGGGCCTGCTTGGGACATATTCTCTTTCTCTTTCTCTCTCTCCCCCTCTGCCCCTCCCCTGCTCATATGCTCTCTCTCTAAAAACCAAACCAAAACAAATATGTTTATGATAATTACCAGAGTCCAAAAATCGGGATAATGCACATCAAAGTCTGGGTTTCTGGGTTTTTTCCTACAAAAAACTGGAAGGGCCTGCATTACTGGGCCCCCATTCCTCCTGGGTAGCTCCACCAACTAGCATTTGAGATGATGTCCCTGATGGCTTTAGAGGCGTGCTGCCCATACAGTCACCCTCAGAAACCATTTTGCAACTTGATAATTTATCACCAAAGGACACCACCTTTTCACTCTGCAAGGGACTCTGCAAATTACAAATCCCAGAACCAGCGCCATGTGCAGTAACCCACGTGCTGCTCCCTGGGGCCCAGGCTGTGCCTTACTCACCTCTGAGTGCCCCTGAAAACAGGGCCCAGAGAAGCTCAAGCACATGCAGGGAAAATACCGGAAAGCAAGGCTGGTGCACAAACAGAATAAAACCATAACCCCACACACCTCTAGGTGGCAGAGTGCTTGGACACATTTCATGGGGTCCTCCCAAGTCCCCGGGTAATAGGAGGAGAAGGTGTCACCATCCCTTCCTGAGGAAGGGGAACAAGCCCAGAGAAGTGGCCTCATTTGTGCCATGTCACACAGCAAACCCAGGTCTTCTAGTGCCTGGGAGAGCCGCCTTTCCATTAAGGCGTGCAATGCAGTGGCGGGTGTGGAGGGCTCCCGGAAGACCCGGCCACAGGGGGCTTCCTGCAGGGTGGGGGTGGAGAGGCGGGTTCCGGGGGGGGGGGCTGACCCCGCGCCCCCCACAGGAACAGGCTGCAATGCCTGCTACATGGAGGAGATGCACAACGTGGAGCTGGTGGAAGGGGACGAGGGCCGCATGTGCGTCAACACTGAGTGGGGCGCCTTCGGGGACTCCGGAGAGCTGGACGAGTTCCTGCTGGAGTACGACCGCGTGGTGGACGAGAACTCCCTGAACCCCGGGCAGCAGCTGTAAGGACTACCCCTCCCCCTCGTCCTGCCCCTGCAGGCAGATGACGGGCTTGTTTTTAAACAACTCGGGGGCGGTGGGGGGAATCAAACCGACCATGCCTTCGCCAGCTGGCTCCTCTCTCCTTCGGCTCACACGCACCCTGTGAACCCGGAACAGTAGAGATGTGAAGGGTTAGTCCGCAGAAAGAGCGGCTGTGAGCGGATGAGCCGGGCTCTCCCCCGGCCGGCAGGTGACCACCAGCATAGGGCGGCTCTGAGACCCCCAAGCAACGGGTTCAGCCCAGAGTTCCCCAGAGTAGACCTCTGTTCACGTTCACAGGATGTACAGTAGGGTTTCGCAGAAGGCTGCGGTGTAGCCTGGACAGCTCTAAACCGGCCGCACAGAACCTGAGTCGTTGCTCTCCTAATTCTTGAGCTTCGTCTCTGGCCCTCATGACCTCCGCTCTGTCAGTCGTACCCAGTGTACTTACCGATGAAAATACGCGGGCTCACAAATGCGGAGCACGTACGCGCCAGCTCTGCGCACACCAGGGCGCAGGGCCCAGGGCCGCGAGCGGTGGCCGAGGCCCCAGGCTGGTCACCAGTCCCTTCGCGCCCGAATTTCTGTAACCGCACCGGTACTGGGCGGTGAACGCAGCACCCATCACACGGCGGTGGGGGTGGGACGATGCCTGGGCCTCAGAGGGGCTGGACCGAGGGGCAGGGTGCAGAGGCCCCAAACCCAGGTTGATAAATGAGGGAACAGGTAGGAACCCGGGCTTGCACGCAGTGTCAAGTGCCCCACCTGGCCCTCCTCGTGGCTGCGCGTGGGGACCTCCCTGGGGCAGCTGAGCACCGCACCCTCTCCCCCATTCCCCCGCCCCCGGCTGCGGGAGATGACCCGGCCGCCCTCCGTGCAGATACGAGAAGCTTATCGGCGGCAAGTACATGGGCGAGCTGGTGCGGCTCGTGCTGCTGAAGCTCGTGGACCAGAACCTGCTCTTCCGCGGGGAGGCCTCGGAGCAGCTGCGCACGCGCGGCGCCTTCGAGACGCGCTTCGTGTCGCAGGTGGAGAGGTGCGCGGGGCGCGAAGGGCTCGGGGCGGCATCCAGGGAGCGGGGCGCAGGGGGCTCGGGGCTCCAGGGGGCGGGGCGCAGGGGGCTCGGGGCAGGATTCCAGGGGCGGGGCGCAAGGAGCGCAGGGGGCTCGGGGCGGGGCGCAGGGGGCGAGGTCTGGGGGCGGGAGCGCAGTGGAGCCCACTCCTGGGCAGCTGATGCGACCCACGCGCCCCCTCTGTGGCTCCGCACCGCCGTGGACGTCGTCTCACTTGATCCACGCAACAGCCTCGAGGCGCGCCTGTGTAGCCAAGGTTAGAGCGGAGACCCTGGGCTTAGAGAGAGGCGCAGTGACCAGCTTACTGCTGGTCCCTGATGGAATCGGACCCGCCCCTCTCCGGAGCCCGAGCCCCAAGCGCTTTGCCTGGGTGAGGTGGGCAGGGGAGGGGTAGAGGCCGCCGCCGCATGGGTCGGGGTCGGGCCGGCCCGGGGCCGAGCGACCCTCCTGCGACGCCCTCCCCTCCGGCCGCCCCTGCCCCGCAGCGACTCGGGCGACCGCAAGCAGATCTACAACATCCTGAGCACTCTGGGGCTGAGGCCCTCAGCCACCGACTGCGACATCGTGCGCCGCGCCTGCGAGAGCGTGTCCACACGCGCCGCGCACATGTGCGCCGCGGGGCTGGCGGGCGTCATCAACCGCATGCGCGAGAGCCGCAGCGAGGACGTGATGCGCATCACCGTGGGCGTGGATGGCTCTGTGTACAAACTGCACCCCAGGTGAGCGCGCGCACGTCTGCCCTTCCCGTCGGGCCCCCGCGGCCCTCCTGGGTGCGCGTCCTGAGGGCGCGACGCAAGCGGAAACGAGCTATCCCGGGACCCAAGGGTTATCTCCTCGTCTGCCAGACGAGGAGGAGGGAGGGTCCCCTAGGCTTACCCCCTCCGCGTGCTGCGTGCACCGTGAAGCTGAGCTGCTCTGAAGAGGCGGGGTGGGGGGGGGCGGCGTTTCGGGAGTGCAAAGACAGGGGGCGCCAGCCCTGCTTCCCCTGCTCAGCTTCAAGGAGAGGTTCCACGCCATCGTGCGCAGGCTGACGCCCAGCTGCGAGATCACCTTCATCGAGTCGGAGGAAGGCAGCGGCCGAGGCGCCGCCCTGGTGTCCGCGGTGGCCTGTAAGAAGGCCTGCATGCTGGGCCAGTGACGACAGAGGCCACGAGGCAAGGAGGAGGCAGGGCTCGCTGGACCTGGGCTCCCGGGGACTCGCTCCCCACAGGAGCCCCCAGCCTGGCCCAGTGAGGAGGTCTCTTCGTTGTAAGGACCTGGACGCCTCGCTTTCCATCCCCGTGGTGACCCTGGAAGATGCGGAAAGGCCCGCGGGGAGGAGGGGACGGGGAATTGCAGCGCCCAGGGCAGGCCTCTTGCCTCAGAGGCAGTTGGTGGGACAGCCCAAAGCCCTGACTGGGTTGGGAGCTGAGATGAGCAGGAATGGAGACCACCCCCCCCAAACCCCCCACCTATCCTGCTGGAATCAAGGACCCACACAGAGGGGAGCTGCTCACTCAGGACTTTGCTGCATTTCTGTACTGCCTGCCTCTTGGCGCCTTTGGCCATGTCAGCCTCCCGTGGGCCCTGCTCTGGACCCTGCGGTGGCATGGGGACTCAGCCCACTGGGAATGCAGCCCTGCTGACCTGGATGGACCTAGACCCGGGTTCCACAGGGGTCCCAGGCTGCCAGCCACCCGGGCCTGGCTGTTTTCCTGCCTGGTGGGGGTTGGGAAGTGGGAGAGGATGGGCTCCAGGACCGGTTCCACAGTGGAGGCAGCTTGTCCCTGAGGCCTGGAGATGGTGGCTTTTGTGCTGTCCTATTGCCATCCACCAGTGGTTTGTGGTTTTGGGATGCACCCTCACAGGGGGTGCAAGACACAGAGCCCCTACAGCCCCTGCCCAGAGGGACCCAGGAGGAAGAGGAGCCCCCCACACTCCCACCCACCGGCAGGCCTGGGAGCACCTCTGTGATGGAGTCTTCAGCTCCCATGGGGCTGGCCTGGAGAGAAACCTCGGGCAGCACTCAGCACCCAGGGACCCCAGGCCTCCCTCTTCCCACCAGACCTCCATGTGCCACACCAACCTCTCATGCCCAACCTGGGACTGTGTGGTTTTTTAAATAAAAGTTGTAAAAATTTAGAACGTGGCCTTGACCAGTGTTCTCTGATGTCTGTGCATACTGGCTGTGGGACAGTAGGGAGACCTGATCACATGCACACAGACACCTGCAAGCCTAGGTATGTCTTGGAATTCACACCCCCCCCCCCGGCCTTGATGGGGAGTGTGCAGTGACACACAGACCTAAGGGTTAGAAATGAGGTGGCATTGGCGGGTGGTGGGGGTAGGTGCTGCATTGCCCCGGCTGGCTGCCTGTGGGGACGTGGGTGTGGACCCACTGTATCTGCTCACTCAGCAGCTCTGCGGTGTCTGAGAGCCCCAGGGAGGGGCTTCGAGGAGTTAGGGGCCAGGGCACTGCTCTGGGAAGTGGGCCGGGCTGCTCCTGCTTCCGGTTGGTCTCTGCAGGGGTCCCCTTGGATCCACTTGGGTTGTGACAGGGATGGGGTGAGGGGGGAAGGGGTTGCTGAGGTGCCTGCAGTGCTCCTGGGTGAGGCCTGTTTTGAGTTAGCTGAGCCCAGGGCCTGACACTGCCGACTCTCACCTTAGCCCGGTTACCTACAAACGCATTTACAGGATTAGAACATATGCTCGCTTTTCGGTGACAGGAGCTACCAGCAAATCTGGAAAGACTATTATTTCACTCTGAACTCAGCCTGCAGCTGTGGTTGGGAGCTGTCACATCCCCGTCCAGATGTTCTCTTGTGTTCCCAGATGTCTCGTGTGGGACTAGTCATAGCCTTTGAGTTCTCTTATTTTTTTAAGCTTTTTTAAAAGTTTATTTATTGTGTGAGAGAGAGAGAGCACGTGCACACCCACGTGAGTGGGGGGCAGAGAGAGAGAGAGAGGGAGAAAGAGAATCCCAAGCAGGCTCCACACTGTCAGCACAGAGCCTGAAGCGGGGCTGGATCTGAGGAAATGTGGGATCATGACCTGAGCCAAAGTCAAGAGTTGGATGCATAACCGACTGAGCCCCCCAGACGCCCCAGGCCCTTTCAGTTCTCTTGAATTGGAGTCACGCACGAGAATTTGCAGGAGCGTCACCCAGTCACTTTGTCATCACTACCACTTGCTCCTCTCCCCGCAGTCGCATGTTGGACCTGTGTCGGTGTAAACTACCTCCTAATTGTTCTTCACAGTGCAGTTCAGGGCATCCTGTTGATTTTTTAAGTTTTCTTTGCAGGTAGGTATATATTTTATGAATTTCATTATAGTCAGGGAGGAATTATAAAATAGTTACTGTTACACGAAAGGGGCGTTGGGTCTGGCGGACTGACGCGGATCCCTGCCACAGCAGCTGCCCTCTTTGCATCCCTCGCCCCAGGGGCAGAGCCAGGTTCTGGGGTAGAGGCGGCGGGCAGCCAGTGCGCCCCCAACTTGTGTTCTAGACAGGCCCCAGCCCCCAGCCCCTCTCTGCCCTGGGCCCGGAAGCAGCCGGTGAGGCTGCGACTCTGGCAGAGAAGAGGGTGACGGGCCTCCGGCTCCACAGTGGAGCCTCACATGAAGGGCTCGTGACCGCTGTCATGGGGGTCCAAGGGGGTACTTGGGGTCCGGGTAGGGCACCATGCTCCAAGAGCATCACATGCAGGTGCTGTTTGGGGCCACAGCCAGCTCAGGGCTGCCTTCTGCCCCTTTGTCAGCGAGCCAGAGGCCAGGACCAGCCATCCTCACCCAGGCCTCTGGGAGTCCCTGGGCTCAGGCCAGAGACCATCCTCAGAGCCACACACTGTTCTTCCCAAGCCAATAGAGGCCCCAGGCCAGCGCTCCTGTCCTCCTGGCCTGGGCAGGTTCTGGGCTGGACCTGCAGTAGGGTAACAGGGGAGACTTCTCCTTCAGCGGGGACACCTCATTCAGCATCCAGAGTGGTGACAGCCAGGAGCCTGTGAGCTCTGCCCTTGGGACACGTTGCTGCTGATGGGTACATGCCCGGATGTTACACATTAGGGGGCCTGAAGGTCACCAGGAACGTGGCTGGAATCTGCCTGGGGCCCTGTCCTCCCCCAGCCCAGGCAGGGCTACCAAATTTGGGCCTGTCCTCTCCTCCTGTCCTTATTTGGTACTCCAGGTGATAAGGCTGAGGCATAAAAGGGGCTGTGGGCCCCTTGCAGCAACCAGGCGGCCACAGAGAGAGGATGGTGAGTGTCAGGTAGGGTCGCCAGAGGCCAGCAGACTACCAGGTGCTGTCCTTGGGCTGCAGGAGGGGTTTGGGGGTGGTGGTGTCATGGAGCCCACATTGGGCCTGGAGAGGTGGTGTCTGGGGACAGGAAGAGGGCCCTGGCCTGGGCTCTCCTGGGAGCTCTGGGGGTGCACCTGGAAACAGGGGCCTCTCCCCACACACGTGTTGCAGGCCAGCAGGAAGGCGGGGACCCGGGGCAAGGCCGCAGCTGCCAAGCAGGCCCAGCGAGGCTCTTCCAACGTCTTTTCCATGTTCGAGCAAGCCCAGATCCAGGAATTCAAGGAGGTAAGTGGTGTACCCCCAGTGGCCTGGAACCTGTCCTGGCCCCTGTCCTTACTATGCCCACCATCCAGGACCCTCCCGCCTCCGGCCCTCCCTGGGTGGGGGCTGTTCCCGCCTAGACACTCTGCCCCCCACCTCGCAGGCCTTCAGCTGCATTGACCAGAACCGTGATGGCATCATCTGCAAGTCAGACCTTCGGGAGACCTACTCCCAGCTCGGTGAGCACCTCCCCCTTCTCCCCACCCTGGACCTGCTCTCACCAGGGCTGCTGGGTCAGCGGGATTCCACCGCCCACTGAGAAAGGACAGGCCCCTCACTCTCCACTGCTCTTGCCTCTGCTCCCCTCTGTCTCCTCCCCTGCCCCACCCCCACTCGGCCCAGCTTCCTTCCGGGGCACTTCCCTCCCCAGCCCTCTCCACATCTGTGGCTATCACCCCCCCAGGGAAGGTGAGCGTCCCGGAAGAGGAACTGGATGCCATGCTGCAGGAAGGGAAGGGTCCCATCAACTTCACGGTCTTCCTCACGCTCTTCGGGGAGAAGCTCAACGGTGAGCCAGGCCTGGAGTCTGCCTGAACCCCGCCCAGACCTCAGCTGGACCACCCCGCCGCCGGCCCTTGCCCACCCAGAGGATATGGAGTCCTCCTCTGCACCCCAGACCCATGGGCACTGCTCACCCCAGCTCCCGACTTGGAATTGGGAAATGTGCCTTCAGCCTCCACTCCCAAGTCCCAGATCCTAGTCTCCCGGCCAGGCCTGCCCGCAAGGCCTGCCCAGCATCCCTGAGCCCCAAGGGATGCTGTGTATCAGGGAGGATGCTCCTACCTCTTCTGGGACATGACGCCCCCCCCCCGGGTTCCTCCTTGGTGGGGCCAGGGAGGCTGGGGGTGTGGGTGCTCACCTGTTCCCTCCGGCTCCCAGGGACAGACCCCGAGGAAGCCATCCTGAACGCCTTCCGCATGTTTGACCCCAGTGGCAAGGGCGTGGTGAACAAGAATGAGTAAGTGTGAGCAATGGGATGACAGGGGGTGAGGCCCAGGTGAGGGTGACCCCCCCGCCTGTACTGTGGGGCTCTCTCTGCCTTGGGGGTGGCCACCTGGGCCATAGGAGCCTCGTCCCCCTCATCAGGCCACCCGTCGGCTCTCCCCCACCAGGTTCAAACAGCTTCTCCTGACCCAGGCAGACAAGTTCTCTCCGGCTGAGGTGAGGATTCCTGGTTCCTCGGACACCCCTCCCTTGCCGACCCCTTCACAGGGTCCTCGCCCCGCAGGGCATGGGGGAGGCCTTGCGGACCCCCCACCCTCATGGGCCTAGAGCAGGGCTCCGTGCAGGAGGGACTGTCTCTACCAAGGGTGACAGGCATGGAGTTAGATGGGAGTGTCCTGGGCCGGAGAAGCTGTGCGTGTAAAGGCCCGGGCACGAGAGAGCGGCACTGGCATCTGGAAGAGCCTCTGTCCGTGCAGTGTCAAGCAGCACGGGGAAGGGAGGGGGAGGCATCCCCATGGCCCCCTCGGGCCCCCACCCTCCACCCCTGTGTCCCTAGTCTGCCCACGGTCAGGTAACAGAAAACATTAACTCAGAGTTTGGGGCTCCCAGCCGAAGAGACGTAGGGCCAAAGTACAGCCCTGGGAGTGGGGAGGGGGGTGAAGGGTCGGCCCCCACCAGGCTTTGCTGGATGGACTGCCTCTCACCAGTCCCTGCCGCCCCAGGTGGAGCAGATGTTCGCCCTGACACCCATGGACCTGGCGGGAGACGTCGACTACAAGTCTCTGTGCTACATCATCACCCATGGGGATGAGAAAGAGGAGTGAGCGGAGCAGCCCCCAGGGTCACCACAATAAATGCTGTTTTCAATCAGACCTGCTGTGGTGGCCTCTCTGTGACAGATGGGGTGGGGGCAGGCAGGAGGGGTCTGTGAGATGAGGCAGGCACTTTGCCAGCTCACCTCCAGGTGCCCCATGCAGTTCTGTGACTATGAGCCATCATCTGCCCGGTTCACAGATGGGGACACATAGGTCACACCTCTAGGAGAGGAACCTGTGGGCTTGGCACAGCCTCCCAGTCCCGAACCAGCCACACGGCGGGCCCTGCACTCAGCATCCTGAGGCCGCTCAGCCATGTTCTGGGAGGGTCCCGCTGGTGGGGCAGACCCTGTCTCTGTGTGCTGGCTCAGGTGGGCCTCCCTGTGTATGCGTGTGCTCTGTGTGTGCTGCGTGTATGCTGGGCGTGTGTGTGCATGTGCGTGCATGCATGTGCTCTGGGTATGTGTGTGCACATGTGTGCGTGAGTGTACTGGATGTGTGTGTGTGTGTGTGTGTGTGCATGTGTGCTGGGTGTGCTGGGCTCTGTGTGGAAGGCACTGAGAACCCATCTGGAAATAGACTTACTTCACTTTGGAAATGCAGAGGTTCCATAACAGGAAGCAGGGGCCAGAACGGGCTTCATGTCTCCTGGCAGGGCAGGGCGGGGGGAGGGGATGGGCGGGGAAGGGTCAGGCGGCTGGAGAGAGGGAGAGTTTTTCTCTGGAAGGGATTGTTAGTGTCTGGTCCCCACCTCATGTGCAGAAAACGGGCTGGGGGCACGGGGGTCATGTCTCCATTTGGGAACTGGAGGGCAGCAGGGGGACAGGAAGGGCCAAGCAAGGGCTTGCACTGAACCGCCCCCTCCAGCAAGCCTGGCTGCAGCCCTCAGCTGGGGTGCTGGAAGAGGGAGGAGCTGATCACACTCCCTCCCTGCAGGCAGCAAGCAGGAGGAAAGAGCCATTTACCCCTGGAGAAGTGTTCAGTTTTTATTTTTATTTGGGACTTGCACTTGCAATTACGACATTGAGACCTGAGATTTAAAGTCCGCAGAGCACTTTCTATGGCTGATTAGTGATGGCAGGAGTCGTGGAACTGCCGTCTTCATGAGGAGAGCAGGCCTGCAGGGATGGCGGGAGACACAGCCCAGCAGGTGTTATAATTCTCGCATGAGTCCTGCTTGTTCAGCAGACTGATTTCAAAAGATAAGGGGTAATTTCAGAAGTCAAGCTTCTGCAGAGAAAAGTTGTAAAAGACGCAAGGGACCAAAAACATCAGTGCCTTCAAAAAAGTGCTGGTCAGCAGGGCCCCTGTGACCTTGTTGTCTTCTGTAAGGTGTAGATGACCTACAGCAAGGCCAAGGGTTCCCATCCCTAGACACAGAGAAACACGTGACCCAGGGGAAGAACAAAGGACCCCCCTCCTCCTCTGCGGAAGAAGCCATCGTTGCACCTATTAAAACAGCAAGTTCTGGGAGCGCCTGGGTGGCTCAGTTGGTTAAGCATCTGACCCTTGATAGCGGTTCAGGTCCTGATCTCATGGTTTCATGGTTTTGAGCCCTAGGTCAGGCTCTGTGCTGTCTGTGTGGAGCCTGCTTGGGATTCTCCTCTCTCTGTCCCACCCTCCCCTCCTAAAATACATAAACATTTTTTTCCCAAAAATTTAATAAAAAATAAAATAAAATAGCAAGTTCCTGCCAGCATCTGTGAACTGCACCCTCAACCCTGGACAACACGGGTTCGAACTGTGTAGGTCCACCTACACGTGGAGTTTCCCTGACAAATACAGGACCGCCCCACATACCCACTTGTTTATGATTTTCTGAACATTTTACGTTCTCAGGCTTACTTGACTGCAAGAACACAGCATATAATACATGCGACACACAAAAGACGTGTTACACGACTATTCACGTTATCAGCCAGGCTTCCAGTCAACAGTAGGCTGTCAGTGGTTAAGTTTTGGGGGGGGGTCACAAGTCATACACGGATTTCCGGCTGCGGGGCACACCCTCAGCCCTACGCTGTTCAAGGGTCAGGTGTACGAGCATCCGCTCCTTGGCTCTTCCTCTGAACCGGCTGTCACGTGCTGGTGGCTTCCTCGTGGAAGAACGGGCACAGAAAACCTTTGACCAAGGCTTGTTTTATCTCTGTGTGCGAGCCGCGGTTCTGCTCCCACTCCCGGTGTCATTGTCCAGTAAGGTTCGTCCTTTCTGCACCAAAACAGCCTGCACGAACTAGCTTGGGGTAACCTGACAGCAGAGTGTGTGTGTGTGAGATGAGGAAGGCACAGAAGCGGAGACAGAGAACAGACCTGGCACACGAAAGACACGGTACTGCCCGAAATGGTAGCCCCGGCCACCTGTGCCTGTTGGGCACTTAAAACACGGTGTGACTTGAGATGTGATCATGTTCTGAAGAGTGAGTACAAGAAAGAACATAAAATATCTCATTAATGATTTGCACATAGATTACGTATTGAAATGATAACATTTTTGATATATTGGGTTGGAGACAAATGTTACTAAAATCAATCTCACCTTTTGCTTTTTACTTCCTTAATGTGGCTACAAGGAGATTTTATAAATTTTTTAAATGTTTTATTTGTTTATTTTTGAGAGAGACAGAGCACAAGTGGGGGAGGGGCAGAGAGAGAGAAAGACAGAACCTGAAGCAGGCTCCAGTCTCTGAGCTGTCAGCGCAGAGCCCGACGCAGGGCTCAAACCCACAAACCGTGAGATCGTGACCTGAGCTGAAGTCGGACGCTTAACCGACTGAGCCACCCAGACGCCCCAACGAGGAGATTTTAAATGACGTGTATGGCACCATCTTTGGCTAACATCCCCTTTCCACTGGACACTGCTGAGCCAGCTGTGTGATGTGCCTGTGGTCTCTCAGGAGCTGGGGTTCTGACCCAGCACACAGGGGTCACGCCAGAGCTCTCTGCGAACCGAGCCCAAACGAAGCCCATTTCATTTGGGCAGAGCTGAATCTGCGTGTTGTGGCAGAAAGGAGAGAGGGTTTTGTTTGCAGAGAGCAGAGCCCACACTAAGGTGTTCCGAGTCCGGTGGAGCAAAGCAGGTGCATCGGGGGTGGGCCGGGCCTGTGAGTCCTGCCTGCCTCTGCCAGGCAGTCCACCTCGCCGGACACGGACATGGGACATGCACACCCCAGGGACTCAGGGTCGGCAGCCACCTGCCCCAGTTCTTTCCTAACCCGCCCTCCCGGGGCAGGGCCCCATCTGCAGATGTCCTGGACTCCCTGGTCCTGGCGGTCCCCTCCCCACACCTCACCCACAGCAGCTGGAGCCCATGAAGGAGGCTTCCAGCCTCTTGTCCTCACGGGGACCGTGTCCACTCTGGGGGAACTTCCTTCAGCTCCGGCCCCTTCCTTCTCCTTCTCCAGGGGTTCACAGAGAAATACTGCCCCGTCTCCCCCAACACCCTGCAGACCCTAGATGCGAAGCCTGGCATCCCCGCAGCAGCCCAGGCCTCACAGGAGGGGGGTGGTGGTTGGAAACGCAGAATCTCAAGAGACCCCGGCAAACACTTGTTCAGGAGGGCCCTGGAGCCAGTGTGGCCTGCTGGGCCGGAGTAGTGGCAGGCAGGGACCCTGTGAAGGCAAGAAAACTTGAACCTTCTTCCTCGACCTCTTTTTGCGTCCATCTATTTGAAAGCTAAGAAGCCTCTTGCCAGTTTCACAACACGGGAAGCCCCCTCTCCAGTTTCCCGGGAGGGCAGGAGCATCAGTGCCAGGGACTGCAGCAAGCCCACTTCGGAAGGAAGACG
The DNA here is from genome assembly GCF_022079265.1 of Lynx rufus. Taxonomy (NCBI): domain Eukaryota; kingdom Metazoa; phylum Chordata; class Mammalia; order Carnivora; family Felidae; genus Lynx; species Lynx rufus. The sequence goes on along the minus strand of NW_025814856.1, from coordinate 61,376,102 downwards.
GGAATGTGGTTGAAGGTGATCGGCAAAGCCAGGTCCCTGAGCTCAGCCGCTTCCGTGGAGAACGGAGAAGACCTGCCTGCGGGATCTCTTAGGGGACTGCTGTGATGAGCTCTGGGTGAGTGCCGAGTCAGTAAGAGACCCGGTCCTTCTTTCGGGACTCCTGTGGCTGGTTCCCTGCCTTCCCAGGGGACCTGCATCTCCATCCGTGTCCACCCGGCGCAGCTCTGTCTGTGTGGGCCTGGCCTGTTTGCTTCCCGTTTTATCCTGGGGTCCCTCCAGCGCCCCCCCCCCCCAGCCTGGGCCCCGTCCCCTGCCCCGCGTCCTCCCACCCGGGGCCGCTCTGGCTGGCTGGCGGTGGCTCACAAGTTCTTTCCACCACCATAGACGGGGTGTGCAGCTGCTTCGGGGGCGTGGGCGGTGCTTAGGTTTCTGGGCGGTCGCCCCAGCCCCCCTCACCCCTCCTCAAGCCTGGACCCTCTCCATTCTCCAGTTTGGGTGGGAGGGTCTGGGGGGTGTTGCAGAGCTGGTGCTTTGCTCTGAAAGCAGGCGTGTCTAGTCAGGTGGGGAGACGAGTAAATAATAGGTCTAAGTACACTGGCCTCTTCTCTGCCGTGAGCCTTCTAGACTCTCGAGGCCTGAAAGGCTGGGGTGTGGAGGCACAGGGGCCCTGCACTGGAGAAGGCCCCCCGGGAGTCAGCCTGCAGCCTCCCTCCCTGTGCATGTGAGCAACCTCGAACCAGCCCCACTCCTCCTCAGCGGTGCGCTTTCCTCATCTGTGCGGGAGAGGCTGCCGGTGTGTGCCACGTGCCTCGGTGAGCTTCTGGCCCCAGAGCAAAGAGCACACTTCTCAGGCTCACCACTTGCTGGGAGATGTGACCCAGCAGGTGTCAGACCTGTATCGTGGAGCAGTTTTGTCCTCAAGAGACAGATGTGTGCCCTCCTCCACATCCGTCCCTGGAACACAGCTGGACATGGCCCCCGGGACTGTAGGGCTCCTGCACTGGACTCAGCCGGGTCCCCAATGCCTGGCGGCACCACACAACCCAGATCCCCCCTTCATATCCAACACAAAGAGGAGTGAGCTCTGGTGTGACTACAGCCCTGATATTTGGACTTTCTTACCCTTACAGCAGAACCTGGTCCTGACCAGTACCGTCTGACCGCTATCCCCACTCCCAGATAAACTGAGGCAGCACATGGCTGAGCCACCAATCCAAGACCACACAGAGCCAGGAGGCGGCTGAGCCAGGTATGACCTGCTTTGATCTTTGTGCAGACGGAGCCCAGAGCAGAGCAGTGGCCATCGAGGAAATGGGTCTGGGGCTCCCTCGCCAGGAGCGAAACAGGTCACGGGAGGCCCCGCACAGCCTGCCCACATGCTGGGTCTGTGAGCCCCAATGTCTCCAGGCTCCACACACACCCGGGGGTTGAAAATGAGGACGTCTGACAGCGCCCACCATGCCCTCCCAGCCTCCTGAGGACTGATCTAAGTCCCAGACTAAGTCCCTGCGACACTAGTTTCAGTTGGGGACCACTGGACATATACACAGGGCCAGGCGCCACCTAGCACTTGATTTCATTTTCCTGACTAAATGTGCAGACTGGGACGTGCGGATGGGCTGGGGTATGGGCTTGTTGGTGCCCAGTCAGCCTCTCTTGCTGTCTATTTGGGCGACCCGACAATTTGCTAGCACAAAAGAAGGCAGTGGCAAGACCACGGAACTTGGTGGCCTCAAGGCGGCAGGGAGGCTGCATGGTGTGCCCAGTTGTCTTTGGGGCTGCTCCTATCGGAAGGCCCGGCCTGTTTCTCCAAGGGGAGTCCAGGCTGGCAGCTTGTTTGCTTCTAGCAGCCTAGTGGCTTCAGGGAAGCCAGAGGCCACCAGGCCAAGACAAAGCCCGAGATAAAATCTCAGGGAAGGAGAAGCGTGGACCCTCCCACCTCAGGCTGAACTCTTGGGCCCCAGCCCCAGTCCAGTGGCCATGTCCAAGCTCAGGCGGGAAGAGATGGCGAGCTGCCTGGCACCATGAGAAATGAGAAATTGTGGCTTTAAGTCAGCAAGACTCGGACGGCTTGTGATATGGCAGCAGAGTGACACAAGGTCTTATGCTCCGTCCTGATGAGGACAAACAGCGGCCCTTCGGTAACCGTCTCCCCCACCCCAGGGGTCCAGAACCCCCCTGATCTCCTGCCTGCAGCCGGCCCTCTCACCATCTGGGGACCATCCCCACAGGGACGTGCTGCTGACACGCAGACACATACAGCACCGAAATAGAACTCTGTCGCCCGGCCTGCCCTGCTTTGCGTCAGCATCACCTCCACTGCCCCTCTCGCAGGGCCCCTTCTGACTCCCTGCTTCCTCTTCCTCCTCCCCCACTCTGCACCCCTCTCCCCAGCTTCGGGCAGGCCCCTGTGGCCCCCTCCTATGGCCGACTGGGCTGGACCACCTCCAGTTCCCGCCAGGTTCCATCTTGGCCCTCCTTGCTATGGTCCTCTCGGGAGATGAGACCCTGCCTTGGGCCACTGGCGACTGAAATGGGGTGGCCACTGCTCCAGAGGGACACAGAGCAGAGGCAGCAGGTCTGTGGGGGACAGAGAGGTAGGGGTTGGGGGGGAGTGCAGGCCAGGTGACAGATGGAAGGGGGTGTCCTGCCTGCCCTTCATCCGCAGACCTGTGCCTATGTGATGACACCCACACTGTGCTTGGGTGCCTCCAGCTGGTTCCTGTGACTTGTGATTGGGACCCAGTTCCCTGCCTCAGGCCCTGCTCTGGGGAATGGATGTTCTTGGCTGCCTGGCCCGGGGCATACCTGCTGTGTGCCCTGGGTCTGGGCCTTCAAGCCTCACCTTCCTCTCCTCTGCGCCTCCTGCACAGAGGCCTCCACAGCCTGGGCTCCTGCTGCTGGCCTTGCCCGGCCCCTGGGACCCTCCCTACATGGTCCTCAGCAAGGAGAGGCCTTGCCATGGACAGGGCTCAGTATTTAGAATTTCAGTTATGGGGAAACTGCAATCTCTCTAAACTTGTTTTCCTCCAAGTTAAATTAGAAAGCCACAGCTTCTAAACGAAAAAAAAAAAAAAAGGCTGAATGAGATGCCTATTTTTCTTAATGTTTATTTTGTGGGGGGGGGTGCAGATAGAGAGGGAGACACAGAATCAGAAGCAGGCTCCAAGCTGTCAGCACAGAGCCCGATGTGGGCTCGAACCCACAAACTGTGAGATCATGATCTGAGCTTGACTGATGGAGCTGTCCAGGAGCCTGGTGGGATACCTATTTTAATTGATGACACCTTGAGGCTTCTAAATATTTTCAGGATTCTATGTTTGCCTCTTTGCAAAATACTATTTATAAAGTAACTGAGGCAAACAATGAATGGAAAGAAGTCAGAAAGGCTTCTGAGACCTTTTTTGCCCTCCTGTCTTCTCTGTCTGCAGGCTAGTGGTGGCCACCTTGTGCCAGAGCCCCGCCTCCGGGGCCACTGTGCTCTGTTCTTTCTGCCAAGACTCCCTTTTCCTCTGAATCTCTCCCTAGTCCCTCCCTGCCCCTCTAAAGTTAAGTCTTGTGGGGACCTGGGGGACTCAGTCGCGTCCGACTTTTGATTTGGGCTCAGGTCATGACCTCATGGTTCATGAGTTTGAGCCCCGTGTGGGGCTCTGTGCTGACAACTCAGAGCCTGGAGCCTGCTTGGGATTCTGTGTGTCCCTCTCTCTCTCTGCCTCTCCCCTGATCCTGCTCTCTCTCTCTCTCAAAAATAAATAAAAAATTTAAAAAAGTTAAAAAAGAAAAATTTTTGGCCTTAAAGGGACATAAAATTCCCAAGGAAACTGTAAGTTTGCTCAAACTCAGTTTTTATACTTGCAGCATCTGATCTTGAAATGAGGGCTACATCTGGATCCGGATGAAGCCCTTCACAACTGCTTGGTGCTGACAGGTTGCCTTCTGAATCCCCATGACAATGTATAGAAAACTCCTCCAACCAATGAAGATTTTTAATGATTTAAATATTAAATATGAAATATTATGAAAATAGCAAGGTGTCCTTACCTCCAACGGGATCAAATTATGAATGGCTCCAATATGCAAAGCTTAGTAGACTCCATGCGGTGCTGGCTCTGTCATTAAAGTTCCTGGGCATTCTGGCTCAACTCCCCGGAGGCTAAAGTGAACCACCCCACTGATATTTCTGCCAAAAACACTGCTCTCAGGCCAAGCCTCTGTCACAGTGCAGAGAGATGTTCTCTTACATGGTAACTTGGAAAAAGTGACAAGAGATGCCCAAAAACAGGCCCCAGAAAAGGAAGAACAATACTGGGAATCTAATAATTTTTGGATCCATAAAAAGAGAACTCTGGGAGTGCCTGGGTGGCTCAGTCAGTTGAGAGTCTGACTCTTGATTTCGGCTCAGGTCATGGTGTCAGGGTTGTGGGATTGAGCCCCGCGTTGGGCTCCATGCTGGGCGTGGAGCCTGTTTAAGACTCTCTCTCTCTCTCTCTCTCTCTCTCCTTCCCTCCCCCAATAGTGCACACACACTCTCTTTCTAAAATTAAAAAGAGAGAGAGAGGAAACTCTGGTTTAGACCAAATAACAATCCAGCCCTCCCAGAAATGCTAAAAATCCTACTTACCACTGTACATGCATTGAACTATTGTTCTAGTGACAAAATGAAAGCACTCATGAACCAATGCTGATGGCAAGTCTGAATAAGGCCATGACAAGTGTCTACCTCATTTGTCCCACCTCCCCAAAGTATAAATCCAGAGAAACCAGTTCTTACAAATGGATTTCATACAGCTTTCCCTTCTCATGGATATAAACATGTTTTAGTCATTTTTGCTTTGCCTTCTCACTGGACCAAAGTTTTCTCTTGTAGACAGGCCAACATCTGTTCTGTGGCCAAAGTTTTATTAGCAAAGATAACCCCCTACCTAGGGAACCCCCTTTACGGTTAGCAGGAACCCCCTTTACGGTTAGCAGGAAACCCATTTTACCAGTCAGACGCCTTGATGAGTTCATTGCAGTCTGACTGGTTTTACAATACTTCCGTTGTGCATACGTCCTCAATCCTCGGGGCTAATAAAATGCACTAACAGCACTGTTAAGACTCAATTGGCAAAATTTGTAAAGACCTTCCAAATACCGTGGCCTAAAGCATTGCTGTTGGTCCTCTACATCTGGGATCCACCCCTTCGGAGCTCACAGATTCTCACACTCTGAGGTTGTCACAGGACATCCGGTACACTTGGCCTCTGCCTCCTCTGACACACAGTTGACGTAAAAGGTGATATACTTTCATATCGCAAAGGCCTAGCTGCTTCAATTAAAATAGTCTTGCTTTTTATGGAGACCCCTCATGGTGCACTCCTGGGAGACGATGCTGGAAGCCTCACACCTTGCAGCCTGGAGATTTCATCTGTTGGAAGAGACACCTCCAGACAGACTCTTCAACCCTCTGGAAAGACCCTTATCGGGATCTGTTGAGCAACTTTGTGTAGACACACTCCTGGGAATAGACTCTTGGAATCTCGGGACTGGCCCTGCACTACGTGTGGTGGCCTGAAAGTGCAGATTGTCTGGAATCCACGTGGACGACATCTGACGAGACTCTGTCCCAAGATGCCTGGACTGGCCTGTGTACCTTTCCTCACTTCTGCGTCTTCTCTCTCTCTGATGGAAAGAAAATGCCCTTGTCTGCACTCCCAAACTATTACAAAAGGAGGATACCTCTTCCATGATTATGATCTTTTGGAAACAGCCTCATCATCACCCTGGAAAAATTAATCTCTCTCTTGCTTTTTCTGAAGGATTAGAAGGTTCAGAGTTCACAAAAGTCTTTCTTTCATCTGAACTGTTAACTGACTCTGGATTCTTATCCAAATTCATGTCTCTGAATTTACAACTTTATGGACTATTATTGATAAAATGTGTGTTTCTAAACAGTTCTTTTGCGATACCAATACTGTTTTATTTTTTTTTTAAAAATTTTTTTTTTCAACGTTTTTTTATTTTATTTTTGGGACAGAGAGAGACAGAGAGGGGCAGAGAGACAGGGAGACACAGAATCGGAAACAGGCTCCAGGCTCTGAGCCATCAGCCCAGAGCCCGACGCGGGGCTCGAACTCACGGACCGCGAGATCGTGACCTGGCTGAAGTCGGACGCTTAACCGACTGCGCCACCCAGGCGCCCCCCAATACTGTTTTAAAACATCTTTGAAGTTTTGCTGTTTTCCAAAAAGTTTATCAGCTGTTGCTTCACGTTTATTCCCACCCCGTATCTTCCCAAAGGCACCTGGGTTTTCTCTCATTGTGTTCTTATGGTATCCACTATTCTGCTTTCCTGGTCACTTAACAGGAGGCATGCGTGACCCCCCGGTTTCCCTTTGTGGAGACAACCCTCCACCCCTGAGTCAGAATAAATGCCAGTAAATATTTCAGTTGGCTACTTTCAGATATAGAGTCCTGGTTTACAACCATCAAACACTTTGGAGTTGTACCCTTACGTCTTCTGTTTTGTATAATTAAGTTTCATATTTTGTTTTTTAAAAAATGCTGTGTCCAATAGTGATGTTGGCTTTGTGCCTCAGGATGATCTCCGACACTCAAGACCTAGAGAAAATGTAGACTTGGGATGGGAAGCACCTGCGAGGTCTCCCTCCTGACCCTTTCTTGTTGCTCACGTGGGGCCTAAGTAGGTCAGCCTACTTTACTACCCCTGCAGGAGGAAGAAAGGGCTCCTCCTGCCCCAGCAACAGCTCAGCCAATAAGAGACAGCCACCGCTCAGCCAATGGGAAGCCACTACACTTCCAGCTCCCAGTTTACTCCAATGGACTTTCAGTTTACAACAGCCCCCCTTTTCTCTGTGGAAGAACCTCTGCTTTGTTCTCTGGAGTTGCCTATGGTTTTGCTGTAGCTTGCTTGTCCTGGATTCCAATAATGTTATTCCTCCCCCTCCAACCCCCCCTCCCGTTTTCTGGTAAAATAACTGACAGTTTCATTTTTTAATTTCCATTTAAAAAAATGTTAAGGTTTATTTTAGAGAGACAGAGAGGGGGACAGAAGATCCGAAGCGAGAGCCACGCTGACAGCAGAGTGCTGTCGCGGGGCTCGAACTAACGAACTGCAAGATCATGACCTGAGCCGAAGCTGGTTGCTCAACAGACCCAGCCACCCAGTTGCCCCCCCCCCCCCGCCCTTTTTTTAAAGCTTATTTATTTTGAGAGCGCGACAGAGCACAAGCAGGGTCTGGAGCATAGAGGAAAGAGAGAATCCCAAGCAGGCTCTGCACTGTCAGTGCAGAACCCAGTGTGGGGCTTGATCTCATGAACCATGAGATCTTGAATCATGAGATCACGACCTAGGCTGAAATCCAGTCGGAGGCTTAACCAACTGAGCCACCCAGGTGTCCCAAGATTTTATTTTTTAAGTAATCTTCACACCCAGTGTGAGGCTCTAACTCAAAACCCCAAGATCAAAAGTCACTCAGCCAGGTGCCCCAGTAATGTTTCTACATATTATTGGAATTAAGCTAGTATAACTCTGAATGTGATTCTGATAGTTAAGATGGATAGGGTAAACCCTAGAGCAACCACTAAAAAACACAATCAAAAACATAGTTTAGAAAAAATGAATGAAATTACAGTGCTATCTCAGAAAATCATTACTCTGTGCAAAAGAAAGCAGTAAAGGAGGAAGAGAGGAAAAAGACACAATGCAGACAATAGTAAAAAGTAAAATGGCAGAAGTAAATACAACTATATCAATAACATTGAATATGAATGGAATAAGTCACCCAATCTGCTTTTTAAAACAGATTATCGGACTGGATTTGAAAAAAAAAATGATTCAACTGTATGTTCTGTATAGGAGACACTTTAGGTTCAAAGACACAAATAGACTGAAAGTATTAGGATGAAAAAAATACCCTGCAGTGACTATACGCAGGGTAGACAAAACAGATCTTAAAGAGAAAATGTTACTAGAGGTAAAGGGTAATCAGGAAGATACAACAAATGCAAACATACATGCATCTAATAAAAGAGCACCAAAATGCATGAAGCAAAAACTGACAGAAAGAGAGAAATAGACAAATCAATGATAACAGTTGGAGACTTCAGCACCCACTTTCAAGAATGGATAGAAAAACTAAGCAGAAGATCAATAAGGGAATAGAATCAACCAACATTATAAACCAACCAGACCAAATAGACACCTACAGAACACGCCAACAAACAACAAAATATGCATTCTTGCAGGATACACAGGGAATGTTTTTCAGGATAGGGCATACTACATACTACATCACAAAAGAAATATCAATTGATTTAAAGGGATAAAATAATACAAAGTATGTACTTTAATCACAATGAAATGAAATTAGAAGTGAATAATGGGGAGATTTTAGAAGTTCATAAATACATAGAAATTAAACAACACTCTTCTGTGTAGCCAGTGGGTCAAAGAAGAAAGCAAGAAGTAAATCAGAAAATATTTTAAGCTAAAAGAAAAGGAATTCACAATATATCAAAACATACACAATGCAGCCAAAGCAATCCTTAGAGAGAAATTTACTGCTGTAAATGTCAACATTAAAAAGAAAATCTCAAATCAACAAGCTAACCTTCCAATTTAAGATCATGGAAAAAGAAGAGCAAAATAAACCTGAAGCAAGGAGAAGAATGACAATAATGAAGATCAGAACAGGAATTAATGAAATAGATAATAGAAAAAAATAGAGAAAAATCAATGAAACCAATGCTGTTTGTTTCAAAAGATCAACAAAAGTGATAAACTTTTAGCTAAATTAACTAAAACAAAAGGGAAGAGGCTTAAATTACTAGAATCAGAAATGAAAGTAAGGACGCTACTACCAACTGTACAAAAATAAAAAGGATTTTAAAGTAATAGTATGAAAAAGTGTACACCAAAATTTTAGTCATTTAGGTGAAATGGACAAATCCCTAGAAAGACATGAATTACCAAAACTGACTTAAGAAATGGATTGTCTGAACTGACGTATTAGCTAGTGTAGAGACTGAATCAGTAATCAAAAAACAATCCACAAAAAGCCAAATGCTTCACCACTGAATTTTACCAAACATCCAAAGAAATGTAATACCGATCCTTCAAAGACTTTTCCAAAAATAAAAGGGAAGAGAACACTTCACATCTCATTTGAGGCCAGTATTACCCTGATACCAAAACTATACGAAGACATCACAAGAAAATAAAACAACAAATATCTCTTATAAAGAGGAATGCAAAACTCTTCAAGGAAACACTAGCAAACAGAATCCAGCAACATGTAAAAAGAATTATACATCATGTCTGAGTGGGACCATTAAAATAAAAAAAGTTTGCTCTGTGACAGATACTGTCAAGAGAATGAAAAGACAAGCCACAATAATGGGAGAAAATACTTGCAAAAGGTATCTGATAAAAGGCTGTTATCCAAAATATACAAAGAATTTTTAAAACTAAAAATAAGAAAACAATCCAATTTAAAAATGGGCCAGAGGCGTAGCAATTTCTTACTTGACACATCCCCAAAGGCAAGGAAATTAAAAGCAAAAATGAACTACTGGGACCTTATGAAGATAAAAAGCTTCTGCACAGCAAAGGAAACAACCAACAAAACTAAAAGGCAACCAATGGAATGGGAAAAGATATTTGCAAATGACATATCGGACAAAGGGCTAGTATCCAAAATCTATAAAGAGCTCACCAAACTCCATACCCGAAAAACAAATAACCCAGTGAAGAAATGGGCAGAAAACATGAATAGACACTTCTCTAAAGAAGACATCCGGATGGCCAACAGGCACATGAAAAGATGCTCAACGTCGCTCCTCATCAGGGAAATACAAATCAAAACCACACTCAGATATCACCTCACGCCAGCCAGAGTGGCCAAAATGAACAAATCAGGAGACTATAGATGCTGGAGAGGATGTGGAGAAACAGGAACCCTCTTGCACTGTTGGTGGGAATGCAAATTGGTGCAGCCACTCTGGAAAACAGTGTGGAGATTCCTCAAAAAATTAAAAATAGACCTACCCTATGACCCAGCAATAGCACTGCTAGGAAGTTACCCAAGGGATATGGGAGTACTGATGCATAGGGACACTTGTACCCCAATGTTTATAGCAGCACTCTCAACAATAGCCACATTATGGAAAGAGCCTAAATGTCCATCAACTGATGAATGGATAAAGAAATTCTGGTTTATATACACAATGGAGTACTATGTGGCAATGAGAAAGAATGAAATATGGCCCTTTGTAGCAACATGGATGGAACTGGAGAGTGTTATGCTAAGTGAAATAAGCCATACAGAGAAAGACAGATACCATATGGTTTCACTCTTATGTGGATCCTGAGAAACTTAACAGAAACCCATGGGGGAGGGGAAGGAAAAAAAAAACCAAAACAACAAGAGGTTAGAGTGGAAGAGAGCCAAAGCATAAGAGACTCTTAAAAGCTGAGAACAAACTGAGGGTTGATGGGGGGTGGGAGGGTGGGGAGGGGTGGGTGATGGGTATTGAGGAGAGCACCTTTTGGGATGAGCACTGGGTGTTGTATGGAAACCAATTTGACAATAAACTTCATATATTGAAAAAAAAATAAATAAAAATAATGAAAAATAAAACTATTAAGAGTTACAAAAGGGGGCCACAAAGCATTAAACCCCTAGCATGGGCACTTAAAAAAAATGGGCCAGAGATTTTGACACCTCACCAGAAAAGATATACTGATGGCAAATAAGCATGTGATATGTTCCACAATGTTTCATCAGGGAAATGCAAATTATAACAATGATACCACTACACCCCTATTAAAATGGCTAAAATCTGGAACGCTGACAACACCCAGTGCTGGTGAGGATGTGGAGCAACATTGCTGGTGGGAATGCAAAATGAAGCTGCCATTGTGGAATGTAGTTTGGCAATTTACTACCATGTTAAATACTCTTATCATACATTCCAGCAATTATGCTCCTGGGTATTCACCAAAGAAGTTGAAAACTCACATACACACAGAAACCTGTACACAGATGTTTATAGCTGCTTTACTCATAATTCCCCAAGTGGAGAGGGCACCAAGATGTACTCCAGTAGGTAGATGAATAAATGAACTGTGGTCCATCCAGACAGTGGAATATCATTCAGTGCTAAAAAGAAATGAACTGTCAAACCATGAAGACCTGGAGGAAATTGAAATATGCATCACTAAGTGAAAAAAGCCAGTCTGAAGATGCTGCATACTTTGATTCCAACTCTGTGATGTTCTGGAAAGCATACAACTATGGAGACAGTAAAAACAAAAAACAAAAAACAAACCAGCAATTGGTTAGGGTGAAGGGAATGGATGACTGGCAGGACACAGAGGATTTTTAGGGAAGTGTCTGTACAAATCTATAGTGGTAGGTACATGTCATGATACATTTGTCCAAACCCATGGAATATACGACACTGAGAGTGAGCCTGGATGTCCACTCTGGACTCTGGGTGACGATGATGTGTCAGTGCAGGTTCATCAGTTGTAGCCAATGTTCCATCTGGTGGGGATGTTGACAATAGGAGAGGATAATCATGGGTGGGGGCAGGGGGCACTTGGGAAATCCCTGTACCTTTCACTTAACTTTGCTGGGAATCTAAAGCTGCCCTAAAAATAAAGTCTGTGTTTAAAATGTACAATAACTGAAGTGAAAAATTCACTAGAAGTGTTCAAAAGTAGGCTTGAGCAAACCTGAAGACAGGACAGTTGAAATCATCAAGACTGAGAAACAAAGAATGAACAATGAAGAAGTGTGAACAGAGCCTGATGGCCTGTGGGACATGGTCAAGTTGACCAACGCACACATTGTGAGAGATCCAGAAGAGAGACAGAGAGGGGCAGAGAGACTATTTGAAGAAATAATGCCCCCAAACTCCCCACATTTGACTAAAGACATGAATACAAACATCCAAGAAGCTCAACAAACTCCAAGTAGGAAACATTCAGAGAGCCACACAGAGACACATTACAGTCAAGGTGCTGAAAGTGAAAGACAAAGAGAAAATCTTAAAAGCAGCAAGAGAGACAGAAGTGATTCATCACATGCAAGGGTGTCCTCAAAAAGAATGTCAGCAGATTTCTCATCAGAAACCTTGGAGGCCAGAAGGCAGTAGGTTGATAGATTCATGCACTAAAAGAAAAAAAAAAAAAACCTGTCAGTTGAGAATCCTATATCTGGAAAACTGTCCTTCACAAATGAGGGGGAAATGAAGAAATTCCCAGATAAGCAAAAGCTGAGAGAGTTCATCACATGAGACCTGTCCTACAGGAGACACTCAAGGAAGTCCTGCAGGCAGAGATGAAAAGACTCTAGGCAGTAACTCAAAGCCAAATGAAGAAGTAAATTTCCAGTATAGATAAATACATGGACAATTATAAAAGCTAGTGTGAAATAACAAGATGTACATGTCGGGTTCTGCCTCTGTCTGCTGATAGAGCTCCTAAAACTCTTGTAATTTCCTAAGTAATGAGAGCACTGGGCACATCTTTTTTTTTTTAATATTCAGTCTCTGGTGCCAGTTCCTGACGCAGAGCTCTTAAATCTCATGGGATTTCCTGGGTGAAAGGAATGTTTTTTGCTCTAATGGGTGATTCTGAGTGGGCTCCTGGATGACTTTAGGAGGGCTGCTCACCAGAAACATGAAGCCACGACTAAGAGCTTGGAGTGCTCAGCCTTGCCCCACAAATCCTCTGGGAAGCAGAGAGGGGCTGGACAGTGAGCCAATGACTGATCTTGATGACATGATCACGTCCCTACAGTACAGGGTTCCCAGAGCTCCAGGGAACATCCATATTCCAGGAAGGTGACACAGTCCGGCTTCACAGAGGCAGGGGCTCTTATGCTCACGATCCCTTCTGACATCACTCTGTATATCCCTTCATTTGGCTCTTCATCAGTCTCCCTTCCCATATCCTTTTATATAATAAAATGGTAAATATAAGTGTTTCCCTGAGGTCTATGAGCCATTATAGCAAATTATTCAACCCAAAGTTCAGGGTTGTGAGAAGCCTGATTTATAACCCACTGGTCAGAAGTGTAAGTTACACCTTGAACTTGAGATTGGCATCTGAAGTGGGGACAGTCTTGTGGGTGTGAGCCCTTACTCGTGGGATCTGACAGTAACTCCAGGAAGACGATGTCAGAATTGAAGTGAACTAGAGGAGACTCAGCTGGCATCACAGAGAATTGCTTAACGTGTGGAAAACCCACACATCTTATGTCAGAAGTACTGTGAGTGTGTGCTGAAAGAGAAACCACAGAGGAGCGTGTCTTTCCAACTCAGCTAGTGTTGTGGTAATATTGCTTTGTAACTCCATCAACTGGTTCATAAATCCACCAAGTGGGATTTATTTCTGAAATGTAAGAATGGTTAGACATACCACAACGGATCACTGTAACAGACCGCATTAACAGAGATTTTCTTAACTGATGCAGAAAAAGTACTTGACAAAATTTAACATCCTTTCATGATAAGAAAAAAAAACCCACTCAACAAACTAAGAATAGAAGGAAAGTACCTTAGGTAATAAAATACAGATACGAAAAACCCACAGCTAAAATCAAACTCAATTATAAACGACTTAAAGCTTTTCCTCTAAAATCAAGAAGAAGAAGTGGTGCCTGAGTGGCTCAGTCGGTTAAGTGTCCGACTTTGGATCAGGTCATGATCTCGCAGTTCGTGGGTTTGAGCCCCACGTGGGGCTCCATGCTACCGGTGCAGAGCCTGCTTGGGATTCTCTCTCCCCCTCTCTCTCTGCCCCCCCCACTCAAACTTTCTCTCTCAAATAAACTTAAAAAATAATAAAAAAGATAAAAATAAAAACCATTTACATAGTATCAAAAGAACAAAACACTTAGGAATTAGCATAACCAAGAATGTGACACACTTGTACACTGGACACTAAAATACATTGCTGAAAACAGCCACGGACATACTCTCTTAGCCTTAGCACCATCTTCTTGGAAACCTCTGCATCATGAAAGCCAAGTGGAGGAAGAAGCGAATGTGCAGGCTTAAGTGTAAAAGATGAGGCAGGGGTACCTGGGTAGCCCCATCAGTTGGGTATCTGACTCTTGATTTCTTCAGCTCAGGTCATGACCTCACGGTTTGTGGGTTAGAGCCCCACATCGGGCTCTGCACTGACAGCATGGAGCCTGCTTGGGATTCTGTGTCTCCCTCTCTCTGCCCCTCCCCCACTTGCTCTCTATCTCAAAAATAAACATTAAGAAAGAAAGAAAGAAAGAAAGAAAGAAAGAAAGAAAGAAAGAAAGAAAGATGAGGCAGAGGTCCAAGTAAACCACTAGCTTGTGCACCCACAGAAGCCGCAGGAGCAGAAACAAGGAAAGCCAGAGGCCAGGGATGCTGGTACGAATTGTTGGACTGCATGCCTACTTTCTAGAACTTGATTCAATGGCTCTAGAACATCCATCATCATCTGATTGCAATGACACAGCACAAGCCTTGCTCATACCAAAACAGTCCCTTTTAGTCCTTTGCCCTGGACCTGTGACTTTCAGGACTAACTCTGTTTCCACTTGTGGCTGAATATAACATGTGTACAACAAATCATCTCTTCTGCTGTCTTAGCTGAAAAAAAAACAAGACAAACTAAAGACATAACTGGAAAGACATTCCATGTTCATGTATTAGAAGATTTCGTATTGTTAAAGTGTATTACTCAAAGTGATCTACAGATTAAATGCAATCTCTACCAAAACCCCAATGATATTTTTTTGCAGAAATGGAAAAACCCTTTCTGAGATCCATATGGAATCTCAAGGGACCCCAAATAGCCAAACAATCCTGAAAAATAACACAGTGGGAGGACTCACACTCTCTGATTTCAAAGCCTACAACAAAGCTACAATAATCAAAACAGTGTGGTACTGGCATAAAGACAGACAGATAGACCAGTGAAATAGCTCAGAAATAAACCTTTGCATGCGTGGTCAAATGATTTTTGACAAGGATGCCAAGACCATTCAATGAGAAAAGGACAGTGTTTTCAACACATGGCATTGGGAAAACTGGATATGTACATGCAAAAAGTGAAGTTGAACCCTTACCTAAAATCATATATAAAAATTAATCCTACACAGATCAAAGACGTAAGCCTAAGAGCTACAACTATAAAACTCTTAGAAGAAACCATAGGGAGAAAGCCTCATGACACTGGATTTGGCAATGACTTCTTGGCTATGACACCAAAGGCACAGGTTATAAAAAAAATAACAGAGTGCATACACTCAGTGTCACTAATCATTAGGGAAATGCAAATAAAAACCACACTGAGATTCAACCTCACACCCATTAGGATGGCTACCATCAAAAAACCAGAGGGGCACCTGTGTGGCTCAGCCGGTTAGGCGTCCAACTTCAGCTCAGGTCATGAATTCGCAGTTCATGGCTTCAAGCCCCACATCGGGCTCTGTGCTGACAGCTCAGAGCCTGGAGCCTGCTTCTGATTCTGTGTGTCCCTCTCTCTCTGCCTCTAAAAAAGGCTCATGCTCTGTCTCTCTCTGTCTCTAAAAAAAGATAAACATTTAAAAAATTTAAAAAAAAAAGGAGTTCGTGTTAAAAAACCAGAAAAGAACAAGTGTTGGCCAGGATGTGGAGAAACTGAAAAACCTTGTGTACTGTAGGTGGGAATGCACAGTGGTGCAACAGCTGTGGAAAACTGTGTGTGTGTGTGTAGGGGGAGGTCCTCAAAAAACTAAACATGGAAGGGGCGCCTGGGTGGTTCAGTTGGTTAAGCGACCGACTTCAGCTCAGGTCATGATCTCACAGCTTGTGAGTTTGGGCCCCGAGTCGGGCTCTGTGCTGCCTGCTTTAAGATTCTTTGTCTTCCTCTCTCTCTGCCCCTCCCTCACTGATGCTTTGTTTCTCTCTTAAAAAAAAAAAAAAAAAAAAAAAAAAAAAAATAAATAAATAAATAAATAAATAAATAAAAAATTAACCATAGAATTACCATTTGCTCCAGCAATTGCACTTGTAGGTAAGCAGCATTATTCATGGTAGTCACAAGATGAAAACGAGCCAAATGTCAATTGACGAACTGAATGGATGCACAAAAGGTGGTCTGTACCCACAAAGTATTATTGGCCCATAAAAAAGAAGGAAATTCTGACACGTTACAATATGGAGGTATCTTGAAGATGTACCCCTTAAATACATGATAAGCCAGATACAAAGAGACAAATATTTATGATTCCACTTGTATGAGGTACCCTAGAAGAGGCTCATTCATAGAGACAGACAGCAAATTGGAATTAATGGAGATGGGGGGAGGGAGTGGGGGATTACTGTGTTATGGGGACAGAGATTCAGTTTGGGATAATGAAACGGATCCAGAGATGGGTGGTGGTGATGGCTGCACAACACTGTGAATATATTTAATGCCCCTGAACTAGACACTTCACAGCGGGTGAAGCGGTATTTTTCCAGAATAAAAAACTGCACATAAAAACACGCGAGTGCACATCACAGAAGACCCCTACCCTGCACCGCAGGCGCAACCACCCAGCCCCGGCTTTCCGGGGACACTCTATCGGGCTCTGAGGGGCCCACTCCCAAAGGCGCAGCTTCTGTCGAGCCTTCAGCTCCCTGAGGCCTTTTATGTATCTACACATTTAGGAACATCTTTGGTTTCACGTCCAAAGAGCCCTAAGTGGAGAGAACAAATCGGGGTTCGTTTTCTGTCGCAAAGTAAGAACTTAGCAATTGCCAGCCGTGGACCAGCTGCCACGTGGCATCGGTGGGCCGCAGGTCTGCGCCCGAGCTCGGGGCAGCAAGGAGCACAATTCTCCAAACGTTTCACGGATGCTGCACAAACGCGTCCCCACCGTCGGGAGCCCGTCCCACCCCCCACGACCGACGGCACCGGCCCTGGGCCCCCGCCACCTTCCCCGGGCTGTGACAGCATGCGATGCAGCAGCAAGTGTGAGGGACCTCCTGCAGCCGGAGCTCTGGGGTGTCACCCGCCCTCACGACCCCCGTTGTCCTGGAGACCGGACCGGCACCGGAAGCGGCGCGCAGGGAATGACGCTCAGTGCGTGCGACCCGCCCCGCGGCTGCGCGTGCGAAGGAGGGAGCGAGCTCCGCGGCCAGGGCGCCCTGGCTCCGGGCATCGGTGCCGTGCGGGGGAGAGCACCCCGCAGCGGGCGCGGCGCCGGGACAGCCGAGGGCGGGTGCAGGATGAAGGAGAGTTCAGTGTACGCTGGGCCACGGCCTGTCCGCTTCCCTAACACTAACCCTAGCCCGAAGCGCTTCTCCTCTGTCCCGGACCGCAGTCCCCAGCTCTGCTCTCCGCCCGCGGACCTCAGGCACAGGCCTCGGGACACGCGAACGCTCGGGTCTCGCAGCACCCATCTGCCCGCGTAGTCCGGGAAACGCGGGGCGCGACCAGAGGCGGGGCGCTCGCGGATTGGCAGGCCCCACGGTGATGGACGGAACGGGCGGGTTGGTGATTGGTAGAGGCGTCAGGGGCGGGGCGCGCGAGCCCAGGGAGGTGGGCGGGCCCCGAGGTGATAGACGGAGCGGGCAGCTTGGTGATTGGCTGGAGGCAGCACGCGGAGAGGGGCGGGGTGGTGCGCGCGGATTGGCGGGAGGTGGCCGGCAGCGCGCGGCTGGGTGAGTGAGGTCCCGCGTCCCCTGGTCCGCGTGGCGGCGGCGGCGGCGGGGCCGGGGTTCCGAGTCCGCGCGTGGCGGAGGCTGGGCGGCTTCTCTCAGGGTCCCTGCTGCATTCGACAAGCTGAAGTTAGAGCGCGGGCCAGGACTTCTTCCAGGGCTGCGGCCCCGCTCAGCTTGTTTGGGCCGGAAGTCAGTCCGATTCCGCCCCGGCCCAGAGCCGTGCGGTACAAGCAGGGTACGGGCACCTAGCGGCTGCCCTGAAACCATGCACGAAAAAGGAGGGACCGAAGGCCGTCCCATGTGCACTGTCCGACGGTTTGCACCGGGCTCGTGGTTCAGAGAGCGGCTCGGTGCGGCCCGGGCTGCTGCCGGGAGGCGGGGTTGGGGCTCCGTGCGGTTTGGGCGTCCACGGGAGGCGGGGTCGGGGCTGTGTTCGGTTTGGGCGGCCGCCGGGAGGCGGGGTCGGGGCTCAGTAAACAGTAAAATGGGAGAAATAGAAGTGCCAAGGGACGGTTGCAGTTGGAGAGGGTGAAGCGTTAGCAAAGACAGGGAGAGCAGGGTATGGGGAGCCAGCGAGTCTGCACCTGTAGGCAGTGGAGGGAGAAGAGCTGGGGCAGATGTCAGTAGAGACTTGGGGTTTTAGTCACTGAAACGGAGGGCCTTTTGAGCAAAGGAGTGACTGATTAATATTTTGTTTTGTTTAAAATAGGCTTATTATTTTATGGTAGACTTATATGATAATGAGACTGCCCTCATGCCCTGAGATGGGGCAGGTGCGGGGGAGCAAGATGGGGGTGGATGGCAGGTAGAATTGGGACGCCCGCTAGTTGTCTAGGTGGAGGTGCGAGGCCAGCCGTGGATACCTGGGGCAGGTCTGGAGAGCTCTGGGTGGGAGAAGCATTTCCTAGCTCTCCTTTCTGGATGAGGATTCCGAGGCACACTTTGGTATCCAGCACAGCTGACTTCCAGGTGCCATCCTGAACCATGTGTGGGGAGAGCCTCAGCTCTCCCCTCCTCTCCCAGTGCCCATGGGTGCAGTGGAGACACACCAGGAAAGCCATGGAGTGGGCAGGGGTTGCAGGGACACGTCTGTGTGTTCACAGTGACTGCCTCCTCCTCGGCGTGAGCACCAGGTCTGGACGCATCCAGCGCAGCCATGTTCTCTGAGCAGGCTGCCCAGAGGGCCCATACTCTGCTCTCCCCGCCGTCAGCCAGCAATGCCACCTTCGCCCGCGTGCCTGTGTCCATGTACACCAACTCCTCGCAGCCCTTCCGGCTGGGGGAGCGCAGCTTCAGCCGGCAGTATGCCCACATTTATGCCACCCGCCTCATCCAAATGAGGCCCTTCCTGGTGAGCCGGGCCAAACAGCACTGGGGTAAGTGATGAATTCGGGGAAGTGCTTCCTCCCCACCAGCTCAGAGGGTCCCTGGAGTTTTCAGAAATGTCATATGAGGGACCTGGTAGAGCTGGAACCTTCTTCAATTTATCCCACTTCTCAGTTATCTTGGGAATGTAAACCTCTTTGTGCCTCAGTTTCTTCTTCAGGTAGTCATGAGGATTAGCTTAGGAATTGCTAGGTTTAGAGTGAGGTTTAGTTCCGAGGCTGGGTGAGATGGGGCTGAGCTCTAGCATTTCCGTGATGATTTCACTGGTATAAGCGTACGTTTTTCCTTTTCTTGAGTTCAGATTGTGTGTCCATGCTGTGGCTAGCAAGGGGCTCAGTGTGGCAGGCCAGCCACCAGGCACTGGGAGCCAGGGTGTCCGTGAAGACACCCACCGCCTCTCTAGGGGGCTTCCTGTGTGCTTGCTGATGTCTGTCTGTCTGTCTGCTTCTCCTCTGCACCTTCCGTGTTGGTTGGGCATGAGTCTTCTGTCCCTGGGGCTCTCCTGTCTTTCCTAATCAAGGGGCCTGGGCAAGGCACATCTTTTCTTTTTTCCCCACTTCTTCTGTGCTCTCTCCTGCAGGACTCCCACCTTTGACTTTTGCTGCCTCACTCAATTCTTCTGTTTATAAGAGTGGCTTTCCATGTAGTTTTCAACTCCTCTGTTACGTTGTTAAACTGGAATGTTCATAGGTGGGACCGTGTCTTACTCATTTTCCTTGCCCCCAGCACTGGACTCGGTGGTCCCAGCTCTGGCTGCACACTGGAAGCAGCAGGAAGGCTGTGGGACAGAGGCGCCTGTCCCGTCCCACCCCACTGAGCCGACGGCATCGCCTCTGGTTTCATTATAGGCATGAGAACTAGACCATCACACCTGCCAGGGATGTTTTCTGTTGTCTCTGTTGCAGGCACGAGTGCTGTCACCTTTCCTCTCTTCACATGATGAGGGGCTCCTTCCTCTGGCTCCCAGTGGCCTTTTCCTCGCTTCCCTTGCAGCTTCCTCCATTCTCCTCGGTTTGTGTGTCACTGCTATCATTCTGGTACCACACCTGTCTTGCAGTCACCATTCCTGCTAACAAAGCTGCCCAGTGACAGAAAACAGCTGTCTTACTCTGCCCACAGATGGGTCAGTAGTTCAGACAGCGGCCGTGGTGAATGGGGCCTTGGCTGGGGTTGAAGCTGGCTTCTCCCAGAATGCGTCCCTGCGCGTGGATTCCGCGTGTCGCCAGGCTTTCCGACCAGACTTCAGCCTGTCCCGGGACTTGTCTGTCTCTCTTGAGCTTCCCGACCATGCTGAACCCCTTCTCAGTGTTGGCATCACCTCCGCCTGGCACGCTCTTTCCCCGTCTTCCCTCGTGACCTCAGCTTACTGTCCTGTGCTTTGAGAGGCCACAGCAGCCCTCAGGGCTTTCTTGTTCCCTTTGCCTTGGCTCCCGCTGGTTTGGAAGCTTGCGGAGGGTGAGGACAGGCCTTGGTGTTCACTCTTGGTGCTGGTGTCTGGCCCGATGCCCACACGCTGTCCAGCTGGACAGTTGTCCTGCCCTCGACACAGGGCTGTGTGGCTCTACCAGGTGCTCAGCTGCGCACGTTGGGCCCCAGCTGTGTACCCTTGGACGCGTCACTCAATCTCCCTGTGCCTCCGTTTCCTCAGCTGTATGTCGGGGCAGTAACATCTACTCCGGCGTGTTGTCAGCGTGGAGAAGTTCCACTCGCTGCTCGGCACGGCCCCCCCAGGGCTGAGCGAGGGCCCTGCAGACAGGCTTTGGGGGTGTGTTTCCATGCCATTTCTGTCTGGTGCTGGCGCTCTTCTCTTGTTTTGAACTACCCACCTCCACTCCCTGGGATGTAGATCTGTGGAATGTTCTTGGTTACTCCAGGGCAGAAGGGGCTCAGGAAGAGGTTGGTCCAGCATACACAGGACCCCATCTGGTCCTGACAGCACTTCCCCAGGCTCAGGGTCTCTCCTGACAAACCCACAGGCCTCCTGGGACTTGCATTCCCTCTCTCCTGCCTGCGAGTCTGGCGACTGCGCCTCTCTGATGTTTTTAGGGCAGGGCTGCGCAGAGAGTTGGCATGCTTCCTCCTCAGAGCCAGTGTCACAGTTAGGTATAAATGACGTAAGACTGTTGGTTCCCTATTGCTTTTTGCTGCAGCAGATGACAAAGCCACAAACTGAGCAGCTTAGGACAACAGAAATGTGATCTCAGTTCTGGAGGCCAGGAGTGTGACATCAGGTGTTGGCAGGGTCGCGCCCTCCAGAGGCTCTTAGGGAGGACCCTTCCTTGCCTCTTCCAGTCCCTGGTGGCTGCCTGGGCCTCCCAGTCTCTGCCTCCGTCTTCATGGTGCCTCCTCTGCACGTCTGCCTTTCTTATAAGGACACGGGATCCAGGGATCTAACCATATCCCGGATTCTTCTGTCCCGGGGCCGAGTCTACTAGTTTTGGGGGTCCTTGCCCCTGAAGGTCTCTTTCTCCTCCAGAGCCCAGGCCCGTGGGCTGCACGGCTCTGTGAGGCCTGTTGCAGTGCACCAGGGTGGGCTGGGAGGGCTGCCTGGTCTGAGCTCATGCCCGTCACACTCAGGTGCTGGAGTCCAAATAAAGAAGCTGTGTGAGCTACAGCCCGGGGAGAAGTGCTGTGTGGTGGGGACCCTGTTCAAGGCCATGCCGCTCCAGCCATCCATCCTGCGGGAGATCAGCGAAGAGGTGAGCCAGCTGGCTGACGCATGCCTCCCCTGGGACACGTCCTGTGGGCGCCTGTGGGACCTCCTGCCATGGTCCCAGGGAATCGGGGGTCGGGGTCACCGTGCCATCTCACTTGTGGGGCGCAGGAGCCTTGTTGGCCTCCAGCCCCAAAACTACCTCCCGTCTCCGAATTCCAGCACAACCTACTCCCCCAGCCCCCACGGAGCAAATACATCCATCCGGACGACGAGCTGGTCTTGGAAGATGAACTGCAGCGCATCAAACTGGAAGGCACCATTGATGTGTGCAAGCTGGTCACAGGTAAGGGGCAGGAGGGGTGGCCTGTGCACACAGGTGCTGGCACATCCCTGCCTCCCTGGAGTGCTGGGTTCAGGGTCAGACAGTGGGTGAGGCCTGAGGGGGGCGCCAGTGTTCCTGCCTCCACCCAGAGGCCGTGACCCCGGGAAGCACACTCGGTCCCAAGTCCTAGGTGATCATTTGCCAGTGTGGCACAGGAGAACTGGACGGTTTTGCGTTGTGAGTGACTGGAAGGAAGCGGTTCTTGGGCTTCCCTCCTGGAGGCTAACAGCACTGCTCTGCAGGGACGGTCCTGGCCGTGCTCGGCTCCGTGAGAGACACTGGGAAGTTTCTGGTGGAGGACCACTGCTTTGCAGAGCTTGCTCCTCAGGAGCCCGCACCCTGCCTTGACACAGACAGGTGAGGAGCAGGTGCACAAGGGCCCGGCTGGTGGTCCCGGGAAATCACAGGTGCCGGGCTGCATGTCCCCTGCTCACCCGTGATGGCGGCCAGGGTGGGTGCAGAGCGGGGACACCTGCCGTCTGGGCACCCACGAGGACCCCGACTTCTCCCGCAGGTTTGTGCTGCTGGTGTCTGGCCTGGGCCTGGGTGGAGGTGGGGGCGAGAGCCTGCTGGGCACCCAGCTGCTGGTGGATGTGGTGACCGGGCAGCTGGGGGACGAGGGGGAGCAGTGCAGTGCCGCGCACGTATCCCGGGTCATCCTGGCCGGGAACCTCCTGAGCCACAACACCCAGAGCAGAGACTCCATCAACAAGGTACAGTGCCTGCCTGCCTGCATTCAAGCCCCTCCTTTCCTCCTTCCCCCGGGAGAGTCGGGGTCCAGGGCCTCACATGTCTGGTGGGACGTGCCCTGCGGTGATGCCAGGACCTCTGCTCGGGGCCCACTCTGAGGGCAGGGGAGCCCGTGGTGCAGACCCTAACCACACCCAGCAGCAGGGGCCTCACAGCCTGTTGACTCATATCCCCAGGCCAAGTACTTAACCAAGAAAACCCAGGCAGCCAGCGTGGAGGCCGTCAAGATGCTGGATGAGATCCTCCTGCAGCTGAGTGTGAGTGAGCTGGGGGCCAGCTGGATGATGACATTGGGGTCTCTGAGGCTGCAGCTGGGCACCGGAAGGCAGGCCGGGGGAGGGGTGGGTGAGATCTGGAGGGGGCACATATGGAGGGCGCCGGGCCTTACAAAGCTCCCCTGACTCTCCCTATGCCTTCAGGCCTCGGTACCCGTGGATGTGATGCCGGGAGAATTTGACCCAACCAACTACACACTCCCCCAGCAGCCCCTGCACCCCTGCATGTTCCCGCTGGCCACTGCCTACTCAACCCTCCAGCTGGTCACCAACCCCTACCAGGCCACCATTGATGGAGTCAGGTAGCCACTTGTGGCCACACCCCAGCTGAGCACTGGCCTCTTGCCTCGGTGGCACTGGGAGGGGAGGGTTGGGTCCAGGGCTGCAGTTGGCCGGGACCTAGTGTCTTTGTCAAAGATGGCCTGGGACAGCAGCCGTGAGAATGCAGGGGGAGCTCTGGGCCCTGTGGGGGTACAGCTGCTGGCCCCCAGGGTGGGGATCAGCTGAGCCTTGCCTTGCAGATTCCTAGGGACATCAGGACAGAATGTGAGCGACATTTTCCGGTACAGCAGCATGGAGGACCACCTGGAGATACTGGAGTGGACGCTGCGCATCCGTCACATCAGCCCCACAGCCCCCGACACGCTAGGTAATGGGGTCAAGGGCCAAGAGGGTCCCAATGAGGGGGCCTGTGTGCTTGGAGGGTGGGCGTCATTTGTACCCAGCAATCCTGCCTTGACCTATCTAAGGAAAAGTCCAGATGCTTGGCCCTCATTCCGGAAGGTACTCTGGAGCTTTCCCTCAGGGCTGAAGGCCACGGGGAGCATATCAGGAGTTTGGGCTGGTCAGAGCCTCTCACGCTGCCACAGGGCCGCCCAGGAGGGTGAAGGTGGCAGGCACGTTCACCTGTCCCCAGGCTCATGTGGCGATGTCTGGACCCTAGCAGGCAGGGCTGCTACCAGCATAGCCTGAGTGTGTGTGAGCGGGTGGGCTGTGGTGCTCGGTGAGGAGGACCCCACCCCGGCCGTGTGTGGTGCCAAGCCCAGAAGCCGCAACCACTGTGGGCCTTCCCCAGGTTGCTACCCCTTCTACAAGACAGACCCATTCATCTTTCCCGAGTGTCCTCATGTCTACTTTTGTGGGAACACCCCCAGCTTTGGCTCTAAAATCTTCCGAGGTAAGTCCTTTCTTCTGGGGGCCTCAGGCCTGGGCTGTCATGAGAGGGCAGGGCTCGCAGAAAAGGCCACACTGGAGTCCCCAGGCCCCGTGGGGTTAGGCAGCCTGCCTGGTGGCCCGCTGGCTGAGTGGGGGCTGAAACGGCCCACACGTGTGCAGTGGTGTTCACGCTCACCCCGGTCAGCATGGCTTTAGCCTCTGACCGTGCTGCTGTCTTGGGCCCTTGCATCTGGCCAGAAGGAGCTTCCGAGGCCAGCACTCCCATGGTGCTGATGGGGAACTCCTGTTTGCTTCTGGTGACTTCCCTCGGAGGCCAGGCCCACCCAGAACCTGAGGGGGCGCCTGTGTGGCTTCTCTGCTAGGCCCAGAGGACCAGAGGGTGCTGCTGGTGGCTGTCCCTGACTTCAGCAGCACGCAGACTGCCTGTCTCGTGAATCTGCGCAGCCTGGCCTGCCAGCCCATCAGCTTCTCAGGCTTCGGAGCTGAGGAAGAGGACCTGGGGGGCCTGGGTCTGGACCCCTGACTCACAGAGACCCCGGCCACCCTTTCCCCACAGTGTTGGCACCACAGCAGGGGGTGCTTTGTAATAAAAGCCTGACCTTGTGCTGGCGTTGAGCTCCTGCAGACCTGACCCCTGGCCAACATAACCCCCTCCTCCCCTCCCCACCAACACGTGTGCCGTGAGCTTGCTTTATTGGTGTGGTCGGGCAGGTGGCTGACAAGTGTGCCCCACTCCCCCGCCCCGCCGTGCCTGTTGTGTCTGAGGCTGGCAGGCTGGGCAGGAGCACCTTGCAGACCTGGGCTCGGAGATCTTGTGCCCGACTGGGCCCCCTCCTGGCCAGGCCCACGCCGATGGCTGGGGCTCCTGTGGCGGCGAAGGCTTGGATGTGGGCCGACCTGTGCTCAGAAGTCCCCAAAGTTCACTGTGTAGGTCTCGGCTGTGGTGAATGGGAAATCTGGACCCATGACTGTCTCCTCCTCCTCCTCCAACTCGTCCACTTCCATCTCCTCCTCCTCCTGGGGCCCCAGCTCTGTCCCAAACTCCGTCACCACCTCCGTGTAGGTCTCCGTCTCCGTTTCCGCCTCCTCCCAGCCCACTGTGGTGGTCTCGGGTGGAAAGTGCCAGGGCCCCGGGCTGGAGCTGGGGGCAGGCGAAGGGCTGAAGGTGGGGGAGGGGGTGGGGGGCAGCGTGGTGCCTGGTGTCGGCGCCGCGAGTGTGGTGGGGCCCGCCGTGGCGTTGAGGCGCCGGAGCCGCATCTGTTCGCGCATGCGCAGCCGGTACTGCAAGCGGCGGCGCTGCAGACGCCGCTGCTGGGGTGTCATGGGGCGCGACGGATCAATGTGTGGGATGGGCCGGTTCCCGTTCATGGCCATGATCTCCCGGATGCGCTTCCAGTTGGAGCGGGCCAGGATGAAGTTGCACTGGGTGGCCCCAATATCGTAGTCCACGTTGCAGGTCTTGGCGCTCGGGGTGTAGCCCTCCGCGTGAGCTGTCACGCGGTACTCACCCGGATTCAGGATGCGCCAGTAATCGCCACCGCCCGCTGCACAGAGAGGACAGGTTCTGCTGCCCTGGACTCTCCTGTACCCCCAGCCTCCAGCCCTCCTCTCTGAGATGCGCCCCCCCCCCCCCAACAAACTCCTGGCCCTCCCTGTGCCCAGGGTAGACCCTCCGGTGGGGACGCGGGGGATCAGGGCTCTGCCGGGCGTTGCCTCACCACTGCCACACGGATCTGCTTGCCCGTACCCGCATGCAGACAAGGTACCTGTCTTCACACCGTGGTTGATGCCACTCACGGAGATGGTGGCATTGGCGATGGGGATGCCCTGCTCGTCCGTCACAACGCCCTTGATGCCACGGTGAACCTGCAGGAGGAGGCAAGCGCGGACGTGCATGCCAAGGCCCCACGCATTCCAGCGGCTCCCCTGTCCGGTCCCTGCCCCTCTGGACAGGGCTCCCCCGCGACCCCCACCCAGCCCACATGCTGCCGCGCCCCCACCTGCTCCATGAAGGTGAGCAGGGCCTCTTTGTTGTTCTCCCACTCCCGGGGCAGCTCACTCTCATGAGGGAACTTGTCACAGCCCAGGTAGATGGAGAGCTCCAGGCAGTTGGTGTGCAGGTAGCTGAAGTCATTGATAGCTGCGCGGAGGGCAGACACGGAACCGCAGTCAGCCCTGTGCCCCGCCACGTCCCCCGCCTCGGCCCCTCCCAGGCTGACTTACTCCCAGACCGGGGGTTCCACTTGGCCCCGTTGACGATGCCCATGCCACTGGTGTAGTCCTGTGCCTGACAGCCTCCCCGGTAGGGCTCGGTCATGGTGAGGTGGGCAGAGGCGTAGGAGATGGCCAGCCAGCGGAAGATGGCGTGGTCTGGGGTCTCCTGGGCCTCAGATACCTCATCCTCATCTTCTCCCCGGGCGGCTGCCATGGCCGCGGCCAGCAGCTGCTCTTGAGTGGGTGTTCGGGCCATGTCATAGGGGTAGGACACAAGCCGCTCCCCGCCGTTCAGGTTCGCCCCCAGCACGAAGGGGTTTTTCTCCATCCACGCAATGATAGCCCGGACCTCTGTGGATACCTGGGGGTGGCCAGGGCGTGCATCTGAGCTGTAGCCTCTATTACCCTCCCTGCCAGTACTCATGCCCCCTCTGTACCCCCAGGCTTGTGCTGGCTCGGTCACCCACCAGCCCACCCCTCAAGTCCACAGCTCAGGACCCCAGGGTCCGGGCTGCTCCCCCAGGCCTTACCGTGGCGTCTGGGGAGAGGTAGCGTTCAGGAATGGGCAGGTTATTGTTGGGGACCCGGTAGGGGACCCATTTCCTCTCCTCTGCTCCCCAGAGCACAGAGTTGAGATCTGGGAAGTCTTCGTAGATGTCAAAGCCCTCCTCAGTCCACAGCCCCATCGCCCAGTTCCCAAACTCAGAGCCCTGGAGGAACCGGTGGGTGTGGTGTCATCCGGCTCCGCCCCAACTCTCCCACCCCGCCCCGCCTCGCTGCCCCACCCGCCCACACAGCTTCTGGCCCCCACCGCCCCGCCCCGCCCCACCCACCTACCATCTGTGCTGCCACCTCGTAGCCATCCGGGTTCAGTGAGGGTACCAGGTGGATGCGTGTGTCCTGCACCAGACTGCGCACACGGGGATTCCCGTCTCGGTACTCGCGGCAGAGGTACTGCATGAGGAGCAGCAGCAGCTCGCGGCCCAGCACCTCGTTGCCATGGATCCCGGCCGTGTATCTGAACTCGGGCTCCCCTGCAAGAGCAGGAGCCTCAGCAACCACCAGGCCTCCTGACGCCCCGGGGAATCTGAGGAAGGACCCAGACTGGCTCACTCCCAGTAGGATGGGGGCAGATGACGCTTGTTGGCCCCGGCAAGGCACACTGGGACCCCAGAGAGGCTCCAAAGACAGGCAGAGGCCCAGCTGCAGTGCCAGAGCCTCGCCTCGAATCCCTGCCAGGGAGGGCCAGGCCTCCAGGGGTCCACGGGGCCCTCACCCAGCTCGTGATCCCCAGGGTTGTCCGAGATCTCCATCGCATAGATCTTGAGCCCGCGTGAGCTCTTCCCCAAGCTGTATGTGCGGGTGATAGTGGGGCACTCCTCGTTCACCACCTTCATCAGCTGGGCTCGGGAGAGAACACGGAGTTACGAAGCCCCCCACCCACCTCCCGTGGAAGCGGTCCAGGCTGCAGGGAGGGCCAGGCCTCTCCACCGTCCTGGTCTGCACGGTGGGGAAAGCCTCTGTGGTAGGAGTGGCCCCTGAAGGCAACCCCAGACCCCTCTGGTCCTAGTGCCAGAGGGAGGGGCCCCCAGCTGAGCACTGGCTGGTGGCCCTCTCAGGGGGGCGTGTCTGGGATGGGAGCACTGGACACAAGCTCTGAGCCAGGGAACAAGCACCCCACCTGCCGCATGTCCTTGTAGCTGTGGTGCCGGAAGTCCAGGTTGTCAGTGGTCACGACCTCATTCTGTGTATAGTAGCTGTGGACAGCTGCGGGGGAGGTGGAGGGGACAGGCAGGGCCCTGAGCTGTGCCAGCCAGCCCCCAGGTGGCCCCAGCCACCCCTCTGAGCCCTGCCGGCCCCCTGCACTCACGGGACATAGGACACCCCAGCACCTCCAGGCGCATGCACAGGCTGCCGTTCCAGGTGAGTGGGTAGACGCGGATGAAGCGGGCCACCACCGGCTCTGGGAGCTCGCTCAGCACAGGTGTGTCCTTGTCCACGTTCCCATGGAAGGTCTGGGGAGAGGCTGACCTCAGAGTAGTCCCCCACCCCTGCCAAGAGCCCACCCTCAGCCCAGATGGTGGGCGCAGAGCTGACAGCTTGAGTGCGCACCATTTCTTCATAGCCGTTGGTGTACATCGTCCACGTCTGGCTGTCGTTGCTGAAGCCCACGAAGAAGGACGTCACAAAGTCATCACTGGGGAGCAGATGGCGGTCAGAGCAAGGCTGCCTTCCCTGCCCCAGGTCCCGGGCACTCAGGAGCCGAAGCCCCTTCTTCCGGACCTGAGAACTTAAGAGCTAGCAGGGCTGTATGGTGCTTGAGCTGGCCCTGGGAGTGGCTCCCCTGCCCACTACGTGCCACGGAGGGGTGATTGGGGACAGGGCCCCTAAATGGCCCCCTGCACCCCTCACGTACTGGATGCTGGAGTCACGGCCCTGGGTGATGACACCTGTGAACTTGGTGGTCCTTCTGGTGTCCACCTCGATCCACTGGGTCTGAGCATCATCCTCAGCACACCACGCCCCGTCATAGTAATCGTCCTCGGTGGCACCGGCCTGTTGGGGGCAGTGGGGAGAATGAGCGGTTGCAAGAGCCCCGCGCTCAGCCGCAAGATGGGCCCATCCCAACACCCACCTGAATGTTGAGCCGGCCGCGCTGGGCCCCCAGGCCGTGGCGCAGCATGGAGGAGGCCCGGATCTGGTTGTCCTCAATGCGGTGGGACTCCATCCCGATGGGGGGACACTCTGGGGACATAGCACCCGAAGAATGGTGGCCCACTGGCTTGGTCACTCCCTCCACCAAACCCAGAACAAGGAGCCCAGAGCCCACCCCCCTTACATCAGGAGACGCCAGTCAGGGCGGCTCCACCTCAACATGTGCTTCCCCTGCTGGGACTCGGCTTCCTCATCTGGAGCGTGGGCAGATGATGCCAGCTCCAAAGGGCCACGGGCTCACATGAAACCACAGGCAACAGCCACCCCAGAGCTCAGCCACTCACAGGCATCATCCATATCAGGACCTTGTGCTGTGAGTTGTCCCCTAGGCTTCATCCCAGGGCAGAGACACTCCAGCACCTCTCCCTCCCTTCTGGGCCCCAAGAATTTAAGAGCAAGGAAGAATTCTGGAGACCTGAAGCACCACCAGGAAATCCAGGTTTGCGACCCACATGTGACTTTGGGTCTTTTGCCCCCACCTCCTTTACCCTGCTGCTGCTGTGGGGACCCCAGCCCCCATACCCACCTCTCAGCACCCTCACACAGCCCCAGCCGCCCACATACCCTCCAGTCCACACACCCATCTGCAGCCCCCTCCACACCCCAGCCCCCAACCCCCAACCCCCACTCGTTCCCCAGCCCCCCCACACCCATCTGCAGCCTCCGGGCCCCTCACTCACTGACTCTTTCTGTTGGAGCCCACTCTTCCTCCAGCTCCTCACCCTTCCGGGGTCCTGGAGGCAACAAAGGGAGGAAGTGGGGCAGAGGGTCCTGGAGCCTCAGGAATCCACTTGCTCTCCCACAGGGATCCCAGCTGTATGGGTCCAGCCCCCGGGCACACACCTTTGTGGTCCTTGCCCTTCTCCATGGCCCATTTGTCATCTGTCTCCTCCTCCTTGGGGCCACCTCCCTCCTTTTTGGGTTTCTCTGAATGGTGGAAGGTGGAAGAAGCCTGTCATCTTAGCCCCGGGCTTCAGGGGGCATGGATGTGGGGCTGAGGGCAGGGGGCTGGGGTCAGACCTGCACTGGGGGCAGGGAGCTGGAGTGGGGGCCAGGCCTGCACCGGGGGCAGGGGGCTGGGGTGGGGGACAGGCCTGCACCGGGGGCAGGGGGCAGGCGTGGGGGGCAGGCCTGCACTGGGGGCAGGGGGCAGGGGTGGGGGACACTCCTACACCGGGGGCAGGGAGCTGGGGTGGGGGGCAGGCCTGCACCGGGGGCAGGGGGCTGGCGTGGGGGGCAGGCCTGCACTGGGCGTTGGGCTGGTGGTGGGAACAGCTTGTTTCCACTCACTCAGCTTCTCTTTCTCTTCATCTGTGTCCAGCTCAGTGTCGGGTTTCCTGGGTCTGGGAGGCCCGAAGTAATAGTCCACTGTGGGGAGGGAGAGCCTTGCTGAGGTGGCCCAGATGCTGCCCCAGGGCCCCCACTGTGAGCCAGAGACTGGACAGGACTGAGGGCGAGGTGAGGAAGTGGGATCGGGGTGGGCCTTTAGACAGAGATGAGGAGGGAGGGGCTCCTGAGGGGAGGCCAGCTAGTCACAAACAGAATGGGCAAGACCCTGGGATGTCACCAGCCTGGCCTGGGAGGGCCAGGCTGGGCAGCGGGTGGGACACACGCAGGACGGGCCTCAAGTAACACCTGACACCTGTGGCCAGGAAGGGGCGGACTTGAGTGAGAGCTGAGCTGGGGCCAAGAGATTGTTGGGGACCTGGGGGCAGGTCAAAGGCGGGGACCGACTCAGGCCCCCATAGAAGGGGATGCAGGAGGGAGAGAAAGGCGCTGGCCTCAGCCCACAGGATGGGAGCACAGGACAGAGAGGGAAACCCCAGGGGGCCAGGAGGCACCAGCCCAAGGGAGGAGAGCAGACTGGGCTGCGAGCCCAAGTGGGCATGGAGGGGAGGGGTGGCAGGGCATTGGGGATGCATCTCCCACTGAGCTACTGGAACCAGGGGTGTGGCAGGCAGGGCACTCACTGTCATCATAGTGGGGGATCACGTAACCGTCCCCATAGTCAGGAGGCAGCGGGGGTGGCAGAGGCTTCAGAGGAGGCTCTGTGGAGGTGGGAGGCAGGGGTGGGTCCGGAGCCCTCTCCCTCTGTGCCTGGCACCCTTCCCTCCCCCCCGGCTGCCCCCATCCTACCGATCCTCTCCGTGGGGGCCTCGAGCCCCGGCCCAGCTGGCTCAGCCTTCTCCTCAGGGCGCTCAGGCCAGAGCCGCTCGGGCCTCCTCCTGCTTGGGGGTGGCCGGGGCTGCTTCTGGCGCCGGATGTACTCAACTGAGGGGGAGGGTGGGCTCTGAGCCAGTCCAACTCACCCCCCCCCCCCACCGCCCCAGACAGCAGTGGGGCCGGGAGGGCAGGGCCCCAGGTGAACCGACCACCAGTGGGTCCCCAGGCCAGGGGTCACAGTCCAGATGGGGGCAGAGGGGGGCCTACTCACAATCCTCATAGTCCTCTCTCTCTATCTGGTCGTTGTAGTCCAATGTGGGTGGCTCGGTCTCCTCCTCCGGCTCTGTGGGAAATGCTCGTGGGTGCCTTGTTGAAGACACTCACAGATGCCCCTGCCTGGGCCCATCCTGGAAACCCAGCCGGCCAAGGCAATCGGTCCCTCAGAGCCAAGTGAGTATCTCCCACTCACCAGACTGGCGATCCAAATCCGTTTCTCCCGGACCCGGCCAAGGACTTGGGAGGGCCCCTTCTGCAACAGAAACCCCAGAGGCAGGTGGATGGGAAGCCTGCCCTGAGCCCTCACTGTGCATGGAGCCAGACCTGGGTCCTGCCGACAGTACTCGATGCCTGACATGGCTCCCAGGAGGCCTGGGCCGCTCTGGATTTGGCCACCCTGATGGCGCCCCCACAGCCAGAGAGCTGGAGGGCTTTCCAGGAAGCCCAGGCCCTGCCGTCTGGTCCAACAACATGCAGGAGGATGGCTCCGGTGGGGCTCAGGGGACAGATCCCAGGACAGTAGATGGCAAAGCCCGGCCATGAGGCTGCCAAGCACCCCCTACTGGGCCGGGGTGAGGGGTGACCGCTGCACCGAGGGGGCTCCCACCCAATTGCTACGTTCATGACAATGACGAGGCTCCAGAGCCCACCCTGTCCAAGCGGCCCTTGGGATCTGCAGGAAGCCGAGCCCAGGGACCCCCCCCCCCAACCTCCCAGTAGCCTGGGAGGTCAAAGCCCCACAACCCCAGGAGGGGCCTGCACACACCTCCCTCCTGGGGCAGCATCTCAGGGCTGGAGCTGGGAGGCAGGGGCAATGGCCACCATGGGGTTTCTTCTGAGGGGGTCGGGGTGGGGGGCCTCTTCCCGGCCAAGGGCTTCTTGGTGGCCTTGGGTGGCTTCTCCTTGGGCTTCTTGGTGGCCTTGGGTGGCTTCTCCTTGGGCTTCTTGGTGGCCTTGGGTGGCTTCTCCTTGGGTTTCTTGGTGGCCTTGGGTGGCTTCTCCTTGGGCTTCTTGGATGGCCTGAGGGGCCCCTCCAGGGGCTGCTTGGTCGACTTGGGGCCTTTGGCTTTTTTCCCTTTCTTCCCTTTGTCTTTGGCCTTTTCCAGAGGTGCTGTCGTAAATGCAGATTGAGGTCAAATCAATGGAGTCCTCACTCTATGCCCCACATGGCTGCCCCAAGGTGCCCACAACCTGCGCACATGGCCTCCTTTGGTCCTGGTTCTTGGACTGGGAAACTGAGAGGTTAAGTCACTTGGCCTCATGGAGGAGCTGGGATTGGAACCCATGCCTAACGTCCGCAAGTCTCTGCTGCCAACACCGTATCTTGGCCCAGGACACAGGCCCTCACACTCCCACCTGCCAAACTCAACAGAGGACCCTCATCATCCTCTTCTCCCCCACATGTCCAGTCAGCTGGTCAGGGAGCGTTACACTGTGCCGGGCACGGAAGGGGCAGAGACGTGACTCAGCCACCCAGGCCTCGGGGGTGGCCCGGCCTAAAGGGGGAGGAGGTCTCATCCCCGCCAGCTGTCACACGCACTGGAAGACATGGGTCTGGAGCCTCCCTGAAGCTCCCTGCAGGGTCAAGAAAAGCTTCAGAGAAAAGGGCCACTCATGTCCCTTCAAGAAGTAAGGGGTCTGGGGTAGGTAGGGGGTCCTGGGGCCACACAGAGGACGGAGGGACTGGCAGGCACTGTAGCTGCTCACCCATCTCAGAGTCTGTGGAGCAAGTGGGAGCAGGGCAGGGGGCTGTCTGTGGGAATCCCCCAGCCCCCCAGTAAATGCTGTGCGACTTAATGGGGGACAGTGGCCACAAGGCCTAAACACAGAAACATTTACAAAACGCACACAGTCAGGAGAAACGGGGCCGCCACAGTGGCATCCAAGAGGCCAGGACAGCGAGTCTGGAATGTGAAGTAGAGGTGGGGGGAGGCCATGTCCTAGGACCCGCCCCCCAAGGGGAGGGGAAGGAGCCAGGAAAGATCTAGAAGGAGACCCAGGGGAGGGGCAGCTGACCTCGGGAATGATGGACAGTACCCTCGAGTCTTCTGGGAGAGGGAGATCAACAGGACCCTTGCCCCCCCCAGAAAGCCACCATAAACAGCTGAGATTTATTGACAGTGGATTATGTAAGAGGGCCCTGGGCTGGCCGCCCCGGTAATACACCACCTCGTCTAAGTCACACGGCCACGGAAACCACTCTGCCTGCTGCTCCCGGCTGCCTTGTGGGGAGGGGTCTTCATAGCCCCTCACCTGCCTCTGTGTTCCCGGAAGGGGAGGCCTCCCAAGGAAAGTCTGAGGCTGGGACTCTGGTGGAGGCGCGGGCATGGCCAGGGTGTGCCACAAACAGGCCCGCCTAGGGCATTAGGGCAGTTCACAGGACAGGTCTGGGGAGGGGGGCAGCAATGTCCCCAGGGGGCTCAATCCTCGCCCCTCTGGGGACTGGCGGTGTGAGACCCCGACGACCCAAACCACTGGGTAGCAGAGCTGCGGGAGGTGCCTCCATGCGCAAAGGGCCACAAGCCAGCACTGACCTCTGCCTGGCACCGGGTCCCGCCAGACATCTGGGCTCTCTCCTGCCTTCCAGAGCCCTTGCTCACGCCAGGCAGGCTGGACAGCTGCCAAAGCCCTGCCATTCTCACCTGAGGTGCAGGGCGCCCCAAGGCCCCCCATCACTCTGTGGGCCTCCCCCAGGCGTGCCCCCGGGGGTCTTACCCTCTTTGGCCGCCCCCGGAGGCTCCCCCGGCTTGCCCCCCGACTGGGCTTTGCGGACGCGCGGGGTGGGCTCCGGGGGCGGTGGGGCCTCCATGTCGTCCTCCCGGGTCTCGGCCTCCAGCTCCGACAGGAAGCCCTCGAGGAACTCCTCGATCTCGTCGTCGGTCAGCACCGTCTGCGGGCGCCCCCCGGGGCACAGCGCCAGCAGCGCCAGGAGGCAGCCGAGAAGGGGCGCCCCGCGCACGGCCGCCATGGCCGGGGCTCGCGTGGGGGCCGGGGGCGCGGGGGACTCCGGGGTGGTCGGGGGCCTCCAAGGAACTGCCGGCGGCTGGGAGCTCCGGCCCCGCGTGGCGCGCTCCCGCGCGGACCGCCTCTCCAAAGCTCCAGTGGCGGCCGGGGCTGGGGCGCCGGGGCTTCCGGAGCCGGCTCCCCCCACCCCTGGGGAAGGAGGAGGAGGAGGAGGAGCCGGGCGTGGACTGAGGGGCTGCGGAGGAGGGCGGGGGGGGGGGGGGGGGAGGCGGCGAGCTGTCCCGGCGCCGCGCGCCTGGCACTTTCCGAAGCGGTAACTGGGACCGCCTCCGTCAGGGGCCTGAGGCCTGCGCCTAGGAAGGAGGGCCTGGGGTGGGGGTGGGGGGCGGTGGAGGGAGGTCCCGAGGGCGCAGGCCCGAGGGGTCCGATGCCCGCCCCTCACCCCCGCCCTCGCCAGAACCGTCTGGGACCTGGAGGCGAGGAACCGGCACCCGGCCCGCCCGGAGGGGTCCGGAGCCCTGACGGCAGAGCCCAGCCGCGGCGTCTGGCCTCCGAGATCCTCCACACACACACAACCCCCCCCCTCCCGCCCCCCGCCCCAATCTCAGGGCGAGCCCACCCTTCCCTCTCTCTGGAGGCTTGGCCTGCAGCTCTGCCAACTGTCACAGCTTTCTTTCAGACGGCTAACTTCCCGGGTGCATGGGCCCTGTGCTGGTTCGCGGGGAAGGATGGCGCTTCCGGGCCTCACTCTGGTGGGAGGCAGGTGCAGACATGCCCTGGGTGCCCTCCAACTGCTTTGCTGGGGTAGGGGGTCTCCAGGCAACGCCCCTCCCCCAGCTCCTGGCCCAGGAGGGCAAATTTGAGAGGGGGCAGAGTCCTTTCCATTTTATTAAAGTGTGTGTATAATTCCCAGGCATGGGGCTCAGCAGTCCCACAGTGATTTCCGTACAAGGTCAAGGGTTTCTTGCCCACGCCTACCTCCTGGTGGCCTGGGGATCACTTAGGTCCCAGCAGTCCACTTATCTGGCCTCTCCTGAAAATGGTGCAGCTGCAGGTTAAGCCAGATCAGATTGAGGGATGATTTTAGGGGCAGTGCCTGTGAACCCAGCTCCATGTGGAAGATGTGGGGGCCACGAAGGCAAAGTGAACCAGATTCCACCCCTGAGGAGCCAGCTGGGAGAGAGGACATGTGCCTTCAACCCAATCCAACCCAACCAAGCTGTGTGCTGGGATATGCCGTGGGAACAGTCCCTCGGCACTGATGGGGGGGCACTAATGGCCCTGGTTGGGTCCCCCCCCCAACCACTTTTACTGTTTCTTGCAGTGAGCACTGCCTCACCTCTGGACACACATTGCTTCCCCAGCAGCTCAGATCCCAGTGAGGACAAACAGCCGTTCCCCTCGCTCCTCCTACCAGAACTGCTTTTTAAACTCTATCCAGTGGCTCCAGCCACCGCATGGACCTGGGGGCACATATACTGGGCAGAGAATGTCAGGACCAGCCCAGGTCATCTGCATGGCTGCCAGCAAAGTTCAGAAGTCCCACAGTAGATCGTGTCTGTCATGGGTGCAGGCACAGGAAATCATCACATGGCGGGCCTGGTGTTTCCATAGGCTTCTAGAAGGGCAGATGTTGGCTGGCGCCAAACGGGCATCCACCTGCGGCCAGAGCTCCCAGGGCAGAAGACATGCGGAAGCCAGAAGATGCACGCCTGGACTCCATGGTCGAGTCTAGCAGCAGAGCCCTGAGCCACGGTGGTCTGTGAGGGTTTGACCTGGTGAGGTCGTTGGGAAAACCCAGCGCCCCCCCCCCCCCCCCCCCGCCGGGTGATCGATGGGCAGAGTGCAGAGCTTGGACCAAAGGGAAAGAGGACGAGCCGGTCAGGAAGCCTTGGGTCGGCAGGCAGCTGTGGCCAGCCTGAGGGACACTGCAGGGGCAGCTGGCTCAGCCCGGGGACTAGGCAGGACTCAGGGAGGGTCTGCGTGTCTCCTGCTCAAGGTCCTTCCTTCACTTCTCACCGGCTTATCCTCGTTCATGCTTAAAAGGGCAGTGGGACCATGTCAAGAGCTGGTCACTCAGGTGGGGTCCCAGCTCTGCCCTCCCGGCCATCTGATGGCACCAAGTGACCCCACGACTCCGCAGCCCCAAGGTGCAGAGCAGGACTGTGCCCGTGCCGCACCTGGCACCACATCAGCACCGACGACACGCCAGCTCCCAGCTCCTGCCATGTCCTTTCAGAGAGCAAGCCCCCCCACCTGAGCCCCCAGCCCGGCCCCCTGTGCCTCCTGTCCCTGCACAGACTTGCCCTGTCACGTGTCCCCAGGCTGGTCCTGGTGGCAGAAGGGATGAAGCAAGCAAGCTCTTACCCGCAAATGTCCTCTGTGAGCCTCTGAATCATCATTCTTGAAACTTGGTCTTGGAATTTGCTCTGTTGGCCCCCAGTTGAGTGTGTCCAGCAGGGAGGCTCAGGCCGGGATTGGGGGGGGGGGGGAGGCGGGTGGTCTGAGGAACGTCACTTCCCTGGGAATGTTCCTGAGTTCAGCTGGCTCACACATGGATCAGATTTGGGCCCAACATCCTCTGCCAGGGAAAATAGAAACCATGAAAAAAATGAGAAAGGAATAGAGAGAAGCTTTTCCTCAGCCACAGTGAGTCACCAACAGGAACATGAGCAAAAAGCCTCGTGGGGAGCTGGGCAGGGTGGGGCAGGGAGTTGGGGGCCCTCGGCCCCCAAGCGTCTGGCCAGGTGGAGAGGAGGGGGTGAGTGTCTTCCATGCCAGACCAGTACCCTCCAACCCTGCTCAGTGGGCAGGGCTGGGACCCCACTTAACTTTAAGACTCACACCCAGGAAGTCCCTAAACCCGGGCCCAGGTTCCACCTGGGGGGCAGGGAGGCAGCACAAGGCCTGCAGTGGCTGCCACTCACCCTTCCAGGGTCCAGCGCCCCTGCTCCTGGGCAGGGCATTCATAGCTGTGTCCAGGGGCTCTCGTGAGCTAGTCTGGGGGTCTGCCGGGCACCCTGGCTTCTGAACCTCCATGTCCAGCTTCCTACGAGAGGCCCCGGCCTTCCCCCTCACTCCCAGGGAGGGTCTGCCCAAGGGGCCACAGCAGGACTGGGCTCGACAGGGAAGAGGGTGACATCTCCTTGGGGGGGGGGGCCTACCCTCGCTGCCTCCGGAGAGAGAAAGGAGAGCTCTTAGGGATCCTGTGGGCTGGGGTGGGGGGGTCCATGGAGCTCCCCTGCAGCCACGTGAGGGTGAGGCCGGGCATGGCCAGGCTGGGGTCGGTCCTGTGTGGCCCTGGGAGCCGAAGTGCACTGCTGAGGGCTACTGAGAACCACGCCTCAAGGGCTGCCAGCCAGGGTAGGTTCTCTGGAGAGACAGCCCGAGGGGTGCCCCAGCCAGGGTCAGGAACAGGGGCCCTCAGGGCAGCAGTGAGGCCCACCTGAGAGGAGTGGGTGGGTGGGGCAGACACCCTGCAGGCTGCAGTGGAGGCGGGGGGGGGGGGGGAGACATGTGGGCAGAGCTGTCCCCTGTGGGGGATGCCACGGCCACTTTGCCCCATTCAGTAGTGCCCTGTCCCCCCAGCAGGGTGCGGTGTGAGCCACAAACTCCCACATTGGAGGAGGCGAGGAGGCGGAAAACAGGAAAGAAAGAATGGAACCCTCTTTCCCATCTTGTGAGGTCAGCCCCACAGGGGTGGGGAGGGAAATGGAAGCTTTGATCTGGGTCCGAAGGGATTGGCCTGGGACAGGAGGGAGAGGAGATTTCCCAGGAGTCAGTCTTAGGCCTGTGACCTTGAACACTTGGGTTGACTAGTCTGCAAGAGGAGGGTGGCTCCAGGACCACCAGGGACCCCTCCCCCAACAGGAAGGGAGTCCCATTGGGGACGGTCCCCAAGGAGCAGGGTTAGCATCTGTGTTTGCAGCTCGGACAGCTAGGGCCTTGAGGCAGGGCTGGCCTGGGCCTTGAGAAGCATGAGGGTCAGTCCCATCCTGGGGCGCCCTGGGTGACCTTGGCTCGGTTCCCCCCCCCACACCTCAGGGTTCCTTCTTTGCAAATGTGGGTCATCCACATAAGCACTAATTTTGCACATCTAGGTAATGGGGGGGCATGGTGTGGGGGTCAGGGGACCTGGGGGGACAGGAAGGAGGCCCTTTACTGGCCCTTCTGGGGAAGAGCCAACCTCTGGGCCAAAAGACAATCTCAGGCCAGGCAGCCACCCCAGCAGGGGACTGCCTCCCCCATTTTGCTGCGGCTGGAAAGTGCACCATCTCATTGCCCTCCGACCCCCAGTCTCCATACCACAGCTGCCACCCCCCTGGTGCCAGCACCCTCACTTTTGGGTCCCCAGGCCTCTGTGGCATGGGTCCCTGACTGTGGCTCACTGGTTCCCTAAGCAGGCCCTTATGGAGCACTCAGCCTCAGTGTGGCCCAGAGAGCCATGGGGTAGCCTTCCTCTGAGACAGTCTGGAGGGAAGGGCAAGTCAGTGACCGAACTCCCAGAGGACAGAGGGCAGAGGAGGGCAGTGACCTGCCGGGAAGTAGCGTCCTGCTCTGTGGAAGAAAAGGCGGGTCGGGGGGAAGACTCTACCCCCCACCCTGGGACGCCCCCATCAGTCACCCACGACTCAGGTGCTGGCGTGTGGACAGCAGATGGGGCAGCGGTTTATGCTCTCTCTATGTGGGCTCTGGAGCCTCTGGCACGAGGCTATGGGGCCATGGCGGCCCTGGCTCCTCTGCTGAGGCCCAAGTGTCACCAACAGACACCTAGTGACCCAGCCTGGGCAGAGGTGGGAAATTCACCACCAGCAGCACCAGCGTGCCCAGGGTGTAGATGGGGCAGCACAGAACACAGGGGCCAGGGCAAGCAGGAGGGCTGAGCCTGGGAGGCTCCTGGGTCCTCTGAGGAAGCAGCTCAGATATGGAAGGCTGGGCCTCGGGGGGAACAGAGCCAGAGTTCAGATATGGCTGAGTGGGGCCTTCTGAGGGGCCTTCCTCCATGGCCCCGTTGGCCAGCCTACCTCAGATGGCAGGAAGGCTGGGCTCTGGACGGCAGGCCGAGGCATCAGTCTCCAGACCCTCTCTGTCTCCTAGAGCCCTGGGTCTGTCTCCAGGGACTGAGGGAGGAGGACCCAGGTCCACCAGGTCCTTCCACTCCTCTCTCTCTGGAGAGGCCCCCAGAAGTGCCCCCTTGTCTGCAGTCTGGATGTCACCAGGAGGGCTAGGCTGGTTGGGCCCGCAAGAAGGGTGGTTTCCAGAGCCACGGGGCCTGGGGTCTCGCAGACGGAGCCTAGCCATCCACACAACTGGAAGAACAATCTCCTGGGTTTCTGACAACTTGAAAACCACATGTGATTTTCCACCGTCCGGTGTCCCTGCCCAGTTTGCTGGGCCAGCACTGCTGAGTGAGCAGAGTTCACCCGGATTCCTTCCACTCACCGCAGGGCCCAGCCCCTGGGGAAACGGGGGTCACCGCAGCCGTGGGGGCGCTGCTGGCCGGCTGGGGGCAGGCTTCCAGTGCCCTGAGTCTCTTCCACACTGGGAGGACAGTGTGTAGCCAAACAGGGTCACAACTGGCCAGTGTCGTTCCCAGGGGAACAGGGGTTGTTCAGTTCCAAACTCCTTTTTTAAAATATTTATTTATGTTTGAGACAGAGAGTGTGAGCGGGGGAGGGGTATAGAGAGGGTGGGGGACAGAGGATCTGAAGCAGGCTCCAGGCTTTGTGCTGAGAGTGGACAGCCCGATACAGGACTCGAACTCATGAACCACAAGATTATGACCTGAGCTGAAGTCTGACGCTTAACCGACTGAGCCACCCAGGAGCCTCCAAAAGAACTCCTAATGGCCTGAAGATATAGATGTCACAGTATTCAAGGAAAACACAGGAATCTGTGTTTATATCCCTCTTGGAAGAAACCTCTCAGGAGAAACAGTAGATGGAAATCTCAAGAATGTCGGCTGGATAGAAGTTTTAGCTTTCTGTTCAAAACATACTGAAAATTAAATCAAAAGACAAAACGCTGGGGAAGGACCTACATCCCCACACAGCATTTTAGGGGCCCATTGTGACCCCAGAGGTGCTCTCTGAGCCTCAGTTTCTCTGTTCTGGACAATGGGGTGATGACGGCATGGCTGCCTCATGACAAGGGCACACGGACTCCCGCAGGTGACTCTAGAAAGCTCTGCCCAAAAAACAGTGTCTTTGATAAAACAAAGCTGTTAAAGAAAATTATTTACGTTTTAAACCAGTTTGACTTTGTCTCCACTTTTTAAAGTCAGTGATGAGACACAATCAGGCACTTCACTAAAGTAGAAACGTAAGTGGCCAGTGAATAGACACAAAAATGTTGACCTCATGAAAAATCATGAAAATGCCGACTAAAATGTGCTCACTGCTGTCTTTCCCATTATAAAATTCTCATTGACTTAACACCTCCTAGGAAGACTCGGGGCGCTGTCACTCAGAATCCTGTGGCTGCAAAGAGCAGAAAGCCATGGTGACTGCTAACCATGTGTCACTGGTGGGGCCGGGGGTGCCCAGGGAGCTGGTCAGATGTCCTCTGGTCAGACGTGCCTGCATCTGGATCAGTGTGCTGAGAAAAGCAGACGGTGCTCCCCCAAGCAGGTGGACCCTGTCTCTGCTTGAGCCGAGATGGAATCTTCTCCTGCCTGTCCAGGTACATCATTTCCCCAGCTTCTCAGACCTTCGGGTGTGGACCGAACTGCAGTCCCCACTTCCTGGGCCTCCAGCTGTCAGACGGCAATATTCTCAGCCTCCATAACTCCATGTGCCAAACCTGCATGATAGATCCGTCTCTCTATGTATATTATATGTCTACACAGGTATATTTTACCTATCTATCTACCCATATATTTATACATACACACAAATGTATCCTATGGGTTCTGTTTCCCTGGAGAACCCTGGCTGATGCACCCTCTACAGCAGCTGAGCCCTGACAGGCCATCCCAGAGACACCTGTGTCATCAGCTTTCACTATCCCCCCAGGCCCCTCCACACCCCAGAACTTGAGCTCACTAGGTGTCCCAGAAAGGGCCGGGACCCCGTGACCGGACTCTAACCTACCCCTTGTTCCAATGAGACACAACCAGAAGGTCAGCCATGTGCACACCACACATGACTGCATCTGTCCACCTGTGCAAGGGCAGGGTTGGGCAGGCCCCCAGATTGTCTTCTCAGGAAATTGGATGCCGGCCTCACAAATGAGTGTGTGCCCCTGTATCCTGCCCAGAATGTTTCCTGCCCTGACATGCGCTGTGGCTGTGAAGGAGGTGTCCTGTGGTCCTGAAGTTGACAGGCCTGACAGGCCCAGCCTGTCCACAGGGACTTCAGGGAGCAAGGTATTGCATTAGCCCCTGAGACACCCTCCCCTGACCCCACAGTCTAATTCAACATGTCCCTGATTTTAGTAGGAGAAAATGCTACCAGCATGGGGCATGTTCTGTCCTGGGGATGTATTTGCTGTTCCTTCTATTTGCACACCTTTTCCTCAAACATCACTACTTTCACAAAGACCCCTACTCACTGCGGCTTCCCCCACTGCCCTGCGTAGAGCTTCAGCCCCCTACATCTGCCGAAACAACCCACCTGACGACTTCCCCCCCACTTCATGTCTGACGTATGGACCCATTGGGCTATCCTGACAGCATTGATGGCTCTGACTGAGTGGCCTTCCTGTGCTGATGCCCTTTGCCCTGTAACTTTGTAGGACACTCACAGGCTTGGCCACATGGCTATTCTGCCCAGTGGCACAGGGACAGACCCGGTTCAAGGAGAGGCTTGAAGAAGCACTTGCAATGTCCCCCGCCCCCTCCCCCCAACTTCCCAGAGCTGTGGGGGCCCACCTGGGCCAGCTGGCTAGAGGACAGGCCACTGGACCAAGCTGAGCCCCTATGAGGCCGGCACCCTGCCAGGGGTACCATGAGGGCAACCATGGGACCACCAAACCGGGCTCAGACAGGAGTGTGAGCTAATACATGTGATTGTTTCTATCTGCTGAGCTGGGTGGTTGGTCGCTGGGCAAGAGCTGACACTTACCTCGTGTGTTTATTTTCTGTCCCCGACTATCTGTCCCTGACCAGCAATGCTGTGACATTTATTTCTGCATCTTCCTGTTTAGAGGAATGCCTGGCACATGAGGCCGTGAGTGAATATCTGCTAAAGGTCTGAATACACCACAAACACCTTCACAGGATCCTGTAGGCCGGGCGGCAGAGTGCCCGTGAGAACGGCCGTGTGGCTGTGGCTGGTGTCCCCCACGAGCACCGGGGTCCAGAGAACCACCGTAGGTCCCGTCTGTGAGCGTCACGATGAAGAATAGCCAAGAGTCCCCTTCGTCTTCTGGAAGGGTAACAAACCCCGACTAATCATAACTGAGCACTCTAATTAAAGTGACACCCACGTGCTGGAGCACTCTGATGGCTTAGGCCAACGTCCCGGAGAAGACACTGCATCAGGCACTGACTGCATCATTTCTGGAAAAGATACAAAGTCTCCAAAATGTAAAATCTGCTTGAACAATAGGATTTAAGAGCTCCATAACATACCAAGTAAAACTTTAATAAAACAAAAAAAAACAAACAAAACCACTCAGTCTAATACTTAGGTTTGAATATTCTCAGGAAGCACAGAGGGCCCTTGTGTCCCAGTGGAGTGACACAGGGACGATTGATCGACCCTTTGTAACCTGCAACTTCCACTTATACAAAACGGGCTTTTCCATCAAGACAGGGTCATATACGAGTGATGGAAAACCCAATGATGGCTAACATAAGATAGAAAGTTATTTTCCCACATACACAAATCAGAGGTAAGCAGTCCAGAGCTGGCATAGCAGCCTGACAACAATCAGAAATTCCTGCTCCTCTCCTCTCATTATTCCCCCATTCTCAACTTATGGCTTCCATATCTTGGTGCAAAATAGCTGCTTGAGATCCAACCATCATTACATCATCCCAGGCAGTAGAAAGGAAGAAAGAAATAGTAGAGCGCAACTTTTTCCTTTAAGAACATTTTCTACAAGCTCACACAAATCTCCAAGTTGATTCCATTGACCTTGGCCTGAACTCAGTCACAGGCCGTAGCTACAAGGGAAGCTGAGAAGTGTAGTCTTTTTCCGATGGCCTCGTACTAGTGAAATTTCAGGAGTCCTATTACTGAACAAGAAGGCGATAATAGATGTTGAGGAATAAGTAACAGTCTTTGCTGCAGATGATATTCTGAGTCTGGAGAGATTACCAAACTCTTAGGAAGGTATGAAAACACTCAGTCTGGTGGAGGAAGATGTCAAAGCTGAAATCTGTGGGGCACCTGGGTGGCTCAGTCGGTTGAGTGTCCAACTTCGGCTCAGGTCATGCACAGTTCATGGGTTCAACCCCGCGTTGGGCTCTGTGCTGACAGCTCAGAGCCTGGAGCCTGCTTCGGATTCTGTGTCTCCCTCTCTCTCTGCCCCCCACCTGCTTGTGCTCTGTCTCTCTCTCTCAAAAATAAGTAAATGCTTAAAAAAAAAAAAAGTTGAAATCCCAGGACAAAATAAGAAACACACTATGGCATT
Organism: Lynx rufus; assembly: GCF_022079265.1. Lineage (NCBI taxonomy): Eukaryota > Metazoa > Chordata > Mammalia > Carnivora > Felidae > Lynx > Lynx rufus. Next base: position 61,331,887 of record NW_025814856.1, on the reverse strand, counting down.
AGCAATTTTGTAATCAGCTTGTGGCTAAGGTATTCATATTCTTGCCTGTGTGTCTACAGATCTGTGCCAAAGCCCAGCCAATGAAAACCAGAAGTGCAAACCAGCTCCGACGGAGGAGGGGGGCCCTCAGCAGGCGTTCACCCCAGTTCCACAGCTCCAGCTGTCCGAGGGGTTCCGGAATGCTCCCAGGGCCTCTGTGGCACCCTGAATCCTGAGAGCTAACACCAGCACCTGCTCTGTCTCTAGCCCCTCCTGACAGCCAAGCTTCTCAGCCTCTTTTTCCTCCTTCCTCGGTCCCAGGCTGCTGCACCTAGGCCTGGCACTCTTACCAAACCCCAGGGACTGCCCAGGGCCATCACACTCCTTTTGGGAACTCCTTCTCCTGGACAGGATTGCCCTGTCCAGTCTGTTAGGGTCGCCCAGACTTCCGGGCTGGCTCCTTCTGCCCCTCCCCCACTTCTGCACTGGGGCCTTTACAAAAATGTCCCCCACCCAGTCCACACCACGTAGGCCCAGGACTTCCTCCTCTCAAATCACCTACCCCCAGTCCTGTGCTGGAGTTCAGCTCCAGCAGGTCCAGGGGTTCCAGAAGGATGAACAGCATTGGGGAAAATAACAATGGACACAGACAACAACAGTGTGTTAGACTGGCCGCTTTATTGTGGCAAATGTGGCATTATATTTGTTAGCAGTTTCCTTGTAGCATGCGTCATCTACATCTATGTTTCTCGGCATTACCTAATTCTAAAAACGTTCCTTTGTGTAATCACCCATTAAGGAACAATATAGTTATTTTCTTGTAACGTTCCCTCCTGCCCTTTTGCTTATTGATTAATTTCTTCATATTTATTTTCATTATGTATCTACGTTTGTAACTGGTGGGTGGAGGTCTGAGAGAGGCCCACAGGACGAGTCTGTAGAGGGGAGTGGAGGGGTAGGCCAGGGTTGGGGCCACGCCCTGTGGACAGCTGGTCACACAGGCCTGAGCACAGGGGCATGAATGAGGCTCTGTGGATTTGGGGGTGACTAATGGGGGAGGGGAAGGTCAGACGCACCCAGTGAGGGTGGAGAGAAGTAACCCTACCCCATCCAGGTTGATGTGGGGGTCAGATGTGATGCGGAGGTGGTCACTTGACCCTGTTCCCCCTTGAGATGTCACTTCCTGGAATGAGTGCTCTTGAGGGGGCAGGACCCCCAGTGCTAGTGCTGAGCTGGACATCAGGAGGTCCCGTCAACCTTGCTGCTGGGTCTGCAATTCTGCCAGCTTGGAGTCATCAGAAACGGGGGTGGGGATGGTGATGTCTCAGAATGTCTGGTGCCCCTGCCCACCCGACCCCTGCCCCACCCCTGCACCCCAGCAGGCTCGGCATCCCCACTTGGCAAAGTTGCAACTCCTCGCGGCCGCTGGCTGCGGATGTACTGAACACCCTTCTTATTTCCAAGTTCCTTATCATGCAAGTGGTGGGTGCTCATTGTAGAAAAATCAGAAAATACAAATAGGCAGATAGAGCAAAGTGAGTACGGTAGGTCTTACTGAATGTAACCCACTTCCCAGAGAGAACCAGTAACAGTTTGTTACATAACCATCCGGGATTCTAGGAAGCACACAGCCTGGGGGTGTCCGTGATGGAGACAGGCTTCTTGGGTCACATCTGTGAAATAATGGAAAATACGCATATGGGTGTCTGCCCCCACTTCCTGATACAGAGCTCCCAAAGCCGTTGTAATTTCCTAAGTGACGAGAGCACTGGGCACATGTTTTGTCCCAATATTCGGTCTCTGATCCCATCCCAGACACAGTTCCTAAATCTCTTGGAATTTCCTGGGTGAAGGGAATGTCTTTTGTTCTAAGAGGAGAGTGTGGTTGGCTTCAGGGGGGTGGTCACCAGAAGGATTCAGCCATGATTAGGAGCCTGGAGCATTCTGCCTCACTCCCATCCTCCAGGGAAGGGAGAGGGGCTGGTGGTTTGGTCAATGATGGACCCTGCCCCCGAGAGGAGGCCCCCATAAAATCCCTGAAGTACAGGGTTCAGAGACCTTGCCATGGCGCACTCCATCTCCGTGGGGCAGGAATCACCTGTGCCCCGCACCCTTCTGGATCTTGTCCTGTGTGACTCTTCATCTACCCGCTCATTCCTATCCCTTAATATCCTCTGTAAAAAGCACTCTAGGAGGCAGACTGTTTTCCTGAGTCCTGTGAGCTGCTCTAACACATGATTGAATCAAGGAGGGCTTCCAGGAAACCCCGATTTGCAGCCAGTCAGTCAAAGGCACAGAAGCACCGGGACTGCAGGTTGGCAGAAGTGGAGCAGTGGCCGAGCCCTTGACCCATAGGATCTGCGCCAACTGCAGTCGGTGTCAGAACCGAACTGGACCTCAGGACAGCAGCTGGTGTCGGAGAACTGCTCAGTGTGGGTTCAGAAGTTGTGCGACAGTAAAGGAGACACAGGAGTATTTTTCCAACACAACATCCCAACACTGCCATTCACTAGCTGTGCAAATGCAGGCAAGTTACTTGGCCTCTCTGTGTCTCTGTTTCCTCCATAGCAAGTGGGAACATGAAGGTCATCCACTGACAGGAATGTCCTGGGCGTCGACGAGCTGACATGTGTAAAGAGCTTAGGATGTGGGCGCCTCCGTGTCTCAGTCGTTTGGACGTCTGATTCTTCATCTCAGCTCACGTCATGATCTCATGATTTGTGAGATCGAGCCCCATGTTGGGCTCTGTGCAGACCGTGTGGATTGGGATTCTCTCTCTCTCTCTCTCTCTCTCTCTCCCCCTGTCTCTCTGCCCTTCCCCTGCTCATGTGCTCTCTCTCAAAATAAACTTAAAAAAAAAAAAAGAGCTTAAGACAGTGCCTGGAAGAGACTGTATGTACATATGCTTAAAAAAACATTTTATTATTAAAATTTCAAACATATGCACCAGTGGAGAGTCGATGAGCTGAACTTCCTTCCATCACCGGCATCTAAGTTATCAGTTCATGGTGCCGTCTTGTTTCACAGTGTCCCATTCTTTCCTCTACCCCAGCATCATTTGAAGCAAATCCCAGACATCATGTGATTTCAGCAGGAAACATTTTATTGTGCATTTCTAAATGAAAGGGCTCCCTCTGCCTCTCTCTGTTCAACATCACCGGGGTCACCATTGACCACAATTCCGTTAAGCACTCAGAGCTAGGATCAGTCAGCGCGCACTTCCCCAGCTGCTTCCTGAATTCTGCTGTCTATGCTGGTTTATTTGAACTGGGATCCCGATAAAGCCCACATGCTGTGATTGATTGAACACGTCAGCTCTCACTGAGTCTGCACATCACCTGATGCAGGAGGGCGCTTCATCGCTGACGTGTACAAACCAGGAAACAGGCTGGTAAAAGCCGCCCAAATACCTGGCAACAAAGCCAAGCACGAGCTTGAAGTGGGTGGAAGACAGAGGACATCTGGGGGAGGTGAGGGCAGGCCTAGCCCCACTCCCCACGGGAGCTGCTGGGTCAGGCCCGCAGCAAACCGTGACACCCCCGATTCTCGCCTCAGGTGAACTTGCTCAGCACCTGGCCTTCTCCCCGTGCCCTGGGGACAGGCTTCCCCCTCCACTGTGAAGGCCCCTCCCCACCGCTGCCCCCCCCAGCCGCTAGACAATCCGGCCAGACTGGCCGGCCCGGGGCTCTCCTTGAAGCCAGTACTCTGGAAACCCCCATTTTTATATCTTTGTTTTACTGCAATGATAACAGTAGTAAATGGGAAAATATCTAAATAAAGGACATTGGTTCTGTTAACCTCAATGATACACACTGACAGTTATTGGGGAGCCTGGGTGGCTCAGTCGGTTGGGAATCCTACTTCGGCTCAGGTCATGATCTCGCGGTGGGTGGGTTTGAGCTCCATGTCGGGCTCTGTGCTGACAGCTCAGAGCCTGGAGCCTGCTCCGGATTCTGTGTCTGCCTTTCTCTCTGCCCCTCCCCAGCTCACGGTCTGTTATCTCTGTCTCTCAAAAATAAATAAATGTTAAAAAAACAACAACAACAAAAACCCCACTGATAGTTATTTCTTTTACCAGGAACAGAGGGGTTTACTCAGGAGTAAAGGAGGATTACAACCCGGGACAAACAGGTTGTGGCTAAACCGGGGCAAGTGGGGGGAACAGGGGAGAAAAGGAGAAAGTTGGGAGGGGCCGTTCCAAGGAACAGTGTGTGGAGGAGACTTCCAGTGGCCAGTGTGGTGGCTTCTTGCTGACGGAGCTGCTGGCAGGAGGTGGGGGCAGTGCCCACTGCAGGGGTAGTGGGAGCATGACCACGTGCAAGGTCACATCCAGGTAAGGTCAAGGTCAGCTCTTCCTGGCGGTCTGCAGTCGACCTCGGGCCGCGAGCTCCCCCTGCCTGAACCTCCCCCCCCACCCCAGTGAGGTTTCCCGTTACTGACTTTCAGTCACATCCATTCAAGAATGTAGTAACGTCATATTCTGTCCTAATATAAATGGAATAGTCTGTAGTGGGAAGAGATGATTTTGTTAACTTATGATGGAGTTTGGGTCAGCAAACACCCCTCTTCTCATAAGCCTTGGGACCCCCTAGCTCCCCACTGTTGGCAACCAAGTGGAGCCAGGACTGGTTGGCCAGCTGAACCCAAAGAACTTCACTGAAGGACATGCCTCTTCTCTGTCATTCTCAGGCCACGTTCCCGTGGTGAGGGGAGTCAGGGGCTATCCTCTTCCCTCTGGCCGTGTCTTTCTGCTCCAGATCCTGACCTTCCAGTCTCTCCACCTCTTTCTTATACCAAGCCTGTCTAGGTCCCCCCCCCACCCCCAAATTCACATGTTGGAACCCTGGTTTTAGGAGGTGGGCCTTGAGAGGTAATTAGGTCATGAGGGTACAGCCTCCTGGATGGGATCAGGGCCCTTGTGAAAGAGCTGCCGTGTGTGACCCCTTCCACCCTGTGAGACCACAGCAAGAAGTCCGCAACCCTCCGCAGCCTCCCGAACCGTGAGAAGTAAATATCTGTTGTTTATAAGCCTCCAGTGCGTGGATTCACTATAGTTGTCCAAACGGGCTAAGATGCCATCCAATCAGCAACCCACCTCCTCCTGCAAAGGCAGTATGGTTCCTCAAAAATAAAGCATCTTTATTATACAAACTTCCAGGCCCTTGGCAAGCCACAGCACCTAACACTAGCACATCTATTCCTATCAGAAACCAAATCCCGTAGCTCTGATAGATCTCTGCAGCTCAGCAAGGTTGATCACGGAGCCCCAGCAGCAGAGTCCAGAGCTGACCTAGGTCAGAGCTGTGGACTCAGGCAGCAGGGTAAATGGTGGCCATCCGCCCCCCCCCCCCCCGCCCCATTCACATCCACCTGGAACCTCAGAATGTGACCTTATTTGGAATAAGCATCTTTGCAGATGTAATTAAGATAAGACATTTCGAGATAAGGTCATCCTGAGTTAGGGTGGGCTTTAAGTTCAATGACTGGGGCCTTTTTAAGAAAAGAGGAGAGGACTGTTGGGGTGGTGGGGAGCGGGGGGAAGGGCAGGCAGCCACTGGAGGGACCAGCCACGGGCCCAGACCTGCCCGGACCCTCTCTGTGAGGCAGGAAGCACCCTCCCCTAGAGCCTGCAGGGGAAGCACGGCTGTCGACCTTAGAACTCTGGCCTCCGAAGCTGGGAGAGAAGAAATTTCTGGTGTTTGAAGCCACTCAGTTTGTTGTGGTTTATTACGGCAGTGCCAGGATGGAAAAACACAGGGTGCTATGAACTGAATTGTCTCCCTCGCCTCCCTCAAATTTCTATGTGGCAATCCAAACCGTCAATGTAGTATCTCCAATATTTGGAGATAACAGGGCTTTTAGGAGGTAATAATGTCAAATGGGGTCATGAGGGTAGGGTCCTATTTTGATGGGATTAGTGGCAAGGGGCGAGGCAGAGATCTCTCTCTTACCGTCTCTCCATAGCACACGAAGAGGCCACATGAGCCAAGAGAGGATGCCTCAGGACGGAGTCTACCTGCCTGCACTTTGACTTGGACTTCGGGTCTCCAGACTGTGAGGAGTAAGTTGCTGTTATTCAAGCCTCCAGTGTGGTGTTCCGTTGTGTCAGCCTGAGCTGACCCCCACACCAGGTACCCCAAGCCCATGGTGATGTGGAGGGAGCAAAGGAAGGCCCCTGGCTAGCACTAGTGGCTGGAGTGTCAGCAGCCTGACCACATGCTCTCTGGAATGCTGCTGGCAGGCAGCCCCCAAAACACAGGAACCCGAAGGAGTGGTGGCCCCCTGAGCCAGGGCAGAGTCCTGGCCCCAGAGGCCAAGGACAGGTGCAAATAGCACCAAAGTGAACTTTTGAAAAGGTCCACAGGGAGGTTTGGAAGATCCTCCCAGGGACCTCTCTGAGCTGGAGGTGGAAACCGGAAATAGCTAGATGAGATTCATCTTAGAAAAATGCAAGCTCACATATCTGGGCAAAACTAATCCACATCACAGCATGAGACAGCCACGGTATAGGGCGGGTGGGAGCATCGATCCCCAGGGCAGCTGCAAGGGCCCAAGTAAGAGGTCATCTGTGCAGCCTGACTTTTTGAGGGGTGGTCTTGGCATGGGGAAAGTCCCTGAGGCTAGGGACTTAGGGGTCTGGCAACCCCAAGGCACGTTTATTGGAAGTAGAGGGCTGAAGCTTCCATTTCCCAGAGGGCCAGATGGCGACCTGATGGTCCACGGTGTTGCGGAGAGGAGCACCCCACCCAGCAGTGTTGTGGCCTCGCCCACTGGTGCCCAACCTCCACTCAGTGGGCACAGAGGGTTCCCCTCCCTGATCCTCCCTGGGTGTGGGAAGGCCCATGTTCCTCCGTTTTGCAAGTTGCCCTGTGTTTTAAGCATTCAGGTGTGATGGGTCATTAGAAGTTAGAGACACAGGACACAAGAGGAAAGGAAATTGTTCTAGGGGAGAGATGGCTGCTCCCTGAGGAGAGGCAAGACCCACATGTGGGGAACGAGGCTCTGACCCCTTACACAGGCCCTGGGAGCTCCTCCTTCCCTGCTGGCCAGAGAAACGGGCACAGGGAAATGAGAGAGGGGCCAAAGCCCAGGCCTCCTGGCTGAGGAGTGAGCGTCCCGTGGCCCAGGAGGGCAGGTGGAGGCAGAAAAGGCCTCTCTCAGCCCTGTGCCTAGTGCCCTTGACAGGAGGCCCCAGGGAGAGGAGATCAAGGAGAGGGGCAGGAACAGGTTACACTTGGTCTGTCCCACCTGTTAGTCTGAGCATAGGCTAAACCTGCTTCAACAAAAAGATTCCAACATGTGGCACCTGAAAATAAGAGAGGAGCAGCTCCCTACTGTCAGGATGTCAGCTGTCCCAGCCTGATCTAGACAATCAAAAGAACCCCTATGTTGGAAAAGGCATTGCTGGGTGTGATTTTTGTTTTCATTTTGTTGGATATGGTTGCCAAATTGGCTTCCAAGAAGTCCTTTCTACAAAGTGCCAGTCCCCTCACATCTGACAAGTGCCCAGGTCAGGCAATCCGGTGGGAGTTTACTGAGTAGTGTTTCTTCTGTGGCATTCCTCCCGGTGTCCCTGCCGATTTTTCCATTAGATCACTGTCTTTTTCTTATTTATCTGTGGATAGTTTCACAATTACAGGAATTAGACAATTTCAAAATACATCGAAAATATTTTCCCCGGGGTTTGCCTTTTGATTATAATTTTTAACACATTTAAAATGTGAATGTGGTCAAGCTTATCACTCTTTTTCTTCCGTGTCTCCAGGTTTATCGTGACAGACTATGAAAACATTCGTGGACTTTTCAAGACGTTTTTCTGGTTTCTTTTTAGGTTTGGATGTTTGATCCATCTGGATTGCATTTCGGTGTTAAGGACGGAGGGAGCCAACTTCTATTTTTCCGAATGGCCGGTCAGTGGTACCAACGCCGCTGAACTGGAAAACCTTCCCGGGTTTGAAGCCCTGGAAAACCTTCCCGGGTTTGAAGCCCTCCACCCTCACCTTCCACCGGGCTCCGCGTCGCCAGGTGCAGGAGGACCCCCGCCTGGCCCTGCCCACTCTGCGGTCGCCGGCTCCGCCCACCCCCGTCGACCCCGCGGGTCCCGCCCCAAGCTACGCTTCCACATTCCATGGCTCCGCCCCAAGCCAGTTTCTGCCCCTTATAGCCCCGCCCCCACATCACTGGACCCGCCCCCACGCCCCGCCTCCGAGCTCTCCAGCCCCGCCCCACCCAGCCCTGGCCTTCCCTCTCCCCGGCCCCGCCCCTAGCCCGCCCCCTCCGCGCTTCTCGGCCCCGCCCCAACGCCGGCGCTCTTCCGGGTCGTCCCCGGGCGGCTCTAGGCGCTCCTCGAGTCATTTAAGTAAAAGGCGTGTCCTCTGGTGCTAATGGCATGGAGGAGGGGCGTCGCGCGCGCGGAACTCATTGGGAGCCTGGGGGCCTACACAGCGCTTCTAGGGGCCTAAGTTGCCTGCGGCTGGACCGGCTCGCACGAGACCGCCAGGTGCCGCTTCCCCTTCCAGCCAGCCTCCGCCGCCTTCCTTCCGACTTTCGCGTGCCTTCTTTCCGGCGCCCGCCCGCGGCCAGAGCCAGGATGCTTCCGAAGCGGCGGCGAGCGTGGGTCGGGTCCCCTGGCGGTCCTGCCCCCTCCACGGCGCGCTTCCCCGGCATTGCCATCTACCTGGCCGAGCCGCGCATGGGTCGCAGCCGCCGGGCCTTCCTCACGCGCCTGGCCCTCTCCAAGGGCTTCCGGGTCCTGGATGCCTACAGGTGCGCGGTCGTGGACGAGCTTGTGGCCCAGAGCAGCACCTGCCGAGGGCTCCTGCCCGGGACGCCTTCGGGGGCGCTGGCCCGGGTATTCCTCGGGGGCCCAGCTTCTGGAGGCTCCTGCTTTGGGATGCCTGGGGGATGGCACCTGCCCGGGGCGCCTTAGTGGGGGGCGTCGCAGGAGGAGCGCGGGGAGGGTGTGGCGCTTACAGCGGACAGAGTGTCGCCTGTGTGGGTATTGCCATACTGTCGCGCCCAGAGGACACTGCTGCGTGGTGTGAGGGCCTAAGCACAAATTGCTAGTGCTCAGAACTTTGCACGTGACCAGTCACTTTCACAAAAGGTGTTTCTTTACAGCTGAGGATATTGAGATCTAAAACGACTCACCTGGCAGCTGACCCCCCAGGGCGGAGGGGCACCTGAGGTTTTTGGATTCCAAGTTAACCCTGGAACTTCATGCTCATGTGGCTTTTCTCTCAATATCCTCTTCTATGAAAGGGTGCTGTAGTTGGGGCCAGGAGTGTTCTGTAGGACAAGAAGAGAACGTCTGCCAGAGAGAGGCCTTGTAAAGAGCCATAGGGGTGCGTGGGGTTAAGGGTATCAGTGGCTAACAGCCTTCTGCCCTAGGTGAGTTCATCTTGCCCCCTTAGCCAAAGTGACGTCGCTCCTCGGGGCTGAGAAAGTGACTTGAGGGAGGTCCAAGAGCAGCGATAATGACAGGCTGAGATTAAAGAACTGCGGTTCCCATAGGTTTGAAGTGGAAAGATCCAGTCCTCCTGCAGCTTTTTTTTTTTTAAGTGAATTAACCATTTTCAGTGGTTAGACCCACTCCGGAGGCGTGTTTAATGTACTGGATGCTAAGACCTTTTGCTTATTAGCTTGTCTAATCTTTGTAACAACCCTACCCAGTGGATATGTTGTTATCTTCTTTAAAGAGGAGGAAATCAGGGCACGGAAAAGAGATGTGCTCAGGGGCATGCAGCATGTATGTGGCAGAGCTGGGGTTCAAACCCCAGCAGTCTGGGTCCCAAGCACTTAGATGGAGACCCACTGGTCCTGCCCACTAGAGAAGAACTTTCTCAGGGGTCAGAGGAGACAGACAGACAGACAAGTGGACACGACCCTGGACTGGGCTTACAGTCACAGGTGGAGCAGACAGGCACGGCTCTGTGGGGTCCTGGAGCGCCAGAGGGGTTCAAGTGCCAGAAGAGGTTCTCTGAGGACGTGACATTTGAGGAATGAGTGGGTGCGCACCAGGCAGAGGGGAGAGGGGCAAAGGCCAGGAGGTGTGGAGCGAAGCAGGGAGGACCTCTGGGCATCACCCCCTCCCCTCTCTCTGCCCAGCTCTGAGGTGACACATGTGGTGATGGAACAGACCTCAGCGGAGGAGGCCAGCACCTGGAAGGAGCACAGGGCGGTGGCAGGCTCTCTGCAGGGCCACACCAGCCCAGTGCTGCTGGACATAAGCTGGTTCACGGAAAGCATGGCAGCTGGGGAGCCCGTGCCTGTGGAGCCCCGGCACTGCCTGGAGGTGAGCTGGGGGGAGGGCCGCAGGGGCAGGCCTCGCCCGGCGGGTCAGGTGAAGTGTCATCACCGGCTGCCGTTAGACAAAATGGGCAGGAGGGTTCAGCGCAGGCCACCGGGGACCCTGGGAGGCCAGGCCATCCTGGCTTCTGCTGTCACCTGGCATAAGCTCTTGGGATCCACCTGTTTTTAGCACATTCAGGCCTTTCTTGCTCAAGTAGTGAGATGGTACCTCCTCGCGAGACAGCGGGACGCTGTCCTCAGGTGCTGTGGGTCTGTGGCCTCTGTCTGCCTTGGTGCTTCCTGGTGAGCAGAGCTGGGGTGAGGGGATGGACTCAGAGCCAGGCTCTCCATGTTCGAGCCCCACGTCCCTGTCTATGAGGTGGAGTGACCAGCACTCTGAGCCACGTGACAGAGAGGGCTGGGGAAGTGGAGCTGCTACTCTGGCCTGAGGAGCCCTCCTCAGCCTGCTCTGCAGGGCAGGGCTGCTCTATGCCTTCTGTCCTGGGAGCCGGCCCCGCAAGCCCTGCAGCCTCCAAGTGGCCTCTGTATTGCCCATCTGTAGGTGGCCGTGCCCGGGAAAGTGCTGCCAGGCTCAGTATGGATGCCACAGTATGCCTGCCAGCGCCCCACACCCCTCACACATCACAACAGCAGCCTCACGGTGAGCCCCGGGCTCCCAGCCTCCCTGGGATGGGCCCAGGCCTGTTCCTGTGAGCACTGCCACTCTGCCCTGCCCCAGTCTGGGGACGGGTGGTGGAAGGGAGGGTGGGGTGGGGTACCCTTCCCCTCACCCAGGCCCCCTCCTCGCAGGAGCCTCTGGAGATGCTGGCGGAGGCGGCTGGCTTTGAGGGCAGTGAAGGCCGCTTCCTCTCCTTCTACAGAGCGGCCTCGGTGCTCAAGGCCCTTCCGAGCCGGGTCACAGCCATGAGCCAGCTGCAGGGGCTGCCCCACTTTGGAGAACATTCCTGCAGGGTCATCCAGGTAGGTGTTCACCACCCTTAGCAGGGTGGTTGAGGAGAGGAGGGAGTGGAGGTGGTTAGTGGTTGAGTCCAGCCGAGGAGATTTCCAGGCTGAGGCAGGTCACCCTCTGCTCAGATGCCTCATCTGTAAATTGGGGCCACACGATGTGGCTGAGAGGGACCAGACAGGACTGGTAGCTGGCACTGTTGGCATTGGCCCAGCTGTCCAGGACGGTAGAAGAGAACCCATGACTATAAGCACCACTTCTTAAAACACAAAGTATTTGGGGCACCTGGGGGGCTCAGTTGGTTAAGTGTCCGACTTTGGCTCAGGTCATGATCTCACGGTTCGTGGACTCAACGAACTCTGTGCTGACAGCCCAGAGCCTGGAGCCTGCTTCAGATTCTGTGTCTCCCTCTCTCTCTGCCCCTCCCCTGCTAACACGTTTTCTCCCTCTCTCTCTCAAAAATAAACATTAAAAAAAATTTAAAACAACAACAACAAAGTAAGGACCCAAAATGTTAAAATGTCTTTTTGTACACTTATCACTGAGAGAATATATTGTGACAAAAAGACTTTTGATTTCAGTTAAACTTTTAAAGGAAGTCTCATTGAATGCACCGCCTGTGTTTTGAAAAGCAGTGTTTGGGGCGCCTGGGTGGCTAAGTCGGTTGAGCGTCTGACTCTTGGTTTCAGCTCAGGTCATAACCTCATGGTTTGTGGGTTTGAGCCCTATGGACAGTGCAGAGCCTGTTTGGGACCCTCTCTCTCTGACCCTCCTCTGCTCACACTGTCTCTCAAAATAAGTAAATAAACTTTAAAAAAGAGAGAAAAGCGATGGTTTCCCTGTCCTGGGACTTGTAACTCATTTGAGAGCTGGCCTGTCCCTGGGCTGAGGGGCTTTGAGGCCAGGAGATTTGGTGGCTCCCTGGGCACAGTCTCTCCTCCAAGTTCCCCTGCTTCCTGACTGGATGAAACTGCCCTGTGGAGTGTTGGGGTTCCGCCTGCTGCCTGGGCCCCAGCTCTTATCTCCAGTCAGGCTGACTGTTCTGCTTTGTTCCCCAGGAAGTGCTGACACAGGGAGTATGTGAGGAGGTGGAGAGAATCCGATGCTCAGAGAGGTACAAGACCATGAAGGTACGTGTGGGGCAGACCCTGGTGGGCACATGGAGCCGTGGCCCTCCCTCAGGTGACAGCACAGCTCCAGCCATGGACGGGAGGTCAGCAGGGGCACCCAGGGGTCAGAGAAGGTCTCACTGAGGAAGTGGCAGCTAAGTTGACACCTGATATGTATGAGGCAGCCAAACAAAGTGGGGCCTGGAGAAGCTTGTTTTTAGCACAGGGAATTTTCTAGATCACTCAGCACCATCTGCTCTGATTGGACCATCTGTGGGGTGTTCTCAAGCATGTTTTATGCTCTGGCATCTTAAACAGAGCAAACTGGACAAAATGTAACCACCTCCTGGGTGTCGCAGGGCCACTCACCCTTGCACGGTCTCCTCGTGTCCACAGTGCATCTTCCACTGTTCCCATCTGACCTGCTGACACCTGTCGCATCAGCAACCTGTTGGGGGAGTGGGTCACGATGCTCCGGGAGGTGGCCCAGAATGTTGTGAGGGGCAGTGGGGGCTTCAGAGAGGGACCAGAGCCACATGTGACACACGGAAGGCCCCAGGTAGGCAGAGGACAGGAGTGTATGGGCCACATGGGAGTTAGTGGACGAGCACTGATGGAAGGCAGGACCCTCACCTCTCCCTGGACACCCAGAGGTCACCCAGGTCAGCAGAGAGGTGTGTTAACGATTAGAAGTTTGTAGTCATAAAGCAATAGGTTAGGTTGTTCTGAGCATTTTTTCTGGCAGGACCCAGCTGGTGCTCTTGGTTCAGGGGATCAAGGGAAGAGTGGGCAGCATAGCCCAAGAAGGGCAGGGCTGCAGCCGTCCTGCAGGAAGCAGGGTCCAAGGATCCACTTGCTGCTGGGTACTTCCCCTATTCTGCACGCTGGCTGCTCTGCTGGTTGAGACCTGGCCGCAGAAGGTTCCCTTTCCATGGGTTACAGCCTCCACCACTGCCCAGGCCGGACCTTCTGTTTCAGTTCCAGAAATCCCCAGGGAGGGGATTGGCTGGCACAGGGCAGGTGCCCACCTCTGACCGACAAGCTGTGGTTGGGGAGGAAAGAGGTGATGGGCTGGGGCTGGGGTCTGGGCCGCCCTGTGTGGGAGCCCCGTGTGGCAGGCAGTCCCCGGCAGGAGGTGGGCTCCTGTGTCTATCTTCCAACCCCAGGCTTGCATTTCCTTCAGCTCCTGCTACAGCGACCCTCTGGTTGTTAACTGCCTGTTGTTTTGGTGTTTGCTGAGGAGCAGAACGAGGGGCAGGAGGCTCCGATTGCTCTTAGGTGGGAGTGGCCAGTGGATGAGAGCTGTGAGCTGTCTGTGTGGGATGCTGGAATCACAGGCTGGAGCTGCGGGTTCTAGGGAGACCGAGGCCCTCTGGGGGAAGGTACACACGGGGTCTCTTTGTGCTGTGCACCGTGAGGCTGGGCTGCATAGCCGGGCTCGGGGATTGGATCCTGTCTGTACTGTCACTGTGTGGCCTCAGGCAGCTTGCTCACACTTGAGAACTGTGAGTAGGGATGGCACCTGCCAGGCCACGGGGTGGGGCTCAGTGAGGCCCTAGTGAGATGCTGTGGTGGTGCTGGCCTGGGACAGCACCCCCTTCACAGACCGCTGCTGCTGTCTGCATCTTCTGAAAGGGCTCTGCTCCTGACCATGCTGCGCTCATGCCCCAAACAGCTTTTCACCAGGATCTTCGGGGTTGGGGTAAAGACTGCTGACCGGTGGTACCGAGAAGGGCTGCGGACCCTCGACAGCCTCCAAGAGCAGCCCCAGAGGCTGACCCAGCAGCAGAAAGCAGGTGAGCCCTGTGAGAAAGGACAGGACCCTGGGCTCCCACACCATGGCACCCTCAGCATGGACACGGGGCATGTGCGGATGGCTGCCTGGATGGCAGGTAATGGGATCAGTGCAAAGGGCCCTGGTGGCAGGCAGGCCTCTCTGGTGGCCTCCCTGGTCTCCACCCAGTGGAGTCTGGATCCACTGCAGCCCTTTTGCAGTGAACAGTGATGGTCACAGTAGCTGCTGTGACATTGAGGCCTCCTAGTGGAACTCAGATCTGGACCAGGCCCCTTACCACTTCTTACTGCTTCTCCTTTTTTTTTAAATTTAAATCCAAGTTAGTTAATATATAGTGTAATAATGATTTCAGGAATAGAATGTAGTGATTAATCACTTACTTATAACACCCAGTGCTCTTCCCTATAGGCGCCCTCTCCTTAATGACCATCCCCTTCTAGCCCATCTACCACCTCCCCTCCAGCAACTCTCAGTTTGTTCTCTGTTTAAAAGTCTCTTACTATTTGTCTCCTTCTCTGTTTTTATCTTACTTTCCCTTCCCTTCTCCTATGTTCATCTGTTGTGTTTCTCAAATTCAACCTATGAGTGAAATTGTGATATTTGTCTTTTTCTGACTTATTTCACTTAGCAAAATACACTCTAGTTCCATCCATGTTGTTGTAAATGGTAAGATCTCATTCTTTTTGATAGCTGAGTAATACTCCATCATATATATAAATCACATCTTCTTTATCCATTCATCCATCATTGGACATTTGGGCTCTTTCCATACTTTGGCTATTGTTAAAAGTGCTGCTATAAACATTGGGGTGCGTGTGTCCCTTCGAAACAGCATTTTTGTATCTTTTGAATAAATTCCTAGTAGTGCACTTGCTGGGTTGTAGAGTAGTTCTATTTTTAATTATTTGGGGAACCTCCAAACTGTTTTCCAGAGTGGCTGCACCAGTTTGCATTCCCACCAACAATGCAAAAGAAATCCTCTTTCTCTGCATCTTTTGTTGCCTGAGTTGTTAATGTTAGCCATTCTGACAGGTGTGAGGTGGTATCTCATTGTGGTTTTGATTTGTATTTCCTTGATGATGAGTGATGTTGAGCATCTTTTCATGTGTCTGTTGGCCATCTGGATGTCTTCTTTGGAAAAGTGTCTATTCATGTCTTTTGCCCATTTCTTCACTGGATTATTTGTTTTTTGGGTGTTGAATTTGATAAGTTCTTTATAGATTTTTGGATCCTAACCCTTTATCTTGTATGTCACTTGCAAATATCTTCTCATATTCAATTGATTGCCTTTTAGTTTTGCTGACTGTTTCCTTCGCTGTGCAGAAGGTTTTTATCTTGATGAGGTCCCAATAGTTCATTTTTGCTTTTGTTTCCCTTGCCTCCGGAGACGTGTTGAATAAGAAGTTGCTGCAGCCAAGGTTAAAGAGGTTGCTGCCTGTTTTCTCCTGTAGGAATTTAATGGTTTCCTTTCTCACATTTATTCACCCATTTTGAGTTTATTTTTGTGTATGGTGTAAGAAAGTGGTCCAGCTTCATTCTTCTGCATGTTGCTGTCCAGTCTTCCCAACACCTTTTGCTGAAGAGACTGTTTTTCCATTGGGTATTCTTTCCTGCTTCATTGAAGATGAGTTGACCATAGAGTGTGTCCATTTCTGGGTTCTCTATTCTGTTGCATTGATCTGAGTGTCTGTTTTTGTGGCAGTACCATACTGTCTTAATGACTACAGCTTTGTAATACAGCTCCGAGTCCGAGATTGTGATGCCTCCAGCTTTGGTTTTCTTTTTCAAAATTACTTTGGCTATTCAGGGTCTATCTGGTTACATACAAATTTTAGGAATGTTTGTTCTAGCTGTGTGAAGAATGCTGGTGTTATTTTGATGGGGGTTGCAGACCCCTTACTTCTGATTCCAGGAAAGGGAGGCTGTGTCTGTGCCCTGTGCACACCTTGCTAGCATGGGGCTGGTGCCCTGGCCCACTAGGTGATGGTATGGGGACTTGTGTGGCAGGAGAGGCTCAGTACAGGGCTTGCATGGGAGGTGGCACCATGCAATGATATCATCATTGACTGCATGATATCATCATTGACTGCACCCAGTCCCCTCTCCCCATGGTGCCGGAGAGATGGAGCCGCCAGCAGCACTTAGCCTGTGCGGCCACATGCTGTTACTCCCCACTTAGACTTCTCATTGTGTGGAAAGGCCAGTGACACTCCCATGGTGGGGGCGGGGAGATAGGGCTACAGTGAGGGGTTCCTGAGTGGCAGAGCCACCTTCTTCACGTGTTTATCGCTTTCTGGGCCATTTTATGGATGGGAAAACCAAGGCATTCAAAGAGGTAGACTGCGTCGTTAGTGCACTTACATCAGCCTCCTGATGGGATGGAGAAAGTTCTGCAAGACGCTCCCATTGGGGAGAACTGGGCAGGGGGCTCAGGGGCTTCTGCCATTTCTTCCAACTACATGTGAATCTGCAGTTTCCTCTGAATAAAAGTTTACTATTTAAAAGGGAGGAGGGGACAGTGGAGAGCAAGACAGTGGGGCTGAAAAGGTCAGGAGAGCCGCACTGCCCACAGGACTCCGGCACTACCAGGACCTGAGTGTGCCGCTCCAGCGACCCCAAGTGGAGGCCCTGCAGCGGGTGGTGGAGGCAGCCGTGGGGCACATCCTTCCCGGGGCCACCGTCACGCTGGCCGGGGGCTTTCGGAGGTAAGGGGGTCTGGCCTGCCCCTCCCACCCCAGTGAAGGCGCCTGAGGGGGGGCCACAGAGGTGGGCCTTCCTGCACTAGTGGGACCGGGGACAACGGGAGGCCCACATATCCTGTGTTGGCCCGAACTCAGAGCGGGCCCCCTCAGGGGCAAGTTGCAGGGCCACGACGTGGATTTCCTCCTCACCCACCCCCAGGAGGGCCGGGAGGCAGGGCTGCTGTCCAGAGTGATGCACAGCCTGCAGAGTCAGGTGAGGAGCTGCCTGCTGCCTACCCTGGGGGCTTTGCCGGGACCCGGCCCCCCCCCCCCCCGCCCGGCACCGCGGACCCCGCCACACCTGCTTCTCCCCCAGGGCCTTGTCCTGTACCACCAGCATCACCACGGCCACTGTGCAGATGCCGCCTGCCCGCCCCGGCAGAACCATGCCATGGACGGCTTTGAGAGAACCTTCTGTATCTTCTGCCTGCCTTCACCCCCAGGGGCTGCTGTGGGGGGCGCCCGGAGGGCTGTGCGGGTAGACCTGGTGGTGGTCCCTGTCAGCCAGTTCCCCTACGCCCTGCTGGGCTGGACCGGCTCGAAGGTAGGGGGCTTGCTACTGGGGCTGGGCGGGGCCTCCCGTCAGGGGCCCCCATACAGCCTCGCTTTCTGCAGCATTTCCAGCGGGAGCTGCGCCGCTTCAGCCGGAAGGAGAGAGGGCTGTGGCTGAACAGCCATGGGCTGTTTGACCCCCAGCAGGTGTGTTGCTGGGAGGGAACGGCCTGGCCCCGCGCCCCTCCCCCCTCCCCCCCCCCCCCCCCCCACTGGCACTAAGGCTCCGGCTCCTGTTGCAGAAGAAACATTTCCATGCGGCTTCGGAGGAAGACATCTTCAGACACCTGGGCCTGGAGTACCTTCCCCCAGAGCAGAGAAATGCCTGACCCAGTCGCTGGCCCAGTCTGCTCTCTGGAGAGGCAGGCCCTGTGGATGCCCTCCGCCGCTGGAAGTCTCCAGGGCAAAGATGCACTGTGGCCCCAGGTCCTCACCCCACACCCAAGCCCGGATATAATGAAATGAGCACATGTAACAAACCAAGCTCTGTTTTTTTGTGCTGCTGGTTGCCCAGGGGGCGTGGTGCTGATTCTGTGCAGAGGCCCATCCTGCTGGGTGTTGGTCGGGGGCAGGGCTGTGTGACCCTGGGTCAGTGAGGACCTGAAGGCACCTTCTCTGTGGGCTGGTTGTGGAACTTGAGGTGGCGGATGGCAAGTGCTTTGTGCGGTGGGGCTGGGGGGGTTGTCCACCTGCTGTGTGGCCAGCCACTGGGGAGGACAGGGCCCAGAGGTAGGAGCTGGGGGCAGGGGGAGAATTTCCAGGGCCCGTCCACCACCTTCCAGCCAGGCTTCCTGTCTCTGCCTCTGCTCTTCTAAGGTCTGTTCTCAGAAGGCCTTTGTCAGCAGGTCCTGTCGCACCCCTCGTTGCTCCAGGCACACACTCGTGCTCAGCAATTCCAAAGCCTCACAGTGGCCCCCAGAGCCCTGGCCACCCCTGACCACTGGCCTCGTCTGTTCTCCGACTGCTTTGAGCCAGGTGCCTTCCTGCCCCGGTGCCCATGTGAACTGCCCCAGACACCCACGAGGCCGGGGCAGGTCTCAGCCTTTCCTGGAGGGGCCTTGGCCATGCAGTGTTCTCTGCTCCTCAAATCCCCAGGCCTGCTCCGGCCTCAGTGCCTTTGCCACAGGACCGTCCACTAGAAGGCCTCTCCTGACTCAGGTCTCTGTCTGTTGAGGACTTTCCTGACCACTCGCTGCGTTAAGAAATATTTTTTTAAATAACATGCAAATTGATTCTTTTTGGTGTCCCTGTGTACACCCATTCCCCTCCACCATGCGAGCCCTGGAAATAAAACAGCCAGTTATTGTGCCAGCAAAACAGGTTTGTTTACTTGGGAATGACTGAGGGACAGTAATCTAGGACAAGTAACCTAATAAAACCAAAAGATGGGAACAGGAGGAGGAACAGGAGGAACAGCCTTCCCTTTGGGAAGGGCTGTCATGTATGAAAGTCCAATGGAGATTCGGAGTTCGGGGTGGTGGTTTCTCACGGGCTGGGCTGGTGCCAGGACAAGGACCCTTCTCCTGTGGGCAGCAGGACAGGCTTCCCTGCCTTCCCTTCCTCTGTGCTGTCAGCACAGAGCCTGACCCAGGGCTCAAACTCACAACCCAGGGATCATCACCTGAGCCAAAATCAAGAGTCAGACAGGGGCACCTGGGTGGCTCAGTTGTTAAGCATCCAACTCAGTTTTGGCTCAGGTCATGATCTCGTGGTTTGTGAGTTTGAGCCCTGCATCGGGCTCTGTGCTGAAGGTGCCGAGCCTGCTTGGGATTCTCTCCCTCCCTCTCTCTGCTCCTCTCCCACTCTGTCTGTCTCAAAAATTCTCCCTCTCTCTGCTCCTCTCCCACTCTGTCTCTCTCTCAAAAAAAAAAAAGGTCGGACACTTAACTGAACCACCTAGGCACCCCTAATTTTCATTTTAAGTAAGCTCCGTGCCCAGTGTGGGGCTTGAACTCACAACCCTGAGATCAAGAGTTGCACACTTGGGGTGCCTGGGTGGCTGTCGGTTAAGTGTCCAACTTTGGTTCAGGTCATGATCTTGTGGTTTGTGGTTTTGAGCCCCGCGTTGGGCTCTGTGCTAACAGTTCAGAGCCTGGAGCCTGCTTTGGGTTCTGTGTCTCCCCTCTCGGCCCCTCCCATGCTCATGCTCTGTCTCTTAAATAATAAATAAAACGTTAAAAAAAAAAAAAAAAAAAAAGAGTTGCATGCTCTACTGACTGAGCCAGCAGGGAACCCTTATCTTTTGTCTTTTCGATAATAGCCATTTTAACAAGTGTGAGATGATACCTCGTTGTTTTGATTTGAATTTCCCTGATGATTGGTGAGTTAGAGCATCTTTCCATGTGTCTGTTGGCCATTTGTGTGTCTTCTCTGGGAAAATGTCTATTTGGTTCTTCTGTCCATTTTTTATTAAAAATTTTTAAGGTTTATTCATTTTTTGAGAGAGACAGAGTGTGTGTGGGGGAGGGGCAGAGAGAGAGAGGGAGACACAGAATCCGAAGCAGGCTTCAGGCTCTGAGCTGTCAGCACAGAGCCCAATGCGGGGCTCGAACTCCTGGACCGTGAGATCATGACCTGAGCCAAAGTCGGACACTTAACCGACTGAGCCACCCAGGTGCCTCTGTCCATTTTTTAATCAAATTGTTTGGCTTTTGCCATTGAATATATGAGTTCTTTATATAACTTCTATATTAACCCCTTGTCAGATACAGGATTTGCAAATATTTCCTCCCATTTCATAGGTTGGTTGCCTTTCCATTTTGTTGGCTGCTTCCTTTGCTGTGCAGAAGAATTTCAGTGTGATGTCCCACTTACTTATTTTTGCTTTTGTTACATTTTGATTTGACATCCAAAAAATCATTGCTAAGATATCCTTCCCTGAAGTCAGAACCAAGGTTTGCTTCCAGATACATGTGATGGTAGCACCTTACAACTTCTAGGCCCTTGACTATGATATATCCTTGGCATTTCCCAGGCCCACGCTGATCAGACCCCAAGTTCAGGTCTAAAATAGTGATATAGAAGGCTCCTGAACTCACTTTCTTCTCTGGATACACCAAATCTGCAACACAGAAGCAATTTCCTCTAAAAAGAAATCCAGAAACTAGCTGAACAATTCCTACCTACTGGACAAACTGAGAATATCCACATCAAGATGGGTCACCAGTGTCTCCCTGGAAGGAGCTCATACACATATCTGGTGCATCCAGAGGACATACCCCTTGATCAGCTGGTTCTGGTGGCCGGTGGGGTTTGCATTTGCAGGGCCCCACAGACCTGTTCAAAGAAACCATTCTTAACCAGCTATCCTTCCAGGGTTCAACACAGAGTATGCAGACCGAAATCCTATCTCCCAGGCCTTCCACAAAAGAGGCCTGTTTGTCTATGAAAGCTGCAGCCTGGGGGTCAGGCTTCTAATTTAGCACACATCTATGGCTGAGCCTCCCCTCTGGGACACTGACAGGCCTTGGCACACTTTCAACCACTGGAACAACTATGAACAAAGAAGGTGCTCAGGCAATCACAAAAGTTTGAGAGAATCGAGAGCTTGGGCTGGGCTGAAGGATAAGGTCCATCCCCTTCATAGACCCCCCATCAAACCTTGGAGAGGTGGCTGTTTTGTCTAATACACAGAAATCAACACAGAGTCAAGGAAAAGGAACAGAGGAATATGTTTCGAACCAAAGAACAAGATAAAACTCCAGAAATAGACCTTCATGATATGGAGATTAGTGACTTAGCTGATAAAAAGTTCAAAATAATGGTCATAAAGATGCCCACTGAGCTCAGGAGAATAATGCATGAACAAATGAGAATTTCAACAAAGACATGAAAATTATAAGAAAATACCCAACAAACCACAGAGCTGAAGAATACAGTAACGGAACTGAGATTCAACAGAGGGGTTCGGCAACAGACTATATAAAGCTGACTCAGATGAATCACTGGATTCTACTCCGGAAACCAATATTGCATTGTATGTTAACTATCTAGAATTTAAATTAAAAAAAAAATTAAAGCTGACTTGGGCGTGCCTGGGTGGTTCAGTCAGTTGAGCATCTGACTCTTGATTTCAGCTCAGGGTTGTGTGACTGAATCCCATGTCGGGTTCTGCACTGAGTGTGGAGACTGCTTAGGATTCTCTCTCTCCCTCTGTCCCCTCCCCAGCTTGTGTGCTCTCTCACTCAAGAAAAAAACAAAAACTTACTTGAAGACAGTACAACGGGATTCATCCAATTAGAGGAGCTAAAAGAAAGAAACGAAAAAGAAGATAGCTTAAGGGGCTTATGGGACACTACTCAAGTAGGCCAAAACGTACATTATGGGGTCCCAGAAGGAGGAGAGAGAAAGAAGCTTATTGGAGAAATGGCTGAAAACTTCACTAACCTGGGAAAGAACTAACTATCCCGATCCAGGAAGCCCATAGAGTTCCCAATAAGATGAATTCAAGGAAACCCACACCAAGACACATTTTAATTAAGCTGTCACAATTTAAAGACAATGAGAGAATATTAAAAGCAGTAAGAGAAAAATAACTGGTTACATAGAAGGGAACCCCCACCTCCCATAAGACCATCAGATTTCTCAGCAGAAACTTTTCAGGCCATAAGGGAATGTCATGGTATTTTCAAAGTGCTGAAAGAAACAAAACAAAACAAAACAAAAAACCCAAAAAAAAGCCCTTCTGGTCAAGAATACCATACCTGGCAAAGTCATCCTTCAGAATTGAAGGAGAGATCAAGAATTTTCCAGAAAAGCTTGAAGGAGTTCATCACCATTAGATCAACCTTACAAGAAATATTAAAGGGACTTCAAGCTGAAACAGAAGATGTTAATTAGTAACAGGAAAACATATGCAAGTATAATTATCACTGGTAAAGGTTAACACCTAGTTAAGTTAAGAATACTCTGATATTGTAATGGTGATGAGTAAATCACTTACCAATCTATAATTCACTTATAATAAAGGTTAAAAGACAAAGGTGTTTATAGTAATTTGTTAATGGATATAACATGTAAGGAGACGTAAATTGTGATATCAAAACCAAAATGGGGGGGGGAGTAAAAATATATAGAACTTTAGTATGTGTTCAAAGCTAAGGTATTATCAACCTAAAATACACTGTTAAAACTATGTAACCCTCATGGTAACCACAAAGTCAAACTCTGTAGTAGATACACAAAAGATTAAGCATATCACTGCAGCAAATTATCAAATCACAGAGCGAAAGAGGAAGAAAGGAATGAAGGAATTACAAACCAACAAGAAACAATGAACAAAATAGCAATAGTAAGACTGTATCTATAAGTAATTATTTAACAAAAATTTTTAATGTTTATTTTTGAGAGAGACCGAGTGTGAACGGAGGAGGGGCAGAGAGAGAGGGAGACAGAATCTGAAGCAGGCTCCAGGCTCCCAGCTGTCAGCACAGAGCCCGATGCAGGGTTTGAACTCACAGACTGTGAGATCATGACCTGTGCCGAAGCTGGACGCCCAACTGACTGAGCCACCCAGGCACCCCAATATAAGTAATTAAATGTAAATGGACTAAATTCTCCAATGAAAAGATATAGAGCAGCTGAATGGATTATAAAAAAGACCAACTATAAGCTGCCTTTAAGTTTTAAGGAAGCAGACTGAAAGTGAAGAGATGGAAAAATATTTCATGCAAACGAAAACAGGGGTATATTAGACAAAATAGACTTTAGACCAAAGACAGTAAGAAGAGACAAAGAAGGTCATAATATAATGATAAAGGGGTCAATCCAACAAGAGGATAAAATAAAAATTTAAAATTACTGTTGTACGCAACATAGGAGCACCTAAATATATAAAGCAAACAGTAACAGACCTGATGAGAGAAATAGACAGGAATACAGTAACAGCAAACTTCAAGACCCCGTTTTCAGTAATGGACAGAAAATAAGACTTAACTATGCATTAGACCAGATGGACCTGACAGACATCTACACAATAGTTCATCCAGCAGCAGAATACACATGGGGCATTCTCCAGGATAGAGAATATCCACAAAACAGGCCTTAATAAATTCAAGAAGATTGAAGTCCTATCAAACATCTTTTCTGATCATAATGATATGAAACTAGACATCAATTACAAGAAGAAACTTGGAAAGTTCACAACATGTAGAGATTAAACAACACACTTCTAAACAACCAGTGGTCAAAAAAGAAAAAGAAAAAATATATCTTGAAACAAATAAAATGGAAATACAACATACCAAAACCTATCAGATGCAGTAAAAGCAGTTAAAAAATTTTTTTTAAACATTTATTTATTTTTGAGACAGGGAGAGACAGAGCATGAACGGAGAAGGGTCAGAGAGAGAGGGAGACACAGAATCTGAAACAGGCTCCAGGCTCTGAGCTGTCAGCACAGAGCCCGACACGGGGCTCGAACTCCTGGACCATGAGATCATGACCTGAGCCAAAGTCGGATGCTTAACCAACTGAGCCACCCAGGCGCCCCTATAAAAGCAGTTTTAAGAGGGAAGCTTATAGCATTAAACGCCTACATTAAGAAAAAGCTCAAATAAACAACCTATCTTTACACCTCAAGGAACTAGAAAAAAAGCCCCAAATTAGTAGAAGGACAGGAATAAAAAGCTCAGAGTAGAAATAGAGTCTAAAGAGATAATAGAAAAGATCAACAAAACTAAGAGATTTTTTAAAAAAAAGATAAAATAGACAAATCAGCTACTTACACTAATAAAAAAAAAAGGACTCAAAATTATAAATGAAAGAAATGACGTTACAACTAATACCATGCAAATACAAAGGATCACAAAGGATGACTAACACCAGCAAACTGGGTCAGCTAGAAGAAATGAGTAAATTCTTAGAAACATACAACCTACCAAGACCGAGTCATGAAGAAACAGAAAATCTGGACAGACCAATTACTAATAAACAGATTGGTAATCAAAAACCTCCTAACAAGGATTTCAGGACCAGACCGTCCTGGTGCTTCTACCAAACAGTTAAAGAAAAATTAACACCAATTCTTCTCCAACTATCCCAAAAACTACAACAGGAAGGAACAATTTCAAACTTATTTTATAAGGTCAGCTTTACCCTGATGCTAAAACCAGACAAAGACACTCTAAGGAAAGAAAAATTACACTTAACTATCCTTGATGACATGGATGCGAAAATCCTCAACAAAATATTAGCAAACTGAATTTAACAATGCATTAAAAGGGTCATACACCAGAGTCAAGTGGGAGTTAACCCAGGGATGCAAGGATAACTCAGCACCCACAAATCAGCCAGTGTGATCCACCACATGAATACAATGAAGGACAAAAATTATGATCATCTCAATAAATGAAGGAAAAGGGTTTGACAAAACTTAACATTGATTTAGGATTTAAAAAACCCTCAACAAAATGCATATAGAGGGAACATATCTCAGTACAGTGAAGGCCATATATGATAAGCTCACAGCTAATTACTCCTAACAGAGAAAAGCTTTTCCTGTTAAGATCAGGAATAAGACAAGAATACCCACTCTCACCACTTTTGTTCAAAGTAGTACTAGAGGTCATAGCCACAGCAATCAGGCAAGAAAAAGAAATGAAAGGCATCCAATTGGTAAAAGAAGAAGTAAAACTCCTCTATTTGGAGATGATATGATTTTATATACGGAAAACATTAAAGGGACGACAAAAAAACCCTTCAAACTGTTAGAACTAATAAATGGATTCAGTAAAGTTGCAGGAAGCAAAATCAATACACAGAGATCAGTTGTATTTCTATGCACTAACAATCAACTATCAGAGAAATTAACAATCCCATGTGTAATTGCATCAAAAAATAATAAACGACCTAGGAGTAAATCTAACCGAGGAAGTGAGAGATCTGTACACTAAAAGATACTGATGAAAGAAATTGAAGACACACAAATGGAAGGATATTCCATGCTCATGGGCTGGAAGAATTAATATTGTTAAAATATCCACATCATCTAAAGCAATCTACAGGAGCTCCTGGGTGGTTCAGTTGGTTAAGCATCTGACTCTTGATAACAGTCAAGTCATGATCTCTCGGTCATGAGATCAAGCCCTGTGTTGAGCCTGCTTGGAATTCTCTCTCCCTGCCTCTCCCCCATTTGCTCGAGGGTGCTCTTATTTTTGAGAGACACACACACAGAGAGAGAGAGAGAGAGAGAGAGAGAGAGAGAGAGAGAGAGAGAGAGCAAGAGCATAAGCAGAGGAGGGGCAGAGAGAGAGGGAGACACAGAATCTGGAGGAGGCTCCAGGCTCTGAGCTGTCAGCACAGAATCCAACACAGGGCTCAAACCCATAAACTGCGAGTTCATGACCTGAGCCAAAGCTGGATGCGTAACTAACTGAGCCACCCAAGGTGCCCCAATAAACATTTTTTAAAAAGGCAATCTACAGATTCAATGAAGCCTCTATCAAAGTTCCAAAGGCATTTTTCTCAAAATAGAAAAAATAGTTCTAAAATTTATATAGAATCACAAAAGACCATGGATAGCAAAGCAATCCTGAGAAAAAAGAACAAAGCTGGAGGCATCATGCTCCCTGATTTCAAACTATACTACAGAGCCATAAATAATCAAAAACACTATTATTGGCATAAAAACAGACACATAGACCAATGGAACAGAATAGAGAACCCAGAGATAAACCCACACATCATGGCCAACTCGTTTATGATGAAGGACCAAGAATATACCATGGGGGCAGGATTTTCTCTGCAATAAATGGTGTTGGGAAAACTGGACAACCATGTGCAAAGGTGTCCTAGATATTTTGAACAGTACCACGAGAGTCTGGGTCTTATTTAAATCACAGGGAGAACGCGGAGTGTATTGCTCTGGCAGGTGTTAGACTACCTGCCTTCTGCCCCGTCTTCTTGCATCCATTGGCTGTGTGCAGTGTTACTAGTTGGTCCGTGCTGTGTCTGTGCAGTGGTTGGCGTAGGACCTGTGGTGGTGTGTGTCTGCAGTCAGACCCCACAGGTGCACTCATCAGACAGCCGGGAACTACACTGGACCACTCACCTGATCTCCTTCCTCTGCAAGCCTGCCCTGCTACTTCACAGCTCCCTGGGGCCTCAGTTTCCCCACCCTGCTGCACAGGGCCGAGTAGCTGCGCACACGCCTCTGGTTGGAGGGCAGCCTGCCTGGAGGGGCGCTGCCACAACTATACCACCTGCACATTATTACTCAGGAGCTTTGGTGGGGAGGAAGGGGACAAGGGAGGGATCGCCCCACCCCTGACCCTCAGAGGCTTCATTTCAGCTACTCAGACCAGAGGGATTCTCCGGAGCGCTTTCCTTGCATACTGGGGCGCACTGCCAGCTGGGCAAGCCTGGAAATGAAACTGATGAAGTCACTGCTGTTTCGTGGAACTTCCCATCCCATCTCCTTGCATCACCTGCCTGCTCCTTCTCCCTGCCTGCCCCCACGTTTGCTCTCTGCCTCTGTCTGCCGAGGACTCAAGCTGTGCTCAGGATGCTCCCTCCACCTCCCCAGGACCACCCTGTGGAGACAGCAGCCCCCTCGCTCCCTTGTCTGAGGCCTCGTCACCACCCAAGGGCCAGGCCAGACGTGGTGCCGCCAGTGTCCGCTCACTGAGCTGCAGGCCCCTCGGGCCGTGCCTCGCTTGCCCCCTGCAGCACCCCCAGCACTTGAGCCGCCCGTGCACCGCAGACGGATGGACTTGTGCTTGTGGAGTGGGTCCGAATCGGGCCGGCACTGGCGCACAGAGGCCTGGACGCTCTGGTCCGAGCTCATCGGGGCACAAGCCCCGCCCCTCTCTGTGCTCCTCCCTCGGGGGGCCAGGCGGGGGGGGGGGGGCGGGGGGGCAGCGAGACCCAGCGCCTGCCCAGTCCCACAGCCTCTCAGCGCCCATCTGCGCCCAGGTCAGGCCGGCTCCTCTACCAGGGCCCCGGCTGGGCTGTCTCCAAACAGCTTCTTCTTACCGCTGCAGTGACGTTAAAATACGACCATGCTTCAAACTCTCCAGTGGCCCGTGTCAGGACGCAGGGCCCAAACCCTCATACCCCCCTGCCACACACCTGTGTGTTCTCCGGTGGGGACCCGTTCCTTGCTGGCCCCTCTCTCTGGAACACTGTGCCCCAGAACTCATGGCTGAGCCCTTTGCCTCCTGCTGCACCTGCAAGGGGCTGTCTCTACCCCTCCTCTATCCCCCACCCCTCCCTCCCCCGGCCCCCCCATCTCTCCCTATGCCCTTTTTACTCATCCCTAGACGCTAGGACAAACTAGAACAGCTGCTTGCACCGTTCTGCCTGGGCCCTGCTGGGGCATCCCAGGGCCTGGTCAGTGGTCAAGGGGGCAAAGAGTAGACCATGCATAGGAGAGGTGGCTTTAAGGGGGGGTAGAGCTGGAGTGGCAGAGCCTGTGTGTGGCACCGTCAGGAGGGGGACGGTGACCTCCACTTGCAATCGGTGGAGTGGGTATGCGGCCTCCATGTTAGGAACCCAGAGCTGGGAGGCTCTCCCTTGAGTGGACAGCAGGGCTGGAGGGAAGAGTGTCAGGGCCAAGTCTCAGTGTAGTAGCTGACCCTCTGCTGGCCTCCCGCTCACCCTTTTCCATTTTCAGAAGCATGATAGGGTGAGGGTGTGGTCACTGCAGCAGTGGTGGGGAGGAAGGGGACCCTGGACAGCCTCCCTCATGACGGTGCAGCCCCCGCCCCAGTGGCCTTAGTCTCCCGAAATCAGAATGCAGAAGAAGTCTCGGGCAGACCCCTCAGCACCAACCTCAGCCCATTTCTGGGCACTCTTGCTTAGCTGGGCATGAACCCGGCAACCAGTGTCTCTGGTTCTGGGATCCCTGGGGAGCATGACTCTTGGATTTCTTTCTCCTTAAAGGTGGTTTCAGTGGGGAGGGGTGAGCCTGGCTTTGGTGATGGCAGCGGGTGGGAGGGGTGGCAGGTGTGCACCAGAGCTTGACAGAGGGGCCCAAGAGGAAACAAAGGCACCCTCTTTTTCCTTCTGGCCTCCCCTCCCCTGGGGTTGTCTTGGAAACAGCTCTGCCTGCTTGGCCTCAGCCTGTTGCCCACACTGCTGCCTGCTGCTCTCCCTGCAGGGCCAGACCTCTCTCCCCAGGGCTTCGGTCCCCACCGGTTCCCTGGCTCTGCCCACAGCGACCTGACCTTTCACTACCTCTCCCCCCTCCCTTGAGGGGACTTGTGGAAATTATGTCACAGCCCCTCCCAGTCCAGCCATCAGCCACAGGCTCCTGCAGGCCTTCCTCTGAGGGCAGGGCCTGTCAGAGCAGCAGGACCTGGGGAGGGGGTCCAGGACCCCTAAGGAAAGACTGTATGTGGCCCCCACTTCCGGGTGAGCAGAGTCGAGCCACCAGGGGAAGGGATTTCTGGCACTTTACATGCACATACACGTACACGCAACAAGCACCAGATACGAGCACATGTGTGTACATGCAATGCACAGCAGGCATGCACATGTGCCCGCACACGTGTGTACACACTCAGGCGCATGGGTGCACACAGCTCCTGGCTCCCCTTTACACGGGTCAGTTTCTCACTGAGATGCAGGCATGTCCCCACTTGTGTTAACGAGGACCAGGAGAAAGCAGGTGGGGATTCACTGTGCCTCGGCCTGAGTGTCGGCCCCCCCTGGAACAGAGAAGTCTTGCTCTGGGACCCCCTCTACTCCTGCCAGCCCTCCTCCCCCTCCTCAGGCTTGTCAAGGGCCCTGACTTGTGCCCTGCACGCTGGGTCCTGCTCAGCAGCCCCACCCAGCCCAGGGGCCCGGTTGGTGGGGCTATTTTAAGTCTGGCTCTGTGCCTGCCCTCCCCCCAGGCTTTGCTACTGGCCACCTGCCGCTGCCCGTCAGGCCTGGAATGCTGACTGGCAGTTGGCCAGGGTGGGGGCTGGGGACAGACTGTTATAAAACTGGGTGCACCTGGGAGGCGGCTGTCCCTGTCCGGAGCCTGCCACGCTCCCCAACACCACTGCCATGTCCACCCACCGCCTCGTGATGGTTCGGCACGGTGAGAGCACCTGGAACCAGGAGAACCGCTTCTGTGGCTGGTTCGATGCAGAGCTGAGTGAGAAGGGGGCCCAGGAGGCCAAGAAGGGCGCCGAGGCCATCAGGGACGCCAAGATGGAGTTTGACATCTGCTACACGTCGGTGCTGAAGCGAGCCATCCGCACCCTCTGGACCATCCTGGACGGCACAGACCAGATGTGGCTGCCCGTGGTGCGCACCTGGCGCCTCAACGAGAGGCACTACGGGGGCCTCACAGGCCTCAACAAGGCAGAGACAGCCGCCAAGCACGGCGAGGAGCAGGTGAAGATCTGGAGGCGTTCCTTCGACATCCCGCCGCCCCCCATGGACGAGAAGCACCCCTACTACAGCTCCATCAGCAAGGTGGGCTGCTTGGAGCACCAGGGGCAGGTCTAGGGAAGGGGCCCCCGGGGATGGCAGCTGGGGTCTGGGGTCTGGCTTTCTGGGGACAAAACAGCAGTGTGGATGTCCCCAGGAGCGGCGGTATGCAGGCCTGAAGCCCGGGGAGCTGCCTACGTGTGAGAGCCTGAAGGACACCATCGCCCGGGCCCTCCCCTTCTGGAACGAGGAGATCGCCCCCCAGATCAAGGCTGGCAAGAGAGTGCTCATCGCCGCCCACGGGAACAGCCTGCGGGGCATCGTCAAACATCTGGAAGGTGAGGACTACCTTGTGGGATGTGCACGGAGGTGGGGGGGTTACGTACCTTTGAACCATTCGGGCCCCAACTTCTCACGTTAGCCAAGTACCCCCTGCATGATGGAGGCAGCTGTGCAGACAGGAGCCTGCAGGGTGGGGGTTTCAAACGGAGTTGAACTGAGGTTGAGAAACCACTTACAAAAAAACCCCACTTTGTAAAATGTTTCACTTGCTTGTGTACAGTGAGTTTCCTTCTGAAGACTGTGGGTGAAAACATCTGCCACCACTGACCCAGGCCCAAGCCCTGCACAGGGGTCACAGGCCTGGGGCGGGGCTGGCTTCCTAGACACAAGCCTGGGCTAGAGACAAGGCCATGCCCAAGGACACCCAGCTGGGCAAAGGCAGGGCCGTCTGGCTGCACATTTATTGTGACCCTGGTCAAGTCACTTCACTTGTTGGGTCTCAACCACCCTCTCTAGGGTTGGCGGGGGGCTCTTGGGGCTCCTCCCAGTACTGCCTGCAGTTGGACATGAAGCCCAGGGCAGAGCCCCAGCTCACACCCATGCCAGGCAAAAGTAAAACCAGTCAAAAGAAGGGTGCAGGGTGTGCAGCAGTCCTAGCCGCCTGGTGTGTAGCTGGGTTCCCCCCACCCCTACATGCATGTGTCTCCACCGAGCCCCCCGATACTACCTTAGACAGTTGCACAGATCCTCAGGAGTTTAAATTAGCATTCAAATGGACTTCATGCTTGTGGGGATTGTGGAAAGGGGAAGAAGGCAGGCAGGGTGTGGGGTTCCAAACCTCCTGCTTTGGGGGTCGGGTGGGCAGCTGGCCAGAGCACAGAGAGGCCCCTGAGGCCTGGCCAGCCCCAGCCCCTCTCCCCAGGATGCTGGGTCCTCACATGGTGGGAAGACCCTCCTGTCCCCTCCCTTCCAAGGGCCCCATCTGGGAGGGCAGGATAGAGGCCTCAGCTTTCCATTGCCTGGAGAACATTTTCTTCAGTCACACTGAGGGGGCGGGGTGTCAGGAATTGCAAAGGTCGAGCTGCTATTCCAGGCCAGGGGCTGTGGAGGCAGGCAGGGTCAGGTTTCCTTGGGAACCCTTGCCCTTTCCACCCAGCAGGGCCTCCCTCCACCTTGGCCATGGGAGGCCCTTCTCACTGTCTCTCCAAGCACATGTGTCAGGAGCACCCCTGCTCCTGACATCTAGAATTTAGAATGTCCTAGAAGCCAAACATCCATCGATCTGGCTGCAGGAGCCCAATGGCACTGTCCCAGGTCAACAGCAACTCCAGGCTGGGGGTGCAAGGTCCTGGCTCACCACAGCTACTCTGTAGGGCACTCCGTCCCTGACTTCTGGCTTGACCTTCCCCAACCCCTTTTCTGTGGCTTACTGTGGGGGCAGGAGGGTTGACGCCTGGCTGACCCAGCTCTGTGGCCCATAAAGGTCATGGGGCCAGCTGAATGCGAGAGCAGGCAGCTGCCTGGCACAGGCCAGCAGGGACTAAGGACCCTGTTCCCCCGGTCCAGGGATGTCAGACCAGGCCATCATGGAGCTGAACCTGCCCACGGGGATCCCCATCGTGTACGAGCTGGACCAGGCACTGAAGCCTACCAAGCCCATGCGGTTCCTGGGTGATGAAGAAACTGTGCGGAAAGCCATGGAGGCTGTGGCTGCCCAGGGCAAGGCCAAGTGAGGGGTGGGCTTTCGGCAATAAAGGCACCTCCTCCCACCACCTGAGTCCAGTGTGGCTCTGGACGCCTGGCTCCTAAGGCCTCCAGCTGGGGGTTCCACAAACCCTGCCCCAGGGCACTTGGCCCCGGCCAGGCCCCTGCCACCTGCCCTGCCCACCCCTGTTTAGGTGCAAGGGCCCCAGGAGCCAGGGGCAGGCGTCTGCTCCCCAATCTGGGCTATCAGGTAACTTCTAACAAGCCCCCTATGGTGACCCTAAAAACCAAAACAGCCACTTGGTGACTTTGCTTTAGGATCCGGGTGCCTGGGGTGACCAAGCTGTGCCCAGGATGAGCAGGGACTGCAGCCAGGACAGCATCACTTCATGGCCACCTTCCCGCAGACAGGGTGTCCTCTGCTGTCCCTGCAGCCCCAGGGACCAAGCCCCACCTCCAAGGCGTCCCAGTGTCTTAGGACAAGCCCACAGCTGGCCTCAGAGCCGTGTGACCCTGACTCAAGGAGCCTCCGAAGCTGGTTGGGCCATGCTGGCTTCATGGTGGAGAAATTGGGATGTGGTAAGGCCTGCCTGAAGCTCAGCCGGAGACAGACGAGATGAGACAGCGATCCCCTTAGTGCCCTAAGCTGCTTCCACCCAGCACCTGCCAGAGCATGAGGAACCGTAATCTGCAACATTCGGGGGGTGCCAGGCACCTCACTCCATGCACACGTGCACACAGGTTTGGTCCTGCATGGGCAGAGGGTCCCCAGGGTAGGGAGGGAGGCCCTCAGCCCCTCCCAGAGAACTGAAATCCAAGAGGCTGACTGTGGTCACAGCTTCATGTTTATGCCTCTCCCAGGTGGCTGTCTGGCCTGAGGTCTGAGGGTGCACGTGCACACACACACATCTGTACACGCGTCCCACAGACACCCAGGAAGGGGTCTGTTTCCACACGGGGGCATTCAGGCCACAGCAGGGCGGGTCACAACTGGGGCCTGCATGGGGCAATTCTCATCTGAAAGCAGACAGGCCTAGGGCACCTGGGGCGGGACAGCAGGCACAGGCTGGGACCATTGTGGGGGGTGTGGTACACAGAAGGACGCTCCCATCCCTTCCTTCATACACTTGGGGGCGGGGGGCGTGCTCAGCCCCGGCAGAGGGACAGAACTGG
Organism: Lynx rufus; assembly: GCF_022079265.1. Lineage (NCBI taxonomy): Eukaryota > Metazoa > Chordata > Mammalia > Carnivora > Felidae > Lynx > Lynx rufus. Next base: position 61,298,935 of record NW_025814856.1, on the reverse strand, counting down.
GGACACAGGGCAGGGTCCGGAAGGGTGATCTGACGCTGCCCAAACTGTCATGACCCGAGACTTTGGTCATAAACTCTTAAGTTCACTGTTCCCGAGGGTCACTAACAGCTGTAACCACCACTCTTCAGAGCCAAGAGGAAGAGGAGATAAGGAAATGCCCCTGCTCAGACCGCCCGGCTCAGCAGTGCCACTCTCCTCAGGCAGAGGTCACTGAGGGGCTGGCCATGAGCAGGGCTTGGCTCAGTGTCCTCCGTGGGGGTCAAAGGCAAGGCTGGTGGGGCAGGGGCAGGGGCGGGCCAGGAGCTGCCAGAAGCAGGTGTTGGGAATCAGCTGCATTGAGGCGTCTGCGGGAGCCCGAGGGCTCATCTTCTCTGGGGGTCCCATTCTTGGAGGACTGCCGAGAGGCTCTCGAGCCACACACGCCACGTCCCCCGGTAAGAAGGAAAGCACGCCTGGGTGGGGAAGGGAAGGACAGCCTCGGAGCGGCCAGCGGTGGGGGGGTCCTCACTCAATGAGCTCCACGTAGTTGGCGGGAAACATGCCAAAGTGGCCGTCAGGCCCGTAGCCGCGCCACCAGCCCTCGTCAATCACCTCGATGCCCGTGATGAGATTTTCGGGGTCGAAGGAGATCTCTGTGTCGTCGGCTGTGGGAAGGTGAGCCGGAGGGTGAGCCGGAGGCCGCACTGGAGCTGGGGGCCTGGCAGCCAGGCCCTCACCTGTCCTGACACCACACGGCAGCCCGCCTCCCAAGGCCTCCACCCAGACTCGCTGGGGGCCCAGCGTCCAGGGTGTACCCAGCCCTCTGGTCACACCTTCAGGCTCAGCGCGGCGCTGGCAGCAGGGATTCACACCAACAGACGTTGGGCAGCTGCCCAGAGGGCACGTGAAGGCCCGGGCTGTGTGGGCATCCACCCCATCCTCACCCTTCTGCCCCCCAAGGGAGCCCCCAAAGCCTGTCTCCTGACGTGGAGCCCTGTGGTCTGAGCACATTACCTGCCTGGTAGTCGTACAGGGCCCGGGCACAGAGCCCCTTCCCGCTCAGCCCTGGGTAGTGGTCCACGTGCTCAGAGCCGGCATCTTGCTGCTGCACCTGCCCGCGGACGGAGAGAAGAGGAACCTGGGGTCCTAGTTACCGGCTCGCACACAGAGGGCGGGGGCTGCCGCCGCCCCACCACCCCAACGATGCTCCCCAACGCAGGGCCTCCCACACGGCAAAGTGTGCCAGACAATTCCTCGCACAGGGCTGCTCCGAGACGAAACAAGATAATCCGCACGTAGTGAACCGTTACAAAGTCAGGCGTCCCACGAGTGGTATGGCTGAGGAGGGTGTTTCTGGGCCCCCTCACAGCCACGCCCCGCCCCACTCAAGGGACCCACCATTGGGGGCTCCTCATAGAGGGACTCCTGCTCTGGGGGCTCCTCATACACAGCTTCTTCCTCTTCTGCCTGCACCGGACACGGTGGCGTGCTGAGCACCGGCTCCTCACAGAGACCTGCACAGGAGGGCGCAGCCCGCTCTGAGCCCAGGAAGCGGAGGACACCTCCTTGTCCCTACCGCGCCCACATGCCCAGCCTCCCACGGGGAGGCTAAGCGCCTTGCCTGGCCTGGGCCCTGAAGTGGCCTGGGCGGGCTCTCTGCTGAGGTGGGTCTCTGGCTGGGTAAGCTGCTTCTGCAGGAAGGGGCTCCGCAGTTTGCCTGCAGACCAAAGACACACGCATGAGAGCTAACAAATGGGAAGAACAGGCAGTCTCCACCGTTTCTGGGCCCTGTGCTGGCGGACCTGTCCTGGAACAGTGGCTGTCACGCAGAGTGAATGGGGACATAGAGCAACTACAGAAACACCACGGTGCGCGCACACACACATGCACACGCACAGAGCAGTCCTGTTTCCCTGGGGGCCAGAGAGCAGGTGACAGAGGCTCCTGGGGCCAGCTCTGAGCCAATGTGCGAGCTGCACTACAAGTTTACGGGGCCAGGCTGGAGGGTCTCCCCTCTGAAGCCACACGTGGCCCTGCCCTTCCAGGTCGCTGTGGGACGAGGCTGAGGGCGGGCAAGGGACCCCTGACGCCCAGGCTCCCCTCTCAGAAGCCACTCTCATGAGCACGGGCTCTCCCTGCTCATGTGTGTCTGTCATACTCTGACACATCTGTCACCTCAGGGAACCCTGTACTGGGACCCCAGGACCCCTCGGCCGGCCTCTACCTCAGGGCTAGGCCCAGAGGGTAGGCTTACCTGGCTGGGGGCTGGAGATGGATGTGGTAGACAGGGCCCTCTCCTTCTGTTTGAAAATGTCCCGTGGATGTGCTGGCTGTGGACTGCCAGGGTCCTGGGGGGTGGGGGGAGGGGGGAAGGGTGTGAGCACCTGGCAGTGAGCATGGGCCCAGGTGCTTTGGCAGGGGCTCCCAGGCCTCGTCTTGGACAACAACTTCTGCCCTTTGAGCTTGTTTCCACCACCACCGAGACACACCCACACGCGCTCCAGGCTCCACTCTGCCCAGCCGGCCACGGGACCCTCCCGGAGACCCCCGCATCACTGGACAAACAAGTCTCACCTGCTCCTGTCTGCTCCCCAAAACCACTTCTGGCTGCTCACATGTCCTGCTGGGAGGGGCACAGGGAGGAGCTGCAGCCTGGCTGCCTGCTTAGGACCCTCCCTCTGCCCGCCCTCTGGGCCCTCACCTCTGGGGCGCGGCCTCACTGCCCTGCTCCTCCCGATAGCGCTGCTCCCTGCGGGCGGCCTCACGCAGCTCCCGTTCCCGGCGCTCCTGCTCCAGCTGCTGCCGCTCCTCCTCTGCCCGCCGCTTCTCCTCTCGCTTGCGGTTCTCCTCCTCCTTCTGCGGAGAGAACAGTGCCCGCGGCCCACTCAGCCCCCGCGCCGCAGGCAGACCTGCCCCCTCTCTGAGTCCACCCTGGCGTTCTTGCGAGTGCCGCCTGGGGTGTTGGGGGCCTGTGGCCTGCGTGCAGGGGTGCAGGTGAGTGCCCTCGGGCCCTGTCACTTAACTCCCTCAGCCCAGTCTGACAGCCTATGAACGGGTGCGAACAGGAACGTGTGTCCCAGGGGTTCACTGTGAGAAAAACCAAGGGACAGAGAGGAAGGCACACTTAATCTCTGAGAAGGGCACTCACCTCTGCTTTGGCCCAGAAGCTGTCTTTGCCAACCTTTTTGATCTCAGACATGGCATTGGTCTTCTGGTACACGGAGCCCTGCAGAGGACAGAGGGATCCCCACTGGACCGCCCACAGAACATGAGCAACAACCTTCAGGATGGTGCCTGGCAGGGCAGGGGCGCTGGCCCTGGGCCTCTCAAGGAGACCAGAACCAAGACAGCCCAATGGCCCTAGGAAACCACCAAGCAAGGAAGCTCTCAACCCCAGGCAACACTGAGGAGGTCTCTGGCTGCACCAGACCCCTGTGATGGAGGCCAAGGAGGTTCTGAGACCGGCCTCTGGCCATTTCTAGGAGGCTGGTCCACCAGACACAGATAGCTGACTGCACTGGGCGGTGCCCGGGAATCTCCACAGACTCCGGCTGTGCATCGGGGGACTGGACCCCCCCCACCTGGCACTAGGACTACAGGCCAGCAGGTGTCTGCCCATCCACTGCCTTACATTCCTCCACGGTGCCCCCCACCCAGGGCTGTGCAGGACACACCGGTGCTGTGGCCTCGAGGGTGACTACACTGTCCCTGCAGAGAGGCTCCAAACAGCTGGTGGGACCAGACAGGGTGGAGGGCTGCTCCTCATGCCCACTAGCACCTGCCCCACCGGGGGGGCAGCTCCCACTTCTGTCGGCCATCTGCACCTTCATCTGGCTCCGGGGCCGGAAGCCAAGTAGCCAGGAGCCCAGCCCTGTGAGGGATAAACCACCCAGGGCGGGTGCAGCCAGGTGGGACAGGGTAACTGCACACTCCTGACCTGCCCCTGCCCTGCCGCCCGCCCAGGCAGCACTCACCACGGGGGCCTGGGGGCCCGTGTCCTGGAAACGGCCGCTCTCCCTGTGGAAGGCATAGTTGGCACCGGAGGCTCTGGCCACCTTCTGCATGATGCACTCAGGCTCCACGTCCTCCTCGGCCCTAGCATTGATCGTCACATGGGCCCCCTGCAGCAGGAGAGCGGTCAGGAGGTGTAGCTCCAGGAGAGGACAGGATGCACACTGCAGTCCACACAGCTCAGACAACTGCCACCCAGGCTCAAGGGCAGGGAACCCTGCTGGGCACCTAGGCACACTCTGCTCATGGCCCACAAACCACCTTGAGGCAAACTTGTACTTGTCCAGTGCGGGCACAAGGTCTTTGCCCTCTGCAGCACTGTCTATGGCTTGTTATGTGTACGGCACGCTCTCTGCTGCAGGCCCAGGTGTTAAAGAGCTCCTTTCTCATGAGCAAAAACAAACTTTAAAAAGAATCTGGAAACTCATTTTCTACAAAAAGCAAGCCACCGATTTCTTGAGAAGTCAGATCCATGACCTCACTCACTGTTAGTAAACACCTAATAAGCTTGGGATCCTCTCTTTCTTTCAGCTCCTAGAAAAGAAAGTGAGGCATACCTGGAGAAGCACTGGCAGAACCAGAAATCAAAGTCCTGAGTCTCTTTGCCGGTAACCAAGAAATGCAAAAAGTTACCCGACAAGCAAACAACAAATGCTTCTGGCACTGAAGGAGGTTCTGCTACAAGGACGGACATAAATACATGTGGGGACAGGCTGGAGAGGAGCCATCAAAGGGAATGTGCGTGCTGAGGCGGCTGGGCATACACAACTGTTCTCCTCCAGATCCTGACCACACTGACAAACTAAGGGAACCCAAGGCCCTGCCCTGCCCCAGGACCAGCTCCAGCCTGTTCCTCCTGAGCTCAGAAAGGACAGTCATTCACCCTTCCTCCCCAGTGAAACCAGCCTGCTAGTGGCTCTGGCCGCAGTGTGGCCTCCCACGCACCTGCTGAGCAAGAGCACGGCAGCCTCGGGTCACACCCTCAAGTCCAGACAGAGTACTGGGGCGTGGGACACAATTCCAGCTCTGGCTGCAACTCCTGCTCATGCACACCCAGGAGCCTGGGGGCCTGGCAAACTCTGTGAGGCCCTCAGGGAACAGCCCTCACCTTCAGAAAGCTGGCCATGGTGCTGACGTGGTTGGCGCATGCTCCCTTCCGTACGTCGTTCACACCCTCGCCTGTCTGCAACACAACACACCCAGCATGACTCACCAATCCCTCCCTGGGGGCTCAGCAGCATCCCTGTGTGTCCCAGCAAAGACAGAGCTGGGACCCTAAAGCAGAGGATAAGGCAAGGCCCACACCTCCAAGTCAAGGAGGTTCTTGTGGCAGGATGACCACCAGCTTCCATGGGCAGGGGGTTGGCTCAGAATTTTCTAGTCCCACCCACCAGTCCTGTGTTCTCAGAGCCTTCTCCAGGCCCCCTGCTCCCTCAGGATGACTACTCTGAAGGGGACACAGGCAAGGGGGTCCTGCGATTGTTTGTACTCCATTTTGTAGGAATAATCCTGGGCTTGGGGGGGAGGCACTGGGAATTCTACGCTAGCCAGGCCCCCATTGGGCCACAATGACTTAATCTACTGGTGTGTTCCTTCACCACCTCCGAGCTGCCCTGAAGTCAAGTCCTTCTCTGCTCCAATCGTGAATGGCAGAGGAGGAGAAGGAAAGGGAGTTCTTCTGGGTCGCACCTGGATGAGAACCAAGAGCCCGCCAGTTCCACATACCCAGTTGATGAGGACAAATTTGGGCAGGCCGGAGTTGGGGTCCTTCACCCTGCAGAAGCCGTACATCACCTTCCCGCTGTTGAGTTCCTCCACCATCTCCTCCAGGCCTCCCTCTGCAGCAGGTCACAGGGAAGTGAGGTGTCCCGCACCTGCTGCCCGCCCTGGCACACTGTCCGCCAGGAGACCAAACCCAAATGGCTCTAAACCAGGGGTTCTCAGTGTCGCCTACATCAAAATTGGATTCCTGTGCCAACTCACAGGAGCTAACTCACTGGAGCTGGGTGGGACCCAGGATCTGCATTTGTGACAAGGACCCCAGGTGTTTTTTTTTTTTTTTTTTTGTAAGATTTATTTTTGAGAGAGAGAGTGGAAGCAGGGAAGCAGCTTAGAGGGGGACAGAAGATCCCAGGCAGGCTCTGCGCCGACAGTGGCGAGCTCACGCAGGGCTTAAACCCACGAGCTGTGAGATCATGACCTGAGCTGAAGTTGGACACTCAACCAACTGAACCACCCAGGTGCCCCGAGGACCCCAGGTGAGTTTTTACATACGCCAGTCTAAAAACCATTCCTATAAAACCCATGGGTAATTCTGTAAGTAAAATCGTCATTTTTGTTACAAATTGGGCATCAGGCTTCCAAATGGAGGATCTCTGCAACAATTTTACCATTGCCTGGACCTACTGAGGGCCCTGGAATAGGCCTGCTGGGAGTCACCTGCCCTACCCATGAGTCTGCTCAGACCCCCAGGCCACCAAGAGGGTCCCAAGCAGGTGGGAACGTCCTTCAGTCACGCTCAGGCTCAGTTCTTAGATCCTCCAAGTGAAGGTAAGGGGATGGGTGATGAGGGCACAGGAGCCATCCTCAGCCATTCTCCTGACACTGAGGCTGTGGTCCTTATCAGCTAGTGAGGAGCTGGGTCAGGTACTTTAGCTATAGGGCCACAGAGACCTGGGACAGCCCTGAGCCCCTACTTGGAGTATGCACAGCAGAGCCCTGCGAGTACCAGTGGAGGCGGTGGTAGGAAATGCAGGCTACTGAACCCTGCACTTCTCCACCACCTGAGGCATCACAGTGCATGTGAGAGCACGGCCAGCAGCGGTCCTTCTAAAGGTCAGGGAGCAGCCCTCACAAGGGAGGGGCTTTCTAGAACAGGCCACCAGAAGCACTTGTATGGCAAGTGGAGAATGCACTGGTGAACATTGCTGAGTAACAAAGCTGTGTCCAGCTCCCCAATGGTGGTGCTACTGTGGTGTGGGCTGGGGACCCTGATGGCTACCACTCTCTCCCCTCCTCCCCCACCAGCCTCCTCGCCCCCTCACTTGGTCATACTCACCTCCAGTGCCAGCCACACGGATGTCATTGCTGTTACCCTCATAGGTAAAGAGAGCCCTGAAACAAAACACAGGTGAGCTCTGTAGCCAGTGCGCTGGGTGCCATCTGCCCTTGCCACACCCACCAGAGCTCAGCATGATGGTAACACAGGCCCCAGGCTGGCCCAGAGCCATGGCCTTCTTAGTTCTCACCCACAGGGGCTTATCCTGAGAGACAAACTTATGAAGGGGAGCCTTATGATGGGGAGCCTTCCCATCTACTGTGAGGGAAACTAAGCTGTAAAGTTTGTTTGTCTGACTTGATTTGAAGGAAGCTCTATGCCCAATGTGGGACTTGAACTCATGACCCAGAGATCAAGAGTCACACACTCTACCGACTAAGCCAACCAAGTGTCCCTATGCTGGAAAATTTGTTTGACTTTTTAAAAATTTTTATTTATTTTGAGATTGAGAGAAATGTGGGGTGGAGGGGCAGAGAGAGAGGAAGAGAGAGAATCCCAACCAGGCTCTGAACTGTCAGCACAGGGCCGGACGTGGTGCTCAAACCCATGAACCGTGACCTGAGCTGAAACCAAGAGTCGGATGCTTAACTGACTGAGCCACCTAGGTACCGTCTGATTAGATTTTAAGGAAGCTCTATGCCCAACGTGGGGGTGGAATTCACAACCCAGAGATCAAGAGTTTTACACTCTGCCAACTAAGCCATTGGAGATGCCCCTAAGCTGGAAAGTTTTATGGCAACTGTCCACACATTCATGTGTGAAATACTCACTTGTCTATCAGGTTTGTGAATTTGAGAAGATAAAAGATACCTGCATATTCCTCAACCCAAAGCCCCCCAAGGAAAAGCACATGAGGCATTTCGGAATGCCGCCCAACACCTTGTGCGTATCTGCTCCGCCTTCTGAAAGCCTGAAGTTTCTGGAGCAGATCTCTCTGGGCTTTGGACTCTTCTGGAAAACCCAGAAACCACATGGGCCATGACTCACCATGAAGTCAAGCAAATTCTTTTTTCGGAGGAGCCTTAACTCTCCACAGGTGACCATAGACCACACCTATCTTTTTCTGTAAGACTAATTATTCACAAGAACTCTGGGAAAAATTTGTTTTTATAAACTTGAGCTCCAGAGGCGTTGAGAAAATATAGCAGATTTTATTATATGTGGGGCATAAAAAGTCACATGACTAGAACAAAGGTTACCCAAGGAGAACGTTCTGGAACAGGTGGCTTCTCCACAGTCCGCACGGAGCTCAGCCATCAACACCAACTCTGCAGGAGCTCAGCTCCAGGTTGGTGGAACCTGGGGTAGGAATGCTGACCCAGCAGACAGCAAGTCAGAGGCAAAATCTGGTCTTGTGCACTATCTCCCCCGCTCTGAGCACAGTTCTGCTGTGGCTGGCCAGACAGGGACTTTGGGGTAAAGAGTCCACAAGGAAGCAAATCAGCCTCCACTCAGCTTCCCCAAGGCTTTGCTAAGGCATCGGGCAGAGCTGCCCAGCCTGAGGAAGTCAGAAGAAAGAAACCCAGATCCAGAAGGTCTGGCTGGCGTGGGGGACACCCCTCCTAGGAGAGAGACACTAAATGGAACACACAGACAAATGGAAAGGATGTGGGAGGAGGGGGACATCCAGATTCTGGTGACCGGAGTCCTGGCCAGCCCTCTTCCTGGAAGAAGCCTGGATGTTTGAAGCCACCAAGCCCTGGCTGCAAAAGACAGGGACACCGGACACACTGCGGGGAGCAGAGACTTCTGCTCAGTGCAGCTCTCCTAAGAAGCGACCCAGCAGCTAGTAAGAGCCAAGCTCCATGCCTGCTGCCTGCCCTCCAACTTGACCCCCCCCATACCCTGGGCTCCAGCCCAAGCCACCTTCTTGAATGTTCCCAGATCAGAGGCTCATTCCCACATTCAACTGACTTCCATCCTTTTTTCAAATCACCATGGAAAAGCAGTATGCTGGCCTGTGCACAGCACAAGGACTGTGGTGCGCTGAGTACCTTGTAACTCAAACCATCCCTTCTGACACATGTACTGAGAACCTGCCGCTTGTGGTGATGGGCACAAAGCTTCGGATATGTCCAAAGAGGCCCTTCCATGAGCATGGAAGTCACCTTCTAATGGGAGACAAGAAAGAAACACACTGTCAAGAATGTACTGTCAGGCAGTGATGTGGGTACAAGAGGTCAACAAACATGACTCCATCTAGGAGAACAACCTGGGGAAGCAAGAAAAAGATCCAAGATTGGGAGCTGACATGCCTGCCCCCCACCCCACCCAGCTTCGGGTCCCAGCCCAATGCCACCCACTCTGCATGTGAAACCTTTCGTGACCTGCCTCTTCTTGCTGATACCCTCCACAGCACTCTGTGCCCTTCCCAGTCCAGTCTCACCCAAGCACTGAGCGCACATGGTAGCCCTACACCAGGGACAGACAGGCCCTATTCCTCCTGGTGAAGAGAAAGGTGACAAGAAAAACCATGTGTCTGGAGACAGTCATCCAAGAGACAGAAAGTGTGAGTGCATCAGGGACTGGGGAATTGAGGAAGGCCTCTCCATGCTGAGAAGTCTGGGGAGACCCCCAGGGATGATGAGGGTGCTAGAAAGGAGAAGCAGCAAGAGCGAGGGCTCTAAGGAGGAACCAGCTCACATGTTTGAGGAAGAGAAAGAAGGCCACAGCGGTGGCAAACAGGTGTGGCCCCAGTATGGTAAGGGGGAGGGGTGGCAGGAGGGGTCAGGAGCTAGCTGCACAGGGCCTGCAGGCCGAGGTAAGGGGTCTGGGCTTTATTTCACATGAAACAGGAAGCTGCTCAAGTTTATGCACAGAAGTAACACAATCTAGGTATTTTTTCAGCTGAGTGGGGTCTACCACATGTACCTGTTGAGATACTTAATGGCTGTGGCAGTGGGAGCAGAGGCTGGCTGGTCACATGGTGAGGGGAAAGAGGCTTAGCACCCTCCTCAGGGACAGAGAGGTGGGGAGGGGAAGTTTCAGAGCAGGGTGGTGGCAGACAGCTCTGAGAAGCCTAAGGAAAAGCTGGGAGCGTGGGAGGCCTGAACTGCCAACTGGGCTGTGGGACATCATCCCCAAACCAGTGGAAACTGAGAATGAAGAGAGACCTAGAAGGAAGCCAGAGGGAGGCCCAGGAGTCCCTTAGGTAAGTCATCAAGGGCTATAGCACGTCCTTAAGAGCACACAAGATAGCAAGACCCTAGCTGAGCAGGACTGGAGAGGGGCAAAGATGGTTCCGGGGTCTAGAGTCAGGTGGCCTCATATGGATGTCAAAGGGGGCACTTGGCAATACTGTCAGCAGGGTCTGGAGTCACAGCAGAGGGCTAAGGGCTCTCTGGGAGTAGGAGAGAGGTGGGGTGGGGGCTGACATCTAGAAACTCTTAGGCTTAAAAAGAAGTACATGATTTGCAGGTGAACTTCCTAAGCATAATGAAGCCGCGAAGGCAGAGAAATCCCACGGTTAGCAGACACCCTTCCTCACTAATTAGATGTGCTTCAAACAGAGGAGCTGCTTGGCTCTCCTGCAAAAGTGTGCACGAGCCCCGGGCAGGGAGCCCACGTCAACTCTGCCCCAGAGCCTCTGCTGACCCAGGCAGCTTGTGTTCCCAAGCTCTCCCCGAGAAGGCTGAGGGTTGGAGGAAAGAATAGAATGTTCCCCGTGCCACAATAGCCCACGGTAGGAAAGTGCTCTGTGTTGGGCACCAGGAAGAGCAGAGATGGGGAAGCAGCACCGGGGCGGTGCAGAGACCAGCCTGTCGCTGTAGCCTGTCCCAGGGGGCCCTGCCCCCGCCAGGAGCAAAGGCTCCCCAAAGCCGGTCACCTTAGTTCATCACACTCAGCATATTTCCTTAGTACCGGAAGTGCTCAAAACTGGTCAGCGAAAATGGTTCAGGCAAAGAGGAAAGTGATGGAGAATGACCGCGCGGTACTCCCGGTCTGCCGCCCAAGGCTGCCCCAGAGCCCTCGGACAAAGGCTGCCGGTACCGTAAAACCCCAGCAATTGCATGAGGGGTACTGGACACTGACGGCCCACTGGAAGCTGTCACGAGGAGGTGGACGGATGAGGAGGGGTCTCCTTCCAGACTGGTGGCCGGCAGTTTCGTTCGTGTCCGCACGGCTCAAGCACGGGAAGGTCTATTCTCGGAGAAAGGGAGGTTCTGAAATCCACACTCACAGAGCCCGGGGTACCCGAACGCCTGACCTCCTGGGAAGGCTCCCATTCCCAGACGGGCTTCCGGCCGCCCAGGGCCTCATCCCTGCAGTGGGAGCTGGGGAGACGCTCCCTCCGACGGCTGCGGAGATCCCCTTTGTGTGGGGACGGCCGTCCGCCGCAGCCCGGCGCCGAAGCCAACATGGTGGCCGGCGGAGGGGGGGAGCTGGGGCGGCGCGGGCCCCCCACGCACGGCGGGGCTGGCGGGACGGCGGGTGACGACGGTGCGGACGGCACCTCACAGGGAGCGGCGCAGGTGTGGCTGAACCGGGAGCCCCAGCGCACCCGTGGCCCCTGGCCTCCTGCCCCCCGCCCGGCCCGCTCCCTCCCGGCGCCCACCAGTCAGTCGGGGACTTCTCGGTGACCACCCGCACGTAGGCGTCTTGCAGCGCCGGCCCGTTCCGGCTCAGGTTCGCAGCCATGGCCGGCCCTTTCAGTCCCCGCGCCGCCGCCGCCGCCGCCGCCGCTTCCGGGCCCCGCCCACTCCGGCGGCCTGGAAGCGGCAGCGTCTTCGCGGCCGGAAACCCCGCCCCCACAGCAGGAAGCCCCGCCCCGAGGCCGGAAGCGGACGCACTGCGGGCGGGGCCGATGGGAGAAGGTGTGGCTGGCAGAGAAGATAGAGGGCGTGTCCTTTGTGCGACCGAGTGGCGGAGGAGCCCAAGCCGGGCCCCCATAGCTGCACTCACGGAGGACCGTGCATATCTCTCCTCTCTTGTTGCAGTCAGTGCCTGTTTTCAGAATCTTGGGCTCACCTTTCCCGTGGGCTCGGTCTGTGAATGGGTGAAGCGTGAACGCATCGATGCGTGCGCGAGTAAACTCGAGGTGCTGCTGAGCCGCCTCCACCTCGCCTGCACTTTGTCCTCTTGTTGGTTAAGGACCGGGTACGGAGGGAACCCCGCTGGCCTCCCTGCACGGACGGGCCCCGGGGCCACCCCACGGCCCTGCGCAGGTGCACGCAGCCTCTCGGGTTTCGGAGCAGCAGCACCACGCGTGTCCTGTGCGCTCGGGAAGCCCTCCCGCAGGGTCCTGAGCAGCATCCCAGCGCGCTCCTATTCCGCACCCATTCTGTGAAACGTCACCCAAGCCGGCCAGCGAAAGACTAAATAGCTTCGTGGCAGTTCGGGTCAGGACTTGCTGCCGAATCAGCTACTGAAATCTTAAGGTGTTGGGGTCTGATTGTGTAGATAAAGGCTCGTGAACTTTATTTGGACACAAACCTTGTTCATCGGTTATGTCCGCTTTTACTTCTGTACATTCTGTCATTGCTGCTTGCCTTACAGGCAGAAGTTCTGGCATCTCATGGGCAGAGCGCCAGTCTTTCCTGGGTCTTCTCTGATGCAAGGGTGCAGCTTTCCCCATTTCTCCACTTTGACTTCACTGCTGTGTTTGCATCAGAAAAGCCAGCTCTAGCAACGGGAGGCCTCGGGGGTCTCCCAACTCTCTCAATTTCTAAGTCTTCTTTTCTTCAGTAACGTCTCCACTGCCCTTGTTTTTCCGTCACACCCCCTCAGGTGACTTTCTGCTCCATCCCAGGCTGTCGCCCTCCATGTTCAGGGAAGTTCAGCCCTCAGTCTGACTATCCTGCCTTCTTCCTTTTGGCCCCAATGCATCTTTTTTTTTCTTTCTCTGGGAATATTCTCTCTTTAAACATGTCCTAGTTCCCAGTTTCTTCACTCACCTAGCTGGTAAGCCCCACATAGGGTCCTTGGACCCTTAAGAGGTCTGGGAGCACTTTTCAACATTTTAGTCAACTTGGAGAGAACCTACCAGCTTGAAAAGAGGCAGGTCTCTTTGTTCCGGAGGTAGATCCGCTCAGTGTGCTAACCAGGTGCATCTACACTGAAGGGAAAAGCAGGAAGACACGGGCTCCATGAGAGAAGGTTATTAAGGAGTGTTCCCTGGTGTGGAAAGTTGGGGGCACCAGGATTCTGTTTTCTGCTCTAGGGTATGGGAGCCTATTTCCACTTGACAGGCCAGGAAAGGCCTGGATATGGAATGGGGAGCACAGCTGTGGCAGGTCTGAGAAGAAGTGCTCCAGGCAGAGGGAGCAAGATGTGTTGGAGCTGCGAGGCGGGATCCAGCCTAATGATGGGCTGAGGATGGAGCATGAGGGTGGAAACTGGGACCAGGAGGACCCTGTGAGTCAGGGAAGGGCTTGGCACTTTATTCTAGGTGTAACTGAATCCCTGGCAGGCTTTATGGAGAGCAGTGTGATCTTGTGTGTGATCAGGTGATTTTTTTTGAACAAAATTTTAGTGTTTACTATTTATTTTGAGAGAAAGAGACAGCCCGACACAGGGCTCCATCTCAGAAACCGTGAGGTCATGACCTGAGCTGAAACCAAGAGTCGGATGCTTAACCGACTCAGCCATCCAGGTGCCCCAGAAGGAGACATTTTTTAAAGAAATCAAGAAGCTGCTATTTGGTCTGATAGAGGATTTTTACAGATTCTCCATAGCTGTCTGGTTTTGTTAGTAATAAAATCTGTCAACAGGGAAAAACCAGAGTGGGGGCTGATGAGGCCAGCGGACTGGCCAGGGGGAACAGCAGGTATTTCCTCCTTCACCAGCAGACAGCACACAGCTCTGGGCTGCCGTTTTGGGGAATGGCAGTCACATCCTCCATTTGTCAGAGGACCATCTAATCCAGGTCCAACCCTCACCCAGCACTGCTGGGGAGGAAGCAGGTGGCACAATGAGAAGGGCCAGTGGAAGAACAGAGGCACAGGATGGGGTGGGTGGGTGAGGGTCCATGGTGACCTCCAGGCTCTTTCTCAGCACCACCTCCCACTGGGTACCCGCTACAGACCTCAAGCAGAGAGCTCTGCAGAGCAGTTCCCCAAGTGCCTTTCTGGCCCTTAAAGACACTTGCTCTCGAATTGCAGAAATCTGCCCAACCCTGAGCACTTGAAGTGAAGTGGCGTGGCGTCCCATGCATTGATGTAGTGCTCAGGGTCAGCGGCTAGGCCTGTTGGACATTTGTGTCCCAGCGTTTTAATCCCCTGTCAGAAAATCTGGACTTGTGCCATAGTCTTAGAACTGCTGGGTCTTCCTGGAGCTTGACAAAGGGCCAGGATCTTGGCACCACCCCCTAAACGCAGACGCTTCTGGCCAGAGTTAATAGACTTCCACTCGTGGTAGATTGGTTGCTTAAGATCATGAAGCTTCCTGATCTATCTGGTCCACAGGGAAGAACAGCACATCCCCCCAAAGGTGGGTTTTTGGATCTGCTCCCCAGTTGCTGGCCTGGGACTCACCTTGGAAACATAGCATTTGGACAACAGTGCACCATGGTGAGTCTTAAAATAAGGTTTTGGCCTAAGAAGCCTGTTCTTGAGGCTGACTGGAGCCCTGGAAGGCATGATAAGCAGACAAGTTCCCCAGGGGGAGAGAGTCCAGGGGATGTGCCAGAGAGACTGTGGGCCCCTGTCCAAGCAGCCTGGCAGGTATAGAGCACAACTCAGGCTTGCAAAGGGTGAATGATAACTTACACTGTGGACCTGAGAGCGTTGCCTTCACTCTCTCTGCTCCATTTCTCCAGCAGAGAGAGCAGGCTCGGGAAACTGGACTCAGAAAGGTCACCAGATTCCTGGGTCTTAAGCTGTTGTGCTTGAACATGGCACCCGTGGTCTCAACACCAACCTGAACCTAGATTCTCCCTCTCTGAGCTTCTGATTGGTCTCTGAAATGTGAACTTGCTGCGAGGTACAAGGTGGCCACTGTCTGAAGTGGCAGAGCCATGCTGAGAAGCTTCCCAGGAGGTATGGTGACAATGGCATTCTTCTCCTCTATTAAGATTTGTCATTTGGCTTAAGCAGAGAACAAAGGGATAGCAAAGAGAAACATTTAAAAGACTGTTCTCACCATGGTGAGGCAGGGAATAGGGCCATGGAATCCAAAAGGTAGCCTTGTGGTAACAGAGGGCACCCCCTGGGGACCCCCACAACGGACTCCGACCAGGCTCCGACTGCTGCCTGCTTTGCTCAGGAAGTGGTGGTGTGACTAAACTCAGTAATCTCACTGGAGTGCTTCAGCAGTGAAACTGTGCTATAACTTGGGAGCTGCTGGAGCAAAGCAGCCCCCTGTGGTCACCTTGATCTCCAGGTCCAAGGTCTGGAGGCTTCCTTCCCAATTCCGCGGGTCTGCAAAGCCCCTTTCTGGCCTTTGATCGCAGAACTTGACTGCTTCTCCGCCCACCACCCTCTCTCATGAGAGGTGAGGCCGAGGCTCCTGTGTGGCTCATGGTGATGAAAAGGCAGAAGGGGTGACAGCCTCACCCACGGTGCTCACCTCCTTCCAGTGCAGAACAGAGAGCAGACCTGATGCAGAGGGGATGCTGCCACTTCTCAAACACTTGTGGCTGATACTAGTGAGGGGAACAGACTGCCTTGAGCGAAGACGGTCACACAGAGGAGGTGAGTGCTGGGCTGGGGGTTCCTGGCGGCTCCATATAACCGTCTGCCGTGAGAGATGAAAATGCCACAGGCCTCCTCCCTCACTCTCTCCTGTTCTACCGCGTGGGTGCATGGGGATGGGGGAGATGCACAGAGATCACTTGGGATGGTTCCAGGCTGTCTGGCACATGGACTCCAGGGCACAGCTTTGGAGCCCGGCCACTGGCGTGAGTCAGTGCCACCATCGGCAGCCGTGGAGCAGGCATGGCTGCCTCCTGGGGGTCAGGTAAACGTGGGCATTTGTCCTCATGACTGTAAGGAGATTTGGTGCCACGACACTAAGTAAGATTTGTAGTCAAAGGAGACAATGAACAAAATAATTTTTGGTATGTCTAAAAATCTCATAGTAAGTGTTAAATAAATACACTTTATGTATTTATTTTTAAATGTTTATTTATTTATTTTTGAGAGAGAGAGAGAGAGAGAGAGAGAGAGAGAGAGAGAGAGAGAGAGAATCCCAAGCAGGCTCTGTGAACAACCTGAGTTGTTCTGTGTGACGTCCCAGTAGTCACGGAAGGGTTCACTCTGCCCACCTACTGGCCTAGCAGCGCCAGACTTCACTGCTCTAGGGCCTTGTTGCCCTGCTCTGCTGAACACCACGCTCCATTCACCTCAGCTGCTCGGTCTCAGGAACCCTGCTCAGTCGTAAGGAAAGGGAACTTGGAACATTCCAGTAACTTGTCCAAGGTTACAGAGAGTCCTAACCTAAGGGCAGGGCTCCTGCGTGCCACCTCTCTACCTCCCCTACTGCCCTCCCCACCACAAGGGTGTGGCACATCCCGGGGCTCTGGGGGTGACTAAGGACACGGGGGCCATTCTCAGGGTATGGTAAACCCGGGGTGCAGGGCTCATGCACGTACATGGCTGACATTCTACCTGACCCGAATTCAGCCTGAAACAGCTCATCCTCAAAGACCCTCCTGATGCCACCTCACGTGTCTGAGCATGCTGAGCATTGTAGTGACCCCCACCTCCCTAGCTATCCTGTACTTCTCGCAGTCCCCACCAAATACGGTTGGCCACGGTGAGATTATTTGCACCGCGGAAGCCAGCACACATGACAACTCGGGGCCATGTCTCACGCCAGAGGGCTGGTTTTCAAACACCCACCAGAATTCCACCGGCCAGTTGTAATAAGTAACGTGTCTAAACGGGGTACCCGTGCTCAGTAAGCAGAGTTGTCATGGCAGCAGTGAATGTGGGGAACTAAGGTCATGCAAGGGGACCTGTGGACACACTCAGAAGTGCAGTGTGGCCCCAGACACTTTTCACACGGCAGTTTCTTTCCTGCTCACTTGTGCTCCCAGGGCGTTGCTTATATTCTATGCATGAGCAGGTTGGCTCCTTGATGGAAGGTCTGTTAGGGCAAGTCCTGGGGAGACCATGAGAGCCGTGGGGGCAGGGAAAGCTGGTGGTCCCGGCTGGTTCCCCCTGACTCCAGGGGTTTCTGAACAGCATGGGCTGTTCCCTGTCCAGAGAATGCACCTCCCTCTTTGGTGTTGTGGAGAGTGGATACTAAGACTTAACCATTCCTGAAAGGCCAGGAGTGGTCTCCATTGATAGACTCCAACCAATACTGAGGAGTTTCGAATGCTAACTGGCATTTCAAAGAATGGTGTGATTTGAAAGAAACTAGTTCCCATGTGTCACATTTCTGTGTTTATCTAATGCGGTTGGAAGACCCAGGTCTGAGTCCCAGCTCTACCACTGGGAAGATCACTGTGACCTCCTTGGGCCTCGGTATAATTATCTGTTAAGTTGTAATTCTAACACTGGCTGGCCAAGTAGCCAGCACTTTGGGATGGCTATACGTTTTGTAGTGTGTATAGCATGCACAAGTGTCCCCAGCATGGAATCCGGGAAGACAGCGCGTTCAGGACGCACTGTGAACACAGGTGAGGAGTGTGTAGAAGGTATCTGGTACCGGAGGAAGAAACCCGTAGCACTGGTGGCCCCAGCAAGAAGTGGACGGCTGGGGGCAGGAGCAGATGTGAGGCTTTCTCTGCAGATCTTTTTGTACCTTTTGAGTTTTGAACCATGGGAACTTACTACTTATTCAATACATATGTAAATAAAATATTTGATTAATTGTAAAGGACTCCACAGGTTATGACTGTATAGTAATGATTGTTATACATAACAAAGATGATAAACCTAAGTCCTGAAACCGGGAAAGGCTAAAAGCACAAGGGTATCACCCGGGAAAAATAGTCGAGCAAACCTTTGGACGCACTCAATTCTTTTACTGTTTCATCGAACCCAAGATGCCATCCAATTAAGATACAATTTTATTTTGTATATAACTAAGAAAGAAGGCACATGGCAATTAAGATTGAGCACTCTCTTTATACATGAGACATTTAATTTAATGTAATTTGGGGTGTCTGGGTGACTCTGTCAAGCATCCGACTTCGGCTGAGGTCACGATCTCGCAGGTCATGAGTTGGAGCCCCACGTCGGACTCTGTGCTGACAGTTCACAACCTGGAGCCTACCTCAGATCCTGTGTCTCCCCCTCTCTCTGCCCCTCTTCCGCTAGTGCTGTCTCTCTCTCTCAAAAAAAATTATATATATATATATATATATATATATATATACATATATATATATATATATACATATATATGTGTGTATATATTTTAGTGTGAGCAGGGTAGGAGCAGAGGGAGAGAATCTTAGCAGGCTCCACACCCAGCATGGGGCTTGATCTCACCACCGTGAGATCATGACCTGAGCTGAAATCAACAGTTGGAAGCTTAACCAACTGAGCTACCTAGGCGCCCTACTTTTAATTTTATTTTAAAATTATTTTTTGAGGGGCGCCTGGGTGGCGTAGTCGGTTAAGCGTCCGACTTCAGCCAGGTCACGATCTCGCGGTCCGTGAGTTCGAGCCCCGCGTCGGGCTCTGTGCTGATGGCTCAGAGCCTGGAGCCTATTTCCAATTCTGTGTCTCCCTCTCTCTCTGCCCCTCCCCCGTTCATGCTTTGTCTCTCTGTGTCCCAAAAATAAATAAAAATGGAGAAAAAAAAATTAAAAAAAAATTTTTCAAAAAAAAAAAAATAAAATTATTTTTTGAAAGAACAACTTTTAAGCTCTTGGGCATAGGTTGTTAATATTATTTTTAAGATCAAGTATCACTTTGCATGCAGAAAAAGAAAAAAAAAGGAACAAGAAGGGAAATAAATAAATCGATTGTATCCATTGAGTCTAAAGCTCACCCTGGGTCATGGATGTTCTGTCAATCATCCTCTGTGCCTTCCAGGCAATGCCATGTGGAAATTTTTACAGAGTCCTTCATTATTCTTTCCCAAGTTTCCTTCCATGCCATCGAGACCCATTCTGCAAAGCCCTGTGATACACAACCTCTCTGCGCAAACCTCAGCAAGCACAGGGGACCCAGCCTCCCTGACCTGAGAGCTGGTGATACCTTTCTTTCTGGGGCCTGTGGAGCATTTGGTTGGCGTGGAAACAGGTGATTGCAATCCTTCCTCCAACAACAAATATCTGTTCCACTAACACAAAATGTATTCCCTACTCGTCTGTTTCTGTGCCTATGTTTACAAAAGCTTTTCTTTCTAGTACTAAATCACAGTATCTTTTTGAAGACATTTTTAAAGCAATTAAACTCAATACACCAACCATGAATTTGCCTCAGTAGTCACTGCCATGACCAGCTCACACATACAGATGGTGACAATTAAGTTACCATGCTGCCTGGCTGACAGCAATTTTAAGAAGCATCGCAATTTCAGGGATGTGAAAGTGTGAAAAAACATTCACTGTAGAATAGATGAAATATGGTGTTATCTATACTTCCCTGATTGTGCAAGTTCTCCAAAGAACAATTCAATCAGAAAAAAGTTAACGAAACTTTTTGGAAAAGATAAATCAAGTATTATGCAGTCATTGAAAATTACAGTTTCTAAATACTACAGAGTAACAGGAGAAAAGGTCATGGCATTAAGGAAAAAAGAGAGGAATGGGCAGAATATAAAATTCTGTGTACCATGTGACTACAACAATCAGAAACATGTGCATGGCAAAGAGACTTGAATGGAATCCATCAAAATGTTAACCACAGATACCTCATGGGGCTATAGATGACTTTTTAAAAAACTGCATTTTGGGGAATTTTCTAAATTTTCTCTAAAGGACATGTATCGCTTTAGAAAGCAAAAAATATTGTCATTAACTATCAATTGTCCTATAAACATAAACCTAATTCTGCCACATAAATCACTGTCCCTATTAAAGACATTTAGAAATATTACATGGACACATACTCAGATTTTTATTTTATTTATTTATTTATTTATTTATTTATTTATTTTTAATTTTTTTAACGTTTTATTCATTCTTGAGACACAGAGAGACAGAGCATGAACGGGGGAGGGTCAGAGAGAGAGGGAGACACAGAATCTGAAACAGGCTCCAGGCTCTGAGCTGTCAGCACAGAGCCCGACGCGGGGCTCGAACTCACGGACCGCGAGATCATGACCTGAGCTGAAGTCGGACGCTCAACCGACTGAGCCACGCAGGCGCCCCCATACTCAGATTTTTAAAATGGGCGTTCTTGTTTGCACATAAAATAACTGAAGTAATATTTTTCCAATAAAGTGAAACATCATCTACAAATATTTAGAAGTTTCTAAAAAAGGGATGACGTTGGTTGGCAAAGGCTGTGGGTTGGGAGGTGAGGGGGCAGCCAGTAGAGGCCCCTCTCTTGACCCTGGCTTCATAGTGCTGCTGGTGTCCACTCCCCTTCTTCCTGAAGAGCTCCTGTTCAGTTTGGTCCCTCAGGAGAGGTAAATTCACCCTTTTCAAGTTCGTCTTTCCCACAGCCGTGTTGTTTCTCCCATGACTTGCTACGTAATATGTGAAATGAAAACGCAGAGTCTCTTGTTCAATAATTATTAAGAATTTCAAGCTGGTGACTGCAGACCATTAAACCAAGGGCAGGACGCTTCATCATAAGGGCCCTGTGACCCCTGTATGGGTCACATCCCTACAAGGCCAGGTCTGGTTCCTTCTTTCAGTGATTCCTTTCAAGGAAGTTCTCCTTCACCTTATGACTTCAGTCACCTGTGTCTGTGGTTGCCACCTCATCCTCATGCCCCAAACTTGTTCCTACCGGTTCTCCTCTTACAGATCATATCAGCCTCCAAGTTCCAACCTGTAGGGTCAGATCACACTGCTCATCTCGCCCATCCTGTTCCCTGCCCTCAAGATTTCTATCTTCACACTTAGGCAAGGACACACCATCCACCCAGGGGCCCATCTGGGGCCTCCCTCTCTTCCATCACACTCTTCCTCAAGTCCAGTCCACTCCATCTCTGCCATGCCATCCAAGCCCTGCCCTGGCCTTGGTGTCTGTTCC
Source organism: Lynx rufus (assembly GCF_022079265.1). Taxonomy (NCBI): domain Eukaryota; kingdom Metazoa; phylum Chordata; class Mammalia; order Carnivora; family Felidae; genus Lynx; species Lynx rufus. The sequence goes on along the minus strand of NW_025814856.1, from coordinate 61,277,842 downwards.
CCACTCAGTAACTGGAGCCAAGTCTTTGGGGGGCTTTCACTCTAAGCCCCTCTTACTCCAGCCCACAATGCAACCACCAGTGTTTTTTTTATCACACAGATCTCAGCATATCATTCACCTGCCTCCAAGTCAGTCCTAGGAAGGCAGATGACCCCTTTTAGAGAATAATTTGCCAAAAACATTCCTTTTTGGAGAACTATTTACAAAAAATGAGTCATACCCTTAGAGACTGTGTAATTCCATATCTAGCAATGAAACCTAAGCTCAGTGCACAAGATGCCTGTCAAAGCATTATTTAGTTTATGAAGAATTCAGAATATCAGTGGCAGTTAAGTCACTTTGAGTGCTTGGTGTGTGCCAAGTACTTGCTAAAAGTGTATCATCTCATTTAACTTTCTATATAAACGTGGGACACAGAGGCTGGGAATGATTGGTGCCTTGCCTGAGGTCCCACTGGAAGTGACCTCATGCCCTATCCCACCCCCGGGGGACACCCACACCCATGCATTTAGTTACTATAGGTAATGGTAAAATAAGTTACTGGAATCTTAACCTTTAAAATTGGTCATGAATACTATTTCACAACATGGAAAATGGTCACTTTAAAGGCTATGAGAAAAAGTGGAATACAAAATATGCTACAATGACTTATTTTTTAAAAAGCTTATTTTTGAGAGAGAGAGAGAGAGAGAGAGAACAAATCAGTGGGGAGAGGCAGAGAGAGAGGAAGACAGAATCTGCAGCAAATTCCAGGTTCTGAGCTGTGAACACAGAGGCCAGTGCGGGGCTTGAACCCACTAACCGGAGATCATGCCCTGAGCAGAAGTCGGACCCTTAATGGACTGGGCCACCCAAGTGCCCCTACAGTTATTTTTTAAAAAGTATGGTAAAGACTGGTAGCAGATATGCTAGACTGTCAACAAATGGTAAGGTAGCGAAATCGGAAATACTTTTTCTTTCTATTGTTGTACACGTTCCAGATTCTAATCTACTGAATGCCTACAGAGACTCCCAGTTACCTGCAGGAGAAAAAAGTTATCCCAGCACTGCCTCTAAGGCCAGTCCCGCCAAGCCACTCCCTTCCCGCTTCAAGCCACGCCGCGCGGGCTCCCGGTGGCCGAGGGCGTCTGTGTCCCTTTTCTCCACCTGCAGAATCCCTGCTTATCCTACGGATCCGGCTCCAATCTCGACTCCCCGGCCAGCCCCCCAGACACCCCTACAAGGGCAAGCCCTCCTTGCTCAAGGGACTCGCCACCAGGCGACCTGAGGACAGCGATGCAGGTTCCGCAAGGTCGCAGCAAGGGCCGCGGGCGAGAGGCCCCTTCCTCTGGCCCCGCCCTGCCACCCTACCCTGCCCTGCCCCGCCCCGCCCCGCCCCGCCGCCCCTCAGGCGCCGCCCCACGCGACGCAAGCTCCACATGATGCCGGCGCCGCTCGGTGCCCTTTTAAGGCCGCGCGGCGCGATCCAGCCTGACTGCCTGGCGGGCGCTAGTCTCTTCGTTTTCGACGGCCTGCGCGTGCGCGCCGCGGTGCACTGTGGGGCCGGCGCTGCCGAGCGGGACGCTCCTCGCCGCCTGGCGAGGTGGGGAGAGGCTGTGAGCCCTGTGGCCACCCGTCCGCCGGGGCCCTGACACCCGGGACGGCCGGCGGCGAGAGGGGCGCTCGCCGGGGTGGCCGTGCTCTCTGTTCGCCTGCTGGGCTCGCCCCCGGGCCGTGGTTCTCAGCAGTGCTCTGGACTGCGGCCTGTAAGTACCGACGCCCGCGGGCGCCCTGTGGGAGGCACCTGCCACGGAGATGCACGCAGCCCTCTCTTCCATCACACGCTTCAAGTCCAGACCCTAGGTTTTCATTATACTTATGTATTTGTGTACGAATAGAAACCTCAGTGACAATGATGGTTATCTCTGGATGGTGCGTTTGCTAATGTTAATTCTGAAATTTCCATAGAGGATTTGCATCAGTTGTATAACAGGAAAGAAGAAAAGAAACAGAATTGTGTTGAATAGCAAATAAATTCTTTTGTAGCTCCTGTTGGGAATTTAGTGCAGAGTATTTTAAACGTTTTACATAAATTTTTATATGTAGTTTATTTTTTATTTTTTTATTGTTTTTTAAAAAATGATTATTTATTTTTGAGAGAGACGAAGCATGAGCAGAGGGGCAGAGAGAGAGAGAGGGAGGCACAGAATCTGAAGCAGGCACCAGGCTCTGAGCTGTCAGCACAGACCCCCACTCAGGGATCGAACTCATGAGCTGTGAGATCATAACCTGAGCCGAGGTTTGTTGCTTAACCGACTGAGCCACCCATGTGCCCCTATGTAGTTTTTTATTTTGATCATTGTGTATTTTGTACACCATCTTCCATATAATTTTATATGTACAGAAGTGTTGTGAATGTAGTAAAAGATATAAAATTGGTAAATTGGACTTTATAAAAACTTAAAACTTTTGTGTTGTGAATAGCACCATCAGGAAGCAAAAAGACAACCCACAGAATGGGAGAAAATATTTGCAGATCATATATTTGATAAGGGCCTGGTATTCAGAATATATAAGAACTCTCACAACTCAATAAAAAAGACAAACCAGGGGCACCTGGGTGCTCATTCGTTAACAGGCTGACTCTTGATTTGGGCTCAGGTTATGATATCATGGTTGCGTTTGTGAGTTCGAGCCCCATGTTGTGCTCTGCACTGTCAGCGTGGAGCCTGCTTGGGATCCTCTTTCTCCCTCTCTCTGCCCCTCCCTTGTGCACGCTCTCTCAAACTAAATAAATAAACTTAAAAAAAAAGGCAAACTAATTAAAAACTGGGTAAAGGATTTGAATACATATTTCCTCAAAGAAGATGAAGGAATGGCCAATAAGCATGTAGAGCAGACAAACTCAGTATCCTGAGTCATTAGAGAAATGCAGATCGACAGCACAAGGAGGTAGCACTTCACAGCCTCTGGGAGGGCTGTAATCGAAAGGATAGGTAATAACACATGTTGGGGAGCGTGTGGAGAAGTTGGAACCCTCATACCATGGCAGGAACATAAGCTGGTGCTGCTGCTTTGGAAACAGTTTGGCAGTTCCTTAAGGAGTTAAACATAGAATTATATGACCTAGCATTTCCATTCTTAGGTATATACCCAAGAGGAATTAAAACGTGTCCACATAGAAATTTGTGTGTCAGTGTTTATAGTAGCACTATTCACACTAGCCAAAAGGCCAAAACAGCCCAAATGTTGAAGGAATAAACCAAATATGATATATCCACTCAGTGGAATATGTTTGGCAATAGAAAGGCATGAAGTACTGATATATGCTACAGTGTGGATATATTAGATTGCGGTAACAAAGTACTCCACACTGGGTGGCTGAACAGAAATTTATTGTCTGATGGTTTTGGAGGCTAGAAGTTTAATGTTTATTTATTTTTGAGATGGAGTGGGAGTGGGGAAGGGGCATACAGAGAGAGAGAGGGAGACACAGAATCCGAAGCCTCTCCAGGCTCTGAGCTGTCAGCACAGAACCCAACACAGGGCTTAAACCCACGAGCCATGAAATCATGACCTGTGTCAAAGTCAGATACTCAACCGACTGAGCCACCCAGGCACCCCTGGAGGCTACAAGTTTAAAATCAAGGTATTGGCAGGGTTGTTTCCTTCTTAGGGCTGCGAGGGAGAACCTCCTCCCTGCCTCTCATCTAGCTTCTGGTAGCCTCAGGCATTCTTAGCCTGTAGATGGTGTTCTCCCTGTGTCTTCACATTGTCTTCCTTCTGTGTGGATTTCCGTCTGTGTCCAAATTTCTCCTTTTTATGTGGGTCCATTCGTTTAGGGCCCAGCCTAATGACCTTATTATACCTTGACAACTGCAGAGACCCAGTTTTCAAATAAATCACATTCACAGGGACTGGGGGTTAGGACTTCAACATCTTTTGGAGGGGTCACAATTCAAGACATGACAATGGATGAACCTTGGAAACATGGTAAATGAAAGAGGCCATTCACAAGAGGCTACATACTGTGTGATGCCACTTACGTCAACTGTCCAGAATAGGCAGCTCTCTAGAGACAGAAAGTAGGTTAGTGATTGCCTAGGGTTGAGGGACGGGGGAATGTGTGTAAATTATATGTCTGTGAAGCTGTTGAAAGTATAATAAGAACCACAATACACAGTTCTTGTATGTTCATTCAGCTTCCTCTGGGTAAGTAAAATAATAGCATATTATATAACTAATAAAGTTGGCTAGTCCAGAAGATTAACGTCTATACAATACTATTGGCTAATTTACAGACTTCATTCAAATTTCATTACTTGTCCAATTACTGTCTGTTTTCTGGTCCAGGACATGGTTTAGAATGCCATGTTGTATTTGTTTATCCTAGCTCTTAGCCTCCTGCAGAAATTCTAGTCTTTTTTTTTTCTTTTTTTGTCTTTGATGACCTTGTCATTTTTGAAGAGTATGGGAAAGTTATTTTGTAGAGTGTCCTTCAGTTTGGATTTTCTGATTGATGAGATTAAGACTTTGCATTTTTGGCGAAACTATTACGGAAGTGATGTGTTCTTCTCAATGCATCATATCAGAGGGTACATGACATTGATATGTTTTATTACTAATTAAGTCTGATCACTTTGTTATGTACATATTTGTCAGATTTCTCTTTTAACTGTAAAGTTAAATTTCTTTTTAAATTAACAAGTAGCTTGTTGAGATACGTAAAAGTTTATGTAGCACACGTTCATTCACTATCTTTAGGTTACGTTATTGTCTACAGCAATTATTACTGTGGTGTTTACCTATTTCTAGTTCTCTTCCTACATTTATTAATTAGAATTCTACTGTAAGGAGGAGCTGTCTTTTCTCCCCCATTTTTATTATTTATTTATTTAACACTTTTTTTTTTAAAGTAATTTCTACGTCCAATGTGGGGCTTGAACTCACGACCCTGAGATCTAGAGTCATGTGTTCCACTGACTGAGACAGCCAGGTACCCCTTTTCTCCCCAATTTTTATTTATTTATTCAGTTACTTTGTTGATATGCACGGACTCATGGCTATTTATTGTATAGTTTTTAATTGATTAGTTTCATTATCTATTATGTTGCTAAGATTGTCCTCGATTTGGCCATTGAGAGCTTATTGTAGGGAGCCTCTAAGATGTTCCCCAGCAAGTCCCACTTCCTGGTATTCAGGCCCTTACGTAATCTCCTCTCCTTGAGTGTGGGCTATATTTAGTGATGTTTCTAATTAATAGAAAAGGTGATAGGATATCATTTCTGAGATTAAGGTAAGAAAAAGACTGGCTTCCATCTTGGGCAACCTCTCTTGCTTCCTTACTCTGTCACTCCCTTGCTCTGATGGAGGTCAGCTGCCATATTGTGAGCTGCTCTATGGACAGGCCCCTGTGCTGAGGAACTAAGGGAGGCCTTCCAGCCACACCTAGTGAAATACTAAGGCCCTCAGGCCAGTACCCCACCAGATCACCCCATAACCTTACTACTATCTAGCATACTGGATGTTCTAGCTGTTATTATAAGGCAAGGAAAAGAAATAATGACAAGGGAAGAAGTAAAAATGTTTTTATTCACAGATGACATGCTTGTGTACACAGAAAATCTGAGGGAGATGACAGAAAGCTTCTGGAACTGTTAATATTTTAGCTGTTATAGATGCAAGATCATCAATTGTATTTCTATGTGCTAACAATCAGAAATTGAGAAAACATTTTAATGCCACATACAGTACTATGAAAAATATGGAATGCTTCTGAATAAACTTGAGAAAATATTTGGAAGACCTTTACACTGAAAACTACCAAACGTTGCTCAGAGCAATTAAAGATCAAAGTAATGGCAAGATATAGTGTTCATGGGTTGGAAGAGTCAATGTTGTTAAGATATCAGTTCTTCCTGAATTCATATATTCAGTGCAATCCAAATCAAAATCCCAGCAGGCTTTTTTGTTTTGGTAGAAATTTACAAACGGATTCTGACATTTATGTGGATATGCTGAGGATTCAGAATGGGCAGTACTCAGGCTATATGATTACAAGATATAAAGCTATGTAATGAAAAGGTGTGTTGGCATAAAGATAGCTAAGTTGTCTTGAAACAAAGAATGGAAAATGAAATATGAAAATGAAAGAGAGTACATAAATAAACCCACATATTGATTTTCAAAAAGGTGCAGCTATAGACTGAATGTGTCCCCCTAAATGTCACATGTTAAATCCTAACCTTGTATTAGAAGGTGGGGCACTTTCCAAATGATTAGCTCATGAGAGCAGAGCCCTTATGAATGGCATTAATACCCTTGTAAAAAAGAGACCCTAGAGAGTTCCTTAGTCCCTTCTGTCATGTGAGGACACAGCAGACAGCCATCTATAAACTAGAGAGAGGACCCTATCAGATACTGAATCTGCTCGTGCCTTGATTTTGGAATTCTCAGCTTCTAGAACTGTGAGAAATATATTTCTGTTGTTTATAAAAAGCCCCCCAGTCTATGTTTTTCTGTTACAGCGACCCCAATGGACTAAGACAGGTGCCAAAGCAATTCAGTGGAGAATGGCTTTGGAACAATTACACAGCCATATAAAAAAATAACTGCAACTTTACCTCATGTTATATGCTACAAGTAAATGAAAATGAGTCATAGACCTAATTGTTAAATTAAGTTAGAACTATAAAACTTCTAGAAAAAAACATGAAAAAATCTTTGTGACCTGGGGTTCAACAAAGATATTTTAACTATAACATAAGCATGAGTTATAAAAGAAAAAAAATCAATAAATTGGGCTTTATCAAAACATAAGCAAACTCTGAAATGTGGAGAGAAGATGGCAGACTTGGGAAGGGATCTTGAGATCTGAAAATGACATGACAGTGAGTTCTCTTTTTGCTTAATATATCCTGGATTGGGTGCTGGAGAAGCCAGCAACCAGGGAATACCAATGGGAGTGGTGAGGGGGGGAATCCCCAAAAGTAGCCTCCTCTCTTTCACCAAAGGACCAGGAAGGGGGCAACTTAGCAAGACAGAAAACCTATAGGCAATACTGCTTTACTAAAGTCAAACACCATGGAACAAAATGGCGCCCCATCCCTATCAGCCTAGAGTTTGATGATAGCCATGTTGTAAAGGGGCAGTCCTCCTCCCTTGCTGGGGTGATGTCAGAGAAGGCCCAGAGGAACTGGGATTATCATGCCCACCCAATGATGAGACCTTTTCTCTCTCACAGTGTCTGTGAAGGCGACATGGAGAACAGTTACAAGGCATTCCTCACCCTTTGTATTAGTGTTCTCTAGAGAAACGGGGGCGGGGTGGTGAGGAAAGGGAGATAGATTTATTATAAGATATTAGCTCATGGTATTATGGAAATCCCATGATTGGCTCTGTACAAACCGGACACTCAGGGAAGCTGTTGGTGCAGTTTGAAGGTCTGAGACCTGGAGAACTGATGGTGTGGATTCCATCTGTGTCCGAAGGCCTGAGAACCAGGAGCGCTAAGTACAGAAGATTGATTTCTTAGTACAAACATTTAGGCAGAGAGCCAATTTAACTTTCCTCCACTTTTTTGTTCTGTTCAGGCCCTCAACAGATTGGATATAACCATCCACATTGGAGAGGACCATCTGCTTTATTCAGTCCACCAATTCAAAGACTAATCTCTTCTGGAAACACCCTGACAGACGAATTCAGAAATAATTTTTAACCAGCTACCTGGGCATTTTGTAGCCTAGTCAAGTTGACACATAAAATTAACCACCTTTGCAGCCAGGGTGGTGGACTTTTATCTTCACGTGGCTGTAATAAGGTGGGGTCTTCATTCTTGTGTTTGTGTGATGTCACAGGAGGCCTGAAAAAAAAAAAAGATTTAAATAAGATCCAGAGTCTCATAACACGATACTCAAAATGTCCAGGGTACATTTGAGAATCATTCATCAGACCAAGACTGTCTCAATGAGTAAGGTAAGACAGTTATCAGATTCCAAACCAGAAATGACACAGAGATGAGAATTATCTGACAGATTAAAAAATTTTTTTTAAATCTCTATTATTGAGAGAGACAGAGCATGAGCATGGGAGGGGCACAGAGAGGGGGAGACACAGAATCCACAGAACCCAAAGCAGACTCCAGGCTCTGAGCTGTCAGCACAGAGCCTGAGACGGGGCTCAAGCTCACAAACCATGAGATCATGACCTGAGCTGAAGTCGGACGCTTAACCAACTGAGCCACCCAGGTGCACCTCAGATTTTAAAGAAGGCATAATAAAAATGCTTTGATGAACAACTAGGAAAATGCTTGAAGCAAAAAACCAGAAAGTCTTAGCAAAGAAATACAAAATATAAAGAGGAAGCAAATGGAAATTTTAGAACTGAAAAATACAATAAAGGAAATAATAAACTCACTAGATGAACTCAACAGCAGAGTGGAGATGATAGAGGAAAGGATCAGTGAAATTAAAGATAAAACAATAGAAATTAATCCAACAGGGAGCAACAGTGAAAAAAAAGATTGGGAAAAAAGGTAAATAGAGCCTCAAGGACCTGTGGTAGTATAACAAATGATCTAACATTTCATTGCATCTGCGTCCCCAAGGAAGATGAGAAAGAATTTGGAGCTGAAAAAGTATTTGGATAAATAATGGCTGAAAAAACTCCCAAAGTTTGCAAAAGACGTAAACTTACAGATTCAAGAAATTGAGTTAAGCCCAATGGGATACACCCCAAGAAAGACCATGCCAAAATATGTCCAGTCAAAATTCTGAAAAGTAAAGACAAAGTATCTTGAAAAAAAGAAATAGTATGTGAAAACCAATCCAAATTACAGCAGAATTCTTACCACAAACCAGAGGCCAGAAGGAAATGGCATGGCATTGGCAAGTGCTAAAAACAAAGAACTGTAACTCAGAATTGTCTCCCTAGTGAAAATATCCTTGTGGAATAAAGTGGAAATCAAGACATTCTCTGATGAGAGAAAAGTAAGGATTTGTCACCAGGGGATCTATCTATAAAAAAAAAAAAAAAAAAAAAGCTAAAGGAGTTTCTTGAGTTGGAAAGGAAATGATAAATGAAGGAATCTTAAAACATCAAGAAGGGATATAGAACAATAGAATGAGTAAATATGTAAGTTAATACAATGGAATTTTTCTTTTGTTGAGTTTTATAAAATATATTTGATAGTTGAAGCAAAAATGGTAATGTCTGATATGGATCTCAAAGCCTGCAGGGGGAATCTTTAGGACAACTGTTTTATAAATGACAGAGGGTAAAGGAACTTAAAGGATTATAATGCTTTTACATTTCACTTGAACTGGTAAAATGTTGACACCAGAGTGCTGTGAAAAGTTATGTATGTGTAACATAAAACCTAGAGCAACTGCTAAGGGTCTGTTCAAAGAGGTAAGTTCAAAAGCAGTTTTGATGAAATGGAATTCTAACAAAAGGCACAAGTAAGCCGGAAAAAGAAAACAGACAAATGAACAGGAAAGAAATGAAACAAAATGAAAAAAAAAAACCCTGCTGAAGTCCTAGCGTACCAATAATTGCCTTAAATGTAAATGTCAGAATACACCAATTAAAAGAAAGGGGCAGAGTGGTTAAAAATATATACTCCCCATAAGAAAACTCAGTTCAAAAGTAATGATATAGGTAGGTTGAAAGTAAAAAGATGGAAGAAGGTATGCAATACAGACTGTAATCAAAAGAAGGCAGTAGTATTAACATCAGGTAGACTCTAGAGCTAAGAAAATTACAGGGACAGAGAGGAGTTTTTCATATGATGAAAAGGGTCAGGTTATCAAGACATGGCAATCCTAAATTTGTATGCATTAAACAACAGAGCTACAAAATATGTAAAGCAAAAATAGACCTGAGAGGAGAAATAGACAAATCATGATTATATTGGAGACCTCAACACCCCTCTTCCAACAATTGATTAAAATACCCAGAAAACCAGCCAGGATATGTAATAACTCAATCAACAGGGTTACCCCCCCACAGCAACAGCAACAGAATAGGCGTTCTTTTCAAGTTCTCATGGACAGTTTACCAAGATAAGCCATTTACCACAATAGGGTCATAAAACAAGCTTCATCATATTAAAAACAATTGAAATCCTACTGTGTGTGTTCTCGCCACAATGGAATCAAACTAGAAATCAGTAACAAAGGTAACAGGAAAATCTTGGAACAGTTGGAAACTAAACAATTTTGCTAAATCTATGGGTTAAAGGAGAAGTCTCAAAGGATAATAAAAACAACATAATGAACTAAATGAAAATGAAAGTAAAACATACCAAAATATGTGGGATGTAGCTAACGTAGTGCTAACAGGAAATTTTATAGCACCAAATTCTTAACATTAGAAAAGAGGGAAAGTCTCAAGAAAATAATTTAACCTTTCAATTTATCCTATAAAAAGAAGAGCAAGATAAACGTAGAGGTGCAGAAGGAAGGAAACAGTAAGAGGAGAAACCAAATTGAAAAGAGAAAAACAGTGGAGAAAATAAAAGATGGTTCTTAGAAAAAATTGACAAACCTTTGATAAGACAAAAAAGGATGACACGAATTACCAATATCAGGAATGAAATGAGCTAGCACTATAGACCTTACAGACACCAAAAGTATAATAAGGATATAGAACTATACATATATAGATTTGACAACTTAAATGGACTAATTTCTCAAAAGTCATCTAATATAAAAGATAATTTGTATAGGTCTGTAAATCTTAAAGAAATTGAATTTTAAATTTAAAAACATCCAACAAAAGAATCAGAGATTTTCAGTAGAGAATTCCACCAAACATCTACAGAACAAATTCTACACATTATCTTCCAGAAAACAATAAAGGAGAGATTTTCTAACTTATTTTATGAGGCCAGTATTATGCCCAAACCATACAAAGACCATCCAAAAAAGGAAAACTACAAGTTAATATATCTCAGGAATACAGATGCAGAAATCCTCAGTGAAACATTAATAAGTGGAATTCAATGTATAAAAAGAGTTATGGGATTTGGAAAGGATGACAGAGTAGAAAGCACCAGAAATCTGTCTTCCTACTTAGACAATTGTCCTGGCAGAATGTGCTTGACTTAATTATGTTGGAACTCTGTAGTTTATTCAAAGACTTGTAACTTCCTGAAGAAGGCTTGAATGGGAGAGTGCGGTTAATTTTGGTCAGTTTCACCAATGGATACCCACCACCCATCTTCCACTCAGTGACAGTCATGCATTTGTTCCAGGAGCAGCTTACATCTAGGTGAGCCAGGGTGGGCAATATGGGCCCTGTCCTTCAAATTATCAGGATCTGTTTTGTGCTTGCTGCTTCTTATCATGGAAGTACAGACACAGAAGCGGGCAGCCATTGCTGCATGTTCCCTCCCATTGTTTCAAGCCCCTTGCCCTACAGCAGAAGTGACTTCCAGGAGATTTAAAGAGGTGGCACCTTTCCCCCCACCTTTATCTCTTTTCCTCATTTTGGGAGCCAGACATTTAAGGATGAGGTCCTTAAATGGCAAAAGTGACCACACATACAGGGGAATTTAGAAAGTCTTTGTGCATGCCTAGGGAAAAGTTCAGGCTCAGAAAGACCTGAGAAGACCTTAAGTTTACACCTCAGGCTGATCTCCGGCACACAGAGCCTACAACAATAAAACTAAAGCAAAAAACACCCCCCCGCCCCAAACCCCAAAGAAAATCCTGGGGAGATAGAAAAGGAAGAATCTGGTTTCCAGGCTTCATACATTATTAGATTCAAGCATGAAGTTTTCAGGGAAAAAACAGTCACAAGACACACAAGGAAAGAGGAAAGTATGGCCCATTCAAAGAAAAAAACAATTACAGTAGAAAATGTCCAGTGAGAAAGGCCAGCTGGCAAATCTAGAGAAAGACTTTGAAACAACTGTGTTAAAGATGCTCGAAAAACTAAAGGAGGACAATGGAGAGAATCGAGAAAATGATGTATGAGCAAAATGGAAATATTAGCAAAACCACAAAGAAATTCTGGCGCTAAGGAGAAGAACTGCAGATTTGAGCAGGCAGAAGAAAGAATCAGTGAACCAGAAGGTAAGATAATTGAAATGATCAAGTCTGAGGAAAGGAAAGAATAAAGATTGAAGAAAAATGAACAAAGCCAAAGGGACCTGTGGGACACCTAGAGGTTTACCATGCATTGTAGAAGTCCCAGAAGAGAGAGAGGGTCAGAGAGATTATTTGGAGAAATAATGCCTGAAAACTTACCAAATTTGAAGAAAGACATATAAACATCCAAGAAAGAATATAAACATCCAAGAACTTAAACTTCAAATAAGATGAATTCAAGGAGACCTACACAGAGACACATAAATTGTTGGCAACTAAAACAGAATCTTGAAATCAGCAAGAGAAGCAAATCATCACATAACAAGGATCTTCAATAAGACTATCACCAGATTCCTCATTTGAAACTTTGTAGGCCAGAAGTCAGTGGGCTAGCATATGCAAAGTAGTGAAAGGGAAAAAAAGATGTCAGCCAAGAATACTGTATCTGCCAAACTGTCCTTCAGAAGCGGTGAAGAAATTAAACCCAAAGCTAGCAGAAAGAAAGTAATGGAGATCAGAGATGAACAACACACGGAATAGAAAAAAACAAATAAGAAGGATTCTAGGAAGATGGGGTCAGAAGCCTCAGGAATCTGTTTCCCTCCTTAGACAACAATTGTACTTGCAGAATCATCTGATATAACTATTTTGGAACTCGAGTCTGTTGAAGGCTTGCAACTTTTAGGGAAAGGCTTGGATGGTAAATTTTACTTTATTTCTGTTCTTAGCATGATAGTAACTACACATCCCAACCCCCAGCCACTTGACAGACAGCCGTGTTGCTGGATCAGCTTGCACACAGCTTGTGGGAGCCAAGCAGGCAAGAAGGACTCTGTCCTCTGAATATCAGGGATCTTTCCTCTGATCACTGCTGCTTCTGATCATAGAGGTTCAAAGAGGCAGGGAGCCATTGCTATTGCACCTCCCCCATCTGGCTCAAGTGTGTTACAATATATTTAAAGGGCCAGTACCCTTTACCCCCTTTTATCCCTTAATTTTTTGTTTTGTGTGTCGGGGGGAGATGGGGAGTCAGAACCAGATGTTAAAGGCTAAGGTATTCAAACACTCCTGCATATACAGGAAAAATTAGAAAGTAATTATGCATGTCCAAGGAAAAGAGATGAGAAGAGTTAAATCTACATCTCAGGCTGATTCTCAGCACAGAAATGGTATAACAATCAAAAAGACAAGTAACAACAGCAAACCCTGAGGGAAGGGGAAGAATCTAATTTTCAGAGTTATCACATTATTAGATTCAAATGTCTAGTGTTCAACAAAATATCACAAGTCAAAGAGACAGGAAAATATGTCTCATTCAAAGGAAAAGAATACAACAGAATCTGTCCCTGAAAAATACATTGGGAGATATATTAGGCAAAGACTTGGTGGTAAAGATACTAAAAGTCAATGGGACGCCTGGGTGGTTCAGTTGGTTAAGTGTCTGACTTCAGCTCAGGTAATGATCTCACACTCCATGAGTTCGAGCCTCATGTTGGGCTCTGTGCTGACAGCTCAGAGCCTGGAGCCTGCTTCAGATTCTGTGTTTCCATCTCTCTCTGCCCCTTCCCCACTCATACACTGTCTCTTTCAAAAATAAACATTTAAAAAAATTTAAAAAACACTAAAAGTCAAGAAAACAATGTGAGAACAAAATGCAAGTATTCATTAAGAGATGGAAAATCCAGAAAGAAACTAAAATGATATTCTTTAGCTGAACGGTACAATAACTAAAGTAAATCACAAGGAGTCAAAGGCAGATTTGAGCTGGCAGAACATAAATCAGTACTTTAAGGTAGGACAATGGAAGTTATTGAGGCTCAGGAACAGAAAAAGATGAAAAATAGCAAACACAGCCTGGATGTCTATGGGAAACCATCAAAAGCACCAACATAGGCATTGTGGGAGTCTCAAAGAAGAAGAGTGAGAAAGGGGTGGAGAGAATATTTGATGAAATGATGACTGAGAATTTCCCAAATTTGAAAAAGGACATGAATAGAAACATCCAAGAAGCTCAACAAACTTCAAGTAAGATGAGCTCAAAAAGACCCACTCCTTGGGTCCTCCCTCAACCTCCAGGAGCTCGTGGAGGGATGTGTAACCTCCCCCTCTTGTCCACCCTATTCCCAGGATGAGAGGAAGCCTCTCTCCTTCCCCATCAGACTGGATGTGCCTTTATCCTCCAATGCCCCGATCTCTCTGAACACCCCCATTCTCCACCTGGTGGTGCAGGGTGCTCCTTGACCCACCCAGATTCAACAATTCAGGGGGCTCCCCTGCTATATCTCCTCCCATCCAGTACCCTATTTCTGGGGCCTCATCACTGTGGAAGACAGGGACAGTAAGGGTATAAATGGATGGGAGGCATGGGGAAGGTTTTGGAGTAGAACCAGGGTGTGTGTGTATGAAGGGGGAGTGATAAAGTCCCCTAGGGGAGGGGGGGACTAACCTTGTCTGGTGGATGAGAAGGCATACTTATTTTTTGCCTTCTGTATGGTATTTGAAAAGAGAACTAAAAAATCCAAATGGCAAAAACACCCCACATTATAATCAAACTTTCAAAAGCCAAAGAAAAAGGGCAAATCTTGAAAGCAGCGAGAGAAGACAATTGTCACATACAAGTGATCCTCAGAGATTTGCAGATCTTTTTTTTTTTTTTATAAGAAACTTTGAAAGCTAGAAGACAGTGGGCAGATGCATTCTAAGTGCTCAAAGAAAAAGAATCTCTCAACCAAGAACCCTATATCCAGCAAAACTGCCCTTCAGAAGTGAGGAAGAAATCAAGACATTACTTGATAAAAGCTGAGGGAGTTTGTGACCACTAGACCTGCTCTGCAAGAAATGCTTAAGGGAACCCTGCAAAATGAAAGGACACTGTACATTAGCCTGAAGCTGTGAGGAGAAATAAAGATCTCGGTAAAAATAAACACATGGACAGTTATAAAAGCTAGGATTATTGTAATAGCTTGTAACTGTGCTTTTTCTTTTTTATGGAATTTATGATACTAATGTGTTTAAAAAATGCTAATGTAATTATTACTGTAACTTTGGTTTGTAACTCCAAATCTTATTTTGTACATAATTTACGAGACTAATGCATTTAATATACTAACTTATGTTTTGGAGCATACAATGTATAAAGATGTGGTTTTGTGACATCAACAACCAAAAAGGTTAGGGACAGTGTGAAGGAGCAGCTTTTTTTTGGTGTATTATTGAAGTTAAGGTGCTATAAATTCAAATTAGAGTTTGACAGCTTTAGGATATTAAGTGTGAGTCCCCATGGCAACCACAAAGAAACTAGCTATAGAATATACACAAAAGGAAAGTAAGAAGGAGCTTAAACATTTTGCTACAAAAAATCAACTAAATACAAAAGAAGACAGGGCTGTGGGAAATGAGGGACAAAAAAGCAATAGGGCATATAGAAAACAAATAGTACAATGATAGAAGTAAGTCCCTCCATATCAGTAATTATTTTTTTTAATATTTATTTTTGAGAGAGACAGAGCATGAGTGGGGGAGGAGCAGAGAGAGAGAGGGAGACACAAAATTCGAAGCAGGCTCCAGACTCTTAGCTGTCAGCACAGGGCCCTACACAGGGCACGAACCCACAAACCGTGAGATCATGACCTGAGCTGAAGTCAGACACTTAACCAACTGAGGCACCCAGGCATCCCAGTAGTTACTTTAAATGTAAATGGATTCTGGGGCATCTGGGTGTCTCAGTCATTTAAACATCTGACTCTTGATGTCTGTTCAGGTCGTGATCTCATGGTTTATGAGATCGAGCCCTCCGTTGGGCTCTGCACTGACAAGGGGGAGCTTGCTTAGGAGTCTCTCCCTCTCTCTCTCTGCCCCTTCCCTTCTTGTGTGCTCTCTCTCTCTCTCTCTTAAATATAAACAAACCTTTAAAAATGTGAATGGAGACGCACCTGGGTGGCTCAGTCGGTTAAGCATACGACTTTGGCTCAGGTCATGATCTCATGGTTCATGAGTTCAAACCCTGTGTTGGGCTCTGTGCTGACAGCTCAGAGCCTGGAGCCTGCTTTGGATTCTGTGTCTCCCTCTCTGTCTGTTCTTCCCCTGCTCACACTCTCTTTCTCTCTCAGAAATAGTTTTTAAAAATGTAAATGGATTAAACTCTCCAATTAAAAAACAGATTGCCAGAATGGACGAGAACACATGATTCAACCATATGTCTGTCTACATGAGACTCACTTGAGATTGAAAGATACAGACTTGAAAGTGAAATGATGGAGAAAGATATTCCAGGCAAATAAGTAACCGAAAGAGAGCACAAAACACTATACAAAATTCAGATGAAATAGACTTTAAGTCAAAAAAGCTTACAAGAGACAAAGATGTATGTTAACAAATGTTTTAACAGCAAGAAGGAATTGTAATTATAAACATTTATGCACCTAATCGCAGACCATAAAAATATATGAACCAAAAAGTGACAAAATTGAAGGAAGAAATAGTTTTGCAATAATAGTTGGAGACTTTAGTACCCCACTCAAAGTAATAGAACAACCAGACAGAACATAAGGAAATAAGGACTTAAGCAATACAATAAAATACTAGTTCTAGCAGACTCTATACATATAGGGTACTCTACCTACCCATAACAACATACACATTCTTCTCAAATGTACATGGGAGATTTTCCAGGATGGTCCATATGGAAGGTCACAAATTAACTCAATAGATTTTAAAAGATAGTTATAATACAAAGTATCTTCTCTGATCACAATGGGTAAAGTTAGAAGTCAGTAAAAAACTAAAATACACAAAATTTTGGACACTAAACAACACAATTGTAAACAACCAACAGATCAAAGAAGAAATCATAAGGGAAATTTAAAAATACTTAGAGACAAATGAAAAGAAAGACACAACAGAACTCATGAGATGCATTGGAAGTGGTGCTAAGGGGGAAATTCATTGGTATAAATGTCTACATTAGAAACAAGAAAGTTCTAAAACAACAACCAAACTTTACAACTTGAGGAACTAGAAAAAGAATACACTGAAGCCACAGCTAGCAAAAGGAAAGAATAAAGATTATACCAGAGAACAATGAAATAGAGAGTAGAAAAAATGGTACAGAAAATCAAATGAGACCAAAAGGTGGTTCTTTGAAAAGATCAACAAAACTGACAAACCTTTAGCTAGATGACTTAGAGAAAAGTCTCCAATTACTAAAATCAGAAGTGAAAGTGGGGACATTACTATTAATTCTAGAGAACTTAAAAAAAAATGTTTATAAGGAAGTACCTTGAACAACTTATGCTGACACATTGGATAATCTAGATGAAATGGACAAATTTCTAGAAACAAAAACCTACCAAGACTAAGTCATGAAGAAATAGTCTGAATAGACCTATTATTAGTAAGGAGATGGAATCAGCAATTTAAAAAATCTCCCAATAAAGAAAAGCACTGGTCCTGAGAGCTTCACTGGTGAATTTTACCAAACATTTAAAGAAGAATGCTTTTCAAACATTTCCAAATTATTGAAGAGAACATTTTGTAGCTCATTCTATGAGTCTAGCATAACTCTGATGGCCAAAGCCAGACAAAGACTGCAAGCAAAGAAAACTACAGACGAATGTCCCTTATGAACATTGATGCAAAAATCGTCAACAAAATACTAGTAAACAATTCAGCAGCATTTTAAGAGGATTTTACATTATGACCAAGTGGGATTTATCCCTGGTATGCAAAGGTGGTTCAAATTATGCAAATCAATCAATATCATGCACCACATCAATAAAATGAAGGGGAAAAACATGATCATCTCATTTGGTGCAGAGAAATCATCTGTCAAATTCAACATCCTTTTATGATAAACACAACAAATTAGGAATAGAAGGAAACTACTTCCATGTAATAAAAGCCATAAATGAAAAACACAGCAGATGTAACACTCAATGGGGAAAGACTGAAAACTTTTCCTTTAAGGTCAGGAATACGGCAAGGATGTTTTCACTACTTCTCTACAACATCGTACTAGAAGTTCTAGCCAGAGCAATTAAGCAAGAAAAAGAAATAAAAGGCATCCAAAGTGGCAGGAAAAAGTAAAATGATCTCTGTTGGCAGATGATAGCACCCTAACGATGCTACAAAACTGTTAACTAATAAATGAATTCAGCAAAGTAGCAGGATGATGTATTTTTACTGATTGTTGTTTCTTTTCATTATTAGTGTTTGTTTTATATATTTTGAGACAATGCTATTAGTCACATGCAAATTAGAAATTGTTATATTTTCCTGGTGAAGTTAACATTTCATCTTTATGATTTTTTTATCACTACCTAAAAATAAGTATTCTGAATGAAAGAAGCCAGACCCAAAGGGATATAAATTATATGGGTCCATATATATGACATACTGGAAAGGGCCAACTCAGAGGAATATATAAAGATCAGTGGTTGCTATGGATTGGGGATTAGGAGAAGAGGCTGACTACAAACTGCAAAAGAAATTTTTGAGTGGACTGTGGTGAACGTACAACTCTATTCATTTTTCAGAACTCATAAAACTATATACCACAATGAACACATTTTAAGTTAAAATGGGAACCTTTATGTTATTATATTTTGCCAACAATTAAAAAAAATTTTTTGAGAGAGACAGAGACACAGCATGAGCGGGGGAGGGACATAGAGAGAGGGAGACACAGAATCCAAAGCAGGGTTCAGGCTCTGAGCTGTCAGCACAGAGCCCGATGTGGGGCTCTGACCCACGAGCTGTGAGATCATGACCTTAGCTGAATTTGGACGCTTAATGACAGGGTCACCCAGGAGACCCTACCAACAATTTTAAAATTGCATATAGAGTTCATACTGGTACGTCAGAATCTCATCTAGCACCACAGGGTAACATTCTTCCTTTGTGTATCTGTAACTTCTTTCCCTGATGTTGGGAAACATACTCTCATTATCTATATTTTCATATTTTTTATACTCATAATTTCAGAATTGCTAACCCATATCCTGTGGGTTACAGGATGTGTGAAACATTTACTAATCAGTCTGTTTATGTATCATTCTTTTTGTCATTAGCCTTATAGTATCCAGTGAAAAACACTTTTCCAAAGTTATGTAGGTTTTAGTTCCTTCATTCCCACCCTTTTCAAATGTGGTATGCTATATATTTATAATACAATTAGGTTATTTGTCACAATCTGCTTTCCACACTGGGTTTCCCCAATAGCATGGTACCATTTTTAAGTGTACAGTTCAGTGGGATTAAGTACATTCACACTGGTATGCAACCAACATCGTTATCTATTTCCAGAACTTTTTTTTCATCCTAAACTGAAACTCTGAACCCATTAAACAGTAACTCCCCATTCTTCCTCCCCACAGCCCTGGTAACCTCTGTTCTACTTTCTGTATTTGTATTCAAGTATCCTTATATAAGTGGACTCATACCATATTTGTACACTAATACCAGACTTTTTTTGTTTGGCTTATTTCACTTAGCATAATGTCTTTAAGGAACATCCTTATTTTAGTATATTTCAGAATTACATTCCTTTTTTCAAGGGATTACATTCCTTTTTTTGATATTTTATCATATGTATATACCACTTTTATTTATCCATCAGTGGTCATTTGGGTTGTTTCCACCTTTTGGCTATTGTGAATAATGTTTTTATGAACACTGATGAACAGATATCTGTTGGAGGCCATCTTTTCAATTATTTTAGTTATATACCCAGAAAAGAAATTGCTGGATCAAATGTTAATTGTATGTTTAACTTTGAAAAAAAATTTTTAATGTTTATTTTTGAGAGAGAGACAGAATGTGAGCAGGGGAGGGGCAGAGAGAGGGAGACACAGAATCCAAAGCAGGCTCTAGACTCTGAGCTGTCAGCACAGAGCCTGATGCAGTATTCAAACCCACAACCTGTGAGAACATGACCTGAACCGAAGTCGGACGCCTAACTGACTGAACCACCCAGGTGCCCCTTTATGTTTAACATTTTGAGGACAACCATACTTTTTCCACAATGACCACCATTTTACAATGCCACCACCAATGCACAAAGGTCCCAGTTTCTCCACATTCTTGCCAACATTTCTTATTTTCTGCTGAATACACACACACACATACACACACACACACACACACATATACATACACACACACTCATATATATTTGTAGGTAGATCAATAGAGATGTGTAGATATGACTTGGTATATATACACAGGTTTTCCTGATCTGTCAGCTGAGGGCCTAAAAACAATGACACACTGATAGTGATGAACACACCTAGCTCCCAGATCTTGGTTTCTAAATACAATTCTTGAGTCCAAGGGGCCAGGGCCACTTGGAGAAGTGCTTGGTTCCAGGGCTGAGGCAAGGAAAATACAAGCTAATTCTGGAGTTTCTTTGGTGGCAGAAAGTAAGGAAGTGCTAGGTAAAAAGAGAAAAGGATGGGGGCACATAGAAAGACACAGAAGCCAACCTGAAAAAGTTCCCATTGGCCACAACCAGAACAATTTGGAAAACATTTCTGTAGTATAGTTCTCCAAAATCTATAACCTTAGTCTACTTATGAGATAACATCAAACAAACCCAAAATGAAGGACGTTCTTCAAAATACCTGACCTGTACTCTTCAAAAGTGTCAAGGTCATAAAAGACAAGGAAAGACAGGATCTGTCACAAATTAGAAGAGAATAAGGAAACATGACAGCTAAATTGGAGTGGAGCCCTGGATTGGATTTTGGGACCAAAAAAAACCATTAGTGGGATAGCTGATGAAATCTGAGTGAGGTCTGTAGTTTATTTGGTGACATTGCAATAATGTTAATTTCTTACTTTTGATAATTGAACTGTGGTTATATAAGATGTTAACATTTGGCTATAGTGGGTGAAGAGGATAGGGGAATGTTGTACAATCATTGTGACTTTTCCATACATCAAAAATGTCCCTTAAGTCAGATTTATGTTTGTATATCCCATGTGCTTAATTGATTGTGTGTGTGTTTCTGAATGATGCTAAAATCTCCCACCATGATGTTAGATTAGTCTATTTCCTTTGTTAAAAACAAGACAACAGGCCCAAAATGGAGTCACTTGTGCTAAACCCCACATCACCAGATTGAGACTTAGACTCGTCAATCAGGAACCACCTGGTCAGCACTAGTGAGGTCATCTGCCTGCTACACCCTTGCCATCCCCTAAAGGGCAGTGACCTTGCTAGAACCAGTCCACTTCCTTGTCCTTGCTCCTTCTGCCTGTCAAAGTCTTTCATTGTGTCCAGCTCTTCAGAGCTTCTTTCCATCTGCTGCATGGGATGCTGCCCAATTCACGAATCACTGAGTAAAACAATAAGACCTTTAAAATGTACTCAGTTGAATTTTTTAAAATACTCTTCGTCATTTTATCAATGTTTATGTTTTATGTATTTAAGGTTATATTACGAGGCACATGCAAATGTAAAATTGCTTTATCTGCCAGGTGAAATAACATTTAATCTTTATGAAGTTTTCCTCTTTATCCTTTGTAGTGATTTTTGCTTTGAAATCTCTTTTGTCTGGTATTAGTGTAGCTATAGAAACTTTCTTTTGGTTAGAATTTACCTAAATATCTTTTGTATCCTTTGACTTTCAACCTCTCAGTATACTTGTGCTTGAGAAGTGTCTCCTTAATACCAGCATGACAAACTGTCTTTTAACTTGAACATTTAGCATATTTACATGATTGTAATTACTGATATGTTTCAATTTATAACTATCCTCTTGTACTTTTTCTTGAACTACCAGTTTCATGTTTCTTCTTATCCTCTTTTGTATATATTTGGTGTTTTTTTCTCCTCTCCCACTGTTAACCCCTCTCCCCAAATACTTTGGAAGCCAAGTTAGGGTGTAGTACTTTCATTGTTTACTCCAAGAATTCCAAATGCTCTTTCTCTTAAAAAGTAACACATTTAGTAAATAAAAGTTCAATTTGTAACACTTGCCTATTTCTGTGATGTAAATACTTCCATCTGATTTCAGGCTACCTTCAGTGAATGTGCACTTGGAAAGAGAGGTGCAGAAGTGGCTTGTAAGAAGCTGCTTCCAGCTAGTTTCACACCACTTACACCCTCGATAAAGACTCTTAAAATACTTTAACTCTATTTTCCAACTCTGAAGCTATTGTGCACATGTATTGTAACTCTCTATTAGTTTTCTATTGCTCTGTAACAAATTATCACCAGCTTAGTGGCTTGGTATAGCACCAATTCATCATCTTCCACTTCTGTAGCTTAGAGGTGCTGACAAGGCTGTGTTCCTTGCCAGAGGCCGCTGGTGAGAATTCTGTTTCCTTTCCTTTCCCAGTGCCTGTCGATCTTGTCTCGTGACTCCTTGCTCATTCTTCAGATCCAGCGACAGCCGGGAGCAGTCCTTGCATCTCCTCATCGACCTTCCCGGACCCTGGTAATGGCATTGTCCCTTCCCCCAATCCAGATAGGTGCTCCACATTAAATTCAGTTGATGACCATCCTTAATTCCATCTGCACTCTTAATTTTCCTTTGCCATGTGACACGAAATATTCCTAGGGTATGGGGATTAGTATGTGGGCATCTTTGGGAGACCATTACTTTGCCTCCAACTCTTGCTTTAAACATTTTTAAATTTAACCCACAATACATTATTATTGTTTTTAAGGCCAATGCTTGTTTAAATTACTATTTTCTGTGCTCTTTATTACTTCTTGAAGCCCAGATCCATCTGCTAATTCCCTCTCACCTAAAGTACAGTCTCTTATGCATTTCATTCTTATAGAACCTGGTGTGGATTTCTTTTTATTTGTCCCACTTGAGATTTGTCTAGCCCTTTGAAGCTGTGAGGCAGTATCTTTCATCAGTTCTGGAAAATTCTTAGTAACTATCTTTTCAGATATTGCTTCTCCATTTTCTCTGTTCTCCTGTCTGAGTCCATAATTATACATATGTTAGACCTTCTGACATTATCTTGTGTGTTTCTTAGCCCTTTTTCATCTTTTCCTTCACTTTGACCTGTTCTCCATTACTGATAAACTTTTCAGTACTATTTTCCATTTCACTAATTTCAGTGTGTCTATTAAACCCATCTGTTACACTTGTAATTTCAATTCTATTGTATTTAAATTTTGGTTGTTTTTCAAATCTCATCCTTTTTGGATATATTTCAAGGTTATCTTTTGTCTATTTCAAAGTGTTAAACATAGTTATTGTAAAGTCTGTGTCTAATAATTCCATTTATCTGAAATTCTTAAAGGTCTGTTTGACTTTGTTTTTTGTTTTTGTTTTCTCATTCATGGTGCCATGTTTCTGTTTGTGTTATTTTTGACTACCAAAATTTTATTTGGAATTTTTCTTTGGAATTTTATTTTTCTTGGAATCTTATTTCATAAATTCTCTGATGCCCCGAATAAATGTGGATTCTTTCAGAGGGGATTTGTGTTGGCATCTGCCAGGCTCTAGAAGCACTCCCAACCCAGGATCACTCTAAAGTTCCTTCTAATTTTCAGGTTACCCAGGTGGTAGGAGTTCAGGCTGCACAGCCATGAAAGGGCTACTCGTGGTTTTCATATCCTCAGAGGGAATCCTCTTCCAAACCAAATTGGAGACACTCTCCTCAGGGGTGGAGGCCAGTTATTTCTCTTTCACTGGGTATGACCCTTTGGAATCCTAGCCTTAGAGACAGAGGCTACTCTTTTACAGCCCCTACCTTGGATGGGTCCTGAGGGCTGGTTTCTGTTCCGCAAATGCTGGAAGCTGTGAAATCTCGAATGCAGGTTCCCTGGTGTGGTGAAGGTCCCCAGAAGGAAGCTGCTGTCATTCTCTAGGCTCACCTCTTTGCTTCTGGGACCTGACCAGAGAATGCCCAGCTTTCTTACCAACTCATTAGATAATTATGATATTAAAATAAATTTTCAGTGCTTTTAACTGTTTTAGGATTAGCTCTGATTAGTGTATAGTTTGCATTTTCTGATAATTAAAATCCACTCTTTCAGACCTTTTATTTCAACAATATACTTTTTAAATTTCTGAGATGTCTAAATAGATTCTCTTCAATTTTTTTTGTTTTGGCAAAATATATACAACATAAAATTTACCATTGTAATAATTCTAAGTGTACAGTTCTGTGGCATTCATTACATTCCCAATGTTGTACAACCACGACATCAGTTTTTCTAAAACTATCATTCCACAGAGACTCTGTAGCTACTAAGCAGTAACTCCCCATTCTCCCACCTCTGGACCCTGGTAACTGCTAATCCACTTTCTGTATCTGTTAGTTTGCCTGCTCTGGGTTCCTCACGTAAGTGGAGTCCCACAATATCCTTTTGTGTCTGGCTTATTTCACATAGTGTGTTTTCAAGTTTCATCCGTGTTGTAGTATGAATCAAAATTCCACCATTTCTTGTGAATGAATAATATCCATTTTATGTTTATACCATATTTTGTTTATCCATTTAGTTGTTGATAGGCATTTGGGTTGTTTCCACCTTCTCGCTATGGTGAATACCTGCTACTTTGAACCTTAGTGTACAAGTATCCGTTTGAGTTCCTGCTTTCACTTCTTTGGGACATATACCCCAGAAGCATAATTGCTGGATCATATGGTATTTCTGTGTTTAGCATTTTTAGCAACTGCCAAACTGTTTTCTACAGTGATCAAACCATCTTACATTCCCACCAACACTGTACTAGGGTCCCAGTTTCTCCACATCCTCATTGACACTTGATATTTTCTTTTGTTTGGTGGTAGTCATTTTAGTATGTGGGAAGTGGTATCTCACATACTTTAATGCATTTCTTTAATGACTAATGATGTTGAGCATATTTTCATGTGCTCATTTGCTGTGAGTATATCTTCCTTGGAGAAATGTCTATTCAAGCCCTTTGCCCATTTTCTAATTGGGTTGTTTGGGTTTTTTTTTTTTTTTTTTGTGGTTGAGTTGTAGGGTTTCTTATGTATTTTGGATATGAGTCCATTATCAGATATATGATTTGCAAATATCTTCTCCCATTCTGTGGGTTGTCTTCACTCTTTTGATAATGTCCTTTGATACACAAAAATTTTTAAACTTTGAAGAAGTCTAATTGATCAAGTTTTTTCTTTTGTTGCCTATGCTTTTGGTGTCATATCCAAAAGAATCAGTGTCATGAAGCTTTTCCCCTATGTTTTTTCCAAGAGTTTTATTGTTTTAACTTGCATGTTTGGGTCTTTGACCAATTTTGAGTAATTTTTGTATATGATGTAAGCTATGGGTCCAACTTCATTCTTGTTGAAAAACTGTCCTTTCCACATTGAATGGTCTTAGCACTTGAGTCAAAAATATGTTGGACCATGTATGTGAGAATTTATTTCTGGGCTCATTTTTCTATTCCATTGGCCTATATGTCTGTGTTTATGTACTACACTATTTTGATTACTAAGTTTTATAGCTAGTTTTGAAATTCGAATGTATGAGTCCTCCAACTTTGTTCTTCATTTTTAAGAGTGTTTTTGTTATTCAGTGTTCTTGAGATTCCATATAAATTTTAGGATGACCTCTTCTATTCTGTAAACAAATGTTTTGAGATTTTGATTGGAACTCCATTGAATCTGTAAATTGCTTTGGGTAACATTGACATCTTAACAGTATTAAGATTTCCAATCTGTGAACATGGGATATCTTTCCACTTATTTATATCTGCATTAGTATTTTCAACATTGTTTTTGTAGTTTCCAGTGTCACATTTTTTGTCATTTTGAGTAAATGTATTTCTTTTTTTTTAATTTTTTTCAATGTTTATTATTTATTTTGAGAGAGTGACAGAGAGCTTGAGTAGAGTAGGGACAGAGAGAGAGACACACACAGAACGCAAAGCAGGCTCCAGGCTCCGAGCTGTCAGCACAGAGCCCGACGCGGGACTCAAACCCACCAACGGTGGGATCATGACCTGAGCCGAAGTCAGACACTGAACTGACTGAGCCACCCAGGTGCCCCTGAGTAAATGTATTTCTAAAGATTTTTTCTTTTTGATGCTAATGTAAATAGAATTGATTCCTTAATTTCTTTTTCGTATTGCTCATTGTTAGTGAGTGGAAGTGCAATGGACTTTTCTCAATCTCTTTGAGTATGACTGAAATTCAAAAAGCTGTACATACATAATGTATACACTTTGATAAGCTTGGAGATCATAATATCCCTGTGAAAACATCACAATGAAGGCCATAAACCTATCCATCACCTCCAAAAGCTTTCCTCTCATTCCCTGTATGTATTGTTATTATTTATGTTTATTTATTTATTTGTTTATTTTATATATATATATATATATATATATATATATATATATATATGCTTGTGTGTATGTGGTTAATGGCACTTAACATAAGATCTACCTTCTTAGCATATTTTTAAGTATACCATTGAGTGTTGTTAATATAGACCCTATATTGTACATTAGATCTCCAAAAGTTACTCATTTTGCGTAACTTAGACTAACCAACACCTCTCCGTTTTTCCCTCCTCCCAGCCCTGGTAACCACTATTCTATGTTGTGGTTTTAAATTTACTATTTTAGATTCCTCTTAAAAGTGGGATCATGCAGTATTTGTCCTTTGGTCTATTTCACTTAGCGTAATGTTCTTCAGGTACATCCATGTCATTGCAAATGTCAGGATTTTCTATGTTTTAAAGGCTCACTGATATTCTATTGTATTTATACACCACATTTTTTCTTTATCCATTGACTCCTTGATAGACAGTTAGGTTGTTTCCATATCTTGATTATTATGAATAATGCTGCAGTGAATATTGGAGTATAGATATCTCTTTGAGATCTTCAGTACTTTTGGATATATACTCAGATGTGTGATTTTGGATCATATGGTATTGTTTTCTTTTAATTTTTCTTTTATTTTTTATTTTTATTTGAGAGAGAGAGGCTGTGATTGGGGGAGAGGGGTGGGGAAGGGGGGAGAGAGAGAGAGAGAGAGAGAGAGAGAGAGAGAGAGAGAGAGAGAGAATCCTAAGCCAACTCCATGCTCAGTGCAGAGCCCAACACGGGGCTTGATCCCACAACTCTGGAGTCATCACCTGAGCCAAAATCAAGAGTTGGATGCCCAACCACTAAGCCACCTGGGTGCCCCGGATCATATGGTATTTCTATGTTTAGGTTTTTGAGGAACCTCTATACAGTTTTCCACAGTGGCTGCACCAGTTTGCATTCCCACCAACAGTGTACAAGGTACCCTGTTTCTCAACATCCTTACCAACACATATGTTTTGTTTTTTTGACAATGGCCATTCTAACAGGTGTGAGGTGATATCTTATTGTGGTTTTCATTTGCATTTCCCTGATGAGGTTTTGTTGAACACCTTTTATATACCTGTTGGCCATTTGTACGTCTTCTTTTGAGAAATGTCTAGAGGTCCTTTGCCCATTTTAAAATCAGTCTTCTTTAAGTTTATTCATTTATTTTTGAGGGTGGGGGGACAAAGGATCTGAAGCAGGCTCTGTGCTGACAGCAGAGAGCCCAATGCGGGGCTTGAACCCATGAACCCTGAGATCATGACCTGAGCCAAAGTCAGAAGATTAACCGACTGAGCCACCCAGGCACTCCTAAATCAGTTTTTAAAAAATTATTATTGAGTTGTAGGAGTTCTTCTATATTTTGAATATTAACCTCATATGGGATTTGTGGTTTGCAAATAATTTCTTCCATTCCCTAGGTTGCCTTTTCGTTTTGCTGATTGTTTCCTTTGCTGTGCATTTGTTTTTCAGTTTGATATAATCTCATTCGTCTATTTTTTGCTATTGTTGCCTGTGCTTTTGGTGTTTTATCCAAGAATTCATTGCAGAGTGCAGTATTTAGCTTTTTCCCTAGGTTTTCTTCCAAGAGTTTTATAGTTTCAGGTTTTAGGGTTGTCTCTTACCCATAGTGCCCTGCCATTTCAGTCGGAAGGACTCCCTTTACCGTTTGTTCTAAGGTAGTTTGTGAATAAGGCCTGTTGAAGGCAATGAGTCTGTGGGGACTGGGAAACTGGATACTACCTGTTGAAGGCCAAGGCCACTGCTACTGTGGGGAAGGGGTGGGACAAGGCAATTAAAAATGCTACTGAACTTTCCTGCAATTTTAAATATGACCTTTCCTTGCTTGAGTGTTTGCTTGGTTGCTGTAAATCTTGGGTGTTCAGAGCCTCTACACAATTAGTTCAGAGAGTTTCAGGTGGTTTTCTTCACGTTTCTGTGGGGATATGAGAAGCGGGAACTTCCTAGTGAGCCATTTTGCCAAAATACTGTTTTTTTAACCTATCACACTGGCAATAAAAGAAATTGTGAAATTTACAGAGTGAGTTTTGGGAAACTGGCACTATTACCGGTGTTGGTGACTATGCTGGGAGAGTAATCTGTAGGTTTGTGTATAGGTACGTTTAAATATGTAAGTGTATGTATATGTGTTGTCCATATGTATATATGTATGTGTATATATGTAAGTGCATATATACATGTTATCGGCACGTATATGTGTTTTCATGTGTGTATATATGTGTGAGTGTATATACGTGTGTATTAGTATATATGTATGTGTTTGCTTGTATGTATATATGTATATTATATATTTATCTGAAAAGACTTAAAATACTAATATCATCTGACCTAGAAATACAGCTCCTGGAAACTTGGCTTAAGGAAAATAATCATGGATGATTACTGGATGAAGTAATCATGGTTGGGGAGTTTTGGCTATGAGGACATTTATTGTCCATATTCCTTATAATAATGAATACTGCAGCAGTATTTATGTCCAACAATATGGCTGGTTAGAACAGAATCATCCACCAGGCAGTGAAATGGCACACACACTAAAACTTATGTTAAGGAAGAATAATATATCGGAGACCTTGTATATAGTTATTACTTTAAAGTATTATTTATGTATTTATGTATTTATTTTTGAGGTGAGGGAGGGGCAGAGAGAGAGAGGGAGAGAGAGAATCTTAAGCAAGCTCTATACCCAGCACAGAGCCCAAGGAGATGTGGGCTCTGTCTCACTACTATGAGATCATGGCCTGGGCCAAAATCCAGAGTTGGATGCTTAACTGACTGAGCCACCCTGGTGCCCCATAAAATATATTTTAAATTTAACTAAGTTTATTTAAAAAAATTATCTGACCTCCCTCATTCTAGTAGCAATCATTACTGCCTTGAACTAGGCCATTTAACAGTTGTCCGCTCCCAAACTCTTCCTAACCCTGGTCCTCTGAGATTTCTTCCGATTTGGGGTCTCGAAGCCCCTGTGGATTTACTTAACTCCCTTTACAGAGCATTAATTACCTTCTGAACTTAGGGCAGCAATTCCGTGAGCTTCCATTTTACTGAAGGGAACACGGATCCTCACAACGGTATATGGATTTTCACGAAGGGGAAGAGACCATGCACCAGCCAATGTATTAGTCACTGTACAAATATTAACTCATTCGACCCTCAGAAAAAGGCACCTATTTCTACCTGACTTTTCAAATGAGTAAACTATGGCCCTGAGAAGATTCTATCTTGCCCATGTTTCCAGAGTTGGTAATTGGTGGCTCTCAGATTTCAACCCAGATATTCTGGCTCCAGAGGCAAGGTTTTCAGTCATTGCTTTGCTATCTCTCATTCTTATTAGCAGTGAAAACAAAATATTGATTATCAATAATACCGAATATAACACAGAAATGTGATCAACAGTGGTTTATATTTTCCAGAGCTTTTTGTCAGGCGTTTTCACTTACAAGAGCTCATTTATTTTTGAAAACTCATTTTGCTGAAACAGCAACTGAGGCTCAAGCACTCACAGATGGTGCCTGTGAAACCCACTGTGGGAACCCCAGACTCATTATTATTGCTTAATAACACAACGTAAAGAATAATAAAAGTGCTCCACGGTCCTTAGAGATGAACAGTGTACTTTTATACACATTTTACACGGGGTAACTGGCTCAGAGAGGCCAGCAACTCATGCAAGACAGCACTTAATCAAGTAAGAAATAGCAAAGTTACCACTTGTTTAATAGTAGTCACAACGCCTTGCTCTCCTGGGCTAAAGAAACGCTTTCCTTACAGAAATTAAACTCAGATCGCAGGGAGGTGTCCACTTCACCCAGTCCCGCCGCAGCTTCGTGGCCCCGGGACAGGTGTTCGGTTGGTTTGGCAACCTAGGCACCCGTCCGAGAGTCCTGGCCCGCGGGCACCCGGGCAGGTGGGCCGCCGCGGTCGCCCTGCTCCGGGTCCAAGCCGGTGCTGTGTCGCCCCCACCCCCGCCCAAGGCCGCTGGGAGACGATACTGGGCCCTCTCCCAACACCTCCAAAAGCTCGGCGAACCCCACCGCTCCCAGGCGCGCTTCCAACGAACCCCTGCGTTCCTCCCCAAGCGCCCCGATCCACTGTCCCGGGCCCCCTCCCCGAGCGCCTCCCTCTGCTGACCCGCGCCTCCTCCCGGATCGCCCCCCGCCGCCCCGGGACCGCTCCCCGAGCGCCCCCCATCGCCCCGGACCCCCTCCCCAAGCGCCCTGGGCTCCCTCCCCACCACCACCCCGGGCCCCCTCCCCGCCGCCCCGGGACCGCTCCCCGAGCGCCCCCCATCGCCCCGGACTCTCTCCCCGCCGCCCTGGGCTCCCTCCCGAGCGCCCCACCACCACCCCGGGCCCCCTTCCCGCCGCCCCGGGACCGCTCCCCGAGCGCCCCCCATCGCCCCGGACCCCCTCCCCGAGCGCCCTGGGATACCTTCCAGAGCGCCCCACCACCATCCCGGACCCGTCCCCGAGCGGCCCGGGCCCCCTCCCCGCACCCCTGCCGTCCGGAGCGGCCCGGGCGGGCGGCCGTGGCCGGCGCGAGGCCCCTCCCCGGCGGAGGCGCTCGGCGCGGAGGAAGCGGAGGCGGCGGCAGCGCCGAGACCTCGCCGCGCTGATGGCGTCGCCCGGGTGAGTGAGGCGCTCAGGCCGCGCCGGGGAGGGGTCTGCGGGCCGCGGGGTGGGGGCGTCCGGGTGCAGGTGCGGGCGCGGGCCGCCTTCACTGCCCCTGGCCCACAGCCCCCAGCCCGGACCCCCGCCCGCCGGGCCCCGCGGGCCTTCAGCAGACCTTGGGCGGGCGCGGCCGGGCGGGGGGGGGGGGGAGGGCGCGGGGGCGCGGGTCGGGGGCGGCCGGGCGGGGGACTGGGAGCAGGACGGGGGCGCGGCCCGGAATCCGGGAGCCGCTGGGCCCCGAGGGCCCGGAGCCCGGTCGGCCGGCGCCCCCGCCCTGCCCTGCGCAGCTGTTTTCCACTTGCTCTCTGGGAGCGGATGCCGGGCCCTCCCCCCACCCCGCGGGGCGCAGCCCGAGGGTCCCCGGGGGTCCCCGTAGGGGGGGGGGTCCCTGGGGGTAGGGGAGGCCTCTGCCGGGCCGGCTGGGGCTTCGGGTCGGGACTCGGGTCAGGCCAGGGCCGCGGGCCCCGATAGGGTGGCAGCCCCTGTTCTGACATCACCGCTTTCCACCGCCTGGGTGCTAAAATGTTCTTTCTTGAGGAAAAGATGGTGACACACAGAGTTCGTAATTTTTGAAAAAATTCCTTACTTGTGAAATAAAACCTCAGCAATGAACTGTAATTAGTTTTTGCTTCCATAATATAAGTGGTCATGAAAGCTGGGAATGACAGTTAATCCAATACCTCAGTTCACAGAGGAGGAAAATTAGCCTCAAGGTCATTGCTTTAGTTGGTAAAATTCTTTTTTTGACTACTGTCTACATTCAGAGGGTCTTAGACCTGGTGGCTGTGGTAGCAGCTCCAGTGGGGTAGAGATGGTGGGTGTCAGGCCTCTTACAGGTGGGGGCTGGCTCTGTCCTCAGCCTCCATGGAGCAGGGGGTTTGTGATAACCAAGTGGTGGATCTTTTCCATCTACCTGCAGGCTTTCTAGGTCTGGGGAGCTCTGGTCATAAAGTGCCCAGGACTCTTGAGTTCATAAGTAGAATAAACACTGGCCCATCCCTCAGAAGGCAGACTGATTCCAGAGGGTTCAAGGTCCCACCATGTTCTGGCCCCTC
The DNA here is from genome assembly GCF_022079265.1 of Lynx rufus. Classification (NCBI taxonomy): domain Eukaryota; kingdom Metazoa; phylum Chordata; class Mammalia; order Carnivora; family Felidae; genus Lynx; species Lynx rufus. Next base: position 61,245,728 of record NW_025814856.1, on the reverse strand, counting down.
TTGTTGGGAGCAGGCGAGGCAGGGTGATGTCTGAGCCTGTGGTGTGGCTGCTGTCTGGTCTTCCAAACGTGATGGCCCATTTGGTGTCCCAGCACACTCCTTTTAGACCTGGGTCAGAGGTGGAGTTTATGGTGGCCTGGTAAGCCCTCTCAGAGCCAGCAGGCTCTACCTAAGTGGTGTCCTGTAGCAGGTGGCATTAGTTTAGATTTGATATTGTACCATAGCGGGTGTCCCCATGAGTCTGCAGTTAGTACTAAACTGTAGTTTTCTGACATGTACTCATTGCAGAGCTGAGGTCACAAAACTTTAATTTTGCTTTATTTTATTTTGTAGAGAGAACTGTCACTCATTGTGGCATATACGCATTTGGGGACAGTCGTACTTCCAGATATAACCCCTGGGTGTCTACTCTGCAGGTTTCACTGGTAGGGCAGAGTCCAGCCAGGAAGACCTGACTTCCTGGGACTTTCTCGCCTGTCTCAGTCAGCTGACCAGCAGACGTCCAGCCTGCTGGACTCGGTACTGTGGAAACTAGTCCAGGGCATCAGGGCAGGGATGGGAAGGGATCTGTGATTTCTCCTGGGCTGTTCATGGAGGCACCTCTGAATCCCATCTTCTCTCCTAAGTGAATCTCTGCAAGAGAGCTGGGAGAGAAGAAAGAGACCCTTACTGATGGGCTGGGCATTTTGCAGAAGGAAATGGTGAGAAAGCGGGCATCACAGGGAAGGATACATCTGAGGTGACCCCCAGCCCCATGAGTTTAGAGCTATGCAGAGACCAGGGTGCCTGGCCAGACTGTGGGCCTGGCCTCGTTTGTGGGCTCGCTGCCCACTGCTCACTGAGGGGGAGTCCATGTGACAGCAGCGTGGTGGGGCCGGAACACACGGAGCTCCTCACCCTGCTACCGTCAGCTCCATCCTGCCGGCCTTCACTCCTTGCTGCCCCATGGCTAGTCTTCTGTGCTCTGCCTGTGCCTTTGCTGTCAGGACTCCCGGGGGCCGGGGAGTCTGTAGTCCATTTCTGTAATCCCAATGTGTTCTCTGCCAGATTGTGGCGTTTCTGTGGTGGTTTTTTTTTTTTTTTTTTTTTAAGTTTATTTTTGAGAGAGAAAGAGAACATGACTGGGGGAGGGGCAGCGAGAGAGAGAGACAGAGATTCCCAAGCAGGCTCCACCCTGTCAGCACAGAGCCCAACACGGGGCTCGATCCCACAAACTGTGAGATCATGACCTGAGCTGTTGTGGACAGTCAGATGCTTAACCGATTGAGCCATCCAGGCGCCCCTATTTCTGTGGTTTTAAATGTTGTCTAAATCAGAAGTTCTTAACCTGGGGTCCATGATTCATTGGTGGGCTTTCAGGGTTCCTGTGCAGTGTCAGGGGTCAGCGAGTATGTTGGTGGGACCAAGGTCTGTAGCCTTTGTTGTCCACAGCCCATCTTGAAGGGGCTCTTACCTCAGGAGCCTTACAGCCACTCATCTACACTCACTTGGAGGGACAGCAAACCTGGATTACATGGGCTAAATATATTTACATTTGATTGTTAATGGCATATAATTTAAAAAACAAAAAAAGTATAAAACAAAATCAAAATCAAATGTAATCCAAATTTCCATAAACTACCACTTTTAAATTTTTGGTGTATTTTTTTTTTAATGCTTATTTATTTTTGACAGAGAGACACAGAGCATGAGTGGGGGAGGGGCAGAAAGAGAGAGAGGGAGACACAGAATCTGAAGCAAGCTCTAGGCTCTGAGCTGTCAGCACAGAGCCCGACGTGGGGCTCGAACTCACAGACTGCGAGATCATGGCCTGAGCCGAAGTCGGATGCTTAACTGACTGAGCCACCCAGGCGCCCCAAGAATCTTCTTCTTTTTTTTTTTTAGTTTTTAAAATATTTATTTATTTTTTGAGAGAGAGAGAGACACACAGAGTGTGAGTGGGGGAGGGGCAGAAAGAGAGAGAGGGAGACACAGAATCTGAAGCAAGCTCTAGGCTCCGAGCTGTCAGCACAGAGCCCGACGTGGGGCTCGAACTCACAGACTGCGAGATCATGGCCTGTACCGACTGAGCCACCCAGGCGTCCCTGGTGTATTTTTAATTAGGCTGTTCTTATCAGAGAGACAGACTTCCAGATACGCCTGGAGTGTCGTTCCCTGCCCCCCACCCCCTGCCCCTGTGTCTTAACTAGGCAACTATTCTGACATTTTCCTGTGCATTTACACATTATGTTTGTTCTTTGCTCTGTCCCCCCCGCCCCATTTTTTTATTGTGGGAAAATATACATAACACAGTTTGCTTTTCAGAGCATGTATTTGTTCTGTTTTTACTTAAATGCTCTCATGCTATTCTGCAGTTTGCTGTCCTCAGCCAACATGTCAGAACCAGGATCAGATCTACCTAAATCTTGACATTTATATCATATCATGTGACATGGTCATGTTACATAGTTAGGGAGGTTTCCAGTTTTCTCTGTAAGATGATGCCACACATCACGTCTCCCCTGGACATGCACATACCTTTTTCTAGAGTAGGTTCAAAGAACTGGGTGTTGTGGTCAGGGGGCCTGAAACTACTGAAGTGTCCTCACAAGGGGTCACACCACCTTCCCTCTCTGCACCTCCCAACACACGACATCAGACTTTAAAAGTTTTGCTTGTCTGATGGAATTACTGAGTTAAGAAGTAGGAAGCTGGGGTGCCTGGGGGACTCAGTCAGTTAAGTGTCCAACTTCAGCTCAGGTCGTGATCTCACAGTTCATGATGTCGAGCCCCACGTTGGCTCAGAGCCTGGAGCCTGCTTCGGATTCCGTGTCTCCCTCTTTCTCTGCCCCTCCCCTGCTCATGCTTGCTCTCTCTCTCTCTCTCAAAAATAAATAATAAAATCATTAAAAAAAAGTAAAAAAAAAAAAAAAGAACTAGGAAGCTAATGGCATATTCACTCACTGGGTCTTTAAAGATAGAAACTTCCTACCTGACTGCTTGTGTTCCCTCAGAAATAGTCCCAGTGGCTTTGATCCCATTGTTGACATTGGGTTCTAGCCATGTACACCCCGTAAGTGAGATGTAACACAGTGAGGCCTGTCCCCGAACAGAAGAGCAAGAGGTGAGCAAGTCTGCTGGTGTAGGTGCCCCCCCATCATGCACCACACATTTAAAAGTATCTGAGACTTTATTTTAACTGTTTATCATTCCTATCCAGGAAGATCCTCTCCTAACACCATCATTTTGTGGGGAAGGAAAGGATCTGGGGCTTCGCCTTCTGGGACGGGTTCAGCTTTCCTGCCAGAGCCTGGCCTGGTCCAGATGGGCTCTTCACACCAGGGGGGAGGAGAGGACCCACAAACGCACTGTGGGGTGGAGACACTGAGGAACTCAGGCAAGGTGTGTGTCTGCTCCAGGAGAAGTCTGTGAGGAGCTCTTTGCCCGCTCAGTGGCTGCTGTCGTTCCTGGGGAAGGGATGCGGTCTTACCAGCAGGCTGCAGACTTTGCCACCTCCTCCCCCTGCCCATTCCCCAAGGAGCCACACCAGCCCTCAGGGTGTCCCCCACTGGAGAAGAAGGGAGAGCGACGAGGGGCGTTGTAGGCAAAGCGTCCCTGGCTGTGCAGAGCAGCTCAGCAAAGCTCACCTAGCCGTGGTGGAGGGCCAGTGCTTGATCGGGCGGGATGGCCGTGCTGCCGGCCTCTGTCCAGCTTAGGGAAGGGCATCCTACCCAGGACCACGAGTGTCAGGGGCTTTCCAGTCAGGGAGTGTTCTTTTTTAAAAAAAATTTTTAAAGTTTATTTCTTTATTTTGAGAAAGAGCATGAGCAGGGGAGGGATAGAAAGAGAAGCCCAGGCAGGCTCCACACTGGCAGAACCTGACACAGGGCTCTATCCCACGAATTGAGAGATCACAACCTGAGCCAAAATCAAGAGTCGGACGCTTAACTGACTGAGCCACCCAGGCACCCCATTAGCTGCCTTATTTCTCACAACAAGTAATGCACACACGGTACAAATCTCAAAAGGTGTGAAAGGACTTTTGTGGAAACGCAGGCATGGTGCCCAGGTCCCACCCAGGAGGCATCCTTACCCCCCGACTCCAGGGCACAGCCGGGCTCTGGGTCCTCCTTGTTTTGTTTTAAACCTGACATGCATTTTGGAGATGTCCTGTCTCACTTTTCTCTTTGGAGTCTTGGCTTTTTCTTGTGGATTTGTAGCTTTTCGTACATGGAGAAAACCAGCCTTTTGCCATTTGTGTTACAAAGACTTCTCCTGTTGTCGTTTGCCTTGTGACTTTATGAAGCCTTCCCGGCTCTGATTTTTCAACGTTTATTTATTTTTGGGACAGAGAGAGACAGAGCATGAACGGGGGAGGGGCAGAGAGAGAGAGGGAGACACAGAATCAGAAACAGGCTCCAGGCTCTGAGCCATCAGCCCAGAGCCTGACGCGGGGCTCGAACTCCCGGACCGCGAGATCGTGACCTGGCTGAAGTCGGACGCTTAACCGACTGCGCCACCCAGGCGCCCCCCGGCTCTGATTTTTAAGTCTTTAATATTTCCTTTGAGTGCACTTTTTGTTTCCTTTTCCAATTTAAATCTTAGGTCCAGTTGATAACTTTGGTGAAGGGAGTGGCCAGGGTTTGCCGTTACCTTTTCCAGGTTGTTTTTAGCCCCCAGACACTGTGAGCTCCCAGGGTCAGGGACCAGATTCCCTGTGGGTTTGGGGCCTGCCCCTGGGCCTCCTGCCACCCAGCGGCCTGTCTGCTCATGAGCCGGGCCTGCAGCCTTCATTTCTGGTGGCTGGTCCTGTGTCCTACTCTCCGGCAGGTTTTGTCTCTTTCATTGCTGTTCTTTTTCAGAATTTTCCTGATATTGTACAAATATTTCTCCATAGAATCAGCTTATCTGTTTTTCAGCCTAGATGCACAGACAGGTTAACTCAGGGAGCATTGACTTAGAAAATCACGTTAAGCCTTCCTTTCTCAAATAGGATACACCTCTTCATTTGTTCAAGTCTTTTATGGTCTTTGGGATCTGAAAGTTCTCATACAGATGCTGCCTGTTTGCTGTGTGGATTCTTCACGCCTCTCATTGACGTTGTAAATGTACGTTTCTAACCTGCTTGTGTACAGGGCGTTGGCCGTGGGTTTTGATTCTTTTATTTGCAAGTAGATCTGGAAAACTGCCGCCCCAGTGAGAGAATTTGGGAAGCTGGGGACGCACAAATAGTTTCTTTACACTGGTCTCTTGAGATGCGGGCAGCTGTCAGTCCGGCTGTCTGCTGCCTGCACTGTCTGTCTCACACGTTCTGCCTCATCTGCTGAACCCTTCACAGAGACTTTGAGTCCAGCCCTGTGTCAGTGTCTCTGGTGCTGCCACCACCCAGGTATGACCTTTGTCACTGGACAGGTGTGCCACCTACACTCAGCACTTCCCCCCTCCCTCCTCCCCTGGAATAAAAGTGGATCTTGTCTGTGGCCTGAAGAGCTCAGCCTTACCTATCCTGCTGCCTCCTTCTGCTCACCCTGCCCTCCCGCTCATCCTGGGCCCCCTGCCCTGACTGAGCTCTCCTGTGCCCCCCCCCCCCCCCGCCCCACTCCGGGAGTCCCCACCCCCTTTTACCCACAGCAGCCCCAGCCCAGGCCTCAGGGCATCTTCCAGTGTGCCTTCTACTTAAAAGTTATTACTTGTCCATCTCCCCCAGCTGAGAGCAAGGATGTCTGTGTCCTTCACAGAATGATCCGAAACTCCTAGGGAAGTCCCTGGCAGGGAGCAAATGTGAGGGTAAGTCCAGGAGAACATTGACTGCCTTATATGAACTTGCTTCCCACATGTAAACCTCCCCAGACCCTCACAGCACCCTGATGAGCTGTGCGGGGCGGGGACGGCCAGCTTTGGCTCAGAGGTCAGCCCGTGTGTCTTGTGGGGTGTGACACGGCTCCTGTGTGAGCTCTCGGAGGACTCAGAGTCACTTCCTCTCGCTCAGTGAACCCAGGACACAGCCTCGTTGCACGCAGCCCCGTTCCTGCTCCACTTGGGGGTGCAATGATTATGGCCCTGGGAGGGGGGCTGCTGAGGGGGTGTGCTGTGATATCCCACATCTGCTTGTGTCCCTGCCCCCAGGCACTGCCACAGACCCAGCTCCTCTGTTTTCTCAGCCAGTCATGCCCCTGCACATGATGAGAGTTGAACACTTCAATGTGGGTGGTCCCTGTGGAGCTGGGATGGCCTCTCCTGTGGCTTGCATGTTGTTAGAGGTTGAATCGTGTCACCTCCAAAACGTGTGTTGAAGTCTAACCCCTCATAGCTGTTAATGTGACCATTTTTAGGAAATAGGCTCCTGGCAGCTGTGATTAGTTAAAATGAGGTCATGCTGGGCTCGGTGGGCCGTCCTCCAATGACTGGTGTCCTTGCAAGTAGCAGAGAAGGGACGCACTGGGGAGAACGCCGCATCCAGCCGTCAGGAGCCACACTCGTGCTCTATGAACTCTGTTGGGGATGCTGTCACAAGGGCCACAAAGAAGAGAGAAGCGTATTCCGCCACCATTCCGGACACCAGGAGTCTGGGATGAGGGTGTGGGCCCGGTTGGTGCCTCCCTGTTCCCTGGCTTCTGGTGGCTGCTGGTGATCTGTGGATTGTAGACACAGCACTGCGGTCTCTGCCTCCCCTGCCCACGTTTTGCTCGCTGTGGACCAACCACACTTTCCTAATAAGAGGACCCACCCTACCCAGTATGATCTGGTCTTAATTTAACTAATTATATCTGCAAAGACCCTATTTCTAAATAATACCACACTCAGTACTGGGGTTAGGGCTTGAACATACCTTTTTGGGGGACACATTTCTTTTTTTATTAAAAAAATTTTTTTAACGTTTATTTATTATTGAGAGACAGACACAGAGCATGAGCAGGGGAGAGGCAGAGAGAGAGGGAGACATAGAATCCAAAGCAGGCTCCAGGCTCCAAGCTGTCAGCACAGAGCCCGACATGGGGTTCGAACTCACCAACCATGAGATCATGGCCTGAGCCGAAGCCGGTCGCTTAACCAACTGAGCCACCCAGGTGCCCCTTGGGGGGGACACATTTCAACCCTAAACACACACCAGGTTGGTTTATAAAGGTTTATTACTAATTTAGTGAGGCTTCCTAGGCAGAACAACTGGCTTCGAAGTTTATTTTGTTCCGGGGGTGGTAATGGGAGGAGGGCCCCCCACCCCTCCTCCAGGGCAGAGGAAGAAGTCCCTAGGCTTACTTGTCAGCTGGCCCAGGTGTGGGGCAGGAGGGCGACTGGCGGGTCTTACAAGTTGTCAGCATAAAACAGCAAAAATTGAGCAGATTCTTTATTATCCAAAGCAATTGATAGTAGGCTGCTGGCTGCATTACAGTAAGCAAATGCACCTGTATTTCTCTCATATCCTGCTTGGGATGGTTTTCTGTGCCATCTTGCTTTATTGTCACCACCTGGTGAAGGAGTGGGGTTTGTTGCTAGGAATTAGCCCTGCTCACCAGGTTTGGACCGTTTATTCTGGGCATTGAAGACCGCTGCCCGAGAAGTGTGCAGCTCTGACGGGGTGCACTGGTCTCCGTTGTCAGAGGTGGGTCAGCGTGCATTGAACACCCTGGTCTCCAGAATCAGACTCTCCAGATGTAGAAAACCTCTGCAGGTAAATCTTCTGGGCAGTTGGAAAAAGAAGAAGGACAAGGAAAGTATGGCGTGCCCCATCACCTAGGAGACACGGCCAGGGAGTTGTCAGGGCCCTCATTTTTCCTGCTGGACTCAAAGGAAGCCGTCGAAGGGTGCAGACCACAGTGTCTGCTCACTGACTTAGCAAGGAAGTACCGCTAGATGCACTGGGCCCTCAGGGCGGCGGTCAGAGCACCCCTTGTCCCTGTGGGGAGATGCCCCAGGTCTGGTCAGCATGGAGTCCAGGAGCCCACGCCCACCATGGGCCTCTGCACAGGACCTGAGCTGGCTTCCATGTTTGGCTTTGCACTCTGGCCCGTAATGGGGAGGTGACCCCAGCCTCACAGAATGTCGTCCTCTGGAAGCCGGAGCTAGAATGAGCTGTAGCAATGGAATCAGACTAACGGGGGGGAGGGGATTGGTTCATCTGTTGAGTAATTTTCAAAAGAGCAAAGGCATTTTCTTGGTACTCTTCCATATTTTATATTCCCCCTATTTTGGGAAGCAGAAAAAGATAGTGATGATGTTAGTAATTTCCCACACCTGCTCTGCAGAAAGCCTCCTGGGCTGCATGTGCCTGAGGCCGGGCCGGGTACTCAGGGTTTTTGTAATTATTAGTTGTAGTTTTAAGTTACCTAAAATCTACCTGAGTCTTAAAAGTGATGAGCCCTGGGGGAGCCAGAGGACTGAGGTTTGGGTCCAGCCGTGTTTGCTGGTGTGGGGGCGGTGGGCAGGCCTCTGTGCTGTTTCCACCTCGCAGGACGTTTTGGGTATGGCGTTGCTGTGCTCATGGTGCCAGAAGCAACAGACTTGTGTCGCAGGGTCCTGGATGCTGGGTGCCCCGACTGCAGTGTGGTCATGGTTGGTTTCTCCTGAGGCCTCTCTCCCTGGCTTGTGGACGGCCACCTTCTCGCCGTGGCCTCATGTGGCCTTTTCTGTGAAGCTGCAGACAGAGAGCCAGCTCTCCACAAGCCCCAGGCTTAGGACCTCGTTTAACTGCAATTGCCACCAAAACGGAATTCTTGATCTAATTGTAATGTTGCGGGGGGTGGGGGGGGGTTCTGTCCACACCAGCAAACAATTCTGAGACACCTGCAGGGTGTCTGAAATTGAGCTCATCGCTGACCCTGTCTGCCTGGAGACAGCGAGCGTCTCCCACAGGTTCAGGGTCTTGTCATGCAAGACCACCCCTCCCTCCAACCCCCACCCCCAGCCCCACTTCCACGCTGCAGGCCCGGGCCGCTGCTGTGCTTGTGACATGGGCTACAGCCCGGGGCTCCCATGAACACCTCCTGCCTAGGATGCCAGCAGTGAGAATCCAGGCTGCCTCCTATGCTTCTGGCTGACTAGGGGTGAGTCCGGTTCCCATGATCCTTCTTTGGGGTCAGTTAATTGCTGCAGTGACTCACAGAACTCAGGGAAACGTGTTACTTACTAGATTACCCATTTGTTACAAAAGGAGTGATTCGGGAATAGCCAGAAGAGGATCTGCACCAGCCAGGTGTGTGGGGAGGGGCACGGAGTCTCCCTGCCCTCTCAGATCTCGTGCTCACCAACCTGGAGGCCCTCACAACCCCGTCCTGTCGGGGTTTTCTGGAGGCTTCATTACACAGGCATGAGTGATGAACTCATTGACCACTGGTGATTGATCCAACCTCCAGCCCCTCCTGTCCACGAACTTAAAGTTCCAATCCTGTAACCACGTGGTTAGGTCCCCAGGCCACCTGCCCCCATCCTCAGGTGCTTTCCCAAACTCACTCGTTAACATTATAAGAGGCACCTTTACACCTCACAAAGAAAATCCCAAGGGTTTTTAGGAGCTGTGTGCCAGGAATGGAGACGAACCAAATAAATTCTTTTAAATCACAGTATCACACTCTGCACAGACCTCGTCTCCAAATGTAGTCGCATGGGGGTGACAGCTTCAGCAAAGGACTTTGAACACAATTGAGACTGTGAAAGCGTTGAAAGTAGATCGAAAGGTAAAAAGTGCCAGGCGGAGCCAAGCTTCTGATCCCCTGCCAGGCTGGGCCCTGTGTTCCATTCACAATACAGATGTGCAGTTTGTGGACAGGAATACAGGACAGAATCCCTGTGATAATATCACTTTTGTTGCCTGCTTTCTTGTGTTGGAAGGAAAGGGTTGAGGTTCAGCTCTTGTCCCAGGAGCCCGTGTGTGGGTGGGAGGAGCCCCCGACTGTAAACACCTGTCCTTTGGTCCTCCCCTCTCCCAGCCTGGACCTCAGGCGCGTGTGTGCGGCCAGGCCATGCCTGCTTCTACTCTGGGAGCCAGTTTATACCCGTCCTGTTTATTTTTAAGGTTACTTTTTTTCTTACTACAAAAGCAATGAAAACTCTCATTTTTTTATCAGCATCGGGGGCGGAGCTTAGCGGTCTGTGCTGTACAGTTGTGTTTCCAGGACTCTCCTCACAGCAGGCAGAGGATGAGACGCCCAGAGACCCGGCGTGGAGTCTCCTTCCGGACTGCGGGTGTGACTTGTTTGCTGGGGAATTAGTGGGGGCTGGATGGTCTGAGGGTCCCTTACATGGAGTTGAGTGTCCCCATGCTCCTGGAAGACACAGCAGTCTGGTCTCTCTGGGGCACCTGCACATCTTATTCTGGCCCAGACCCCTCTCATTGCATCATTTTTAAGTTCTTTTGGTTTTACTAATACATGCTTCTTTCACTTAAAGAATGTAAATAGAACAAAATAAACTTTGACATTTTTTATTAAAATAACTTGTACCTAGAGATAAATGATAAAAGTGAAAGGCCCTTTATCCAGAGTTTGCTGTTTTTAATATTTTAGCTCACTTACCATTTTCATTTCTCATGCTCCGGCTCTCGCTGCATGTGTGTTTATGTACACACATGAGTACACTCATGCGTAATCTTTCTTACGCACTAGAGAGTCAGCTACATGCAGCATCCTGTTTTCTCACCAGATCCTTCGGGGTTTCCTGAGAGCAGAGATACTCTCTTACAGCTGTGGTTCAGTCATCAACATCCATGCTTTCAACACGCATAGTGCCCACATTTCAATTCTGTCAGTTGACCCCAAAGTCTCTCCCTCCGGTTCAGGATCTAGTGTGGGGTCAGGTCCTGCATTTTGTTTTCACATCTCTCCAGCACCCTGAATCTGGAACGTTTCCTCCACCTTTGTTTTGTCCTTTGTGACTTTGGGATAACATAGTCCTCCCCTCCAGGTGACTTTCTGTTTTGGATTTGCCCCCACAATTAGACCAGGACTTTTCATTCTTAGCCGGAACACTGCCCGGTGATGTGTTCTTTCTCAGGGTGCGATGGCTGGGGCACACAGTGGCCATCTGTCATGTTGTCACTGATTTGATCACCCAGTCAGGTATTGCCCAAGTGTGCATCATTGTAATTACTAGGTTTTTTTTTTTCTCCCTGACCCCTAAGAAGCAGTCTGTGGGGAGACATTTTGAGAGAAACAGAGAGAGAGAGAGAGCGCGCACACGAGAGAGAAATAGCACGTGTGCACTCGAGGGAGGGGCAGAGAGCAAGGGAGAGAGAGAATCCCAAGCAGGCTCTGAGCTGTCAGCCCAGAGCCTGAAATGGGTCTCAAACTCACAAACCCTGAGATCATGACCTGAGCCGAAGTTGGACGCTCACCGACTGAGCCCCCCAGGTGCCCCTGGCCTGAACCAGTCTTCATTGAGATTGAGATGGTCGCAGAATGATACTACTCCAGCCGCAGCACTTGACTCATCGGATAGTTGTGAGCAAGAGCCCTCCTCCCTCCCCCAGTTTGTTTATATATACCTACACGGACTCATTCAGTCCTGCTTTTCAATGGTTTTTCATTAGTTACTGTATTTATTATGCTCACACTCAGATTGTCCCAGACTTGGCCTTAGGAGTCTCTTCAAGCTGGCACCTATGTTCTGTGACCTACCCTAGCATTTTTTTGAGCACTTCCTTGTTTTCTGAAGATGCTGAGACTTCTCTTGTTCTTTCCCGGCCATCCCTCCAAGGAGACCTGTTGTCTCTTAGTGTGGAATGGCACAGAAGGGGGTTGGTGCGCTCACTGCCTCCGTAGAGTATCTTTGGCCCTTTTGGTGGACGGAGCTAGGAGAGAGAATGCGCATAGATGCAAACGCGTACCCACAAGCTCGCGTGTAGAAATCGTGCCGTCGCGCTGGCCTCACTGGTTCCTGTGCGCCCCTGGGAGTTCTTGTTCTAGCTTCTTCTTTCCATATTTGTGTGTCCCTTCTTCACCAGTGGAACCCCTGGCTCCTGACAAAATCGGCACATTTACTCAATTTTATATTTAAAATAGTTCATTCTTAAACGGACTGCACTTACCAAACCTACTTAGAAGAATTCAGGACCACCCCTGTCTGCCCACACTGTTACTCTTGATGAATATCCTTCTAGAGCTCCTTATGTACACCTGTAGGGAAATACACAAATACAATTTTATTGAAACGTCATACTACACATATTGTTCTGTAACTTGACTTTTCCTCCTGCTAATGAATATATCATTCACGTCATTCTGTAACATCGTCCAACGTCTCTGTGTCCACAAGGTGTGATCCATACAGTATTTTCTAATGAGTACAGAATAAGACTGTATCATACTTCTCTGTAATCGGACTTTGATTTTAAAAGGCATCCAGTTTTTCACTATTATATGTAAAGCTGACATCAACATCTTTGTAACTAAATCTTAATTATTTCCTTAGGCTAGAAGTGGAATTACTGGTCAAAGGGTATGTATATTTTTCTGTCTTTTTGAATGACGATGTGTGCTCTGGCCTGCGGTTGCAGAGAGGGCTGGTTTTTCTCGACCAGGGCTTCTCTGTGGTGGCTGCACGTTGGAATCACCGAGGGAGCTCTTTGAAACAGTGCTGCCCGGGCCCAGCCCCCAGGTCTGGTTTCCACGAGCTGGGGCGCGGCCAGGATTTGTAGTTTTCAAGTCCCCCCAAAGAGGTTCTGACGTGCAGCCAACTTGACAGGTAGAATCAAGTTGTGGTATTACTTCATTATTTTCATTACAGTTTTCCTTTGGAATTGTTTCAGACGCTCAGATTTGGGAGAAGTGGCCCCAGGAATAAAAGCATCTGAGAGACGGACCGCGGTGGCCATTGCAGGTAACGGGGGCCGGCACCCGCTTGGAAGCTGGTTCTGGCGGCATCCTGGGCAGGGGCGCACAGGCCTCAGAAATAAATAATCCTAAGGCTTTTGTTTTTCCTTTTATGAAACGATTCCATTCAAGGGCCTTTTAACTTCATATATTCAAAGTAGGGTTCAGTTTCCAACAGGTGATTATCCCACAGTTTTCTGGGAACGTATCGTCCAATTCAAGCATGTTGTTCCTGCCACCCTGAATCCTGGCTTTGGGGGACTGTCTACTTTGTGACCTGGGCACTTCTGAGCGTTGTGTTGGGACAACAGGGATAAAGCAGAACTGTCCCAAGCAGACCGATCCGTGGTCTTCCTGGCTGTGGTTCACACGGGCTGGGTCTCTTCCTCAGTGGGTTTGGGGGCTGGGGCTGGGACTGCCTCTCGTGACTTCAGCTTTGAGGTATGGTGGCCACACATCAGACACCTTTTCTCTTAGAAATCCATGTTGGATCTATTGCTAATTCAGTGCTTCTCGAAATAAATATGTCCTATTGGATATCAGAGTGGTATGCAAAGATAACCCCACAAAAATATGTAAAGAAATCTGGATTAATCAAATTCTGTTTTATTTTATTCATCCAAACAAATATTTGTTGACCACTTACCGTGTGCGGGCACTGGAGTAGGCACTGTGAATATAGTAAATAGTAGTGAATGCAGTGGCCCACATCCCATGGAGCTTCTGTTCTAGAAGGTAGGCACTGGGGGAAGTAAAGGCCAGGTCAAGCCTCACAGCAAAGTTGGGATCAAGTAGAAATTGGCCAAAGCCTTACACCTTCTCAAGATCTAGAATGTGCTGTTCGGTACCGTAGCCATTAGGCACACAACGTCTACCTTGGTCACACCAGGTATATTTCAGGTGCTTGTTGGACATGCAGACTTAGAACATTTCCTTGACCACAGGGATTTCTGTCAGAACGAGAGTTGCTCTGGAGAGACTGGGAGGCAGCGTGGGGTGATTGGGGGAGGGAGTCCCCCCACTGGATGCCTGTTGTGAGCCAGGTGGTTAGTCACTATTGGTCCTTTGTTTCATTGAGGAAACCAATGCTCAGAGACACTCTGCTACCTTCCTACGTCCCATCTTTATTATCTCTCCAATGAATAAGCCTCTAGTAATTATTTTAAGAAATTTTCTTCTTGAGGTATGTGATTTCCTCTTCAGCCTGTTTCATTAATAAGAATTAAAAGCAAACTCTTCAACCTATAGGATTAAGAGGGAAGTTGTATTGAAGTGTGATGTACACCTGAAGAAGTGCCCACATTCCCAGTGTGTAACTGGAGAAATTTTCACAAACATGAACAGACCTATCTTAAGCAGCATCCAGACAAAGAAGCCAAACACGTCAGTTTCCCAGTAGTCCCCTCCCACCCTGCCTCTTCCAGGGATACTCACACTCCCGATTTTTAAAAGCGTGGATTCGTTTTATATATAATCCTCTTATAGAGTTTATTTACCTCATTTCCATCTGAGGGTGTTAATTACTTCATAGCTCATTCCTTATTTTTTAAATTTATTTTTGTAAAAAATGTTTATTTATTTTAAGAGAGAGAAAGAGAAAAGGGGAGGGGCAGAGAGAGAGAGGGAGAGAGAGAATCCCAAGCAGGCTCCGTCCTGTCAGCACAGAGCCCAATATGGGGCGCGAACTCACAAACTGTAAGATCATGACCCGAGCCGAAATCAAGAGTCAGATGCTCAACTGACTGAGTCACCCAGGTGCCCCTTTAGCTCATTCTTTAAAAGAAATTTAAGAAAACTCTTTAAACTCTTCTCATTCTGGGAAGGTGGCAGAATAGGAAACGCCAGGAATCTGTCTCCCAACCTGCGCAGCACTTGTACTGGTGGATCTGGCCACTAACTGCTTTGTAACTCTGGAGTCAGGTGGAGATTTGCCACTTCCAGGGGGAGGCTTGGGTAGTAAATCTGTAGTTAGTTTGGGAAAAGCTACGTCTCTCAGCACAATAGCAGCTCCCTGCCTCCCATTCCTAGACAGATGCAGGCTGCTGTGCACACAGTCCTGCAGCAGCTTGCACACGGCTGGCGGGAACCAGCTGGAGTGGGCAGAAAGAACCCTGCCCAAATACCGGGGATCTCCGCTCTGCTGCTTACTGCTTCTGATCACAGAGGTGCAGACACAGGGTGGCCGTTGGTGTTGCTGCCCCTTCCTTATTGTTGCAAGCCCCTCCTCCTCCAGCTGAAGTGACTTCCAGGGGATTTCAAGACCAGCACCCTTCCTCCCATTAATTTTTTGCCCTTTCCCCTTCTGGGAGCCAGACATTAGACACTAGAACATTCAAAAGCAATTGCATATGTGGGGAAATTAGATAGTGGGTGGGCATTCCCAAAGAAGATTTCAGAAAACACCTCAGAGGGCCTAAATTTCACAACTCATTTTGCTCCTGAGCACAGAGCTCACCTACACAACCCAACAAATAATAACAAAGAGCAGCAAACCCTGGGGAAGGTGGGGGTATCTGATTTCCAGAGTTACCACATTATTAGATTCAAATGTCCAGTGTTCAATAAAGCAATCACAAGGCACACAAGTAAACAGGGAAATATGACCCATTCAAAGAAAAACAAATTGAACAAAAGCGGGCACTGAAAAGATTGAGGGCAGATGTATTAGGCGAAGACTTTAAGACAATGATCCTAAAGATGCTCAGAAATCTGAAGGAAAATGTGGAGAAAGTCAAGAACATGATATGTGAACTAAACAGCAATATCAATAAAGAGCTAGAATAAGAAACCAAAGGAAATTCTGGAGCTGAAAAGAACAGTAACCAGAATGAAAACTTCACTTGTGGAATTCAGAGGCAGATAGAAGCAGATGGAAGAAAGAATCCGTGAACTTAAAGATAGGACAATGGAACTTATGGAAGCTGAGGACCAGAGACAGAAAGATTGAAGAAAAGCATACAGAACCTAAGATGTCCATAGGACACCATCAGTAGGTACTCATTGTGGGCCTCCCAGAAGGAGGGGGGAGAGAGAGAGAGGGGCAGAGAGAATATTTGAAGAAATAATGGCTGAGAACTTCCTAAAAAGACATGCATATAAAATCCAAGAAACTCAACAAAGTCCAGGTAAGATGAATTTTAAGAGACCCACACCGAGACACGTTACAATTAAACTTCAACAAGAGAAGGAGTGAGTCTTGAAGGCAGCAGCAGAGAGGCAGATCATCACATACACAGGATCCTCCAAGATCATCTCTAGATTCCTCATCAGAAACTTTGGAAACCAGAAGACAGTGGGAATATATATTTAAAGTGCTAAAAAAATAAAAATAAAGTGCTAAGCAAACAAAAAAAACTATGAGCTAAGAATCCTATACCCAGCAAATCTGTCCTTCAAAAGTGAAGGAGAGGGATGCCTGGGTGGCTCATTCAGTTAAGCTTCTAACTCTTGATCTCAGCTCAGGTCTTAATCTCAAGGTCATGAGTTCAAGCCCCATATGGGGCTCCATGCTGGGCATGAAGCCTACTTTTAAAAAAAGTGAAGGAGAAACAGATATTCCCAGGTAAAGAGAAGCTGAGGGAGTTGGTGACCTTACACCTGCCCTACAGGAAATGCACCAGGGAATTTTACAGGTGAAAAGAAAGGACACTAAACAGTGACTGTATTACTGATGTATTGAGATGTAAAGATCTAAATAAAGGTAAATACATGGGCAATTATAATAGCTAATGTAACAATTCTAACAATGGTTTGTAGCTTACTTCTTGTTTTCTATATAAGACTAATACATTTTAAAGAAAAAAATGTAATAGTAATATTACTGTAACTTTGGTTTTTAACTCCAAATCTTATTTCCTGCATAACTTATGAGACTAATGCATTTGAAAGAATTAGTAGTTTATGTTCTGGGACACTCAGTGTATAAAGATGTGCTTTTGTCATATCAACAACCAAAAGAGGTGGGGGTAGAATGTAAAGGGGCAAAGTTTTTGGACGTATATAGGTCATATAGAAAACAAAGAGCAA
The DNA here is from genome assembly GCF_022079265.1 of Lynx rufus. Taxonomy (NCBI): domain Eukaryota; kingdom Metazoa; phylum Chordata; class Mammalia; order Carnivora; family Felidae; genus Lynx; species Lynx rufus. The sequence goes on along the minus strand of NW_025814856.1, from coordinate 61,228,920 downwards.
AATGACAGAAGTAAGTGCCTCCTTGTCAGTGGTTACTTTAAGTATAAAGGCATTAAACTCTTCAATGAAAAGACAGAGATTGGCCCAACTATATGCTGTCTACAGGAGACTCACTTGAGATCCAAAGATAAAAAGAAGTTGAAAGTGACAGGATGAAGAAAGGTATTCCATGCAGATAATAACCAGTGGATAGTAGGAGTGGCTATACTAATATCAGACAAAATAGATTCCACATAAAAAAGGTTGCAAGAGACAAACAAGGGCATTGTATGTTAATAGAAGACTCAATACAGCAAGAAGATACAATAATTATAAACATGTACACACCTAATGACAGCCCATCAAAATATTTGAAACAAGAACTGATAGAATAGAAAGGAGAAATAGCTCTACAGTATGAGCTGGGAACATTAATACCCCACTCACAATAATAGATAGAACAACCAGACAGAAGACAAGAAAAGAAATAGAGGATTTAAAGAGCACAGTAAACTGTCCACATCTAACAAACATAGAGAACACTTAACCCAGCAACATGACACACACGTTCTTCTAAATTTTTTTTTTCAACGTTTATTTATTTTTGGGACAGAGAGAGACAGAGCATGAACGGGGGAGGGGCAGAGAGAGAGGGAGACACAGAATCGGAAACAGGCTCCAGGCTCTGAGCCATCAGCCCAGAGCCTGACGCGGGGCTCGAACTCCCGGACCGCGAGATCGTGACCTGGCTGAAGTCGGACGCTTAACCGACTGCGCCACCCAGGCGCCCCAACACACGTTCTTCTAAAGTGTACATCCACAAGTCAAGTCTACAGAGATTTTACAAGATAGATATTGTAAAGTGAGCACGATGGGATGTAGTTATAAATCAATAAAACCTAAAACTGAATAATTGTAAAAATTGTGGACACTAAACACACTTTCAACCAGGGTTTCAAGGTAGAAATCTCAAGAAAGTTAGAAAATACTTAGAGACAAATGAAAGCAAAAACACAAAACACCCAAACATATAGGATGCAGCAAAAACAGTGTTAAGAGGGAAAATTTAGAGCTATAAGAACTTACATTAAAAATAAGAAACGTGTGGGCCTCTCCTGGGTGGCTCAGTCGGTTAAGTGTCCAACTCTTGGTTTCAGCTCAGGTCTTGATCTCATGGCTCATGAGTTTGAGCCTTGTGTCGAGCTCTGTGCTGACAGTGCAGAGCGTGCTTGGGATTCTGTTTCCCTCTGTCTGCCCCTCCGCCACTCACTCTGTCTCTGTCTCTCTCAAAATAAATAAACTTAAAAAAAAAACATCTGGGGCACCGGGGTGGTTCAGTCAGTTAAGTGTCTGACTTTGGCTCAGGTCATGATCTCGTGGTTCGAGGGTTTGAGCCCTGTATCGGGCTCTGTGCTAACAGCTTGGAGCCTGTAGCCTGCTTCGGATTCTGTGTCTTCCTCTCTCTCTCTGCCCCTCCCCAACTCATGCACACTTGCTCGCTCAAAAAAATAAACATTAAAAAAATTTAAAGAAATAAACATCTCAAATCAACAACATAATTTTACAACTTAAGGAACCAGAAAAAGAAGAACAAGTGAAACCCGCAGCTAGCAGGAGGAAGAAAATACTAAAGATTGGAGCAGGGATCAGTAAAACAGAGATTAGAAAAATGGTGCAGAAAATCAATGAAACCAGAAATGAATTCTTGGATAAGAGCAACAACGCTGACAAACTTTTAGCTACATTGACTAAGAAAAAAGGAGAAAATACTCCTATCACTAAAATCAGAAATGGACGTGGGAGTGTGAATGGTGTGGCTGCTGGGGAAAACTGGGTGGAGCTTCTGCAAAAAATTAAATATAGAAATGCCATATGGCCTAGCAGTTCCATTTCTGGGCGGGGCCCAAAGAATTGAAAGCAAGGTCTGCAGGAGATCTTTATGCACCTATATCAATAGTGTCATCACGACAGCTAAAACATGAAGGTGACCCAAGTGTCCATCACCTCCTGGAGAGATTTCCCAAATGTGGTCCATCTGCACAATGGAATGTGATTCAGCCTTAAAAAGGAAGAAAATCCCACCATATGCTTTAGCATGGATGGACCATGAGGACATCATGCCAAATGAAATAAGCCAGTCACAAAAAGACAAACGCTGTGTGATTCTGTGTATGTGAGGCACTCAGAGTCGCAGAGACCAGAACTGGTTTACAGGGACTGGGTCGGGGAGAATGGGAGTTACTGTCTAGTAGGATTAGGACTCCGTATTCACAATGCGGGTGGTAGATGGCTGCACAACAGTGAATGAACTGATTCAACACCACTCAGCTGTAGTAAATATGCAAGGTAGTAAATTTTCTGTTATGTGTATTTTTTTAATGTTTATTTTTGAGAGAGAGCAAGAATGAGTGGAGGTAGGGGCAGAGAGACAGGAAGACACACAATCCAAAGCAGTCTCCAGCTCTGAGCTGTCAGCACAGCCCAATGCAGGGCTCAAACCCAAGAACTGTGAGATCACAACCTGAGCCAAAATCAGATGCTTAACCAACTGAGCCACCTAGGTGCCCCTGTTATGTGTATTTTTTTAAAAAATGTTTTTAAAATTATTTTTGAAAAGGAGAGCATGAGCTAGGGAGGGGCAGAGAGAGGGGAACAGAGGATCTGAAGCAGGCCCTGTGCTGACAGCAGAGAGACGGATGTGGGGCTTGAACTCATGAACCATGAGATCATGGCCTGAGCTGAAGTCTGACGCTCAACCGGATGAGTCACCCAGGTGCCCCATGTTATATATATTTTAACACAATAAGAAAGGAGAAATTATTTTGAGAGCAGGGGAGGGGCAGAGAGGGAGAGGGAGAATCCCATGCAGGCTCCACACTGTCAGTGCAGAGCGCCATGTGGGGCTCGAACTTGAACCATGTGATCATGACCTGAGCCAAAGTCAAGAGTCAAACTTTTTTTTTTTATTTTTTCACATTTATTTATTTTTGGTAGACAGAGACAGAACACAAGTTGGGGAGGGGCAGAGAGAGAGGGAAACACAGAATCTGAAGCAGGGTCCAGGCTTCAAGCTGTCAGCACAGAGCTCGACATGGGGCTTGAACTCACAAACTGCGAGATCATGACCTGAGCTGACGCTAAGCATGACGCTTAACCAGCTGAGCCACCCAGGTACCCCAAGAGTCGGACGTTTAACTAACTGAGGCACCCAGGCACCCCATCCTTTGAATGGGGTTTTTTCTTTTTTGTTTGAATTTGCGAGAGTTGTTTATGTATCCTAGAAACTGGACCCGAATCGCATATGATTTGCACGTGTTTTCCCCTATTCTGTAGGTTGTCTTTCCACTTTGTTCACAGTGCTCTTTGATGCACATCAAATTTTTATCTTCATGCAGTCCTGTCTGTTTTTTTTTTTTTTCTGTTCTTGCCTGTGCTTTGGGCATGACAGCTAAGGATCCATTGGCAGATCCAAGGTTACAAAGATTTACTCCTTTTCACTCTTATATTTAGGTCTTATAGAGTTCATCTTTGTACAGGGTGTGAGGTGGGAGTTCAACTTCATTCTCCTTCATATACACTAATAGCCCCAAGGTGTGAAGCGGTGTCTTCGATGTCCACGGACTGTCCAGTAGCAAGCACTCCAAAACACGGTGAAAGCTCTGTGGAGTGAGTACTGGGTGCCATAATAACTGGGGAAAAGTAAATCAGTTTTGTGGGTGAGAGTCGTTCTAATCCCCCCACTGACCTATCATTTCAGTGGGAGCACCCGGCCAGCACTCTGTCCCTGTCAGCCTGGCACCCCCGGGGGTCGGAGCCTGGGCCTGTCCAGCAGGAACTATAGTGAAGAGCTTGGCCCCCCCAGGAGCAAGCCCTTGCTGGCCCCCACGTCTGCTGCTGACTGGTGCCTATCTGGGCTCCCAGCGATCTTGGCCTACGGACGTCTAGAGTCCCCTGCCCCACGGTGGTTCCTGCAGTTTGATAGGCTGATCCTTTGGCCACTTTGTGCCTCCTTGATGTCACCCACCTGTAATCTGCCCTGTGTGCATCAGAGCTGTGTCCCATCCCTACCAAAAGGAGGCCCTGGCTTCTGTGAGTCTGAGGTTTACCCTGTGATTCCTGCTCACAACTGCTCTCAGAGCTACCTGGAGCCAGGCCCGGGCTCCTCTCTGTCCCATCATCTCCTATAACTCATATTTTCTTGGAGGGCATTTTGGATTCCTTGGAAAAAATCCTTCTGATGTTTTTTCTCCACTTTGAATAAACTGATCTTTTGATGGCTCAACACAGTGGTTTGATGTGTGTGACTCATCTGTCCTCCATGCTCTCGTGATTTCTCCAACCACTTTCCTGTTTCTCTTCCCTGCTCTTCACATCTGTTTCCAGAAATGCCATCAAAGAAGACTGAAAGGTCATGTTTATCTGCCTCCTGATATGGAAATCATGAGAGGAGTTAATCTGAAAATATCAGAATCTTTTCTTGATTCATAATCTTTAAAAAACATAATTTTAATTTTGGATTAGATGGTACTTTTACTTGGATCAAAAGCCGGAACAATAAAAAAGTACACACTGAAGTCTTGCTCCCACTGTCCCATGTTTGCAGTCAGGGCTGTAGGGTTTTGAGGTCTTTGTACATCTGAATGGCACTAACTTAAATACACCCTGTAGTAAAGTGTTAGTGTCAATGGACATACCCTGATGCTAGAGTTTGGACAGATAACTGTGGACGTGGAAGTCATGGCCCTTCCCCAGGAGAGGTGCCTCATTTCCAGGGATTTCAAAAGCTCTATGATAGAATAAAAATGATGTCTGTAGGAGGTCATCTTGAACTTGAACCAAGGAATTTGCATTGACTTATGTTTTAAATAGTTTCTAACATCAAAGATTAATCTATAAGTTTCATGAACTTATTTATATTTTATTTTTGGAAACTTGAAGTAAATTCTTCAAGATACATGTTCTAGAGCAAATCAGTGTTTCATATGTAGCTGTTACTACTTTGTGTCATATTTGGGGCTGGAAAAAAATTACACAGGAAAAACTGAAGTTAAAAGCACTAATAATAAACAGGAGCCCCCACATTCTCACTGAGACTTTTTGGTAGAAAGGTCCTAACTTGCTGATGAAAGTCCTCATGTGTGTGTTTTCTTCCAGATCTGGAATGGAGAGAAATGGAAGCAGATGACTGTGAGTCTCATGTGGGAGGAGACAGCAGGGTTTGGGGTGGACCAGTCTGGGGAAAGGGGGCGGGTGGGTAGACTGAGAACTCACCGGGATTTTACATTGTGAACACTGAGGAGAACTTGCTGTCTTAGTGAGAAGAAGGAAGGTTCTGGGTTTAGCCTAAATTAATTTGTGTCAGTCTAAGGTGCTGATTTGATTGACACCTCATTTTCCTTTGCTTTTTTAGACGGTACAAATGAGGCTCAGGACAGTGACTTCCCAACAGGTACGTGTTTTCTCTGCTCTCACCCCTGTCCTGTCAAGGGAAGACAGCTCCTGTGTCAGAGTCTCTGCTAGCCCCTTAGTCCTTAGTGCCACCACTAACCGGGACAGTGATGGACACTAGCATCTTGGCAGGGGAAGCTGCAAGTGCAGGAATCTTACTTGTGACGAGTCCCCACAGTGGTTCTAAATTTTTTTTTAATGTTTATTTATTTTTGAGACAGAGTCAGAGCGTGAGCAGGGGAGGGGCAGAGAGAGAGGGAGACACAGAATCCGAAGCAGGATCCAGGCTCCGAGCTGTCAGCACAGAACCTGATGCGGGGCTTGAACCCATGAACCGCAAGATCATGACCCGAGCCGAAGTCAGACCCTCAACTGACTGACCCCCTCCCCCCAGGCACCCCCTGCTCCAACAGTGGTTCTAAAGTGCAGTGGGATCCGGGGGGGCCCTCTGGCTGTTCCAGTGGTTTCTGTGACACTCCCACCAAGGGCCACACACTAGGCATGGATGCCTGTGAGGTTTCTTGTTCTGGCTTTTCCCCATTGCCCATCACCACCATGCTACTTAAAAGACAAAAACTGTTGTTCCATGTCTGGGTAAGAAAAACCACATCCCTGGTTTCATTCAGGCAAAACTCAAGAGACCTGAGCAGCACCTTTTCTATTCCTGTGTGACCCCATGCATCTCTTTTGTTTCTGCAGCAAGTTCACCAGCCCTGTGTTACTGCAGCCACACTGCACCCCCACCCCCTCCCAACGCAGGGCAGGTTCTGAAGAGAGGCGGCCCCTGCAGGGGAGGAGACACCTGTGTCCCAGGGCTGAGTCCTGCTGGTCACCCAGGAGGGCCCCGGACCAGGGCTGTGCCTCCTCTCAGGGTTTATATGAACATGTGGGTAACTTCATAGGCTTTCTCTTTTGAGAAAGGAGTGGAAAAAAGCCTGCAGCTCAGTAGGATTTGCATTTTTTAATTGTTCGTTTATTGGACCATGACAGCATACTAATCCTATGCAGTATGGAAATGCCAGATGCCATGCCCAAGAACAGGGGCAGTGGGTGAAACCTTTCGAGGAGTTACTGTGCTGAGTGTAGTGCTTGCTAAGAGTTCATACTGTGTTGGGTGGTATTTGGGGATCTGGACAAGTAAGTGCAGACTTCTGGTAATCTCTACCAAATATTTTACCCCCGTAACATTAAAACCACATTATTGGCTTCAGAGTCACAAAACTGGTTGCTAGCTATGATTTCTGTGACTCTCTATCTAGTGATAACTTCCTTTTCCCTTTAAAAATCCTCCAAGTTGTTTGTAAAAAGAAAAGAATGTAACCTGGAAAATCCGAGTGACTCAGTGATTGTGTCGCTTGTGGGAAATTCCTGGTGACAGTGTGCAGGGACCCCGCTTCTGGCCTAGAGTGTGGGGAAAGTCCATGGGGTCACTTGGCAGAGGTGGGGGTGTGGTCAGAGAAGGGGTCCTGCGTCCCATGTGTGGGTGCATGGCTGTGCATTCTACATGGTTAAATTGGGGCCCCAGTGTGGCTGGGTCTTATGGGTTTCAGGAGAAACCAGACGTGTAGACTGGACTCTCCCGGTTCTTAAACGTGGCCCCTTGGTGTCTTCTCTCTAATGTCCAACGTGTCTGGTGGTGTTTGGGTCTGGGGGTGGTGTGAGTTTGATCTCAGGCAGGCCTTGGGAGGCCGTCCCCCATCCCACCTGTAACCGGGGCCCCTGATGTGTGGGGTGAGCACTGATGTCTTCTCCCCCCACCCCCCCCACAGCGGAGAGGAGCAGGCTGCAGGAGATGCTGTCGCTGCTGGGGCTGGAGACCTACCAGGCCCAGAAGCTCAGCCTCCAGGACGCCCTGCAGATCAGCAGCGACAGCATGAGAAACTGGGCCCCTCAGGCCCCCAAAGACCTGCCCTGGAATTTCCTCAGGAAGCTGCAGGCCCTCAATGCTGAGGCCAGGAACACCACCATGGTGCTGGATGTGCCCCCGGACGCCAGGCCCATGGAGAAGGAGAGCCAGATGGAAGAGGAGATCATCTATTGGGACGCGGCTGACGACATCTCCGCGGACATCTATTCCTTCTCAGAGCTGCCGACGCCCGACACGCCTGTGAACCCCTTGGACCTTCTCTGTGCCCTTCTGCTCTCCTCAGATGGTTTCCTGCAGCAGGAAATTGTGCTGAAAATGTCCCTGTGCCAGTTTGCACTCCCTCTCGTCTTGCCTGACTCGGAGAACCACTACCACACGTTTCTGCTGTGGGCCCTGAGGGCCGTGGTGCGGACGTGGTGGGCGCAGCCCCCGCGGGGCGTGGGCGGCCTCCGAGAGGACAGCGCGGTGCTGTCCCGGGCTCCCACCTTCGCCTTCGTGCGCATGGAGGTCAGCAGCAACTCCAAGTCACAGCTGCTCAACGCTGTGCTCAGCCCCAGCCACCGGCCACGGGACTGCTTCTGGCATCGTGACCTGAGTGTGGGCACCAACCCCCGGGAGATCGCAGATGGGCTGGTGGAAGTCTCCTGGTTCCTCCCCAGCGGCAGGGAGGACCTGGATGTGTTCCCGGAGCCTGTGGCCTTTCTGAACCTGCGGGGCGACATCGGGTCTCACTGGCTGCAGTTCAAGCTCTTGACCGAGATCTCGTCCGCCGTGTTCATCCTGACCGACAACATCAGCAGGAAGGACTACAAGCTGCTCTACTCCCTGAGGGGCTCGGCCACCAAGTACTATTTCATCCTGAGCCCCTACCGTGGGAAGCGGAACACAAACCTCAGGTTCCTGAACAAGCTCATCCCGGTGCTGAAGATGGACCACTCACACGTGCTGGTGAAGGTCAGCAGCACCGACAGCGCAGGCTTCGTGCGCAGGGTCCGCTCAATCGTGGCGCACGTGGCCCGGTCCCCCTGCAGGAGGTTGTCTGTGGAGGAGATGGCGCACGCGGCCCGTAAGCTGGGGCTGAGGGTGGATGAGGACTGTGACGAGTGTCAGCGGGCAAAGCAGCGTATGGAGCGCATCACCAGGAGGATCAAGGACTGTGACGCCTACCGCAGGGACGAGCTGTGGCTGCAGGGGGACCCCTGGCGGAAGGCGGCCCAGGTGGAGAAGGAGCTGTGCCAGGCCCAGAGGGCAGGGGACCCTCCTGACAAGGGCAGGGCGGAGCTGGGGCACCGGCTGCTAGAACTTCGTGCACAGCAGAACCGCCAGGACCCTGCCTGGGGGCTGCAGGAGTTCATCGCAGGCATCAGCAGCGCCTCACTGGCTGAGAAGCAGTACTTCCTGAGGTGGATGGAGTGGGGACTGGCCCGCGTGGCCCAGCCAAGGCCGCGGCAGCCTCCTGAGACCATTCTTAGCCTGAGACCCAAGCACTGTGGCATGGTGGACTTCGGGGAGCTGCTCTGGCCTGAGCCCCTGGGTGTAGAGCACTTCCTGCGGGAGATGGGACAGTTTTACGAGGCAGAAAGCTGCCTGGTGGAGGCAGGGAAGCTGCCGGCCGGCCAGAGGCGGTTTGCCCACTTCCCGGGCCTGGCCCTGGAGCTGCTGCTGAAGGGGCTGCCCTTGGAGCTGATTGACGGCAGCACGCTGAGTACCCCCCTGCACTGGGTCACGGGGCTCCTGAAGGAGCTGCACGTTCGCCTGGAGAGGAGGTCGCGTCTGGTGGTCCTGTCGGCACTGGGTGCACCGGGCACTGGGAAGTCCACGCTTCTCAACACCATGTTTGGGCTGCGCTTTGCCACGGGGCGGGGGTGTGGCCCTCGAGGGGCCTTCATGCAGCTGGTCACCGTGGCCGAGAACTTCAGCCAGGATCTGGGCTGCGACCACATCCTGGTGATAGACTCCGGGGGCTTGATAGGCGGGGCCCTGACCGCAGCCGGGGAGAGGTTCGAGCTGGAGGCCTCCCTGGCCACTCTGCTCATGGGGCTGAGCAACGTCACTGTGGTGAGCCTGGCCGAGACGAGGGACATACCACCAGCTGTTCTGCACGCGTTTCTGAGGTTGGAGAAAACGGGGCACGTGCCCAACTATCAGTTTGTGTACCAGAACCTCCAGGATGCGTGTGCCCCCGGCCCCAGGCCTCGGGACAGGAGGCCGCTCCTGGATCCCCCTGGAGACGTGAGCAGAGCCGGCGCACAGATGGAGAAGCAGGGCGATGGCATCCGGACGCTGGCCGACCTGGCCTTTTGCGACCCTGAGAAGCAGCATGTTTGGCACATCCCTGGCCTGTGGCATGGGGTGCCTCCCATGGCTGCGGTGAGCTTGGGGTACAGCGAGGCCATTTTTGAGTTAAAGAGGTGTCTGCTGGAAAACATCAGGAACGGCCTGTCCAACCAGAACAAAAACATCCAGCAGCTCATTGAGCTGGTGAGGCGGCTCTGAGTGTTAGAAGGGGGCCTGTTCTGAAGGTGGTGTGCCTGTGGGGGCTGTGCCCGGCACCTGACCCCGTGAGAAGGGAGAAGGGCAAGAGCCTGGGGGAGGGGGCTGGGGTTCCCTAAACAGTGTTGAGAGGGAGGTGACCGCACAGACCTGCTCAGAGATGCTCTCGGGAGCCAAGGGGCCCTGGGGCAGGGCGTGCACACACAGCAGGAGTTTGTTCCGTGTGCAGCTCCTTTCCAGGGCCCTGTGCTCTGGCTCCCTTTCCTTCATCCCTGGGGTGGGGGGTAGTACCCCTGCAGCCCAGCCGGTACGGGGTGGGGGTGAGGAGGGGGGGTTGCTGGACGCCGCCCTGAGGAAGTGGAGGCAGGCCCTTCCTCCGTGACCCGCTGGTCCCGACTGACCCCCATGGAGAGTCCCCCCTGGCTCCCTCCACCTCCTGCAGCCATGTCTGCCCCGCCCCAGACTGTGAGTTCCTTGGGGATGGGGCTGTGTGTGACCCGACTCTGTACCCCCAGGGCCTGGCACAGGGCCCTGTGCACTGTAGGCGCTTAATAAATGTTTGTTAAAAGAGTGGAGTGAATGAACGTGCATGTGATAGTGACAGGCAGGTTCCTCTGTTTCCTCAAAGAGGATCACGGTGTCTAAGGAGGTTGCACACAGAGCATCTGCAATGGGGGGGGGGAAGGGACACCTGAGAGAAGTGTCCTACAGCTGCCCTGCTGTCCCCTGTCTTTACACAGAGGTCTGCCCTCAGGCTGTTACCAGGAGCACAGAAATAAAAGTCTTCACAGCCACGCTGGGTGTGGCCATCAAGGTCCCACTTTCTAGGCTACGAAGGGAGGCCTAGAGCAGTGAAGCCCCGTCCCACACACCTGGGTGGGGAGAGGGGCTGACCTGATGGGACCCTGCTCAGGGTCATCACCCCTGGACCCCTGCAGCTGCCAGGCTGACCCAAGCCAGACCCTGGCGTCTGCCCTTCATCTGGCTTCCTGTCTGTGGGCCAGGCTCCCTCCCTGACGTCACCTTGAGCCCCTCCACCATGGATGCTTCAGCCTGATCCTTGCCAGCGTTGGCCCTCCCTGAAGCCGGGGCACCTCAGGATCCCTGGAACCCAGCCCCGCTCCCTCACCAGCTCTGGGGGTCTGCTGCTTAGGCTCTGGGGCTTCCTCCCCTCCATAAGTTGTGACTTTGGGGAAGAACTGGGCCCCCAGTGGTGACCAGGAGCTCCTCCGTGTGTTCCCTGTTATCCTTTGCCAGACTCCACAAGGGGGCGCCCTCTGGACCGGACCGCTTTCCCAAAGCCCTTTTGTGTACTTCCAGGACGCCCAGGCTGCTGCTCCCCTGATGTTCAGTGCTGTGCCTGGGTCCTGGGAGCCTGGCTCTGGATGCACCAGATGGAAGCTGAAAACATGACCTCTTGCTAATTTAGGAAAACCGGGGCGCTTGGGGGGCTCAGTTGGTTAAACATCCCACTTCAGCTCAGGTTATGGTCTCAAGGTTCATGAGTTCAAGCCCCCCCGTTGAGCTCTGTGCTGACAGCTTGGAGCCTGGAGCCTGCTTCGAGTTCTGTGTCTCCCTCTTTCTCTGCCCCTCCCCCACTTGCTCTCTCTCTCTTAAAAATAAATAAAAACATAAAAAAATATATCATTATAAATTTAGGAAAACCTTTTCCCTTCTGAAACTCAGAACCTCTAACCTTCAGGCACTAGAAACTTCTCTCTTCAGGATCATTAACACAAATTGTAAGGGGTTGGTTCACCTGGAAATATTAAAACCTCTTCTTACTTTCTTCCCGTAAAGCTGGGGAACTACCCAGTAGCTTCTCCAGCACAGTAAGAATATCAGCCAGGATCATCGTGGGTCCAAAGTTCAGACATTGGAAACCTTGCTTAGAATTTTTGAATATCAACCATTTCCCTTAAAAATTGATTCAAGCTCTTCCTGAAATCTGAAATGAAAGTTATCCCTAGTGGCTCCTACTAAGCAAAGATTCTTGACCTTGTTGGGTCTTTCCATTGTCCAAAGATTTAATCACTGAATTCCAGATAATTATGTGTGTGCTTTTTTTTTCTGGGGAAAGAGTTCAACAGACTTTCAAAAGGATGCAGGATCCAAAATAGATTAATAACTGCTTAGTAATCAGGAAAATTATATCCCCCTGACCTAAGATGCTGTGAAATTGCAACTAGCATTTGCCACAAGTGTTTATTTTCATTTTTCTATATTTTAGAGGAGGGGGGGGAGCACAAGCAGGAGAGGAGCAGAGAGAGAGAGAAGGGGAGAGAGAGAGAGAACCCCAAGCAGGCTCCTCCCTGTCAGCACGGAGCCCAATGCGGGGCGGGGGTGGGAGTGGTGCTGGAGCCCACAAACTGTGAGGTCATGACCTGAGCCGAAATCAAGAGTTGGATGTTCAGTCCACTGAGTCACCCAGGTGCCCCCTTGCTAAAAGTGTTTAAACTTTTGCAAACAGACCAGTCTGAAGACAGGGTGTAACAGAATCTGAGCACGAGGTTGCCTCAGACAGGACCCCACTGGTGGGTGTACTCAGTAACTGCACCCACCCCCACCACAGCTGCCTGGGCAATGTCAGAAGACTGTCACCTCTCAGGTGCAGGGACAGGAGAGGTTGTGCTGGAGCCAAGTGATTTTCCCAGAAATCTCCCCTAATCCTTTCTTAGGTGATGTTCAATTCCACGAGGGATTCTCCTTCACACACTGAAGTCAGAGCTGCTTTTGTGATTCTAGTTTTTACAATACTTAGGCCTTGCCTAGTGACCTGGGGCTCGGAACGCTAAGTCTAAGTTTGCCCTGCCCATTCCTGGAGACATCAGGGTCTGAGGGGCCCTGGGATTTGCCACGGGGCTACTGGGCACTGATATCCTTGGAGCCAAGCTTGGTGAGGTGGAGAGCCACTCAGAGAAGGTGGACAGGCAGCTCCCAGGGGACCCTGTTAGTCAGTGATGGAGTAAATGTGCCTGGGAGTCTGCGACCAGGCACAAGAGAGCCTACCCCTCTCCCAGGGAAGAGCTCTCAGCTTGTGGGGCACCTGGGCCATTGCTTCCTGCTAATTATGTTGCCCTTGAGCAAAGTTACCTCAACTTCCCTAGGCCTTACCCCGCCACCACTAGCATCTGCTCTGGGGAGGGTGCACAAGCCTGGTGTTTGAGGAACCAGTCTGTGCTCACGGCACTGCACACCCACAAGTCTTGTGCAGAGGAAAGTGCCTATAAGAGGACATCTTGTAATCAGTGGTATCTTAAAATTTGCAGCCCTTTCTCTTTTATTTATTTTTAAGACAGAGACAGAGAGACAGGGCATGAGTGGGGAATGGGGCAGAAAGAGAGGGAGACACAGAATCTGAAGCAGGACCCAGGCTCCAAGCTGTCAGCACAGAGCCTGACATGGGGCTCGAACTCATGAACTGTGAGATCATGACCTGAGCCGAAGTTGGATGCTCAACCAACTGAGCCACCTGGGTGCCCCAGCCCTTTCTCTTTCTTAATAGTACCTAAAGCAATGTCTTCTAATCAACATTATCTTAGACTTCTCGAAACACAGGAGGGCTGGTGTTGAGAAATCTGCACCAATGTAAACCTGATACGGCAGCTCTCTCCAGCTCCTCAGATGTAATTAGCCCAGTTAAAAAAAAAACAAAACAAAACTTTATTTTTTTTTTCTAAATCAGTCAATAAAAAAAATGATTTTGGCTATAAACTTGTCCTGAGTTCCTAAGACTTCATCCAAATTACGCCGGAGTGCAGCTTTATGGGCCCAGGTGAGTTAGGACCACAGAAGAGACCCAGGTGACCTTGATCCTGACTTTGGCGGCCTCCTGCCTGCCAACCCACACTCTGTGCCCCATGGCTTTGTTCATGCTGTTGTCTGCCTGGGGCTCCTACCTGTACCTTTCCTGGCAGACTCTGGCTGTCACCTCTCTCAGGATGGCCTCAGGTGGCAGCTCCCACTCCATTCCACCCTCTGAGGGGTGCCTTGTCCTCATCCTTGTCTTTTCTCCTTTTACTTGTCTGCTTTTCTGCCCTCTTGTCTGGGGTCCCTGTGGGAGGCAGAGCCTCTTGCTCATTTTTGTGTCCAGATCTAGCCTGGTGTGTGAGAACCAGGGAGCAAAACTCCAGCTGCTGGCACACAGGAGGCCCATCTACCCGGCCCGGCTAGCAGGAGACCACACCTCCTCCCTCAGCACCCCAAAGCAGAACATCACTAATCCAGCAAACCTGCCCCTTCATCCTGGGTCCCAGCAGAGGGAGAGCGGAGGTGGGGGAACTGAGATCAGAGCCCCTCTGGCTATCTGTGCAAGAAACAGGACAATTCAAGACTCTGCTGTAACTGGATGTCAGCGGTGGTTCGGCTTAGTTCCACAATAGAGCTGAGAACCTCTGGTGAATGTTTGGTCACTAGGAGATGAATTACCGGGAGTATGAAGAACCAGATTTAGCAGAGGTTTACAAAATGCAAAAACGTCAGCAGTTCTGAGTTAGGATAAGTCCAAACGAATGGGGTTGTCTCGGCTAATCCTGCATCCAACAGGAAAGCATCCATCCTTGAGGCTAGATTCTGGTGACTTCCAGGACATGAAACCACGTTCCAGGCTGGACTGCCTTCTGCAAGTCCAGCTGGGCCCAGAGTCTCTGTCTCACCCAATGTTGTCCCGCAGCCTGGCCGGCACTCTATCCTCGAATACAGGTGCACCTGTGAGCTGTGCTGGAGCCCACCGGGCCGTCTCAGAGACTTGCAGCACCCCCCTCCTCTGCCTTGTGGCCTAAGAGTGGTAGGACTGGGCTAAGGCCAGGCCCCTCAGAGTGAGCGCTGCCATGGTCTTGTATCCAGTGGTAGAAAAGGGCTGTGAGAAGCACCAAACAGGCCTGTCCTCGAGAAGGATCTCTACAAATCAGGTTCTGGAAGACTCCCACATAAACTTGGAGTTTAGGACTTAATCCTGGCTGCACATCAGAATCATCTAAGCAGCACCGGGAAAGCTTGGGGATGGCCCCCTCCACCCCAGTTCTGTACCTGTGCTGTGGGGCCCAGTAGACTCAAACGAGCAGACACTACCACTTTGAAAGCATACAGGTGACCCTAGCTCTTCCTGGTACTATCATGAGGAGAGCAAAGAGGCTCACATCTGAGAAAAAACAGGTGTACACCCTCATCTTCTCAGGATTCTGGTCTGGGGACCCAGGAGGGCCCTTTGTGTGGGTCCCTTCTTCCTAAAGGTGGCTACTCCATTTCCAGGAGGTCCCCCAGGGCCAGCACTGAGCCTTCTGCACCCACCTCCAGAAATCCAGGCCATTCCCCCATCCTACATGGTTCTGAATGTTCATGCCCACCCAGGGAGGGGAGAACCCCAAATAAGGAATAATCACACACTTTGGAACAAGAAGGCTTGCTACTATTGGCTGGTTCTGTGACCTCAGGTGACTCTCTGACCTCTATCTTCTTTTCTGCAAAACCTGGACAATATTGCCTCCTTTACAGGGTTTATGGGAGAAGCAAAGTACATGAAAACACTAACCAATGGCAATTACGGAAAAATAAAACACCCATTAAGCTTTTTCCACTGGTGATTTAAAACAATGTGAAAATTCATACTGATGCTTAAGCAAATTTTTTCAGTTATTTTAATCATGCAAACACACAAGACCCACCCTCAAACAAGGCCTAAGGGACAGTGGCATGAAGACAAACATAAATTTGAGGGTGTGACTGCCTGACGCCTTGAGGATGAAATGAACCAGAGCCGCCTCTGCCCAGCAGCCCTGCACTGCCGCCTGCTGCTCCAGTAGAATTCAGAAATCACCTTCGCTGGAACACCAGCCTTCCTTTCTCTGGGGAGCGTGGTGTTCCTGTGAGCCCTCATGAATCCTTCATATTAAGTTATCTCCCTAAGCAGATGTACACGTCAGGGACTCTACCCGCAACATGGGCTCAAACTCACAACCCCAAGATCAAGAGTGGCATGCTCCACAGGCTGAGCCAGCCAGGCACCCTGGCTTTATTCTGTTTTTTAAAAAACATTTATTAGTTGCATTTTACAATGTAATTTTCACAATGTCATTGTTCCCATTTTACAGATGAGAGAAACTGAAGCTCCGGAAAGGTCAAGTCACTTGCCTAAGTTGCACAGCCAGGAGCCTATAATTCACATACCAGATCCCATATTCCTCAGCATGTTGGGCAGATTTAAAACTTTTCAAATTATGAAATTACCAAACTTTATGGAAACTTTAAAAGAAAAAAAAATGTCAGTTTAAAAGGGTCCTTTGAGGGGGCGCCTGGATGGCTCAGTCCATTAAGCATCTGACTCTTAAAAATTTTTTTTAAAAATGTTTATTTATTTTTGAGAGATAGAGCATGAGCAGGGGAGGGGCAGAGAGAGAGGGAGACACAGAATCTGAAGCAGGCCCCAGGATCTGAGCTGTCAGCACAGAGCATGATGTGGGGCTCAAACCCTTGAACTGAGAGATCTTGACGTAAGCTGAAGTCAGACGCCCAACTATGCCACCCAGGTGCCCCTAAGCATCCAACTCTTGATCTCAGCTCAGGTCTTGATCTCAGGGGTGTGAGTTCAGGCCCCACATTGGGCCCAATGCTGGGCGTGGAGCCCACTTAAAGAAAAAAAAAAGGTCCTTTGGGAAAAGTTGAAAGTTCTCTTATCTGGAAAGTATTGTGATTGGAGAACAGATCATTCTTCTTCTATCTCCTTATCCAGTATGCAGAGCAGTTGGAGGCCACAGTTTAAAAATTTAGAAATAAAACATTTCTAGTGAGTTGGACATGAGAGATGCTGTCCCTTGATGAAGATTGTTTTTGAGCTTCTAGTTGTCACAGAAATCTTTATTATGGAAAATACAGTGGCTGCAAGGCAAGAGACATATCTTGGTCCCTCTGCCCCTCCCCTGTGTCATCTTGGGTAACTCACCATCCACTTTTGCCTCTATTTCCCCTCCACGTAGATGACAATCCAGTCCTCCCTACCATGAGAAACGACAGGAGTATACAAGCAGCATTAGGGTCAATGATGTAGGTCAAAAATGGCCAAATGCTGGAATTCCATATCATTCAGCCTATCAATAACAATCATTTATCGTAACAGCTCTATGAGGTAGTTGTGCTAATAAAACACATCTTCTAGATTGTGGAGCTGAGACTCAGTTCCACAAAGACTGCCACACCTGGGCCGGACTCGAGTCCAGGCTTTTCCATTTCTGTGAGGAGTTCTGAAATAAGATACCCAGTGTTGCTATTTTTCCCCTCTGATAACAATTACTGGATACCCGATTACAGCCACAATGTTCTGGTTTGAGTATGAATTTCCTTACTATCCAGCCTTTTCTTACACATTTCCTTCCCCAAGAACCAGACACTAGGGTTTGGGCCCATGTGAAACCCTACCTATTCCCCCAAAGAACTGGGTTAAGTTTTAACCAAAACGTATTTCTTCTTTTTGTGGATACAAGCCAGAAGGGGTTTTTATTTTTTTTAATTTATTTTTATTAAGAAACTTAAAAATGTTTGTTTGTTTTTGAGAGACCGAGTGTGAGCGGGGGAGGGGCAGAGAGAGAGAGGGAGACACAGAATCCGAAGCTGCTCCAGGCTCTGAGCTGTCAGATCCCAGGGCTCGAACCCACGAAACACGAGCTCAAGTCAGACGCTTAACTGACTGAGCCACCCAGGCGCCCCTTTCCTTTTCTTTTGAAATAATATTGTTTGGAGGCAGAACTCAGCAGCCTGATTTCTAGAATCTGGGGACGAGCTCCGCTCACATCCGAGTCCCAAGGAAGGGTTCCGGTGAGAGAGCGGTACGTCCAAGTCCGGCGAACGCCAAGCTGTCCCGGAGGCCCTTTCCCTGCCGGTGCGAGCTACAGGAGGGCGAGACTTCACCTCCGCACCACCCACGTTCCGAACCTGAACCACCGCGCACACGCCGACCGTGGCAGGCCGAGGAGAGGTGCATGGCTGGCGTTCCCGGGCTGCTTGTTGCGGGGAAGTCCAGCTCTCAGCATTGCTCCCAGAGGAGGAGCCCGCCGACCTGCCACCGAAGTCAGGCTGCGCCCGGGCCGGAGAGACCCCGCCTACCTGCCTGCGGGGCCGCCCTGGCTGAGACCCAGACCTTCAGCAGCCTCGCCCGGGCCAAGCAGCAAGCACGCGAGCAGACCCGCTCCGACTGAGAAGCCCCACCCGTCTTGCTGCTGCTCGGCGGCCCCTCAGCGCCCGGGAGGTCCCGCCCCGACATAGAGACCCCGCCCACTAGCGGGCCTGCCCACGAAGACAAGCCCCGCCCCAGCCGGGAGGCAAGGCCCCACCCCCGCAGACAGGTTCCTGCCCGGATCGGGAGACCCCGCCAATTCCGCGGGGTCGAACCCGGCCAAGCGCGGGATCCGATTTGGTCTCGTCTGCCATCGTAGCCTCCCGAGGGTTGACCTTTGCCCTGAGCTCACCCCGCCCCGTCGCCCCTCCCGGCGCCGTGGTACATCCGGCGCGTTGCGCTTGGCCCAAGATGGCGGCGCCCGTGTGCTTCCGCGGGCTCAGGCTGCGGGTGAGTGAGCGACGCTGGCGGGGTCCTGCGGTTCGTAGTCGGGGCCTTAGTCTCCGTGTCACGTGCTCCTTATCTCACAGGCGCTGTCTTGGAGCCGAGAGCTGCCGTGCTCCTGGTGCGCCCTGCACACGTCCGCGGTCTGCACTAAGGTGAGCACGGCCGGGCGCGTGGGCGGTGTGGCCGCGGCTTGGGTCGGTGGGTGATCTCAGTGTCACGGCCCCTCCCTGCTTCTAGAACCGGGCGGCCCGAGTCAGAGTGGGCAAGGGGGACAAGCCGGTGACTTACGAGGAGGCGCATGCTCCGCACTACATCGCTCACCGCAAGGGCTGGCTGTCGCTGCATACAGGTGAGGGGGCAGCGGGGGCCGCTGTGCTGGGGGCTGTGGGAAGGAGAAGTTCTTGGCTGCGGCCTGTGACACAGCGTGAGATAAACACGTGCAAGAGGCTTCTTTCAGCTCCTACTTTTTCACAGGTTTTATTTCCAGATTTCATATTCGTGAGTTGTGTGCGGCGTGTGCTGTCACCCTCATTCTTAGACGGGGCAGAGCAGCGACCTCGCGTACTCCTTCTCCGCTGAGGTTGAGCGAGGCTTTGCCTTCTTGTTTCAGCGTCCGTGCTGTAAGCAAGTGTTCTTTTTGAGATCTGCTAGTGCTCCGTTTTTACGATTTTGTGCTTTTCGTCGGTGATTCCACCGCCTTAAAATAGCCCAGATGCTGAACCGTGAAGCACAAGAAGGGTGTGACGCACATTGCAGAGAAAATCTGCACGTCGGGTGGGCTTTCTTTCAGGCATGAGTTACAATGCTGCTGGCAGAGAGTTCAGTGTTAATCGCCGTTTGTATTAAACAAGGTGTCTTTAAACAGAAACATGTGAAACGAAGTTACATATTGATGTGTTGACCAAAATATCTTAATCAAGGGCATACAGAAACGTAACCCTGTATTTCCCCCAGGAGCGATGGTTCAGTGTTGCCTACTTCGTTGTTCATGGTGATTTTATAGAATATAACCATTAGCTGATTAGGATCAGCTGTATTTTCTTCATTATGAGTGTTCTCAGCTTTTGGATGTGTTGAGACCCATCTGTCCAGAAAACTTACTTAAAATACACATGACTGCCCTCCACCCTGTTCAGGTTCTGGTCCTAAGGTCTGGGGATGGGTGTGGATGCTCTAAGATGTGCAGGAGTTGCAGGAGCTATACTGAGAATTCACTGGTTGAGACTGCGTACCTGGCTGGTGAGTTCATGGCCCCTATCTCTGAAGCTGGTGGCCTCATCTCTCGGGACCAAAGGGTGGCCAGTGCTTCTATAAGGAGCCCAGAAAGAGTGTGAAAGGGCTAGACAAAAAGGATCATCTGGCTTTTGTGCCCTGTTAAGGCCTTGCTCTTCTATTTTGTAAAACAAGGATAACCAATAATATCTACTTCACAGGATTTGTTTGGGAATTTAATGAAATAATGTACTTTGAACCAAAAAAAATTTTTTTAAATATAATTTACTGTCAAATTGGCTTACATACAACACCCAGTGCTCATCCCAACAAGTGCCCTCCTCAATGCCCATCACCCATTCCCCCCCCCAATCCACCCTGTTTGTTCTCTGTATTTAAGAGTCTCTTGTGGTTTGCCTCCCTCCCTCTCTGTAACTTTTTTCCCCCTTCCCATCTCCTCTGGTCTTCTGTTAAGTTTCTCAAGTTCCACATATCAGTGAAAACATGTGATATCTGTCCTTCTTTCACTGACTTACTTCACTCAGCATAATACCCTCCAGTTCCATCCACTTTGCTGCAAATGGCATGATTTCATTCTTTCTCATTGCCAAGTAGTATTCCATTGTATATATAAACCACATCTTCTTTATCCATTCGTCAGTTGATGGACATTTAGGCTCTTTCCATAATTTGGCTATTGTTGAAAGTGCTGCTATAAACACTGGGGTACATGTGCCCCTATGCATCAGCACTCCCGTATCCCTTGGGTAAATTCCTAGCAGTGCTATTGCTGGGTTGTAGGGTAGGTCTATTTTTAATTTTTTGAGGAACCTCCACACTGTTTTCCAGAGTGGCTGCACCAGTTTGCATTCCCACCAACAGTGCAAGAGGGTTCCCGTTTCTCCACATCCTCTCCAGCATCTATAGTCTCCTGATTTGTTCATTTTAGCCACTCTGGCGTGAGGTGGTATCTCAGTGTGGCTTTGATTTGTATTTCCCTGATGATGAGTGACGTTGAGCATCTTTTCATGTGTCTGTTGGCCATCTGGATGTCTTCTTTGGAGAAATGTTCATGTCTTCTGCCCATTTCTTCACGGGGTTATTTGTTTTTTTTGGGTGCTGAGTTTGGTAAGTTCTTTATAGATTTTGGATACTAACTCTTTATCCGATATGTCATTTGCAAATATCTTTTCCCATTCCATCGGTTGCCTTTGAGTTTTGTTGATTGTTTGCAGTGCGGAAGCTTTTTATCTTGATGAGGTCCCAATAGTTCATTTTTGCTTTTAATTCCCTTACCTTTTGAGATGTGTTGAGCAAGAAATTGCTGTGGCTGAGGAGGTTGTTGCCTACTTTCTGCTCTAGGATTTTGATGGTTTCCTGTCTCACATTTAGGTCTTTCATCCATTTTGAGTTTATTTTTGTGAATGGTGTAAGAAAGTGGTCTAGTTTCATTCTTCTGCATGTTGCTGTCCAGTTCTCCCAGCACCATTTGCTGAAGAGACTGTCTTCTTTCCATTGGATGCTCTTTCCTGCTTTGTCAAAGATTAGTTGACCATACTTTGTGGGTCCAATTCTGGGTTCTCTATTCTATTCCATTGGTCTATGTGTCTGTTTTTGTGCCAATACCATGATTACAACTTTGTAGTAGAGGCTAAAGTCTGGGATTGTGATGCCTCCTGCTTTGGTTTTCTTCTTTAATATACTTTGGCTATTTAGGGTCTTTTGTGGTTCCATACAAATTTTAGGATTGTTTGTTTTAGCTTTGAGAAGAATGCTGGTGCAGTTTTGGGATTGCATTGAATGTGTAGATTGCTTTGGGTAGTATTGACCTTTTAACAATATTTATTCTTCCAATCCATGAGCATGGGATGTTTTTCCATTTCTTTGTGTCTTCTTCAATTTTTTTCATAAGCTTTCTGTAGTTTTCAGCATATAGAGCTTTTACATATTTGGTTAGGTTTATTCCTAGGTATTTTATGGTTCTTGGTGCAGTTGTAAGTGGGATCAGTTTTTTTCTCTTTCTGTTGTTTCATTATTGGTGTATAAAAATGCAGCCGATTTCTGTACATTGATTTTGTACCTTCCGACTTTGCTGAATTCATGTATCAGTTCTAGCAGTCTTTTGGTGGAGTCTTTCGGGTTTTCTGTATAGGGAATCGTGTCATCTGCGAAAAGTGAAAGTTTGACTTCTTCTTTGCCAGTTTTGATGCCTTTTGTTTCATTTTGTTGTCTGATTGCTAATGCTAGCACTTCCAACACTATGTTAACAGCAGTGAGAGTGGACATCCCTGTCGTGTTCCTGACCTCAGGGGGAAAGCTCTCAGTTTTTCCCCATTGAGGATGATGTTAGCTGTGGGCTTTTCATCTATGGCTCT
Organism: Lynx rufus; assembly: GCF_022079265.1. NCBI lineage: Eukaryota > Metazoa > Chordata > Mammalia > Carnivora > Felidae > Lynx > Lynx rufus. The sequence continues at coordinate 61,206,995 of NW_025814856.1, read as the reverse complement.
TATGATCTTTAAGTATGTTCCTTCCATCCCAACTTTCTTGCAGGTTTTTATTTAGAAAGGATGTTGTATTTTGTCAAATGCTTTTTCTGCATCGATTGACAGGATCATATGGTTCTCCTCCTTTGTTTTAAATTTTTTTTTTTTCAACGTTTATTTATTTTTGGGACAGAGAGAGACAGAGCATGAATGGGGGAGGGGCAGAGAGAGAGGGAGACACAGAATCGGAAACAGGCTCCAGGCTCCGAGCCATCAGCCCAGAGCCTGACGCGGGGCTCGAACTCACGGACCGTGAGATCGTGACCTGGCTGAAGTCGGACGCTTAACCGACTGCGCCACCCAGGCGCCCCCTCCTTTGTTTTATTAATGTGATGTATCACATTGATTTGCGAATGTTGAACCAGCTCTGCAGCCCAGGAATGAATCCCATTTGCATGGTGAATAATTCGTTTTATGTGCTGTTGAATGTGATTTCTTAGTATTTCATTGAGAATTTTTGCATCCATGTTCATCAGGGATATTGGCCTGTAATTCTCCTTTTTTGTGGGGTCTTTGGTTTGGGAATCAAGGTAATGCTGGCTTCATAGAATGAGTCTGGAAGTTTTCCTTCCGTTTCTGTTTTTTGGAACATCTTGAGAAGGATAGGTATTAACTGTGCTTTAAATGTCTGGTAGAATTCTCTTGGAAGCCATGTGGTCTAGGACTCTTATTTGTTGGCAGATTTTTGATAATTGATTGAATTTCTTCACTAGTTATGGGTCTGTTCAAATTTTCTGTTTCTTTCTGTTTGAGTTTTGATAGTTGTGGGTATCCAGGAATTTGTCCATTTCTTCCAGGTTGTGCAGTTTGTTGGCATATAATTTTTCATAGTGTTCTCTGATAATTGCTTCTATTTCTGAGTGATTGGTTGTGATAAATCCATTTTCATTCATGATTTTATCTCTTTGGATCCTCTCTCTTTTTGAGAAGTCTGGCTAGGGGTTTATCAATTTTGTTTATTTTTTCAAAAAACCAACTCTTGGTTCTATTGATCTATTGCTCTGTTTTTTTTTGGATTCTATATTGTTTATTTGTGCTCTGATCTTTATTATTTCTCTTCCCCTGCTGGGTTTCGGTTTCTCTGTTGTTCTGCTTCTAGTTCTTTTAGGTGTGCTGTTAGATTTTTGTGTTTGGGATCTTTCTTGTTTCTTGAGATAGGCCTGGATTGCAATGTATTTTCCTCTTAGGACTGCCTTTGATGCATCCCAAAGGGTTTGGATTGTTGTGTTTTCATTTTCATTGGTTTCCATGTATTTTTAAATTTCTTCTTTAATTGCCTGGTTGACCCATTCGTTCTTTAGTAGGATGTTCTTTAACCTCCATGCATTTGGAGGTTTCTCAAACTTTGTCCTGTGATTAATTTCAAGTTTCATGGCATTGTGATCTGAAAGTGTGCATGGTATGATCTCAATTCTTTCATATTTATTGAGGGCTGTTTTGTGACCCAGTATGTGATCTATCTTGGAGAATGTTCCCTGTGCACTCGAGAAGAATGTATATTCTGTTGCTGCAGGATGAAAAGTTCTAAATGTATCTGTTAAGTCCATCTGGTCCAGTGTATCATTCAGGGCCATTGTTTCTTTATTGATTTTCTGTCTAGAGGATGACCTGTCCATTGTTGTAAGTGGAGTGTTAAACTGCCTCTGCAGTTACCACATTCTTATCAATAAGGTTGTTTATGTTTGTGATTAGTTGTTTTATCTATTTGGGTGCTGCCGAATTCAGTGCATAGACATTTATAATTGTTAGTTCTTCCTTATGGATAGACCCTGTAATTATTATATACTTCCCTTTTTCCTCTCTTGTTACAGCCTTCAGTTTAAAATCTAGTTCATCTGATAGAAGTGTGGGTACTCCAGCTTTCTTTTGACTTCCAGTAGCATGATAGATAGTTCTCCATCCCCTCAGTTTCAATCTGAAGGTGTCCTCAGGTCTAAAATGGGTCTCTTGTAGACAGCAAATAGATGGGTCTTGTTTTTTTTATCCACTCTGATACCCTATGTCGTTTGGTTGGAGCACTTAGTCCATTTACATTCAGTGTTATTATTGAAAGATATGGGTTTAGAGTTTTTGTATTATCCGTAGATTTCATGCTTGTAGTGATGTCTGTGGTCCTTTGTGGTCTTTGCAGCATTTCACGCACAGTGTCCCCCTTAGGATCTCTTGTACGGCTGGTTTAGCGGTGATGAATTCCTTCAGTTTTTGTTCATTTGGGAAGACATTTATCTCTCCTATTCTGAATGACAGGCTTGCTGGATAAAGGATTCTTGGCTGCATATTTTTCCTGTTCATCACATTGAATATTTCCTATACTCCATTCTGGCCTGCCAAGTTTCAGTAGATAGGTCTGCTACTACCCTTATGTGTCTACCCTTGTAGGTTAAGGCCTGTTTATCCCTGACTGCTTTCAGAATTCTCTCTTTAACTTTGTATTTTGCCAGTTTCACTATGATATGTCATGCAGAAGATGTATTCAAGTTACGTTCGAAAGGTGATTCGGATGCCTCCTGGATTTCAATTCTGTTTCCTTCCCCAGATGGGAGAAGTTCTCAGCTATGATTTCTTCAAGTACAGCTTCTGCCCCTTTCTCTCTCTCTTCTTCTTCTGGACCTCCTATGATACAGATATTGTTCCGTTTCACTGAATCACTTAGTACTGTAATTCTCCCCTTGTGATCCAGAATTTTTTTATCTTTCTTTTTCTCAGTTTCATCCTTTTCCATAATTTTATATTCTGTTTCACTTAATCTCCCCTATGCCTCTTCAGTCCTTGCTGTCACTGCCTCTAGTTTATTTTGCACCTCATTTATTGCATTTTTTTAAATTCATCATAACTATTTTTTAGTTCCTTGATCTTGGCAGCAATAGATTCTCTGCTGTCTTGTATGCTTTTTTCAAGCCCAGCGATTGATTTTATGACTATTATTTTATCTTGTTCAGTTATGTTGTTTATATCTGTTTTGATCAATTCTTTAGCTATCATTTCTTCCTGGAATTTCTTTTGAGGAGAATTCTTCCATTTCATCATTTTGGCTAGTTTCCTGTCCCTTATGTGTTTTAAAACGTTGTTATGTGTCCTGCACCTGCGAGCACTACTATATTAAAGAGGAGTGATACACTGTCCAGGGCCTGGCCCTTCAGGAGGTGTTTTTTGGAGTGTGTTACTTGCTCTCTGTTGTTGTGACTTTGGTTACCTTATCTCCCTACTCATAGTGATGTTTTGAACCCTCCATCAGTTGTGCTTTGATTTGTTTGCTGAAGTAGCCCTTAATAGGAAAACAAACAAAAAAACAGAAAACAAAAACAAACACACAAACAAAAAAAACCCCAAAAACAAAAAACCAGAAACACCAGCTACAAGTAAACAGCAGGGTGGAGGTGGTGCTGATTGAAGAGGCCTTATCCCATACAAAGAAATGACAGGGACAGGGAAAAAGAAAAAATAAAAATTGACCAGACAGAGAAACTATACGGCTTAATCCAGAGAGAGAGAAAGGAAAATAAAAAAAGGAGGTGTAGAACATGTATCAAAAGAATAGATTAAATGTGTCTGCTTAAACAAACCAACAACCAGAATAACCCGATTGGAGGAGGGAAGATATGAGAAGGAAAAAAGGAAGAACATATCTATATAATAAGAATTGTCTGAGAATTAATCCAGGCAGTGCAGCAGCACAGGTCTGGAGGAGCATCTATCTGTCTGGTCTTCAGCATCAAGCCTGCTCGAGTATCCAGGAGATTCGTAGTTACCCGGCACAGAGGGGCATGGTTTGGTGTAGGTGGGTCCCGCCTCCACTGGGGGCCCCGCTGTCTGATCCCTGAGGACCCACCTTGGTGGTGATGGGGAGAAAAATGGCGACACCCCAGTCTCTCCTCCACAGACTGGGTGTCCCAAACCACTCTGTTCGAGCCGTCCTTACTGTGCCACGGGTGCAAAAGAGGCGGTTTGCCCTGCTCCGCTGACTCCTGTGCCTCCCTGGTGCTTGGCTGGGATTCAAACTCCTGCTCCATGCACCCCAGTACTGGGGAAGTGCCGCTTGGCACCGCCCGATATATGGTCTCTGGCTGGCAGGCGCAGGCAGTCTTTGTGCTTTGAGCGGATGTATGCCTTCTTCCCACAGCACTCCAGGGAGGGGATCGCTTTCTCCTACTGCAGACTGTGTCTCTGACCTAGCCACCAGTCTGGGGCAGGCTCCGCTCCTCCCCAGGTGCGCGGTCAGGGCAGCCAGCCCCCAGAGTAAGCCCCGCAGTTAGAGAGTGGATCTCTTCCTCCTGGTCCATGATTTTCTCTTGTCCAAATACAGTCCTATGCTTCCCCAGCCTCTGTTTCTCTTCCCTTTGTCTCTCTGCAGAAGGGGATCCCTCCACTCGGTTCATTTTCTCTCTCCCAGTTCACAATCATGCACCTATGGCCTGTCAGGTCCCAGTGGGTCCCTGGAAGCTACTTTGTCACTTTGCCTTCTGGACTCTTGGAGTTCAAAGTCCTTTGGCTTCAACACTGCTTTGTTTGAGAGACGAGGGAACTTCGGGTCCCCCTACTTCTCTGCCATGTTGGCCCCCCTGTACTTTGGACTTTAAAGTGGTACTCTTTTTATTTCACTTATGGAAGAAAAGAGAAGAAGCCAGGGTGGAGGGTGGAATTGAGTGCCAAGTGCTCTTGGATGTTACCTCCGGAGGTTTTTGCTGATTCTTCACGGTGCCCTTCTCTCTTCAGGTAACCTGGATGGGGAGGACCATGCTGCAGAGCGAACAGTGGAGGATGTTTTCCTTCGAAAGTTCATGCTGGGCACTTTTCCAGGGTGTCTGGCTGACCAGGTTATCCTGAAGCGCCGGGCTAATCAGGTGGAGATCTGTGCCCTGGTTCTGAGGCAACTGCCCGCATACAAGTTCTACTTCCTGGTGGGTTACAGTGAAACTCTGCTCTCCCACTTTTACAAATGTCCTGTCCGTCTGCACCTCCAAACTGTGCCCTCCAAGGTTGTGTACAAGTACATCTAGCACAGTCACTTTTTTTGCATCAGGCTTGAGCCTGCCAAGGACAGGAATGTGTGGGAAAGGGGTGAAGTGGGAATGGGGAAAATGTATCCCTTCAGTGAACTGAGGATTCGTTTTCAAAGCTGCTGTTCAATAAATACTTTCCATGTTGTCTTGCCTCTTGGTTTGTCTTTACTCTTTAGAGAACTGGAATAGAGTCCTTTTGAGGGTGCTCCAAGGCTCCCAGACAGGCCAGGCCGCCAGTTGTTCGAGGTTTGGGTAACAGCTGCAATGCAATGATTATCTTGTGCCAATCACTTTATCAGGAACTTTACTGAAAGTTCTTTGTTTTCTCTCAAAATGGAAAGATCCGTTTTTGGTGATTATAAAATAATGTTGAGTTTAAATAATTTTAAACAATATATACATGTGTCGACCATGAAAGTTTCTTGTAATTCTCCCACAGAGAGAACGACTGGGTACAGTTTATTTGCAGATGCACCTCCCCCCTCCCCCCCCCCCCCCCCCCCCCCCCCCCGCCGCCCAGAAACACCCTAATGCGTACCCATTGTTTTATTACACAAGCTTTCAACAGAGCAGCGAGTCTGTGCCACAGACTCTTCTGAGTGCTCGGAACAAAACATTCTGTTCCAGGATCCCTGCCTCCGTGACACTTGTGTCTCTGTGGAGGTGGGCATGACTCCAAGCAGGTGAGGGAGGTAGACCTATAGCTCAGTGGGAGAGAGCATTTCAGAAAGTGGCATTTGCAAAAACTGCACGTGGTGCTGGGTGGTGGGGCAGGAATTGCTGACCAATTTCACTCTGACTCTGACCTTGACCCTCACCTTGATACACTTAACCTTGAACTTCAACCTTACATATCCTACTCCCAACTCTGACCTTGACTTATTACCCTCTGATTCTACCCTAAAGCTCTACTCTCACTCCAACAGAAATGCTCTCTCTAGTCCTACCTACCACTTGACCATCACTCAACTTCACTCTTGCCTGAGGGTCTCAGTGGGATCCTCCTGGCATCATGTCTGACTCTGACACTGACTTTGATCATGTCCCTCATATAACCCTCTCAGTTTGAGTTTCTGAAAACATCATTCTAATGCTATCTGATCCTTACCATGACCCTGACTGACCTCATCGTAACTCCAAGTTAGGAGTTGCTTGCTTTGACTCTGACCATAATCCTGATCCAGATTCTTATGACCTTGACCATAAAACTGAAAGTCATTTAAATTTGACCCTATCCCTGATCTTCCTTCAGTGATAAAGTGGACTCTGACCTTCACCTTGAAACTCAACCATCACCCAGACTCTCCCTTGCACAGATCTGACCCTATTCTTAACCCTGATTGTAACCCTGATTCTAACAGTCAACAACCTTCGATTGATAAGACTGATTGTCATTCAGGCCCTGAGATACCTTCACACCCTGCTGACAAAACTCAACCTTGACCTGATTCTGACCCTTCTGACCTCCACTCTGACACTGACCATGACCCTGGATTTCATGTGAATTTGACCCTCACCATCCTCCTGATTCTCACCATAACACTTTGACCCTTACCCTAAAAGTGATCTAACTGAACCTCAGCTGGATTTGATCATGTCCCTGACCCTCATGACCCTGATCAACCCACATACTGACCATGAAACTTCACCTAACCCTGACCTTGACCCTGAACCTTATTCAAATCCGTAACTGACACAGGTCCAGACTGTGACCCTGATATGCAGCCTTGCTTTGATAATCACCATTACTCACCCAGATCTTGACCCTGATCCAGTTTTTAATTGAAATGTATTTGACATATTGTATAAATTTAAGGTGTATCAACTTCACATGTACATCTTAAATGTATCAAGTTAACATGTACATCTTAAATGTACATATGTATCTTGATACATATCATGATTGCAACAATTAGCAGCTCTGTCATATTACAGAATTATTCTGTCTTTTTAGTTGTTGGAATAATGAAGTTCTACGTTCCTAGTAAGTTTGTTGATTATAATACAACATTGTCTATATTCACTGTATTGTGCATTGTATCTCTAGGGCTCATTTAATCTTCATTGTAAATTTGTACACTTAGACAAAAACTGCCCAGTCCCCTTCCCTCCCTAGCCCCTGGTAACCACCATTTCACTCTGTTTTGTGAGTTTGGCTTTTTTAGATTCCACATATAAGTGATATCCTACAGTATTTGTCTTTGTCCATCTGAATGATTTCATTTAGCGTAATTTCCACAAGGTCTATCCATGCTGTTGGAAATGGCAGGATGTCCTCTTTTCTCATGGCTGAATAATATTCCATGTGTACCACATCTTTGTCCATTGATTTGTTGACGGGAGGGTGGTTGTTTCCATATTGGCTATTGTGAACAAATACTGCAGTAAATATGAGAGTGCATATCTCTCTTCAAAATCCTGTTTTTATTTCCTTTGTGTATATACCCAGACGTGGAATCACTGGATCATTGGTAGGTCTACTTTTAATTTTTTTTATACCTTCATATTGTTTTCCACTGTGGTTGAAACATGCACACCAGCAGTGTGAAAGAGGTCCCTTTTCTCCATGTCCTTGTCAGCAATTTTTTATCTCCTGTCTTCTTGATAATAGGTGTTCTGACAGGTGTGTGGTGATGTCTCATTATGGTTTTGATTTGCATTTCCCTGATAATGAGTGATGTGGAGCATCTTTTCATGCACCTGTTGGCTATTTGTATGTGTTCTTTGGAAAAGGGTCTGGTTCTACCCATTTTCCAATTTGGATTGTTTGTTTCATTTTGTTAGTAGATTCTTTGTACAAAAGGTTTTAAGTTTCATGGAGCCCTATTTGTTCATTTTCACTTTCGTCTTTTGTGCTTTTGGTGTCATGGTCAAGAAATCATTGCCAAAACCAATGTTAAGGAGCTTCTTCCCTACATTTACTTCTAGGAGCTTTATAGTACCAGGTCCTTATGTTCAAGTCTTTAATCTACTCAACTGTAAGACAGGGGTCCAATTTCATTGCTCTCAATGTGCTCATCCAGTTTTCCCTACCTTATTATTTTTTTAATTTTTTAAAAAATGTTTTTATTTAATTAAATGTTTTTTAATTTTTTTAAAAATGTTTTTGAGACAGAGAAAGACAGAGCATGAGCAGGGGAGGGGCAGAGAGAGAGGGAGACACAGAATCTGAAGCAGGCTCCAGGCTCTGAGCTGTCAGCACAGAGCCCGATGTGGGGCTTGAACTCACAGACTGTGAGATCATGACCTGAGCTGAAGTTGGACGCTCACCCAGGCACCCCACCCCACCTTATTTGTTGACAAAACTGTTCTTTACCCATTGTGTGTTCTTGGCTTTCTTGTTGTATAAGCAGGGGTTCAGTTCTTTGCCTTCTATTCCATTCCATTGGTCTATGTGTCTATTTTTGTCTGTATATGCAGTAACATACTGTTTTTATTAGCAAAGATTTGTAGTATAGTTTGAAGCCAGGAACTGTGGTATCTCTGGCTCTGTTCTTTTTTGCTCAAGATTGCTTTGGTTATTCTGGGTCTTTTTGATTTCAAAAAGATTTTAGGACTGTTTTTTCTATTTCTGTGAAAAATGCCTTTGGTGTTTTGATGGGGATTGCATTGAATCTGTAGATGGCTTTGGGTAGAATGGACATTTTAACAATACAAGTTCTTCTGATCCATGAACACAGGATGTCTTTCCATTTGTTTGTCTTTCCATTTCTTTGATTTCTTTCAGCAAAGTCTTGTAGTTTTCATTGTATAGGACTTCCACATCCTAGGTTAAATTTATTCCTAAGTATGTTATTGTTTTATATGCTATTCTGAATGGGATAGTTATCTTTATTTCTTTTTCAGATGTTTCATTGTTAGTGTATAGGAATGCAACTGATTTCTGTAAGTTGATTTTGTGTCCCACAACCTGACTGAAATCATTGATTAGTTCTAACAGTTTTTGGGTTGAGCCTTTCAGATGTTCTAAATACAGACTCATATTATCAGCAGATAGTGACAGGTTCACTTTTTCCTTCAAGATTTGGATGCCTGTTATTTCTTTGTCTTGCCTATTTGCTTTGGCTCGGACTTCTAATACCGTATTGAATACTATGATACTATATTAGGACTTCTTATACTATATTGAATAAGAGTGGTGTGTGTGTAAACATCCTTGTCTTGTGCCTGATCCTTGAGGAAAAACTTTCAATTTTCACCACTGAGTATACTGTTAGCTGTGAGCTCATAACATATGGCCTTTAATATATTGAGGTGTGTTCCTTCTATATTCAATCTGCTGAGGGTTTTTATGAAATTATGTATTTTGTCACATGTTTTTTCTGCATCTATTAAGATGATCATATGATTTTTTCTTTTCTTCTTTTATAATTTTTTAAAGTTTACTTATTCTGAGACAGAGTGCAAGTTGGGGAGGGGTAGATAGAGAGAGAATCCCAAGCAAGCTCTGTAGGGTCAGCACAGAGCCTGATGTGGGGCTCAAACCCATGAAAATGTGGGATTGTGACCTGAGATAAAATCAAGAGTTAGATGCTCAACTGACTGAGCCACCCAGGTGCCCCTCTTTTATTTTATTAATTAGATGTATCATATTTATTGATGTGTGTATGTTGAATGATCCTTGCATTCCAGGGATAAATCCTACTCATGGTGTATAATTATTTTCATGTGTTCTTATTTTTTTTTAACATTTATTTATTTATTCATTCATTCATTTATTTATTTATGTATGTATGCATGCATGTATGTATGTATGTATTCATTCATTCATTTATTAATTCATTCATTCTATATATATATTCAATATATATATATAATGCCATTTATATATATAATAATTTATATATATAAATGCTATTATATATATATGAGAGAGAGAGAAAGAGAATCCCAAGAAGGCTCTGCACTGTCAGTGCAGAGCCTGATGAAGGGCTCAAACTCAGGAACTCTGAGATCATGACCTGAGCTGAGATCAAGAGTCAGATGCTTAACCGACTGAGTCACCCAGGTGCCCCCTTTATAGGTGTTCTTGAATTCAGTTTGCTAATATGTTGTTGAGTTTTTGCATCTATATTCATCAGAGATGATGATCTATATAGTTTTCTTTTCTCTGGCTTTGGTATCAGGGCAGTGCTGGCTTTGCAGGATGAATTTGGAAGTGCTTCTTCCCAATTTTTTGGAAGAGTTTGAGAAGAATTGGCATTAATTCTTCTTTGAATGTGTTAGAATCACCAGTGAAGCCGTCTCATCCTGGGGGAGGTTTCTGTGTTGGGAGGTTTTTGATCACTGATTCAATCTCTTTATTTGTTACAGGTCTGTTCAGATTTTTTATTTCTTCCTGATTCAGTTTTGAAACGTTGTTTCTAGGAATGTATCCATTTCTTCTAAGTTATCTAACTTTTTTGGCTTATAATTGTTCAGAATAGTCTCACAATCCTGTTTTTCTGCAGTCTCAGTTGTAATATCTCCTTTTTCACTCTTAATTTTGAGTCTTTTCTGTTTTTTTCTTAGTCTAGCTAAAGATTTGTTGATTTTATTTATCTTATTGAAGAAACAGTTCTCATTTATATCAACCCTTCCTCATCCCTATTTTACTTATTTCTGCTCTGAGTGTTATTATTTTCTTCCTTCTGCTAACTTTGGGCTTAATTTTTTTTTTCTAGTTCCTTGAGAAGTAAAGATATGTTGCTTATTTGAGATGTTTACAATTTCCTGATGTATGCACCTGTCACTTTAAATTTTCAGAGATGCTGTTTTTTGCTGCATCCCATACCTTCTGATATGGTGTGTTTCCTTTTTTATTTCTTTTGAGATACTTTTTTGTTTTCCTTCTGATTTCTCCTTTGACCCATTGATTGTTCAGGGCGTGCTGTTAGCTGCCACATATTTGTGGATTTCCCAGCTTGTCTCTTGTTGATTCCTAGTTTCACACCATTGTGGTAAGAAAAGATAGTTGGTACGATTTCAGTCTTGTCAAAGTAGCTAAGATTTGTTGTGTGTCCTGTCATGTGGTCCATTCTGGAGAATGTTCCGTGGGCACTTGAGGATAGTGTGCATTCTGCTGCTGTTGAGTCTCATTTAAAAAAAAAAATTTAATGTTTATTCATTTTTGAGAGAGCTAGAGACAGAGTGCGAGCAAGGGAGGGGCAGAGAGAGAGGGAGACAGAATCCGAACCAGGTTCCAGGCTCTGAGCTGTCAGCACAGAGCCTGATGAGGGGCTTGAACCCACAAATTGTGAGATCATAACCTGTGCCAAAGTCAGACACTTAACTTACTGAGCCACCCAGGCATCCCTGGTTCTCATGTTTTAATCCATGCAGCCATTCTGCCCATTGATTGGTGGCTTCAGTTCATTTATATTTAGAGTGATTATTTATATGTAAGAACTCAATACTGCTACCTCACATTTTGTCTTCTGCTTGTCTTGTATTTCCTTTGTTATTCCCCCCCCCCACCTTTGTTTCTGTCTACCTCTGTGAAGGGCTGGTTTTCCACAGTATGTACTTTGGTCTCCCCTTTTCTTGTTTTGTGACTCACTCTAGAGTTTTGTTTTGTTGTTACCATGTGGATTACGAAAAACATCTGTTAGATAAAATAATCCTTTTTACACTGATAGCACCTTATTTCCATTCCCTATGAAGTTTCCACCCTTTCACTCTTCCTCCTTTATTTTTGATGTTACAATGTACCTCTTTTTTTTAATATTGTTTATTTATTTGCTTTGAGAGAGAGAGGGTGAGCACGTGAGTGGGAAGGGCAGAGAGGGAGGAGAGAGAATCCCAAGCTGGTTCCACGCTGTGAACACAGAGCCTGGTGTGGGGCTTGAACTCACAACACGAGTCAAAACTGTGAGATCATGACATGAGCCAAAATCAAGAGTTGGCCGCTTAACCGACTGAATCACCCAGGTGCCCCAAAATGTGCTTCTTTTTACGCTGTGAATTCCCTGAGGAGTTATAGTGGCTTCAGTTATTTTTAATGCTCTTTTCCATTAGCCTCCAAACTATAATTAAGTTGTTAACACATCATTCTAATATAAGAGTTCCCACTTTCTAATTGTGTTAATTTTTTGCCTTTACTAGTATATTATGTACTTTCATTTGGATTTATGTCACTCATCAATGTCTTTTCATTTCATCTGAAGAACCCCGTTCAGCATTTCCTTCAAGGCTAGTCTCGTGGTGGTGAGCTTTCTCAGCTTTTGTGTGTCTAGCAAGGCCTCTATTTCTCCTTTATATCTGAAGGGTAAATGGGTTAATAAAGTATTCTTGGCTAGCATTTTTTATCATTTAATACTCAATAGGTCATTCCACTCTCTCCTGGCCTGTAGTTTCTTCTGAGAAATCTGCTGATAGCCAAATGGGAACTCCTTTGTAGGTTACTGTCTTTTGTTTCCTGTTTGCTTTTAAGATGCTTTCTTTATGTTTGATTTTTGACAGTTTCATTATAACGTCAAATATAATGAATGACTTTCCCTGGAGACGATCTTTCTGCATTCAGATAATATGGTGTTCTATTAGTTTCTTGGACTTACATGTTCAATTCCTTCCAGGTTTGGGAAGTTCTTCGTTATCCTCTAAATACATTCTCTGCTACCTTGTCCTCTCTTCTCTTCTGGCACACCAGTTGTTCTTATATTTGCTTTTCTTATCAGACACCATAGCACTTTTTACAAATGTTAGTTCTCTCTCCTGAATCATTCTCCTTCCCATCCCCAAGTCCCTTGTCATTTCTTCCATCTGACATTACCTAACCTATTACCTAACCTCTCTAATGAGTCCATATTGTTCACTGAAGTCTTCAACTCCAGAATTTCTGTTTGGTTATTTTTTAATATTCCAATCTCTTTGGTAAATAACTCCTTCTGTTCTTTAATTTTATATCTGAGTTCCTTGAATTACCCTTCTGGGCTTTCTTGTAGCTCGTTGAATCTCTCTGTCACAGATATTTTGGATTCTTTATCAGTTAGACTGCAATATTCCATGCCTGGGAGCTGGTTACTGGAGACTTATCTTCTTTTTGTGATACTGCATTACTGTGATTTTTCACAGTGTTCGATGACACTATGATGCCAATTGTTGGCCGCCCTAATGAGTGTATGATGACACTCCAGTGCCTGGCATTGGAGGTAGTAAACATCTTCCTTAATTAAGAGACTATGTTGACTTTGTTACAGTTCAACCTGCTGGCAATTAGAAACCTTTCTTTTGTTTTACAGAAGGTGGCACTATTGCTTAAGTTTTTGGTTTCTCTCCCTGAGTTGGCTCTTAGGGCTGCAGCAGAGTGGGGACAGGTACCTGGGGCTTTGGGGGTGTCCACATCCTGGTAGGGGAATCCTGCAGTGGGGGGACTCCCAGATGTCCATTGTCACATATCCTGCTGAAATCCTGAAGCACACAGCAGGAAACATGTTCCTCCAATGCCTTTTGTTATCCTCGTCTGCTGCCTCTTTCCTTTTCCTCCAATGTCCAGTCATGGACTCACTCACCACTTTCGCTTTCCACCTGCGCTGGCTGAGAGGCAGGTTGTCACCAGTATTGCCCTGGGAAGGGACCAACTCAAGTTCTTCCTTCTCCTCTGCCTCCAAACCCATCTCTACCCTGCTTCAGTGGTGTGCCTGGTTTTCCCATCAGGCTGGCTGGGCTTCCAGAAATTGTCTCCAGTGAGTGTCTCCCTGTTTTGTAGTTTCCAGTTGTGCTTCCCCCAATTAACAAGTAAGGGTGGGGCAGGCTCCTCAACTTTCTTGGATCTGCAATCTCCTTCAAGGTCCTGTCCACTCACTTTCTGATGCACAGGTGGGTAGAAATCTGGGTGTCCTGGTGTGATGAGCAGAGGCACTTCTGTTTGGTTATGAATGTCAAATTAGTTGTAAATAAAAGGGGAGAGGAAAAAAGGAAGACTTACCATCATGATGCTGATGTCACATTTGGCCCTGATCCTGACCCTACACTCACCCTAACCTTGATCCTAAACATGACCTTCACCTTGAAAATGACCTGACTTTGACCTTCACCCTGATATTGACATTGCAGGTTATCCTTAACCTGCTTCTGAATCTGGCATTCACCATACCTACTCAGAATTGACCCTTACCTTCACTTTGACTCTGATCTATTCTCATCCTGAACCTGAATTATACCCAACTCTCACAGTAATCCTGACTCTAATGTTCAAATTGAGTCATAACTTGACATTCACTCAGGCAATTTACCTAAAACTGACCCTGAAGCACTGATTATGACCTTGACCCAGATCATGAAACTTACCCTGACGCTGCTTCCTGTGATGCCTACTTTCACACCAACCTTGACCTTTAGGGTGACCTTGACCCTCACCCCCCCCCCCACCCCGGACTCTGCACCTAATCTCAACCTGATCTGACCCTAGCTCTCACCTCCACAAAAATTTGCCCCTGAACTTGACCCTCACCTTCACTCTTGCATTGATTTTCGATGGCTGGCATGAATTACCATCAATATAGTGGCTTAAAGTGACATGGGTGTATTTGTCACTGTTTTGCAGGTCAGAAGTCAAACCTAGGTCTCGCTGAGTTAAAATCAAGGTTTCAGCAGGGCTGCATTCCTTTCTAGAAGCATTTCAGATGCAGGAAAGGACTGTGAGCCATGGAAAGCAGGAGTCCTCCACAAGGTGGACAAGGCTAGCAAAGGGAATCTCCCCTTGAGCCTCCAGAAGGAACACAGCCCTGCTGACCCACACTAGACGTCTGAGCTGCACAGCTGTAAGATAATAAATTTCTGTTGTTTCAGGCCACCAAGTTTGTGGAAACTTGTTCAAGCTTCAATAGAAAACTAATGCAGTACTCAACCTCTAGGTGTTAAAAGTCTCTTTTCTTTTGCATTTGTAAAACTAATGTGGATTGAGTCCCACTCAGTAGGAACATTGGCTTATGCCAGCATATTCCGACCCTCACTGTGTGTGGCCCCCTCTGTAGACTCGTCTACAGCATTCATCACACACTCTAATGGAGGAGTGACTTAATGGCTTTTCATTTAATCTCTGCCTCCCTGTGTCCCCAGATGGCAGGCTCTGTGAGGACAGTATGTGGCATGGTGCACACAAGCACAGAGCAGGTCTTGGAGAACCCCTTTGCAGGGCTCCACCTGGGCCTCTGGTCCCCAGCTTTCCTTCCCATCCTAAGTGTAGCTGTCCTGTGTGACTCTTCCAGAGCTGATCTCTGCTAATGCCCTCCTTAGAGAAGGTGTGGCCCAGCTTTCCTGTCAGGAGGCCTGAGGAAGGGGATAAATGGGAGCGTGTGGGGTCCTGGGCCAGCACAGACATGGTTGTGTGTAACAGGTTGTGTATTCTCATTTCCCCAGGCTCTGCCCTGAAGGGAGCAGAGAGGAGGGCTCATGGGAAACCTGCTTGGGTCCCTGTCTCCCACTTGCCTGTGCAGTGGTGCGTTGATAAATGTGTAATAACTTGCTCTCCTGGAGGAGGGCGTGGCAGGCCTCTTCTGGTTACTGTGGTGTAAACATTCCCACATGGGTGATTTCAAGACACTAGTCCATGTCCCTGAAAGTGGAGTTGGAAAGTCTGGGATATCTTCTCTGGCACCAACCAATTCTCCAATTCTCTAATTCTCCAACAACAACTGGGAGACCAGCAATTCAATTCTGTTGTGACATTAACTGCTCATAGTTATCATCAGACTCCACAAGTTAAAGGGCTCAGGGATTGCCATGCCCAGTAGGCAGTGGGCTCAGGGTGGGGTTGGCAAGTTATGAGTTTCAGAGTCAGATTGACTTGGGCTGGGGTCTTGGCCCCACCAATCCATCCTCCTCCCACGAGCGGCTGTGATGAAAATAAGAATGCTCAGTTTCTGGCAGCCACTGTGTTGGCAGAAATGGTGATGGGGAAGAAGAGAAATCGACCCTATCCTGCTGAGAAGCACCGCAAAGGCAGGGGCTGCCCTCACAGGACACTCTCACTTCTAGAGCTTGGTCTTCTGTAGTCCCCAACTCTAGGACCTTCTTCCTTGGGGGTGAGCTCAGCTCTTTTACCTGTGGGTCATTACCTTCTATCTCACCCTGTCTATGGCAATCTGTAGCAGAGTGCTGATGGTTGGAGGACCCTTCCCATGCTCTGGACACATAGCCCTAGCAGACTACCACTGTCAGTGATATAATTTGCTTGTGGCAACAGTTGCAGCCACAGCATCCCTAGGGTGTGGCACAGTGCATGTGAGCACAGGGCAGATCTCAGAGAACCCCACTGCAGCGTTCCACCTGGCCTACACTGATTAAGACCATTGTTCATTCAGTGGACAAAGGTTTACTGAGTGATGCACCATGATCTATCCTGTGCTCTGAGGACACTAAGAGGATCCCTCTTGGTGGTGGCTATTGAGGAGTTCCACTGCACCATGATGTCAGCCTGTTACTAAGGGAAAGATGGCAACTTGACCTGGATGAGCCAAGAAAGACTCAGCAGAGAAGCCGAGCTGAGATTTGAAGGGATTTTCCAGGCAACAGGGGACAAGGCACCAATGTGGAAGGAACTGCGTGTCTATGAGTTTTGGGGAGGTATCCAAGTATTGGGAAAGCAATTGTGGAAACAGGTTTTATCAGGTTCCACCTTCCTTTCAAAGAACACCCCAGTTGTGTGGCCATCTTTATATCCCAAAGTGGCTGCCTGATCATGTTTCTTGAAGAGGTTCATATGACCTCTCAGAAAATAAATGTTGGCAAGGATGGAGAGAAACTGGAACCCTTGCATATTGCTGGTGGGAATGTAAAATGTTTCAGCTATTGTAGAAAATGGTCTGGTGGTTTCTGAAAAAATTAAACATATACCAATTACCATATGATGCAGCAACTCCACATTTTAAAATTTAAATTCAAGTTAGTTAACATACAGTGTAGTATTGGCCTCAGAAGTAGAACCCAGTGATTCATCTCTTACCTATGACACCCAATGCTCACCCCAAAAAGTGCCCTCCTTAATGCCCATCACCCATTTAACCCATGCCCCCACCTGCCACCCATCCAGCAACCCTCAGTTTGTTCTCTGTATTTAAGAGTCTCTTATGGTTTGCCTCCCTCCCTCCCTCTCTCTCCCTCTCTCTCCCTTTTTTAAAGTTTATTTATGAGAGAGAGAGAGAGAGAGAGAGAGAGAGAGAGAGAGAGAGAGAGAAGGGGCAGGCTCCAGGGTCCAAGCTGTCAGCACAGAGCCTGACACGGGGCTCGAACTTGTGAACCAAGAGATCATGACCTGAGCTGAAGTCAGATGTTCAATCAACTGAGCGACCTAGGTGCCCCCTTCTCTGTTTTTATTTTATTTTTCCTTTTCTTCCCCTATGCTCATCTGTTCAGTTTCTTAAATTCCACATAAGAGTGAAATCATTTGGTATCTGCCTTTCTCTGACTGACTTATTTCGCTTAGCATAATACACTCTAGATCCATCTGCATTGTTGCAAATGGCAAGATTTCATTATTTTGCATCACTGAGCAGTATTCCATTGTATACATATACCACATCTTCTTTATCCATTCATCAGTCGATGGACATTTGGGTTCTTTCCATAATTTGGCTATTGTTGATAGTGCTGCTATAGACATTGGAGTGCATGTGCCCCTTTGGATCAGCATTTTTGTATCCTTTGAATAAATACCTAGTACTGCAATTGCTGGGTCATAGGGTGAGTTCTATTTTTAATTTTTTGAGGAACCTCCATACTGTTTTCCAGGGTGGCTGCACCAGTTTGCATTTCCACCAGCGGTGCAAAAGTGTTCCTCTTTGTCTGCATCCTTGCCAACATCGGTTGTTTCCTGAGTTGTTGATTGTAGACATTCTGACACAGGTGTGAGGTGACATCTTATTGTGGTTTTGATTTGTATTTCTCTGATTATGAGTGAGTTTTAGCATCGTTTCATGTGTCTGTTAGCCATCTGGATGCCTTTAGTTTTATTGATTGTTTCCTTCACTGTGCAGAAGCTTTTTATCTTGATGAGGTCCCTATAGTTCATTTTTTGCTTCTATTTCCCTTGCCTCTGGAGACATGTGTAGTAAGAAGTTACTATGGCCAAGGTCCAAGAGGTTGATGCCTGTTTTCTCCTGTAGCATTTTAATGGTTTCCTGTCTCACATTTAGGTCTTTCATCCATTTTGAATTTGTTTTTGTGTATGGTGTAAGAAAGTGGTCCAGTTTCATTCTTCTGCATGTTGTTGTCCAGTTTTCCCAGTACCATTTGATGAAGACACTTGTCTTTTTTCCCATTGGAAACTCTTTCTTGCTTTGTTGAAGATTAGTTGGCCATATATTTGTGGGTTCATTTCTGGGTTCTCTATTCTATTCCATTGATCTATGTGTCCGTTTTTGTGCCAATACCATACTGTCTTGATGATTACAGCTTTGTAATATAGCTTGAAGTCTGGAATTGTGATGCCTCAAGGTTTGGGTTTCTTTTTCAACATTACTTTGGCTATTTGGAGTCTTTTCTGCTTCCATACAAATTTTAGGATTGTTTGTTCTAGCTCTGTGAAGAATGCTGGTGTTATTTTGATAGGGATTGCATTGAATACATAGATTGCCTTGGGTAGTATTGATATTTTAACAATATTTATTCTTCCAATCCATGAGCATGGAATGTTTTTCCATTTATTTGTGCCTTCTTTGGTTTCTTTCATAAGCTTTCTATAGTTTTCAGCATTCAGATCTTACCTCTTTGGTTAGGTTTATTCCCAGGTATCTTATTGTTTTGGTGCAATTGTAAAAGGGATCGATATCTCTTTCTGCTGCTTTATTATTGGTGTATAGAACTGCAGCTGATTTCTGCACATTGATTTTACATCCTGTGACATTGCCGAATTCATGTATCAGCTCTGGCAGTTTTTTTGGCAGAGTCTTTTGGGTTTTCCATGTAGAGTATCATGTCATCTGCAAAGAGTGAGAGTTTGACTTCTTCCTTGCTGATTTGGATGCTTTTTATTTAGTTTTGTTGTCTGATTGCTGAGGCTAGGACTTCCAGTACTATGCTGAACAGCAGTGGTGAGAGTGGACATATTGTCATGTTCCTGATCTTAGGGGAAAGCTTTTAGTTTTTCCTGATTGAGGATATTAGCTGTGGGCCTTTCATATATGGCTTTTATGATGTTGAGGTGTGTTCCTTCTATCCCTACTTTCTTGAAGGTTTTTATCAAGAAAATATGCTGTATTTTGTCAAATGCTTTAGTTCATCCATTGAAAGGGTCATATGGTTCTTATCCTGTATTTTATTAATGTGGTGTTCACATCGATTAACTTGCAAATATTGAACCAGACCTGCAGCCCAGGAATAAATCCATATGATCATGGTAAATAATTATTTTCAGGTACTGTTGAATTTGATTTGCTACTATCTTTTTGAGAATTTTTGCATCCATGTTCATCAGGGGTATTGGCCTGTAATTCTCCCTTTTAGTGAGGTCTTTGTCTGGTTTGAGAATCAAGGTAATGCTGGCTTCATATAATGGGTTTGTAAGCTTTCTTTCCATTTCTTTTTCTTTTTTGGGGGGGTGGTTTGAAGAGAATAGGTATTAACCTCTTTAAATGTCTGGTAGAATTCTCTTGGAAGCCATATGACCCAAGACTCTTATTTGTTGGGAGATTTTTGATAACTGGTTCAATTTCTTTCCTGGTTATGGGCCAGTTCAAATTTTCTATTTCTTCCTGTTTCAGTTTTGGTAGTGTGTGTCTAGGAATTTGTCCATTTCTTCCAGATTGTCTAGTTTGTTGCCATATAATTTTTCATAGTATTCTCTTATAATTGTTTCTATTTCTGTGGTGTTGGTTGTGATTTCTCCTCTTTCATTTGTGATTTTATCTATTTGGGTTCTCTCTCTTTTATTCTTGAGAAGTCTGGCTAGGGATTTATCAATTTTGTTTATTCTTTAAAAAAAAACACCTCTTAATTTTATTGATCTGTTCCACTGTTGTTGTTTTATTGTATTCTATATTGTTTATTTCTGCTCTAATCTTTATTATTTCCCTTCTTGTAGCTTTGGGCTTTATTAGCTCCTTCTTTTCTAGCTCCTTTAGGTGTAAGGTTAGGTTGTGTATTTGGGACCTTTCTTGTTTCTTGAGATAGACCTGAAATGCAATGTACTTTCCTCTTAGGGCTCCCTTTGCTGCATCCTAAACTGTTTGGAGTCATGTTTTCATTTTCATTGCTTCCATGTATTTGTAAATTTCTTTAATTTCATGGTTAACCCATTCATTCATTCTTCAGTAGGATGTTCTTTAACCTCCATGTATTTGAGGGCTTTCCAAATTTGTTCCTGTGGTTGATTTCAAGTTTCATAGCATTGTGATCTGAAAATATGAATGGTATATCTCCATCTTTTTGTACCTATTGAAGGCTGATTTGTGACCTAATATGTGACCTATTCTGGAGAATGTTCCATGTATATTTGAGAAGAATGTGTATTCTGCTGCTTTAGGATGAAATGTTCTGAATATATCCCTCAAGTCCATCCGGTCCAGTGTCATTCAGAGCCATTGTTTCCTTGTTAATTTTCTGCTTAGATGATCTGTCCGTTGTTGTAAGTGGAGTATTAAAGTCTCCTACGATAATGGTATTATTATCAACAAATTTGCTTATGTTTGTGATTAATTGTTTTATATATTTTGGTGTTTCAAGTTGGGTGCATAAATATTTACAATTGTTAGCTCTTCTTGATGGACAGACCCCTTAATTTTGATATAATGCCCTTCTTTATCTTTTCTAACAGTCTTTGTTTTGAAATCTAGTTTGTTTGATTTAAGTATCGCTAGTCTGACTTTCTTTTGACATCCATTAGCACGATAGATGGTTCTCCATCCCCTCACTTTCAATCTGTAGGTGTCCTTAGGTCTAAAATGAATATTTTGTAGGCAGCATATAGATGGATTTTTAAAAAAAATTCATTCTGATACCCTATGTCTTTTGATTGGGACATTCAGTCCATTTACATTCAGAGTGATTATTGGAAGATATGAATTTAGTGCCATGTGTTACCTGTAGATTTTGTATTTCTGGTGATCTCTGGTCCTTTGTACTCTGCTGCTTTCCACTCAGAAAATCCCTCTTAGAATTTCTTGCAGGGCTGGTTTAGTGGTCACAAACTAGTTTTTGTTTATCTGGGAAAGTCTTTATTTCTCCTTCTATTCTGAATGACAGCCTTTCTGGATAAAGGATTCTTGGCTGCATATTTTTCCAATTCAGCACATTTAATAGTTCCTGCCACTCCCTTCTGGTGTGCCAAATTTCAGTGAACATCTGTTACTAACCTTATGTGTGTACCCTTGTAGGTTAAGGACCTTTTGTCCCTGGCTGCTTTCAGAATGCTCTCTTTATCTTTGTATTTTGCAAATTACACTACGATATGTTGTGGTGTTGACCTGTTTTGTTGATTTTCAAGGGAGTTCTCTGTGTCTCTTGGACTTGGATGCCTATTTCCTTCCCCAGATTAGGGAAGTTCTCAACAACTATAATTTGTTCAAATAAATCTTCTCCTTTTTTTTTTTTTTGCTCTTCTTCTGGGACTACTATGGTACAGATATTGTTTATTTCATGGAATCACTTAGTTCTCTAATTTTCCTTTTGTAATCTAGTAGTTTCCCTAGCCCTCTTTTTTTTTTCCAGGTTCTTCATTTTTCCATAATTTCATCTTCTAATTCACCTGTTTTCTCAATACTTGCTGTCACTGTATCTAGTTCATTTTACATCTCAGCTATAGCATTTTAAAATTCATCCTGACTTGGGGCACCTGGGTGGCTCAGTTGGTTAAGTGTCCAACTTAAGCTTAGGTCATAATCTCACAGTTGGTGAGTTTGAACCCTACGTCAGGCTCTGTGTTGATAACTTGGAGCCTGGAGCCTGCTTTGGATTCTGTGTCTCTTTCTCTCTCTGCCCCTCCCCCACCCATGCTGTCTCTCAAAAATGAATAAATGTTAAAAAAATAAAAAACTTAAAATTCATCCTATTTCCTAAGGTCTTTGATCTCTGCAGGATGGGTTTCTCTGGTGTCTTCTATGCTTTTTTTTTTTCAAGCCAGCTATTAGTCTTATAACTGTTGTTCTAAATTCTTGTTCAGATATATTGTTTATATCTGTTTTGAGAAAGTCTCTGGCTGTGATTTATTCTTGACCTTTCTTTTGGGGAGAATTCCTCTGACTTGTCGTTTTGACTAAGTTTCTGTCTTTTGCATGTTTTATTTTATTTTTTTTACTTTTATTATTTTCTTTTATTTTTTTAAACTGTTCTTATTTTTTATTTTTAAATATGAAATTTATTGTCAAATTGGTTTCCATACAACACCCAGTGCTCATCCCAAAAGGTGCCCTCCTCAATACCCATCACCCACTCTCCCCTCCCTCCCACCCCCCATCAACCCTCAGTTTGTTCTCAGTTTTTAAAAGTCTCTTATGCTTTGGCTCTCTCCCTCTCTAACCTCTTTTTTTTTCTTCCCCTCCCCCATAGACTTCTGTTAAGTTTCTCAGGATCCACATAAGAGTGAAAACATATGGTATCTGTCTTTCTCTATATGACTTATTTCACTTAGCATAACACTCTCCAGTTCCATCCATGTTACTACAAAGGGCCATATTTCATTCTTTCTCATTGCCACGTAGTATTCCATTGTGTATATAAACCACAATTTCTTTATCTATTCGTCAGTTGATGGACATTTAGGCTCTTTCCATAAATTGGCTATTGTTGAGAGTGCTGCTATAAACATTGGGGTACAAGTGCCCCTATGCATCAGCACTCCTGTATCCCTTGGGTAAATTCCTAGCAGTGCTATTGCTGGGTCATAGGGTAGAATAGAATAGAAACCCCAGAACTAGACCCACAAAAGTATGTCCAACTAATCTTTGACAAAGCAGGAAAGAATATCCAATGGAAAAAAGACAGTCTCTTTAACAAATAGTGCTGGGAGAACTGGACAGCAACATGCAGAAGGATGAAACTCGACCACTTTCTTACACCATTCACAAAAACAAACTCAAAATGGATAAAGGACCTGAATGTGAGACAGGAAACCATCGAAACCCTAGAGGAGAAAGCAGGAAAAAACCTCTCTGACCTCAGCCGCAGCAATTTCTTACTTGACACATCCCCAAGGGCAAGGGAATTAAAAGCAAAAATGAACTACTGGGACCTCATGAAGATAAAAAGCTTCTGCACAGCAAAGGAAACAATCAACAAAACTAAAAGGCAACCAATGGAATGGGAAAAGATATTTGCAAATGACATATCGGACAAAGGGCTAGTATCCAAAATCTATAAAGAGCTCACCAAACTCCACACCCAAAAAACAAATAATCCAGTGAAGAAATGGGCAGAAAACATGAATAGACACTTCTCTGAAGAAGACATCCAGATGGCCAACAGGAACATGAAAAGATGCTCAACGTCGCTCCTCATCAGGGAAATATAAATCAAAACCACATTCAGATATCACCTCACACCAGTCAGAGTGGCTAAAATGAACAAATCAGGAGACTATAGATGCTGATGAGGATGTGGAGAAACGGGAACCCTCTTGCACTGTTGGTGGGAATGCAAACTGTTGCAGCTGCTCTGGAAAACAGTGTGGAGGTTCCTTTTGCATGTTTTAAAAGCAGGTTATGTGTCCTGCACCTAAGAGTACTACTATATTAAAAAGGAGTCATACACTGTCCAGGCCTGGCACTCCAGGAAGTATTTCTGATGTATCTTGTGTTCACTCTGCTGTTGCATTTTGGCTGCTCTATACCACTGGTCAGTCCTCTGCAGAGCTCCTCCTGGCTTGCAGTGTGGAGTGTTTGGACCTTTAACTAAGTGTGCTTTGATTTGTTTGTTGAAGTAAGCCTGGAAAAAAAGGGAGGGGGACGTCTGGTCCCCTAAAAAGAGAAAAAGGAAAGGGGAAAAAGCAAACCAAACAAAAAATTGAAAAACCACAAGGCTCATTCCAAAGAAAGAAGAAGGAAAGAAGGAAAAAAGCCAGAGAAAAGAGAAAAGAAGGAAAAAGAAAAGAATAAAAAGTGTGATCAAAAGAAAGATAAAAATAAATGACAAAACAAGTCAGAAAATATGAAAGAAAAAAAAAGAAGAGGAAGGACAAAAGAAAGAAAAAAAAAGAGAGTTGTCTGTTTGTGCCTAGGGGTGGTGGCTGTCCTGGTCTGGAGGAGAGGCCAGTTGCATTGGATCAGACTCATTCTTGCCCCAGTAAATAAGCAGTTGCCAGGCACGGAGGGGCAGGGTGTGCTGTCAGCGGGTCCTGTCTCCACTGGCGGCCACTGTGCTGCTCTCTGAAGTCCTATCATGTTGGTGTGGGGACAAAAAAATGGTGTCACCCCAGTCTCCTTCACAGACCGGGGATCCCAACTTCAGCTGCTCAGGCAGCCTTCACAGAATAGCAAGGGCAGTCAGCTTGCCCTGCTCCAAAACTCTCCTCTGCCTTCTCCTTGGTGGGCAGCTGGGATTCAAAATCTAAAGTGTTAGAGGACTGGCATAGCATGGATCCACTCCCCTCTTTCAGAATAGAGCCTCTGCACCCTGCTGATGAAAAGCCTTTGGCTGGTATCTGCAGGGACTTTTTCCTTGGGGATGCAATAAACCTTCTTCCCAAAATACTCTGGGAAGGGAACAATTCTTTCCCAGTGTGTCCTGGAGATTGCTACACCATGCTATGCACTCCAGGGCCAGCTCCCTCCTCCCCGGAAGTACTCACCAAAGCTCTGCTACGGAGAAAGTTGTGCACTTCAAAACCTCAGAGTTTCATCTGCAAAGGCTGTTTGCAAAAAAGAACTGGCACACTCCTAACTTCTTGTTCCCCAGTCCGTGGTCCAGGGAGGTTTTCCTCTTGTGCTAACTCGATGCCGCGCTTTCACAACCACTCCCTCTCTCTCTCTCATTTGTCTCTCCCCTCCGTGGTGCTGCCATTTTCTCTCTCCCAATTCACATCCAAACACCTCGCTCCTGCCAAGCTGTCTCCCTCCAACTGTGGAGATCCTTCTGCTGCTCTGCAGATCAATTTCCTGGGCATTCCAAGTAATTGGACCTCAATACACCTGTGTTTGAGGGATGAAGAAAGCCCAGGGTTGCCTTACTTTTCCACCATCTTAACTCCTCCCCCCTAGGCTAGGATCTTTTGGGCAGAGGAAACAGGCAAAGTTGGGCATTTCTGGATTGGGGTCAGTTGGAAAGACACCCAGCCCTCTGAAACGCAGCCCGGCTTCCCTTCTTTCAAATTCCATGTGATGTATGGCAAATCTCGAGATCTAAGGCAGAATCTTGTGAGATCTAAATCCAAATCTTACCATATCTTGGGGACATCTTGAGGGAACTTGGCAGGAGTTGGAATTCCCTAGCCTAGTCTCATTTGGGCAGGGAAAATAGGCAAGGATGCCCATTTCTGGACTTGGGACTGCTGGGACCACACCAGCCCCCTGAAAAGCAGTCAGGCTTGCCTGTTGGCAAATCTCCAGTGATCTAGAGCAAATCTCATGAGATCTAAGGCCAAATCTTATGGGATCTCAGGTAACATCTCTCAGGAACTCAGCAGGAGTAGGAATTCCCTAGCCTAGCCTTGTTCAGGTAGGGAAAACGGGCAAGGACACCCCTTTCCAGATCTGAAACTACTGGGACCACACCTGCCCCACTGAAAAGCAGCCAACCTTCCTTTTTTGCAAGTCTCCTGTGAAGTAGGACAAACACACGAGATCTAAAGCCAAATCTTGTGAGATCTCAGATGACATATGGAGGGAACTCGGCAGGAGCCCAAACTCCCTAGCCCAGGCTCTTTCAGGCAGGCAAACAGGCAAAGATGGCCATTTTCAGATTGGGATGCCTGGGACACCACCCTCTTCCCAAATGCAGCCCGGTTTGCCTTTGGAATACTTTGCATGATCTAAAGGAAAATCTCATGAAATCTAAGGCCAAATCGTGGGAAATCTGAGGCCATAGTTCTGGAGATCTTGGGCGACATATTGTGGGAAATCTGCAGCTGCCAGAATTCTATAGCCCAGGCTATTCTGGGCTGGTGAAATAAGAAAAGATGACTGTTTCCAGATTTAGGACTGCTAGGACAAAACCCGATTCCCTAAAGCGCAGCCAGGCTTCCCTTGTTGCAAATCTTGTGTGATGTAGGGCAAAATCTCATGAGATCTATGTCCAAATCTCCCTAGATCTTGGGTGACATTTCACAGGTACGTCCCAGGACTGGAATTCACTAGCCTAGCCTCACTCGGGCAAGGGAAACAGGGAAGGAGGCCATTTCCAGATATGGGACTATAGGGACTGCACCAGCCCCCCTGAAAAGCAGCCAGGCTCTCCTGCTGGCAAATCTCTCATGACCTAGAGGAAATATCTCATGATCTAAGGGAAAATCTCATGAGATCTAAGTTCAGATCTGGCAAGATCTCAGACGACGTATCAAGGGAATTCAGCAGGAGCCAAAACTCCTTAGCCTAGGCTCTTTTCAGCAGGGGAAACAGGCAAATATAGCAATTTCTGGATTCAGGATGGCAGGGAAGACACCTGGCCCACTGAAACGCAGACAGGCTTCCCTTTTTACAAATTTCGTGTGATGTGAGGCAAATCTTGTGAGTTCTAAGGCAAAGTCTCCCGACATCTAAGTCCAAATCTCCTGAGATCTCAGATGGCATGTCATGGGAACTCATTAGGAGCTGGAACTGACTAGCCTTGTTCGGGCAAGGGAAACAATCAAGGATGCCCATTTCTGGATACAGGACTATTGGACCACACCAGCACCCCCCCCCCCCCGAAAAGCATACAAGCTTGCCTGTTGGCAAACTTCAGCTACTGCCAAGTTCTGGCCAGATGTTACCCAAGATCTCCAGAGATTTGGACTTCGATCTCGGGAGATTTTGTCTTAGTCTCGCGAGATTGGCTCTATATCACATGAGATTTGCAAAAGGATAAGCCTGGCTGTGTTTCAGGTACCAGGGTTTTTGTCCCAGCAGTCCTGGATCCAGAAATGACCATGCTTGCAGGTTGCCCTGCCCCAGTGAGGCTGGGCTAGGGAGTTCTGGATTCTGCCAAGTTCTAGCTAGATATCACCCAAGATCTCCTGAGATTTGGAGTTAGATCTTGTGAGAGTTGGTGTTAGATCTCTAGAGATTTGTATATGGATCTTGTGACATTTGCACTAGATCATGTGAGCTTTGCCATATATAATGCAAGATTTGTAAATAGGAAAGCCTGGCTGTTTTTCAGTGGGCCCAGTGTCTTCGCTGCTGGAAATGCCCATATTTGCTGTTTCCCTTGTCAGAAAGAGCTGGACTAGGGAGTTCTGACTCCTGCCAAGTTACAGTCTTATATCTCTGGAGTTCTCACAAGGTTTGACTCAGATCTCACAAGATATGCAGTAGGAGATCTCCCAAGATTTGGACATAGATCTCATGAGATTTGCCCTACATCTTGCAAAATATTTGACAAAAGACAAGTCTGGCTGATTTTCAGGGGGTGGGTCTGTGGTCCCAGCTGCCCAGAATCCAGAAATGGCCATCCTTGACTGTTTCCCTGCATGAACAAAGTTAGGCCATGCAACTCCAGCTCCTGCTGAGTTCCTGCGAGGTGTCACTCAAGATCTTGCCAGATTTGGACTTAGATCTTGGCAGATTTTGCCTTAGGTCTCACGAGATTGGCCTTCCATCACATGAGATTTGCAAAAAGGGAAGGCTGGCTGTGTTTCAGGGACTTAAGTTTTTCCCTAAAGTCCGAATCCACAAATGGCCATCTTTGCCTGTTTCCTCTGTGCGAACGAGGCTGGGCTAGGAGTTGAGGCTTCTGCCATGTTCCTGCTAGATCTTGTCCAAGAGCATCCGAAATTTGGGTTTAGATCTCGTGAGAATGGGCCGTAGATCTCGCAAGATTTCCCTGCTGAGACTTCGAGAGACTTGGATTTAGGTTTGCAAGATTTGCCCTAGATCACAAGATATTTGCCAACAGGCAAGCCTGGATGCTTTTCAGGAGGGCGGGTGTGGTCCCAGCTGTCCTAAATCCACAAATGGCCATCCTTGACTGTTCTCTCCCTGAATGAACCAGGCTAGGCTAGGGAATTCCAGCTCCTACTGACTTCACATCAGATGTCATTTGAGGTCTGAGATTTGGACTTGGATCTCGAGACATTTTGCCTTAGATCTAGAGATTGGCCCAATATCATGGGAGATTTGCAAAAAAGGAAGACTGGCTGTGTTTCAGGGATGCGGGTTTTGTCCCAGCAGTCGCCAATCTGGAAATGGCCATGCTTGCTGTTGCCGCTGCATGAAAGAGAGTAGGCTAGGGAATTCCAGCCCCTGCAGAGTCCCCGCTAGATGTCACCCGAGATCTGGATTTAGGTCTTGCAAGACTGTGCCTTAGATCTCTCAAGATTTGCCATACACCATTTGAGATCTGTAAAAAGGGAAGCCTGGCTGAATTCCAGTGGGCCAGGTGTCTTCCCTGCCCATCTGATTCTGGAAATGCCCATTTCTGTCTGTTTCTTCTGTCCAAAAGAGTCCAGGTTAGGGAGCTCTGGCTCCTTCTGAGTTTCCGTGTTATTTCTCTAGAGATCTTGTGAAGTTTGGACTTAGATCTCACGAGAGTTGGCTTTAGATGTCTCGAGATTTGCTGTCTGTGATCTTGTGAGAATTGGGTTTAGATCTTGTGAGATGTGCCATACATCTGGGGAGATTTGTATAAAGTGAAGCCTGCCTGGGATTCAGGGATTTGGGTTTTGTCCCATGAGTTCACATCTGCAAATGGCCATCTTTGCATGTTTCCCCTGCCAGAATAAGCAGGAGTTCTGGCTCTTGCCATGTTTCAAGTAGATTTCATTTGAAATTTCTCAAGATTTGGATTTAGAGCTTGTGGGATTTGCCTCAGATCCCATACATCACTAAATTTTGCCATACATCACTAAAGATTTGTAAAAAAAAAAAAAAAAAAGGAAGCCTGGCTGCATTTCAGGGGGCCTGGTGTTTTCTGGTGTTTTCTCTGCTGACTCTAATCCAGAAATGCCCATATTTGCTCTTTCTCCTATCCCAAAGAGCCTAGACCTGGAACTTCCGGTGTTATATTTCCGGAGATCTTGAGAGGTTTGACTTAGATCTCAGGAAGTTGGCCTTAGATCTGGAGATATTTGCTGTCTGAGATCTGACCAGATTTGGATTTAGTTCTCCTGAGATTTACCTTAGCTCACGAGAGATTTGCCAATAAGCAAGTGTGGCTGCTTTTCAGGGGGGCTGGTGTAGTCCCAGTTGTCCTGAATCCAGAAAGTGGCATCCTTGTATGTTTCCCCTGGACTTGGATCTCATAGACTTTGCCTTAGAGCTTGCGAGATTTGCCAATAGCGCTCGAGATTTATAAAAAGGGAAGCCTAACTGTGTTTCAGTGGGTTGGGTGTTTCCCATCCCACCTGAATCCAGAAATGCCCATATTTTCCTGATTTTCTTGTCACAAAGAGCCTAGGCTAGGGAGTTTTGGCTCTTGCTGGGTTTCCTCGTATGTCGTCCAAGATCTCGGGAGATTTGGTGTTAGATATCTGGACACTGGCCCAACTTCACATGAGACCTGGGGAAAAAAAAGCCTCGCTGCTTTTCAGTGGGCTGGTGTGGTTCCAGTATTCCCGCATCTGAAAATGTCCATCTTTGCCTATTCCCCACCTGAACAAGGCTGGGCTAGGGAGTTCTGGTTCCTGCCGATTTCCCTCGGTATGTTGTCTGAGATCTCGAGACATTTGGACTTAGGTGTCAGGAGACTTTGCTTTAGATCTCAGTAGATTTGCCATATATCATGGAGATTTGTAAAAAGGGAAGCCTGGCAGTGTTTCATGGCCCCGGTGTTTTCTCTGATGACCCGAACTGTAAAACTCTGAAAGAGCTTAGGCTAGGGAGTTCTGGCTCCTGCTGAGTTCCCATTTTATTTCTACCATGACCTTGGGAGATTTGGGCTTAGATCTGGAGACAGTTGGCCTAGGTCATGCGAGATTTGCCATAAATCACATGAGATTTGTAAAAAGGGAAGCCTGGCTGTGTTTCAGTGGGACAGGTGTCTTTCCTGCTGACCTGAACCCAGACATTCTCATTTTTGCCTGTTTCCCTATCTGAAAGAGTCTAGACCTTGGGAGTTCCAGCTTCCACCAAATTCCTTTGTTATTTCTCCTGAGATCTTTCAAGATTTGGACTCAGATATCTTGAGAGTTGGCCTTAAATCTCACGATATCTGTCGTCCAAGATTTTGAGAGATCTGGATTTAGATCTCTCAAGATTTGCCAACAGGCAAGACTGGCTGCTTTTCAGGGGGGCATGTGTGATTCCAGCCGTCCCAAATTTGGAAAGGGCCATCTTTGCCTGTTTTCCCTGGTGCAACGATGCTAGGCAAGGGAATTCCAGCTCCTGCCAAATTCCCTCCAAATATCACCTGAGATCTCATGAGATTTGGACTTAGATCTCCTAGACTTTGATTTAGATCTCATGACATTTGCCATACTTCACAGTGAGATTTGTAAAAACGAAAGCCTGGAGGTGTTTCAGTGGGCCAGGTGTCTTCCCATCTGACCTGGATCCACAAATGCCCGTATTTGCCTGTTTTCTCTGTTTGAAAGGGCCTAAGCTAGGGAATTCTGGCTCCTGCCACATTCCCCCCATTAAGTACTTGGAGCTCTTTCAGATTTAGACTTAGATGTCGCAATACTTTGCCTTATATATCTCGAGATTTTTCATCTGAGAGATTGCAGGGATTGGATTTAGATCTCACGAGATTTGCCCTAGATCATGGGAGATTTGCCATACATGACAGGAAATTTATAAAAAGGGAAGCCTGGCAGTGTTTCATAGGGGCAGAATTTGTCCAAGCCATCCTGAATTCGGAAATGGCTATCTTGCCTGTTTCCCTGCTCAAACTGGGTTGAGCTAGGGAGTTTGGCTCCTGCTGAGGCGTTCCCTCAGTATGTCTTCTGAGCTCTCATAAGATTTGTACATAGTTGTCGGGAGACTTTGCCTTAGATCTTAGGAGATTTGCCATACATTGTGTGATATTAGTGAAAAGGGAAACCTGGTTGTGTTTCAGTGGATCGGGTGTCTTCTCAGTTGACCTAAATCTGGAAATATCATCTTTGTTTTCCCTGTCTGAAAGAGCCTAGACTAGGGAGTTCTGGTTCCTGCGGAGTTCCCTTGATATGTCGTCCAAAATATCATGATATTGGGACTTAAATCTTGTGAGACTTGGCCTTACATCTCTCCAGATTTGCCCTAGACCACATGACATTTGCAAAAAGGGAAGCCTGGCTGCGTTTCAGGGAAGCGGGTTTTGTTCCAGTAGTCCGAATCTGGAAATGGCCATCTTTGCCTATTTCTCCTGCCCAGACAAGGCTGGGCTAGGGAGTTCCAGCTCTTGCTGAGTTCCCATGATACATCGTTCCAGATCTTGGGAAATTTGGACTTAGATCTAGAGTGATTTGGCCTTAAATATCATGAGATTTGCCCTAGATCATCTGGGATTTCCCAACAGGCAAGCCTGGCTGCTTTTCAGGGGGATAGGTGTGGTCCCAGCCGTCCAGAATCCAGAAGTGGCCATTTTTGATGGTTTCTCCTGCACGAGTGAGGCTATGCTGGGGACTTCCAGCTCCTGTTGAACTCCTGCCCGGTGTCACCCTTGATCTCTCGAGATCTGCACTTAGATCTCGCAAGATTTGCTCTCCAAGATCTCATGAGATTTGGCAGATCTCACAAGATTTGACCTAGATCACGTGAGATTTGCCAACAGGTAATCCTGGCAGCATTTGACAAGGGCAGGTGTTCTCCCATGAATCCCAAATCCGGAAATGGTCATCCTTGTCTGTTTCCCCTGCCTGAAAGAGGTGGGCTAGGGAGTCCTGGCTCCTGCAGAGGTCCCTGGATATGTCGTCTGAGATCTTGTGAGATTTGGACTTAGATGTTGGGAAACTTTGCCTTGGATTTCACAAGATTCGCAGTACATTACATGAGATTTCTATAAAGGGAAGCCTGACTGCATTTCAGTGGGCTGGATGTCTTTCCTGCCATCCTGACTCCAGAAATTGCCATATTTGCCTGTTTCCCCTGCTGAAAAGAGCCTAGGCTAGGGAGTTTCAGCTCCTGCTGAGTTCCCCTGTTGTTTCTCCTGAGACCTCAGGATATCTGGGCTTAGACCTCCTGCGAGTTGGCCTTAGATAACGGGAGATTTGCTGTCCAAGATCTCACATTTGGATTTAGATCTATTGAAATTTTCCCTAGATCACATAAGATTTGCCATACATCATACAAGATTTGTATAAAGGGATGCCTGTTTTTCACGGGGATGGATATTGTCCCAACCATCTTGAATCCGGAAGTGGCCATCCTTGCCTGTTGCCCCTGCCAGAAAGGGGTTGGCTAGGGAGTTTTGACTCCTACCAAATACCGCTAGATGTCGCCTGAGATATCTCGAGATTTGGACTTAGATCTTAAGAGACTGTGCCTTATATCTCACGAGATTTGCCATTCAATATACTAGATTTGTGAAAACGGAAGCCTGGCTGCTTTTCAAGGGGGCAGGTGTTGTTCCAGATGTCCCAAATAGGGAAATGGCCATCTTTCCCAGATGGGATGAGTCTGGGCTAGGAATCCCATCTCCTGCAGAGTTCCCTCAATATGTTGTCTGTAATCTCTTGAGATTTGGATTTATATCTCTCCAGATTTGGCATTAGATCTGGTGAGATTTGCCCAACGTCATGGGAGACTTGCAAAAAAGAAGCCTGGCTGCATTTCAGGGGGCATGGTTTATTCCCAGTCATCCCCAATCCAGAAAGGAGCATCTTTTCCTGTTTCCTCTGCCCCAACAAGGCTAGGCTAGGGAATTCCAGCTGCTGCCAAATTCCCCTGAGATGTTACCCAAGATCTTTTGAGATCTGAGTTTAGATCTCATAGATATTGCATTATATTTGGCAAGATTTGCCATACATCACGTGAGATTTGAAAAAAGGGAAGCTTGGCTCCATTTCAGGGGGGGGGGTGTTGTCACAGCCACCCCAAATCTGGAAATGGCCATCTTTGCCTGTTTCTCCTGCTCAAACGAAGCTGGGCTAGGAGGTTCCAGCTCCTTCCTATTCCCCATGATATGTTGCCTGAGATATTGCAGTATTTGGTCTTACATCTCTCCAGATCTGCCCTAGATCACATGATATTTGTTAAAAGGGAAGCATGGTTGTATTTTAGGGGTGCAGGTGTTGTCCCAGTCATCCTGAGTCCAGAAACGGTCATCTTTGCCACTTTCCCCAAAAAGCTGAGCTTGGGAGTTTGTCTTCTGCTGTTTCTGCCCTATGTCGCCTGAGATTCCTGGTATTTGGAGTTAGATCTCATGAGATTTGCACTGGGTCACAGGAGATTTACAAACAAGGAAGCCAGGTACTTTTCGAGGGGGGGCAGTGTGGTCCCAGTAGCCCCCAATATGTAAATGGGCATCCCTGCCTATTTCCTGTGCCCAAATGAAAGTGGGCTAGGGAGTTCCGGCTCGTGTTTAGTCCCATCAGATGTCACCCATGTTCTTGTGAGATTTTGCCTTAGATCTTGCAAGATTGGTCTTTAAATCAGATGAGATTTTCCAAAAGGTAAACCAGGCTGCTTTGAAGGGGGGGCAGGTGTTGTTCCAGCAGTCCCAAATCTG
This sequence comes from Lynx rufus, assembly GCF_022079265.1. Lineage (NCBI taxonomy): Eukaryota > Metazoa > Chordata > Mammalia > Carnivora > Felidae > Lynx > Lynx rufus. The sequence goes on along the minus strand of NW_025814856.1, from coordinate 61,173,330 downwards.
AACATGGCCGTCTTTGCCTGTTTCTCTTGCTGGAAAGAACCTAGGGTTGGGACTTCCAGCTCCTTCCCTGTGTCTGTGATATGTCACTCAAGATCTAGCAAGATTTGGACATAGGACTCATGAGATTTGCCATAGGTCATGCGAGAGTTCCCAACAGGGGAGTTGGGATACTTTTCAGGGTGGAAGGTGTGGTCCCAGCCCTCCTGAATCTGGAAATGGAAATCCTTGACTGTTTCCCTTGCTCCAAGTAGGCTGGGCAAGGGTGTTCTGGCTCATGCCCATTTCCCACCATATTTCACATGAGAACTAGTGAGATTTGGACTTAGATTTCTTGACATATGGCATCAGATCTCATGAGATTTGCTAACAGGAAAACCTGGCTGCTTTTCAGGGGGGCAGATGTGATACCAGGATTCCTGCATCTGGAAATGTTTACAATACTTGAAAGAGGCTGGGCTAGGAAGTTCTGGCTCCTACCTAGGTCCTGCAATATGTCTCCCAAGATCTCGGGAGAACTGGACTTAGAACTTGTGAGACTTACAAACAGGGAAGTGTTTGAGTTCAGGAGCCCACTGATGCTGTGGGCCAGGCATAGGTTTGGGCGCAGGACCCATGACCCACATCTGCAGCTCCATCCCAGTTGAGTAAATATCCTGATGAACTTCTGAATTCCTGGCTGAATAATTCTGTGCTGGCCATGGGCCCCAAATCCATTCTTTCTTCAGACCTGGGAGGTGGACCCCCTTAAAACAAGAGCCATGACTAGGGTTAGGGTTAGGTCCTGGAGGTGGCCGGGGCCAAATGCCAACAGTGCAGTGATCTCCCCAGAGGGTGGAGTTGAGGGTGCATGTTAGGATACAAGTCATGCTTAGGGTTTGGGTTCAGGTGCTTGCTGACTACCAACAATCACTCATCACTGCTAATGAGTACACAGGGCAGAGACATCCTTTGGCCAAGGGATGTGGCCACATGGGCAGCCTCAGCTCAGCAATGTAGGGAGTCTTGATGGAGGGTCCACATCCTCTGGGAAATACACACAGCCTGTAGGCATGAGGCTGGTGGGAGCTCAGAAATGCCCAAGTAATGGGACTGTGGTGTCCCTGCCACGTGGAGATGACACTGAGCTGGCCTTCTCCCCAGGTTCTCCCCCCTCCCTCAGACTCAGACCTCCTCAGAAGCCTGTATTTTTTGGGTTCTTTGAAGTCAGGACTTGATGATGTCCTGGTGGCCACTGTCACAACCTCCTGCCTGCTGTGCTGAGGGACAACCTGTTGGCCATTTGGAGCTCCCTGGGCAGGTGGGCATGTGTGTCCCTGGGGACTCATGGCCTGCAGCCCAGGCAGGAGCTCCTCATACCTCTGAGACTGCCCAGACCATGAGACAGGCTTGACCATGACACCAACACAGCTCTCCAGAAACAAAAATGTGCCCGTTACCAATGGAACAACTATCAACAACGTGTCAAAGCTCTGTGCCCATTGTGAGATCCATGGCAGTTGTACTTGTCAGATAGTGTGAAGATTCCAACTTTTCATCCAAAGAGATAATGGAAACTTTTATTCTCTTGATGGGGGTTCTATGCTTATTTCTGCACCAACCCCAGTAAAACTCAGACACACCCAGGGTTCTGCATACAGACACAGACACACACATAGACACAAACACAGACGCAGACACAGACACACACACGCATGCACCCTAAGCACGCGTTGTGTTCATCCCAGGCACATGCCTCCCATAGCGTGAGCAATAGTGTGCAGCCCATGCCCTGTTGGGAGCACCCAGGATCTTCAGGAACTGTCCCTGTGGGCTGTAGCATCACTGATATGCTCCCTGTGACCACTTCCTGGAGGGGCGGAGGGGGCTGGCCCTGGTTGGGGGGTGAGTCACCACGTGGATGCTGGGAACAGGACAGACACTGACCTCACCCAGGGGTAGGTGCTGGGGACTCCAGAGCCTGAGGCCCCACTGGAATAGGAAATCTGGTTGAAACAGAGCCCTAGAGATGTGTGAGGAGCATGCTGTGAGAAAGACGATGTTTTCAGTCTCCAGAATTGTTTCTGGTGTTGTCCATATGACCTGTCATAAATTGTAACCCACACAAAATTATGCAAACAGTGTGCAAAGTTATGATGCAACATTTAGTTATGTATGTCCTGGGGGAACCACACACATAGGGAGAGATTAGCATTTACATAAGGGGGCCTTGCTTCTCTACCATCCTATTCTGGGAGACTGATCCAGGCAAACAGCTTTATTATTCATTATGAGAACTTCCTGAAAGACCCATTGGCTCTTCAGTGGAAAACACCCAGACAGTTTGGATGCTCGGATTCTGAGGGTCCTTTGGCTTGATGTTCCCTGGATCCCTGCCTGTCACCCAGTCCTAACTGAAGCCACCTTAACCTGAACATCTGATTCTCAGTGGATTCCAACCTCACCACCCCTCAGAGGCACCTATGAAGCTCTGTAGCCTGCAGGATGTTTGGCTCTCCTCACCTGCGGGTGCTGGTGGGATATCCAGGCATCTGGCCCGTGATGCTCGCATGCATTTCAGGGGTGACTGGGCTTATTTCTCTACAAGTTTCTAATTTTATAGTAGATCAATATTACTTTTTAAATCATAAAACCACATGGATAAACATTGCCAATCACCAAAATGTCCCTAATGAAAATAAATCAAACCACAAAGGCTGAGTTCCAGGAGCCATCAGAGAACAGAGATGCAACCTTCCACCTGCAGATGCACTGTCTCTGAGTTTGACTTCCAGTGCACCATGTCCTGTGTCACCCCCATGGCTCTAGTGCTCCCTCCCACACCCCTGGATCTACCACAGTGTTGTTGAGCCCTGAGTCTTGTGGTCCTTCCCTCCTGTCCCCCTGCCCCTAGCAAGCTCATCCCCTGCAGAGCTCATGCATAATTTCAACCACTGTTTTGCCTTCCCTGTCAACTACACAGGCTCTGCAACCCTCCCAAGCTTGCATCAGACATCCCGCTTTCATGTCTAGGTTAAAATGTATGCACAGGTGGATGAAATTGCTACCTTATGGATTGGGGACACATTCATGGTTTTCTCCACCATGTGTTGTCATCAAGGGAGAGTCATCCACACCTGTGGACATGGCACACTCTCTCCCTTGTTGTCTAAACCACTCTCCTTGAGGAGCCCACCCTGTTTCTTTACACTTCTCTTGGCTGATGACCTTGCTTTTAACTCCCAGTGGCAAATTAGTGCTGTGAAGATTGACTTTCTGATCCCATATGGACCACCAAGTCTACCTCTGCATATTCCTGTCTGCCTCACTGGGGGCTGGCTGCCACCCCACACTCTGGGCATCTTGTCAAATCCAAGTTCTGAGTTGTCAGGCAGAGGGTGGGCATCCAGACTCCATGGTCCAACAAGTTCCTAGGTGAGGGGGATGCTGCTGGTGGTTCTGAGACCTCACCTGTAAAGCAAGAACACCTTGCTTGTGAACACCTACTTGCTTCCTTAGCATTCATTAACCACCCCCTACTTCCACCAGTGATTATGGGGGAGATGAATCCATCCTCCTCTAGTAGATCTTACTTCTTGGGAGATGGATTGGTCAGTGTTCTATCTCATCCTGATGGCCACAGTGTTCACAGGTCAACATGGAACTTCTACAGCACAATCCTGGCCCTGAAAATGTCATAGTGAACTTCTGAATTCTTCGCTGAATAATTCTGTGCAGGTCATGGGCCCCAAATCCATGGTTTCCTCAGATCTAGGAGGTGGAACCCTCTTGGAGCCAGGCAATGGGTAGGGTTAGAGTTAGGTCCTGGGAGGCACCAAGAGCAGAACCACCACCAGTTCAGTGATCTCCCCAGAGGCTTGAGTTGAGGGCGTGAGTTAGGGTGTGGGATAAGCTTAGGGTTTGGGATCAGGGGATGGCTGATGGTATGTTCCAGGCTTAGGTTTTGGTGCAGGATCCCATTCTGCAGCTCCATTCTGACCCTGCAAATGTCATGGCAAACTCCTGGGTTTCTTGCTGAATAATGCTGGGCCAGTCGCCGACCCTAAATCCATTCTTTTCTCAGACATAGGAGATGGACCCCCTTAGGGCCAGAGCCCTGTTAGTGTTAGGTCCCAGGAGGTGTCAGGGGTTCAACCACCAGCACTACAGTGATCTCCCTGGATGGTTGTGTTGAGAGCATGTGTTACAGTACAGGTCAGGCTTAGGGTTTGAGTTCAGAGCCTGATGATTGTGTATGCCAGGGTTAGGTTTTGGCTTGATCCACTTCTGCAGCACCATCCTGGTCATGTAAAAGCCATGACGAACTTTTGAGTTTCTCACTAATTCTTCACAGGTCATGGTCCCCAAATCTGTTCCTCAAACCTAGGAGGTGGAACCCCCTTCAGGCCAAGTTATGGCTAGGGTTAGGGTAAGGTTCCAAGAGACAACAGGCTAAATGGCCAGCTGTGCTGTGATCTCCCCAGAGGGTTAAGTTGATGGTGTGTGTTAGGGTGTGGGTCAGGCTTAGGCTTTGGGTCCAAGGGCCAGCCAATGGTGTGACCAGGCTTAGGTTTTGGCTCAGGATACCCTTGTGCAGCTCTATCCCTGCTGGTGAAAATGTCATGGTGATTTTCTGGATCCCTTGCTAAATAGTCCTGGTCTGGTGATGGGCCACCAATCCATTCTTTACTCAGGCCAAGGAAGTGGGTCCCCTTAGGGAAAGAGCCTTGGCTAGGGGTAGGATTAGGTCCCAGGAGGTGGCAGGGGAAAAACTGACACCGGTTCAGTGATCTCCACAGGGGGCTGAGTTGAGGGCACATGTTAGAGTGCAGGACAGTCTTAGGGTTTAAGATCTGGAGATGGTTGATGGTGGTAAGGTTTTGGCATAGGATCTCCTTCTGTAGCTCTATTCCAACTCTGGAAATGTCATGATGAATTCCTGGGTTCCTTGCTGAATAATGCTCCACCAGTCATGGGCCCCAACTTTGTTATTTTCCTCAAACCTAGGATGTGGAATCCCGTTGGGGCCAGGCCATGGATAGGGTTAGGGTTACGTATCAGGAGGTGTCAGGGGCCGAACCACCAACCACTCAGTGATCTCTACAGAGGACTGAATTGATGACAGGTGTTAGACTATGGGTCAGGCCTAGACTTTAGGCTCAGGGGGCAACCTATTGTTTGGGCCAGGGTCAGATTTTGGCTCAGGATCCCTATCTACACCTCCATAGCAGCCGTGGAAATGTCATGGTGTAATTCTGGGTTCATCACTGAATAATTCTGTGCTGATCATGGACCCCTCTATCATTCATTCTTCAGACCTAAAAGATGGGCCCCTTTGAAGCCAGACTGGCTAGGATTAGGGTTAGGTCGAGGGGTGTGGCAGTGGCCAAATCACTAGAAGTGCAGTGATCTGCCTGGAGGGCTGAGTGGAGTACGGATGTTAGGGTGCATGTCAGGCTTAGAACATGGGCTCAGGGGCCTTCTAAAGAAGTGGGTCAGGGTTAGGTTTTGACTCAGTATCCCTGTCTGTAGCTCCATCCCAGCCATAGAAATGTTATGGTCTTATTCTGGGTTCCTACCTTTATAATTCTGTGCTAGTCATGTGCTCCAAATTCATTCTTTCCTCACATCTATTAGGTGGGCCCCTTAGGGATGAGCCTGGGTGTTGTGTATCCCCTGAAGGGGTTGCGACAGGTGGCTTTCCCATCCAGGGTAGCCCATGGGACCTCACCTTAGATGAGAAGCTTTTCTGGCACTGGTTTCTCCTAAGGCCATTCTTCATAAAGGAAGTAAGAGCTTAGAATGCCCTCTCAGTTCACGTGTGTGCAGGTCTAGAGCCTCCCAGGAGCTGGGAGCCAAGCTTTGCTGTGTCTCTCTGCAACCTCTTTTCTTTGGAGGACTTCTTGTTTTTGAAGTTTACTGCATCAGGTTCCTTCTCCTGATTTAGCCTCTGTGGGCCAGCTTGTTTCCCTGTTTAACACCTTTGGTTCATTTCATTAACTTATTAGTAGTGGGAAATCCAGGGTTCCTAAGCCATCTTCTTCCCCTACCCCACAGGCAGGCAGTTTCCCAGGAGCCCCATGAAGGCTAATCTTCCCTGACTGAGGGGACTGGGGTCTCCTTGAAGGCCCCTGATTGCTGTTATCCCCAGACTCCTCCCTAAACATCTGTCCGTTTGCCCACCTGTCCGTTTGGTCTCTGAGAATGTTCCTTCATGGTTACTTCCCTGTTGCCAGATTCCCTGTTGCCAGCCTGGACCCCAGAAACAATGATGCAACCCCCCCTCCCCAATCCTGTTTAAAGAATAGAGATATTGGTTTCAGGACAAATTATTTACCCAGCTAGCAATGTAGAAGGTATTCCATTGCTAATCTGCCTTCTCAAAAGGAGGGATTTTGTTTGTAAACTTCAGACCCAGAAAATTGACTGTTCTGCCAACATGGGATAATTATCTGTCCTCCCTGAAGCAGAATGCTGTTTCTCTGGAGCCCCACCTAGCCATGTGCCTGTGTTGGACACCATGTGTACAGTGAAGCTAGAGGCCTCCAGAGGAGACTACGAAGAGCCTCGTGCAGACTCACAGGACCAGAGGCAGGGCAGTATGCACTGTGTCCAGAAGGAGCCAGGGGGGCCTTGACCAGAGAAGCCTCCAGGCCTTTCTCCCCTCTGCTGTGGTGCAGGGGGCAGCGCTCACAGGCTCACTGGGCAGTGCTCTTGCAGAGCATGGGATGAGGGAGGGCATGCAGCATGAGAGAGGTGCTTCAGGAGAAGCTAGTTCTGAAAGCCTCAGTCTCCTCCCTGTGCCTTCCCAGTGGGAGAATGAACATTCACTCAGCATTGTGCCCACTGGGAAGAGGCACAATGGAGGTTCACCATGGAGAACCCCTTCTACTTCTGCACAGGGCACACACTGTCTCTTGTTTCTCTGTTTCTCAAGAGTGTCCAGGCCCCCGGAGAATCTCTTAGGACTACATTGTGGGATCACCTCACTAAGCTCAGAGTCCTCAGGCAGTGCCACCTGCCCTTCCATGCATGCCGTGCTGCCTCTGACGCTTGAGCCCTGCATGCTGCCCACATCTAGGAAGTTTGAGAATTTTGCTAAGACCAGGTTGGGGAGGGGAACAGAACCATCATGCCATTTGGCCTGTGCCCTGGAGACACCTCACCCCCCTGCCTCATCATCTGCATGTTCTGTGGGATGTTGGTGTAGGGGTCATCCTGGCTCAGGGTGACACATCTCAGGACAGTAGAGAGCAGAGTCTGGCTTAGGCTGGGGCCTGACCATGAGTCCAGGCAGTACAGAATGTTGCCCAAGGGGCTGCATGAACCCCTAAATCTTCTCCCCATGGGGACAGGAGGCATTTATTTGTGCATTCCCTCTGCCCTCAGTGAGTAGTGAGCCCAAGATCAAGATGCCCACAGATAAGGTGTCTGTGAGAGCATGTTTCCTGGCTCCCAGACAGCACCTCTTTGCCATGTCCTCACTTGGGGGAGGGGTGAGCAAGCTTTGTGGGGTCTTTTGTAAGGGCCCCACTCCCATCCATGGAGGATCCATCCTCCTTAACTAAGCACCTCCCACAAGCCCCTCTCCTAACACCATCATCTTGGGTGCTGGGATTCTAACACAAGCTTGGGGGGCACATGGCCTTTCAGACCATAGAGGTATTGCATCCCCAGTCTCACTGCCAGCTGTCTCATAAAGGGGTCTCCACCTTCCATAGACACTGCCTTTGGAAGTCCCAGATGAACCTGTCCTCTGTTACCTGCAGTCATGTCTTCAAAGCCACAACCTTCCTTGTAGCCTCTCTGATGGGGGTCAAACTGCTGCACTGGAATATATTTCAGGTACAGTGTAGGCCAGGTGATCATCTGAACACTGAGGGCTGTGCAGGTACGTTGAGACAAGGCATACTTGTCCCCATGCCTGTCTGATGGAGCCAGTGTGTGCCATTTGCCCCAGGCCCTTCCAGGTGTGGGACTCTGGTCCCCACAAGCAGGAAAGGCTAATGTGACAGAGTGAGACTGGGCACATTAATGTTTGTACCCCTGGATTCAGGTAATGTGCTCCTCTGTCTCATCCCCTCTGTTTCTCACCATGCCATTAAAATTTACTTAAAGAGCCTTGTGATTCCAGCATACTAGTTTGGTCAATGAGCCTGTGTGGTCCATGACCTCTGGGGTAGCTTGTCCAGCAATGCACCTGGCAGAGACAAAGCGGTGTCTTCACCACCTCGTCCAGCTGCAGCTCCTCCCAGTGCTCCAGAGGTGGAAGGAGACTTCCTGCCTGCCTTCAAGGGACCGTGCAATTATGGAGGCAACTGGCCCTAGCAAACAAACCCTGTGTTCTCCTTTTGTGAGTAGGTCACAAGATCTAGGCTGGCCCAGAAACAACTGTTCTTCAGGGTCATCAACCTCAGGAGATTAAATATCACCTGGTTTGTAGGGCTGTAGCCTCTGTAAGATCAAACATTTTGGGTAACAAGAGTTAGGCATAGCCAGTTGCTCACATATGTGCATGTGACCATGTGACATGTGCGTGGATAACCCAGACATCCAGGAGACCCTAAGTAGCCACATGACGTCCAGACAGTCACTGTGATGGCATGACTTTGCATGCAGGTGCAGCCCTCAGGCACCACTTTCTCACTGCTTGCTCTCTTCTCTGCTGTGTTCTAAAAATTGAAGCTGCAGGATGCCTGGAACATAGACCATGGAAGGTAGGAGGTGGTTGCTCTTGCAGAAGAGGCATGCTGGCAGCAGTGACACAAGCAAGAGATGGGGAATCTGTGAGCAGCAGATCCAAGAAATGAAAAAGCCAGTATATGGGGCAGGGGGTGTCAGAGCTGCATCCTTGGGAAACTAATTGCTTTATGGTTCAATGGGCCATGGCCTGCTCTTGCAGACATGTGTGCCAAAGCCCCAGTTGGATCTGGGATCGCATGTCCAGGCATGTCTACCATGTGCTCATCAGCCATAACTCAAGCTTGTATCCTTCTCACCTTCTGAAGATCAAGGATATCAGTGGTCCTTGCAAAGTACATCCTATGTCTTCACAAGTTTTCAAACATCACAGTTTGCAAAGGGATAACTCTGGGGACCTGGATTCCTGATGCAGTACTTTCTGACCTCAAGATGTCTATTCAGTGGCAACCTGGTGAATTTTGTAAATAGGGCCCATGTTTGTTAATTCAGCTGCATCAATGTTCATAAGATCAAATAAGGTCCTTATGTAATACATTAGTTGACATCAAATCCAATGAGATACTTCTGAAAATCTCAGTTGACCGAGAACGCTTTTCCAGAAAATGAGTCCTGACTCATGGAGCAGCAACTCAAAGATTCATCTTGTAGTTGAGACCCTCCTGTAAGCTCCCCTCCCATGGCTTGTGTCTCCTGCTGCTGCCAAATGGGGATTAGGCCCAGGGTTGGCCTCCTTTCCATGACATTGTACTCAGCCTGGGCACAAGCAGATGGACGTCTGGCATGGAGGCTGGGACTGGGAACTAACAGAATCTGATCCCAGATGTGATTTCTAAGGGGATCCAGTATGCAGAGCAGAGCCACCAGGTACATGGGGCTGGTGTAGAGAGATGTCCATAGTTTTGGAACAACCCCTGGATGCCGTCATCCCACCTCCTCCTGCCACCAGCAGATACTGAGAAATTCTATTACCAAGTGAATGAGGGGCATCAGCCCAGGGATGTGGAGGGCAGCAGGTTGTTCCCAGCTCTGACTGCTCCCCACTGTGGGCCCATCCATGGCAGCAACAAGACATCTTTGGCCTCAACCACTGTTTCAGGAAAACACTTGAAAAAGTCAATCTCAGCATTTATTTCCAAGGTTCCAAGCCACATCTGAGGAAGGAAAGATCGGCAACAATGCAAAGAGAGCCTCTCAGCCCAGTCCTGCTCACCAGCCCTGAGCTCCAGGGGTCCAAGGATTGAGAGGGAAGGACTCATGGGGTTGGGGAAGACAGTCTCCTCAGCATTGACTCCACAGGGGTGTCACTTTCTTGGCTTAATTCCCTCCAGCCTGCAGATATCTAACAGAATATGTGGGCTTTCTGGAAACTTGAGGGCTGTAGTGGGTGGTGGGGGCATTCTAGGCCTGTGTTTTTGAGGAAAGATGCCACGTGGTTAAGACCCCAGGCCTGGGTGCTCTGGGGATGGGCCTGCTGTAGGTGTGTTCAGAGGTCATGACAATGCTCAGGGCTGTGTGGTCAGTGGTGGGCCTGGGGTCAGTGGGCCCCCTGCAATGCCCTTCTTGCACAGAGTGGGGCTTTTCTGTCTCTGTAACCCCAGTGAATGGCTGGTGCCTGTGCCAAGGTAGGCACTTAGGAGGTGTTAAAAATAGAATATTAGAACTAGTCCAGCCCAGTATGCTGCTCCCGCCTACCCACGCAGCTCTGGTATCTCCCTTGATGCCTGCTTGGCATGATGTATCTGGAGGACCAGTGCCTGGTCAGAAGCTGTGCCCATCGGTGGTCAACAAGAATTCCTTGAATGACTGATGCGTTAAGGGACTTGTCTAATCCCAGCGTGAAGGGTGAGGAGACAGTTGTTGGGGTGTGTGTGGGGGTCAGAGTGAGTAGGGGAAGGGATTGGATTCGATGGCTGGAATCCCCCAAGACTCTGATACTTGGAGGGGCCCAGAGATGGTGTTCATGGGTAAGGCGTGCACCTTCCCTCCCAGCCCATTTTATTCCTCTATGGCCACCTCTCAGAAGTCTTCATGGGAGGGGCCCCTTGTAGGTAACCTCTGATATGTCTGATGACCAAAGTGTCACCTGGATCACATACTTTGGCAAAGGGTTCCCAATCAGGATTCTGACCCTAAACCATGAGATGCATGTGCAAACTTGGAACACCCCTCTCCAGGACAGCATCCTCAATCAGGACTGAGAAAAGGAGCCCCCTGTCATGGAAGTGGGTGCTTGGTCCTCATGCTCTCCGAACAGGACCTTTCCCATATGCAAGGGAGGGACTTGGTGTGCTGTTGTCTATCACTTCCCCGCTGTCTGGTCTTTGCCTCTCCCCACAGGGGCCCTTGCAGGAAAATCTTCTTGGGGTTCACCCCTTTCAATTTCTCTCTTCCTTCCCTCATTGAGGAAAGTTCTGAAGCACATTCTCTTGTTCCTTCCTTTGTTAAACCATTTTTTCAGAGTTGGAAACATCACCAGGAGATAGCTGAGCCCAACGTTCTCTTTGCTGATACTTAATCAGGGGAGCTCAGGAGGAAATCAGAACCACTGCAGGTCCTGCCAATGTCCTCACTGGAATGAATACAATCAGGACACCAGGGTTCATTGACTTCAGGGCAGCCCTGCCCTCCGTACTGGTGCTCCTCCTTCCTCTTAGCTGTTGTGGGTTTTTAGTTAGTTGTTGTGTGGTGTGTAAGATAGGGGTCTGGTGTTATGCTTGGGGCTGTCCAGTTTTCCCAGCACCATTCATTGAAGAGACGGTCTTTTCACCATTGCATATTATTGGTTCTTTTGTTGTGAATTAATTGACCACATATGTGTGGATTTGCTTCTGGGCTCTCCATTCTGCTCCACTGTTCTTTCTGTCTCTTAGCCCATAGTATACTGTTGGTTACTGTAGCTTTGTAATATAGTTTCAGATCAGGGAATGTGATGCCTCCTGGTTGGTTCTTCTTTATACAGATACTTTGGTTGTTCATGGTCCTCTGTGGTTTCATGCACCTTTTAGGATTTTTCTAGTTCTGTGCAAAATGGTACTAGAATGTTGATCAGGAGGGATTACATTGCATCTGTACATCACTTTGGGTAAAATGACAATTCTATAACATTCATTTTTATAATCCAGGAACACATAATATCTTTCCCTTTCTTCATCTATGTCTTATCATTTTCATGGTATAGGTTTTTCATGTCTGTGGTAAAGTTTTTTCCTAATTGTTTTCTTAACTTCTTTTGAGGGTTCATTATGAGTTTGTCCAATGTAATGATTTTTGTATCTTGATTTTGTATCCTACAATTTCACTGAGTTTGTTTATTTGTTTTAACTTTTGTTTTGTTTTGTTTGGTGGAGTGATGTGGTAGAAGATGGGAACTCAAAATGGCATGTTTCTACCATATCCTAGGTCATTCACAATATCCACAGCATAGTGGCCACTAATATAATTCTACCACTGTGTCCTTTAGTAATATGTTGCATCTTGTGAACTGTGTCCAGGTAGGGTTTGGCCTCTATCATGAAGTTTGATGTGTTCTACACTTTTCTGGTATGTTACTAATATAGTTGTTTTGAGAAGTAATGTAGTTTCTATGAATTTCCAACATATAGAAAGTCTGCCATAGCAGGAGAAATACTCTTTATCTCTATACTCAGCTTCACCAGCTGTTATTTTACACAGTTGCCACTTCTTATGACGTACTTCTTTGTTTTTTACTCAAAACAGGATACTTTCCACAGGAACTGTCATAGAACTCTTAAACAGGGAAACTGTTATGGTTTCTTCATTATAATCTAATCCAGAGGCAACTTCAACTGTCATCACCTGCCCGAACTCTGTGAAAATGACTCTTCCTGTTGTGACCCACTTTACTGTTCTTGAGACTTTCACTCACTTCACAACCATGATGGATTTAAAGATCACAGAGGGCTCCAATCTAGGCAGGCTTTTCTGTGTGGCTTCTGTAATTTAGTATGTTTTCAATCTTCATTCATGTTGTGACATGTTTTAGTACTTCAGTCATGACTTTAAAACATAATAGTAACCATTTAAAACATTTTTTAAAAAGTTTTTTAAATGTTTATTTATTTTAGAGAGAGAGAGAGAGAGAGAGAGAGAGAGAGCATGAGTAGTGGAAGGGCGGAGAGAGAGAGAGACAGAATCTGAAGCAGACTCCAGGCTTTGAGCTGTTGGCACAGAGGCCAACACGGGGCTCGGACCCATGAACTGTGAGATCATGACCTGAGCCAAAGTTGGACACTTAACTGACTGAGCTACTCAGGTGCCCCTAAAAGATTTTAAGTCTACAGTTGTATACCACTAAATATATTCCCATTGTGCACAAATCACCATCTTCCACCTTGAGAATGTTTAAATTTTGACCAAGTGAAAGTCTGTGTGTATTAAACATTAACTCCCCATTCCCCTTTCCCCTCTGCCTGGCAACCATATTTTACTTTTTGTTGGTGAATTTGATCAAATTAATCAAATTATTTTGGATGCCCCAAACAAGTATAATCTTATAATATTCTTTTCTGTGATTGGATTATTACCCTTGCATAGTGAATTCACGGTTCATCCATATTGTGATATGAATCAGTACTTTAGTCCTTTGCATGGCTGGGTAATATTCCATTGTATATACATCACCCATTCACCCTTTAATGGTCAGCTTAACCTTTTGACTATTGTGCATGATAAGGCTATGAATTTGGGGGAAGAAATACAGAGTGAGTCTCTGCTTTCAAATATTTGGAGTATGTACCCTGAGGTATATTAATTAATTCTATTTTTAAGATATTGAGGAACTCCCATTCAGTTTTCCTCAGTAGCTTCACAAGTTTATTTCATTTCTTGATATGTTGGAAGAACATTTCAGTTTATGGATTGACCCCATGTTGTATATTCATTTATCCTTTGTGGCATGTTTGCATGTTTTGTACCATTTTCCAATTATGAATAGTATTTCTGTGAATATTTATGTTGGCTTTGGTTGTGATTATGGTTCTGGTTCATGATGTATGCATCATGGTGTATGGTTTATAGATTATGGTTTTAGGATTCTATTGTTTAATGGTGCACGGTTTTGGGTTTATGGCATATGGCTTTGTGGTCACACGCCCTTATGATTTGGGTGTTTTTGTGTGAGGAGGTGGGAAGAACAGTGTTACTGGGTTTGAGATGAAATATTTCCTGTGGGTGAGTGGACGAGGGGGTAAGCTGGTGGATACTTGTGTGGGGGGAGAGGGCTTAGGAGGTTCAGTGGGTGGTGTGCAGGGGAGCTAATGGGTTCAGAATTTGAAAGTGATGGTTTAAGGGTGAGTGAGTGAGGGTCTGAGAGGGTAATTGTTTAGGTGGTAAGGGGGTGATAGTATTGGGTGTCGGTTTAGAAGGTTTTGGGGATGAGTGCTTATTAGTTGAGAGATTAGAGGGATCAGGTGGTAATGCTTAGGGAATGAGGGTTTAGGATATGAGGATAGGAGTTAGGGTGAGCCTTGAGTCATTGGAGATAATGGTTAATGTGTTTAGGCTGGAGCGGTGGAAGATGCACAGAGAACCCGGTTGTCCAGAGGACTCATTAGGGAGAGCACTGATTAACTGGAGTTTGTGGGTTCCAACCTAAGGGTAGTGTTGGAGAAATGAATAAAGTATTGCACCAAAGATGGCCAATGGGACTAAAACAAGCTCTGGTCTCTAGCTTAGAGACCCCTCTTCCGGGTTCTTCTTGCCCTGTTTGCCATGCACGCGAAACCCGTCACAGATATGGAAGCTGACAACTATAAATTACCCTTCCCCCCCTTCATTTGGGGCTCAGATCTTTGGAGAAAGGGGCTCCTCTGAGCCCGCCTGTGTTAAATAAATCTCCAATCCACGAAGATCTCCGAGTGCCGCTTGGTTTTTCTGCCAGCATTCCAGCCTAGTTCGGTAACATATTTGGTTCCCTGACTGGGAAACCCAACTACTCTGGCCCATTGTTGCCACCCGTTTGGAAGAATGGCGAGGCAGTGAGGGAGAAAGGAATCGTAAAGGAGAAAGTGCCCCCTGCCTGAATTTCAGCAGTCTCCTGTTCGGTCGCCTCCGGCGGGCCCTGCTTCACCGTTCTCACCGGATTCAAAGAGACCTGGTAGGTGAGGACCTGGACCCAACATCAGAACCAGTAAAGCCAGAGCCCCAAAGTAGTCAGGCCCACCCAAAAGGGTGGAAGGGGGACCTGATCACTCCCCAGAGACCTTAGTGATCTTACAGGTAGAAAATTTTGCGGGAGGGAATGTAATAGCCTGTGGTGTGTGTGTGTGTGTGTGTGTGTGTGTGTGTGTGTGAATGTGCGGCTTGGCCAGGCTTACCAGTCAAGTTGGAGTTTGTGGCTCCACAGACAGGCACCCTTAAGGTACCCAAAAGTCTACGGAGTCTGAGTGGGCTCACCTGCATCACGGTGAAAGGCACACAGTCCAGGGCAGCATCAGATTACACTCCAATCACAAGTCACAAAGTTGAGTCCGCTATGGCCAAGCCTCACCTAAAGTTTCCTTCGGGAACACAACCAGTGGAGTATCTGATTGGTCCTCTGAACTGAGGGGATACCCTCCCTTTGTCTGTCTCCATGACACCAAACAAGAGAAAGGAATTAATAATGGGGTCAAAACAGAGTAAGCCTATGATTTTAGAGGTCATGCTCAAAAATTTTAAAAAGGGTTTTTCAGGTGATTACAGGGTGAAAATGACACCTGGGAAGTTAAGGACCTTTTGTAAACTAGAATGGCCCATATTCAATGTAGGATGTCCCCTGGAAGGGACATAAGATGCTCAAGTAGTGCAGCGGGTTTGGCTGATAGTCACTGGGAACCCAAGTCACCCTGATCAATTTCCACATATCGACTCCTGGCTTGAAGTTGCCCCAAATCCTCTGCCTTGGGTGTGATTCATCCATAGTGAGCAGAGATAGGCAAAGGTTTTAGCTGCCTTACCCAGAGACTCACCCAGGGAACCAAAGAAGCAACCTATAGCTCCCCTAGTGTTTGCAGGAGACCCGGAGGAAGATCCCATATTTCTGCCACCTTATGACTCACCAGCCTCCCTCCCCCCTGCCCCTGTGCTTGAAACTGCTCTGTTTCTCCTCCAGCCTCGGATGTGCTGCCCATCTTTCCTTCCCTCCCGGACCCAGAAAACCCTCCCTCACAAGGACCAGTAGCCAAATTGCTCCCTCAGCCAGGCACAGATGCTTTCCAGATCCCATCCACATCCGCAGGTACCAAGAGGCTCTCCTCTGGCGGATCAGAGCAGAGGCAGAGAAGCCCATGAATATGCCCAGCAGCAAGAGGATTCCCCCAGGGATTATTATGAGAGTCTATGCAAGGCTAACACCCTGTTTGCTCCAGAGGCACAAGAGAGCCACGACAAAAGGACGGGGAAGGTCTAGCCACCAAAAGGCGGGAGGCCCAGAACCTCCTTAGCAAGGGGTCAATGAACCTACTGCAAGGAGAAAGAACATTAAAAGAATAAATGTCCCAACCAGGGAAAGTCCCAGAAACCCAGCCGATATCAGGAGGAACCTCGAGAAGGGGACCTTATTGGTTTGGCAGAGATAGAATCAGACTGAAGGGGACACTGACTCTCCCTCTGCTTAATAGATGTGAGGGATTCTACCTCATTTCCCAGGTTAACAGCTATAATTGGAGCCAAGTGTGGTTAGTCTACCTCAGGATGGGGACTTTAAGGAATTTCCCAAGCTGTTGCTGAAACTCCATTTGTTTAGGGGAAATTCCCAGTCTTCTCTGGCCTGATGTGGACTCCATATTTCCACTTTGGTGGAGGAAAAAACATGGCATCTGCTCCTCTGTTTGAGTTAAGGTTTTGAATTAGGTTTTCCTTCTCTGCCTTCTACTGGCACCTTGCCTCTTCTGCCCTCCCCTCCCCCTGCTGTTTCTGCATCAACTTGGGTGTGGTCTACATAACTGGTTCCTATACCCTCCTCAGTGCCTCAGGCACCATTGGCTCCTCCTCCCATCCTCAAGGTTAAGGAGTAAAGTGTGCCTTCTTGGACATCTAGGTCTTTTCCAAATAGAATGAATTGCTAAAGCTTTGATTACTGAACATAGGTTTGTGTTTTTAACTTCTTTTTGCCGAGAAATTAAGGCTATTTGGACCTATTGGGAAACATGCTTTGTACTTAATTGGTTGATGAATCAGCCATCTAAAAAAAATTCTGGTGTAAACACCTCTCAGTTGGTTACTAAGTCCTCAATTGGAAACTAAGGTTTCCTAAGAGTTAAAATTCTGCTAAGTGTACTTAAGACTGATGGAAATAAGGAAAGCAACCCTGTATGTAGGAAAGTAGGAGGTATGTAAGAAAGATACAAGGAATGGAAATACATTTTTGTTGAGGGTAGAGGAAGGTAATTTTGTTCTAAATGAGACTGGTTATTTGGAGAGAAATGGCTTTGGGACAAAGTTTGAAGGCAAAGCAAAGTTGTAGAAGGTTCATGAAGGGAAATCCCAAGGAATTTTATGTGTGCTCAGGATGGACTAAGGTTGAGATGAATGGAATTTTAAAAGTACACTGGTATAAGGTTGAAATTCTGCTTTTCTCTATGCTCAAATGACAAAGTTTTCTTGGACTGCTGATCTGCTCTTGATAAGACAATGCAAACAAAGATTTGTCTTCCGGGAAAACCAAAGTTTTAGGTTTCATCTTTATCAGGTTTTTGATTACTTAGTTAAAACTTCTCAATGTTAAAGGAGCTAGGTTTTGGGAAGGACTATATAATGCTATACATTCACCTTTTGGATCTTTTATTGCCACCTTGGTTGAATAAATAAAGTTTTAAGATTTGTAATGATCTGTAAACCTATTTAGGCTGTACTTATAACTTCCTAAGGTTTTAACAAACTTCTCAGGGTTTAAATGGTAAATGAAGGCTTTTTGACCAATTAGGCCCTTTTATTTGGGATGCTAAGTTACTTGGAAAAGCACTGTCGCACAATGGTAAACCTTAGGTTGTATTGCACAGGTAAATGTTGTAACTGCCCAAATATATATGCAATTCCTAAAGTTTTAATGTTTTGGTATACGATCATCACTTAATATTCTGATTACTTGAAGTGTTATGTGTCACAGAAATAACCGAATTTCTTTGTCAATTGCATCATAATGAACTCTCACCAGATCTTTAACAATGTCTATTTCTGAGATTTTGTCATTTATAATTGTTCTTATTCTCTCACAAAACGTGTTTCTTCTTCAAGGAGATTTATAAAAAGGACTTTGGGGACAAATATAGGTATTTGACATCTTTAAGATTAATATTAAAATGGGTAAGAATTTCCAGAACTAAAAAGCTGCATTCAGATTGAACAAGAATTAGAAACATGGGATTAAATGAATTGAGGAAGATTATAGTTTTGTGATTCTTGTTGAAAATATTGCTGGTTCTCTAATGTTTGCTCTTTCAGATTAAGGAAACCTTCTCTCAAGATATCTATGATATACAGAAATGTCATAAAGTATTCATTTGTAAACTGAAGCATTTATCTTTTCTCTCTGCATAACTCCCCTGAAATTCAAAAACTCTCAATGAGTATTTTTTCTTTCATGGAAATTACAGTTGTTTGCATAAGTTCAGTAAGAATGTGTTCATCTTGTAACAGGTCACCATTGGAAATACTGGTTATTTTACCAAGGCTTTGACTGGAATATCATATTTGAGAGTGACATTCATAGGCTCAGATATGACCAGACAGCTTTAAGGAACTAAGGTTGTGAAACATGGAGCCATAAAACCCCTTGGAAATGTTGGCCTGATACCTTGCTTACAGAGTTCTCAGCAGCCTCACCAGGTGAATAAAGAAGGTCACTTTCTGGCAGGTGTAGGAACCTCAGGATATCTTGGGGACCTTGTGAAGAGGAATTCGCTCAATTCTACAGGTATTGGAGGCCTGTCTGATAGCAAGTATTTGGCTTGGCTTCTAGCCTGAAGAGGCTACTAAAAGTTCAATGCGGTTCCAGCAAAGCAAACTTTAAAAGATCCTCATGATCAATTGCTATTCTTGCTGAGCTTATGTAAATAATTACATAAGCTTTGTTTGTTAAGCAGGTTTGTTAAGACTGGACTTGTTCTACAAATGCATTGGTCTCAATTTGGCTATCTCTGGAAAGGGGGGGGCGTTTAGAGAGAAGAACTATGTTTCAACAATGCACTGTTATGGATGTTAAATTCTAGTTCTGATTGTCTTTAAATTTTTTTAAACGTTTATTTATTTTTGAGACAGAGAGAGACAGAGCATGAACGAGGGAGGGTCAGAGAGAGGGAGACACAGAATCTGAAACAGGCTCCAGGCTCTGAGCTGTCAGCACAGAGCCCGACGCAGGGCTCGAACTCACGGACCGCGAGATCATGACATGAGCCGAAGTCGGCCGCTTAACCAACTGAGCCACCCAGGCGCCCCTGATTGTCTTTAAATGTTTGTTGTTTGCCTACACTAGACAACTTGAGGTAAACTTCAGAAAAATTGTCACAGTATTTCATGTATAGACAATCTTCTGTGCTTGTTATTCTGTGGGGATAATAATAAGACCCCATGGGCATATGATTATTTAAACAACTGGAAAACAGGATGGATCTCTAAATATGCAAACCATATCTTCCCTAAACCTGATCTGACAGTTACTAGAAACCCGCCCCTTTTGAGTACTTGGAGGTGGACTTTACAGACATACAATCAAGTAGAGGATTCAGTTTCAGGTATCACCCCATGAGTCCATCACTCTAGAGTTAAGGCGAACTCAGAGGAACCCTCAACCTGGTGAAGTGATCCAGATCTGGTCAACCCGCTTAAACTGACCCTCAAAAAGACACTGTCCCCTGAGATCTCCAGCCCTGCTCCAGCCACACCCCAGAAGCTGGCTGGCTTGTGCACAGCAGAAGCTTGAGGAACCAACGTGTGGACCAAGCCCAGGGGTTCAGATGCAACTGTTCCATCCCTTGCCCCTTACCAGTGTCATAGCCCTGATCTTGCTTCTTGCTGTTGGGCTAATAGAGACTGCACCAACAAGCTGGACATGGAACGGATGGCAGACTCCCTGGGAGCCTGACAAAGCCAAATAAACACCCTGGCAGCAGTGTCCCTTCAAAATAGGAGAGCCCTAGACCTCCTCACTTCAGAAAAAGGAGGGACTTGTATCTTTCTGGGGGAGGAATGTGGCTATTTTGTAAACCAATCAAGAATAGTCAGGACTAAGGTTAAGGAACTCAAGGAAAGAATTCAATGTAGACAACAGGAAAACATCAGTCAGTGGGGAGGATGGCATCTCACAGACTGGGCATCCTGGCTCCCTTCACTGGCAGGGCCCCTCCTTTCCATAATTTTACTTGTGACCATCGGCCCCTGTATATTAAATACCTTGGTACATTTTATTGAAAACACTGCTGCTCGCCAAACTGCAGCATGTACCTTAGCCCTCTGAGGGTACCAACCCCTAGAGCTAAAAAGTGATGCCTAATAAAAGATTTTTAAAAAGGCATCAAAGGGGGGAATGTTGGGAAAATGAATAAAGTTTTACACCATAAGATGGCCAACAGGACTAAAAGAAGCTCTGGTCTCTAGCTTAGAGACCCCTCTTCTGGGTTCTTATTGCCCTGTTTGCCATGCATGTGAAACACCGCCACAGATATGGAAGCTGACAACTATAAATTACCCTTCCTCCCCTCCATTCGGGGCTCAGATCTTTGGAGAAAGGGTGGCCTCTGAGGCCGCCGGTGTTAAATCTCCGATCCACCAAGACACAGGAAAAGACAACAAAATAAGTTTCATGTTATGGGAAAGAGAAGCTATATATATATATATATATATATATATATATATATATATATAACCTTTGGTAATTTTCCCTCAGTCCATTACTGTCATTTGAAGAGAGATTCGAGGCATTCCACTGGTTCACAGGAATAAGAAGACGTGTCAGCTTGCATACTAGATTCCTGTGAAGAAGGTTCAGGTTTAATTCTTGATATGTGAGTCCATTAAGAATGGCCTTCTAGGGGCGCCTGGGTGGCTCAGTCGGTTAAGCGTCCGACTTCAGCCAGGTCACGATCTCGAGGTCCGTGAGTTCGAGCCCCACATCGGGCTCTGGGCTAATGGCTCAGAGCCTGGAGCCTGCTTCTGATTCTGTGTCTCCCTCTCTCTCTGCCCCTCCCCTGTTCATGCTCTGTCTCTCTCTGTCTCAAACATAAGTAAACTTAAAAAAAAATTAAAAAAAGAATGGCCTTCTAATTTTACTATAGTGGAAGTGCATAATACAATCCAGTAAGGGGACCTTCCATTTTGGAGTTAAAACCCCTACTGTATTAGACTTCCAATCTTTTAAATACATCATGTCTCCTGGGTTTATATGGGGTGGATTTCTAGTAACTGTAAGATCAGGTTCAGGAAGGCTATGACTTGCATATTCATTTAGAGATGTATCAGTTAACCTGGCCTCAAGTGAATAATTAAATAAAGCACTATAGTCTATCTATTGATAGGGCTACAGTGAGAAAAGACTTTCCATATGCAATTATTGGAGGAGTCCGTCCCATTTTTAGTTGTTTAAGCAATCATATGCCCATGGGATCCTGTTACTATCTGCACAGAATAACAAGCAAGAAAATTGTCCATACCTGTGCTATTGTGACAATTTTTTTCAAGTTTATCTGAAGCTGTCCAGCTTAGGCAAACAATATTTGTAGACTATCAGAACTAGAATTTTACATCCATGAAGGTGCATTATTGAAACATAGTTTTTCTCTTTAAAAAGCCTTCATTTCCAGAGGAAGCCAAATCAACACTAATTCATTTGTAAAACAAGTCCAGTTTTCACAACCTTGGCCTAATTATTTACATAAGCTCAGAAAGATTAGCGATTGATCATACAGATCTTTGAAAATTTGCTTTGCTGGAACCTTTCATAAGGAACCTCTAGATTGAAATTCTAGTAGCCTCTCTAGGTCAAAAGCCATGTCAAGTACTTGCCGTCAGACCTGCCTGCAAAACCTGAAGATGTGGGCAGATTCCTCTTCGTGAGGTCCCCACGGTATCCTGAGGTTCCTTTACCTTCCAGGAAGTGACTTCTTTACTCACCTGGCAAGGCTGCTGGGAACTCTGTAAGCAAGGTATCAGGCCATTTCCAAGGGGCTTTATTGGTGTCATGCTTCATAGTCAATATTAGTTTCTTAAAGATGTTACCATTCTGACAGGGTACTAACTTCCGACTATAAGGCAGGCTTTCTCCTCCCCGTAGAGTAGCCACGTTTGAGGAAATGGCAGCTTAAGCAATTGACATGAAAGTGTTCCAATAAGACCATACTTCTCAAAAGGCCCTGAAATGAGGGTAAAGGAAGGAAAGAGTACTCATCAAGTTTGCACCAGCCCAGAATCCAGATGAAAAGACTCATCGCCCCACATGATGGACACCATATAAATGATGAAGTTTTTGGGGGTGATAGTCAGGTTCGCGGGGTCTGGAGCCCATGCCAAGAAAGAACTCTTGAAGACGTCTTTGGCGCAAAAAGGTGATTTTATTAAAGCACAGGGACAGGTCCTGTGGGCAGGAAGAGCTTCCCCTTGTGTTTGCATTTTAAATTTCTCTACAGTTTCCAGTGAATTTTGGTGTAGGTGGTAAAGTTTGTGTGTACATTTCATTTCATATGGTTTACAATTAATTGTTCCTTAACCATTTTTGGCAAAGTTGGGGGATAGTGGGCTCCACTTCAGTTTCAATTTCTTTTTCTTTTTATTATTTTTTTAAATATGCAATTTATTGTCAAATTGGTTTCCATAAAACACCCAGTGCTCATCCCAACAGGTGCCCTCCTCAATACCCATCTCCCACCCCCATAAACCCTCAGTTTGTTCTCAGTTTTTAGGAGTCTCATGTTTTGGCTCCCTCCCTCTCTAACCATTTTTTTTCCTCCCCCTCCCCCCTGGTCTTCTGTTGAGTTTCTCAGGATCCACATAGGAGTGAAAACATATGGAATCTGTCCTTCTCTGTATGACTTATTTCACTTAGCATAACACTCTCCAGTTCCATCCACGTTGCTACAAAGGGCCATATTTCATTCTTTCTCATTGCCACGTAGTATTCCATTGTGTATATAAACCACAATTTCTTTATCCATTCATCAGTTGATGGACATTTAGGCTCTTTCCATAATTTGGCTATTGTTGAGAGTGCTGCTATAAACACTGGGGTACAAGTGCCCCTATGCATCAGCACTCCTGTATCCCTTGGGTAAATTCCTAGCAGTGCTATTGCTGGGTCATAAGGTAGATCTATTGTTAATTTTTTGAGGAACCTCCACACTGTTTTCCAGAGTGGCTGCACCAGTTTGCATTCCCACCAAAAGCGCAAGAGGGTTCCTGTTTCTCCACATCCTCATCAGCATCTATAGTCTCCTGATTTGTTCATTTTAGCCACTCTGACTGGCATGAGGTGGTATCTGAGTATGGTTTTGATTTGTATTTCCCTGATGAGGAGCGACATTGAGCATCTTTTCATGTTCCTGTTGGCCATCTGGATGTCTTCTTCAGAGAAGTGTCTATTCATGTTTTCTGCCCATTTCTTCACTGGGTTATTTGTTTTTCGGGTGTGGAGTTTGGTGAGCTCTTCATAGATTTTGGATACTAGCCCTTTGTCCGATATGTCATTTGCAAATATCTTTTCCCATTCCGTTGGTTGCCTTTTAGTTTTGTTGATTGTTTCCTTTGCTGTGCAGAAGCTTTTTATCTTCATGAGGTCCCAATAGTTCATTTTTGCTTTTAATTCCCTTGCCCTTGGGGATGTGTCAAGTAAGAGATTGCTACGGCTGAGGTCAGAGAGGTTTTTTCCTGCTTTCTCCTCTAGGGTTTTGATGGTTTCCTGTCTCACATTCAGGTCCTTTATCCATTTTGAGTTTGTTTTTGTGAATGGTGTAAGAAAGTGGTCGAGTTTCATCCTTCTACATGTTGCTGTCCAGTTCTCCCAGCACTATTTGTTAAAGAGACTGTCTTTTTTCCATTGGATATTCTTTCCTGCTTTGTCAAAGATTAGTTGGACATACTTTTGTGGGTCTAATTCTGGGGTTTCTATTCTATTCCATTAGTCTATGTGTCTGTGTTTGTGCCAATACCATGCTGTCTTGATGATTACAGCTTTGTAGTAGACGCTAAAGTCTGGGATTGTGACGCCTCCCACTTTGGTCTTCTTCAAAATTACTTTGGCTATTTGGGGCCTTTGGTGGTTCCATACAAATTTTAGGATTGCTTGTTCTAGCTTCGAGAAGAATGCTGGTGCAATTTTGATTGGGATTGCATTGAATGTGTAGATAGCTTTGGGTAGTGTTGACATTTTAACAATATTTATTCTTCCAATCCATGAGCACGGAATGTTTTTCCATTTCTTTATATCTTCTTCAGTTTCCTTCATAAGCTTTCTATAGTTTTCAGCATACAGATCTTTCACATTTTTGGTTAGGTTTATTCCTAGGTGTTTTATGATTCTTGGTGCAATTGTGAATGGGATTAGTTTCTTTCTTTGTCTTTCTGTTGCTTCATTGTTAGTGTGTAAGAATGCAACTGATTCTGTACATTGATTTTGTATCCTGAGACTTGCTGAATTCATGTATCAGTTCTAGCAGACTTTTGGTGGAGTGTATTGGGTTTTCCATGTATAATATCGTGTCATCTGCAAAAAGTGAAAGCTTGACTTCATCTTTGCCAATTTTGATGCCTTTGATTTCCTTTTATTGTCTGATTGCTGATGCTAGAACTTCCAACACTATGTTAAACAACAGCAGTGAGAGTGGACATCCCTGTTGTGTTCCTGATCTCAGGGAAAAAGCTCTCAGTTTTTCCCCATTGAGGATGATATTAGCTGTGGGCTTTTCATAAATTACTTTTATGATGTTTAAGTATGTTCCTTCTATCCCGACTTTCTCAAGGGTTTTTATTTAGAAAGGGTGCTGGATTTTGTCAAAGGCCTTTTCTGCATCAATTGACAGGATCATATGGTTCTTCTCTTTTTTTTTATTAATGTGATGTATCACGTTGATTGATTTGCGAATGTTGAACCAGCCCTGCATCCCAGGAATGAATCCCACTTGATCATGGTGAATAATTCTTTTTATATGCTGTGGAATTCGATTTGCTAGTATCTTATTGAGAATTTTTGCATCCATACTCATCAGGAATATTGGCCTGTAGTTCTCTTTTTTTGCTGGGTCTCTGTCTGGTTTAGGAATCAAAGTAATGCTGGCTTCATAGAATGAGTCTGGAAGTTTTCCTTCCCTTTCTATTTTTTGCAACAGCTTGAGAAGGATAGGTATTATCTATGCTTTAAATGTCTGGTAGAATTCCCCAGGGAAGCCATCTTGTCCTGGACTCTTATTCGTTGGGAGATTTTTGATAACTGATTCAATTTCTTTGCTGGTTATGGGTCTGTTCAAGTTGTCTATTTCTTTCTGTTTGAGTGTTGGAAGTGTGTAGGTGCTTAGGAATTTGTCCATTTCTTCCAGGTTGTCCAATTTGTTGGCATATAATTTTTCATAGTATTCCCTGATAATTGCTTGTATTTATGAGGGATTGGTTGTAATATTTCCATTTTCATTCATGATTTTATCTATTTGGGTCACCTCCCTTTTTATTTTGAGAAGCCTGGCTAGAGGTTTACCAATTTTGTTTATTTTTTCAAAAAACCAACTCTTGGTTTCATTGATCTGCTCTACAGTTTTATTTAGAATTTATATTGTTTATTTCTGCTCTGATCTTCATTATTTATCTTCTTCTGGTGGGTTTGGGGTTTCTTTGCTATTCTGCTTCTATTTCCTTTAGGTGTGCTGTTAGATTTTGTATTTGGGCTTTTTCTTGTTTCTTGAGATAAGACTGGATTGCAATGTATTTTCCTCTCAGGACTGCCTTCGCTGCATCCTAAAGTGTTTGGATTGTTGTATTTTCATTTGTTTCCATATATTTTTAAATTTCTTCTCTAGTTGCCTGGTTGACCCATTCATTCTTTATCGGGGTGCTGTATAACCTCCATGCTTTTGGGGGTTTTCCAGACTTTTTCCTGTGGTTGATTTCAAGTTTCATTGCATTGTGGTCTGAAAGTGTGCTTGGTATGATCTCAATTCTTTTATACTTATGAAGGGCTGTTTTGTGACCCAGTATGTGATCTATCTTGGAGAATGTTCCATGTGCACTCGAGAAGAAATATATTCTGTTGCTTTGGGATGCAGAGTTCTAAATGTATCTGTCAAGTCCATCTGATCCAATGTATCATTCAGGGCCCTGTTGTTTCTTTCTTGATCCCGTGTCTAGATGATCTAGCCATTGTTGTAAGTGGAGTATTAAAGTCCCCTGAAATTGCCACATTCTTATCAATAAGGTTGCTTATATTTGTGAGTAATTGTTTTATATATTTGGGGGCTCCCGTATTTGGCACATAGGCATTTATAATTGTTAACTCTTCCTGATGGAGAGACCCTGTAATTATTATATAATGCCCTTCTTCATCTCTTGTTACAGCCTTTAATTTAAAGTCTAGTTTGTCTGATATAAGTATGGCTACTCCAGGTATATTTTGAGTTCTGATAGCATGATAGATAGTTCTCCATTCCCTCACTTTCAATCTGAAGGAGTCCTCAGGTCTAAAATGAGTCTCTTGTAGACAGCAAATAGATGGATCTTGTTTTTTTTATCCATTATGATACCCTATGTCTTTTGGTTGGAGCATTTAGTCCATTTACATTCAGTGTTATTATTGAAAGATATGGGTTTAGAGTCTTTGTGATGCCTGTAGGTTTCATGCTTGTAGTGATGTCTGTGGTCCTTTGTGGTCCTTGCAACATTTCACTCACAGAATCCCCCTTAGGATCTCTTGTAGGGCTGGTTTAGTGGTGACGAATTCCTTCAGTTTTTGTTTGTTTGGGAAGACCTTTATCTCTCCTTCTATTCTGAATGACAGACTTGCTGGATAAAGGATTCTCAGCTGCATATTTTTCTGTTCATCATGTTGAAGATTTCCTGCCATTCCTTTCTGGTCTGCCAAGTTTCAGTAGATAGGTCTCCCACTAGTCTTATGGGTCTCCCTTTATTAGTTACAGCCTGTTTATCCCTAGCTGCTCTCAGAATTTTCTCTTTATCCTTGTATTTTGCCAGGTTGACTATGATATGTCATGCAGAAGATCGATTCAAGTTACGTCTGAAGGGAGTTCTCTGAGGCTCTTGGATTTCAATGCCTTTTCCCTTCCCCAGATCAGGGAAGTTCTCAGCTATGATTTGTGCAAGACACCTTCAGTCCCTTTCTCTTTCTCTTCTGGAATTCCTATTATACGGATACTGGTCCGTTTGATTGCGTCACTTAGTTCTCTAATTCTCCCCTCATACTCCTGGATTTTTTTATCTCTCTTTTTCTCAGTTTCATCTTTTTCTATAATTTTTTCTTCTAATTCACCTATTCTCTCCTCTGCCTCTTCAATCTGAGCTGTGGTTGCCTCCATTTTATTTTGCCCCTCATTTATAGCATTTTTTAGCTCCTCATGACTATTTCTTAGTCCTTTGATCTCTGTAGCCATAGATACTCTGCTGTCCTTTATACTTTTTTCAAGCCCAGCAATTAATTTTATGACTACTATTCTAAATTCTTGTTCCATCATATTGCTTAAATCGTTTTTGATCAATTTGTTATTTGTCACTAATTCCTGGAGTTTCTTTTGAGAATTCTTCCATTTCGTTATTTTGGGTAGTCCTGGGGTGGCACCAAACTGCAGGGCACTTCCCCTATGCTGTCTGGAGTAACTTGTGCTAGTGGGCAAGGCCACAGTCAGACCCGATGTCTGTCCCCAGCCCACTGCTGGGGCCACAGTCAGCCCCACATTGGGTACATTGGTGTGTACCTTATCTTCCCCTCTCCCAGGGGCAGGACTCACTGTGGAGTGGTGTGGTCCCTGTCTGGGCTACTTGCACACTGCAAGGCTTGTGGTGCTTCTTCTATGGGATCTGGCATATTAGCTGGGGTGGATCCACAAGGTGCACAGGGGTGGGAGGGGAAGGCTCAGCTCACTTTGCTGTTGGTGGTCCCCCGCAGGAGGGGCCCTGCAGCACCGGGAGGGAGGCCAACTCGTCAGAGGGATGGATCCACAGAAGCACAGCGTTGGGTGTTTGTGCCATGCAAGCAGGTTCGGTGAACTGGTTCCCTTTGGGGTTTCGGCTGGGGGATGGGAGAGGGAGATGGCGCTGACCAGTGCCTTCGTGCCTGCCGAGTTGAGCTCTGTCTTCCGGGGCTCAACACCTATCCCTCCTTGTGTTCTCTTGCTCTCCCGCTCTCCGAGCAGAGCTGTTGACTTTTAACATTCCAGATGTCAAGTCCTGCTGGCTGTCAGAACTCATGTAGTCCAGCCCCTCCGCTTTTGCAAGCCAGATTCCAGGATTCTGCTTCTCTGGGCAGGCTGCCCCTCCACCGCCCCGGCTCCCTCTTGCCAGTCCGTGTAGTGTGCACTGCCTCTCTGCCCTTCCTACCCTCTTCCGTGGGCCTCTTGTCTATGGGTGGCTCCAGCGAGTCCATTCTGCTAGTCTTCGGGCGGTTTTCTGTGTTATTTAGGCAGGTGTGGGTGGAATCTAAGTGATCAGCAGGACGAGGTGAGCCCAGCGTCCTCCTACACCACCATCTTCTTCAAATAATCACCCTATGTCTTTTGATTGGAGCATTTAGTTCATTTGCATTCAGTGTTGTTATTGAAAGATATGGGCTTAGAGTCGTTGTCTTATCTGTAGGTTTCATGCTTGTAGTGATGTCTCTTGCCTTTTGTGGTCCTTGCACCATTTTACTCAGAGAGTCTCCCTTAGGATCTCTTGTAGGGCTGGTTTATTGGTGATGAATTCCTTCAGTTTTTGTTTGTTTGGGAAAACCTTGATCTCTTCTTCTATTCTGAATGATAGGCTTGCTGGGTAAAGGATTCTTGGCTGCATATATTTGCTGTTCATCACATTGACAATTTCCTGCCACTCCTTTCTGGCCTGCCAAGTTTCAGTAGATAGGTCAGCTACTACCCTTATGTGTCTACCCTTATGTGTTAACCCCGTTTATCCCTAGCTGCTTTCCGAATTCTCTCTTTATCTTTGTATTTTGCCAGTTTCACTATATGTTGTGCAGAAGATCAATGCAAGTTACATCTGAAGGGAATTCTCTGTGCCTCCTGGATTTCAATGTTTGTTTCCTTCCCCAGGTTTGGGAAGTTTTCAGCTATGTTTTGTTCAAGTACACCATCGGCCCCTTTATCTCTCTTCTTCGTCTGGAACTCCTATGATATGGATATTGTTCTGTTTCATTAAATCACTTAGTTCTCTAAATCTCCCCTCTTGATCCAGAATTTTTTTATCTCTCTTTTCCTCAGCTTCCTCTTTTCCATAATTTTATCTTCTAATTCACCTATTCTCCCCTCTGCCTCTTCAATCCTCACTGTGACCACCTCTATTTT
Source organism: Lynx rufus (assembly GCF_022079265.1). NCBI lineage: Eukaryota > Metazoa > Chordata > Mammalia > Carnivora > Felidae > Lynx > Lynx rufus. Next base: position 61,144,177 of record NW_025814856.1, on the reverse strand, counting down.
ATTTTGCACCTCATTTATAGCATTTTAAAATTCATCATTACTGTTTTTTAGCTCCTTGATCTCTGTAGCAATAGATTCTCTGCTTTCTTCCATGCTTTTTTCAAGCCCAGCGATTAATCATCTTATGACTATTATTTTAAATTCTTGTGCAGTTATATTGTGTACATTTGTTTAGATCAATTCTTTACCTGTTATTTCATCCTGGAATTTTTTTTGAGGAGAACGCTTCCGTTTCATCATTTTGGCTAGTGTTCTGTCCTTTATGTGTTTTAAAAGTTTGTTATGTGCCCTGCACCTGCAAGCACTTCTACATTAAGGAGGGGCCATACCCTGTCCAGGGCCTGGACCTTCAGGAGATGTTTTTTTGGAGAGTGTTACTTGCTTTCTGTTGCTGTCACCCTGAGTACCTTATCTCCCAACTCGTAGTGATGTTTTGGACCCTCCACCAAGTGTGCTTTTTCTTGTTCATTGAAGTAGCGCTGGAAAGGAAAACAAACAAACAAACAAAAACAAACAGAAAACAAAAACACGCAAACACACACACACACACACACACACACACAAACAAAAAAACCTAGAACAAAAAATCAGAAACACCAGCTACAAGTAAACCACAGGGTGGAGGCGGTGCTGATTCAAGAGGCCTTATCTCATACAAAGAGACACATGACAGGGGCTGGGAAAAGAGAGAGTAAAAGTGGACCAAGGAAACTATATGGCTTAATTCAGAGAGAGAGAAAGGAGAATAAAGAAGGAGGCAGGGAAAAAAGAAAAAGAAAATAAAGTTATCCAGACGGAAAAATTACACACTATACAGGTTAATCCAGAGAGAGAAAGAGAAAGGAAACTGAAGAAGGAGGCAGGGAAGAATGAAGGAAGATAAAGTTGTCCAGACAGAGAAACTATAGGGCTTAATCCAGAGAGAGAGAGAGAGAGAATGGAGAGTAAAGAAGGAGGTGTGGAACATGTATCAAGAGAATGGATTAAATATGTCTGCTTAAACAAACCAATGACCAGAGTAACCAGACTGGGGGGGGGGATGAGATGAGAAGGAGAAAAGGAAGGAAGAATGTATCTATATAATTAGAATCGTCCGAGAATTAAACCAGGCAATGCAGCAGCGCAGGTCTGGAGGAGGGGGAATCCACTGTGGGTCCTGCTGTCTGATCCCTGAGGCCCCATCTTGGTGGTTGTGGGGAGAAAAATGGCGACCCTTCCCTCCACCCCCCAGTCTCTCATCTGCAGACCACTCTGTTTGAGCTGTCCTCACTGTGCCATGGATACAAATGAGGCAGTTTGTCTCACTCCCCCGACTCCCATGCCTGGCACTTGGCTGGGATTCAAACTCTCGCTCCATGGGCCCCAGTACTGGGGAAGCATCTCTCTGCACTACCTGATATGTGGTCCCTGGCTGGCAGGTGCGGGCAGGCTTTGTCCTGTCTCACAGCACTCCAGGGAGGGGATTGCTTTCTCCTAGTGTGGACTGTACTCCTGACCTAGCCCCTGAGCCGGAGGCTTGCTCCCCTTCTCCCCAGGTTCGTGATTTGGGCAGCTGGCCCCAGTCCAAAGCAAGCTCTGCAGTTAGAGATTGGATCTTTCTCTGTCCTGGTCTGAGGTTTTTCTCTTGTCCACATACAGCCCTATGCTTCCCCAGCCAGTCTTTCCCCAGCCACCCTTTGTTTCTCCCAAGAAGCAGATCCCTCCCTCTGTTCATTTCATCTCTCCCAGTTCACAATCACGCACCTATGGCCCATCAGGTTGTCTCGGTGGGTCCCTGGAAACATGACTATTTTCCTCCCGGACTCTTGGGATTCAAAGTCCCTTGGGTTCAATACTTCTTTTTTTAAAATTTAAAAAAATTTTTTTTTCAATATATGAAATTTATTGTCAAATTGGTTTCCATACAACACCCAGTGCTCATTCCAAAAGGTGCCCTCCTCAATACCCATCATTGGGTTCAATACTTCTTTGGGAGAAGAGGGAAATTTGGATCTCCCTACTTCTCTGCCATGTTGGCCCCTCCCCTCAGGTGTTAACTCTTTAAATGGTTGAAAGGATGCAGCTCTGAAGCCATTGGGATCCTGGCCTTTGGTTTATTGGGAGTTTTTTGATTACTGGTTGAATTTGATTGCTATTCATCAGTCTGTTCAAATTTTCTATTTCTTTCAGGTTCACTTTTGTGTGTGATGTTTCTAGGAATTGATGTATTTCTTGTAGGTTGTTCATTTGGTTGGTATATGCTTTTTCATGATATTCTGTTATAATCCTTTGTATTTCTGTGATGTCTGTCATTTATCCTCTTTAATTTCTGCTTTCAGTTTAGTCCTCTTTTTTGATGGGAGGGGGATGGGTGTAGCTGAAGGTGCATCAATTTTGTTTATTCTTTGAAACTATGAGCTTCTGGTTTCATTGAAGCCTTCTGCTATCTTTGGGGTTTGTTTGTTCTTCTTTTTCTAACTCCTTTATGTATAAGTTTAGGTGGTTTATTTGAGATTTTTCTTCTTGAGGGAGGCCTGGTTTGTTGTAATCGTCCCTCTTCAATCTTTCATAGCATCCCAAGGATTTTGGACCCTGGTGTTTCCTTTATCATTTGTCTCCTTATATTTTTGGACTTCCTCTTTGATTTCTTGGTTGACCCATGCTTTGCTTAGGAGCATGTTATTTATCCTGCATTTCCTGATTCTTTGCCTGTGATTGACTTCTGGTTTTCTACCATTGGGGTCAGAAAAGATGCATGAGATGCATTCATCTTTTTGAATTTGTTGAGACTTGTTTTGTAGCCTAAAATGTGATCTCTTCTGGAGAATGTTCCATGTGCACTTGATAAGAATGTGTATTCTGCTGTTCGGGGATGGAATGTGTGAAATATGTTTATTAGATCCATCTGGTCTAATGTGTCATTCAAAGCCACTGTTTTCTGGACTTGGTGGAAGATGGCGGCGTAGGAGGATGCTGGGCTCACTGTGCATCCTGCTGATCACTTAGATTCCACCTACACCAGCCTAAATAACCCAGAAAACCGCCAGAGGATTAGCAGAACGGAGTCTCCGGAGCAAAGCACAGATGAGAGGCCCACGGAAGAGGGTAGGAAGGGCGGCGAGGCGGTGCATGCTCCACGGACTGGCAGGAGTGAGCCGGGGCGGAGGGGCAGCCTGCCGGCCAAGCAGAGCCCCTGAGTCTGGCTGGCAAAAGCGGAGGGGCCGGTCGGAGTGTGTTCTGACAGCAAGCGAGACTTAGCATCTGGGAGGTCATAAGTTAACAGCTCTGCTCGGAAAGCGGGAAGGCTGGAGGACAAAGGGAGGGAGAGTTGCTGAGCCCCCGGTCGACAGAGCTCAGCTTGGGGGGGAACAAAGGCGCTCGCCAGGCCATCTCCCTTGCCCATCCCCCAGCCAAAATCCTAAAGGGAACCAGTTCCTGCCAGGGAACTTGCTCGCTCTGCACAAACACCCAACTCTGCTTCTGCGGAGCCAAACCTCCGGCAGCGGATCTGACTCCCTCCCACTGCCACAGGGCCCCTCCTGAAGTGGATCACCTAAGGAGAAGCGAGCTAAGCCTGCCCCTCCTGCCCCCGTGCACCTTGCCTACCCACCCCAGCTAATACGCCAGATCTCCAGCATCACAAGCCTGGCAGTGTGCAAGTAGCCCAGATGGGCCACGCCACCCCACAGTGAATCCCGCCCCTAGGAGAGGGGAAGAGAAGGCACACACCAGTCTGACTGTGGCCCCAGCAGTGGCTGGGGGCAGACATTAGGTCTGACTGTGGCCCTGCCCACCAAATCCAGTTATACACCACAGCACAGGGGAAGTGCCCTGCAGGTCCTCACCACTCCAGGGACTATCCAAAATGACCAAACGGAAGAATCCCCCTCAAAAGAATCTCCAGGAAATAACAACAGCCAATGAGCTGATCAAAAAGGATTTAAATAATATAACAGAAAGTGAATTTAGAATAATAGTCATAAAATTAATCACTGGGCTTGAAAACAGTATAGAGGACAGCAGAGAATCTCTTGCTACAGAGATCAAGGGACTAAGGAACAGTCACGAGGAGCTGAAAAACGCTTTAAATGAAATGCAAAACAAAATGGAAACCACCACGGCTCGGATTGAAGAGGCAGAGGAGAGAATAGGTGAACTAGAAGATAAAGTTATGGAAAAAGAGGAAGCTGAGAAAAAGAGAGATAAAAAAATCCAGGAGTATGAGGGGAAAATTAGAGAACTAAGTGATACACTAAAAAGAAACAATATACGCACAATTCGTATCCCAGAAGAGGAAGAGAGAGGGAAAGGTACTGAAGGGGTACTTGAAGAAATAATAGCTGAGAACTTCCCTGAACTGGGGAAGGAAAAAGGCATTGAAATCCAAGAGGCACAGAGAACTCCCTTCAGATGTAACTTGAACTTCTGCATGACATATCATCGTGAAAATGGCAAAATACAAGGATAAAGAGAAAATTCTGAAAGCAGCAAGGGATAAATGTGCCCTCACATATAAAGGGAGACCTATAAGACTCGTGACTGATCTCTCTTTTGAAACTTGGCAGGCCAGAAAGAATTGGCACGAGATCTTCAGTGTGCTAAACAGAAAAAAATATGCAGCCGAGAATCCTTTATCCAGCAAGTCTGTCATTTAGAATAGAAGGAGAGATAAAGGTCTTCCCAAACAAACAAAAACTGAAGGAATTTGTCACCACTAAACCAGCCCTACAAGAGATCCTAAGGGGGACCCTGTGAGACAAAGTACCAGAGACATCACTACAAGCATAAAACATACAGACATCACAATGACTCTAAACCCGTATCTTTCTATAATAACACTGAATGTAAATGGATTAAATGAGCCAACCAAAAGACATAGGGTTTCAGAATGGATAAAAAAACAAGACCCATCTATTTGCTGTCTACAAGAGACTCATTTTAGACCTGAGGACACCTTTAGATTGAGAGTGAGGGGATGGAGAACTATTTATCATGCTACTGGAAGCCAAAAGAAAGCTGGAGTAGCCATACTTATATCAGACAAACTAGACTTAAAAATTTTTTTTCAACATTTATTTATTTTTGGGACAGAGAGAGACAGAGCATGAACGGGGGAGGGGCAGAGAGAGAGGGAGACACAGAATCGGAAACAGGCTCCAGGATCTGAGCCATCAGCCCAGAGCCTGATGCGGGGCTCGAACTCACGGACCGTGAGATCGTGACCTGGCTGAAGTCGGACACTTAACCGACTGCACCACCCAGGCGCCCCAAGACTTTAAATTAAAGGCTGTAACAAGAGATGAAGAAGGGCATTATATAATAATTACAGGGTCTATCCATCAGGAAGAGCTAACAATTATAAATGTCTATGCGCCGAATACCAGAGCCCCCAAATATATAAAACAACTACTCATAAACATAAGCAACCTTATTGATAAGAATGTGGTAATTGCAGGGGACTTTAACATCCCACTTACAGAAATGGATAGATCATCTAGACACACGGTCAATAAAGAAACAAGGGCCCTGAATGAGACATTGGATCAGATGGACTTGACAGATATATTTAGAACTCTGCATCCAAAAACAACAGAATATACTTTCTTCTCGAGTGCACATGGAACATTCTCCAAGATAGATCATATACTGGGTCACAAAACAGCCCTTCATAAGTTCACAAGAATTGAAATTATACCATGCATACTTTCAGACCACAATGCTATGAAGCTTGAAATCAACCACAGGAAAAAGTCTGGAAAACCTCCAAAAGCATGGAGGTTAAAGAACACCTTACTAAAGAATGAGTGGGTCAACCAGGCAATTAGAGAAGAAATTAAAAAATATATGGAAACAAACGAAAATGAAAATACAACACTCCAAACACTTTGGGACGCAGCAAAGGCAGTCCTGAGAGGAAAATACATTGCAATCCAGGCCTATCTCAAGAAACAAGAAAAATCCCAAATACAAAATCTAACAGCACACCTAAAGGAAATAGAAGCAGAACAGCAAAGGCAGCCTAAACCCAGCAGAAGAAGAGAAATAATAAAGATCAGAGCAGAAATAAACAATATAGAATCTAAAAAAACTGCAGAGCAGATCAACGAAACCAAGAGTTGGTTTTTTGAAAAAATAAACAAAATTGACAAACCTCTAGCCAGGCTTCTCAAAAAGAAAAGGGAGATGACCCAAATAGATAAAATCATGAATGAAAATGGGATTATTACAACCAATCCCTCAGAGATACAAACAATTATCAGGGAATACTATGAAAAATTATATGCCAACAAATTGGACAACCTGGAAGAAATGGACAAATTCCTGAACACCCACACTCTTCCAAAACTCAATCAGGAGGAAATAGAAAGCTTGAACAGACCCATAACCAGCGAAGAAATTGAATCGGTTATCAAAAATCTCCCAACAAATAAGAGTCCAGGACCAGACGGCTTCCCAGGGGAGTTCTACCAGACGTTTAAAGCAGAGATAATACCTATCCTTCTGAAGCTATTCCAAGAAATAGAAAGGGAAGGAAAACTTCCAGACTCATTCTATGAAGCCAGTATTACTTTGATTCCTAAACCAGACAGAGACCCAGTAAAAAAAGAGAACTACAGGCCAATATCCCTGATGAATATGGACGCAAAAATTATCAATAAGATACTAGCAAATCGAATTCAACGGCATATAAAAAGAATTATTCACCATGATCAAGTGGGATTCATTCCTGGGATGCAGGGCTGGTTCAACATTCGCAAATCAATCAACGTGATACATCACATTAATAAAAAAAAAAAAGAGAAGAACCATATGATCCTGTCAATCGATGCAGAAAAGGCCTTTAACAAAATCCAGCACCCTTTCTTAATAAAAACCCTTGAGAAAGTCGGGATAGAAGGAACATACTTAAAGATCATAAAAACCATTTATGAAAAGCCCACAGCTAACATCATCCTCAATGGGGAAAAACTGAGAGCTTTTTCCCTGAGATCGGGAACACGACAGGGATGCCCACTCTCACTGCTGTTGTTTAACATAGTGCTGGAAGTTCTAGCATCAGCAATCAGACAACAAAAGGAAATCAAAGGCATCAAAATTGGCAAAGATGAAGTCAAGCTTTCGCTTTTTGCAGATGACATGATATTATACATGGAAAATCCGATAGACTCCACCAAAAGTCTGCTAGAATTGATACATGAATTCAGCAAAGTTCCAGGGTACAAAATCAATGTACAGAAATCAGTTGCATTCTTATACACTAACAATGAAGCAACAGAAAGACAAATAAAGGAACTGATCCCATTCACAATTGCACCAAGAAGCATAAAATACCTAAGAATAAATCTAACCAAAGATGCAAAGGATCTGTATGCTGAAAACTATAGAAAGCTTATGAAGGAAACTGAAGAAGATATAAAGAAATGGAAAGACATTCCCTGCTCATGGATTGGAAGAATAAATATTGTCAAAATGTCAATACTACCCAAAGCTATCTACACATTCAATGCAATCCCAATCAAAATTGCACCAGCATTCTTCTCAAAACTAGAACAAGCAATCCTAAAATTCATATGGAACCACAAAAGGCCCCGAATAGCCAAAGGAATTTTGAAGAAGAAGACCAAAGCAGGAGGCATCACAATCCCAGACTTTAGCCTCTACTACAAAGCTGTAATCATCAAGACAGCATGGTATTGGCACAAAAACAGACACACAGACCAATGGAATAGAATAGAAACCCCAGAACTAGACCCACAAACGTATGGCCAACTCATCTTTGACAAAGCAGGAAAGAACATCCAATGGAAAAAAGACAGCCTCTTTAACAAATGGTGCTGGGAGAACTGGACAGCAACATGCAGAAGGTTGAAACTAGACCACTTTGTCACACCATTCACAAAAATAAACTCAAAATGGATAAAGGACCTGAATGTGAGACAGGAAACCATCAAAACCTTAGAGGAGAAAGCAGGAAAAGACCTCTCTGACCTCAGCTGTAGCAATCTCTTACTCGACACATCCCCAAAGGCAAGGGAATTAAAAGCAAAAGTGAATTACTGGGACTTTATGAAGATAAAAAGCTTCTGCACAGCAAAGGAAACAATCAACAAAACTAAAAGGCAACCAATGGAATGGGAAAAGATATTTGCAAATGACATATCGGACAAAGGGCTAGTATCCAAAATCTGTAAAGAGCTCACCAAACTCCACACCCGAAAAACAAATAACCCAGTGAAGAAATGGGCAGAAAACATGAATAGACACTTCTCTAAAGAAGACATCCAGATGGCCAACAGGCACATGAAAAGATGTTCAGCGTCGCTCCTTATCAGGGAAATACAAATCAAAACCACACTCAAGTATCACCTCATGCCAGTCAGAGTGGCCAAAATGAACAAATCAGGAGACTATAGATGCTGGAGAGGATGTGGAGAAACGGGAACTTTCTTGCACTGTTGGTGGGAATGCAAATTGGTGCAGCCGCTCTGGAAAGCAGTGTGGAGGTTCCTCAGAAAATTAAAAATAGACCTACCCTATGACCCAGCAATAGCACTGCTAGGAATATATCCAAGGGAAACAGGAGTACTGATGCATAGGGGCACTTGTACCCCAATGTTCATAGCAGCACTGTCAACAATAGCCAAATTATGGGAAGAGCCTAAATGTCCATCAACTGATGAATGGATAAAGAAATTGTGGTTTATATACACAATGGAATACTACGTGGCAATGAGAAAGAATGAAATATGGCATTTTGTAGCAACGTGGATGGAACTGGAGAGTGTGATGCTAAGTGATATAAGCCATACAGAGAAAGACTGATACCATATGGTTTCACTCTTATGTGGATCCTGAGAAACTTAACAGGAACCCATGGGAGAGGGTGAGGATAAAAGAAAAAAAAAAGAGGTTAGAGTGGGAGAGAGCCAAAGCATAAGAGACTGTTAAAAACTGAGAACAAACTGAGGGTTGATGGGGGGTGGGAGGGAGGAGAGGGTGGGTGATGGGTATTGAGGAGGGCACCTTTTGGGATGAGTACTGGGTGTTGTATGGAAACCAATTTGACAATAAATTTCATATATTTAAAAAAATAATGTAAAGGAATGAAATAAAAAGTGTAATGCAAAAGGACTTGTTAATATCTAATCAAGAAATGCAGTAAAGTTTCAAAATAGATAGTTACAATACCAAATTCTCTAGCATTCCTATACACTAACCAAATTATCTAAAAAGAAGTAAAGAAAACGATCCCATTTACAATAACATCAAAAACAATAAAACATATAGGAATAAATTTAGCCTAAGAAGTGAAAGATCTCTCTGCAGAAAACTATGAAACCTGTGTTCAGAAATGGAAAAAATTCAATTTGCATGAAAGAAATGGAAGAACACACAAGTCAGTGAAAAGCCATCCCATGTGCATCTTTCAGAGGAGATAATATAGATACAATGCCCATACTACCCAAAACCATGTAGAAGAGACTCAATGCAATCTCTATCAAGACTCCAATGCAATTTTTACGCAATTAGAAAAACACATCCTAAAATGTATTTGGAACCACAAAAACACCCCAAGTAGCCAAAACAAGAAAGAACAAGACAGAAGGCATCACACTTCTTGATTTCAAGCTGCAATCTAACACTAAAGAAATCAGTTATGTCACTGGCATAAGCACACACACAAGACAATTGAGAGCCCAAACTAAACCCATGCATGCACAGTCAACTACTATTTGACAAAGAGTCAAGAATACACAGTGGGGAAGAGTAGTCTCTTGAATAACTGGTGCTGGGAAAATTTGATATTCACATGTATAAGATTAAAGCTTAGCACATGATGTTACACCACTCCAAGAATTGACTTGAAATGGATTAAAGATATAAATGAATGATACAAAAACAAAATTCTTCCTCATCATTTCAGCTCTTATTATGCCAAGACGAAGCTGTTGATGTGGTGAAGGTCTGGGTGGAGAGTAGTCCTGGAAATAGAAGCCTGTGTGTGTGAAACAGACTTTCTTTAGTAGTCTGGAATTATCCCTCTGATCCTTTAGGACTAGCCACTTCCTTCCCGACATTTGCAGACACAGCTAGTACCATGCATGCTGCCAGAAATGCACTGCATTGTCTCCTCAAGCTCCTAGAAGCTCTAGGTGGGAGCTGGTGGGAAGGATGGAATTTTGTGGCACGGATGCTGCCCTGTTGAAACCAGGTGGAGGGGAAGGAGACAGGCACTGTTCCTGCTTCTTTGGGGTTCATCTATGTTAGTGTTGGTGTTGGTGTTGGATTTTTCACCTTTTACCCTAACACATCACAAACGTTTAATTTCTGTCCTACAGGTCAACGTGGCTGTGAGAGCATTTCCTCCTTTCCCGGAAGTGCACTCCATGTCGCAACCCGTGGGCTGCCCTTTATCACCATCCATGGGCTTTGGGCTTTGGGTCACCCCCACCTTCTCCAACCTGGTGGAGACCTCACCCTCCACCTCCATCATCTGGAAAGATGATATGAACAGTATACATTGACTTATAAAACACGTTTTGTCTTTTTACTTGTGTGTTTGGAGAAATGCAGTGATGGCACCACAGGGTCTTCAGGTCAGCCTGACTGAGGACGTTGTAAAGTTCTTCAAGTTTCTCAGGACATGCATGAAATGGGCAGTCATTTCCACATAGTGAGCTGGGCAACATGTGTCTCTGATAGAGAAGGAAAGGGGCCTTATACAGGCTGACAGGCATAGCACTCCCTAGGATGTAGCTTGTACAGAGACCATGTGCTGGACTCTCTGAGGGATGAGACACACCCCTGACTTTATTTCTAGCTAGTTGACACCTGAGCTGTTCACAGATGCTTGATTAGTTATAAAAACACCTGAACCAGGGCCCTGTAAACCTTCCTCAAGGGACAGGATCAGATCTCCCTCTTGTCCTCAAGGGTCATCCAAGGCACCAGAAAAACCCTCTGCCCCTGGTAAGGAACCTGAGAATGTGAAAGAGTTGAATATAATGAAACATGTGGCAGATGGTTTGTTTTTCTTCCACGCAGTCTATGCAAGTCAGAATCAGCCTCCATCCACCTCCAGCCTTTATGAGACCCAGGACTTGGTGCAGCTCCCATGGGGAATATCAGTTGTGTCTCTACCAAGGATGTAGAGAAAGACAAGGTAAATTCTGTTGCCTGTTTCAGTTGCAATGATTTCTAGAAACTTTTATCTGGCCTTGTCTGGTTTTCTATGTCCTCTGGTGTCTTTACTGTTTGATTTATGTCCTACAAGCCTCCAGGATTCTCCACTTTAAGATCATCATGTTAGCTGGCACCTCTGGAAGCCACAGTGTGTGGAGGCTGAGGACCATGTGGCTCTCACTTTGTGTTTGTGGAAATAACTTGAGGAGGATGACACTTCCCTGCACCCTCAAGTCTTCTGGAGCTTCTGACTCCTTCCACACCTTCTTTACATGGGATTATCATTATTATTTTCATTTTTTCCTATTTCAGCGTAGGCGATGAACTTGTTCCGAATGTCTGTGATGAGCCTCGTGACTGGAAAAGATGAAAACTCTTTCCAACTTTATATTGTGTGCTTTGTGCAGTGCTGAGTGTTCTTAGATAAATTTCAGAATTCATTATTGATCTTTCTGTGTTGGTAAATTTGCGATAGAGAATTTCTCCAGTCGTCTGCTAGGTGGAAATACTCTGAATTTTCAGAAGCGGCATGTGTACTCGAAAATGTACGTGGAACTGCAGTCGTGAAGGGAGAGAATCAGTGATTACCTGCAGGGCCAGTACCTCACAGAGTTCTTCAATTGTGTTTATATGTGCAGGTTCTCTTCAGTCCCGGGAGCAGTTGTAACTGGTACTTTGTCTCATGGTACCTTATGGGAGTTTTACACCTGAAATCTAGACATGTTTCTGTTCATTCTTTTATGTGGAATTTCTACCTCTCTTTTACAATGGGACCAAATAGCTCTGCAACTCATATTGTATTTAAAAGCTGAATTACCTGTGAATTAAGATAAGCATACCTGAGACCAATGAATGTGCACAGGTAACATGTTTCTCTCAGAAAACACGTTTCCAGGCCCCTTGCAGGACTCCAGGAATCCCCATCTCCTCAGAGGTCTCTGTGGCCTTGCACAGAAGATGTCTTTGTCAGGGAGGGAAGCAGAGTGAGGACAGGCACGGGATGGCAGGTTGAGCTTTGATCCTGGGGTGGCCCTGAATCTCTGTGTGGTGCTGGGCTTTTCTTTCATTCCTTCATGTTCTGTCTGTTCTCAGTGTGCAAATAAAAAGTCTGCAGATCTGGTGGAAGAGGACACCAGAGGGGTCTTGGACATAGGTGCCTGCCTCTCTGGAATGCGTTCATTTATTAGACTGGCATTATTGCCATCAGTCTTCTAGAATAGGACTCCTTGGCTTTCTTCATTTGTAAACATGGGCACTGATGTGTGGAGACAGTAGTTTCTCCTTGTGGCATTTGGTACCTTCAGGCTGTAGGTGGGACCTTGTAGGAGGTCCTCGTGGGACCTTCAGGCTGTAGGTGGGACCTCGTGGGAGGGTAGAGTTTTCTGGCACTGATGCTGTGTTCTACTAGAACCCGTGAATGAACAAAGGGCCAGGTGCTGACACCTGCTTCATTGTGTTTCAGCTCCTGTGGGCGTTCTGCTTCTGTCTGTCATACCAACGTACCTGTCACTTCTGTTCTGTAGGTCCCTATGAATTCAAGAGCACCTCCTCCTTTCACAGGTCCACTCTGCAGGCCCTTCTCCACAGATCACCTTTACCACTGTTCATGGGCTCTATGAGCCAACTCCAGCTCCTAGGTGTCCTCAGGGACACTACCCACCACCTCCACCTCGACTATTTGTAAGATGATCTGAACAGTATGAGTTGACATGTTCAGCATGTTCAGCTTCTGTCTTGTTGAGTCTTTGAGAAGACATAGAGATGGCCTCACCGGCTTTGCAATGAAAGGGTGCTGCTGGCTGAGGACACTGTTAAGATTCTTCAGCTTTCTCAAGACATACATATGTTGAGCTGTGTCATTTTCCCTTACTGAGCTGGGCTGCAGGTGTCTCTTGTGGAGAAGGAAAGAGTCTTTTCATAGAAAAGCAGGCATATCAGTTCTGCAGATGTGCCTTGTACAGAGTCCATGTTCCTGGCTCTGTGAGAGATAAGGCACACCCCCCTACCATCAGGGGCTTCAGGTGTCCTAATGGGGAGAGAGTCACATGCATTAAATGACATGGAGCTTCTGCTCTACGATAGTGGAAGTGCCAGTAATGGGTCCTCAAGTACAAGAGCCAGAGATGTGAATCTCATGGGAATGAATTGGAGGCTGTGGATGAGAAAGAAGAGCTGAGATGGTGCAGAGGGGAGGGTGTTGGACTCAGTGAGATGGAGTTGGAGGCCACTTCTGGCAGGCCCACAACCTGGGCAGGGAGAGTGAGTACAGAGCTGCTGTGTGGGTTCAAGGACAGTTCATGCAGGTATCATCTCTGAAATGTCATTGTGGCCAAAGTGCACGTAGTTCATTATCTAAATAAAGACTGTTATTTCCCTTGGTTTTCTGAAGGCTCTGGATCCGTGTGAAAGAATGCCCTGAAGATTTGTAGTTTAACTTGGTTCTTATGGGATGCTTGTCTGCTGAGTTTGTGTGCCTCCGTGAGACTAAATGAGATGAAAGTTTGTAGATGAGCTTTGTGGCTTCCTTGGCCTTCAGCCTGAGTCAGACTGTTAGTGAGGAATTCAGTGTTGACCAAGGAACCGCCTCTGCTGGCCTCCTGTCAACACAACCTGCACTGCTGTCACCACCCTGCCTGAAGGTTTGCATCTCCGAAACTTCCCTCACAATTTCCTGAGGAGTTGCCTGTGTTTCTGCCATCTCAGCCCTAATGCCAGCTCTCAGTGGGGCCATCTCAGAGCCTCAGCTTTGTAATCTGAGAAGCAGGGACAATGTTGGTCTCTGGGGTCAGTGCAATGAAGAGGGGGTTAATCACATAAGGAATTTGTAAAATGTATGGGATGAGTGGGCACTCACCTTTCTCAGGGTGGAAATGAATGTATCTGCACACAAAAGATCATCAACAGATATTCATTAAATTTCCTGAAACTAAGGGTATAATGCCTGAGGCTGGGAGATTGGCAATTCCTGTTTCAAAAGATACAACAAAGACCACTGTGTGTTTTCTATTAAAATTCAGGTCCTTCTTTACAAAGAAGTAGGAGAATGTGTACATTCAGGGATCTACCTCTAAGATCTGAAGATAATCTTCTTCCATTACAGGTAGACACACAAATGCAGCCACACAATTAAGTGCTCATCCCAGGCCACACATATGTTGTAGAAGACAAAATGCATACAGGACAACAGAAGATCCCATTGCAATAACTCAAAATCACTTTGACATAGAGGACCTTCGGTGTGAAATTTGAAATGGACACTGAACAAACTGAACAAACCAGCTGTGGTTATTATATATTTAGAGATGGTGTCTAATCTGCCCCTTGGTCTGAATGCTTTTCCTTCCCACCCCGTCCCCTCCACTTTGTCCTTCCTAGTGTCCCCTAATAACCCTTGTCACAGTTGTGTCTCTGTCAGCGTTTGCTTCCAGGAAAATCAACATTCATTCCCCATCAGGTGTACACTTTGGGATTCCTGTACACACAGTTGACCAACAGGTAGAATGTACAGTATTGGTGGAAGAAGACAGATCATTCTTTGGGGTTGTATTGCCTGGAAGGGACCTATAGTTCCATCTGAGGATATGGATACATCCTTTAGGGAGGTCTGGTGGTGGTTGTTAATTCTGCAGATAGATACTCATGAGCACTCAGCGCACGTGCTAGTTGATGGGGTTTGTGCTGATGAGCCGGGCAGGTATCTGTCTCCAGGAAAGGGTCTATTCTGATGGTGAGGAATGGATTCAGGAGACCAGTAAGGAGGCCCTGCATTAATTCAGCTCTTGTGCCCTTTGGCACCTTACCAGCTGCCTCCAATAGCACCAATCCAGGTACCTGGCCTCCAAGGGGGCAAATGGTGCAATTTTTGTGGTGAGTCACATGATGTCTCACAAAGCTTTCCCTGTTGCCTTATTGAGGGATGGGGAGAGCAGAGGTCCATGGTCTGAGATAGGTTCCTTCCACAACACCCAGGAGAGTTGTGTGTAAGCATATGGCTCCTCTACATCGTCCAATCCAATCCACTTTGTCCCCAGGGACCCTGAACTCTGTGAGCCCCTTTTTCCTCCCAGCTTAGGGAAGCAGTCAGCCCTCCAGCAGCTTTTGGGTCATGGCTGGGCCACCAAGGGTAAATGTCTGGCTGTCCACATGCTGCTAGCATTGCTATAGCAAATGTCAACATGAGCAGCTGCTGTACAGGGGATTCTCCTCCATTGTGATCAGGGCCTGGGACAAAACATGACAGGAGAGAGGGAGATACATGAGTGCCCTGTGCTTCTGGACAGGGCTTCATGCACAGAGCAGATAGCCTGAACCCTGGGGAGAGGTAGAGAAAGAGACAGGCAGGGAGAGAGACACTGAATGAGTGATAGGGGAATTGGGCAAGTCCTAGAGAGTGAAAGGGAGAAAAGAGAGAGATATGGTTAGAGAGAAACAGAGACAAAGAGGAAGTACAAGGAGGAAAGTAGAGACCTGGTCCAGGTATGTGGACAGGGTGAGATGGGCCAGGGGAAAGGGAATGTATGAAGTGGCTCTGAGTGCTGGGGCAGAAAGGGCTTGTATCATGGGCATCAAAGTTTCATGACTCTAAGACTCCAACATCCTTCAGGCCAAGCTCTGCAGAGGCCATTGCATTTGAAAAGATGGGTATCCCTCATTTCTCCTGAAATTGTGGGCTCAGCCTCATGTTCTGTCATGGAGAGGGATGTCTTGAGGGAGAGTGTGCTGCTCTTTGGCAGGTAAACTCCAGAGCCTGCCCTGTGGGGAGGTGACCTGGAGCCATCTCCCTCACTGCCCCAGGCCCTGTTGGATTTCCCCCTCTCCCCCCACCAGCTGGCCTTCCTCATGTTCTGAACCCAGGAATCAGGCATTGTCCCCAGGTCCTGTAGTCTGGATCTGGCAGAGGTGGACTGCCGATATTGACTAAAAAAATATTTGACAATAAGGTCCATATTCTCCTTCTGGAACTAGCGGTGTGCATCAAAATTGTGGGTTGCTATCCTCCTGTCCACAACCAATCTGAGGATTCCAGAAGGTAGGTGAGCCCTTTAAAACACCATAGTCTTCTCTTACATCAAATTCAAAGACATTTTCCTGTCCCAGCTTTATTTTAATTCTGAAGAGATGGCCATTAGTAATTGAAGGCATAATGGTTCTATAGGAAGTTGACCTATATGACTGTTGGACATTATCATCTATCTGTAGCCCTAAAGCACATTTAATTGATAATATTAGCCAAGGATACATACAGGAAATTCATAACAGATGTGTAGCTCCCTGTAAGTTGCATTCTGACCTTGTCACATATGTGTCATCAAAGATATTATTAGTGACTATTCAGATAAGCTCTCAACATCAAGATGGTGATGTTAGAGAATCTGGTATAAATGGAATTTCACAGATTCTAAATTAGGAATGATTTTTCATTTTTAATATTTATTTTTTCTTTTTTTGAGAGACCCTGAGCTGGGGAGGGGGGAGAGAGCTGGAAACACTGAATCTGAGGCAGGCTCCAGGCTCTGAGCTGTCAGGACAGAACCTGACATGGGTCTCAAACTCAGGGACTGAAAGATCATGACCTGAGTGGAAATTGGATGCTTAACCGACTAAGCCACCCAAGCACCCAGGAATGATAGTTTATTAGCAAAGAAGGAGAAATTAGAGATAGTGTAAAGGATGTCTATTTTTAATTGAAATATTGTTCACACATTTGTTGTATTAGTTTTAGGCATACATTGTAGTCATTCCATATGTCTATAAATTATGTTGTACTTAAGTACAAGTGTAGCTATCCTGTGAAAGCATGCAACAGTATTATTACAGGATTGACTCTAATCCATTGGCTGTCCCTTGTATCCCTAGGACTCATTCATTCCATAGATGGAAGCCGGTATCTCTCTCTCAAAGGTGTCAATTCTTTATCTAACCTAAATACTTTGGTGGTAAACACAATTACCTCTTGTTCAGCATGTGTAAATTGGCAGTCCATTTTTCTGTGAACATTGCTTACAAATGTTCTGTGAACATTGCATTACAAATGATGTCATTACATTAATAAATTCGGATTCATTCTTCACTCACAAGAGAGGAGGAGGAAAAGATTTCTTTGTGTCCCACGCTCTGTCACTAAGACCCTTCCCAGTGTGGATAGCAGGCTGAGTTGCTCAGAGCACCTTCAGTCCCTCAGCTGAGCGACCAGGGTCTTCAACATTGCGGGAATTCCCATGATGGCCAGCAGAGAGAGCTCGAGCACCACAGACCCGGAGGGGAGGGTTCCTCTGCCTGGGCAGTGAAGGCCAGCAGAGGACGCACCATCGGCTTTTCTGATCCAGGGCACCTCAGAGCAGGAAGGGCTTCTGTTGCTCCCAGAGGACTCAGGGCCTCTGCTGCTGCCTCAGGACAGAGAACAGAGCTGAGTTACCAGCAGGTTCTGCCGCCCGCCCCAGGGGAGACCTTGGGAGATTTGCAGGAACTTGGCATCTCCTGAGTCGGCAGAGAGAAGCTGCCTTGTACTGGATGCTGAGGAGGGGGCACTGGGTGGCTTCCCTGGGCAAGCTGATTGCTGAGCTGCACAGGCACTTGCATTCTCTGGGTTGTTCCCGTGTTTCATTCCTCCCCTTCCCGGACAATATATTTTTTTTTCTTTCTTTCTTTCTTTATTTTTTATATATATGAAATTTATTGACAAATTGGTTTCCATACAACACCCAGTGCTCATCCCAAAAGGTGCCCTCCTCAATACCCATCACCCACCCTCCCCTCCCTCCCACCCCCCATCAACCCTCAGTTTGTTCTCAGTTTTTAACAGTCTCTTATGCTTTGGCTCTCTCCCACTCTAACCTCTTTTTTTTTTTTTTCCTTCCCCTCCCCCATGGGTTCCTGTTAAGTTTCTCAGGATCCACATAAGAGTGAAACCATATGGTATCTGTCTTTCTCTGTATGGCTTATTTCACTTAGCATTACACTCTCCAGTTCCATCCACGTTGCTACAAAAGGCCATATTTCATTTTTTCTCATTGCCACATAGTATTCCATTGTGTATATATACCACAATTTCTTTATCCATTCATCAGTTGATGGACATTTAGGCTCTTTCCATAATTTGGCTATTGTTGACAGTGCTGCTATGAACATTGGGGTACAAGTGCCCCTATGCATCAGTACTCCTGTATCCCTTGGATAAATTCCTAGCAGTGCTATTGCTGGGTCATAGGGTAGGTCTATTTTTAATTTTCTGAGGAACCTCCACACTGCTTTCCAGAGCGGCTGCACCAATTTGCATTCCCACCAACAGTGCAAGAGGGTTCCCGTTTCTCCACATCCTCTCCAGCATCTATAGTCTCCTGATTTGTTCTTTGTGTTGTTTGATTGCTGAGGCTGACTTCCAATATTATGTTGAATACCAGTGGCGAGAGTGGACATCCTTGTCTTGTTCCTAACCTTAGGAGGAAAGCTCTCAGTTTTGCCCCTTTGAGGATGATATTAGCGTCAGGCCTTTCATATATGCCTTTTATGATCTCAAGGTATGATCCTTCTATCCCTACTTTCTTGAGGGTTTTTATCAAGAAAGGGTGCTGTATTTTGTCAAATGCTTTCTCTGCATCTATTGAGAGGACCATGTGGTTCTTGTCCTTTCTTTTATTGATGTGATAGTCACACTGATTGTTTTGCAGATATTGAACCAGCTTTGCATTCCAGGTATAAATCCTACTTGGTCATGGTGAATAATGTTTAAATGTATTGTTGGATCTGGTTGGTTCATATCTTGTGGAAGATTTTTGCGTCCATGTCCATCATGAAATTTTGTGTATACTTCTCCTTTTTAGTGGGTCTTTTTCTGGTTTTGGAATCAAGGTAATGCTGGGTTCAGAGAAAATGTTTGGAAGTTTTCCTTCCATTTCTTTTTTTGGGACAGCTTCAACAGCACAGGTGTTAACTCTTCCTTAAATGTTTGGTAGAATTCCCCTGGAAAGCCATCTGGCCCTGGGCTCTTTTTTTGGGGAAATTTTTGATTACTAATTCAATGTCTTTACTGGTTATGGGTCTGTTCAAATTTTCTATTTCTTCCTGTTTCAGTTTTGGTAGTTTATATATTTTTAGGAATTTGTCCATTTCTTCCAGATTGCCCATTTTATTGGCATATATTTGCTGATAATATTCTCTTATTATTGTTTGTATTTCTGGTGTATTGGTTGTGATCTCTCCTCTTTCATTCTTGATTTTATTTATTTGGGTCCTTTTCTTTTTCTTTTTGACCCAACTGGCTAGTGGTTTATCAATTTTATTAATTATTTCAAAGAACCAGCTTCTGGTTTCATTGATCTGTTCTACTGTTTTTGTGTGTGTGTGGGTGTGTGTGGGGGGGTGGTTATTTGATGTTGTTGGGTGTTTTTTTCTGTGTGTGTTTTTGTTTTTGTTTTCAGTTTCAATAGGATTGATTTTTGTTGTAATCTTTATCATTTCTTGTCTTCTGCTGGTTTTGGTTTTATTTGTTGTTCTTTTCCCAGCTCTTTAAGGTATAAGGTTAGGCTGTGTATCTGAGTCCTTCTTACCTCTTTTGGAAGGCCTGGATTGCTCTAAACTTCCTCTTATAACTTCCTTTGCTGAATCCCAGACGTTTTGGGGTGTGGTGTTATCAGTTTCATTGGCTTCCATGTACTTTTAAATTTTCTCTTTAACTTCTTGGTTCACCCATTCATTCCTTTTTTTTTATTTTATTTTTTAAAATATACATCCAAATTAGTTAGCATGTAGTGCAACAATGATTTCATGAGTTGATTCCTTAATGCCCCTTACCCATTTAGCCCAACTCCCTCCCACATCCCATCCAGTAACCCTCTGTCTGTTCTACATAGTTATGAGTCAATTCTGTTTTGTCTCCCTCACTGTTTTTATTTTATTTTTGTTTCCCTTACCTTATGTTCATATGTTTTCTCTCTTAAAGTCCTCATGTGAGTGAAGTCATATGATTTTTGTCTTTCTCTGACTAATTTCACTTAACATAATACCCTACAGTTCTATCCACGTAGTTGCGAATGGCAAGATTTCAGTCTTTTTGATTGTCAAATAATACACCATTGTATATAAATACCACTTCTTCTTTGTCCATTCATCCATTGATGGACATTTGGGCTCTTTCCATACTTTGGCTATTTGTTCATAGTGCTGCTATAATCATGGGGGTGGTGCATGTGTCCCTTCGAAACAGCACACCTGTATCCCTTGGATAAATGCCTAGCAGTGCAATTGCTGGGTCATAGGTAGTTCTGTTTTTAGTTTTTTGAGGAACCTCCATACTGTTTTACACAGTGGCTGCACCAGCTTGCATTTCACCATTCATTCTTTAGTAGTATGTTCTTTAGTCTCCAAGTATTTGTTATCTTTCCAAATTTTTTCTTGTGGTTGATTTTGAGTTTCATAGCACTGTGGTCTGATAATATGCACTGTATGATCTCAAACTTTTTGTACTTGTTGAGGGCTGATTTGTTTTCCAGTATGATATCTATTCTGCAGACATTCCATGTGCCCTGGAGAAGAATGTATATTCTGGTGCTTTAGGATGAAATGTCCTGAATATATCTGTTAAGTCCATCTGGTCCAGTGTCTCACTCAAATCCATTGTTTGTTTGTTGATTTTCTGTTTAAATGACCTTTCTGTTGTAATACTGGAGTGTTGAAGTCCCATACTATTATGGTTTTATTATCTATAAGCTTCTTTATATTTGTGATTAATTGACTTATATTTTTGGGTGCTCTCACATTGGGAGCATAAATGTTTACAACTGTTAAGTCTTCTTGGTGGATACTTCCCCTCAATTATGATACAACACCCTTCTTCATCTCTTGTTAGAGTCTTTATTTTAAAGTCTAGATTGTCTGATATGAGTAAGGCTACTCTGGCTTTCTTTGGTGACCATTAGCATGATAGATGGTTTTCCACCCCCTTACTTTCAATCTGAAGGTGTCTTTAGGTCTAATGTGGGTCTCTTGTAAACAGGACACAGATGGATCTTGGTTTTTTTCCCCACTCTGTTACTCTATGTCTTTTGATTGGAGCATTTATTCCATTGATGTTTAGATTGAGTACTCAAAGATATGAGATTATTGCCATTATGTGTTTTGTAGAGTTGGATTTTGTGGTGGTGTTTTTTGTGCTATCCAGTCTTTGGTACTTTTGGTGTTTTTTTTTCTTTTTTTTATCTTTTCTCCCCTCAGAGAGTCCCCCTGAAAATTCTTTGAGGACTTGTTTAGTGGTCACGAACTCCTTTAAGTTTTGTTTGTCTGGGAAACTTTTAATCTGTCCTTCTATTTTGAATGACAGACTTGCTGGGTAAGGAATTCTTGGCTGCATAGTTTTCTGATTCAGCACATTGAGTATATCTTGCCACTCCTTTCTGGCCTGCCAAGCCTCTGTGGGTAGGTCTGCTGCAAACCTGATCTTCGTTGTCTTTTCTTGTTGGTTAAGGACTTTTTTCCCTTGCTGCATTCATGATTCTTTCCTTGCCTATTTCCTAAATTTGAATATGATATTCCTTTTACTGGTGGGTTTTTGTTGAATCTTATGAGAGTCCTCTGTGCTTCCTGGATTTTAATGTCTGTGCCTTTTCCCAGGTAAGAAAAATTATCCGCTATGATTTGCTGACTTAACACTTCTACCCCTTTGTCTCTCTCTTCATCTGCTGGGAGCCCTATGATTTTGATGTTGTTCTTTTTAATGAGACAGGGTTAGGTGTCGGTTGAGGTTTACAGTTAAAGTTAGGGTTAAGGTTAGGTCCCAGGACGCTCCAGGCACTGAAACCCCAACAGTGCACTTGTCTCCATGAAGGGCTGAGTGGAGTACACAAGGGAGGGTGCCAGTCAAGATTAGTCTTTGGGTTCCAAGACCAGACAACTCTATGGGACGCTCTTTGGGTAGGCCTCAGAAATACTCTCTTGTAGACACAGTTTCGCTTTGGAAATGACATGGTGATGTTTCAGGTTCCATGCCAAGTATTTCTGCACCTATTTCCGAACCCGTGTGCGTGTTGTAGTCAGAAATGGGAATTGGAATTGAGTCCCATGGGGAGAAAGCCATAGCTAGGGTTAGGGTTCAGACCAGGGATGTCACCAGGGCTGAAGTGACACCAGTGTCGTGAATTCCATGGAGTGCTGAAGTGAGGGCACATGCGCAGCTCTGGTCCTGCTGTAGAGTTAGTGTGATAGGTAGGGTTAGGTGCAGGTTGAGGGTTTTGGTTAGGGTTATGGTTAGGGTTAAGGTATGTCCCAGAAGACTCCACGCACTGAACCCACATGAGAGCAACTGTCTCCCTGAAGGGCTGAGTGGAGTACACAAGGGAGGATGCCGGTCAGGATTAGACTTTGAGTTCCAAGGCCAGACAAATGTATGGGCCACCCCTCAGGGAGGCCTCAGGAATCCTCTCGTGCAGCTGCAGGCGTGCTTTGGAAATGACATGGTGATGTTCCATGTTCCATGCCGAGTTTTTCTGCACTGATTCTTGAAACCATGTGCATGCTGCTTTCAGACTTTGGAATTGGGTCCCCATGGGGAGAGAGCCTTAGATTGGGTTAGGGTTTGATCCAGGGATGTCGCCAATGGTGAAGCGATTCTAGTCGTGTGATCTTCCTCGAGGACTGAAATGAGGGCCCATGCGATGATGCGGGTCAAGTGTACGGTTAGGGTTCAAGATAGGGTTAGGGTTCACTTGAGGGTCCTGGTTAGGGTTAGGTCCCAGGAGGCTCCAGGCCCTGAACCCACAGCAGTGCACCTGTCTCCCCAAAGGGATGATTGGAGGGCACGAGGGAGGGTGAAAGTCCGGATTAGTCTTTGGGTTCCAAGGCCAGACAACCATAAGGGCCACTGGTTGGGTCAGCCTCAGGAATCCTCTCGGGGAGCTGCAGCCGGGCCTTTGAAAATACATGGTGATGTTCCAGGTTTTTTGCCGAGTGATCCTGCACTGCTTCATGCACCCAGACACGTGGTGTTTTCAGACTGTAGTATTGGGTCCCCTTGGGGAGAGACCTTAGCTAGGTTTAGGGTTCGATCGAGGGACATCGCCAGTGCTGAAATGAATCCAGTCTGGTGATCTCTGTAGAGGGTTGAAGTGAGGGTCCATGCGAAGGTGCGGGTTATGAGTAGGCTTTAATCGTGATTGGGTTAGGGATCTGTTGAGAGTTCTGGCTCGTATTAGGGTTAGGGTTAGTTACCAGAACGAACCAAGTGCTGACCCCACAGCAGTGCAGTTGTCTCCATGAAGGCCTGAGTGGAGGGCACAGTGAGTGGGGGCACATCAGGATTAATCTTTGGGGCCAAGGCCAGACAACTGTATGGGCGACTGGTTGGGTAGGCCTCAGGAAAATCACGGACAGCTACAGCTCGGGCTTGGAAACAATGTAGTTATATTCCAGGTTCTATGCTGAGTGATCCTGCACCGCTTCATGATGCCAGGCATGTGGGGTTGTCAGACTTTGGTATTGGGTACCTGTGGGAGAGAGCCTTAGCTAGGGTTAAGGTTAGATCCAGGGATGTCACCAGTGTTGATGAGACCAGTCTCGTGATCTCCCTCGAGGGCTGAAGTGGGGCCCATGCAACGGTGCGGGTCAAGTGTATGGTTAGGGTTTGAGATAGGGTTAGGTTTCGCTTGAGGATTCTAGTTAAGGTTAGGGTTCAGGTTCGGGTTAGGTCCCAGGAGCCTCCAGGCATTGACCCCACAGCAGTGCAGATGTTTCCCCAAATGGCTGAGTGGAAGATACAAGGGAGGGTGCCGGTCATGATTAGTCTTTGGGTTAAAGACCACACAAATGTATGGTCCACCCTTCAGGTAGGCCTTAGTAAACCTCTCCTGCAGCTGCAGTCGTGCTTAGAAAATGACATGGTGATGGTCCACATTCCATGCCGAGTATTTCTGCACTGATTCTCGAACGCGTGTGCGGGCTGTTGTCAGACTTTGGAATTGGGTCCCCATAGTGAGATAGCCTTACCTAGGGTTA
Source organism: Lynx rufus (assembly GCF_022079265.1). Lineage (NCBI taxonomy): Eukaryota > Metazoa > Chordata > Mammalia > Carnivora > Felidae > Lynx > Lynx rufus. The sequence goes on along the minus strand of NW_025814856.1, from coordinate 61,120,033 downwards.
GGATTTGGTGCAGGGGATTCGCCCGGGCCCAAGCGACTCCAGTTTCGTGATCTCCCTCGAAGGCTGAAATGAGGGCACATGTGAGGGTGTGGGTCAAGTGTATGGTTAGTGTTAGAGTTAGGGTTAAGTGTACAGTGAGGGTTATGTTTAGAGTTATGTTTAGGGTTAGTATTAGGTCCCAGGAGGCTCTAGGCACTGACCCCACAGCAGAGCATTTGTCTCCCCGAAGGGCTGAGTGGAGGACACAAGGAAGGTGCTGGTCAGGATTAGTCTTTTGGGTTTCAAGGCAGACAAATGTATGGGCCATCCTTCGGGTAGGCCTCAGGAATCTGCTCGTGCAGATACAGTCGCTCTTTGGAAGTGACATGGTAATGTTACACTTTCCATGCCGAGTATTTTTGCACTGATTCTCGAACCCGTCTGTGTGGTGTTGTCAGACTTGGAATTGGGTCCCTATGGGGAGAGAGCCTTAGCTAGGTTTCGGATTAGGTCCAGGGAAGTCGCCAGGGCCAAAGCAACACCAGTGTGGTGAATTCCATGGAAGGTGAAGTGAGGGAACGTGCGTGGCTGTGAGTCTGCCCTAGAGTTAGTGTGCTAGATAAGGTTAGGTGTAGGGTGAGGGTTATGGTTTGGGTCACGGTTAGGGTTAGGGTTAGGTCCCAGGAGACTTCAGGCACTGAACCCACAGTAGAGCAGTTGTCTCCCTGAAGGGCTGAGTGCACTACACAAGGGAGGGTGCCGGTCAACATTAGTCTTTAGGTTCCAAGGCCAGAAAGATGTATGGGCCACCCTTTGTGTAGGCCTCAAGAATCCTTTCGTGCAGCTGCAGCCGCACTTTGCAAATGACAGGGTGAATTTCCACTTTCCATGCCAAGTATTTCTGCGCTGATTTTTGAACCCATGTGCGTGCTGTTGTCAGACTTGGAATTTATTCCACATGGGGAGAGAGCCTTAGCTAGGATAGTGTTCGGTCCAGGGAAGTCACCAGGGCAGAAGCGACTCTAGTTTTGTGATCTTCCTCGAGGGCTGAATTGAGGACCCTGCGAAGGTGTGGGTGAAGTACAGGGTTAGGTTTAGAGATAGGGTTAAGTGTAGCATGGGGTTTATGGTTAGGTTTAGGGTTAGGTTTAGGGTTAGGGTTAGGTCCCAGGAGGTTCCAGGCATTGACCCCACAGCAGTGCATTTGTGTCCCCTAAGGGCTGAGTGAAGGACCCAAGGGAGGGTGCCACTCAGGATGAGTCTTTGTGTTCCAAGGCTAGACAAATGTATGGGCTACCCTTCGGGTAGCCTCAGGCATCATCTCCTGTAGTTGCAGTCACACGTTGGAAATGAAATCGTGATGTTACATGTTCCATGCTGATTATTTCTGTACTGTTTCTCCAACCTGTGGGTGTGCTGTCTTCAGACTTTGCAGGTGAGTCCCATTTGATAGGTAGCCATAGTTAGGGTTAGGGTTCGGTCCAGGGAAGTTGCCAGGGCCTAAATAAGTCCAGTTTCCTGATCTTCCTTGAGGGCTGAATTGAGGGCCCAGGTGAGGGTGCGGTTCAAGTGGAGGTTAGGGTTCGAGTTAGAGCTAGGTTTAGGTTGAGGTTTATGGTTAGGGTTATCGTTCGGGTCAGGTTGGGTCCCAGGAGGCTCTAGGAACTGACCCCACAGCACAGCAGTTGTTTCCCTGAAGGGCTGTGTGGAGTACACAAGGGAGAGTGCTGGTCATGATTAGTCTTTGAGTTCCAAGGCCAGAGAAATGTTTGGGCCACCCATGGAATAGAACTCAGGAATCCTGTCTTGCAGCTGAAATCGCCCTTTGCAAATGACATGGTGATGTTCCATGTTCCATGCCGAGTATTTATGCACCAATTCTCGAACCCGTGTGCGTGCTGTTGTCAGACTTTGGAATTGGGTCCCCATGGGGATACACACTTAGCTAGAGTCAGGGTTCAGCACAGGGAAGTCGGTAAGACCAAAGTGACGCCAGTGTTGTGAATTCCATGGCAGGTTGAAGTGAGGGCACATGCGTGGCTTTGGATCTGGTTAGAGTTAGTGTGCTAGATAGGGTTAGGTGTAGGTTGAGAGTTATGGTTATGGTTATGGTTATGGTTATGGTTATGGTTAGGTTCAAGGAGCTCCAGGCTCTGAAACCACAGCTGTGTGGTTGTCTCCCGACGGGCTCAGCTGAGGGCACAAGGGAGGGTGCCCGTCAGGATTAGTCTTTGGCTTCCAAGGCAACACAACTCTATGGGCCACAGGAATGGACCTCAGGAATCCTCTCGGACAGCTGCAGCTGGGCCTGGGAGATGACATGGTGAGGTTCCAGGTTCTGTGCTGAGTCATCCTGCACTGCTTTGGACCCCAGGCGCGTGGTGTTGTCAGACTTTGGTATTGGGTCCCCATGGGGAGAGAGCCTTAGCTAGGGTTAGGGTTCTGTCCAGGGATGTCACCAGGGCCGAAGCAACTCCAATCATGATCTCCCTCGAGGGCTGAAGTGATGGTGCAGTCAAGTGTAGGGTTAGGGTTACAGATAGCATTAGGTATAGGGTGAGGGTTATGTTTAGGGTTACGGTTAGTGGTAGGGTTAGGTCCCAGGAGGCTCCAGGCACTGACCCAACAGCAGAGCAATTGTCTCCCCTAATGTCTGAGTGGAGTACACAGGGGAAGGTGCCAGTCAGGATTAGTTTTTGGGTTCCAAGGCCTGACAAATATATGAGTCATCCTTCAGGTAGGCCTCAGAAATCCTCTAGTGCAGCTGCCATCACGGTTTGGAAATGATATTTTGATGTTCCACGTTCCATGGCGAGTATTTCTGCACCGATTCTGTAACTCTTGTGTGTGCTGTTGTCAGACTTTGGAATTGGGTCCCCCTGGAGAGAGAGCCTTAGCTAGAGTTAGGATTCGGTTCAGGGATGTCACCAGGGCTGAAGCGATACCATTCTCGTGAATTCCACAGAGGGCTCAAATGTGAGCACATGGGAGGGTGTGTGTCTGGTTTAGAGTTAGTGTGAGAGATCATGTTAGGTAGGTGTAGGGTTAGGGTTACTGTTAGGGTTCTGTTTATGGTTAAGATTAGTTCCAAGGAGGTTCCAGACCCTGAACCTACAGCAGTTCAGTTGTCTCCTTGAAGGGCTGACTGGAGTGCAGAAGGGAGGGTACTTGTCAGCATTTGTCTCTCATTCCAAGGCCCCACACCTATATCTGCACTCTTCGGTAGGCCTCAGAAATCCTCCTGTGCATCTGAAGCCCTGCTTTGGAAATGACATGGTGATGTTCCACGTTTCACACAGAATTATCCTGCACTGCTTGTCAACCCCTTCTGCGTGCTCTTGTCAGACTGTGGGATTCAGTCCCCATATGGAGAAAGCCTTAGCTACAGTTAGAGTTTTGGCCAGGGAAATAAATCTCCAGGGCCAAAGTGACACCAGTCCTGTGATCTCCCCATATGGATGATGTGAGGGCACATGCATGGTGCGAGTCAGGTGTAGGGTCAGTGTTAAAGATGAGGTGAGGTTTAGGTTCACGTGTATACTGTGGGTCACTGTTAAGATTAGAGCTTGGTCACAGGAGGCTCCTGGTGCTATACCCCCAGTAGGGCTGTTGTCTCCCCGCAGGGCTGAGTAGAGGGGTCTAAGGAGCGTCCCAGTCAGGCTGAGTTTTGGGTGTCAGTGCCACTCCCCAGTTAGACTTCAAGAAGTCCCCTGTGGAGCTCCTTCTGGTCTTTGGAAATGACATGGTGATGTTCCAGGTTCCATGCCGCGTAATCCTCCTCTGCTTCTGGGCCCCATGTCTGTCATGTCCTCAGACTTAGGAATTGGGTCCCCATTAGGAGAAAGCTTTTGTCAAGGTTAAGGTTCATTCCATGGACATTGCCAGGGCTGAAGCGACACCAGTGCTGTGATCACCCTGGAGGGCTGAATGAGGGTCCATGCACTGGTGCGGGTCATGTGTAGGGTTAGGTTTAGAGTTGGGGTGAGATTTAGTTTGAGCGGTATGTGAGTGTCACAGTTAAGGTCCCAGGAAGCTCCAAGAGCTGAACCTCCAGCAGGGTAGTGGTCTCCCCAGAGTATTGAGTGTGGGCCTCATCGAAACGGGCTGTTCAGGCTTAGTCTTTGTGTGCCAGGGCCAGCCTTGTGTCTGTGCCATCTTCAGTTGGGCCTCATCCACCCCCTTGTGCAGCTTCATGCGGGCATTGGAAATGTCATGATGATGTTCGATGTTCCATGCCAGGTAATTCTGCACCACTTTGGGCCCTTTGTTTGTAGTGTTCTCAGAGATAGGAATTGGGTCCCCATCCAGAGAGATCCTTAACTAGGGTTAATGTTCTGTCCAGTGACTTCACCAGTGCGGATGTGACACCATTTCTGTGTGTCGTGTGCATTGGGTTAGGGTTTGGGATTGGGTTTGGTGTTAGGGGTTAGGGTTACGATTAGGGTTGGTGTTAGGGGTTAATGTTAGGGGTTCGAGTTAGGTTTATGCATTAGGGTTGGGTTAAGGGTTATGGTTAGTGTTTAGTGTTATGGTTAGGAGTTAGGGTTTGGAGTTAGATTTAGGTTTAGGTCTTAGGTTTGGGCTTGGGTTAGGCTTAGGTTTAGTGTTATGGTTTGGGTTTAAGAGTTAGTGTTATGCTTAGATGGTAGGGTTAGGGTTAGTTGTTAGCGTTAGTGTTAGGGTTTGCATTAGGTTTAGGGATAAGGTGAGGTCTAGGTCTAGGACTTGGGTTCAGGTTATGGGTTAGGGGTTTGGATTAGGGGTTAGCGTTAAGGTTAGTGTTACAGTTTTATGGTTAAGGTTAGGGTTAGTTTTAGGTTTTATAATTTTAGGGTTAATGGGTGGAGTTAGAGCATTAGCGTTAGGGTTTTAGGGTTCGGGATATAGGGTTAGAGTTCGAGGGTTAGGGTCAAGTTGAGGGTTAGTTCGGGTTATATTTACTTTTACCGTTTGGTAGGATTATTGTTGTGTTTAGGCATAGGGATAGGAGCAGGGTTTCTAATTAGGGTTATGATTAGGGTTAGATGTTAGGTTTAGGTGTTGGGATTTGGGTTAGTATTAGTGTTAGGCCTAGGACAAGAAGTAAGTCATGCTTGCACTCCCACCTGGAGCAGGGAGGTGTTCATGCATGGACACCACCCTCCATCTGGGAGGGATTGAATTCATTTTGTCGCCCCAGTCTCTCTACACTGGAGGTTGTTTTTGCCTTGCTCCATTCCAGTTTGGCTCTGGACTGTTTCACACCATCACCCTGCCGTCTCTGAATATGATAGGAATTCACGTACTGCCTCATCCGTTTTGGTGCATGGGGTGCATAGTTTTAATCTCTATATCATTTATTTCTTTTCTGATTTTAATTATTTTCTTCATTCTGCTGTTTGGGGATTTTGTTTGTTGTCCTTTGTGTGGCTTTTATAGTTATAAGGTTATTGAGTTAATTCAGGACTTACCCCCCCCCCCCGAGGCAAACTTGTATTGCTATAAACTTCCCTGTGAGAACCAGTTTTCCTGCTTTACAGAAGTTTGGATTGTTGTGTTTTCATTTTCATTTGTTTCCATGTTTTTTTTGATTTTGTCTTTGAATTCTTGTTTGAACCATTGATTGTTTTGTAGCATGTTATTTAACTTCCATGTTTTTGTGCTTTTTCCAGATTTTTTTTTGTGTTGTAGACTTTTAGTTTCATAGCATTGTGGTCTGAAAAGACACATGGTATGGCGTCGATCAGTTTGATTTTGTTTTGGCTTGTTTTATGACCTAATATTTTATCAAGTGTGGGGAATGTGAAAAGCATGTGTATTGTGCTGTTTTAGGATAGAATGTCTAAAATATATGGGTTAAGTCCATCTGGACTACTCTATATTTCAAAGTCTCTACTTCCTTCTTGATTTTCTGATGGAATGATCTCTCCATTGATGTCATTGGGTGTTAAAGTGCCCTACTATGATTGTATGACTATCAATTCTTTATTTTGGACTGTTTTGTGTATCTGGATGCTCTCAGTTTGAGCACATATATGTTTACAATTGTTCTATCTTTTTGTTGGATTGTACCTTTTATTATTATTGTGTACTTATTTGTCTCTTTTTACAGTTTTCTTTTAAATCTATTTTGTCTGATAAAGGTATTGCTACTGCAGATTTCTTTTGATACTTTAGTTCTATAATTAGTCTCTGGTAGGTAGAAGATAGATGGGTGCTATATCTTTACACATTCTATCACCCAGTGCCTTTTATTATGAAGAGAGAGAGAGCGAGCACAGGCATGGGAGGGCGGGGTGGGGGAATGAGGGAAGAGAGAGACAAAGAGAGAGAGAGGGAGAGAGAGAATGAGAATGAGAATGAATCCTCACCAAGTTCCATGCTCATTGCAGAGCCCAGTTGGGGCTCAATCCCAGGATCCTGGGATCATAGCCTGAGCCGAAATCAAGAGTTGAAATTTCAAGCAATTGAGCCATCCAGTTGCCCCTATCTGTCACCCAGTGCCTTTGACTTGAGCATTTATTCCGTTTCCATTCAAAGTAATTGATAAACATGTACTTGTCCTATTATTACTTGATGTTGGTTATTTCTGAATTTTTCTGATCCTTTGTTCTCTTTCTCTTTTTTTTGATTTGCTGGGTTTCTTCACAATTTCACAGTTGAAATGGTTTGTGTTTATACTCTGCATATATATTAGTGATGTTTGGTTTCTAGTTATGATTAGGTTCGTACCTAACCACTTCTGCATATAGGAGTCTATATTAAGTTGATAGTTGTTTAAGTTTGAACCAGTTCTTACTCCTCTCCTCCCCGTGTTGTAGCTATGTAGTGTTCCTATTTCAAAATCTTTCATATCATGAATACTTTGGCTGATGTTTTACAGATATACTCATTTTTCTTGCTTTTGCATTTCACACTTTAATATTGTCACTTTAGGTGTTTCTTTTCCACTTAAAGAGTCCCCTTCAACATTTCTTGCAGGGGTTATTTGTTGGTTGTGAACTCGCTTAGTATTTATTTGGGAACCTCTTGATCTCTCCTTTCATCTGAATGATAGTGCTCTGGATAGACCCTCTTTGGCTGCAGATGTTTTCCATTCGGCCCCTTTACCAAACCGTGCTGCTCACTTACGGTTTCCAAGTTTCTTCTGAAAACATGCAGTGATAACTTTATGGGGTTTCCCTTGTAGGTAAATGTCACCTTTTGTTTTCCTGCTGTGAAAATTTTTATTTATCATGACATTTTGGGTTTTAATTACTATACAACTTGGTGTGGATCTGCTTCTGTTGAATATATTGTGGGTCTTTGCACCTCCTGCTCTGGATCTGTTTCCTTCCCCGCATTAAGGAAGTTTTCATCTATTTTGTCTTCAAATAAATTTTCTGGTTCTATTTCTCAGATTTCTGAGAATGAGAAATAGGACAGAAAAGACCTACTGAAGGTTCTCTGATGAGTCACTGGATTTGCATGCATGGAGGATACATTCGGGACTCAAATGAACAACCTACTTTTAACTTCAAAGAACTAGAAAAAAAAACAACAATCTATGTCCAATGTTCTCAAAAGGGAGAAAGTAATCCATACGGTAATGCAAACCAATGAAACTGAGAAAATGAAATCAATAGAAAATATAAAGAAGACCAACAGTGGGTTTTCAGAAGAGTGAAACAAAATTGTCAGGTCTATACATAGACTATGCAAAGACAGAGAGAGGACCCAATTCAAAAGAATTATAAATAAAAGAGAAGACATTATGTCTTATACCAAAGAAACATAAAGGCGACAAGGAGGCGACTATGGCCAAATTAGATGCCAGAAAACCGCCTACCTAGAAGAAATGGATAAGTTCTTAGAAACACACAACCTACCAAGACTGTATCAGGAAGAAAGAGAAGGTTTTCACAGACCCATTAAAGGAAGACTGCATCAATACAAGAAGATAACCAATGCAAGTAAATTGAATCAGTAATCGAAATTCTCTCAGGGAAGAAAAGCCCAGGACCAGGTGGATTCACTGGTGAATGTGACCAAACATTGGTAGATGAAACTAACAGCAGTCCTCTCACTGATTCAAAAGGAATGAACACCACCAAACTCATTTCCTGAGACTGGATTACCCTGGTAGGAAGCCAGAAAAGGATCCTACCTGAAAAGAAAACTATAGGCCAGTATCCCCGTGATGAATATAGATGAATAATTCCCAGTAATATACAGGCAAACCATATTCAGCATCACATTAAAAGGATCATTGACCGTGATGAAGGGTTTTCTCCCTGTAAAGGAAGGATGTTTCAGAAATGCAAATCAATAAATATGACCCCTCACATAATTGAATGAAAGAAAAATCAACCAGAAACCAGACACTTAAGTATAAATAGCAAAGGGAGGGTTACTAGAAGGGAGTTGGGCAGGGGGATGGGTTAAATGGGTGATGGGCTAAGGAGGGCGCTAGTCGTGAGGAACACTGGGTGTTGTATGTAAGTGATGGGTGACTACATTCTATACCTGAAACTAACATTACACTGTAAGTTAACCAACTGTAATTTAAATAAAAACTTGAAAAAATAAATACTAAAGAAATACATAAATAAATTTAAACTAAAATAAATACTTTTTTTAAAAAAAATTTCTTAATGCTTATTTCTTTTTGACAGAGAGAGAAAGAGAGACAGGGCATGAGCAGGGGAGGGGCAGAGAGAGAGTGAGACACAGAATCCGAAGCAGGCTCCAGGCTCTGAGCTGTCAGCACAGAGCCCGATGCGGGGCTTGTACCCACAGACCGCGAGATCATGACTTGAATCCAAGTCGGACGCTCAACCAACTGAGCCACCCAGGCGCCCCATACGTTTTAAAAATTAAAAATAAAACTCATGTGATGACATCAATAGACACAGAAAAAAAGTTCTGACCAAATTTGGTATCCATTTGTGCTAAAAAACTCTTTAAAAATTCCGTGTAGAAGGAACATATCTCAACATAAGAAAGGCCATGTATGTGAAGCCACGTATGTGAAGCTAACATCATACTCAATAGTGAAATTGTGAAAGATTTTCCTCTAAGATCAGGCACAAGACAAGGATGCCCTAGATATGTGAAGGGGATTGGGTGATTCAGGCTTCTGGTTATGGAATGAATAAATCACAGATAGAAGATATAGCATAGGGAACATTGAGAATGGTGCTGGAATAGTGATGCATGGTGACAGACTGTAGCTACACCTGTGTTAGCGTAGCAGAATGTATACACTTGTCCAATCACTATGTTGTTCATCTGAAACTAATGTAACATAGTGTGTCAGCTATTCCCAAATAACATGATTTTTTCAATAAGGTAAAAGAATGAAATAAAAAGTTTAATGTAAATGAACCTGTTAATATCTAATCAAGAAATGCATTAAAGTTCCAAACTAGGAAGTCACCATATCAAATTCTATAGCATTTCTATACACTAACCAAATTATCTAAGAAGGAAAGAAAACAATCCCATTTACAATAGCATCAAAACCAATAACATTTATTGGAATAAATTTAGCCAAGGAAGTGAAATATTCTCTACAGAAAACTATAAAACCTGTGTTCAGAAATGGAAGAAATTCAATTTGGATGAAAGAAACAGGAGAACACACAAGTCAGTGAAAAGACATCCCACGTCCATCTTTCGGAGGAATTAATATAGATACAATGCCCATACTATCCAAAGCCCTCTAGAGATTCAGTGCAGTCTCTATCAAGATTCCAATGCAATTTTTATGCAAGTAGAAACACATATCCTAAAATGTATTTGGAACCACAAAAATACCCCAAGTAGCCAATGCAAGAAAGAACAAAACAGGAGGCATCACACTTCTTGATTTCAAGCTGCACTCTAACACAAAGAAGTCAGTTTTGTCACTGGCATAAGCACACACACAAGACAATGGAATGGAAATTGAGAGCCCAAACTAAGCCCATGAATGCATAGTCAACTAGTATTTGACAAGGGAGTCAAAAATACACAGTGGAGAAGAGTAATCTCTTGAATAACTGGTGCTAGGAAAATTGGATATTCACATGTATAAGAATAAAGCTTAGCACCGTATGTTGCACCACTCCCTAGAGAGTGAAAGGAAGAATCCTAGGGAGATATGGTTAGAGAGAAACAGTGACAAAGAGGAAGTACAAAGAGGAAAGTAGAGACCTGTCGAGGTATGTGGACGGGGTTAGATGGGCCAGGGGAGAGGGGATGTATGAGGTGGCTCTGAGTGCTAGGGCAGAAAGGGCTTGTATCATGGGCATCAGAGTTCCATGACCCCAAGACTCCAACATCCCTGAGTCCAAGCTCTGCAGAAGCCATTACAATTGAAAAGATGGGTATCCCTCATTTCTTCTGGAATTGTGAGGCTCAGCCTTATGTTCTGTTATGGAGAGGGATGTCTTGAGGGAGAGTGTGCTGCTCTTGGGCAGGTAAACTCCAGAGACTGCCCTGTGGGGAGGTGTCCTGGGGCCATCTCCCACACTGCCCCAGGCCCGGTTGGATTTACCCCCTCCCCCACCAGCTGTTTTTCCTCAAGTTCTGAACCCAGGCATCAGGCATCGTGTTGCCCCTAGGTCCTGCAGTCTATACCTGGCAGAGGTGGACTGCTGATATTGATAAAAAATATATATATTTGACAATAAGGTCCATATCCTCCCTCTGGGACTAATGATGTGCATCCAAATCCTGGGTTGCTATCCTCCTGTCCACAACCAATCTGAGGATTCCAGAAGGTAGGTGAACTCTTTAAAACACCATAGTCTTCTCTTACATCAAATTCAAACACATTTTCCTGTCCCAGCTTTATTTTAATTCTGAAGAGATGGCAATTAGTAATTGAAGGCATAATAGTCCTATAGGAAATTTACCTATATGACTGATAGACATTATTTCATCCATCTGTATCCCTAAAGCACATTTCATTGGAAATAATAGCCACGGGTACATACTGTAAATTCACAACACATGTGTAGCTCCCTGTAAGTTTCATTCTGACGTCACATATATGTGTCATCAAAGATATTAGTGACTTTTCAGAGAAGCTCTAAACATCAAGATGCTCATGTTAGAGAATCTGGTATAAATGGAATTTCACAGATTCTAAATTAGGAATGATTTTTCATTTTTAATGTTTCTTTTATTCTTTTTTTGAGAGAGCCCGAGCTGGGGAGGGGGGAGAGAGTGGGAGACACCGAATGTGAGGTAGGCTCCAGACTCTGAGCTCTCAGGACAGAGCCTGACGCAGGGCTCAAATTCCTGGACTGCAAGATCATGACTTGAGTGGATATCGGACGCTTAACCGACTAAGCCATCCAAGCGCCCCAGGAATGATGGTTTATTGGCAAAGAAGGAGAAATTAAAGATAGTGTAAAGATGTCTATTTTTAATTGAAATATTGCTCACACATTTGTTGTATTAGTTTTAGGCATACATTGTAGTCATTCCATATGTCTATAAATTATATTGTACTTAAGCACAAGTGTAGCTATCCTGTGAAAGCATGCAACAGTATTATTACAGGATTGACTCCATTCCATTGGCTGTCCCTTGTATCCCTAGGACTCATTAATTCCATATATGGACGCTGGTATCTTTCTCAAAATGTTCATTCTTTATCTAACCTAATATTTTGGTGGTAAACACAATTACATCTTGCTCAGCATGTGTTAATTGGCGGTCTAATTTTCTGTGAACATTGCTTAAAACATTACAAATGATGTCATTACGTTAATAAATTCAGTTTCATTCTTCACTCACAAGAAAGGAGAAGGAAAAGATTTCTTTGTGTCCCAGGCCCTGTCACTAAAACTCTTCCCACTGTGGAGAACAGGCTTAGTTGCCCAGAGCACCTTCAGTCTCTCAGCTGAGTGACCACGGCCTTTCACATTGCAGGAATTCCCATTATGGCCAGCAGAGAGAGCTCGAGCACCACAGACCAAGAAGGGTGTGTTCCTCTGCCTAGGCAGTGATGGAGAGCAGAGGGCACACCATAGGCTTTTCTGACCCAGGGCACCTCCAGAGCAGGAAGGGCTTCTATTGCTCCCAGAGGACTCAGGGTCTCTGCCACTGCCTCAGTACAGAGAGCAGAGCTGCATTTCCAGCAGGTTCTGCCACCCACCCCAGGGGAGACCTCGGGAGCTTAGCAGCAGCTTGGCATCTCCTGAGTCGCCAGAGAGAAGCTGCCTTGTTGTACTGAGTGCTGAGGAGGGGGCGCTGGGTGGCTTCCCTGGGCAAGCTGGTTGCTGAGCTACACAGGCACTTGCATTCTCTGGGTTGTTCCCGTGTTTCATTCCTCCCTTCCCGGACAATATTTGAACAAGACGTATTTTACTAAAGGTCTCATGGATTGTGGGGTCCCATGACATCACCTCATAGATGCAGTCGATGGTTTGTTCCCGATTCAGGCTTGTTTCTGGGAAGAAACCCTGACAGAAATTCAGAAAATGGGAGCTGCGTTCAGTTAGGACATGAATACATGAAATGCTCATCTCAGGACCTCCTAGAAGAATGAGCTGGGACCCACTTTCTGAGTCCTACTGGAAACAGAGAGCGAGGTAAGGGCACAAACTGTCCCCCATATCATACATACTTTTTAAAAAATTTAATGGTTATTTTTCCAATCTAGTGAAGTGATTGAAAACTACAGAAAAACCTGGTAGGTACCTGTCATTAACCTATGTTATCTTTTAATTTAAATTCCAGTGAGTAAAGATACAGTGTAGTATTAGTTTCAGGTGTACAATATAGAGCAAAACTACCACACATCACCTGGTGCTCATCCCAGATGCACTTCTTAACCCCCATCAGCTGTTTCACCCATTCCCCCACCTCACTGTGGAAGCCCTCAGTTTGTTTCCTAGTTAACAGTCTGTTTGTCACTGTCTCCTCCCCCCACCCCCCACTTTGTTTTGTTTTATTTCCATGTGTTAGTGAAATCATCTGGTATATGTCTTTCTCTGACAGGCTTATTTCACCCAGCATAACATTCTCTCTCTCCGTCCAGCTCATGGCAAATGACAAGATTTCATGTTTTTATGGCTAAATAATATTACATTCCATTTACTACATCTCAATTTATTCATCCGTTGATGGATGCTTGGGCAGTTTCTGTAATTTGGCCGTTGTAGAAAATGCTGCTGTAAATATCATGGTGCATGTATCCCTTTGAAGAATTATTTTGTATTCTTTGTGGAAATACCTCTTAGTGAAATTGCTGGATCGTAAGGTAGTTCTATTTCCAGTTTTTGTGTGTTTTTTTTTTTTTTGACGAATCTTCATAATGTTTTCCAGAGTGGCTGCACCAGTTTGCATTCCTACCCACAATGCAAGAGGGTTCTTCTTTCCCCACATCCTTGGCAACACCTGCTGTTTCACCCTTCATTGATTTTAGTCATTCTGACAGATGTGATGTGTTATCTCATTGTACTTTTGAATTGTATTTCCCTGAAGATCAGTATTGTTGAGCATCTTTTCATGTGTCTCTTGGCCATGTGTATGTCTTCCTTGGGAAAATGTCTATGCGTGTCTTCTGCCCATTTTTAATCGGATTTCTCATTTTTTGGGTGCTGTATAACTGTATATTTTGGACACTAACCCTTTATCAGATGTCATTTGCAAATATCATTCTGTAGATGTTTTAGTTTTGTTGATGATTTCCTTGGTGACGGAAGGTTTTAATTTTTACGAAGTCCCATTATTTTTGTTTGTGTTTCCCTTACCCCAGGAGATATATCTACAAAGACGTTTGTACAGGCAATGTCAAATAAGATATTACCCATGTTATCCTCTGGGAATTCTATGGTTTCAGGTTTCACACATAGGTCTTTGTCCATGTTGGATTTATTTTTGTGTCTGTTGTAAGAAAGTGGTCCGTTGTTGTTTTTGTTTTGTTTTGCAGGTTCCTGTCCAGTTTCTCCAAAACCATATGTTGAAGAGACTTTTTTAAGTTTATGTATTTATTTTAGAGAGACAGAGAGAGCATGAAGAAGATGGGCAGAGAGAAATGGAGAGAGAGAATCCCACGCATGCTCTGCACTGCCCTGAGATCATAACCTGAGCTGAATCCACAATCACACGCTTTGTTGACTGAGCCACCCATGCGTCCCAAGGCTATCTTTTTTTCCATTGGATATTCTTTCCTGCTTTGTTGAGAATTAATTGACCATATAGGTATAACTTCATTTCTGGGTTTCCATTCTACTGGTCTATGCCTCTGTGATTTGTTGTTGTTGTTGTTGTTTTGCCAGTACCATACTGTTCTGACCAGTACAGCTTTGTAATATAACCTAAAGTCTGGAATTGTGTTGTCTCCAGCTTTGCTTTTCTTCTTCAAGTTTGTTTTGGCTGTTTGGTGACTTCTGTAATTCCATACAAGTTTTGAGATTATTTGTTCTGTGACAAATGTTTTTGTTAGTGTGATAGGGATTTCATTACGTGTGTAGATTGTTTTGAGGAGTGTAGACATTTTAACAGTATTTTGTGCTTCCCATCCATGAACATGAAATGTATTTCCATTTCTTAGTGTCCCTTGCATTTCTTTCATCAGTGTTACATAGCCTTTAGGGTATAGGTCTTTCATCTCTTTCATTAGGTATATTCCTGGTATCTTGTGGTATTTGTGAACCTGTCAATGGGATTGATCCCTTTCTTTCTGTGTTAATTCATGATTCGTGTATAGAAATGCAACACATTTATGTACCTTGATTTCTGTATATTGTGACTTGTCGAATTCATATATCAATTCTAGCAATTTTTAAGGGAGTCTTTCATGTTTTTTATAGAGCACATCATGTCAGTTCCAAATAGCGAAAGTGCTACTTCTTCCTTGCCGATTTGGATGCCTCTTATTTCTTTTTGTTGTCTGATTGCTGTGGCTAGGGTTTCCCGTACTATGTGGAATAACAGTGGTGAGAGGGGTCATCCCTGTCTTGTCCCTGACCTTGGAGGAAAAACTTTCAATTTTTCCCCATGGAGGATGAGATTAGCTGTGGGTTTTTCCTAGATGACCTTTATTATGTGCAGGTAGGTTGAGTCTCAATGTACTTTGCTGAGTGTTTTTATCATGAATGGATGTGACGTTTTGTCAAATAGTTTTCCTGCATCTGTTGAAAGCATCATATTGTTCTTATCCTTTCTTCTATTACTGTAGTGCATCATGTTGATTGATCTGTGAATGTGGAACCACCCTTGCAGCCCAGGAATATATCCCACTTGATTATGGTAAATGATTCTATGAATGTATTGTTGACTTTAATTTGAAGGTATTTTAATGAGAATTTCTGCATACATACTCATCAGGCTATTGGTCTTCAGTTTTATTTAAAAAATTTTAAACATTTTTTAAAATGTTTATTTCTTTCCTTAGAGTACATAAAAGTGAGGGAGGGGCAGAGAGAGAGGGACAGAGAGAATGCTGGCCATGTCCCACACTGTCATGGCAGGGTCCAACATGGGACTCGAACCCACGCACCTCAAGATAATGTCCTAATCCTAAATTAACAGTTGGACAGTAAACCAACCGAGCCACACAGGCACCCAGCAGTTTTTGGTTTTAGTGGAGCCTTTATCTGGTTTTGGTATCAGGGTAATGATGGCTTCATAAGATGAATTTGTAAGTTTTCCTTCTTTTTTATTTTTTGTAATAATTCGAGGAGAATACGTATTACCTCTTCCTTAAATGGATGGTAGAATTCATCAGTGAAGCCATCTGGCCCTAAACTCTTGTGTTGGGGAGAGATTTTTTTAATTACTGATTTGATTTCTTTCTGTTTTCAGATTTTGTGTATCTTTCTGTTTCAGTTTTGGGAGTTTGTGTGTTTCTAGGAATTTGTCCATTTTTCTCAGAGTGTCCAATTTGTTGCATATAGTTGTTCATAATATTATCTTCTAACTGTATTTTTGTGGTGTTGACTGTTATTTCTCCTTTCTTATTTGTGATTTCATTTACCTGATTCCTTTCTCTCTTCTTTGTGAAAAGTTTGTCTAGGAGGTTTTCAAGTTGATTACTGCTTTCAAAGAACCAGCTCTGGTTTCATTGATTTGGTCTAGTGTCTTTTTGGTTTCTATATTCCTTAATTCTTCCGTAATTCCTATTATTTCCTCCCTTCTACTGTTCTTTTTCTCATTCCTTTGGTTCTAAGTTAGGA
Organism: Lynx rufus; assembly: GCF_022079265.1. Lineage (NCBI taxonomy): Eukaryota > Metazoa > Chordata > Mammalia > Carnivora > Felidae > Lynx > Lynx rufus. Next base: position 61,103,918 of record NW_025814856.1, on the reverse strand, counting down.
TTGTTTGAGATTTTTCCTGCTCTTAAATGTAGGCTTGTATTGCTATGTACTTCCATCATAGAATGCTTTTGCCGCATTCCAAAGGTTTTTACCAGTGTATTTCCATTTTCATTTGTTTCAGTGTATTTTCTCATTGATTTCCTGTTTGACCCATTCATTTAGTAGTATGTAATTTAACCTCCCTTTATTTGTGGACTTGTACCCGCCACCCCCCCCCGCCCCCTGCTTTTTGTGGTTGACTTCAAGTTTCCTAGCTTTGTGGTCAGAAAAGATGCTTGGTCTGATCTCTGTCTTTGGGTACATGTTGAGGCCTGATTTGTGACCTAGAATGTGATCAATTCTGGAGAATGTCCCATGTGTGCTTGAAAAGAATGTGTACTCTGCCATTTTAGTATGGAGTGTTCCGAACATATCTGTTAAACCCATCTGGTCCAGTGTGTCATTCAAAGCCATTGTTTCCTTGTTGATTTTCTGTTTACAGGTTCTGTCCATTGATGTGAGTGATGTGTTAAAGTCCTCTACTATCGTCATATTATTATAAGTGAGTTCTTTTATGGTTGTTGTTAAAGGTATTATATACTTGGTGATCACATGTTGGGTGCATCAAAATTTACATTTATTGGATATTCTTGTTTGGCTGTCCCCTTTAGTATGAGATAGTGTCTGTCTTCATCTCTTGTTATAGCTTTATTTATTTATTTTTTTAATTTAAGTCTTAGTTGACATACAACGCATTCTCAGATTCGAGAGTAGAATTCGGTGATTCATCCCTTACATGCAACACTCAGTGCTCATCACAAGTGCTCTCCTTAATACTCGTCCCATATCTAGCTCAGCGCTGACCGATCTCTCTCCATGAAACTTCAGTGTTTTTCTCTAACATTAAGAGACTCATGTAGTTTGTTACCACTCTTCTCTTTTCCTGCCCCCTTCCCATGTTTTCATCTGTTTTGTTTCTTCAATTGCACATGAGTGAAATCATGTATTTGTCTTTCTCTGATTGACATATTTCACTTAGCATAATACATTCTAGCTCCATCCACATCGTTGCAAATGGCAAGATTTCATTCTTCTTGAAGCTGAGTTATATTTCATTGTGTATACATATGTATATATGAACATACATATGCATATCATATGTTTACACACACACACCAACACACACAGACACACCACAACTTCTTTATACCTTCATCATTTGATGGATACTTGGGCTTTCTCCATAGTTTGGCTACTTTTGATAATGCTGATATAAATACTGGGTCCATGCAATGTCACTATTAGGTATTTACTGAAAGGGTACCAAAATAGAGTCTCGGTTTTAAAGTTTATTTTGCCTGATATAAGTATTGCTACTGGCTTTCTTTTGACATTATTGGCATAATAAATGTTTCTTCATTCCCTGACTTTAAATCTGCAGGTGACTTAAGTCCAAATAAGGCTTTGTAGGCAGCATCTAGATAGGTGTTGTTTTTGTTTGTTTGTTTGTTTGTTTTGTCCATTCTGACACCCTATCCAATGTCTTTTGATTGGAGCATTTAGTCCATGTACATTCAGAGTGATTATTGATAAGTATATATTTAGTGCCATTCTACTAGTTGTTTTGCCATTGTTTCTTGATGTTTTCTCTGATCCTTTCTTGTCTGTAACACTTTTTCATTTCCACTCAAAGAGCCTGATTTAAATATTCTTTTCTTTTGACTGGTAGTACATTTCTTTACTTCTTTTTAATATTTCTTCTTTTTAAATTTAAGCCCAAGTTAGTTACCTTATAGAGGAATACATTTTCAGCAGTAGAATTTAGTGATCTGTCAAGTATAAAATTTACCCAATACTCATCCCAAGTGCCGCCCAAAATGCCCATCACCCATTTAGCCCATATCCCTATTCAGTAACCCTCCAGGAACCCTGGGTTTCTTTTCTGTATTTAAGAGTGTCTTATTGTTTGACTCCCTCTCTGTTTGTATGTGACTTTTGCTTTCCTTTCACTACATTCAACAGTTGTATTAAATTCCACAGATGAGAAAAATCATATGATGTGTGTCTTTCTCTGACATATTTTTCTTAGCATAATAAAGTCCGGTTCCATCCACGTTGTTGCAAATAGCAAGATTTCATTCTTTTTGATCGCTGAGTAATATTCCATTGTATGAACATATCACATCTTCTTTATCCATTCATTTGTCAATGGTAATTTGGGCTCTTTGCATAATTTAGCTATGGTTGATAATGCTGCTATAAACATTGGAGTGCATGTGCCACTTCGAGTCAGCATTACTGTATCCTTTGGATAAATACCTAGTAGTGCAATTGCTGGGTCCTAGTGTAGTTCTCTTTTTAGTGTTTGTGACAAATCTCCATACTATTTCCCAGAGTGGCTACACCACTTTGCATTCCCACCAGCATTGCAAAAGCATTCCCTTTCTCTGCATCCTTGCCAACATCTGTCGTTTCCAGAGATGTTAATTTTAGACATTCTGATGGGTGTGAGGGGATATCTTATTGTGGTTTTAATTTGTATTTCAGTGATGACGAGTGAGATTGAGCATATTTTCATGTGTGACCAATCTGGATGTCATCTTTCTTAAAGTGTCTCTTCATGTCTTTTGCCCATTTCTTCACTGGATTATTTGGTTTTTGGGTGTTGAGTGTGATAATTTTTTATAGACTTTGGATACTAACCCTTTATCTGATATGTCACCTGCAAATATCTTCTCCCATTACATTCAGTTGCCTTTTAGTTTTGCTGATTGTGTCCTCTGCTGTGCAGAAGCTTTTTACCTTGAGGTCCCAATAGTTCATTTTGGTTTTTATTGCCCTTGCTTCGGAGACATGACAAGCAAGAAGTTGCTGTGGCCAGGATCAAGGAGGTAGATTGCCTGTTTTCTCCTCAAGGATTTTGGTGGTCCCTTTCTTACATTTAGATCTTTCATCCATTTTGAGGTGTGTGTGTGTGTGTGTGTGTGTGTGTGTATGGTTTAAGAACATAGTCCACGTTCATTCTTCTCACTGCCCACTTTTCACAGTACCATTTGCTGAAGAGACTTTTGTTTTTCCATTGGATATTCTTTCCTGCATTGTCAAAGATTACTCGGCCATATGTTTGAGGGTCCATTTCTGGGTTCCCTATTCCATTCCATTGATGTCTGTGTCCGTTTTTGTGCCAGTACCATACTGTCTTGATGATTGCGGCTTTCTAATACACCATAAAGTCCAGCATTGTAATGTCTCCAGCTTTGTTTTCTTTTTCAACATGACTTTGGCTCTTTGGGGTCTTTTCTGGCTCCCTACAAATAGTAGGGTTGTTTGTTCTAGCTCTGTGAAGAATGCTGGTGTTATTTTGATAGGGATTGCATTGAATGTGTCGATTGCTTTGGGTAGTATTGACATTTTAACAATATTTGTTCTTCTAATCCATGAGCATGGAATGTTTTTCCATTTCTTTGTGTTTCTTCAATTTCTTTCATAGACATTGTATGGTTTGTTCCTTTATTTTTTTAATGTTTGTTTATTTTTGAGAGAGAGAGAGAAAGAGAGAGCACATGAGCAAGGGAGGGGCAGAAAGAGAGAGAGAGGGAGACACAGACTCTGAAGCAGACTCTAGGCTCCGAGCTGTCAGCACAGAACCCATTGTGGGACTTGAACCCACAAATGCGGGATCATGACTCGAGCCGAAGTCAGCACTTAACTGACTGAGCCACCCAAGCGCCCCTCTATTGTTTTAAGTGCACTGATCTTTTACCTCTTTGGTTAGGTTTACCCATGGGTATTTTATGGTTTTCAGTGCAGTTGTAAAGTACATCAATCTTTGATTTCTCTCTGCTGACTCATTATTGGTGTATAGAAACGCAAGCAACGTCTGTATATTGATTTTATATCCTGAGACTTTCCTGAATTCCTGTATCAGTCCTAATAGTTTTTCCGTGGAGTCTTTTGGATTTCCATGGAAAGTATCATGTCTGCGAAGAGGGAAAGTTTGATCCCTCCTTGCCAACTTGGACACCTTGTATTTCTTTTTGTGGTCTCATTGCTGAGGCTAGGACTTCCAACAGTTTGTGGAATAACAGTAGTGAGAGTGGACATCCCAGTCGTGTTCCTGACCTTAGGAGGAAAGCTCCTCCTCAGTTTTTCCTCATTGAAGATGATATTAGCTGTGGGACTTTCGTATCTGGACATACTGATATTGAGGCAAGACCTTTCTATCCCTCCTTTCATGAGTACTTTTTTTTCATCAAGAAAGGATGCTGCATGTTGTCAAATGCTTTTTCTGCATCTAATGAGAGGATCATATGGTTGTTATCCGTTCTTTTATCAACGTGATGTATCGCATCAGTTGATTTGCAGATATTGAATTGGTTGTGCATCCCAGGAATAAATCCAACTCATTGTGGTGAATAATTATTTGTTTGTATTATTGGATCCGGCTGGCTAATTATTGTTGAGAATTTTTGCATCCAGGTTTATCAGGGAAATTGGTCTGTAGTTTTCCTTTTTAGTGGGGTCTTTGTCCAGTTTGGACTCAAGGCCAAACTGGCCTCATAGAATGAGTTTGGAAGTGTTCCTTCCATTTCTCTGGCCATAACCTTATCTTGTTCTTTGATTTGGGATGCATTCCTCTTGTCTTGGCATTTTGGCTGAGTATTTGCTTTCTCTCTGTTACCAAACTTCATTGTGTTACCCGACTGTGAGTTGAATGGCTTTATGAAAAGGAGGTAATCTAGTGTCCAGGGCCTGACATATCAGGGAGTGTCTGTGGTGTGTGTTGCATGCACTGTTTTGTGTTCTGGCTGCACTATCCTTCAGGCCAGTTGTATGGGCAGTGTATGGTCCTTGGCCAGAATATGGTGAGACTTATCTAGGTGCTCAGGTCTGCTTGTTAAATGAGACTTGAAACGACTGCCTCTCTAAGTGAAGCCCTGCAGAACTGTCTGGTCAAGAGAGGTGGTGTGGTCATGGGCTTCCACTGGTCTTCTGAGGAAGGGGACACCTCCATTGGGACGGAGGCAAGCCTGATTGACCTAGAAGGCCGGTCTCACCAGAGCACAGGAAGGTGGGGTTGGTGTAAGCAGCTTTGGTAGCCAGTGTGGGGATGACCTTGTTTCCAGCAGATGGCTCTGTGTTTATGCTGTGGGAAAGAGGAGGAAAATGGCACCACCCAGCTTCTCAGCCCTAGCTCCTTTGTCCCCTTGTTGTGAACACTGTTTCTCAGGGATGCTCTCCACGATGAGCGTATAATCTCCCCACTGTGTGCACCAGGCGATGTAGAGATCACTGTTTCCATACCATCTGCCTGCAAGTAGTTTGCTGCCTTCTCTCAAGGAGTAGGCCAGCCCTCAGGCCAGGATCCTAGCCAAGCCTGCTAAATTTTGAAACATCCACATTTCCTGGAGGAATGAAATTAGGTTTAGTGACATGGGGCCTTAACGTAAGTAACTGCATGATGGTCCTGTGAGTTTTCTTAACATTCCAAACCCATATTTTTACACATCAATTTTTTTTTATTAAAAATATAGCCCTAAATATTATTTTAGCCATCTACTGCTGGCCCAATTGTCATATCCTGTAAAACGGTGACCATCTCCTAATCATAGATGAAGATCAACTCTGTGGCTCTAAGATTTTTGTGACTCTAAGTTACATTGATGTATGTTACTAAGATCTTTGTGAGTCTAGGTTACTGCTGGCCTTCTGAAATCTTTGACCCAGGGACCCCCAGCCAGGTTGCTGAGCCATCACTTAGGCACAGAAGCAACCTTTCCATGTCACCTCTTCCTAAAGCGTTGTCTTTCCCTCTGGTACTTCTGGGTCTTACCCTTTTGCATATCACATTCTATGATGGACATCCCCTCATGAAAACCTGTCAAAATGGGTAGAGAAAGCTGCTTGCCTGTAACTGCCACTTCATGGTCACATCTTTTCCTTCTGAACCCCCTTGAACTCCCTATCATTCTTCCAGACTTTGAATATCTCCTTGATTTGGAAATATTTGATTCTCTTGTGTTCCTGCTAAAAATATGCGTGAAAATATTAAAGCAAGGATTCTTTACAATAAGTGAGCCAGTCACAATGATTCATCTGGCCGTGTGTACATATGTTTTTTTTTTTTTTGACAATGTTCAGGCATGATGTGAAGTGCATCCTGTAAAATCTGAGTATCATTCCTTATCTAGGATAACCACCTTTATAGAAAGCCATTCAATGACATGCTCGTTCAAGATCAGAAAAACATTTAATTTACATACCACATAATACAGTGGTATATACATACGTTGTTATCTTAAAATATGTAAAGTAGATGTTTCTATGGAGTGTATATCATGAATTCAGCTTTCTGTACCATGAATGCTATTATTTAAATTAAATAATAGTAAGAACAAGAATAGGTAAATGGCCATCACTAATAACTAATACTATAACTAGTCATATAATATTATGTGTTGAAAATATAAAACCGTGATTACTAATAATCTTTTCATTCATGGTGAGTTTCTAGTTACCAGAAAAATCGGGAAGATATTGGGTCTCCACATACATCAGACTGTTTTCTGACAATTGATGTCCTATGAGTTGATACACGGTCACAATCAATATCCCAAAGAGATATGGTAGTATTAACTAAAGTTTATATTTGTATTCAGATATCTTCAGTTTTACCCTCTTCTGTCCCAGACTCATCCCAGCTGGCACATTACAATCATCCTGTCTCCTTAGGCTCCACTTGGCCATGACGATTTTTAGATTTTTCATATTTTTCATAATCTTCAAGTTTTGAGGGTATGTTTGTAGAATGTATTTTGTGGAATGATCCTTGGTTGGGATGTGTCTAACGTTTGTTCAAATGCTTAGGCCAGAGTTACTGTGTTTTGGAGCAGAAGATCCAGAGGCATAATGCCATCCATAATTTTCACTTCACATAAAGGTTGTCTACTCTAAAGATTGGGGTCTTTTGTGGTTCTGTACAAATTTTAGGACTGTTCTAGTTCTAAGAAAAATGTTGTTGCTATTTTGATGGTGATTGCATTAGTTGTGTCAGTTGCTTTGGGAAGTATAGACATTTTCATGAAATTTGTACTTCCAATCCATGAGTATGGAATATCCTTCCATTTCTTTGTGTCATCTTGTATTTCTTTCATCACTGTTTTATAGTTTTCAGAGTATAGGTCGCTCACCACTTTGGTTAGATTTATTCATAGATACCTTATTCTTTGGTGTACAACTGTAAATGGGACTGTTTTCTTAATTTCTTTTTCTACTGCTTCAGTATTGTCTACAAATGCAACAGATTTCTGTACAATGATTTTGTATCCTGTGACATTGCTGAATTCATTTATCAGTTCTAGCAGTTATTGGGTGGACTCTTTAGGGTTTTCTATATATAGTGTCATGTAATCTGCAAAGTGTGAACGATTCACTTCTTCCAGATTTGGATTTGTTTTTATTTTATTTTATTTTACTTTATGTTGTTTTGTTTTGTTTCGTTTTGTATTGTTTCATTCGTTGCGTTTCATTTCATTTCATTTCTCTGCTGGCTGTGACTTGGACTTCCAGTGCTATGTTTATTAAAAGTTGTAAGAGTAAACATCCTTGTCATCTTCCTGACCTTATAGGAAAAGCTCTCAGATTTTCTCCATTAAGGTTGATTATAGCTGTGGGGATTCCATAGAAAATATTTATTACATTGATGTATGTTCCCTGTAAACCTACTTTGGGGGGTTATAATCATGAATGGATGTTGTACTATGTCAAATACTTTTTCTTCATGTATTGAAATGACCGTATGGTTTTTTTTTTTTAACGTTTATTTTGAGAGAGACAGAGCGTGAGCAGGGGAGGAGCAAAAAGAGAGTGGGAGACACAGAATTCGATGGAGGCTCTTGGCTCTGAGCTTTCAGCACAGAGTCCACTGTGGGACTTGAACTCACAAATCATGGGGTCATGACCTGTGCTGATGTCAGACTATTAAAGGATTGAGCCACCCAGATGCCCTGATTATATGGTTCTTACCTTTCTCCTGTTGATATATTGTATCACATTGATTGATTTGCGAATATTGAACCACGCTTACAGCTTGGGAATAAATCCCACTTAATTGTGGGATATATTTACAATTGTTATATCTTATTTTTGGATTGTACCCTTTACTGTTATATAGTGTCCTCCTCTGACTCTTGTTATGTACTATTTTTTAAGTGCATTTTTTCTGATACAGGTATTGCTACTCTAGCCTTTGTTTTTTCATCTATTCTTACATCCTACATCTCTAGATTGGAGAATTAATTGCATTTACCTTCAAAGAAATTGATATGTATGTATGTATTGCCATTTTATTGCCTGTTTTAGTGTGGTTTCTAATGATTTTCTCCGATCCTTTCTTGTCTGTCTTTCATGTTTTCCTTATTTTCTTTACTGATGTATTTTAATGTCTTTATCTTTATTCTTAGCATAGTTGTGACTGGTTTTTGATATATGGTTACTTCTGGGTGTTTATATAACCTTTTCTGCATTTAGCAGTTTCTATTAAGCTGATGGTCATTTACCTTGGAACCCATTATATTCTCCTCCCTAGGTTTTTGTAGATGTTATTATGTTTCAAATCCATTTCCCTGAGTTCCTTAACTGATTTTTTAGAGAAATATTCATGTTTTACTTGATTTGTGTCTTTTACCTCTATACTGTCACTTTTGGTCTCTCCTTTCCACACAAAGAGTCCCTCTTAAAATTTCTTGCAGGACTGGTTTAGTGGTACAAACTCCTTTAGTTTTTGTTTGGGAAAGTCTCTGTCTCCTTCCATTCTGAATGATAGCCTTGCTGGATAGAGTGGCTGGATATTCTTGGCTGCTGATTTTTCCATTCAATACTTTGAATATGTGATGTCACTCACTTATGGCTTGCCAAGTTTCTGTTCAGAAATCTGGTAGCTAGCCTTATAGGTCTTCCCGTCTAAGTGAAGGTCTCTTTGTCTTGCTGCTTTTAAGAGTTTTTCTTTATTGTTACTGTAATATACAAGTTTGCTTACAATATGTCTGGGTGTTGGCCTGATTTTGTTGATTTTGATGTGAATTCTCAGGTCTCCCGGATGTGGATGTTTGTTTCCCTCCCCCAATTATGGAAGTTTTCACCTATTATTTCCTCAAATAAATTTTCTGCCCCCTTTTCTCTTTCTTCTGGAACTCCTACACAATGAATATTATTATGTTTGCTGTAGCCACTGAGTTCCCTTAGTCTCGTCTCACGTTGCAGAATTCTGTTCTCTCTGTTTGGTTCAGCATGATTAATTTCCATCACTCAGTCTTCAAGGTCACTGGTTTGTTCCTCTGCTTCTTCCATCCCTCTGTTCATTCCAGCAAGCGTGTTTCTCCTTTATTGTGTCCTCAATGTCTATTGTATTATCTCTTATCTCTAGTCTGGAGTCTCACTCTTCTACTCATTTCACAACTCTAATGAGTATCCTTATGATCATTGCTTTCAATTCTGTAACAGGTATGTTACTTATAACTCTTTGGCTTAGATCTCTGGCTGTGGCTTTGACTAGGTCTTTCATTGTGGATAAACATCTCTGTGAGTCCATTTTGTCTGTCTCTCTGGCTCTATTTCTCTGTGTTAAGAAACTCAGCTGTGCCTTCTGCTCTTGAAACTAATAACGTTATGAAGAAGAGGTTCTGGAGACCTCAGTAGTGCATGTCTCCATTTATAGGACCTGGACCTTCAGGAGGATATCGTATGGGTATTGCTCACTCCATGCTGTTGTGTCTGGGTTACTTTTTCTTTCAATGCAGGTGTCTGCACTGATTGCGTGCCTGTTGTGGGTTGTGCTTGCTCTCAGTGGTGTCAGTGGGACCCAGGCAGGTCAGCTGTGGGGTGTTATGCCCACTGGGTAACTTGGGAGCAGGGTAGGAGTGTTAGCAAAATTGCACAGGGCTACTAGTCCTATGCCCGATTTCCCGATGTCCTTTGGTGGCTGGGGACTGTGGACCAGCGGTGGAAGCTAGGGCTTGAGGATATGCACAGAGCATGTCTGCGCCTGGGGAAATGTGGCTGGTTGAGACAGATGAGGGTGCCTGGATATGTATACCTGGGTGAGGTGCAGATGTGCATAGCGTGCTGTGGCAGCTATGCATGCAGCTTGTTAGACAGGGTGCCCTTGTGGTTTGAAAAATGTTTGCCCTGAGACCAGCCGGCTTGGTGTGGTGAGTCCCCTAGTGAACCCTTGGGACTGGTGCACTGCTAACGGGTTAGGTAGCAAGTGTCTGTCCAGCCTCACCCTCTGGTGGGTGCTTCTATGCTTATTCTGGGAGGCTGGGGGAGAAGAATGGTGCCTGTGAGCTCCCTCATTGTTGGAGAAGTCCTCCAACACACTCAGGAATCAGCATGAATACATCTGTGTCCTGTTGCCTTGGCATTGTGTAAAATGCCATGTTTAAGTTGCCCCTCTACACAGGCAGCGACCTGGCTATCACTCATCCTCCTGGATCACCCAGTGCTGGGTAAGCTGACCTCCAAACCTCCAGGATCTAAACTCAAGGGAATTCAGCCCCTCTGTGTTTTAATGCCCAACGTTATGGAGATTAGTCTTCCCTGTGTGAGCTCCCTGGTGTGAGGGCTCACTTTTTCTGCCTCCTCTGCAGGTAGCCAGCCTCCACCTTTCTGACCTTCCTAAACTTTCTGATGCAGATTCTCTCTATTTAAGTGTGGAGTTTGTTCTGCCAGTCTTTGGATCGCTCTCTGGTTCATGGACTTGGATGTGGATGTTATGTAGTTGAACACATGGGACAGGGTGAGCTCAGGGTCCTCTTACTCTACTATTATTAATTGTTTAAATGTCTTGCTATTTTGGATTTTTGAGACATGGGCAGACAGACTCATATCACCCATGCACTTCAGGATTAGAAAGGAAATTTCCCACATTTGCTTCTATTATTTTATGTTTTGAAAATCTCTTTAATGAGGTATAATTACATATAACAAATAGCCTCAAGTTAAAGGGTATAATTTGATGAGACTTGAGGGTACAGGACCATGGGTACAGCACCATGAAATCATATGGTTTCCCCCTAAACCTTCCATCACAATCCCTTTGTGTCTAATGCTAATGTTCCTTTTGAATTAAGGACTACTTTTTTCCCCCCATGTTTTCAGATATTGCCCAGGTGTCTTAAAGCCTGCATTGGGGTACCTCCTTTTCTGATAGTCTATATTCCCATAAGTATTGCAGTTGGTCTACCTTCGGACTTTTGCTTCTATTGGATCTCTCTGTATGTTCACATACTTTTGTTGCACTACTTTAATGATGAGGTCTTCATCATCACTTTAATTTTGACTAAATGGTATGAGCTGCAGTTCCACTTATGACAGAATGCACAGGCTTCCTGTGATAGGTATTCAAGAGCAAGGCAGATATCCTGAGCACTTGAGCTGAGAATGTCACTCTGTCTTTTTGCCAGCCTTCTTCTCTTCCCTGTGAGACAAGAATCTCCTTTTGTTCACACAGAAATGTGGGTGAAGTCAGTAGAAAACATTCCTTTCTCTCCTCTTCCCTTTATCTCTCAAAATCCTTGTCGCTACCTTCTGCCTTTCCCTTCTCTGACTCAATCCCCCAGGCCCACTGTTCCACTCCAGCCATAATCAGGGTGTCCTCCAGCTGCTGGCCTCTGCGCTGTCCATCCCTCAGTGAGAAATCTGGAGTAGGATTATGCAGTTCACAGGACTGATCAAGAAATATGTGATCCTCAGAGCCCTCCTGCACAAGGTTGCTGTCCGTGGAGACATGGCATCCTGGGGGAGGATCTGACTCCATGTGTGGCCTCCTCACTCATCTCTCACAGTCACTGCTTGTCCCTGATCCTTACCCACCATTGGAAATCAGCCATATGCTAGGGTCAGGTACCTGTCGATCTGACCCCAAGCACCAGGAGTCAGTGAATATTTCTACAATAAATGAGCACAAGCACCCAATGCATCTAGATATAGGAAGTTACCATCACCCCAGAAAAGTCCCTCGAACTCCTCTGCAATAAGGGCGATCTTGCTACTATCCTCCATCACCACAATTTCTGCTAGTTTGTTACCTGTGTGTATAGGAACCGCACTGTGTGCATTCGATGGGGGGGGGCGGTGAGAGTAGGTCCTCATTGAAGCAAACACAGAAACAAGGACAGAACAGTGAAAGTAGTATTAAGGGATACTAAGAAAAACAAAGTGGAGAGCACAGGGTGGGCAGAGAAAGCATGCAGGCAGATCTGACACATTTTTAAGATATATAATCACCATACTCTGTCACCTCACACAGTCCTCTTCAAATTTCAAAATCGTTGTCATAGGAGGCAGTGAGATTTATGAGATTTGGTGTTATTTCCCTATGGTCTTACATTTTCCTACATGCATTCCCTCTTTGGTAGTTAATCTGTGGCCTTAGATGAACACTTTAGTGTGTGGATGCATCTGCAAGTCTATATGTAATGGAATATGATTGTCTTCAGATCTCAGATGTAGAATTCTGATATACACATTCTTGTAATTATCTTTTTCTTTCTTTGTCTGGTAGGGCCTGAATCTTAATAGAATGAGCGTGTCTTTGTCTTATTGTTTATTTATTTATTTTTTTTTTAAATTTTTTTTCAACGTTTTTTATTTATTTTTGGGACAGAGAGAGACAGAGCATGAACGGGGGAGGGGCAGAGAGAGAGGGAGACACAGAATCGGAAACAGGCTCCAGGCTCCGAGCCATCAGCCCAGAGCCCGACGCGGGGCTCGAACTCACGGACCGCGAGATCGTGACCTGGCTGATGTCGGACGCTTAACCGACTGCGCCACCCAGGCGCCCCTGTCTTATTGTTTAAAGTGGCAACCCCTAATCCCTGGGCTGAGATGTTAACAGTCTTAGTTTAATGAACGTCTGTGACCATCTTTTTTTGATGATCATTTGTGTGGAGATATCTAAATTGAAACTGTGAGAAGTGTGAGTGGACATTTCACAGACATTTTGCAGATGCATTCTGTATTCAATGTCTTCTTTTTGTTATGTCCTTAGAAACAAATATTACCCCTGTTTCACAGATAACACAGCTCAGGCTCTGTGTAGGTCCCCCTGAGAAATGGTATTCTGGCTGAGGCAGCAGGAACACAGGCAAATCCTCGGGATATTGTGAGAGAAGTTTAAGGAGATAGATGCGAATCTGTAGTCAGGGTGATGTCAGGGGCCCAGCATGGGTTGCATCTGGCCATCCCTGAATTGTAGGTTGACTGAGGCTGAAGGCCATTGCAGGCACTCAGCTGATCTAGATCCTGTCTTCACTTTTAGTCTCACTGAGGGATATGAACTTAGGCAGACAAGCATTTCCTTAAGACCAAGTTAAATTTCCTGTATATCCAGGGCATTTTTTCACCCATAAATATCCAGAACCTTCAGACAATGCAGGGAGACAACAACATTTTTAGATGGTCACCTAGGTGCACTTTGACAAATATGACATTTTGGAGAGGAACCCTGCATTGTGCACTGAGAGTGATCCCACATAACAGCTCTGTGTGGAACTCATGCTCTCTGCTCAGGCTGTGGTCAGGAATGGCCTGCAACTGCATCTCACTGACCCCAGGACCCTCCCCTCTGCACCTCCTCAAACTCTGCTTACTGTCCTCAACTTGTCTTCTATTCCTGTGTGATTCAAGTTTCCCCCACTCCTTCACTGGTGCTTCCATTATGGTGACCACAAGGTCTGTGTCATATAAAGCATGTGCCCCATTTCACACAGGACACCTGAGGCACCTACACTTAGGGGTTCATCTCATCCTTCTCAGAACTCAAAACATTGTGTCTGTAAAAAATATGCACCTGTTCTCCCGATTCATTTGTCTTTGTGTAAAAATCCTGTTTCTTTTTGACAAGAGAAACCTAAAGCTGACCTTATTACAGGGAAATGACACAGTCCATTGTACATATGTCCTGAGAAACGTGAGATATGTTATGAAGTCCTCAGGCAGTTTTGCAGTTGAATTCCCAAGCCCTAACAACCATCTCTACATTTTCACCACAAAGGGTTTCACGAAGAAGATGAATATGTTTTACAAATCCCTCATCCAGTTCAGGTTATCTTACCAAATGGAGGAGGTGGAGGAGGGGGGGTGGTTCATAGCCCATGACTGGTGATGAAGGACTGTCCATGAGGTTAGGGTTAGGGTTAGGGTTAGTGGTTAGGGTTAGCAGTTAGGGGTTAGAGTTAGGGTTAGGTTTAGATTGTTAGAGTTAGAGAGTTAGGATTAGGGTAAAGGTTCGGGTTAGGGTTTAGGGGTTTGGGTTGGAGAGATGGTTAGGATTAGGGTAGGGCTTAGGGATTACGGTTAGGGTTTAGTGTTAGGGTTTAGGGTTTAGGGTAATGGTACGGTAAGGATCTGGGTTAGGATTTGGGGTTTAGGGTTCTGGGTTATGGTGTAGGGTTTAGTGGTAGGATTATGGTTGGTTTGTAGTTGGGGTTAGGGTAGGGTTAGTACCATGTTTTGCGTTAGGTATAGAATATAGGGCTAGATTTAGGGTTAGGGTTAGCATTAGGGTTTGTAGTTAGGATTAGGTCCCAGGACTCTGCAGGGTCTGAACCCACAACATTGCAGTTTTCTCCCTGAAGGACTGATTTGAGGGCCCAAGTTCAGGTGCCTTTCAGGATTAGTTTCTTGGTTCCAAAACCAGACAGCCATATGGGGCACTGGTCTTGTAGGTCTCAGAAATCCTCTTGGTCAGCTGCAGCTGGGCCTTGGTAATGATATGGTGATGTTCCAGGTACTATGCTGAATGTTCCTGCACTGCTTCTGGACCCCAGGCATCTGGTGTTGTCAGACTTTGGTTGGGTCCCCATGGGGAGAGAGCCTTAGCTAGGGTTGGGGTTTGGTCCAGGGTAGTCGCCAGTGCCGAAGGGACTCCAGTTTCGTGATGTCCCTCGAGGGCTGAAGTGAGGGCCCATGCGATGGTGCGGGTCAAGTGTAGGGTTAGGTTCGATATAGTGTTAGGATTCGGTTGAGGGTTATGGTTATGGTTATGGTTATGGTTAGGGTTATGGTTAGGGTTATGTTCCAGGACACACCAGGCACTGAACCCAGAACAGTGCAGTTGTCTCTCTGAAGGGCTAAGTTGAGGGCACAAGGGATGGTGTCGGTTAGGATTAGGCTTGGGTTCCACGGCCCAGAAAATGTATGGGCCACTGGTCGGGTAGGCCTCTGGAATCCTCTCGGGAGCTTCATCTGGGCCTTGGAAAGGACATAGTGATGTTCCAGATTCTATGCCGAGTGATGCTGCACCACTTCTGTTCCCCAGGCGTGTGGTGTTGTCATACGTTGGTATTGGGTCCAATGGGGAGAGAGCCTTATCTAGGGTTAGGGTGGGGTCCAGGGATGTCGCCAGCTCCAAGCTAATCCATTCTCATTATCTCCCTTGAGGTGAAGTGAGTGCCAATATGATGGTGCAGAGCAAGTGTAGGGTTAGGGTTCGAGTTAAGTTTAGGTTTCAGTTGAGGTTTCTGATTTGGGTTAGGGGTTGGGTTCAGGGTTTTTTCCCTGGAGGCTTAAGGTGCTGAACCCACAGCCGTGCAGTTGTCTCCCCAAAGGGCTGAGTTGAGGGCACATGGAGGGTGCCATTAAGGACTAGTCTTTGGTTTCTAAGGCCATACAACTGTATGTGCCACTGGTCGGGTAGGCCTCTGGAATCCTCTCGGGTAGCTGCAGCTGGGCCTTGGAAATGACTTGGTGATGTTCCAGGTTCTATGCTGAGTGATCCTGCACCACTTCTGGACCCCAGGCATGTGATGTTGTCAGACTTTGGTATTTTGTCCCCATGAGGAGAGACCCTTAGCTAGCGTTAGGGTTGAGTCCAAGGATGTTGCCCATCCCAAAGCAACTCCAGTCTCGTGATCTCCCTTGAGGGCTGAAGTGAGGTCCCATGTCAAGGTGCGGTTCAAGTACAGGGTTAGGGTTGGAGATAGTGTTAGGTTTCTGTTGAGAGTTCTTATTAATTATAGGGATAGGGTTAGGATTTGTTCCCAGGAGGTTCCAGGGATGAACACATAGCAATGCAGTTGTCTCCCTGAAGAGCTGAGTATAGATCACAAGGGAGGGTGCTGGAGAGGATTAGTCTTTGGGTTCCAAGGTCTGACAAATGTATGGATCACCCTTCAAGTAGGCCTCAGGAATCCTTTCCTGTATATGCAGTCGCACTTTGGAAATGACATGGTGATGTTCCAAGTTCCATGCCGAATATTTCTGCACCGATTCTCAAACCCGTGTGTGTGCTGTTGTCACAGTTTTAAATTGGGTCCTCTTGGGGAGAGAGTTTTAGCTAGGATAAGTGTTCATCCAAAGACGTCACCAGGGCTGAAGCAACACCACTCTTGTGAATTCCATGGAGGGCTTAAGTGAGGGCACATGTGTGGCTGTGTTTCTGGTGTACTTAGTGAGATAGATAGGGTTAGGTGTAGGTTGAGGTTTATGGTTAGGGTTACGGTTAGGGTTAGGGTTAAGTCCGAGGAAGTTCCAGGCACTGACCCCACAGCAGAGCAGTTGTCTCCCTGAAGGGCTTATTGGAGTATACAATGGAGGGTGCAGAACAGGATTAGTCTTTGGTTCCAAGTCCAGGCAAATGTATGGACCACCTTCGGGTAAGTGTCAGGAATCCTCTTGTGCTGCTGCAGTCGCGCTTTGGAAATGGCATGGTGATGTTCCAAGTTCCATGCTGAGTATTTCTGCACCAATTCTTGGACCTGTATGTGTGCTGTTGTCAGACTTTGGATACCGACTGGGGGAGAGCCTTAACTAGGGTTAGGGTTCAGTCTAGGGAAGTTGGCAGGGCCAATGCGACACCACTGTTGTGAACTCCGTGGAGAGTGAAATCAGGAACACGCATGGCTGTGGATCTGGTTTAGAGTTCCTGTGATAGATAGGGTTAGTTTTAGCGTGAGGGTTATGGTTAGGTTACGATTAGGGTTAGGTCCCAGGAGGCTTCAGGCACTGACCCCACAGTACAACAGTTGTATCCCCAAATTCTGAGTGGAGTACACAAGGGAGGTTGCCGGTCAGTATCAGTCCTTAGGATCCAAAGGCAGAGAGATGTATGGGCCACCCTTCGAATACGCCTCAGGAAACCTGTCGTGTAGCTGCAGTCGCGCTTTGGAAATAACATGGTGATGATCCACCTTCCATGCCAAGTATTTCTGCACCTATTTTCGAACCCTTGTGCATGCTATCGTCAGACTTTGGATTTGCTTCCCATGGGGAGAGACACTTAGATAGGGTTAGGGTTTTGTCCAGGGACGTCACCAGGGCTGAAGCGACTCCAGTGTTGTGAATTCCATGGAGGGCTGAAGTGAGGGCACAATTATGGCTGTGGGTCTGGTGTAGACTTCGTGAGATAGATAGGGTTCAGTGTAGGGTGATGTTTATGGTTAGGGTTATGGTTTGGTTTAGGTTTAGGTCCCATGAGACTCCAGGCACTGACCCCAAACAGAGCAGGTGTCAACCCAAAGAGCTGAGTGTCGTACACAAGGGAGGGTGCCCGTCAGTCTTCGTATTTGGGTTCCAAGACCAAACAAATGTATGGGCCACCTTTTGGCTAGGCCTCAGGAGTCCTCTCGTGCAGGTGCAGTCGCGCTTTGGAAATGACATGGTGATGTTCCACGTTCCATGCCAACTATTTCTGGACTGATTCTTGAACCAGTGTGCGAGCTGTTGTCAGACATTGGAATGGGTCCCAATGTGGACAGAGCCTTAGCTAGGGTTAGAGTTCATTCCAGCGATGTTGCCACGTCCGAAGATACTCCAGTCTCATGATCTCACTGGAGGGCTGAATTGAGTGCCCATGGGAGGGTGCAGGTCAAGTGTAATGTTCGGGTTAGAGATAGGGTTCGGTGTAGGTTGAGGTTTATGATTAGGGTTATGATTAGGGTTAGGGTTAGGTCCCAGCAAGCTCCAGGCACTAACGCACAGCAGAGCAATTGTCTCCCCAAAGGGCTGAGTGGAGGACACAAGGGAGGGTGCCGGTCAGGATTAGTCTTTGGGTTCCAAGACCAGACAAATGTATGGGCCACCCTTCAGGTAGGACTACGGAAAATCTCATGCAGCTGCAGTCACGCTTTTGAAATGACATGGTGATGTTCCATGTTTCATGCTGAGTATTGTTGCACTGATTCTCAAACGTGTGCGCGTGCTGTTGTCAGATTTTGGAATTGGGTGCTCATGGGGAGAGAGACTTAGCTAGGGTTAGGGTTCAGTCCAAGGAAGTTGACAGGGCCGAAGTGACTCTAGTCTCACAATCTCCCTCGAGAGCTGAGTTGAGGGCCCTTGAGAGGGTGGGGGTCAAGTATAGGGTTCAGTTAGAGATAGGATTAGGTGTAAGTTGAGGGTTATGGTTAGGGTTAATTTAGGGTTACGTTTAGGTCCCAGGAGGCTCCAGGCACTGAACCCACAACAGTGCAGTTGTCTCCCTGAAGGGCTGAGTGGAGTACATAAGGGAGCATGTCGGTCAGTGTCAGTTCTTAGGATCCATGGCCAGAGAGATGTTTGGGCCACCCTTGCAATAGGCCTCAGGAATCCTGTCATGCAGCTACAATCACACCTTGCAAATGACATGATGATTGATGTTCCACGTTCCATGCCGAGTATTTATGCACTGATTCTCGAACCCTTGTGTGTGCTGTTGTCAGACTTTAGAATTGGGTCCCCATGGGGATAGACACTTAGCTAGGGTCAGGGTTCGGTACAGGGAAGTCGCTAAGGCCGAAACGACACCAGTGTTGTGCATTCCATGGAGGGTTGAAGTGAGGGCACATGCTTGGCTGTGGATCTGGTTTACAATTAGTGCACTGGATAGGGTTAAGTGTAGGGTGAGGGTTATGGTTAGGGCTATGGTACGGTTAGGGTTAGGTCCCAGGAGGCTCTCCATCCATGTTGTTTCAAATGGCAAGATTTTATTCTTTTTTATGGCTAAGTAATAGTCCATTGTGTATGTATATATACATACATATATATGCATATATGTATAAATTTATACACATACATGTACATATATACACACATATATACACATTATATATATAATGTCTATATATATACATATATATGTATGTATGTATATATGTATGTATACATATATATGTATATATATGTATATATACATATAATATGTATATATGTATGTATATATATCACGTCTTTATCCATTCTTCCATCAATGGGCATTTGGGCTTTTTCCATACTTTAGGTATTTTTGATAGTACTGCTATAAACTTTGGGGTGCACGTGCCCCTTGGAAATAGCATATCTGTATCCCTTGCATAAATACCTAGTAATGCAACTGCTGGGTTGTAAGATAGTCCTCTTTTTCATTTTTTGAGGAACCTACATACTGTTTTCCAGAGTGGCTGCACCAGTTTGCATTCCCACCAGCAGTGCAAGAGCTCCTCTTTCTCCATTTCCTCACCAACATCTGTTGTTCCCTGTGTTGTTAATGTTAGCCTTTCTCACAGGGGTGAGGGGGTTTTTCATTGTCACTTTGATTTGTATTTCCCTGTTGATGAGTGATGTTGAGCATTTTTTCATGTTTCATTTGGCCATCTGGATGTCTTCCTTGGAGGAGTGTTTGCTCATGTCTTTGTCCATTTTCACTGGATTACTTGTTTTTTGGGTGTTGAGTTTGGTATGTTCTTTATAGATTTTGAATACTAACCCTTTATCTCATATGTCGTTTGCAAATATCTTCTCCCATTCTGTTTGTTGCCTTTTAGTTTTGCTGAATGTTTCCTTCTCTGTGCAGAAGCTTTTTATTTTGATGAGGTCCTAATAGTTCATTTTTGCTTTTGTTTCCCTTGTTTCTGGAGACGTGTTGACTAAGAAGTTGTGGAGGCCAACGTTAAAAGGTTTCTGCCTGCTTTCTCCTTGAGGATTTTGATGGCTTCCTATCTTACATTTAGGTCTTTCATCCGTTTTGAGTGTCTTTTTGTGTGAGAAATGGTCCAGGCTCATTCTTCTGCATATCACTGTCCAGTTTTCCCAGCACACGTGCTGAGGAGACTGTCTTTATTCCATTGGGTATTCTTTCTATTTGTCAAAGATTAGTTGGCCATACATCTGTGGGTCCAATTCTGTGCTCCTATTCTGTTCCATTGATCTGAGTGTCTGTTCTTGTGCCAGTACCGTACTGTCTTGGTGATTACAGCTTTGTAATACAGCTTGAAGTCCAGGATTGTGATACCTCCTACTTTGGTTTTCTTTTTCAAGATTGCTTTGGCTATTCAGGGTCTTTTCTGGTTCCATATAAATTGAAGGATTGTTTGTTGTAGCTCTGTGGACAATGCTGGTGTTATTTCGATAGGTATTGCATTGAATATGTAGATTGCTTTGGGTACTATTGACATTTTAACAATATTTGTTCTTCCTATCCAGGAGCATGGAATGTTTTCCGTTTTTGTGTGTTTGTCATCTTCAATTTCTTTCATAATATTTCTATAGTTTTCAGTGTATAGATTTTTCACCTCTTTGGCTAGATTTATTCCTAGCTATTTTATGGGTTTTGGTGCAATTGTAAACGGGATCGATTCTGTGATTTCTCTTTCTGATGCTTCATTGTTTGTGTACAAGAATGCAACTAATTTTTGTGCATTGATTGTATATCCTGCCACTTTGCTGAATTCATGAATCATTTCTAGCAGTTTTTTGGTGGAATCCTTTTATCAAGAAAGGATGCTGTATTTTGTCAAATGCTTTCTCTGCATCTATTGAGTGCATCATGTGGTTCTTGTCCCTTCTTTTATTGATGTGATGAATCACATTGATTATTTTGTGGATATGGATCCAGCCTTGCATTCCAGATGTAAACCCACTTGTTCATAGGGAATAAAGTTTAAATGTATTGTTGGATCTGGTTGGCTAATATCTTGTGGAAGATTTTTACGTCCATGTTCATCGTGAAAATTGGTCTATACTTCTCCTTTTTAGTGGGATCTTTGTCTAGTTTTGGAATCCAGGTAATCCTGATTCATAGGAAGACTTTGGAAGTTTTCCTTCCATTTCTATTTTTGGGACAGCTTCAAGAGAATAGGTGTTAACTCTTCCTTAAATGTTTGGTAGAATTCCCCTGGAGAGCCATCTGGCCCTGGGCTCTTGTTTTTTGGGAGATTTTTGATTACTAATTCAATTCTTTACTGGTTATGGGTCTGTTCAAATTTTCTATTTCTTCCTCTTTCAGTTTTTGTAGTTTGTATATTTCTAGGAATTTGTCCACTTCTTCCAGATTGCCCATTTTATTGGTATATAATTGCTGATAATATTCTCTTATTATTGTTTGTATTTCTGCTGTGTTGGTTGTGATCTCTCCTCTTTCATTCTTGATTTTATTTATTTGGGTCCTTTTCTTATTCTTTTGGATGCAACTGGCTGGTGGTTTATCAATGTTATTAATTATTTCAAACAACCAGCTTCTGGTTATATTGATCTCTTTTACTGTTTGTGTATGTGTGTGTGTGGGGGGGGGGTTGTTGTTTGTTTTTCTTTTTGTTTTCAGTTTAGATAGCATTGATTTTTGCTGTAATCTTTATAATTTCTTGTCTTCTGCTGGATTTGGTTTTTATTTGATGACCTTTTTTCCATCTCTTTAAGGTATAAAGTTAGGTTGTGTATCTGAGACCTTTCTTCCCTCTTTAGGAAGGCCTGGATTGCTATAAACTTCCTCTTATGACTATCTTTGCTGCATCCCAGAGGTTTTGGGGTGTGGTGTTATCGGTTTCACTGGCTTCCACACACTTTTTAATTTTCTCTTTAACTTCTTGGTTCACCCATTCTTTTTTTTTTAATTTTAGTTTTTATTATTTACAATTTACATCCAAATTAGTTACCGTATAGTGCAACAGTTATTTCATGAGTAGATTCCTTAGTGTTCCTTACCCATTTAGCCCATCCCCCCTCCCACAACCTCTCCAGTAACCCTCTGTTCGTTCTCTATATTTATGTGTGCGCTTCTGTTTTGTAAACCTCCCTGTTTTTATATTATTTTTGTTTCCCTTCCATTATGTTCATCTGTTTTGTATCTTAAAGTACTCCTATT
Organism: Lynx rufus; assembly: GCF_022079265.1. Lineage (NCBI taxonomy): Eukaryota > Metazoa > Chordata > Mammalia > Carnivora > Felidae > Lynx > Lynx rufus. The sequence continues at coordinate 61,081,849 of NW_025814856.1, read as the reverse complement.
AGTGAAGTCATATGATTTTTGTCTTTCTCTGACTACTAATTTCACTTAGCATAATACCCTCCAGTTCCACCCATGTAGATGCAAATGGTAAGATTTCATTCCTTTTTGATTGCTGAGTAATACTCCATTATATATATATATATATATATACACACACACACATTATATATATGTGTGTGTATATATGTATATGTGTCTGTGTGTGTGTATATGTATATATGTATATATGCATATGCATATATGTATATATATGTATATATATATATATACATATATATACACACAAACACACACACAGACACACACACATACACCACATCTTTTTTATCCATTCATCCATCAGTGGACATTTGGGCTTTTTCCATAATTTGGCTATTATTGATAGTGGTGCTATAATCATGGGGTTGCATGTGTCCCTTTGAAACAGCACACCTGTATCCCTTGGATAAAGGCCTAGTATTACAATTGCTGCATAGTAGGGTATTTCCCTTTTTCGCTTTTTGAGGAGCATCCATACTGTTTTCCAGAGTGGCTGCACCAGCTTGCATTCCACCATTGATTATTTAGTAGGATGTTCTTTAGTCTACAAGTATTAGTTATCTTTCCAATTTTTTTCTTGTGGTTGATTTCGAGTTTCATGGCATTGGGTATGAAACTATGCAAGGTATGATCTCTATCTTTTTGTACTTGTTGAGTACAAGTAAACATAAAATTATTTATGTTTATTTATTTTAGAGAGAGAGACAGAGCGTGAGCGGGGGAGGGGCAGAGAGAGAGGGAGACACAGAATCCGAAGCAGACCTCAGACTCTGAGCTGTCAGCACAGAGTCCGACACGGCTCAAACTCACAAACCGCGAGATGACGACCAGAGCTGAAGTCAGATGCTTAACTGACTGAGCCCCCCAGGCACCCACTTTAATGAAATTTTAAATGACACCCTTCAAAGTGCACTTGCTACCTTGCAAACTCAGAGAGAGAGAAAGAAATGTGAAGAATCAGGAAGTGATAAGAGTTGGCTGCTGAGTGTTACCGTAATTTGAATTTGGAGGCTTTTTGTTCATTGGGTGAAGCGAGCACAGCATATTTGCTTGCCGTTTACCACAGTAGAGAGTGGGCCTCTGGGAGCCAAACCTCTTTCTGACCAATGAGCTGGAATTTTACTAGGACTGCCAAGATGGGTTTTGCTATTTCAAGGACTAGGAGTTATCTTTTATTTTCACAACTAGGTAATTATCACATCATTCAACTCTGCCCTCCAAGATATGTAGAAAATACCCAAATATAGTTGAGAGAGAAACGGTGATAGCCAAAGTGTATAATCCTTTCAATTTAAAAAACTATGTTTAAATTATTCTTTATGATTTTTTAAAATTTTAGTGAGGAGGGGCATGCAAGTGGGGGAGAGGGGCAGAGGGAAAGAGAGAGAATCTTAAGCAAGATTCATGCTCAGTGTGGAGCCCAACACAGGTCTGGATTGCATGATTCTACAATCATGACCTGACCCAAAATCAAGAGTCTGATGCTCAACTGACTGAGCCACCCAGGTGCTCCATAGTCTCTTTCTCTCTGAATGCTGAATAGTGGATTTTCAACATGAATGGGGGGATAAACACACACATACATACATACATACATACATATGTATACCACTAAGAAAGCCATTTATGAGTTGTTAGATATGAACTATTTTCCACCATCTTTGTCTTCTAGTTATATTCATGTCTCAAGGTGTTTGTTCATTGCAATGTACCATCTTGCTGTGTGAGGTACAAATTGTTGTGTGATCAGTTTTCCTTGAAAGTCTTTCCTCATATCTGCCTTAACCACAAGATGCAAATGTTGAATTCGAGGATGTAGAGCTAAGAACTTTGAGGTCCAATAACTATCAACTAGAAGGTATATTTTCTGTTGGGGACAAATCCCCATATGATGGCAATGACTTTGCATTGGTAAGGGAAATAATACTTTCATGCCTTTATGGTTTTTGCCCTTTTTCTGTCTCACCAAAATCAAGACTCAGGTCATGTGCACATTTATCAAGAAAACACCTTTTTTCCCCCCAGAAAATAAAAAGGCCCTGGAGGACAAGTGTAGTGCATTGAGGTCTGTGAAAGCCACAAAGGAAGCAAAATTCAAACAGCTGAAGGAGAAAGCACATAACCTGGAAGAATTCTATGAACAAAGAAAAGTGCCTACAAAAAAGTAAGATGGGGGCGCCTGGGTGGCTCAGTGGGTTGAACGTCCAATTTTGGCTAAAGTCATGATCTCACGGTCCATGAGTTCGAGCCCCACATCGGGCTCTGTGCTGACAGTTCAGAGCCCGGAGCTTACTTTGGATTCTATATCTCCCTCTGCCCCTCCCCAACTCGCACTCTGTCTCTATCAAAAAATGAATAAACATTAAAAAAATTTAGAAAAGTAAGACGTTCATGTGAGAACCGTCACAAGGACTGCATTGTAAGGGAGAACGTGGCAGCCAGTAGAGAAAATTATATTTCTTTTGGAACTGGGCCCAGAGTATTTTTGCCCAATGCATTCAGTAGAATTGTGCCTTCCCTTCCTACCTTGCTTTCTGTAACATAACCTGAATTTTCCTTTCTGTCCTAAGTGCTTGTCACACATTGTGTCATGTATTTGGGGTGGAAGAGGGAAGGTACCATCGTTAATAACTTTAATACCTGGATCCACTCTGGATCCACCTACACTGTCCTATAGGTTTCAATTGCATCACACTGTTTTGTCACCCAGCAGTTAGGTCATTTTTGTTCAGGACCAGACATGGGTCAAAATGTGTGGGGAAAAAATGGAATTATCTTGCTGCAGAAACAATGGAAGTTGCTTTCTGGAAAGTGGGTACGGGTACCAGCAGTACTGGATCCCTGCATCCATTCTGCCAGTGAGATTGTTCACTGCAGGCCCAATCCCTCAGAAAGTCAAGTTGTTTCCTGTCCCCTGATTTTTTAAGTGTAACTCTTCTGAGTCTTGACCAAAGCCCGCAGCTTCACTAGGACTCATCTTTGCTGGCCGCCCCTGAACTACACTTGTTTACTTCTAAGTCTGTGCCCATAAAGTTGTTCAGCTTCTTTCCCATTCACATGTATGCCCCCCACATCAATGATGAGTCCTAGGGAGTTTGGGTCCAACTCCCCAGCTGGCTTTGTCCTGGGCTTCCTTCTTCTCCATCTTGGTCTTATGTGTCTTCATGGGGTTGTTAGATATTTGGTGCATTCAGTCACATGTTTCTTCCTTTGTACAGTATTTCCTTTTGTTCTCAGGAGGAGATGGGGGACTTTAGAGTCCCTCACTCATGTTGGAAAGTGAAGTCTTCCTTCTCTTCCCTGGAGACTTACCTTTATGTTAGTCCTTCCCACAGCTGGGGTTAGGGCTTGCTCTGTCTCACTGGCATCTTGTTTTTGTTAATTCGTAAGCTCTTTCTGTGAGTGGGTACAGCACCCTGACCACCTCTCTATATTCAACCCCTTACAACAGAGCCACTACATTACAACCACTCCAGAAAGCATTTGCTGAAGGACTGCCTGAGAGGCCAGAAGGAAATGCATGTGCCTTTCTCTGTCTAGTGCTTTTGTGTCATTTTCTAAGAGATTTTCAATTTTGCATGTGATTCTTGAGTACATCAAGTGTCAAACTGAAACTGTCTCAATCAACACCACAAAGAAAATAGTCTGAGGGCAACACAGCAACCCAGCCTTTCCAAGCATTGCCTTTTGCTGCCTTCACTATCAATGGAATAAGTCTTGTTAAAGTAGATTTGGCTCCATGAAGTTGAGAGTTTTCCATCTGAAATCTGTTTCGTGGAAGTAAACCCAGACTGTGTGACAGTTCATATCAGGTTGTACTTCAGGAGATGATGTTTTTCTAAGATTGGCCTTTTGAAGGCGGAGGCAGGGGTTGCACTCCTGAACTCTAGTGATGTCTGGGAGTGAGCTGCAATGTTAGTGAAACCATATCCTGGAAGGTCGTCTTTCAGGTAATTGCCGGTGTCATGGTACAACTTTTGGACTGAGAATCAGGGCTCCCCATAAAGGTGTAAGACTAGTGATGATCCCCTGCTACATCCTAATGGGTACAGTTGGTCAGATATGGTTTTTCACTCACTGATGAAATGAGTCTTCACCATCTCAAACAAAAGACCAACTCTGGGAAGGCACAAAGTACAATGTTATTTGATGACTTTATGATAAAGGAGAGGAAACAGAGAACTAGAAAGACAGTTCCAATAGCAGAGACGTGGCAGCAGACAGAAGTTTAATTTTCGTTAACTTAAATGGAGTGTTCACTTCATTTCTCTGATTGTGTTGTCAGTTTGTGCATTTATGGGAGAGGTGGGGGAAGGGATATTTGCATAGGCCTTCAGGAGTGCTGGGAGGCAAAAAGGGGGAACTTCTGGACGTTGGTCCTGACTGTGTATATATCTTTCCCATCTTAGGAAGCTGAAAATGACACTGAACTGGTGGCAAAGAAGAATCAGCTGGTAGCTGCTGGTAAAATTTGAAAATAGCTACAGAAGGGGTGCCTGGGTGGCTCAGTCGTTTAAGCGTCCAACTTCAGCTCAGGTCATAATTTCACAGTCCATGAGTTTGAGCCTCGCATCAGGCTCTGTGCTGACAGGTCAGAGCCTGGAGCCTGTTTCAGATTCTGTTACGGCTCTCTCTGTCCCTCCCCCACTCATGCATGTGCTCACTCTCTCTCTGTCTCAAAAATAAATAAACATTAAAAAAAGAGAAAATACCTACAGAAGAAATAAACAAGTACAAGTGAGTTCAGCTACTAATTACCAGCAGCTCATGAAGCCTCTGTTCATTTTTTTTTGTTTTTAATCTTTTTGCAGTGTTTAAAGTCAACATATGCATAGAGTATTAACAGATAAAAAAGGTAAGTTTTAGAAAGAACAAAACAATTAAGTTTCTAAACATTTGCGGATCTCAAGTAGTGGCCAGACTGTGTGGAAACTTTGTCCGTGCTAACATTCCTTGGGCGTGGTGTCAATTGTCATAATCTGTAGGAAAGCAGTGTGTCGTACAATGAATCATACCCAATCAACATGGTAGTGCCATTTCATGGCCCTCGTCTTTGCAACCCTGGGAAACATGGTGAGGATATAAGTTATAGAAGAATAGAGGTTTATGATAAAAGACACTTGTCACATGATGAGTTAGGGAAAGATTGGAAATGGGAAGGAATTCTATGAACTCTAAACCCTACAGGCATGGAATAATGAGTAAGGAAATGATGTAACAATAGTTTTGATTCTACTGTACATTGATAATCATGTGAAAAGTGTTCCATGTGTAAGAATAAATTGTATCAGGGGACAGATATGAGGTTGTTGGGAACGTGGGCAGATTATTTAAAATCATACCCAATATTGGGCCTTATCTGACAAGAGCAATTGTAACTCACAGGCAACAAATTGAACAAACATGGGAACAGCTGCAGCAGGCAGAGCTCATCTTTAGATACCAGGTAACCTCAGTTCTTCCTGACATACTGAACCCTTAGCACCTCATGCAGGTGAGTGTAGTGGTCCTTGGAATCCCTAACCACGGGCTTTTTTCATTGTTGGCTTTTTCAGATCGCAGTTCATGAGAAGAATGCTCAGGACAACGAGGTAAGTATTTTCTTTTTTCCTCCTTTCTTTGGTGCACAGTCTGGCAAGACTGAAGGTGGATGTGTTGTTTCTCCCCCAGATCAAGACTCAGATGTGGGACAAGGCGATGGCAGAGCAGGGCAGGGACATTGCCTACTTGAAATACAGGTGTGGTCATTTGACTTGCGTTTTTATGGGTGTTTCCAGGGATGATGCCCCGCACTGTTTGTTGTTTAGTAGACGACGTGGTGTTGCAACTCTTATACAAGTCCATTATTTTTCTGTATCCAGGACTGGACAGGATGGAAGCAAAGAGGCTGCCTGAGGTATACACGAGGCAGAAACCAATGGCTGCAAGACCAGAGATGTAGAACCCTCCCAGGAGAGGTAAGGAGCACGTTGTGATGTGCTGCAGTCTAATTTCTGCTGTGCAGCCTGTTCCTGTGGATGATCATCATGTGGTCTGGAAAGAATCACAAGCACTAAGGACAGCAGGTGGTCTCAAGGGGTGACAGAAGGGTGTTCCCCTCTGGTGCCACAGGCAGTGAGGCACTTGTTCCTGTGACTGGTGGAGCTCATGACCCTCCTCTGACTGTGACCCTCCCACCTCCTCTAGCATCCCCCTGTCTGAAGAGTCTGGAAAAGATGACAGGACATGGGCCTCATCCTTCTTCCCACCTGGACTCAATGTGAAGACTTTAGTTTATTTGAGGAGAAGGTCATTTATTCACTATTTTTAACTGTGTTTATTTTTGTTTGTTTCTGTGAACTGTAGCTCTACATCCCTAAATTCAAGTTCCATATAGCTTAGCTTAGTCCTCTGATGTTATCAGTGCAACTCTGCATCTTCACTGCTAAATTCTCATAGTTTTCCTTTTCTCAATAGTGTAAAATTAGTCTTTTGTCATATAATAACTGCTGTCATGTGGAAGGCAGCTTGTAGATAAGCTGAGAGATTGAACAATTTGCCTGAAGTCTGAAGAAATGTACCCTTCTTGAGGATTCGTTGAGGATATACACCAAACCAGTATTCTAAATTTTATTCTTTTTTTTAAAAGTTTATTTATTTTGAGAAAGGCAGAGACAGAATGCCAAGCAGGCTCCACACTGTCAGTGAGGAACCCAACACTGGGCTTGAATTCACAAGCTGTGAGATCATGACCTGAGCCCAAATCAAGAGTTGGATTCTTAATACAAGCACCCTCATATTTATTCTTGATGTGTAATGAAATTGTGATTTCCCATGATGTATACTGAGAAACCTCTGTTTTACTGATGAATTCTAAATTGCTAGTTGTGCCTGACCTGTCCACAGTTATTTGATTAATTACAAAACAACATGAACTAGGGCACTGTGAGGTATTTATCAAGGTGAGGGGATGGTTCTCCCCCTTATCCTTGGGGGTCACCTGAGGCATGTGGAATACCCTCTGCCTCTGGTCAGGGACTTGAGTGTAGGGAAAAGTTTAAGATATTTGAGGAATGAGATGAGGGATTGTTTTCATCCTCTAAAAGTAGAATAAACCTGTGTCCCTTCTAGGGTCTTTAGTAGATCGAGAAACTGCTAAAACCTCTGTGAGTTACAGCGGCTCTGACAGTACCAAGAATGCAGACAAGGACAAGGTAAATACCGGGGCCATTCTCAGTTGTAACTCTTTTGGGAAACCCTCATCTTTATGTACAGCACGCTCTCCTGGCCTTGTCTTGTTTTGCGCGATGTGTGATATGTCTGTCTGTTCTTTGTTTTCTAAATGCACACTCATAACCCAGGAGCCCACAGCCTTCTCAATTTTTAGTCTGTCAGCTTTCTGTGCTAAGTTTAGAAGCCCAGAACGCTTAGAGACTGAGTACCTTAAGGTTTTTCTGTGAGTTTCGGGAAATAATGAGAGGAGGATGACCCCACACTCCAAACAGAAGTCTCCTGGCCTGGGTGACCCCTTCCAGACCTCACCTCTGTGGGAACAGTGTGGCTGCTGTGTCTTCCTTTCCTGATTCTAGCTAGGAGATGAACCTGTTAGAAATGACATCATGTCTCCAACTTTATATTTTGTGCCCTGTGCCATTTAGAGTGGTCCTAGATAAAGTCAATGTCGTCACTCATCACCTTCCCGTCTTTGTTGGTAAATGACTTGTCTGGAATCCTTCCAGCTCTACCTTAGGTAAAAATAGTTTGCACACTGTGTCCTTCAATTGTGTTTATATGAGTAGTTTCTGGTTGTGTCCCCAGTCACTGTTAGAGCTGATACAGTCTCATGACACATACCAGGAGTTTTATACCAAAACGCTTGCATGAAATCTGTTATGTGAATTTCTCTGTCTTTTTTTCTGTTGCACATAATTACTCTGTGTCCAGTAGTATGCTTAAAGTCAGAATTCCCTATGAATTAAGATGAACACATCTGAGCTTTGTCAACATTCACCACAAGTAACTTGTTCCTCACAGAAGACTCTCATTCCCCTGCAAGATCCCAGGCATCCTCCACTCCCCAGAGGTCTCAGAGGCCTTTGACAACACTTCAAGAGGGAAGACTCCTTTCTCAGGGAGAAGAACAGAGACCGCACAGTGAGGGTCTGCCTGCAGAACTTTTTGCCAGGAGTGGCTGTGATTCCATGAGCAGAATATGAGCCATGTACTCCCACTCATTTTTTTTGGTGTGTGTGTTCTTAATATACCAAAAGCAGAGCATCTGGAGTCGCCGTAGAGGAGGGATGCAGGGTGAACCTGGACATCGATGGCTGCCTGTCTGGAGAATGCTACTTCATTAGTCTGTAATTACTTCTGTTAACCCTCTAGGACAGGATGCTTGCCATTTTACTTCTGCAGACATGGGCAGTGATGTGTGGTGTCAGTAGGTTACCCTTTTACATCTACTACCCCAAGCTGTAGGTGGTATCCAGTGGCAGGGACAGAGTTTTCAGGTACTGATGCTACTCTCTTGGATCCTGGTGGCAGAGAAGGTGGCAGGTGCTGACACATTCTTCTCTGGGTTACAGCTGCTTTTGGTATTGGTTCTCTTGTCTGGCATATGGATGTAGCTGTCACTTCTGTTCTGCAGGGCAGTCTGGATCCTGGGGACCTCCTCCGTTAACTGGACGATTCTGCATGCCCTACCTTAGAGACGCTCCACCCCCATGGACTATTAGGCACGTCCACCTCCTGAACCCTGCTGGCCCTGGGGCCACCCAGAACCCCTCCACCTGCAACACTTGGTAAGATGATCTGAGCACTAGGAGGTGACTTGTAAAACACACTCACCTTATTTTTGTTGCTGTTAGGTCTTGGGCCAAGGTGCAGAGGCGGTACCACAGACCATTGTGATGCAAGGGGGATGTGTCTGCTGCCATTACCACATTCCTCAAGTTTCTCAGGATCTCATCTTTGTCATTTCCCCCACCGTGTGTTGGTACAGGCATCTCTTGTGGAGAAGGAATGGGGCCGTATGCAGAAAAGCAGACACAGCGCTTCAGCAGAAATGCCCTGTACACAGTCCACGTGCTGGGATCTGTGAGGCATGAGGCACAATGTAACGTATGTCCATATAGTTGTGTCCCCAGCCATCCATAGTTGTTCGATGAGTGATGAATACATCTGAATCAGGGCTTTTAGGTTATAAGGACTTCAAGTTATAAGAGATGGTTCTTCAACTTCTTCTTGGGGATCACCTGAGGCATGTGGGACACCCTGTGCATGTGATTTGGGATCTGACTGGGGCAAAGAGTTTAAGTTGTCGGAAGTATGAGGGGAGGGATTTTTGTTTTTGATCTCCAAACAGTCTACTCAAAACAGAATAAACCTCCATCCCTTCTAGGACTTTTTGCAGGTCTAGAAGTAGGTGTCACACCCAAGAGTGACATCAACACTGGCTCTGCCAAAACTGCCGAGAAGCACAAAGTAAATGCTGTGGCCATTTTCCATTCTAAGTCTTTACGTACAGCCACATCTTTCTGTACATGACACTCTCCTGCCATTGTCTCTGGTTTGTGTGTCGTATGGTATGTCTGCTGGTTTTGTTTTTTTCCCAAATGCAAAACCTTTACCGCTGAGTCTACGGGCTTCCCTGTTTTCCACCTGGCATCTGTTTGTGGTAACTTGAGCAGCTATGCGTGCCTAAGGGTGGGGACCATAGGGCTTTTCCAATGTGTTTCTGGAATAAATCAAGGAGGATGGCACTCCACTCCACTTGGAAGTCTCCTACCTTGCCTCATTCTTTGTGGATCTCCTCAATGTAGAATCATTGATCTTGCTGTTTCTTCCTCTCTTGTTTCCTTCTATTGAGGGTTTTACCATGGTCAGAGAAATCTGTGGGCATCCTTACAATTTGAAAATGCGAACTGCCTTCACTCCAACTTATATTTTTCTGTGTGTCATTTAGAATGGTCTTAGACAAAATAAATTTCATACCCATCAGCATTTTGGTAAACATGCTGTCCAGAATCCCTGCAAGTGTGCCCTGGGCATAAATACTCTGAACTACAAGAGATGGCATACTTGTCATAGAAAACATGCACTGAAACTTAAGTTTTGAAGAGAAAAAATCCAAAATTACCTGTGTGGCAAGTTCCCACCGTGTCCTTCATTTGTGTTCACATGAGCACATTCTCTCGTGTCCTGTGTCACAGGTACAGCTAAAACATGGAAACTTACACCAGACATCAAAGTGCATTTGTGTTAATTTTGTTTTTTAGAATTTCAGCTCATTTTTCCAGAGAACATAATTACTGTGCAAAATATACTGCACTTAAGCTGAGAAGTACCTCCGAAGTAAAATAAATTAGCTGAACTCAACTAACATGTATAGGTTACCTGTGTCTCTAAGAGCATGCTTTCCCAGGTCCTCTGCAGGCCCTCAGGATCCCCATCTCCCCATGTGTCTCTGTGCCCATGGATAGCACTTCCAGAAAGGAGGAGACCCCATTGTCAGGACAGAAGTAGTTTGGGCACAGGCTTAGATGCAGAGCTTTGAGCCACGAGGGCTGTGATTCCATGTGTGGACACTGGCATTGTCATTCTTTCTCATTCTGTAGTTCTTCACATACACCATAAACAGCCTCTGTGGTGGAGGGGGATGAAGGGTGGAGGGTGATCCTGGACACAGATGTCTTCCTATCTGGAATATGCTACTTTGTTAATTTGGGATTCAGTCTATAAATCTTCTAGGAAAAGGGCCCTTGCCGTTTCTACGTTTCCAGACACGTGGAGATGCTAGTTTATCCCAATCACATCCATTCCCCACCCCAAAGCTGTAAGTGGAACCCAAAGTATGGGTAGAGATTTTGGCGCTGATGTTGCCCTCTTGGAACCTGCTGGTGGGGAAGCTAGTAGGATATGAACACTGCTTCTTTGGCTTTCCGCTTTTTGCTGGTGTTGGTGCTCTGTTTTGTCCTATGAACATACCTCTCATTTCTTTTCCGCAGGCTATTTTGTATGCAAGAGGGCCTGGTCCTTTCCCAGGATCACCTTGCAGGCTGTACCCCATGGACCACCCTTCACCACCAGTCATGGGCTATAGGCCACATCCCCCTCCTCCACCAGCTCCTCCACTTACTCTATTTGTTAAGATGACCTGAACTGGATGGGTAGCTGGTAAAGTATATTCATCTTCTTCATGACTGACTTTGTGGCAATGATATAGAGATGGTTGTGAGTCTTGGCAATCCAACTACAAACTGCCTGAGGACACTGTAACATATCTCAAGTTTCTCAGGACATACACACAATGGGCAGTGTCCTTTCCAGTAATATGGTGAGCTATATGTTTCTCTTGTCAAATGAAAGAGGATTTTTTACACAAAAGCAGACGTATCAGCAGTACTGCTGCATATTTTGGAGACACAATGTTTTGGGTTCTGTAGAGAATGAGGAGCACCCCTAACTTTTAGAGCATCAGGTGTCCTGTGTGAAACAGGGACATTCATTAAATGATGCAGACCTTGTGATCACCATAATGGAAACACCAGTGAAGGATCCAGTGCAAAAACAGGGGAACCTTGAATCATACAGGAATAGAAGGGAAGTTGAGCACAGTAAGCAAAGTTTGAGGAGGTGCAGAGGGGAGGATGTTGGGGTCAGTGAGATGCAGTTGGAGGTCATTCCTGGCCACAGCCTGAGCAGGGAGTGTCAGGTCCATACAGAGCTGCTATGTGGGATCTCTCTCAGTGCACAATGCAGTGTTCGTGTGTTGCCAAAGTGCACGCAGGTAATGATCTAAAAAATATTGTCTCCCTGGATTTTCCTGAAGGTTCTGGATATTTGTGGGGGAAAAAAGCCCTGGAGATATTGGGAATTTAACTTGGTCTTATGAAAATGCTCTATGCCCAAGTTCATATCCCTCAGTGAGACTAAAAGTGGAGACAGGATCTAGATCAGCTGAGTGCCTGCATTGGCCTTCAGCCTGGGTCACCCTACAATTTAGGGTTGCCCAGATGCCACCCCTGCTAGACCCCTGGCATCACCCTGACTACAGCTTTGCATCTCCTCAAACTTCTCTCACAATATCCTGAGGCTTTGCCTGTGTTCCTGCTGTCTCAGCCCTAATACCAGTTCTCAGTGGGACCTACACAGAGCCTCAGCTGTGTTATCTGTGAAAAAAGGGGTAATATTTGTTTCTAAGAACAAGAGAAAAAGAAGACATTCAATACATAAAGCATCCGAAAAATCTCTGGGAAGTGTCCCCTCATGCTTCTCACAGTTTTAATGTAGATATCTCCACATAATGATCCTCCAAAACAGATGGTCACGGGAGTTCATTAAACTAAGACTGTTAACAACTCAGCCCAGGGAGGGGGAATCACTGTTTTAAAAAATAAGACGATGTCCCTCATTTTTCTAGTAAAATTCGGGCCCTGCCACACAATGAAAGAAAAGATAATTATGAGAATGTGTACATTCAGAGACCCAGATCTGAAGACAATCATTTTCTATTATACATAATCTCACAGATGCAGCCACACACTAAAGTGTTCATCTGAGGCCACAGCCACAGATAAACTACAGAAGACAGAATGCACATAGGAAAACATAAGATCAGAGGGAAATAAACCAAAATCTCTTTGCCTTATAGGACAACTCTTTTGAAAATTGAAGAGGACTGTACACGATGACAGACAATGGTGATTATATATACATTATAAGAAGGTGTCAGATTTACCTGAAATCTTTCCCTGCCCATCCTGTCTCCTCCACTTTGTCCTTCCTACTGTCCCCTAATCCACCTTTCATTGTTTTGTCTGTGTGTCAGCGTCTGCTTCTAGGACCATCTACTCTCACTCCCCATCGAGTGCACACAGTGGGGTTCCTGTACACACAGGTAACAGACAGAAATGGTGGTGATGGAGGATAGAAGCAAGATCACCCTTTGTGCAGGGGAGGCCGAGGGAGTTTTCTGGGTTGATGGGAACTTCCTATATCTAGATTGATGGGGTGCTTATGCTCATTTATTTTGGAAATATTCCCTGACTCCATGGTGCCTTGGGGTCAGATAGACAGGTATCTGTCCTTAGGAAATGGCTGAGTTCTAATGGTGGAGAAGGATGAGGGACCAGCAGTGACTGTGGAGAGGAGTGAGGGTCAGACCCACGCCCAGGATGCCAGGTCTCCACAGACAGCACCACGTGTAGGAGGACTCTGAGGAGCAGAGATTTCTTGAACAGACCCATGAACTACATAATCCTCCTGCACTTTCCTCACTGAGCGATGGCCAGAGCAAAGGCCAGCAGCTGGAGGACACCCTGATCATGGCTGGAGTGGAGCAGTGGGCCTGGGGGATTGAGTCTAGGAAAGGGACAGGGAGAAGGTAGTGACAGGGAGTTTGAGAGATAAAGGGATAGTGACAGGGAGTTTGAGAGATAAAGGGAAGAGGAGAGAAGGGAATGTTTTCTACTGACTTCACCCACATTTCTGTGTGACCAAAAGGACACCCTTGTCTCCCAGGGAAGGGAAGAGGGCTGGCAAAAAGACAGAGTGGCATTCTCAGCTCAAGTACCCAGGATATCTGCCTTGCTCTTGTGTATCTAACACAAGAAGCACGTGCTTTTTCTCATGATTGGAACTGCAGCTCATATCATTTAGTGAAAATCAATCCAATTATGAATTCCTCAGCATTAAAGTATTGCAACAAAATTAAGTGAACATACTGTGAAAATTAAAGTGAAAATTAAGTGAAAGATACAACACAGGATAACGTCCAAAGGTAGATCGACTGCAATACTACCGGAATACAGTGTATTAGAAAAGGAGGTAGGTACCCCAGTGCAGGCATTCAGATACCTGGGCAATATCTGAAAAGGTAAAAAAAAAAATGTAGTCTTTACTTCAAAAGCAACATTAGCGCTAGACACAAAGGGATCATGATTTAAGGTTTAGAGAGAAACCATATGACTTCATGGTGCTGTACCCATAGATCAAGTCTCATCAAATTATACCCTTTAACTTGAGGCTATTTGTTATATGTAAATTATACCTCATTAAAGAGAATTTCAAAACACAAAATACTAGAAGCAAATGTGGGAAATTTCCTTTCTAATCCTGAAGTGCATGGGTGATATGAGTCTGTCTGCCCATGTCTCAAAAATCCAAAATAATAAGACATTTAAAAAATTAGTAATAGCAGAGTAAGTGGGCCCTGAGCTCACCCTGTCCCATGTTTTCAACTACATAACTTCCACCTCCAAGTCCATGAACCAGAGAATAATCCAAAGACTGGAAGAAAAACTCCACACCTAAATAGACAGAAGCTGCATCAGAAAGGTTAGGAAGGTCAGAAAGGTAGAGGCTGGCTGCCTGCAGAATGGGCAAAGTGAGGCCTCACACCAGGGAGCTGACACAGGGAAGACTAATCTGCATAACATTTGGCATTAAAACCCAGAGGGGCTGAATTCCCTTGAGTTTAGATCCTGGAGTTTGGAGGTCGGCTGACCCAGCACTGGGTGATCCAGGAGGATGAGTGATAGCCACTTCGCTGCCTGTGTAGAGAGGCAACGTAAACATGGCATTTTATACAATGCTGAGGCAACAGGAGACAGATGTATTCATGCTGTTTGTTGAGGGTGTTGGAGGACTTCTCCAACAATGAGGGAGCTCACAGGCACCATTCTTCTCCCCCAGCCTCCCAGAATAAGCATAGAATCACCCACCAGAGTGTGAGGCTTCACAGACACTTGCTACCTAACCTGTTAGCAGTGCACCAGTCCCAAGGGTTCACTGGGGGACTCACCACACCAAGCCAGCTGGTCTCAGAGCAAACATTCTTAAAACCACAAGGGCACCCTGTCCGACAAGCTGCATGCATAGCTGCCACAGCATGCTGTGCACATCTGTACTTCACCCAGCTGTGCATATCCAGGCACCCTCATCTGTCTCACCCAACCACATGTCCCCAGGCACCAACACACTCTGTGCATATCCTCAAGCCCCTAGCTTCCACCGCTGGTCCACAGCCCCCAGCCACCAAAGGACATTGAGAACTCTAGCATAGGACTAGTAGCCCTGTGCAATTTTGCTAACACTCCTACCCTGCTCCCAAGTTACCCAGTGGGCATACCACCCAACAGCTGGCCTGCCTGGGTCCCACTGACACCATTGAGAGCAAACACAGCCCACAACAGGCACGCAATCAGTGCAGACACCTGCACTGAAAGGAAAAGTAACCCAGACACAACAGCATGGGGTGAGCAATACCCATACGATATCCTCCTGAAGGTCCAGGTCCTATAAATGGAGACATGCACTGCTGAGAACCCCAGGACCTCTTCTTCATAACATCATTAATTTCAAGAGCAGAAGGCACAGCTGACTTTCTTAATACAGAGAAATAGAGCCAGAGAGACAGACAAAATGGGGACACAGAGATGTTTATCCACAATGAAAGACTTAGTCAAAGCCACAGCCAGAAATGTAAGCCAAAGAGATATAAGTAACATATCTGATATAGAATTTAAAGCAATGATCATAAGGAGACTCATTGGAGTTGTGAAATGTGTAGAAGAGTGCGACCCCTGACATAGAGATATGATATAACACAGTAGACACTGAGGACACAATGAAGGAGAAACACGCTTGCTGGAATGAACAGAGGGATGGAAGAAGCAGTGGAACACACTAGTGACCTCGAAGACTGAGTAATGGAAATTAATCATGCTGAACCAAAGAGAGAGAACAGAATTCTGCAACGTGAGATGAGACTAAGGGAACTCAGTGAATACAGGAAAGATAATAGTAGTCATATTGTAGGAGTCCCAGAAGGAAGAGAAAGTGGGGCGGAAAATTTATTTGAGGAAATAATAGCTGAAAACGTCCCTAATTGGGGGAGGGAAACAAACATCCACATCCGGAGGACCACAGAATTCCCATCAAAATCAACAAAATCAGGTCAACACACAAACATATTGTAAGAAAACTTGCAAATTGTAGTGACAATAAAGAAAAACTCTGAAAAGCAGCAAGACAAAAGAGACCTTAACATAGAAGGGAAGACCCATAAGGCTAGCTACAGATTTCTGAGTAGAAACTTGGCAAGCCAGAAGAGAGTGACATCACATATTCAAAGTGCTGAATGGAAAAATCAGCAGCCAAGAATACTCTATCCAGCAAGGCTATCATTCAGGATGAAGGAGACACAGACTTTCCCAAACAAAAACTAAAGGAGTTTGCACCACTAAACCAGTGCTGCAAGAAATATTACAAGGGAATCTTTGAGTGGAAAGGAGAGACCGACAGTGACGGTATAGAGGTAGAAGACACATCAAGTAAAAAATGAATATTTCTGGAAAAAATCAGTTAAGGAATTCAGAGAAATGGATTTGAAATATAATAACTTCTACCAAATTCCTAAGGAGGAGAAATAATGGGTGCAAAGGTAAATGACCATCAACTTAATACAAACTGCTAAATGCAGAAGAGGTTATATAACACCTAACAGTAACTATATACTAAAAACCAGTCATAAATATGCTAAGAATAGAGATAAAGATATCAAAATATATCACTAAAGAAAGTAAGAAAAACATGAAAGAAAAGCAAGAAATGATCAGAGAAAATCATTAGAAACCACAACAGAACAGGCAATAAAATGGCAATACGTACATACATATCAATAATTACTTTGAAGGTAAATGGAGTGAATGCTCCAATCTAGAGATGTAGGGTGTAAGAATGGATGAAAAAACAAAACAGATTTAGATGCCTACAAGTGACCCACTTTACACCTCAGGAATGATAGTGATAGGATAGAGAAACATTACACAAATGAATGTCAAAAGAAAGCTGGAGTAGCAATATTTGTAACAGAAAAAATACACTTTAAAAAAAGTACATAACGAGACAAAGGAGGACACTATATAACAGTAAATGGTACAACCCAAAAGGAAGATATAACAACTGTAAATATATCCCATAATTAAGTGGGATTTATTCCCAAGCTACAAAGGTGGTTCAATATTCGCAAATCAATGTGATACAATATATCAACAGGAGAAAGGATGAGAATCATATGATCCGGGCATCTGGGTGGCTCAATCCTTTAACAGTCTAACATCAGCTCAGGTCATGACTTCATGATTCGTGAGTTCAAGTCCCGCGTCAGACTCTATGTTGAAAACTCAGAGCCAAGAGCCTCCTTCGAATTCTGTGTCTCCCTCGCTCTCTGCCCCTCCCCTGCTCATGCTCTGCCTCTCTCAAAGTTAAACGTTAAAAGAAAAGAACCATGAGGGGGAAGGGAAGATGGCGGCGTAGGAGGACGCTGGGCTCACCGCGCGTCCTGCTGATCACTTAGATTCCACCTACACCTGCCTAAATAACCCAGAAAACCGCCAGAGGATTAGCAGAACGGAGTCACCAGACCCAAGCGCAGATGAGAGGCCCACGGAAGAGGGTAGGAAGGGCGGCGAGGCGGTGCCCGCTCCACGGACTGGCGGGAGGGAGCCGGGGCGGAGGGGCGGCTCGCCGGCCAAGCAGAGACCGAGTCTGGCTTGCAAAAGTGGAGGGGCCTGACAGACTGTGTTCCGACAGCAAGCGCGACTTAGCGTCTGGGAGGTCATAAGTTAACAGCTCTGCTCGGAAAGCGGGAAGGCTGGAGGACAAAGGGACGGAGAGCTGCAGAGCCCCCGGACGACAGAGCTCAGTTTGGTGGGAAACAAAGGCGCTCACCAGCGCCATCTCCCCCGCCCATCCCCCAGCCAAAATCCCAAAGGGAACCGGTTCCTGCCAGGGAAATTGCTGGCTCCGCGCAAACACCCAACTCTGTGCTTCTGCGGAGCCAAATCTCCGGCAGCGGATCTGACTCCCTCCGGCTGCCACAGGGCCCCTCCTGAAGTGGATCACCTAAGGAGAAGCGAGCTAAGCCTGCCCCCCCTGCCACCGTGCACCTTGCCTACCCACCCCAGCTAATACGCCAGATCCCCAGCATCACAAGCCTGGCAGTGTGCAAGTAGCCCAGACGGGCCACGCCACCCCACAGTGAATCCCGCCCCAAGGAGAGGGGAAGAGAAGGCACACACCAGTCTGACTGTGGCCCCAGCGGTGGGCTGGGGGCAGACATCAGGACTGACTGCGGCCCCGCCCACCAACTCCAGTTATACACCACAGCACAGGGGAAGTGCCCTGCAGGTCCTCACCACACCAGGGACTATCCAAAATGACCAAGCGGAAGAATTCCCCTCAGAAGAATCTCCAGGAAATAACAACAGCTAATGAGCTGATCGAAAAGGATTTAAATAATATAACAGAAAGTGAATTTAGAATAATAGTCATAAAATTAATCGCTGGGCTTGAAAACAGTATAGAGGACAGCAGAGAATCTCTTGCTACAGAGATCAAGGGACTCAGGAACAGTCACGAGGAGCTGAAAAACGCTTTAAATGAAATGCAAAACAAAATGGAAACCACCAGGGCTCGGATGGAAGAGGCAGAGGAGAGAATAGGTGAACTAGAAGATAAAGTTATGGAAAAAGAGGAAGCTGAGAAAAAGAGAGATAAAAAAATCCAGGAGTATGAGGGGAAAATTAGAGAACTAAGTGATACACTAAAAAGAAATAATATACGCATAATTGGTATCCCAGAGGAGGAAGAGAGAGGAAAAGGTGCTGAAGATGTACTTGAAGAAATAATAGCTGAGAACTTCCCTGAACTGGGGAAGGAAAAAGGCATTGAAATCCAAGAGGCACAGAGAACTCCCTTCAGACGTAACTTGAATCGATCTTCTGCACGACATATCATAGTGAAACTGGCAAAATACAAGGATAAAGAGAAAATTCTGAAAGCAGCAAGGAGTAAATGTGCCCTCACATATAAAGGGAGACCTATAAGACTCGTGACTGATCTCTCTTTTGAAACTTGGCAGGCCAGAAAGAATTGGCACGAGATTTTCAGTGTGCTAGACAGAAAAAATATGCAGCCGAGAATCCTTTATCCAGCAAGTCTGTCATTTAGAATAGAAGGAGAGATAAAGGTCTTCCCTAACAAACAAAAACTGAAGGAATTTGTCACCACTAAACCAGCCCTACAAGAGATCCTAAGGGGGACCCTGTGAGACAAAGTACCAGAGACATCACTACAAGCATAAAACATGAAGACATCACAATGACTCTAAACCCGTATCTTTCTATAATAACACTGAATGTAAATGGATTAAATGTGCCAACCAAAAGACATAGGGTATCAGAATGGATAAAAAAACAAGACCCATCTATTTGCTGTCTATAAGAGACTCATTTTAGACCTGAGGACACCTTTAGATTGAGAGTGAGGGGATGGAGAACTATTTATCATGCTACTGGAAGCCAAAAGAAAGCTGGAGTAGCCATACTTATATCAGACAAACTAAACTTTAAATTAAAGGCTGTAACAAGAGATGAAGAAGGACATTATATAATAGTTACAGGGTCTATCCATCAGGAAGAGCTAACAATTATAAATGTCTATGCGCCGAATACCGGAGCCCCCAAATATATAAAACAATTACTCATAAACAGAAGCAACCTTATTGATAAGAATGTGGTAATTGCAGGGGACTTTAACACCCCACTTACAGAAATGGATAGATCATCTAGACACACGGTCAATAAAGAAACAAGGGCCCTGAATGAGACATTGGATCAGATGGACTTGACAGATCTATTTAGAACTCTGCATCCAAAAACAACAGAATATACTTTCTTCTCGAGTGCACATGGAACATTCTCCAAGATAGATCATATACTGGGTCACAAAACAGCCCTTCATAAGTTCACAAGAATTGAAATTATACCATGCATACTTTCAGACCACAATGCTATGAAGCTTGAAATCAACCACAGGAAAAAGTCTGGAAAACCTCCAAAAGCATGGAGGTTAAAGAACACCTTACTAAAGAATGAGTGGGTCAACCAGGCAATTAGAGAAGAAATTAAAAAATATATGGAAACAAACGAAAATGAAAATACAACAATCCAAACGCTTTGGGACGCAGCAAAGGCAGTCCTGAGAGGAAAATACATTGCAATCCAGGCCTATCTCAAGAAACAAGAAAAATCCCAAATACAAAATCTAACAGCACACCTAAAGGAAATAGAAGCAGAACAGCAAAGGCAGCCTAAACCCAGCAGAAGAAGAGAAATAATAAAGATCAGAGCAGAAATAATATAGAATCTAAAAAAACTGTAGAGCAGATCAACAAAACCAAGAGTTGGTTTTTTGAAAAAATAAACAAAATTGACAAACCTGTAGCCAGGCTTCTCCAAAAGAAAAGGGAGATGACCCAAATAGATAAAATCATGAATGAAAATGGAATTATTACAACCAATCCCTCAGAGATACAAACAATTATCAGGGAATACTATGAAAAATTATATGCCAACAAATTGGACAACCTGGAAGAAATGGACAAATTCCTGAACACCCACACTCTTCCAAAACTCAATCAGGAGGAAATAGAAAGCTTGAACAGACCCATAACCAGCCAAGAAATTGAATCGGTTATCAAAAATCTCCCAACAAATAAGAGTCCAGGACCAGATGGCTTCCCAGGGTAGTTCTACCAGACGTTTCAAGCAGAGATAATACCTATCCTTCTCAAGCTATTCCAAGAAATAGAAAGGGAAGGAACACTTCCAGACTCATTCTATGAAGCCAGTATTACTTTGATTCCTAAACCAGACAGAGACCCAGTAAAAAAAAAGAACTGCAGGCCAATATCCCTGATGAATATGGATGCAAAAATTCTCAATAAGATACTAGCAAATCGAATTCAACGGCATATAAAAAGAATTATTCACCATGATCAAGTGGGATTCATTCCTGGGATGCAGGGCTGGTTCAACATTCGCAAATCAATCAACGTGATACATCACATTAACAAAAAAAAAAGAGAAGAACCATATGATCCTGTCAATCGATGCAGAAAAGGCCTTTGACAAAATCCAGCACCCTTTCTTAATAAAAACCCTTGAGAAAGTCGGGATAGAAGGAACATACTTAATGATCATAAAAGCCATTTATGAAAAGCCCACAGCTAACATCATCCTCAATGGGGAAAAACTGAGAGCTTTTCCCCTGAGATCAGGAACACGACAGGGATGTTCACTCTCACCACTGTTGTTTAACATAGTGCTGGAAGTTCTGCATCAGCAATCAGAGAACAAAAGGAAATCAAAGGCATCAAAATTGGCAAAGATGAAGTCAAGCTTTTGCTTTTTGCAGATGACATGATATTATACATGGAAAATCCGATAGACTCCACCAAAAGTCTGCTAGAACTGATACATGAATTCAGCAAAGTGCAGGATACAAAACCAATGTACAGAAATCTGTTGCATTCTTATACACTAACAATGAAGCAACAGAAAGACAAATAAAGAAACTGATCCCATTCACAATTGCACCAAGAAGCATAAAACACCTAGGAATAAATCTAACCAAAGATGTAAAGGATCTGTATGCTGAAAACTATAGAAAGCTTATGAAGGTAATTGAAGAAGATTTAAAGAAATGGAAAGACATTCCCTGCTCATGGATTGGAAAAATAAATATTGTCAAAATGTCAATACTACCCAAAGCTATCTACACATTCAATGCAATTCAAATCAAAATTGCACCAGCATTCTTCTCGAAACTAGAACAAGCCATCCTAAAATTCATATGGAACCACAAAAGGCCCCGAATAGCCAAAGGAATTTTGAAGAAGAAGACCAGAGCAGGAGGCATCACAATCCCAGACTTTAGCCTCTACTACAAAGCTGTAATCATCAAGACATCATGGTATTGGCACAAAAACAGACACATAGACCAATGGAATAGAATAGAAACCCTAGAACTAGACCCACAAACGTATGGCCAACTCATCTTTGACAAAGCAGGAAAGAACATCCAATGGAAAAAAAGTCTCTTTAACAAATGGTGCTGGGAGAACTGGACAGCAACATGCAGAAGGTTGAAACTAGACCACTTTGTCACACCATTCACAAAAATAAACTCAAAATGGATAAAGGACCTAAATGTGAGACAGGAAACCATCAAAACCTTAGAGGAGAAAGCAGGAAAAGACCTCTCTGACCTCAGCCATAGCAATCTCTTACTCGACACATCCCCAAAGGCAAGGGAACTAAAAGCAAAAGTGAATTACTGGGACCTTATGAAGATAAAAAGCTTCTGCACAGCAAAGGAAACCAACAAAACTAAAAGGCAACCAAGGGAATGGGAAAAGATATTTGCAAATGACATATCGGACAAAGGGCTAGTATCTAAAATCTATAAAGAGCTCACCAAACTCCACACCCGAAAAACAAATAACCCAGTGAAGAAATGGGCAGAAAACATGAATAGACACTTCTCTAAAGAAGACATCCAGATGGCCAACAGGCACATGAAAAGATGTTCAGCGTCGCTCCTTATCAGGGAAATACAAATCAAAACCACACTCAGGTATCACCTCACGCCAGAGTGGCCAAAATGAACAAATCAGGAGACTATAGATGCTGGAGAGGATGTGGAGAAACGGGAACCCTCTTGCACTGTTGGTGGGAATGCAAATTGGTGCAGCCGCTCTGGAAAGCAGTGTGGAGGTTCCTCAGAAAATTAAAAATAGA
Source organism: Lynx rufus (assembly GCF_022079265.1). Taxonomy (NCBI): domain Eukaryota; kingdom Metazoa; phylum Chordata; class Mammalia; order Carnivora; family Felidae; genus Lynx; species Lynx rufus. Next base: position 61,059,185 of record NW_025814856.1, on the reverse strand, counting down.
CCTACCCTATGACCCAGCAATAGCACTGCTAGGAATTTATCCAAGGGATACAGGAGTACTGATGCATAGGGGCACTTGTACCCCAATGTTCATAGCAGCACTGTCAACAATAGCCAAATTATGGAAAGAGCCTAAATGTCCATCAACTGATGAATGGATAAAGAAATTGTGGTATATATACACAATGGAATACTATGTGGCAATGAGAAAAAATGAAATATGGCCTTTTGTAGCAACGTGGATGGAACTGGAGAGTGTAATGCTAAGTGAAATAAGCCATACAGAGAAAGACAGATACCATATGGTTTCACTCTTATGTGGATCCTGAGAAACTTAACAGGAACCCATGGGGGAGGGGAAGGAAAAAAAAAAAAAGGACGTTAGAGTGGGAGAGAGCCAAAGCATAAGAGACTGTTAAAAACTGAGAACAAACTGAGGGTTGATGGGGGGTGGGAGGGAGGGGCGGGTGGGTGATGGGTATTGAGGAGGGCACCTTTTGGGATGAGCACTGGGTGTTGTATGGAAACCAATTTGTCAATAAATTTCATATATATAAAAAAAATAAAAAAAAAATAAAAATAGACCTACCCTATGACCCAGCCATAGCACTGCTAGGAATATATCCAAGGGAAACAGGAGTACTGATGCATAGGGGCACTTGTACCCCAATGTTCATAGCAGCACTCTCAACAATAGCCAAATTATGGAAAGAGCCTAAATGTCCATCAACTGATGAATGGATAAAGAAATTGTGGTTCATATACACAATGGAATACTATGTGGCAATGAGAAAAAATGAAATATGGCGTTTTGTAGCAACGTGGATGGAACTGGAGAGTGTGATGCTAAGTGAAATAAGCCATACAGAGAAAGACAGATACCATATGGTTTCACTCTTATGTGGATCCTGAGAAACTTAACAGGAACCCATGGGGGAGGGGAAGGAAAAAAAAAAAAGAGGCTAGAGTGGGAGAGAGCCAAAGCATAAGAGACTGTTAAAAACTGAGAACAAACTGAGGGTTGATGGGGGGTGGGAGGGAGGAGAGGGTGGGTGATGGGTATTGAGGAGGGCACCTTTTGGGTTGAGCACTGGGTGTTGTATGGAAACCAATTTGACAATAAATTTCATATAAAAAAAATGAAAGTTGGTTTCGCCCCACTGTTGTTCCACAGAGCTGAGTGTAAGGCAATTTCCTTATAGCCCATGCACAGTTTTCTAAACACTTCTCTCTTGGTGAAACCAGATGGTAGTTGGAAATCTGTTTCCCCAGTGTTGTTTCACAGAATTGAGTATATAGAGCTATCCCCAGAGGCCCCCCAAGTGTTTCCAAACACTTCTAACTTAGGGAAATCAGATGCTTGTCGGATAGTTTCCCCCACAATGTTTCATACAGCTGTGGGTATGTTCACTTTCCCTAACCTAGTGAAACCAGGTGTTACTTAGATGTTTACACAGGGTGGAGTACATGGCACTTTTGCTGTAGGCCCAACATGGGTGGGTTTTCAGACACTTCTACAAGATGTTACTTGAAACAGGATGTTAGCTGAAGCAGGTGGGTCCCGCACAGTGCTGTCTACTAGAGTTGAGCTAAAATTTAGTCATGGGCCCCGCATAAGTTTCCCAACACTTCTAACATAATGAAACCTTGGGGTAGTCAAAAGATGGTTTCTCCACAGTATTGTTTCACAGAGTCGAGTTATGTGTCACTTGCCTCATAGATCCCAGCGTAGCTTTTCAAACACTTGTAACTTAGTGAAACAAGTTGTGAATTGAAAGATGCTTATCCCACAAAGTTGTTTCACAGAGTTGAGGATGTGGCACTTTCTGCCTAGGCCCTGCATGGGTTTTCCAACTCTTCTCAATTTGTGACATCAGATGGTAGTTGAAGGATGGGTTCACCACCGTGTTGTTTCTCAGATATGAGTAGAAGGCACTTTGCACGTAGCTCCTTGCATGGGTTTTCAAACACTTGTAACTTAAGGAAACAAGACGTTACTTTGGAGATGGAGTCGCCACAGTGTTTGGCAGAATTGAGTACATGGCACTTTCTGCGTAGGCCCCGCGTTGAGTTGTCAAGCAGCTCAACTTAGTGAAGTGAGAATGTTAGTCCCAAGATGGTTTCCCCACAGTGTTATTGCAGAGTTTGGTATATGGCACTCTCCGCATAAGACCTGTGTGGGTGTGCAAGCAATTCTTAGTGAGGCCGGATGTTAGCTGAAAGATGGCTTCCCCACAGTGTTGCTTCAGAGTCGAGTATATAGCACTTTGGGCACAGGCCCCACATAGTTTTCCAAACACTTCTAACGTAGTGAAATGAGATGTGACTTGAAAGATGGCTTCACCACAGTTTCACAGAGTTGAGTGTAGGGCACTTTCGGCCTAGGCCCTGCATTGTGTTTCAAGCAATTCTAACTTAGTGAACGAGATGTTAGTTGCAAGAGAGTTTCCCCAAAGTGCTGCTAGGCAGAGTTGAGTGGATGCAACTTTCCACATAGTGTCCACCTAGGTTTTCAAACCCTTCTGTCTTAGGGAATCAAGATGTCACTTCAAAGTTGGCTTCCCCATCGTGTTATGCTGAGGGGGATAAGTGTCATGTTCCGTGTTGGCCCTGCAAGGGTTGTCAAACACTTTTCCCCTAGCGAGAACAGATGTTTGTTGAAAGGTGGTTCCACCACACTGTTGTTGGACAGAGTTGAGTAGATGGCCCTTTCAGCCTACGCCCCACATGGGTTTTCCAACACTTCCAAAGTAGTGGAACCCGAGGTGGGTTGAAAGATGGTTTCTCTACCATGATGCCTCACAAAGTGGAGGGAATGGCGTTTCGTTATACCTCTAGGTCTAGGGTTTCAACCTTTCTCACTGAGTGTACCACGATGTTAGTGGAAAGATATTTCTACACAGGGCGGTTTCACACTGTTGAGTATATGGCACTCTCCTTGTAGGTCTCGCCTGGGTTTTTCACACATTTCTAACTTAGTGAAGTGAGCCGTTAGCTGAAAGATGGTTTCCCCACAGTGTTGCTTCAGAGTTGAGTATATGGCACCCTTGGTGTAAGCCCCGCATTGGTTATCAAACGATTGTAACTTTGTGAAACGAGATGTTACTTAAACGATAGTTTTCCCCAAGTCCTGTCAGATCTAATTCAGTTATGGCACTTTATGCAAAGGCCCTGGATAGTTCCCAACACTTCAAATTTAGTGAAACCAGGTGTTACTCGAAAGATGGCTTCACCTCTGTGTTGTTTCCCTGAGGTGAATAGATGGTGTTTCGTCCTAGGCCTGGCATATACATGTTTTGAAACACTTCTAATTTAGTGAAACAAGATGTTAGTTGAAAGACCGTTTCTCCACAATATTTTTTCATGCAATCGAGTATATGTCACTTTCATCACATTTCCCCGCAAATGTTTTCCAAGACTTCTAACTTAAAGACCCAAGATGTTGGTTGAAAGATGGTTTCACCCCACTGTGCTTTTACAGAGTTGAGGATGGGCACTTTCCTCATAGGTGCCCGCATGGTTTTTCAAACACTTCTAAATTAGTGAGAGCAGATGGTACTCAAAAGATTGTTTCACCACGTTGTTGCTTTCACACAGAGGCGTAGATAGCACCTCCCTGATAGTGCCCTGCATCGTTTTCCAAACACTACTAACTTACTGAAACAAGACGGTTTGCCCAAGGTACTGGTTGACAGAGTGGAGTATATGGTGTTTTCTGCCTAGGCGCCGGGTAGTTTTTCACACACTTACCTTCGTGAAACCAGATGTTAGTTGAAAGATCTTTTCTCCACAACATGTTTTTCACACACTCGAGTCTGGGTCACCAGCCTCATAATTCCCCACAAATGTTTTCAAAATCTTCTAATATAGTGGAACAGCATGTTATTTGAAAGATAGTTTCAGCACAATGATGTCTCACAGAGCGGAGTATTTGGCACTTCCCTCATAGTTCCTCACATGGGTTTTCAAAGCCTTCTAACTCAGTGAAACAAGATGTTAGTTCAGATTATATGACACTCTTTCAGTCCTGCCTTGGGTATCAAACAGTTCGAACTTAGTGAAGCTACATATTATTTGGAAAATGGTTTCTCCAGAGATTTTCACAGAGTTGATCCTATGGCACTTTCTGCATGGAGTTTCCAACAATTCTAACTCATGGAAACCAGATGTTTGTTGAAAGATGGTTTCACCACAATGTTGGTTCAGGGAGTTGAGTGAGATATCACTATCCACACAAGTCCCACAAGGGCTGTCAAGCGATTCTACCTTAGTGAAACCAGATACCAGGTGAAAGATGGTTTCCCCACTGTGTTGTTGCACACAGTAAAGTATACGGCACTTTCCGCAAAGGCTCTGGGTAGGTTTTCAAATACCTCTAACGTGAAATGAGATGTTACTTGAAAGACGGTTTCACTACAGTGTTGTTTCACAAAGTGGAGTCTATGGCACTTCCCTCGTGTGCCCCACATAGGTTTGCAAACACTAAATCCAGACGTCATGTGAAAGATGTTTTTTCCACAGTGTTGTTTCACAGAGTTGAGTATATGGCACCTTCGTGTATGCACTCTTAGCTTTTCAAACACTTCTAACCTTGTGAAACCAGATGGTAGTTGAGAGACGCCTCCCCCCCCACTGTGTTGTTTCACAGAGTTGAGAGAATAGCACTATCCACAAGGACCCTTTGTGTGTTATCAAACATTTGTAGCATAGTGAAACCAGATGTTAGGAAAACCATGGTTTCCCACACAGTGTTGGTTCACAGATTTGAGTATGTGGCACTTTTGCTATAAGCATCCCATGGTTTTCAAGCACATCTCAGTGACACAAGAGTTTAGTTGGAAGGTGGCTTCCCCATAGGTTTGTACCACAGAGTTGCCAATGTATGGCACTTTCTGCCTAGGTCTGGCATAGTTTTCCAACACTTCTAAATTAGTGAAATCACGTGGAGTTGAAAGATGGTTTCTCCACAGTAATTTTTCAGAATCAATTATATATCACTTTCCTCATAGTATACCTCATAGGTTTTCAGATATTTCTTCCTCAGTGAAACAGGATATTAGTTGAAAAATTGTTTACTTCTGGAAAGTGCCATGTACTCAATGCTGTGTAAAATCAATGTACAGAAACACCTTTCAACTAACAACTTGCTTCACAAAGTGGGAAATGTTGAAATCCTAGAGATAAAATAATGAAAGCACACTTTATTCAACTTTGTTTAACTTCATTGTAGAGAATCCACCTTTCAAATAACATCTGGTTCAACTAAGTTGGAAACCCTTGTGGGGCTTACACCGAAACTGCCATGTACTCAACGCTGTGTGACACAAGTGTGGTGAAACCTTCTATCAACTAACATGTAGTTTCACTGTTAGAAGTGTTTGAAAACCAATGCTGGGAACAATGTTGAAAGTGACCTGTATTCAACACTGTGAGAGACTAGTGGGGAGAAACCAACTTACAACTACCATGTGATTTCACGAAGTTAGAAGTGTTTGAAACCTATGCGGGATTAAGCCTAGAGTGCATTATACTCAACTCGGTCAAAAAGCATTTTGGGCACACCATCTTTCATCTGACATCTCATTACCATGATTTAGAAGTGCTTGAAAATCTCTGCCGAATGTATGCAGAAAGTCCCACAGGCTCAACACTATCAAGCAGCACTTTGGGGAAACTATCAACAAGCATTGGCAATTCTGTGGTAAAAACCTGTGGGGAAGCCACCATCCAACAAAAATCTTGTGTCACTGAGACGTACTTGAAATCCATGGGGCACATACAGTGAAAGTGCCACATATTCACCTCTGTGAACCAACACTGTGTGTGTGTGTGTGGGGATACCACAGTTCTCCCGACATCTGGTTTTAGTGAGCTACAAATGTTTGATAACACACGCTGGGCCCTTGTGGATAGTGCTAGTCTCTCAACTCTGTGAAACAACACGGAGGGGAGCCATCTCTCAACTATCATCTGGTTTCACAAGGTTAGAAGAGTTTGAAAAACCCAGGCGAGACCTACAAGGAGAGTGCCATATACTCAACAGTGTGAAACTGCCCTGTGTAGAAATATCTTTCCACTAACATCATGGTACTGTGAGAAAGGTTGAAACCCTAGACCTAGAGGTATAAGGAAATGCTGTTCCCTCCACTTTGTGAGGCATCATGGTAGAGAAACCATCTTTCAACCTTCCACTACGTTGGAAGTGTTGGAAAACCCATGCGGGGCATATGCCGAAAGGGCCATCTACTCAACTCTGTCCAACAACAGTGTGGTGGAACCACCTTTCAACAAACATCTGTTCTCACTAGGGGAAAAGTGTTTGACAACCATTGCAGGGCCAACATGGAACGTGACACTTATCCCCTTCAGCGTAACATGATGGGGAAACCATCTTTGAAGTGACATCTCGTTTCACTAAGACAGAAAACCTAGGTGGACACTATGTAGAAAGCTGCATCCACTCAACTCTGCCTAGCAGCACCTTGGGGAAACTCTCTTACAACTAACGTCTCGTTCACTCAGTTAGAATTGCTTGAAACACAATGCAGGGCCTAGGCTGAAAGTGCCCTACACTCAACTCTGTGAAACTGTGGGGAAGCTGTCTTTCAGGTCACATCTCATTTCACTACGTTAGAAGTGTTTGGAAAACTATGTGGGGCCTGTGCCGAAAGTGCCATATACTCAACTCTGTCACACTGCACTCTGCGGACCATGTTTTCAACTGGTTTCTTGTATCACTAAATTAGAAGTGTTTGCAAACCAATGCGGGGAACCATGTGGAAAGTGATGTACACTCGGCTCTGGGAGAGAATGCTGTGGAGACACCATCGTTCAACTAACATCTTGTTTCACTGAAATAGCAGAGTTTGACAACCTATGTGGGGAGTAGGAGGAAGGTAAGTGCCATATACTCAACCTTGTGGAGCAACACTATTGGGAAACCATCTTTTGCCTAACATCTGGTTTCACAAAGTTGGACTTGTTTTAAAAGCCAGGTGGGCCCTACAGGGAAAGTGCTATACACTCGAGTCAGTGATACACTGAAGGGAACCATCTTTCAGCAAACTGCTAATTTCACTAAAATAGCAGTGTTGGAAACCCATGAAGGGCTCACACAGAAAGTGACATATACTTAACTCTGGAAACACAATTGGGGAGAGCATCTTTCAACTAACATCTCGTTTCACAAAGTTACAATTGTTTGGAAATGGATGCGGGACTTATGCCTAAAGGGCCATTATACTTACCTCTGTCAAAGAGCACCTTGGGGAATCCACCTTTCAAGGAACGTCCCATTTCACTAAGTTAGAAGTGTTTGAAAGTCTTTGTGAGGCTTATGCAGACAGGAACAGCTGGATTTGGTGGTTTTTTCCTGTTCTTCCCATCAGGAAATAGAGGTACCATTGATTTTGAGGTAAGGGGTTCCTGCACCTAACTGGTGATCAAGTGTTTGGAGCCTCGACCTGATGTAGCACTTCTTGAAAGGGCCCTATCTGTTCTAACTAGGTCCTGAAGCATAGTGAGTATATGGGAATCATGTTTGACTCAGAATAAAGGCATGTGTATCCTTCACTGCACTTAACAGACCTGGCCAAGCACCAAGCACCAAGCACTCAGGGACAAGAAGGCCATCCTTCATTTGATTTGAAGGTACTGTTTGCTCTCACATAGCAAAGGACCAAGAGTGGGAATTTAGCACCAATCTTTGGGCTCTGCTTGTATGAAGTGACTGGAAGCCCAATTGTCCCTGAATGTGACCAAGGACCTAGAAAATAGCAAGTCGGTAGGAATGGCTACAAAGGAGGACAGGATCTAAATTACAGATGGGAATGGGGTAATGCTACGTATGTATACATACCTTCATTTCTCTTTGCTGCATGTGTAAGGCCAGTCCATCCCCAAACCTCACCTCCTACACACATCCACCCATACCCAACTTGGCACCTTCATATGCCCTAGGTCTCCCATTGTGGACAGAGTTCTCATGGGAAATTACAAGAGGTCCTGTTGCCAATCTATGCCAGAGTCACCAGGACACATCCAGAGTCCCCAGTTTAAAGTAGAGGCTATTGCTCTGAGACACTGCGAATTGACTCCAGCAAGATCTTAGTTTGAAAAAAAGAGGAAAAGAGGGAAATAAATCGACAGAGGGCCAAAGTGCTTCACTACAAAGGAGAGCAGAATTAAGCTGACTAGAGTGTGCATAACACAACCTCTGGAGAAGCTGTTGTTTATAGTTTGAAACACCTATGAGTAGGGGCAAAGGGAAACATCCATAACCTGCACCTGGGTGCCTGTTTTTTTTTTTTGGGGGGGTGTCCGTTTTCAAAAGGCTTGCACTTTTCTTTCAGAAAGAGGAGGAAGGCTCCTGACCTTGGCTCCTTTGTATGCTCTAAACTTCAGGGAATGATTTCTAGTAACAGTGTTCCCAAGGGTGCTGTCAGTTTTTTAAACAAGTCATGGTGCAGTATTCATTTTAAGGCTTTTTTGGGCTGAATTGTCCTGCAGAATTTTCTTTCTTTTCTTTTAATTTCTTAAATATTTATTTAATTTTGAGAGATAGAGAGTGCACGCACAGGGGAAGAGCTGAGACACATACACACAGAATCTGTAACAGGCTGCAGGCTTTGAGCTGTCAGCACAAAGTCTGACATGGGACTTGAATTCACAAACTGCGATGTCATGACCTGAGCTGAAACCAAGAGTCAGAGTCTTAAGTGGCTGAGTCATCCAGATGCCCCATTTTACTCTTTTTAAAACTAGAATCTTCCATGGGCAAATCAGGGCCTATGGTTCAGAGCAATTCTGTCTGATTTTAATTGGGGATTCTGGATGAGTACTTGTGACAGCAGAATAGGTTGGGCCATGGGAGCCCTGCAACATGCCTTCCAGATCTATATTGACATTAGATGTATGTCAGTGGAAAGTACACAGCACAGAATATTTGTGTGTTGCTAGGGCCAAAGGTGTTGAGAGCACTTGACCTCACCTCTGGAGCAAGAGCAAATGGAGACACTGCATTCTCAGCTTTCTTCCATTCTCATCTAAAAGGAACCTTAACTGTCCATAGGGCCATTCCCATCATATTGCTATTTGCTAAGTAGGACTTGGTTTGCAGGCTGGGTGGGCTAGTGAGGCTGTCAATCACACAGTGAGCTCCCAGTGATTGTTGGTGAGTTCTCACGTTGCTTCTGTGCTAACCAAGAGTTATTATTTTCTGACAACCCACAAGAGAGATTGTCCTGTCAGATTGTCCTTAGTGCCTGGCCTCAGATTCTGAAGAACACGTAATCCACACATACAAGGTATTTTCCAAGACCTAGTCAGTGCAGACTGCCCTTCAAAACCTAATGCACCACAGGAATGGTTCCAAACACTTGAGCAACAGCCTGGAGCATGGACCCATTTCCCCTGAATCTCTGCTGCCTCTATCCCCTGTAGGGAAAGACAGGAAAAACAGCCAAGGCCAGAAGACTGAATTTGTATGGACCTCAAGAAGAACCCTGATAGATGATAAAGCAATTTCATGAAACTGGAAATGAGGGCCAGAGTTCTTCATGTTTAGAGGAACCTGACTGGTGGAAGGCCTGGGTGGCTCGGTTAAGCATCCGACTTCAGCTCAGGTCATGATCTCATGGTCCATGAGTTCAAGCCCCGCGTTGGGCTCTGTGCTGACAGCTTGGAGACTGGAGCCTACTTCAGATTCTGTGTCTCCCTCTCTCTGACCCTCCTCCGTTCATGCTCTGTCTCTTTCTGTCTCAAAAATAAATAAACATTAAAAAAATAAAAAGAAGAACCCGAATGGCACAGTTATTCAGAAGCTGGCTTGCTCAGGACTCACAAGAACATTTTGTGGGCATTTGCTACAGGAGTGCTCCAAAGGATGCTCGTTGGAGCCCTGTTAACAAAAGGTCCACCTTCTCCCTTAAGAAACAGAGGGGATCTTTGGCTTCTGGTGCACTTCTGCCCATTGTATCCATCAAGAGGGGCAACAGAGATTCTGAGTTATGAAAGGTGCTTCCATGTGATGATCAAGAGGTGAGAACGAGGCATTGGTGCAGTGTATATTCAAAAGGCTTTGTGTGTGCTGATCAGGTCGTGGAGCATGCTGATCATACAAAGTGTTTTTCTGAATGGGAGTAGCTCCATCCATTACGGTGGGGGATCCATGTGGCTACTGTAGTCAGCCCAGCACCAAGGGCTCAGGGACAGGGGGCTGGCTGTCCTCTGTGATATCAGACCCTGGAAACACTGCATTGGCTCAGGAAAGCCATGGAAACTCACCTCCACTCCAGGCCCCTTGGTTGTTGTAGGGGACAGACATAGGATCTCCATGTGTGAACTGAGATTAAGTTGGGAAAGCAGAAATGGGAGAGGAATGGCAACAAGGTGAGTCAAATCTGTGTATTCAAACTGGATGGGGGACACCGAGGAAGGAGACCACCAACTTCGCTTCCCCATGTCCCACACAGGAGGCGGGATCCACCCCCAACCTCTGGTTTAGCCTACCTGCAAGCATTCTCCCTATGTACCTACACAAACCTTGGGTTTGAGGAGAGCCACATCATTCTGAAACCAAATTCAGAAGGGACCAAAGCAACACCTTTATCACCATCAAAAAAGCATCACCAAGCTCCCAAGCTGAAAGAAGAGGATACTACTCTGACATCCTGTCTTGGAATAGTTTCCATGCAAACCATCTCTCATCAAAATGGTCAAGGAATGGCAATGGAGACACACACTGCCAGAGTTCTTCATCACACAGGATTTGTAGAAAGTTGAGAATGAAGTACCCAGTGCAGTCTCCTATCACCCAGGTTATATCCAGAATAAGAAAGGTCTGTGGGCTTAGGCTAAGGGAGCACTCTGGAGGATTACATCTGGGAGTCCTGTCAGCAAGAAACCTGCTTTCTTTCTTAAGGAGTTAGGGATTTCTGGCTTGGTCTATCCCTGCCATTCTTGCCATCAGTTGATGGAGGCAGCAGTGCTTGAGCTGTCACTATGGGGTTCTGAAGGCTCTTGCTCAGTAAACTGCAACAAGGATGTGGTTCCCTCATTTCTGGCAAGAACTCATCCAATGCTGACCCCCTGCCCATTCATACTGCCCATGTGCAATGTGTCTGCTTCTCAGAATGAAAGCAACTCAATCGCCCAGGTCAGTGAAGCAAGCTGGCTGCCCTTCACCCTCCATAGCACAGCAGGCCAAGCACCAAGCACCCAGGAACTCAAGGCCTTCTTTCCTTTGGTAGAGCTAAGGCTGATAGCCATAACTGAGCACAGAAGCAGAGTGGGAGTTTGTGGCCTATCCAGGGTGTGAGCTGAGTGATTGATGGCTCCATGGCTCCTATGGGAGAAAAAAATACATTGTCAGAAATATAGCAAGGGATGGAAATGGGTGCCAGGTGGGCCAAAGCTCAATATTTCAAGTGGTATAGGGGATCCACTTGGAAAGATGTCTTGCTTCATTTGTCCTCAGCCCAGAAGGAGGCCAGGTCCCTGCCCAAATGTCTGGCCCACACTACACACCAAACATCTGCTGCTGAGTCCCTTCAAATGCCCTGGGCCTCTGAATGGCTGCTTACTTCTGAGACACAGTGAAGTAACGAAGAAGGAGCCCTGTGGCAAAACCTCACCCCCAGTCGAAATGACTGGACCTGCCTCCTAGGTGGAAGGCAGAGGATAGGACTGTTGAGACACTGACTCTGAACAGATCATGGGAAGAACCTTGTTTCTACAAGAAAGCAAAGATGTGTCAAGGTGGATAAGGAGTGCCGGAGTTCTCTGGACCTTGATTGGGAATTCTATGGAGAAGGGAGTCCCAGCACTAGCTCCTGGCAATCTGTCCCAGAGAAGAGGAAGAAACAGCAGAGGGCTTAGGCAAAGGCGCCCTCTAGTGTCTCCATCTAGGAGCCCTGTCAGCTACAGGCCTGCCTTCCTCCTTCAGAAGGACCTAGAGTGCCCTGGGACTTAGTCTGCTATTCTTGCTTTTCCCAGGATGGAATGGAGTGAGCAGTGACAGTGCTGTAGCTGGGAGCTCCCCCCAGCTGTGGCCCCAAAGTGTGGAGAGGTGCATTGGTGCCTTCTTCTTGTAAAGGGCTCTTTCTGTGTTGACAAGCTTCTGGAGCCTACTACTCTTGTGTAAATAGTATGCTTTTCAGAAGGAAAACACCTCAATCAGGCAGGAAAAGGAGGCGACCTGGCTGCACTTCCCCCACCCCTTCCTACAGCCAAACCCCAAGGTTAGGAATGGGAGGGCTATTCTCTTTGGGATATCCGATGCTCATGGCTGTTACTGACCATGGAACACAGTGGAACCAGACGTCCATACCTGGGTGCAAGATGACTGAGTGCCAGCTCCATGGCTCCTAAGGGTGAATGAAGAGACAGTTGGAAATACGGGAATGGCTAGAGTCAGGACCAAAGGGCGTTCAATATTTCCATCCCAAGGGGTTTCTTCAATATGGAATAGAGATGCTTATCTTCATTTCCCCTAGACACAGCAAGGAGACCAGCTTGCCGCTAATACATCTGGCCACACCTCCACACACTCATCTCTCATCTGGACTCCTTCCAATGCCCTAGGGCTATGGATGTCCATGTAGTCCTGAAATGAAATGCCAGAGCCCTATTGAGTCTACCTATCCCACAGTCATAAGGACTGCTCCCCACTGGACATCTGCAACTCAGAGATAGTACTCTGAAAGACTGATTTTTGTATGGACCCAGAGATGAACCTTGATGGATAAGTCAATGTCATGAAACTGGATACACCGAGGGCCAGAGTCCTTCATGAAGGATGAGAATGGATCTTGTTTAGAAGAACCTGATGAGCACAATGTATTAGCAAGCTGGCTTGCTCAGGAATCACAAGAACCTTTTGGGGGCTTTTGCTACAGGAGTTCTCAAAAGGATGCCCCTTGGAGCCTTGTGAACAAGAGGCCCACATTCTCCCTCAAGATATAGGGGGGAATGTTGGCTTCTGGTGTGCTTCTGCCCATTGTATCCATCAAGAGGGGTGGCAGTGACTCTGAGATATGAGAAATTTGCTCCACGTGATCAAGAGGTGGGAATGAGACCTTGGTGCACTATTTATTCAAAAGGCATTTTGTGCACCTATTAGATGGTGGAGTGTGCTGCACATTCACAGACTGTCTGTTCTTCCAAATGAGGGTAGCTCCACCATTAGGGGTGGGATCCATGTGTCTACCCATTCCCACAATACTGTAGCCTGCCCAGCACCAAGGGCTCAGGGACAGGGAGGCTATCTTTCCTCTGGGATGTCAGATTCTGAGAGCCCTTCTTTGGCTTAGAAAAGGATTGGAACTCACCTCCACACTGGGGAACTTGTGTGGTATACAGGACAGACACAGGGTCTCCTTGTGTGAACTGAGACCAAGTTAGGAAAGCAGCAATGGGAGAGGAATGACAACAAGGTGAGTCAAAGCTGTGTATTCAAATGGGCACGGGGGAAACCAAGGAAGGAGACCCGGACCTTCCCTTCCCCTTTTCCACACAGGAGGTGGGATCCACCTCCAATCTCTGCCTTAGCCTACCCACAAGCATTCTCCCTAGGCACCTGCACACACCCTGGGTTTGGGGAGGGCCACATCATTCTGAAACCAAGTTGGGAAGGGCCCAACGCAACATCTCTGGCAGCATCATAAAAATACCACCAAACCCCCAAGCTGAAAGAAGATGATGTGACTTTGAGACACTATCTCAGAATAGTTTCCATGCAAATCATCTTACATCAAAAGGGCTAAGGGTCAGTGAGGGAGACATTGCCAGAGTTCTTCATCACACGTGAGACTTGGAGAAAGTTGAGAATGAAGTACCCAGCACAGTCTCCTATCAACCAGGTTGTATCCAGAATAAGAAAGGCCTGTGGGCTTAGGCCAAAGAAGCCCTCTGAGGGACTACTACACCATGGAGCCCTGTCAGCAAGTACCTGAATTCTTTCCTCAGGAGCCAGGGGTTTCTGGATTGGTCTACCCCAGTCACTTTTTCCATCAGTTGAGGGAGGCAGTGGTGCTTGAGCTGTAACTATTGTGTTCCGAGGGCTCTTGCTCAGGAATCTGCAAGAAGGATGTGGTCTCTAATTCCTGGCAAGGGCTCTTCCAATGCTGACCCCGTGCCAGTTCACACTGCCCATGTGCAAAATGCTTCTCAGAATGAAGGCAACTCAATCATCCAGGTCAGAGAAGCAAGCTGGCTTCCCTTCACCCTCCATAGCACAGCAGGCCAAGTACCAAGCACCCAGGGACTCAAGGCCTTCTTTCCTTTGGTAGAGCAGAGCCTGATAGTTCTCCCTGAGTACAGGAGCAGAGCAGGAGATTGCAGCCTAGCCAGGTTTGCCAGCTGAGTGAGTGATGGCTTCATGGTGCCTAAGGGAGAAAAAAAATACATTGTCAGACACACAGCAAGGGAAAGGAAATGGGTGCCAGGTGGGCCAAAGCTCGACATTTATGGTGGAAATTGGGATCCACTTGGAAAGATGGCTTTCTTCAGTTGCCTCTGCCCAGAAGGAGTCCTGCTCTCTGCCCAAATCTCTGGCCCAGCCTAAACACCAGATGTCCTCCCCCAGTCCCCTTCCAATCCCTGAATTCTGAATGGCTGCATACTTCTGAAAACCAGTGAATTAATGAAGAAGTAGCCCTGAGGAACTGTCTCCCACAGTCACAAGGACTGGATCAGACTCCCAGGTGGAATTCAGAGGATAGACTCTTGAGACACTGATTCTGAATGGATTGCGGGAAGAACCTTTTTTCTACAAGAGGGCAAAGATGTGTCAAGGTGGATAAGGAGGTCCAGAGATCTTCAGGGCTTGGAAGGTGAATTCTATGGAGTAGGGAGTGCCCAGCACCAACTCCTGGCAACCTGCATGGCCGTGAGGAGAAGAAGAAACAACAGAGAGCTTAAGGCATAAGTGCCTTCTAGAGTCTCCTTCTGGGAGCTCTCTCAGCAACAAGGACTGCTTTCTTCCTTCAGAAGGACCTATAGAACCTGGTACTTGGCTTGCCTTTGTTGCTTTTCCCATTGTTGAATGGAGTGAACAGTGACAGTGTTGTAGCTTGGAGGTTCCCGGAGCTGTGGCTCCAAAGTGTGGGGAGGGGCATTGGTGCCTCTTCAGTACAAAGCTCTTTCTGTGCTGACAAGCTTCTGGAGCCCACTCACTGCTCCTGTGGAAACTGTCTGCTTTTCAGAAGGAAGACATCTCAATCAGGCAGATCATGGAGGTGAGCTGGCTCCCGTGTCCCCTGCCCCTGGCTACAAACAGCCAAGCACCAAACTCAGAGATAGGAAGACTATTCTCCTTTGCGATATCTGATGCTTATGGTTGGTACTGAGTATGGGACTGACTGGGAAGCCGATGCCTGTCCCTGGATGACACCTGCTTAGTGAATGCCAGCTCCAAGTCTCCTGAGAGTGAATGAAGAGGCAGTCAGAAACAGAAACAAAGGGAGAGAATATGGCTGCAGCCAGAACCTAAGGGCATTCAATATTTCCATCAAATGTGAATGCAATCATGTGGAATGGAGATGTTTATCTTCATTTCCCATAAGACCACCAAAGGGGCCAGCTTCCCGCTAATATGTCTGGCCCAGCCTCTACACAAACAGCTATCGACTGGACCCCTTCCAAAGCCCTAGTGCTCTGGATGCCCATGTAGTCCTGAAACCAAAAGGCCAGGGACCCTTTGGCTCCACCTGTCCCAAAGTCACAGGGCTGGCCCCATTGGACATCTGCAGCTGGATTTGGTACTCTGAAAGACTGAATTTTTATGTACCTGAAGACGAACCTGATGGATGACAAAGCAATGTCATGAAAGTGGATGCACTGAGGGCCAGAGTTGTTCATGTTCAGAAGAACCTGACCAGCACAATGATTTCATAATGTGCCTTGCTCAAGAATCACAAGAACATTTGGGACCTTTGGCTACAGGAGTTCTCCACAGGATGCCCTTTGGAGCCCTGTGAGCAAGAAGCCCACATTCTCCCTTAAGAAATACAGGGGGGTGGCACCTGAGTGGCTCAGTCAGTTGGGTGACCGACTTCAGCTCAGGTCATGATCTTGCAATTTGTGGGTCCAAGCCCCACATCGGGCTCTGTGCTGAACGCTTGCTCTGAGCCTGGAGCCTGCTTTGGATTCTGTGTCTTCTTCTCTCTCTGCCCCTCCCCCTGCTTGTGCTCTGTCTCACCCTGTCTCTCAAAAATAAATAAATGTACAAAAAGTTTTTTAAAAAGGAAATAGAGGGGAAATTTGGCCTCTGGTGTGCTTCTGCCCATCGTATTAGTAGAGGGGGGCAACATTGGCTGTGACATAGGAAGAATGTGCTTCCATGTGATGATCAGATGGTGGGAACGAGGCCTCGGTGCTCTATTTATTCAAAAGCATTTTTGTGCACTGATCACATCCAGAATCATAGTGCATATGCACAAACTGTTCTTCCAATTGAAGGTAGCTCCCTCCATTAGGGACAGGGGTCCATATGCCTACCCATTTGCATGATACTGTAGCCTGCCCGCCACCAGGGGCTCAGGTACAGGGGTGGGCAGCTGTCCTCTGGGACATCACCTCTGGGAGCCCTGTACTGGGTTGGAAAAGGCTGGGAAACTCACCCTAAACTGGGGGCCTCGGTTGGTGTAGGTGACAAAGGGTAGGGTAACCATGTGTGAACTGAGAGCAAGTTAGGAAAGCAGCAATGGGAAAGGAATGACTGACTACTCAATGACTATAATGAGCCAAAGCTGTGCATTCAAATGGGCATATGGGAAACTGAGGAAAGAGACCATGACCTTCCCTTCCCCTTGCCCCACACAGGAGGTGGGCTCCACCCCCAACCACGGGCTTTGACTACCAAAGAGCATTCTCCATGGGCACCTTCACACACCCTGGGTATGGGCAGGGCCACATCATTCTGAAACCAAATTCAGAAGGACCCAATGCTATACCTCTATCACCATCACAGACATACCACCAAACCTCCAAGCTGAAACAAGAGGATATTACTCTGAGACACTGTTCCAGAATAGTGTCCATGCCAACCCCCTCTCATTACAAAAGCTCAGGAGTGGCAATGGAGACACACACTGCCAGAGTTCTTCGCCACACATGAGATTTGGAGAAAGTTGAGAATGAAGTACCATTCGCAGTCTCCTATCACCAGGTTGTATCCAGAATAAGAAAGGCCTGTGGGTTTAGGCCAAGGTGGGGCCTCTGAAGGACTACACCTGGGAGCCCTGTCAACAAGAAGCCTGCCTTCTTTCTTTAGGAGCCAGGGATTTCTGGCTTGGTCTATCCGTGACATTGTTTCCCATCAGTTGAGGGAGGCAGCAGTGTTTGAGCTGTAGCTATGGGGTTCTGAGGGCTCTTGCTTAGGAATCTGCAACAAGCACTTGGTTCCCTCATTCCTGGCAAGGGCTCTTCCAATGCTCACCCCTCCCTCATTCATACTGCCCATGTGCAAACTGTGGGCTTTTCAGAATAAAGGCACCTCAGTCATCCAGGTCGGTGAGGCAAGCTGGCTCTCCTTTACCCTCCATAGCACAGCAGTCCAAGCACTAAGTACGCCGGGACTCAAGGCCTTCTTTCCTTTGGTGGAGCAGAGCCTGATAGCTCTCCCTGAGCACAGGAACAGAGTGGGAAGTTGCAGCCTAGGCAGGGGTACGAGCTGAGTTAGTGATGACTCCATGGCTCCTAAGGGAGAAAAATAAAACATTTCTCAGACACACAGCAAGGGAGATGAAGTGGGTGCCAGGTGGGTCATAACTTGACATTTCCAGTGCGAATGGGGATTCACTTGGACAGAAGATGTCTTGCTTCATTTGCCCTTGGCCCAGAAAGAGGCCAGCTCCCTGTCCAAATCTCTGGCCTAGCCTACTCACCAAACATCCTCTGCTGGGACGCCTTCAAATTCCCTCAGCCTCAGTATGGCCACATAGTTCTGAAACCAAATGAATTAATGAAGAAGGAGCCCTGTGGCAAAATCTCACCCCCAGTCCCAAGGACTTAACCACACTCCCAGGTGGAAGACAGAAGATAAGACTTTTTGAGACACTGATTCTGAATGGACTGCGGGAAGAACCATGTTTCTACAAGAGATCCAAGATGTGTCAAGGCGAATAAGGTGGGTCAGAGGTCTTCAGAGTGTGAACGAGGAATTCTATGGAGATGGGAATGCCCAGGCCCTGTTCCTGGCAACCTGGCTGTAAGAAGAAGAACACCAGAGGGCTAAGGCAAAAACACCCTCTAGAGTCTCCATCTGGGAACCCTGTCAACACCAGGCCTGCCTTCTTCCTTCAGAAGGACCTAGATAGCCCTGGGACTTGGTCGACTTTTGTTGCTTTTCATGCCATTGCATGAAGTAAGCAGTGAGAGTGCTGTAGCTGGGAGGTGCCCCCAGCTCTGGTTCCAAAGTGTGGAGAGAGGCATTGGTACCCTATTCCTGTAAAGGGCTCTTTCTGTGCTGACCAGCTTCTGGAACCTCCTGCTCATGTGTGGACTGTCTGCTTTCAGAAGGAAGGCACCTCAATCAGGCAGAGCAAGGAGGCGATCTGGCTCCACTCTCTCCACCTCTTGCTACAAATAGCCAACCACCAAGCTCACTGATATGAGGAGTATTCTCCTTTGGGATATCCGATGCTGATGGCTATAACTGAGCATGGCATGGAGTGGGAACCAGATGCCCGTCCTTGGGTGCCTGCTGAGTGAGTGTCAGCTCCATGTCTCCTAAGTGTGAATCAAGAGGCAGTCAGAAACACAGGGAGGCTGAGGAGATGGCTGCAGCCAGGACCAAAGGGCATTCGATATTTCCATCCAATGGGAATGTGATCAATGTGGAATGGAGATGTTTATCTTCATTTCCCTGAGGCCTAGCAAGGGAGCCAGCTCCTGGCCTATACATCTGCCCGAGACTCCCCATGCACAGCTCTCGACTGGACCCCTTCTGATGCCCTAGGGCTCTGGATGTCCATGTAGTCCTGGAACCACAAGGCCAGGGACTCTGGCTCCACCTGTCACACAGTCATAAGGGCTGGTTCCCATTGGACATCTGCAGCACGATATAATACTCTAAAAGATGGAGTTTTTATGGACCCCAAGATGAAGCTTGATGGATGATAAAGCAATTTTCTGAAACTGGATGCAACACGAGGGCTAGTGTTCTTCACGTTTAGAAGAACTTGACAAGCACAATGTATTCACAATCTGACCAGCACAGGAATCAAAAGAACTTTTGGGGTCTTTGGCTATAGGAGTGTTCCAAAGGATGCCCTTTGTAGCCCTGTGAGCAAGAGGCTCACATTCTCCCTTAGGAAATAGAGCAGAACTTTGAATTCTGGTGGGTTTTATCCCATCATATTGGTAGAGAGGGTCAGCAGTGGCTCTGCGATACGAAGAATGTGCTTCCACGTGATGATCAAGAGGTGGGAATGAACCTTGGTGCATTTTTTATTCAAAAGCCTTTTTGTGTGCTGATCATGCCATGGAGCACGGTGTATTTTCACAGACTGTTCTTCCGAATGAGGGTAGCTCCATGTATTAGAGGCGGGGGTCCATGTGGCTCCCATTCCTATGATACTATTGTCTGCCCAGCCCCAGGGGAGCAGGGACATTGGGGGGTTGCTGTCCTCTTGGACATCAGGCTCTGAGAGCCCTGCATTGGGTCAGGAATGGCTTGGAAACTCACCTACAAACCAGGGATCTCAGTTGGTGGAGGGGACAGACACAGTGTATCACACTGTACTTTTAGGCACCTAACACTAGGCCATTTCCTGGTGCTTCTACACAAGGGTTTAAGAATACTTCTGACTACATATCCTCAAGAAGCTAAGACCCTCTTGCAGCCAAGGGTACTTTTCATCAGTAAAGCACAAGTGTCTACACAGAGAGGTGGTGAGGAAAGTGTTACTCTATATGTCTATGAGGGACAAGAATGTCACTTGAAGCACAGTGATGCTTTGGGCACTTAAGCACGGGGCCTTTCCCTATGGCTACTATAGAATGTTTTTTAAAGTTTTTATTTAAATTCCAGTTAGTTAACATACAGTGGAATAATAGTTTCAGGTGTAGAATTCAGTTGTTTCACCCTTCCACACAACTCCTGGTGCACATGACAAAGTGTACTCCTTCATTCCCATCTCCTATATAACCCAATCCTCCCACCCATCTTTCCTCTGGTAACTATCAGTTTGTTCTCTATAGTTAAGAGTATGTTTCTTGTTTTGCCACTTTCTTTTTTCCACCATGATTATTTATTTGTTTTGTTTCTTACCTTACACATAGGAGTGAAATCATACGGTATAAGCCTTTCTCTGACTGACTTATTTCACTTAGCATAATATTCTTGAGCTCCATCCAAATCATTGCAAAGGAAAATTTCATTCTCTTTCATGGCTGTGTAATATCCCATTGTATATATACACCACATCTCCATCCATTCCTCAGCCAATGGACATTTGAGCCCTTTCCATAATTGGCTATTTTTCATTGTGCTGCTAAAAACAGTGGGGTGACTGTATCCTTTTGAATTCTTATTTTTGTATCCTTTGGGTAAATACCTCGTAGGGCAATTGCTGGATCATAGGGCAACTCTAAGTGTTAAAGGGTAAGCAATTTTTTAATTAATTTATTTGAGAGGGAGAGAGTGATAGAGTGAGAGATGGGGAGGGGCAGAGAGAGATGGAGAGAGAATCCCAAGTGCACTCCATGCTGCCAGTGCAGAGCCCAATGAGGGCTCAGTCCCATGCTTGTGAGATCCTGACTTGAGTGGCTATCAAGAGTCAGTCGCCTGACTGTGCCACCCAGGTGCCACAGGGCAGTCCTATTCTTAATATTTGACAAAATTGTGTCCTGTTTTCCAGATTGGCTGCACCAGTTTGCATTGCCACCCACAGTGTCAGAGGGTTTCCCCTTCTTCCCATCCTTGCCAACACCAGTTGTTCCTTGCGTTGTGAAATTTAGCCTTTCTGACAGATGTGTGGTGATATCTCATTGTAGTATTGATTTGTATTTCCCTGATGATGAGTGATGTTGAGCCTCTTTCCATGTGTCTTTGGGGAAAGGTTCACCTTGTGTGTTCCCCTGTGTGCTCCTCTCCCTCCCCCTCTTTCCTTAATGAAGGCTCCCTCTCCACTGCAGCACCCTTGATATATCTCTCCCCCAAACCCCCTCTGTGCTTCCTACCTTCTTTGATGTGGATTCTTCTCTCCCTGTAGCTATGGACTTGGTTCTGTCAGTCTTCAGGTTGCTTTCTGGGGTATTTAGAATGATTTGCTAGTGATACTAGCTATGTTCAAGGGATGAGACTGCACGGTTGCCATGCTAGCTCTTCCAACACACACTAATAATGTTTCAACAAACTGTGAGATGTATGTGAAAGGCTACATGAAAGACACTTGAGCAGTGTTATTTCAGGCAGTAAATCACAAGGCGTGGGTGATGTCTAGTGGGTGTTTTGAGGGGTACATGTGTGGTGTGTGTGGTATACATTTGGAGTGGTTTTGGTTCAGTGCATAATCCTGTTCTGTATGGATGGCACGTATGTTGTATATGTGGTTTGTGTCTGTGTATGGTATTTTTGTGGTGAGCGTGGTGTGTGTATGTTGTGTCGGTGGTTTGTAGGTGATGTATGTGTCTTTCTGTGTGCTGTGTGGTATATGTGTTGTGACTGTACTATATATATCATGCGTGTATGCTCCACATATAATGCCTGTGTGGTCTTTGTATGACGTGTGTGTTTTGTATGTGGTACATGTGTGGTTTTGTGGTGTGGTATACGGCTGGAGTTTGTGTAATATAAGTGTGGTGTGCGTAGTGTGCATAGTGTCTGTATGTCATGTACGTACGGATTATCATGGTGTGTTTATTATGTTTATTGTATATGTGGTGTCTGTGTAGTATAAGTGTGTTTTGTGTGGTACATGTTTGGCATGGATGTGGTGTATATATGGAGTGTGTTTGTGTGGTATATGTGTGTAGGGTGTGTATGTATGTGTGTGTGGTATGTGTATTATGTGTAGAAAATAGTGTGTGGAAGATATTTGTGTGGTGTGTATGTGGTGTGTATGTGGTGAATGGGTGAAGTGTTTGTGTGGTATTCGTGTGTCATGCGAGGTATGTGTTTGTACTATCTGTTGCTGTGTGTTTGGTGTAGGTGTGGTGTAGCTGTGTGGTATACAAGTCACATTTGTGTCTATATGTACATTGTGTGCGATGTCTGTGTAGTTTATGTGTAGAGGAGGTGGCATCTGTCTTCTGTATATGTGGTGTAGGTTTGGAGTGTGTGGTGTGTATGTGGAGTGTGTGTGGTATACGGGAGATGGTTTGTTTGGAAATTGTGTGCTGTATATGTGTTGAGTGTGAGACACTGTGGGAGGGTTATAACTGTGGGTGTGTGGGGCATGTGTGATCTGTGTTGGATATGTTTGTGGCATATGCATGGTGAGTGTGTGGTGTATATGTGGTGTGTGTAATGTACGTATGTGTACATGGTATATGTGTGATGTAGGTATGTATGTAGTATTAATGTGGCTAATGTGATGTGCAAGGTGTGTGGTATGTCAGGGTGTGCATGTATGTGTGTTATAAGTGTCTTGAGTGTAATGTGCGTGTGGTCGTATGTGGTGTATTTTTCATAAATGTGCTGTTTGTGTGTTGTGTCTTTGTGTATTGTGTTATGTGTGATACATGTGTGGTGTTTGTGTGTAATTTGTGTGGTTGCATGTATTGCATGTGTGTTATATCTGTGTTGTGTATGTGATTTATATATAGTGTTTGATGTCTGTGTGTGGTGTATGTTTGGTGTGTGTTGGTATATCTGTGATGAGTGTGTGGTATATCTTTGCTAGGTGTGTATATGGTGTGGTGTTGTGAAAGTATGCTGTGAGTACAGTGTATGTCTGGACTTTGTGAGTTGAATGTTCTGTGTGTGTGTGTGGCATGTGTGGTATGTATTTGGTGTATATGTGGTATGTGTGTTACATATTCCTTTGTTTTCACTTGTGGTGTTTGTGGAAATGTTATATGTGAGGAGTCTGTCAGGTATCTGTTTTGTGTGAGTTGGTGGTATATTTGTGGCATGCTGTGTGTGTCTGTGTGTTGAATGTGTGGTCTGTGTCTTTGGTGTGTGTGCTGCATGTGTGGTGTGAGTGTGAGAGATGAATGTGTTTGTTCTGTGTGGTACATGTTATGTGTGTGTGGTATATATTTGGTATGTGTGTTTTCTTGGTATTGTGTGATGGGTGTGGTGTTTATGTGGTGTGTGGGTGTGGAGTGTGTGTGATGTATGTGTATTATTGTGTTGTTAGTGCTTGTCTTTGTGTGGGGGTGGTGTGTGTACTGAATTCATTATTTCCATGAGCTATATGGCTTGTGGTGTGTGTGTGTGTGTGTGTGTAATATAGGCATGGTGTATGTATTATGTGTGATGTGAGTGTGGATTCAGTGTGGTATGTGTGGTATTTGTGACATATATGTGTGGTTTCCCTGTCATGTATGTGTAGTGTTTGAGTGGCAAATGTGTGTCCTGTATTATGTATATGTGTGTTGTGTGTGTGATATATGCATGTTGTGTGTATGGTGTGTGAGACACATGTGTTCTTTGTGGTGTATATGATGTGTGTGCATGCTATTTGTGTGTGTGCTGTGTATTTTTGGTTAATAGCTGGTCTATGATTTGTGTGTGGTATACACATGGGTACACTGTATGTGTGATATTTTCTGTGTCTTCTATATGTTGTGTTATCAGTGTGATGTGTGTGGTGTATGTACATTTTGTGTGCTGTGTGCGGTGCATGTGGTAATATATGCCTGGTGTCCATGTGGTGTCCATGTGGTTATATGTAGTTTGTCATGGCAAACAGGTGTGGGAGTTTGTGTGGAATATGTGTGCTGTGTGTGGTGAGAGGTTTGTACGTCATGTGTGTGGTTTATGTGTAGTGTGTATACGTGGTATATGTGGTGTGTGTGGTATCTGTATGGTGAAGATTGGTGCATATGAGGTATGTGTGCATATGTGTGGTAGATGTGTCATACCTATGTGTTGAAATTGTGGTCCATGTGGTATGAGTGGTATAAGGGTTGCATGTCTTTTGTGTGTGTTGTGTGTGTCCTTGAAATATGTGTCTTGTATTTGTAATGTATGTGTGGTGTGTGTGGTGAAAGGGTGTTGTATGTGGTGTGGGTGCATTGTATGCTTGTCTTGTGTTTGCATGGCTTATATGTGAGGTAGGTGTGTTATATATGCAGTATGAGTATTGCATGTGTTGCATGTGGGCATGTTGTTGATGTGTGGTGTGTGTGTAGTGTGTGTGGAGTAAGTGTGTGCTGTATGTGCAGTGTTTGCTGGTGTGTGGGTTCAGATTGTGTTTGTGACACATATGTGGTGTGTGCATCATAATAATTCTATGTGTGTATGTGTAGTGCATGTGTGTGATACATGTGTTGTGTATGAATAGTGTGTTTGGGGTATGTATCCTCTGTGTGAGTTTTGCATATGTGTCGTGTGTCAGTGGTGTTTGTGTGAGGGCTGTGTTTTGCGGCAGTCTTTGTGTTTGTGTAATATACGTATTGTCTGTGTCTGGTATATGTGTAGGTTGTGTCTGTGGTAAACATGTGGTCTGTGTGTGGAATGTATAGTATATATCTCTTGTGTGTGTATCTATGTGGTGTACATTTGGCCTATGTGCATTCTTTGTAGTGTGTGTGTGTATACATTGAATGTGGCATATTCCTGATAATGGTGGTTGTCTCCATGGTATGTATTTGATTTGTGTTTTGTGGGGTTGTTTCTGGTGTTTCTGGTTTGTGTTGTGTGTGTGTGGTGAGTATGTATAGTCTGTGGTTTGTACGTTGTAGGTGTTGTATTTCTGATGTGTGTGTAAGTGGTGTGTGTGTGGTGTATTTGTCGAGTGTGGATTGTGTTGTATGGATTGTTATTTTATGGGTGGGGGGTGTGTAGTGCATGTGCCATGTACGTGCTTGGTGTGTGTGTGCTTTCTAGGGGTGGTCTGTGAAAGGTATTTGGGTGGTGTCTGGGGTATATGGGTGGTGCAGCAGTGTTGTATGTGTTGTGTGCTGATTTGCACGTGATAGATGTGTGTGGTACATTTTTCTCATGGAAGTGTGGTATGTGTAGTTGCATGTGGTGTATGTATCCTGTGTGTACTTTCTGTGTGGTGTGGGTGCTGTTTGCAGGATATGCTTGAGGATCGTGCTGTATGTTTGGTGTGTGTCTAAGTATGTGTGGTGTGTGTCTGAGAATGTGGTGTGTGTATCTATGACTGGAATGAGTGCTTATGTGTGGTATGCATGGAATGTGTATGTGTTGTATGGGGTGTCTGTAGTATGTACACAGTGTGTGTGTGTGGTATATGTGTGGTGTGTGCGTGTGCTTTATGTGTGTTGAGAATGTGGTATATCTATGTAGTGTGTGTGTGTGTGTAATAGTGTTGGTGTGTTTGTAGTGTTTGAGTGGTGTGTCTGTGTCCATTGTGTATGTGTGGCATGTGTAGTGTATGTCTGTGGATCTATATAAATATATGGTTATTGTGGTGTGTGTGTGTGTGTGTGTGTGTGTGTGCATGTTGAAAGTACCTGGTTATTGTGTGATGAATGTGTGGTGTGTTTGTGGTATCTCTGTATGGTGTAAGGGTGTTGTTCTTGAGGTGTGTAAAGTGTGTGTGTTTGTGTGTGGCATATGTGTGCTGTATATGTGGTGAAGGTATGATATGTGCTGCATGTGTGGTATATACGTGGCATGTTGTAGTATAGATGCAGTGTGTATTTGGTATATTTGTGGTGTGCATTGTACAGAGGCAGACTGTGTGGTGTGTGTGCAGTATATGCATGGTGTAAGAGTTCTTTTTGTGTTGTGGGTATGTGGAATGTGTGTGTGAAATATAGGTGTGGTGTGTATGTGACGTGTGTGGTGTGTTGAGGTATATGTACAACATGAGCAGTGTGTGGTATGGATTTGGTAAGGTTATTGTGTATTTTACTTGTGGAGTGAGTGTCCCATATGTGTGGTTATTGTGTGATGTATATGTGGTATGTCTGTGATATCTCTTATTTGGTATAGGTGTGGTGTGTTGGTGTATTGTTATGTGTGTGGTGTGTGTGGTATCTGTTTAAAGTGGTTATGATTTAAGTGTTTTTGCGTGTTTTGTATGTCTGATACGTGTGGCATATGTAGTGTTTGTGTGGTTATAATATCCGTGTGGTGTGTGTGGAGTGTCCGTGGTGTCTCAGTGCTGTGTAGTTGGTTTATGTGTGTTCATGTGTGCTATATGTATGGCATGTGAGTTGTGATGATGGTATATCTCTGATGTGTTTGTTCTCCATGTAGAGTTGTGTTTATGTGGTATTTGTGTGGCACACATGCTGTGTGTGGTGTTTGTGGTGTTTGTGCTGTGTATGCACATGTGGTGTGTGTGTATGTCTTATGTATTATGTGTGGATATGTGTGGTGTTGATATTTGTTTTGTAGATTTGCTTGTGTACATTTGTGTGTGTATTTGTTGTTTGTCAGTTATATATCTCATGAATGTTTGGCATATATGTGGGACATGTGTTGTATATGTGCTATATTTGTGGTGTATCTGTGTCATGATGGGTGAGTGTGTGCTATTTTGTGTAGTTATGCATGTGGTATATATCAGTGTGTTTCTGATATATGTATGGTATGCCTGTGTGTTCAGTGTTTGTGGTGTGTATGAGTGAGAGAGTGTGTACTATATGTACAGTGTATATGTGTTGGAAGTTTGATATGTGAGGTATATGTGGCATGTATGTGGTGTGTGTGTGTGTGTGTGCACACATGTGTTATATATGTGAGGTATGTGTCTGGTGTGGGTGTGATGTATGTGTGTTTCTGTGTGACATGTATGGTTTGGCCAGTGCATGTAATGTGTGTGTGTGTGTGTGTGTGTGTGTGTGTGCATGTGAATGTGCAGGTGCATGTGGGAGTGTCTGTGGTGTGTGTGGTGTGCATGTGGTATATTTGTGGTGTATGGGCAGTGTGGTGTGGTGTATGTATCATGTGAATATATTTATGTGTATTGTGTTTCTTGTGCATATACTTTGTGTGTTGAGTATAAGTGATATGACATACTGTGTATGCATCTTTTACGTGTAGGATATGAGTGGTGTGGGTGTTGTGAACATGTGGTGTGTGTGTAGTTTATGTGCAGTGTGTGGTATATGTGTGATCTTTGTGTTTTTTGTGATGTGTGTAATATATATTTGTGGTGGAATGCAGCATATGGGTGGTGGGATGGATTGGAAGTGGTGTAGGTGTGGGTGAAGTGTCTTGTGGTGTGCATGGTGTCTGTTTGGTGTGTGTTTGTGTGGTATCAGTGTGGTATGTGTGCAGTGAATTTGGGTTGTCTCTGTATGTGTAGGATAGGTGTGTTATGTCTGTGATGTGTGGGAGTAAGTGTGGTGGTGTGAGTTGTGGTATATGTGGGATGTGTATGAAGTATGTGCAGAGTTTTTGTGTATGGCATCTGTGTTGTTTATCTGTGTGGTGTGTGAGGTGTATGTGTCATGTATCTGATTGTGCTTGCAGTATATGTGGGCATATTGTGTTTCTTATATGTGGTGTTTACATGTGGTATATGTGGTAAGTATGTGTGTGTGTGTGATATGTGTTTGATGTGTGTGAGTGTGGCATAGGTGAATCAAGTATGTTGTGTGTGTTGTGTATAGGTAATGTGTGTATGGTAGGGGTAGTGTGTTTTGATGTGTAGAATATGTGCGGTATATTGTGTAATTTGTGTGCTGTATCTATTGTTTTGGTGTGTGAGGTTTGTGTGTGTGGCATATGTGTGGTTTGTGTGTGGTGTGCATGTGTGAAGTAGATGTGTTGTATATGTGTGGGTTAAGTATAGTGTATATGTGCAATGTGTGTGTGTGTGTGTGTGTGTGTGTTGCAATGATGTTGTATATGTTGTGTGTGGTGTCTATTTAACATGTGGTTTGGTATAAATGTGATATGATGTGTCTGTGGTGTAACTATGGTGTGTGTGTGGTATATGTCCGTATGTGCTATATATGTGTTGTTGGTTTGGTTTGTGTGTGTTACAAATATTAAATACAGGTTATATAAATTCTGTATGTGGTCTATGTTTGCGGTTGGTAGCATGTTTGGTTTGTGTGTCGTGTGGGATATACATATGTTTGATGTTTATGGTATATGTGTGCATGTGTTTTGGCTTATAAGTCACATGTGTGTGGTGTGTGTGGTATGCATGTCATATGTATGGTTAACATGTGGTTGTATGTGTTGTGTATATATATAGTGTGTTTGTGATGTGTGTGCCGAGTTTCCATGTGTGGTATGTTTTTGATGTATCTGTGAACTTTCACTGTATCTGTAGTTTTTTGATGTGTGGGCATTAGTGTGTATGGCCTACATGTGATAGTTGTGTGGTGTGTGTCTGCTGTTTCTGTGTGAGATATATCTTTTGTATGTGTGGGTTAGGTGTGATTTATATGCAGTGTGTTGTGGTGTGCATTGGTGAGTGTGGTGAAATTGGGGTGAATAGGTTGTGTGCATGGTGTATATTTGTCACGTGGATGGTGTATATGTGTGCTATGTGTGGTTTATCCATTGTGCATACATGGTGTAAATCTGTGTTACACTTGTATTGTTTGTGTGGTGTGTGTTTGTCTTTGATATTGTGTGGTGTGTTTGTGGTGCCTGTTTAGTGTGTGTGATGTGTATCTGTTGTGTGTTTTATGTTGGGTGATTTGGTTTATATGTATATGTGGTGTGTGAGTGTTTGGTATGTGTGTGGTTGGTGTTTGTTGTGTGAGTGTTGAGTGTGGTATATACAATCCTTGTTTGAAGTGATTGAGTAATGTGTGCAATGGTCTGTGTGTTGTGTGTGGTGTGTGTATGGTGAGTTTGTAGTTATGTGTTTTTGTGCATTAGGGAATGGTGCATGTAAGGAATATATGCATGTCTTAGGTGTGATGTATGTGAGATATGTGTGCAATATGTGTGGTGTCTGAGTGACATATGTGTATTTTGTATATTTTGATGTATTGTGGTGTGTACGTGGTGTGGTGTATGTGAACTGTTTGTGACATATTTGGTTTGTGGGTCACATGTGTGGTGTATGTGTGGTTGTTGTTTGTGGTGTGTGTGTGAGTGTTTGCATGTGTGGTGTGTCTGTGGTATTGGTACTTATGTGTGTGGTGTGTGTTGCTGACTGTATGCTGTGTGTGTGTGGTATATTTGTGGTATATGTGTAATGTATGTGTTGTGTATTTGTAGTGTGTGTTTGTTTGGCCTGGGCGTAAAGGGTTTTTCTTTGTGGTTTATGTGAGTGGTGCATGTGGAATGTGTGTGGCATAGATGTAGAATATGTCTATTTGTATCTGTAAGGTTTTTTATTGTGTATTTGTCATATGTGTGATATTTGTGTGTGCAGTGTATCTGTGCTGTGAATGTGGTGTCTGTGTAGTTTGTGAGTGTGTGCCATATGGGTGGTTATCATATGACATATATACTGTTTGTGTGTGTGGTATATATGTTGTGTGTGGCATATGTTCTATGTGTACTGTGGTTGTACATGCATGTTATATGTGTGGTAATGCTGTATGTGTAGTGTGTGTGGCATATGCATGTTGTGTGTGTACATTGCTATATGTGTCCTAATTTTTGGTGTTTGTGTGTGTGTTTGTGGCATGTGTATAATGTATGTGCTGTGACTTTGTGAATATGTGTTGTGTATATGCTGAGACTCTTGTGTGTGGTGTCTGTGAAATATGAGTGTTGTAGGTGTGGTGCATGGGAGGTATGGGTAGTGTGTGTGGTGAAATTGTGACGTACATGTTGTATGTGTGGTGTCTATGTGGTGGTTCGGTGGAGTATATGTGGTGTGTGTGTATTGCTGTGAAAGAATAGTGTATCTGTGGGGTGTGAGTGGGGTGTATTTTGTGTGTATGGTGCATGTGTTTTCTGTGTGTGTTGTATGTATGGAAAATAAATGGAGTCTGGTATGTGTATATGGAATATGTGTTGTGTATGGTGTGCATGTGCTGAGCACGTGTGAGGTATATGTGTGGTGTATTTGTGGTGAAGGTGTGATTTTGTATGTGTGAGTGTGACGTATGTGTTCCTGTGAGTGGTATTTGTGTGGTGTATTTGAGTGTGTGTGTGTGTTGAATATGTGCAGTGTGTCTGCAGTGTACGTGTAGGGTTTGTATGTATATCGTGTGTGGATTATCTGTGGTACTCAATGAGTGCGCTGTATATATAGATCTTAGTGAGTTATGGTGTGGTGTATGGGAACTGTTTGTTTGTCTGATATATATGAGTTGTGAACGTGGTTTATATGTGGAGTAAATGCAACGTAAGTGTGGTCTGTGCAGTGTGTGTATGTGTGTGTTGTGTGGCAGTGATTGACATATGTATGGTATGTGTGTTTAAACACACATGTCTAAGTTGTGGTGTCTTTGTGATGTAGATGCGTGGAATTGTGTGTGCAAGGTATATTAGTGAAATATATGTCTTCTGTATGTGGTACATATAAGTGTGTGGTATGTGTGGTGTAAAATTGGAGTGGCTATGTTGTGTGTCATGTATATTTGGCATGGTTGTGGTATACATGGAGTATGTGGGAGGTATACCTGTGGTGTATGCATGGCATATGTCTATGTTGTATGTGTGTTGTTTGGTGTGTGTGTCATATGTATTCATCTGTGTCATATGTATTCTGTGTGTGTAGTATGTGTGGCATGTGTGTGGTGAATGTTTGGCATGTGTGTTGCATGTTTGATGTTTGGCTTAGGTGCTTTCTTTCCCTGTGTGTGGTATCTGTGTTATGTGAGTGGTGTTCCTGTTGTTGTGTGCATGTGGAAACATACGTTGTGTGTCTGTGGTGTGATTTTGCTGTAGAGATTGTATGTATGGTCTTTGTGTGTGTGGGGGTGACTTATGTGGTTATTTTGTGGTATATGTGTCATGTGGGTGGCATATATGTTTATAATATGTGTAGTGTGTGTGTCATGTGTGAAGTACGTGTGTTGTAGGCAAGCAGTCTCTGCATGTGTGTGTAGTATATGCATGAAAATGATTGGTGTATATGTCTTTATGTGTGGTATTGGTGGTGTGTGTGGTGTATGTGGTGTATGTGTTTTGAGTCTCTTCTGTGTATGTAATGTATATTTGTTTAACATATACCTTGTTTGTGTGCTGTCCCTGTGATGTATTTGTGGCATATGTGTAGTGTGTGTGTCATATGTTTGTGGGGTGTAGGGGCATATGTGTCCTGTGTGAGGGGTATGGCATGCTGTGTGTGTTGGTATATATGTGGGATGCATGGGTTGTACATGTGGAGTTTTGCATATGGTATCTGTGCAGTGTATGTGGGGTATGTGTCTACTGTAAGTGTAGCATTTCTGTGTATGCCTGGCTTGTTTGTGTGTCATATGTGTGGTGTGTGCATGATGTATCATGGATGTTATGGGTGTGGTGTGTGCATAAGGTATATGTGTTGTGTTTCTCTGGTGTACATAGTGTATGAGCTGTGAATGTCTGGTGTATGTGTGTGAGTGTGGTATATGTGTGTATGGGAATTGTATTTGTGTGGTGTAAGTGAGGCTGTGTGTGATGTCTGGGTTTTGCATCTGTGGGGTGTGCAGTGTGTATTTGTGAATTCTGGGTGCTGTATGCGCTATATGTGTGGTGAATGTATTCATTTATTTAGCATGTATTGGATGGTATATGTGTGGGGTGTATCTGTGCTGTATGGTGGTGTAAGTCAGTTTGATTTCTCTGTGTGTTCTTTGTGTACCATGTGTGAAGTCAGTGTGTGGTGTGATGGTATAGGTATGGTGTGGGTGATGTAGAAGTGTGGTGTGCATGTGCTATGCGTGTGTTTGGAATAAGTGAGTTTGGTGGTTGTTCTATGTGTGATGTATGTGTGATATTTGTGTAGTGTGTGAGTGGTGCTTGTGGGATGTCTGGGAGTATTTGTAGTATATGTTGTCTGTGCATGGTTTATATCGTGTGTGTTTTACAAATATGTGATGTTTGGTGTGTATGTGTTATGTATTCAGGGTGTGTGCTGACCAGTGTATGTGCATTATACGAATTCTCTGTTTTGTGTGTGTGTGTGTGTGTGTTCTGGTGAATGTTGATTGGGGCATTGTGTGTGTTACATGTATATATGTATTGCGTGCTTGGTGAATGTGTGTTGGATGTGTGGTTTATCTGTGATGAACGTGTGGTGTGTGGGGAGCATATACCGTGGATCTGGTGTGTTCGTTGGTGTGGTACATTTGAATGGTATGTGTGGTGTGTGTGATGTAGGTGTTATATGTGTGGTGCATGTGTGGTGTGTGTGTATGTGTGTTTGGGTCGATGTGTCATTGTTTGGTGACACTGTTCTCAGTGTGGTGTTTATGGTGTATATGTAATGTGTCTGTTGTGTGCGTGTGATGTGTTTGTAAATTATGTTTCCTAAGTGCGATGCATGTAGAGTGTGTGTGCTGTGTGTGCAATGAAATTGTGATTTCTATATTGTGTATCCAAGGTGTATACATGGCATATGTGTGCTCTATATCTATAGTGTATGTCTGTCTGTTTTACATATGTGTTGTGAGTATGAGATGTGTGTGTGCGGTAGGTGTGGTGTGTTCTATGTCTGTGTGTAAGGTTTGTGTTGTGTTTTTGTTTGACATATGTGTGATTAGTGTATGTTTGATGTGTGTGTGTGTGTGTGTGTTTGTGATATGTGTGGTGTGTGAATAGTGTTTGAGTGGTGTTTGTGAGTGTGTGTGTAAATGTGTTGTCTGATGTTGGTACTGTGTGTGTGTTTGCCACATATATGCTTGTTGGTTTATGTAAGCTTGGTGTGTGTGGGTCTGTGTGTGATGTGAGTGTGATGTGTGATGTGTGTGTTCTGTGTGGTGTGTGTGTAGTTTGTATCTGGTGAATATGTGAAAGATCACTTTGGTGGCCTGTGTGTTGTATGTGTATATGGAATATATGTGTGCTGTATTTGTGGTCTATATGTGAGATGTTTATAAAAATGTGTGGTATTTGTGCGATTTATGTGTAATTCTTGTGTGGTGAAGGTGGGGTGTGTTTGCTGGCTATATAATTGTGTATGTGTTGTGGGTATGATATGTGGCACACATGTCATGTGGGTTGTGCATATGTGGATTTTGAATTTGTAGTATCTGTAGTGTGTGTGTGTGTGTATAGTTCAGGATTTGGTATGTGTGGAATGTGTAGGGGTTGTGTTTGTTAGGTGGGTGGTGTGTTTATGTATGGAGTGTGTGTATATATGTGGTTTATAAGCAGTATGTCATTGGTGTATGTGTATTTCTGTGGGGAAAGCATGTGTGTGGAATATGTGTGCTGTGTATGTAGTGTGATGTATGTGTGGTGTTTGGTCTGTGTGATTTATGTTTTATGTATGTGATGTATGTGTGTTGTGTATTTATATGTAAGTTACTGAGGGTTGTGTACATGTGGTGTGTGTCTTTATGTGATTTATAAGCAGGAAAGACCACATGAGAGTTCTACATAAGAAGTGTGACTGTGTGGTACTTTAGGTATGTTGTGGTTTGATTCGTGTGTTATATGTTGGGGGCTAATGTGTTACACAGGCAGTGTGTAAGGATTATGTGTGCTCTTTGTGGTCTATAATGGTATGTGTCTGGTGTGTGTTTGGTGCCTAGATCTTAGTGTGTGTTAGCTACATGTTGGTTATTTTGTGGTGTATGTGAAAGAAGATGTTAGTTTGGTGTGTTAGATGAAAGATTGTTTCCACAAAGTGCTGACAGAGTTGAGTATATGGCATTTTCTGCATAGGCCCTGCTTGGGTTTTCAAACACTTCCAACTTAGTTGAACCTCAGATGTTAGTTGAGAGATGGTTTCTCTACAATGATGTTTCACAAAGTTGCATAAATAGTGCTTTCGTTATACTTCTGGGTCTAGGATTTCAACACTTCTAACTTAGCGAAATAAGATGTTAGTTGAAAGATGGTTCCCCACAGTGTTGTATCACAGAGTTGAATATATGTCACTTTCCACGTATTTGCTGCATAGGTTTTCAAACACTTCTAACTCAGTGAAAGAAAATGTTAGTTGAAAGATGGCTTCCCAAATGTGCTGTTTGACAGAGATGAGTATACGGCACCTTGTGCATAAGCCCTGCATAGGTTTTCAAACACTTATAACTTAGTTAAACGAAATGTTAGTTCAAAGAGAGTTTCCCCACAGTGTTGTTTCACAGCATTGTGTATATGGCACCTTGGTGTAGGCACCGCATGCATTTTCAAACTCTTCTAACTTATTGAAACAAGACACTAGTTGAAAGATGGTTTCCCCAAAGTCTGTTTGACAGAGCTGAGTATATGGCACTTTCTGCATAGGCTGCACACAGGTATTCAAACACGTCTAACTTTGTGAAACGAGATGTTAGTTGAAAAAAGGTTTCTCCACAGTGTTGTTTCACGAAGTTGAGTATATGGCACTTTCCGCATAGCCCTGCATAGGTTTTGAAACACTTCTTAGAGAAACCAGATGTTAGTTGAAAGATGGTTTTCCCACAGTGTTTCATACAGTAGAGTATATGGCATGTTCCTTGTAGGCCCCACACAGTTTTCAAACACTTTTAACTTAGTGAAACCAGATGTTAGTTGAAGGATGGTTTCCCCACACTGTTGTTTCACAGAGTTGAGTATATGACACGTTCCATATAGGCCCCACATAGTTTTCAAAGAGATCTAAGTTAGTGAAACCAGATTCTAGTTGAAAGATGGTTTCCCCACTGTGTTGTTTCCCACAGTTGAGTATATGGCACTTTCTGTGTAGATGTCACATATGTTTTCCTACAAATGACTTTGTGAAATGAGATGTTAGTTGAAACATAGTTTCTCCACGTGTTGTATGACAGAGATGAATATATGCCACTTTTTGCATAGGCCCTGCATAGGTTTTCAAAAACATCTAACTTAGTGAAATAAGATGTTAGGTTTTTTTCAATATATGAAATTTATTGTCAAATTGGTTTCCATACAACACCCAGTGCTCATCCCAAAAGGTGCCCTCCTCAATACCCATCACCCACCCTCCCCTCCCTCCCACCCCCCATCAACCCTCAGTTTGTTCTCAGACAAGATGTTAGTTTTAAGACAGTTTCCCCAAACTATTGTTTCACAGAGTTGAGTATATGACACTTTCCGCATACACCCTGTATAGTTTTCAAACACTTTTAGCTTAATGAAACCAGATGTTAGTTGAAACATGGTGTTTAACAGAGTTGAGTAATTGGCATATTCCATGTAGGACCAGCATAGGTTTTTGAAACACTTCTAACTTAGTGAAACCAGATGTTAGTTGAAAGATGGATTCCCCACAGTGTTCTTTGACAGAGTTGAGTATATAGCACTTTCTTCATAGGCCCTGCATAGGTTTCAAACACTCTGAACTTAGTGAAACCAGTTGTTAGTTGAAAGATCGTTTTCCACAGTATTTTTTCACACAGTCGAATCTATGTCACTTTCCTCATAGTTACCCCAAAGCTTTTCAAAAACTTCTAAGTTAGTGTAACTATATATTAGTTGAAAGATGGTTTCACCACACTCTCATTTCAGAGTTGAGTATATGGCACTTTCCTTATAGTTCCCCACTTGGGTTTTCAAACACTTCTAACAATGAAACAAGATGTCAGTTGATAGATGGATTCCCCACAGTGTTGTTTGACAGAGTTGAGTATATGGCAGTTTCTGCATAGGCCCTGCATCATTTCCCTACAATGATATTTCACCAAGTTGAGTAAATTGCATTTTTTTATACTTCTAGGTGTAGTATTTGAACACTTTGTTCATCTAAGTTGGAAGTGTTTGAAAACCCATGTGGGACCTACACCAAAAGTGCTATATTCTCAACTCTGAAACACCGAGGGAAACCATCTTTCAACTCTCATCTTGCTTCACTAAGTTAGAAGTGTTTGAAAACATGCAGAGCCTATGCAGAAAGTGTCATATAATCAACTGTGTCAAATAGCACTCTGGTAAAAACACCTTTTAACTAACATTTTGTTTCACTAAGTAGAAGTGTTTGAAAACCCATGCATGGCCTACAAGGAGGTGCCATATACACAACTCTGTGAAACAGCAGTGTGGGGAAAGCATCTTTCAACTAACATCCTGTTTCACTAAGTTAGAAGTATTTTAAAACCTATGCAGTGCCTATGAGGAAAGTGCCACATACCCAACTCTGTTAAAAGACACTGGGTGGAAATCATCTGTCACATAACATCTGGTTCCATTAAGTTAGAATTTTTGAAAACCAATGCAGGGCCTATGTAGATAGTGCCTTATACTCAACTCTGTGAAACAACACTGTGGGGAAACCCTCTCTCAACTCACATCTGCTTCCACTAAGTTAGAAGTGTTTGAAAACCTATGTAGGGCTTACACAGAAAGTGCCATATACTTAACTCTGTGAAACAACAGTGTGCTGAAACCATCTTTCAACCCACTCACATCTGGTTTCACTAAGTTAGAAGTGTTTCAAAAACCATGCGGGGCTTACACAGAAAGTGCCATATACTCAATGCTGTGAAAAAACTCTGTGAAGAAATGATCTTTCAACTAACAACTTGTTTCACAAAGTTAGACCTGTTGAAATCCTAGACCTAGAAGTATAACAAAAGTACCATTTACTCAACTTTGTGAAACATCATTGTAGAGAAACTGTGTTTCAACTAACCTCTGGTTCAATGAAGTTGGAAGTGTTTGAAAACCTATGTGGGTTCTACACAGAAAGTGCCATATGCTCAACTCTGTGAAACAACACTGTGGTGAAACTATCTTTCAACAAACATCTAGTTTCACTAAGCTAGAAGTTTTTGAAAACCTTTTTGGGGAACTATGAGGAAAATGACATACACTCAACTGTGAAAAAAATACTGTGCAGAAACAGTCTTTCAACTAACAGCTGGTCTTCCCCTGGGCTGGAAATGCTGGTTTGTCAAAGCAAAACAGGTTCATTACCTAGTTTTGTTTCTTCCTCATCCTCCTACTGATTTCTTTCAGCCTTCCTATTAGAGTGAGTTCTCATTGCTTCCTAGATAACACAAGGAGAACTCTCTACAACAAAAGCTTCATCAGATTGTCCTTCTGAAGTCCTTTTTCTCAATCTGGGGCAATGCTCCATGATACCTATGTGTCCCCACTTCAAGCCCAGTGCTCCCTCACCTGGTGTACATTCACCTAGGCCTACTGTTTTCCAGGCTTTACCAGACACCAGGCACAACAGGGTGAAGCAGAAGAGGGGGGAGCTTCTCCATTCTCATACAGACTAGCAAGATGACAGTAAAAAATAAGTAGAACCTACTTATTGGAAAGTCAGGTGGTGATGTGTACCATGAAGAAATATAAACTCAGTAAGGAAGTTTGAGAAATTACTGAAGGCATTTGGGGAGCAGACAATGCAGTACAGCTATATTTCAGTCTGGGAGAACAGCAAGTGCAAAGACCCTGGGATCAAGATGGACTACATGTGGAGAGTCCAGCTTTTTAGACTGGATTCTGAACTTTGCCTTGAGTAGGAATTTTGCTTCCATTGGTAATGCTAGGTTTCACTTTCATAGATAATTAACCTGCACCTGGTCACCAGTCACTTGAATTCAGCAAATTCTATTCCAGTGATTCAAACTGAAACAGAGGTCATTTTGGGTCTAGTCAGCACATGGGTATTGAGGGGCCTCCCTTGGCCCAGCACTCTGCTGATGATGAGGAGGCTGTGACATGAGCACAGCAGGCTCTCCACCTTGATGACTACAGTTAATGAATTTCCTCCATGTCAGGCCCCTTCCACTGTGCCTACTCATGTCAAGTGGGTCATGACCTCTGACCCTAATTGTCACACTTTGTTGTCTATGTGCAGTAATACCCAGCACTCTCCACCAATGTGTCCCCCTGCACCTCACAGTGCATATCCCAAACTGACATTCTCTCTGGCATCCATTGAGATCCATCCATTGCCTCCTCTTGCAAACAGAAGTCCCTCTCTTTGGGGTAAACCCCCAAAGTCCCATTCTCATGCCCCAAGGCCACCTCTGCCACATCCTCCAATGCATCCCCTGCAATGACTGCACTTATGAAGGAACCCCTATCATCTTTCCTTCCCCCCTTCAATCTGAAGTTGTGCCTCAACCTCTCTCTCTTTAATAAAGCCCCTTGAGGAATGTAGTTTCACACTGGGACACTGAGGGCTCATAGGCACTATTGTTGTAAATGAAAAGCAGTTTCCCAGAACGCAGGACAAACAATGGCTCCCCGAGGAGCTGAACTTATGCTATTGTGGCTATAAGATGCCAGTAAAGAAGGTCAGGCTGTAGCCCCTTCCCACTTCTCCCCCAGTGTACCTCATATCTCCATACCTTGGTCTGGATGTGCTGTGCCTCTTCATGCTGTGTTAGGGCGATTGCCATTCATTCACGTACTTGCTCGTTCATTTGTCATGTATTTGGTGCCTGCTGGGTGCCAGGCTTTGGCTAGATGATAACTACTTCTGGAAATTCCAGGTTAGATGTCACTCCTTCCTTGAAGCCCTTCTTGTCCACACTTTCTCCCTGTACCCTCAGGCACATCTGTGAGCTCTGAGTGTTATGGTCATACTTTTATGATTTTTCCAGCTTGTGGGCTCTGTGATTATATATATATATGTGTGTGTGTGTGTGTGTGTGTGTGTGTGTGTGTGTGTATATATATATATATATATATATATATATATATATATATATATCTCACCTCTTATTTACCCATTCATTTGGGCTCTTTCCATAATTTGGATATTATAGATAATGGTGCTATAAACATGGGGGTGTATTTATCCCTTTGAGTCAATACTTTTGTATTTCTTGGGTAAATACCTACTAGATCAGGTGCTGAAACATAGGGTAGTTCTATCTTTAACTGTATGAGGAACCTCCATACTGTTTTCCAGAGAGGCTGCACCAGTTTGCATTACCACCAACAGTGTAAGAAGGTTACCCTTTTCAACATCCTTGCCAACACGTGTCATTTCCTCTGTTGATAATTTGAGCCATTCTTACTGGTGTGAGGTGATATATCACTGTCATTTTAATATGTATTTCTCTGATGATGAGTATTTCCCATCTGCTTGCCATCTGTGTTATTTGGGAAAATGTCTATTCATATCTTTTGTCCATTTGTTAGCTGGCTTATTTGGTTTTTGCCTGTCGAATTTTGTAAGTTCTTTAGAGATTTTGGATACTAACCCTTTATTAGATATGTCATTTGCAAATATCTTCTCACATTCCACAGGTTGCCTTTTAGTTTTGTTGATTGTTTCTTTCGCTGTGCAGCAGAAGATTTTTATTTTGATAAAGGCCCAAAAGTTTATTTTTGCTTTTGTTTCCCTCGCCTTAGATGACATGTGTGCTAAGAAGTTGCTAGAGCTGACGTCAAACAGGTTACTTACTGCCTGTGTTCTCCTCTAGGATTTATATGGCTTCCAGTCTCACATATAGATCTTTAATCTATTTTGAATTTATTTTTTATTTGGTGTAAGAAAGTGGTCAAGTTTCATTTTTGCATGTTGCTGTCCAGTTTTGCCAGCACCATTTGTTGAAGACACTAATTTTTTTATATTGGATGTTCCTTCCTGCTTTGTTGAAAATTAACTGACCATAGAGTTATGCGTCCATGTCTGGGCTTTCTATTCTGTTCCACTGATCTATGTTGTGCCAGTACCACACTGCTTTGATCAATTTGGTTTTGTAATATAATTTTAAGTTCAGAACTGTGATGCTTCCAGCTTTCCTTTTCTTTTCCAAGTTGTTTTGGCAATTTGGGGTCTTTTGTGGTTTATAAAAATTTTAGTAATGTTTGTTCTACAATGTATAAAATGCTTTTGGTATTTTGTAGAAGTTATATTAAATGTGTAGATTGCTTTGGGTATGTAGACACTTTGACATTTGTTCTTACAATTAATGGTGTGGATCATCTTTCCATTTCTTTTTGCCATCTTCAGTTTCTTTCTTCAGCATTTTATAGTTTTCAGAGTTTAGATTTTTAACTTCTTTGGTGACGTTTATTCCTAGGTATTGTATGTTTTTTTGTGCAATTGTAAATGTGTTGATTTCTTGATTTTTGTTTCTTTTGTTTCATTATTGTTGTTTAGAAATGGAACAGATTTCTATATGTTGAATTTCTATCCTGCAATTTACTGAATTTGTGTATCCATTCTAACAATTCTTTTGGTAGAGTCTATCAGGTTTTCTATATAGAATAGTATGTCATCTGCAAAGACTTCAAGTTTAACTTCTTCCTTGCCTATTTGAATGCCTCTTATCCTTTGTGTTGTATGAGAGCTGTGGATAGGACTTCCAGTATTATGTTAAGGAACACTGGTGTGTTCCTGAAGGTCATGTTCCTGACTTTTGGGAAAAAGCTCTCAGTTTATCCCATTGAGCATGATATCACCTCTGGGCTTCTCATATATGCCTTTTATTATGTTGATGTATATACCTTCTTACACTACTTTAATGATAGTTTTCATCAAGAATGGATGCTGTACTTTGTCAATGCCTTTTATGCATCTATTGAAAGGATCATGTGATTCTTACCATTTTTTATTAATGTGATATATCATGTTGATTTATTTTCAAATATTGTATCATCCTTGCAGCTGAGCAATAAATCCCACATGACCATGGTGAATGAGTTTCAATGTACTGTTGGTTGCAGTTTGCTAGTATTTTATTGATAATTTTTGCAACCTTGTTCATCAGGGATATTGGCCTGTAATTTTCTTTTTTAGTGGAGCCTTATCTTGTTCTGGTAAGAGGATACTGCTGGCCCCATTGAATGTATTGTGAGTTTTTCCTTCTATTTTTTGAAATAGTTTGAGAAGAATAGGTATTAACTCTTCTTTAAATATTTGGTACAATTCACCTGTGAAGGAATCTGGTCCTGGACTTTTGTTTGTTGAGATGTTTTTGATTACTGATTCAATTTCTTTGCTGGGTACAGGTCTATTCAGGTTTTACATTTCTTCTTATTTAGTTTATATGTTTCTAGGAATGTATCCATTTCTTCCAGGTGGTCCAATTTGTTGACATATAGTTTTTCATAAGATTCTCTTATAATTGTTTGTATTTCTGTGGTATTGGTGGTTATCTCTCCTGTCTCATTCGAGATTTTATTTGAGTCCCTTTTGTTTTACTTTGGGTAAGTCTGGAAACGAGTTTATCAATTTTATTATTTTTTTTCAAAGTTCTTCTGTTTCATCATTTTGGGTAGTCCCTGGGGTGGCTCCCAACTACAGGGCACTTCCCTTGTGCTGTCAGGAGTAACTTGTGTTGGTGGGCAGGGCTGCAGTCACACCTGATGTCTGTCCCCAGCCTACCGCTGGAGCCATAGTCAGACTGGTGTGTACCTTATGTTCCCCTCTCCTGGGGGCAGAACTCATTGTGGAGTGGTGTGGCCCCTGTCCAGGCTACTTGCACACTGCCAGGCTTGTGGTGCTGCTTTGATGGGATCTGGTGTATTAGCTGGGGTGGATCTGCGAGGTGCACAGGGGCAGGGGGGGCAGGCTTAGCTTGCTTTGCTGTTGGTGGTCCCCTGCAGGAGGGGCCCTGCAGCACTGGGAGGAAGGGAGACCTGTTGGAGGGATGGATCCACAGAAGCACAGTGTTGGGTGTTTGCACGTTGCAAGTTCGGTGATGAGAACTAGTCCCCTTTGGGATTACAGCTGGGGGATGGG
Source organism: Lynx rufus (assembly GCF_022079265.1). Taxonomy (NCBI): domain Eukaryota; kingdom Metazoa; phylum Chordata; class Mammalia; order Carnivora; family Felidae; genus Lynx; species Lynx rufus. Next base: position 61,017,424 of record NW_025814856.1, on the reverse strand, counting down.
AAAGGGAGATGGCGCTTGCCAGCACCTTTGTTCCCCTGCCAAGCAGAACTCTGTCTTCTCAGGCTCAACAAATCTTCCTCCCGGTGTCCTCTCGCCATCCTGCTCTCCAAGCAGAGCTGTTGACTTTTAACATTCCAGATAAGTCCCTCTGGCTGTCAGAACTCACGAAGTCTGGCCCCTCCGGTTTTGCAAGCCAGATTTCTGGGGCTCTGCCTTGCCGGGTGGGCTGCACCTCCACTGCCCCGCCTCCCTCCCGCCAGTCCAGGTAGTGCGCACCACCTCTCTGCCCTTCCTACCCTCTTCTGTGGGCCTCTTGTCTATGCTCAGCTCTGGAGAGTCTGTTCTGTTAGTCTTCTGGCAGTTTTCTGGGTTATTTAGGCAGATGCGGGTGGAATCTAAGTGATCAGCAGGACGAGGTGAGCCCAGCATCCTCCTACGCCACCATCTTCCTTGCAAACCTAATTTATTTTCAAAGAACCAGCTCCTGGCTGCATTGATCTGTCCTATTGTTTCTATATCACTTACTTCTCCTCTATTTCTTATTATTTCTCTTCTTCTTCCGGCCATAGGCTTCATTATTTGTTCTTTTTCTAGCTCATTTATGTGTGAGTTTAGGTTATTTATTTTAGACTTGGTCCTGTATTGCTATATACTTCTCTCTTAGGATGGCTTTTTCTGAGTCCCAAAGGTGTTGTACTGTTGTATTTTCATTTGTTTCCATGCATTCTTTAAATTTCTTCTTTGATTTCCTGGTTGGCGAATTCCTTGTTTAATAGCATGTTGTTTAAACTCTGTGTATTTGTGGCCTATCCAAACGTTTCTCTTGTGGTTGTCTTCAATTTCATAGTGTTATGGTCAGAAAACAGGCATGTTGTGGCCGGGTGGCTCAGTCAGTTAGGCGTCCGACTTCAGCTCAGGTCATGATCTCACCATTTGTGGGTTTGAGCCCTGTGTTAGGCTTTGTGCTGACTGCTTAGATCTTGGAGTCTGCTTCGGATTCTGTGTCTCCCTCTATCTCTGCCCCTCCCCTGCTCATGCTCCATCTCTCTCTGTCTCTCTGTCTCTCTGTCTCTCTCTCTTTCAAAAATAAACACTGGGGTTCCTGGGTGGCTCAGTTGGTTAAGTGTCCGACTTCAGCTCAGGTCTCATGATCTCATGGCTTGTGAATCTGAGCCCTGCATCTGGCTCTTTGGTGGCAGCTCACAGCCTGCAGCCCACTTTGGATTCTGTCTCCCTCTCTCTCTGCCCCTCCCCTGCTCACACTTTGTCTCTCTTAAAAATAAACATTAAATTTTTTTTAATAGTTAAACATTAAAAAAATAAAAAAGGAAATAGGCATGTTATGATCTCAATCTTTTTGCACTTGTTGAGGCCCAATTTGTGACCTAGTATGTGGTCTATTCTGGAGAATGTCCCATGTGCTTTTGAAAAGAATGTCAAAATGTTAGGATGTTATCTTCTGAATATATCTCTTAAACCCATCTGGCCCAGTTTGTTATTCAATGACGTTTCCTTGTTGCTTTTCTGCTTAGATGATCTGTCCAGTGATGGAAGTGAGGTGTTAACATCCACTACAATTATTGTATCAATATCATTGGTTTACTTAATGTTGTTATTGTTTTATATATCTGGGTGCTCCCACCTTGGGTGCATAAATACTTAAAATTTTTACATCTTCTTGTTGGATAGATGCCTTTATTATAATAAAGTGCCTTTTGTCATGTCTTGTCACTATCTTTGGTTTAAAATCTAGTTTGCCTGATACAAGTATCATTACTCCTACTTTGTTTGCACCTCTATTTCCAGGACCAGTGTTACTCCATTCCTTCACTTTCAATCTGCAGGAGTCTTTAAGTCTAAAATGAGTGTCTTGTAGGCAGTATAGATCTTGTTTTTGTTTTTGTTTATCCATTCTGACACCCTATGTCTTTTGATTAGATCATCTTGATTTGATCATTCAGGGTAATAATTGCTAGATATGTATTTAGTGTCATTTTATTACTCATTTTGTTATTGTTTCTGGACATTTTCTCTGTTGCTTTCTTGTCTTTATAAGTTTTCTTCTTTCCTTTCCACTCAGAGTCCCCTTTAATATTTATTTCAGGGCAGGCTTAGTGGTAACAGACACCTTTAGATTCTGTTTGACTGGGAAATTTTTCATCTCTCTTTCTATGCGAAATGATAGCCATGCAGGATAGAGTGTTCTTGGCTGAATAGTTTTCCCCTTCAGCATTTCGAATCACTTAGATCTCTGGCCATGACATCATCTTGATCTTTCATTTGAGATGAGTTCCTTTGTCTAGGAATTTGGCTTTAATTGCCTTTAATCAGTCAGGTACTGTGTGTAATGAGAAATTTGATTCAGTGTTTTCATATTTCATTACAAACAATGGTACTAATTATGAAAATGATGAGTAAGAACATCAGCAGTAATTTGGAGTACCACAAACTCTAGGAATTTCCACCTTGCTAAAGTCCATCCTGTGCTGGACTTAAGTGAGAGCCAATCAATTCTTAACTCCACTTTCTTTTCAACCAAAAAACCATCTGGTCATCCTGGGAGCAGGCACCAAGTGACAGCCAGCTGTTGAGAAGGTCACTAGTAAGTATCCCAGGACCTCACCGGGATGACTGAACTCATGCACATGGCCTCCCAAAGTAGACCTCCAGCAGCATGTCCAGATATGCTCCCATGAACATTTCCCATGGAATTCTGGAAAAAACTATCAACAGGTGACAGATAAACAGAACAACCTGTGAAGATGGCACTAGAATGGGTCTGTGACCCAAGGTGATGAGAGTGGACCACCAGGTGACTGTGGGCCCAAGGCTTCAAGTACTCATTGATGGCAAGACAGGTAGGCTCCTCATATTAGCCATCCTGAGAAGGGCCCCAGCTCTGGAGAGGAGACTTGTAGTAATTTTGATGTTCTCACAACTGGAATCTATGTGGAAAGGTGGGAGTTCTGGTGCCTTCCTTGTACCTCCATGGCAGGTCCCCAGCTCTAGGTGAGGTTTGGAAATATTGGGAAATGAAAAATGACCACTGGGACCATAAAGAAGGGCACAGGAGCCAGACCTATGTCTTCTTGTGCCCAGCAGCCCCAGTAGGACCCTGTGTGCAGAAGGTCCTAGAGCATGTGGGTTGACCTTTGCCTGCCACCCCAGTGACCTGGAATCACAATGCTGGCCTAGCCCTGCACCCTTCTCCAGAGCCACCCTCAGGTGGGTGGATAGTGCACCAATCCTCTGACACCACAGTAATGATCCTGCTAGTGATGCCAGGCTCCTGGACCTCTGCTTCCCTTTCTGCACGGAAATCTTATCCCTTGCCCATTTCCCTGGAGCTCTGGAGGACAAAGCTACCTAAAAGCATCCACCAGGCATCCACAACACCTGAGCAATCATGATCAGGAAGGACATGGATCACTTCTGCTTGAGTCTCGGATCTTCTTCCCAAGCCAAGGACACATGGAGTGTCTCAAGCGAGATCCTGGGTGCCTCTGAAGCAAACCTCATGGCCTGCAAGGTGTGACCCTGGAAGCCTTGGAAGTGGACTTGGAAATGTTTTCCAGGAGGTCCTGGGGATGGTAATTTTTGGAGAGATGTTTGCTAAAAAGGTTAGAGTCTCCTGAGTAGAATCTCATGCCTACTGGGACTACTTCCAAGCTCTGGAGGAACATAAAAAATTTCCCAATGCCATGGGAAAGAAGAGGAGGAAATCCCTTCAGAGGCTTCTCAGAGCAAGAGGAGTTGTTCCCAGGCTCCCAGTGGCCTTGGGAAATCTACAGGGGCACGGGAAGGCACGGACTGCAAAATTGAAACCATGAAAGTACTTGAAGAATTGTGTCTTTATCATATTTATTTCATACTTCCAGTGTGGAGAACTTTCAAAACATTTTTTAAAACCACTTAGAAGTCATAAGGGAAAGATTGATAAGCTTGACCATACAGAATGTTTGTAATAAATAATCATTAAGTGGGACCAGGGAAGTAAATTGCAGCACATCCATACAATGCAATACTATCCATTTTTGGTTTATTTAGATCATTATAATGAGATAGATCTGTAGGTTCTGAGATAGAAACATGTTCATGAACTGCTAAATGAATATAGCAAGTGCTAGAATTGTCAAAGTGTAGACAGAAAAAAAAACATGAAACTTTTTCAAACTTCTATGGAAAGGCAAGGAATTGGAATAGCTTAAACATTTGTGAAGGACAAGAATAAAGTCTTTCCTATATCCTGGTGTCAACAGTCAAAAACAACACTGGCTTCATAAACTATAAGCCACACTTCCTCCTGTCTGCTGTCTCCTACTTACAGTCCTCTAGCAGGCAGCTGACATCCCAGCCCCTCCACCTCCCAGCTCCTTTAAGGCCCAAGTGAACTGGGAGCCAGTAGGACCCTGAATCGTCAGGGTCCCTGTGTCCTCAGCCTTTCCCTTCATACTGGGAGCCCCAGGCAATTCATTCATCTGCCTCACCCATCCAGGTCTGGTGCTACCTGTCCCGACCTACACTAAGTGTAGTCCTTCAGTCCAGGAGCCTTGGGCTGCATTCCTAAGGGAAGTTTATTCCTTTGCAGAGCACATAGGAGGGAAGGGTTAACTTTTTTGCACCTGGACCCACCATATAGACATTGTGTGCTTTCAACTACCAGTAACCCAAACTTACAGAAGTCTTGGGTTTGTTGGCACAGCCATGGCCATTGCTCTCTCCAAACATGGAGGCACAATAGCAAGTTCAGGAGTGCCAGAAGGAAAGGGGAGATAAACACACACACACACACACACACACACACACACACACACACACACCCTGATGGTTAATTGGTATTCTTGCCAGGACCTGCAGTGGTGGCAGCAGAAAAGTATTCTTTTAGTTAAAGCAAACTAGCTAAATTTTACTTGCTATTTACTTTATTTTTTTAATATATGAAATTTATTGTCAAATTGGTTTCCATACAACACCCAGTGCTCATCCCAAAAGGTGCCCTCCTCCATACCCATCACCCACCCTCCCCTCCCTCCCACCCCCCATCAACCCTCAGTTTGTTCTCAGTTTTTAACAGTCTCTTATGTTTTGGCTCTCTCCCACTCTAACCTCTTTTTTTTTTCCTTCCCTTCCCCCATGGGTTTCTGTTAAGTTTCTCAAGATCCACATAAGAGTGAAACCATATGGTATCTGTCTTTCTCTGTATGACTTATTTCACTTAGCATCACACTCTCCAGTTCCATCCACGTTACTACAAAAGGCTATATTTCATTCTTTCTCATTGCCACGTAGTATTCCTTTGTGTATATAAACCACAATTTCTTTATCCATTCATCAGTTGATGGACATTTAGGCTCTTTCTATAATTTGGCTATTGTTGAGAGTGCTGCTATAAACATTGGGGTACAAGTGCCCCTATGCATCAGTACTCCTGTATCCCTTGGATAAATTCCTAGCAGTGCTATTGCTGGGTCATAGGGTAGGTCTATTTTTAATTTTCTGAGGAACCTCCACACTGCTTTCCAGAGTGGCTGCACCAACTTGCATTCCCACCAACAGTGCAAGAGGGTTCCCATTTCTCCACATCCTCTCCAGCATCTATAGTCTCCTGATTTGTTCATTTTGGCCACTCTGACTGGCGTGAGGTGATATCTGAGTGTGGTTTTGATTTGTATTTCCCTGATAAGGAGCGATGTTGACCATCTTTTCATGTGCCTATTGGCCATCCGGATGTCTTCTTTAGAGAAGTGTCTATTCATGTTTTCTGCCCATTTCTTCACTGGATTATTTGTTTTTCGGGTGTGGAGTTTGGTGAGCTCTTTATAGATTTTGGATACTAGCCCTTTGTCCGATTTGTCATTTGCAAATATCTTTTCCCATTCCGTTGGTTGCCTTTTAGTTTTGTTGGTTGTTTCCTTTGCTGTGCAGAAGCTTTTTGTCTTCATAAGGTCCCAGTAATTCACTTTTGCTTTTAATTCCCTTGCCTTTGGGGATGTGTTGAGTAAGAGATTGCTATGGCTGAGGTCAGAGAGGTCTTTTCCTGCTTTATCCTCTAAGGTTTTGATGGTTTCCTGTCTCACATTCAGGTCCTTTATCCATTTTGAGTTTATTTTTGTGAATGGTGTGACAAAGTGGTCTAGTTTCAACCTTCTGCATGTTGCTGTCCAGTTCTCCCAGCACCATTTGTTGAAGAGACTGTCTTTTTTCCATTGGATGTTCTTTCCTGCTTTGTCAAAGATGAGTTGGCCATACGTTTGTGGGTCTAGTTCTGGGGTTTCTGTTCTATTCCATTGGTCTATGTGTCTGTTTTTGTGCCAATACCATGCTGTCTTGATGACAGCTTTGTAGTAGAGGCTAAAGTCTGGGATTGTGATGCCTCCTGCTTTGGTCTTATTCTTCAAAATTCCTTTGGCTATTCGGGGCCTTTTGTGGTTCCATATGAATTTTAGGATTGCTTGTTCTAGCTTCGAGCAGAATGCTGGTGAAATTTTGATTGGGATTGCATTGAATGTGTAGATAGCTTTGGGTAGTATTGACATTTTGACAATATTTATTCTTCCAATCCATGAGCAGGGAATGTCTTTCCATTTCTTTAAATCTTCTTCAATTACCTTCATAAGCTTTCTATAGTTTTCAGCATACAGATCCTTTACATCTTTGGTTAGATTTATTCCTAGGTGTTTTATGCTTCTTGGTGCAATTGTGAATGGGATCAGTTTCTTTATTTGTCTTTCTGTTGCTTCATTGTTAGTGTATAAGAATGCAACTGATTTCTGTACATTGATTTTGTATCCTGCAACTTTGCTGAATTCATGTATCAGTTCTAGCAGACTTTTGGTGGAGTCTATCGGATTTTCCATGTATAATATCATGTCATCTGCAAAAAGCGAAAGCTTGACTTTATCTTTGCCAATTTTGATGCCTTTGATTTCCTTTTGTTGTCTGATTGCTGATGCTAGAACTTCCAGCACTATGTTAAACAACAGCGGTGAGAGTGGGCATCCCTGTCGTGTTCCTGATCTCAGGGAAAAAGCTCTCAGTTTTTCCCCATTGAGGATGATGTTAGCTGTGGGCTTTTCATAAACGGCTTTTATGATGTTTAAGTATGTTCCTTCTATCCCGACTTTCTCAAGGGTTTTTATTAAGAAAGGGTGCTGGATTTTGTCAAAGGCCTTTTCTGCATCGATTGACAGGATCATATGGTTCTTATCTTTTTTTGTTGTTAATGTGATGTATCACGTTGATTGATTTGCGAATGTTGAACCAGCCCTGCATCCCAAGAATGAATCCCACTTGATCATGGTGAATAATTCTTTTTATATGCCATTGAATTCGATTTGCTAGTATCTTATTGAGAATTTTTGCATCCATATTCATCAGGGATATTGGTCGGTAGTTCTCTTTTTTTACTGGGTCTCTGTCTGGTTTAGGAATCAAAGTAATACTGGCTTCATAGAATGAGTCTGGAAGTTTTCCTTCCCTTTCTATTTCTTGGAATACCTTGAGAAGGATAGGTATTATCTCTGCTTTAAACGTCTGGTAGAACTACCCTGGGAAGCCATCTGGTCCTGGACTCTTATTTGTTGGGAGATTTTTGATAACCGATTCAATTTCTTGGCTGGTTATGGGTCTGTTCAAGCTTTCTATTTCCTCCTGATTGAGTTTTGGAAGAGTGTGGGTGTTTAGGAATTTGTCCATTTCTTCCAGGTTGTCCAATTTGTTGGCATATAATTTTTCATAGTATTCCCTGATAATTGTTTGTATCTCTGAGGGATTGGTTGTAATAATTCCATTTTCATTCATGATTTTATATATTTGGGTCATCTCCCTTTTCTTTTGGAGAAGCCTGGCTAGCGGTTTGTCAATTTTGTTTATTTTTTCAAAAAACCAACTCTTGGTTTCGTTGATCTGCTCTACAGTTTTTTTAGATTCTATATTGTTTATTTCTGCTCTGATCTTTATTATTTCTCTTCTTCTGCTGGGTTTAGGCTGCCTTTGCTGTTCTGCCTCTATTTCCTTTAGGTGTGCTGTTAGATTTTGTATTTGGGATTTTTCTTGTTTCTTGAGATAGGCCGGGATTGCAATGTATTTTCCTCTCAGGACTGCCTTCGCTGCGTCCCAAAGTGTTTGGATTGTTGTATTTTCATTTTCGTTTGTTTCCATATATTTTTTAATTTCTTCTCTAATTGCCTGGTTGACCCACTCATTCGTTAGTAGGGTGTTCTTTAACCTCCATGCTTTTGGAGGTTTTCCAGACTTTTTCCTGTGGTTGATTTCAAGCTTCATAGCATTGTGGTCTGAAAGTATGCATGGTATAATTTCAATTCTTGTGAACTTATGAAGGGCTGTTTTGTGACCCAGTATATGATCTATCTTGGAGAATGTTCCATGTGCACTCGAGAAGAAAGTATATTCTGTTGCTTTGGGATGCAGAGTTCTAAATAGATCTGTCAAGTCCATCTGATCCAATGTCTCATTCAGGGCCCTTGTTTCTTTATTGACCGTGTGTCTAGATGATCTATCCATTTCTGTAAGTGGGGTGTTAAAGTCCCCTGCAATTACCACATTCTTATCAATAAGGTTGCTTATGTTTATGAGTAATTGTTTTATATATTTGGGGGCTCCGGTATTCGGTGCATAGACATTTATAATTGTTAGCTCTTCCTGATGGATAGACCCTCTAATTATTATATAATGCCCTTCTTCATCTCTTGTTACAGTCTTTAATTTAAAATTTAGTTTGTCTGATATAAGTATGGCTACTCCAGCTTTCTTTTGGCTTCCAGTAGCATGATAAATAGTTCTCCATCCCCTCACTCTCAATCTAAAGGTGTCCTCAGATCTAAAATGAGTCTCTTGTAGACAGCAAATAGATGGGTCTTGTTTTTTTATCCATTCTGATACCCTATGTCTTTTGGTTGGCACAGTTAGTCCATTTACATTCAGTGTTATTATAGAAAGATACGGGTTTAGAGTCATTGTGATGTCTGTATGTTTTATGCTTGTAGCGATGTCTCTGGTACTTTGTCTCACAGGATTCCCCTTAGGATCTCTTGTAGGGCTGGTTTAGTGGTGACAAATTCCTTCAGTTTTTGTTTGTTAGGGAAGACCTTTATCTCTCCTTCTATTCTAAATGACAGACTTGCTGGATAAAGGATTCTCGGCTGCATACTTTTCCTGTTCATCGCATTGAAGATCTCGTGCCAATCCTTTCTGGCCTGCCAAGTTTCAAAAGAGAGATCAGTCACGAGTCTTATAGGTCTCCCTTTATATGTGAGGGCACGTTTACCCCTTGCTGCTTTCAGAATTTTCTCTTTATCCTTGTATTTTGCCAGTTTCACTATGATATGTCGTGCAGAAGATCGATTCAAGTTACATCTGAAGGGAGTTCTCTGTGCCTCTTGGATTTCAATGCCTTTTTCCTTCCCCAGTTCAGGGAAGTTCTCAGCTATTATTTCTTCAAGTACCCCTTCAGCACCTTTTCCTCTCTCTTCCTCCTCTGGGATACCTATTATGCGTATATTATTTCTTTTTAGTGTATCACTTAGTTCTCTAATTTTCCCCTCATACTTCTGGATTTTTTTATCTCTCTTTCTCTCAGCTTCCTCTTTTTCCATAACTTTATCTTCTAGTTCACCTATTCCCTCCTCTGCCTCTTCAATCCGAGCCATCGTGGTTTCCATTTTGTTTTGCATTTCGTTTAAAGCGCTTTTCAGCTCCTCATGACTGTTCCTTAGTCCCTTGATCTCTGTAGCAAGAGATTCTCTGCTGTCCTCTATACTGTTTTCAAGCCCAGCGATTAATTTTATGACTATTATTCTAAATTCACTTTCTGTTATATTATTTAAATCCTTTTCGATCAGCTCATTAGCTGTTGTTATTTCCTGGAGATTCTTCTGAGGGGAATTCTTCCGTTTGATCATTTTGGATAGTCCCTGGAGTGGTGAGGACCTGCAGGGCACTTCCCCTGTGCTGTGGTGTATAACTGGAGTTGGTGGGCGGGGCCGCAGTCAGTTCTGATGTCTGCCCCCAGCCCACCGCTGGGTCCACAATCAGACTGGTGTGTGCCTTCTCTTCCCCTCTCCTAGGGGCGGGCTTCACTGTGGGGTGGTGTGGCCTGTCTGGGCTACTTGCACACTGCCAGGCTTGTGGTGCTGGCGATCTGGTGTATTAGCTGGGGCAGGAGGGGCAGGCTTAGCTCGCTTATCCTTAGGTGATCCACTTCAGGAGGGGCCCTGTGGCAGCAGGAGGGAGTCAGATCCACTGCCAGAGGTTTGGCTCCGCAGAAGCACAGAGTTGGGTGTTTGTGCGGAGCGAGCAATTTCCCTGGCAGGAACTGGTTCCCTTTGGGATTTTGGCTGGGGGATGGGCGGGGGAGATGGCGCTGGCGAGCGCCTTTGTTCCCCACCAAACTGAGCTCTGTCGTCAGGGGACTCAGCGGCTCTCCCTCCCTTTGTCCTCCAGCCTTCCCGCTTTCTGAGCAGAGCTGTTAACTTATGACCTCCCAGACGCTAAGTCGCACTTGCTGTCAGAACACAGTCCGTCAGGCCCCTCTGCTTTTGCAAGCCAGACTCGGGGGCTCTGCTTGGCAGGCGAGCCGCCCCTCCGCCCTGGCTCCCTCCCGCCAGTCCGTGGAGTGTGCACCGCCTCGCACCCTTCCTACCCTCTTCCGTGGGCCTCTGTCTGCGCTTGGCTCCGGAGACTCCATTCTGCTAATCCTCTGCGGGTTTTCTGGGTTACTTAGGCAGGTGTAGGTGGAATCTAAGTGATCAGCAGGACGCATGGTGAGCCCAGCGTCCTCCTACACCGCCATCTTCTTCCCTATGATCATATTTGCTATTTACTTTAAGGTGAGGACTGGCAAAGTGATAGATCCTGAGGTTTAGAGTAATCATAATAAGTATCACTGTTGTTACTCATCACTCTTGTCATTGTTACCATTTTTGTAGTTAATTGTGGTTGACTGCATAAAATTTCTCTCTCCACTGACAGTGTACAATTTATTGAAGACAGTGCAAGAGGGGGTTTCAGTACATGGAATTTTCTGTATATTTCAGAATGTGAATTGCTTGCTCCAACCTGAGAAGCCCTAACCCACAACCTGAAGCAACCAGCCTTGGAGTTCCTCTCATTTTTAATCCTGATTCTAAGTTAGGAAAGCTAACTAATCACATAAAATGCCTTCTTCCAGCCAACCTGCTTCCTGCTTCCCCAGTCACAACCTCTGATCAGGCTGCACATTCCTTTTCACCCCAGAAAGGTTTCTACTTCTCCCTATGCCTTTGAGTCTCTTCCAAAAGAGCACATGGTCATGGCTGAGTCCCTTGGTATTTAGAGCAAGCTCTGAATGAACAGTGTGTGTTCTCATTTGGGTGGTCTTTACTGATGTCTAGGGAGGTTAGTAGACAGGGACCAAATAAAGCGCCCAGAATATATATGTTTTATAAGTTAACTTTTTTCCCAAATGAGTTATTTATTTATCCATACAGCTTAAAAAAACTGAGATATAATTCACATACCACAAAATCTACTCTTTTAAAAGTGTACAATTCAGTTATTTACAGTCTATTCAGGAAGTTATGCAAACCATCATCATTGTCTAATTCCAGAACATTATCACCACCTCAAAAAGAAACCCAGGTTCAGGGCATCTAGTGTGTAGCATGGTGGTCATATTTAACAATACTCTGTTGTATACAAGAAAGTTAACTGTAAATGTAGAGCTTTAATGTTCTCACCATAATGACAACAACAATAAAATGATAATTATGTGAAAAAAGGATGCCTTGACTAATCTTACAGTGATAACCATTTCACAATATGTACACATATCAAATCATCACATCATACATCTTACACTATACAATGTTGTATGTCAACCATATTTCAGTAAAGTTGGAGTGGGGAAGAGAAACCCAGCCCTGATTAAATGATCACTTCCTTTTCCACCCCCCTCCCAAACCCTGGAAATCACCAATATGCTTTTTTTCCCTCTATGGATTTGCCTATTCTGAATATTTTAAGTAAATGGAATAATAAAATATGTAACCATGTATGTCTGCCTTCTTTCTTATGCTTAGCATCATGTATCTAAGGCTCACCCATGTTTTAACATATACCAGTGCTTTATTACTCACCTTAATATTATATGTACATAATATTAAAAATATATATGCACACAGACATATATATATACATGTGCCACCAAGTCCCTTATTTTTTAAATTGTGGAAAATATACAATACAAAACACTGGTCATTGCAACACTTAAAGCCTCTGGGAGCCTGGAAAAAGGAAAGCTCTGAGCCAGAAACTCAGTCCCTGGACTAGGGAGTATGGGGGCTGTCAGTGGTGGGGGTGGTAGACACCACAGAGGGAGCTCTGCTGAGGGGGTAGGTGGTGGCAGCGGCCTGCACTAGCTGTGTGGAATAAAAACAAAGAGAAAGAATCACCAAAAGCAAGGAAAAGTGGAAAAAGTTCAAGACAAGGACAAGACATAATAGAATCAGGGCTGTGCTATTTATGAGTTGGACCTACAGAGCTTGAAATTATTTCTGAAAAATACTGAAGTTTTGGGCCCTTCACTACTTCCTCATAAGGAAGTATGCTAGAGACAACATGGCACACCGAGCATGACGGTTGACAAATCACTGTCAGTTATTTTGCAGGAATACAAATTGAGGCATTTCAGTTCCTCTAAACTATGAGTTGAGCCTGACTTCTTTATTGTTGTTTCTGTCCTTAGTCTTCATCTGAATTCTTCACTGATGGTTCTGTCCACTCACCAGACATGATTGACTCATGCAGGTGCATTAGATGGTCATTACACATTTTTTCCTCTCCTGTATCTCAATGTTACTCTCAACTGGAATATTTTAACCTGAACAATTCAGATCGGTTTGCTGTTCCCATGCTGCTTTTCAGACCAGTTTAATATCACATCATCTTCACAGCTAGTGCTCGCTCAATTTGGCCTGTGAACTCATCTTTGTTAGGACAGTTGACACATTCAGGGCTACACAGCCTGAGAGATGTGCAGAACAGGTGCCTGTCCTGGGAAGAGTAGCCAGGTTTGGGAAATAATCCCCAGAGAGAAAACATTAGAGAACTTGGCATAGCACTGAGATAGAGATAACCAGTTCAAGAGTGGGAAAGGTCCTTGTACTAAAATCCTGGATGGCTATATTCTAGCCTCACAGAAAACAAAGAGGCAAGTGGCTTGCACTGCAGGACATTTTTTGGATAGAACAAGGGAAATTTGATGGCATGGGGTTTTTAGTAAGATGAAGTCTGGCAGTAAAGGATAGTGTAAGGCAGAGTGGTAGAGGGAACGAACAGTCTTTCATCCTGGGGTTATATAATAAAAATGCCGACTCGTGATTGCCATAAACAATGTCATCTAGCTTCTGTGGTCCTACTTTTTCATCGCTAAAAGTAAAAGACTTACAGATTTAGCCATTTTTAACTATGTGAAATAGATTAGGTGTGACACCTCTTGATAGAAGTTTCCCCTGCAAGATATGTGGCAGAATATATGTTTCAATGTAACAAAATATTATTGAAGGTCATAACTGCTACTGTGCAACTTTAGTCTTTCTCTAGAAATTTCTGCCCCTTGAATTGTGCACATTGTTATATTTTTCTTTCTTTTATGTTTCAAATAGAGTGTTTAAATTTGACTTGCTTATCCACACAGATCCTGGAAATAAGAGCTTTGGCCCAGCAAAATTTTTTTAAAAAAACTCAATACAGTGCCATTAAGTACTACATTACTGCCCTGCCACAACTTGCCCCACCAACTCAAAGACAGCAGCACACTCAGAAGACAGCAGCCCAGCCCTTCTTAGAAACCCACTGTGCCACCTAACCTCTGGTTACCAGAAGGCCAGCAGGGAGCCAGTCCTGGCAGTGCTCTCCTACCCATGGGAGTACCAGGGGCTTCCAACACCCTGCTCTCACATCTGAGACTCTTCAGGCCCACCCCTGGCCTTGCTCCTGAGACCTGCCCAGATCCAGCATATTCAGGAGCAGGGTGTGGCCAGAGGCATCTGGCTGTGGAGCCCAAGGTCATTGGAGCCCCTCCTGGCCCTCAGTGCAGCCCAGCCCTGGCCCTAACTGCCCCTTTTGCCCAACCCCAACTTGCCTTAACCAAACCACAACCATCATCACAACCAGAAGAACCAACCAGGACATGCTGCCCTTCCTGGAGTCCCATGTGCCACCCACCCACCCAAACCAGGACCCAGCTAAAGCTTTCCTCTCAACAGTAGCCAAAAATGAGAGCTCCAGAGGGAGGGGGGCTCTGAAGAGGAGTGCAGCTCCTGAAAAGGAGGGTGGTCATGCATGGTCTGGGTCAGGACAGGAGGCAGTGCCCTGGGGCTGGCAGTCACCTGAAGGTCCTGAGAAGTGCCATCTCTTGAGGAGTGTTCCACTCTAATTCCTGCCCAGCCTCATAGTGCAACTGGGATGTGTTTCTGTGTTTCTCTCTTTGCTTTTGAGTTTTGTCTTTATGTCAAGTGACCCTGGGCTTGCTGAGAGTGGCTCGCTGTTTCCTGAGAGCAGCTCCCTGTTTCCTGACAGCAGCAGCAATAAGAGAGACAGTAGGGCCTGAGGTCTGGATCACTCTTGTCTCCTCAAGACTTGACGGGTTTTTACTTGCTCTAGGGGGAAGATGTCTGTCCTTTGGTAAAGCAGCCCGAGTATCATGAAAAGAAGGGCTGTCTCTTCATAAGTTGGAGCCTCATCCCAGGGCTTAGATGGTTGGGGTACCAAGTGAATTGCTTGGGGCTCCCAGGATTCCATGGGGGAAGAGGTTATAGGGAGCCCCTGGTTGGCCCTGGGTCTGGGTAAGGTTCGAAGAGGAAAGGCTGGGATGCTGTCTGCCCACCCAGTGGTAGGGGGACAGAGATGGCTACAGGGACTGAAGTGGGTAGGTGAAGTTTGGGGGCTGGAGGTAGGGAGGGAAAGAGGCAGGAGGTGTCTGGAGGGAGCCTCACTTGAAGTGGTGACAGCAGCAGCAGAAAAGGGTGGGAGGCATAAGCCTACAGCACCCTATTTTCCCAGGCAGTCTCCCATCCATGTTCAGGGTTGGGTAGCTGAAGTGTCTGGGAGAAAAGCCAAGTGGCTCATTTTCTGTGCTAAACCTGAACTTCTTGCCCTTCTCTTACTCCTTCATGCATTGCTCCACCCAGGCCCTCCTTAAACACTGGTCATACTTCTGGCTTCTGCTCTGTGGATGACACTAACAGGACAGGGTGGAAACACAGTTTCAGCTTCGCAGTGACCAGTGCAGGTGCCTGGCCAGCCCTGCCTCTGATACCACATCTGGCGCAGCATCACTGTGAGGTGGCCACTGGCAGATTCACTTAGGCTAGGAACTGAGGCTGCAAAGGCCCAAATGACTTGCCTAAGGCCAGTAGAAGGATTAAAACCTAGGTGTGGGGACCCCTAAAGCTGTGTCTAAAGAACAGACCATCTACTACAGAAACAGGTTGTAGAAGAGTAAACGGGTCATTGTGGGGTGGGGTTTGGCTCTTGCCTGGATTGGTCCTTTTCCTCACTTCCTTCCTACTGCCTGGAAGCCCTGTACTTCCATCTCCTTCTAAACATCCTGCACTTTCCTATTGTCCTGTCCAGTCTGAGATAGAACAGAGGGATCTCTGCCTCTGGAGTGAAGATTAGGTTTATTATTCAGATGTAGGGTCATGTAAAAGGCTAACAAAATTAAAATTTAACATAAAAATCATGTAGAATGCTAATGGTTTGGATGAGATGAAGATGGCAGGAGGTCTCTCAGACTCCTGTTAGTGATTGAGGCTTGGTCCAGGAGGGATGGAGAAGGGAGAAGAATCTCACCTTTGGTGAACTTGACCCACATAGAGCCTCTGTTTAAAAATTTCATCTATTCAGTGTTTCATCCATAATCACATTTTTCTGAGCCCTTTTCCGCATCTGGCCCAGAGTCCTCATAGAGCTCACAGGCTGGAGACATCATCAGAGTGTGAACACAGCACTTGCACCTGCACAACCTGCCTGACATGCAGCTTTTGATTGCCAAGGTAGCCATTTCAAAGATATCCATTGTGAATACACCCATTGCCAGCTGTTTGACACAGCTACTGGGGAAACAGCTAGATGAGAAACCAGGTCACCGCAACTATGAAATTCCCCTTTTATTAAGCCCTGGATAACTGACCACTTGAGTGACTCCCTTCTTATACTTTAATCCATATAATTTTCCAATAAAGAGTGAACCTTGAAACCCTAGACACCCCTCCTGAGACTTCAATAAAGGCACACTCCCAAGTCTGCTTTTCTCTCCCTACCTGAGACCCTAATGTGTGGCCCTTGGGTGTGCTGTGTACCCTCCAGGACCTGTGAGTATTTTTTTTTTTTCAAAGTTCTTTGGTGGTTGTTGCTGTGGTGCATCTTGCAATCATAATAAGAACCACAAGGGCCAGTCCAGCCTCAACAGTGGATCTGGATGGGGAATTGCCTGTGGGTGCTCATCACAAGTAGTACATGCCCAGGTGAGTGCCTCAGGCACTCCTAACTGATAGCATCACTATCAATTGACTGAGACTGACACTAAACAGACTAAGGGACCCAAGTGAGACCATAGAAGCCTGCAGGAGAGAGCGAGGCCCAAGATGGTCTTCATGAAGGAAGTGCCATCTGAGTTGGGTCTACAAGATGAGCCAGGAGCAGCCACTGAGCTGGAACAAAAACATGACAAATGGATGAACAAATGAATGAACGAATGAATGGCTATCCATCTAGCAGAGAATGAAGCAGGGAAGCTCACCCATGCTGAGGGCTGAAAAACAGTGCACACTGGGTGTGTTAGTCCATTCAGGTTGCTATAACAAAATACAGCAGACTGGATAACTTATAAAAAGCAACCCTATTTGGAGGCTGAAAGTCAAGATCATGGTACCAGCATGGTTGGGTAAAGGACCTTTTCCTGGTTCATATCTGGTAGCTTCTTGCTATGTCTTCGCAAGGTGGAAGAGACTAGGTGTCAGTGTGGAGTCTTTTTATAGAAGCAAGAATCTCATTCATGAAAGCTCTAGCCTCATTACCTAAACACGTTCCAAGGACCCCAGCTTCTAACAATTTCACATTGGGCATTAGGATTTCAACATATGAATTTGGAGCAGGGGAGGGGACAGGGAATAAACATTCAGATCATAGCACAGATAGAATGGTGGTGAGGCCTATGGTGTAATGCCTGCCTCACTCACTTAGGGAAAGAACGTGGCACTGATGCTTTGGAGGGGAGCCAGTGAACACAGCATGTTAGAAGGGGTATGTGCTACAGAGGAAAGATGGGGACTCAGGAAGCTTATAAGTGGGCTGGAGTGGACAGGAGGCGGCTAGGAACAGCAGGAGCAGGGGACAGTCATGTTGAAGAGATTGCACAGGACATCGTGCCCGCTGTGAGGACTTTTCCTCCAGGTGGGGCAGCTTGTGCTGAGCAGGGGTGGGGCTCTGAATGCCCTGAAGGTATGAAGTGGGTAATAGCTAGGGAGACTTGGGGTGGGGGAGGCTGTCACTATAGATTGTGTAGGCAGGGAAGCCTTCTCTTAGGAAGTGACATGTGAGCTGATATGTATCTCTTGTATGGACCATGTTTCTAGCTTGCTAAATGTGGTGCTTTAGCATGTGCATCTGCCTACATGTGTACACTGGACACGCCTTGTTGTAACAACCCATTGGTATGTCTGAGTCACTTCATCTAGGCGTCTAGCCTTCCTGCTCACCATTTCAACTTAGAGGAATCATTCTCCAAGGGGTTTCCTTTTCAAATACAAACCAATCCATCCAGTGTCCACAACTCCAACCACTTCATCTATCAGACTCTCACACTTGGGGCCATTATCCACCTGCCCTAATAATGCCAGGGCCATGTACCAGAAAACTAGGGATGACCTCTATGTTCCAGAGTCCTGAAAGTATTCAAGCCAGCCAGTCCTAAGCCTGCTTACCTTTTCTACCTGTTCCTGTCTAAGGAAACTACAATAAGGAACTTTCTCACGTTTTCCCACCCACTCCCTCTGCCTCCTGACCATCATGGCACATGTGGCCCTGTGCGGTGTGATTTGCCTCCTCCTCTGGGAGCTCTGAGTAAAAACTGTCTTTTCAATAAAAGACCACATCCTGATATGTTTACCTTACTATAACACATTTATGAATACACTATATTTTAAAATAGTGAATGACAAGAGACCTCCTAGGCACTTTGAAGAGTGGGCAAATGAGTAAACTATACATCTTTTCATAATATTCTCAAGTTTAATACCTTAAAATATACTAGAGTTCCTTTCCCCCATAAAATTTCAGACTTCATAAGAGTGGAGGGCATATAGGAAATTATATGGATCAGACCAGGCATCTGGATAAGAGACTGGGAATGCACAAGTGATAGAAGAAAGAACAAGATGAATCCCCCTGGAAGATTATAGCTCCAGACTTGTTTATTTGGGAACATCAATCTTCCAGAGAATTTCCAGAGAAGTGCCTGGAGAGGGGATGGCTGGAGCCGAACTTGGCTGTTCACCCTATGGAAGGAAGGGCTGAAATATCAGAGGGCTGTGGTTCTAGGAGCAGCCTGGCCCAAAGGAACCACACAGAAAACTCTTCCCCAAGACTGCTGTCCTGGTTAGGATAAGGTTCAGCTGCTGTCAAAGAGGTCCCTCGCATGAGTTTGCATCTCTCTCCTGCTTGGTCTAGAGGCAGACAGTTCAGGGCTGGCCTGGTAGGGCTGCCCCAGGAAGCCCCTCTCCCTGAAGCCCTGTCATCCCAGAGGAGTTGCCTTTGTCCACACAGGCCAGGATGGAGCTCACATCCCAGCAGCAGGACAGGGAGAGAAGCAGAAAGTGCCTGATTCTCTCTGCTAGGAGACATCCCAGAAGTACAAATCACTTTGCTTCCCATCCAGGGGGGAAATCCTGGTCACACAACCAGCTCTGCCACAGAGGATGCTGGGAAATTTATAGCCTGGGCAGCCATATGCGCAGTTCAAAGTCAGGTGTCTGGTTACTTGCAGTAGTGGATAATGCCACCGGGAGCCACATGGACATGTCTGCCACATCCCTTTAAAAAAGTTCCCTCCCACCACCCAACGACTCCATATCCCAAGTTCATGTTTTATAAGAGATTGTCCATGAGATAAATTGGATTAATTCATAATTCAAGCACCAGCTGAAAATCATAGGCCAGTGGATGCTTTTCATTAGATTTGCTAGCAAATTGCTAGTGTAACCCCATTACGAACTCTGAAGTTTTTGGCTGGCAAAGGTGACAGGGCCAGAGAGTGGGAGGATAATAGCAAAGTACCAAATGATAAGATAAGAACCATATGGTCCTGTCAATAGATGCAGAAAAAACATTTGACAAAATACAGCATCCTTTCTTGATGAAAACCCTCAAGAAAGTCGGGATAGAAGGAACATACTTAAACATCACAGAAGCCATTTCTAAAAAGCCCACAGTTAATATCATCCTCAATGGGGAAAAACTGAGAGCTTTCCCCTTAGATCAGGAACACGACTGGGATGTCCACTCTCACCTCTATTGTTTAACATAGTATTGGAAGTCCTAGCATCAGCAATCCAGACAACAAAATGAAATAAGAGACATCAAAATTGGCAAAGATGAAGTCAAACTTTCACTTTTCGCAGATGAAATGATACTCTACATGGAAAACCTGACAGACTCTACCAAAAGTCTGCTAGAACTGATACATGAGTTCAGCAAGGTCGCAGGGTACAAAATTAATGTACAGAAATTGGTTGAATTTTTATACACCAATAATGAAGCAACAGAAAGAGAAATAAAGAAACATCCCATTCACAATTGCACCAAGAACCATAAAATACCTAGGAATAAACCTAACCAAAGATGTAAAAGTTCTGTATGCTGAAAACTATAGAAAGCTTATGAAGGAAATTGAAGATGATAAAATGAAATGGAAAAACATTCCGTGCTCATGGATTGGAAGAATAAATATTGTTAAAATGTCAATAATACCCAAAGCAACTACACATTCAATGCAATACCAATCAAAATTGCACCAGCATTCTTCTCAAAGCTAGAACAAACATTCCTAAAATTTGAATGGAACCACAAAAGACCCTGAATAGCCAAAGTAATATTGAAGAAGAAAACCAAAATGGCAGGCATCACAATCCCAGACTTTGTTCTCTACTACAAAGCTGTAATCATCAAGACAGTATGGTATTGGCACAAAAACAAACACACAGACTAATGGAATAGAATAGAGACCCTAGAATTGGACCCACAAATGTATGGCTAACTAATCTTTGACAAAGCAGGAAAGAGTACCCAATGGAAAAAAACACAGTCTCTTTAACAAATTGTGCTGGAAGAACTGGACAGCAACATGCAGAAGAATGAAACTAGACCACTTTCTTACATCATACATACAAATAAACTCAAAATGGATGAAGGATATGAATGTGAGACAGGAAACCATCAAAACCCTAGAGGAGAAAGCAGGGAAAAACCTCTTTTACCTCAGCTGCAGCAATTTCTTACTTGACACATCTCCAAAGGCAAGGGAATTAAAAACAAAAATGAACTATTGGGACCTCATCAATACACAAACTTCTTCACTGCAAAGGAATCAATACAACTAAAAGACAACTGACAGAATGGGAAAAGATATTTGCAAATGACACATCGAATAAAGGGCTAGTATCTAACATCTATAAAGAACTCACCAAATTCCACACCCAAAAAACAAATAATCTAGTGAAAAAATGGGCAGAATACATGAATAGACACTTTTCCAAAGAAGATATCCAGATGGCCAACAGACACATGAAAAGATGCTCAAAGTCACTCATCATCAGGGAAATACAAATCAAAACTACAGTGAGACATCACCCGACACCAGTCAGAGTAGCTAAAATGAACAAATCAGGAGACTATAGATGCTGGAGAGGATGTGGAGAAACAGGAACCCTCTTGCATTGCTGGTGGGACTGCAAACTGGTGCAGCCACTCTGGAAAACAGTGTGGAGGTCTCTTAAAAAATTAAAAATAGAACTACCCTATGACCCAGAAATAGCACAGCTAGGAATCTACTCAAAGGATACAGGGATGCTGATGCATAGGGGCACATGTACCCCAATGTTTACATCAGCAGTATCAACAATAGCCAAAGTATGGAAAGAGCCCAAATGTCCATCAATGGATGAATGGATAAAGAAGATGTGGTTTATATATAAGATGGAATACTACTTGGCAGTGAGAAAGAATGAAATCTGGCCGTTTGAAGCAATGTGGATGGAACTGGAGGGTATTATGCCCTCCAGGGTCAAATAAGCCAGGCAGAGAAAGACAGATACTATATGTTTTCACTTATATGTGGATCTTGAGAAACTTAACAGAAGACCATGGGGGAGGGGAAGAGGGAAAAAAAAGTTACAGATTGGGAGGGAGGCAAACCATAATAGACTCTTAAGGACTGAGAACAAGCTTAGAGTAGATGGGGGGTGTGGGAGAGGGGAAAGTTGGTGATGGGCAGGGAGGAGGTCACTTGTTGGGATGAGCAGTGGGTATTGTATAGAAACCAATTTGACAACAAATTATACTTAAAAATAAAAATAAATAAATAAAAATTTCTCCATTAAAAAAAAGACTTACATGTAAGTCAAGAAACCACAAATCTCCTAGAAGAAAACAAGCAGTAAGCTCTTGAACATCAATCTGAACAGTATGTATGTATGTATGTATGTATGTATGTATTTTGGATCTGCCTCCTCACACAAGGGAAACAGAAGCAAAAAATGAACAACCTTGATGACATCAAACTAAAAAGTTTTGCACAGCAAAGGAAACCAATAATGAAATGAAAAGGCAACACACTGAATGGAAGAAGATATTTGCAAATGTTGCAAATACAGGAGTTAACATCCAAAATAGATAAAGAACTCACTCACACAACTCAATAAAAAGTAAACAATCCAGGGGCGCCTGAGTGGCTCATTCGGTTGAGCATCAGACTTTGATCAGGTCATGATCTCGGGGTCTGTGAGTTTGAGCCCCATGTTGGGCTCTGTGCTGACAGCTCAGAGCCTGGAGTCTGTTTCAGATTCTGTGTCTCCCTCTTTCTCTGCCCCTCCCCACTCATGCTCTGTTTCTCTCTCTCTCTCTGTGTCAAACATAAACATTAAGTAAACAATACAATGTAAAAATGAGCACAGCATCTGAATAGATATTTTTCCAAAGAAGACATACTCATGATCAACATGAAAAGATGAAAAGATGGTCAATATCATCAGAGAAATGCAAATCAAAAGCACAATGAAATATCACCTCATACCTGTTAGAATGGCTATTATCAAAAAAGATAAGAAATAGCAAGTATTGGCGAAGATATGGAGAAAAGGGAATGCTCATGCGCTGTTGGTGGGAATGTAAATTGGTGCAGCCACTGTGGAAAACAGTGTGATGGTTCCTCAAAAAAATTAAAAATAGAATTACCATACAGTCCATCAATTACACTCTTGGGTATTTATTCTAAGAAAACAAAAATACTACTTCCAAGAGATCTATGTCTCCCAATGTTTATTTCAGCATTATTGACAACAGCCAAGATATGAAAGCAACCCAACTGTCCATCAATAGATGAATGGATAAAGAAGAATGTAATATACATATACACAATGAAGTATTACTTTAAAAAAGAATGAAATCTTCCCATTTGTGACAAATGGGTGGACCTGGAGGACATTATGCCAAGCGGAATAAATCAGTGAAAGACATACCATATGATTTCACTTATATGTGGAATTTCTAAAAAATGAAACAAATAAAACAGAATCTGATTCATAGACACAGAGAATAATCTGGTGGTTGACAGAGGGGAGAGGATGGTCGTAGACAAAATGGGGAAAGGGTTATCTTCCAGTTACAAAGGTACAAACTCCCAGTTATAAAATAAATAAGAGGTGGGGATGCAACATACATAATGAGGAATATAGTTAATAATGCGTAACAACTCTGTATGGTGACAGAGGATAGGTAGTGTTACCATGGTGTTAATTTTGCATGTATATAAATGTTAAACTACATTTTGTACATTTGAAACTCATATAATATTGTATGTTAACTATACTTCAATAAAAGAATAAAATACACAATTATAAAATAATCAAAGATGCTGACAAAGATTAATGTACAAAATGTTCACTGTGGTGTGTATAATGGCCAAAAATTAGAAGCAATTTAAATGCCTTATCAATAAGATAATCAGGTATGTATTGTACTATATAATAATTACCATACTGCTTAAAAATCATGTTTCTGAAGAAGCTTTGGCACTGTGGGGAGATACAATGAGCTTAGAAATGAGCTTTCTAATGAGGTCTGCTAAACTTCCTAGGTCCCAAAGGGGACTCTCAGTTTGTTCAACAAATCTTATTTCTGCCCCCATCTTCACTCTAAGTAAAAACTACCACTGTCTTCACAGTTTGAGTCAATAATCTAAAAATTGTTCTTGATTGTTTTCTTCCTCTGTCACTGGATAGTCATTTCCTAGGCCAGTTTTGCAGAAACTACCTTTTAAGACCTCCAGGCCACCCTCTCCTCCTCTAGTCCCCTTCTCTCCCATCCCCTCCACTTCTCCATTCCTCTGTGCCTTGCTCTCCCTAACCCCCAAATTCCCAGTACACTAGGTCTCCTTTTTCAGATGACCACAGTGACCTACTTCTCCTAGGGAGGGGCCCTGGCTCCCACTCTCCCACCCAGAGCCCACAGCAGCCAGATGTGTCTTGCCCAATGGAAGTCGACTATACCAATCCCTGCCAGACCCCCGGCAGGAGTGGATCCCCTGCTCTTCAGAACAAAACCCAAACCCTTTCCTGTGAAACTAAGCTTTGACTAATGAGGGAGATCAGTGGAAACCACTGGCTCAGCAGCCAGGCCCACAGCTCACAGAAGGAGAAAGTTTTATTAGCAGAGCGCTTCACCATCAGAGCCGATTGCTTTCCAGGTCCTGAGCTGTGGGATGTTCATTTTTAGAGACACATAGCAAAATGCACCAGTGGGGTGGTCCTGTACACAAAGGGTGCTAGTCCAATCCCTCCCTCCCTACTCTCAATCTCTGATCCGATTAACCTAACACTCCAGCTTCCTTCTGTCTAGAATGCCCCTTCTCCATTTCTTGTGTCAAACCCATACACCTGGGGCCTACTAGACACCACCTCCTTCAGGAAGCCACCCTGATACCTCAAGCAGTAGATGAACATATGCTGTGCTTTGAATATCCTTCCCATTGCACCTATGAACAGGTGACTGTACTGTAGTTATGTCCCTGCCTTGTCTTCCCAACTGGCCCATGAATTCTTCAGGTGGGATCTATGTGTGGTTCATCTTGGGGGGGAGCCCAATGTCATTTGGCTGAATGTCCAGCATATGGGCTTCTCAGAGAGGAAGCCTCATAGGAAAAGTATCTGTGGGAAAGTGATTCAGTGTGTGCAAGTGCAGGGTGATGGTGAAAAGGTCTTCATGGGGACAGGTAGGAGAGTCCTAAAAGCCCACTAAATGACTGGGACTTGCCCTGAAGGGGAGAAGAGCCATGGACGGATTCTAAGGAGAGCAAAACTGGTTGACCACACATTGAATTGTCCATCATAAAGAAAACCCAAACTCGGTGGGGGGAGCCACAAGACCCCCACCCTGTCCCTAGTACTTTTTCTTGCTTCCCCTGGCCCTGCTGTAAGGGGGGATGGAGCATCTTCTCTGGTCAGATGCAAGGACCATCCCTGGGCAGGGTCACAGCATGTTGAAAGACTGTGCACACAGTGCAGCTGGGCATCACCAAAGCAGTCAGGGGACCTCTTGGAGATTCCTCGTGTTTCTTAGAAGCCCACAGGGTAGCTCCCTGATAGCTATCTGAAACCACAAATTCACTGCCAAAAAAAAAATGGAAATACCTGTTTTCTGGAAACCAGGCTTTTACAGCCACCTTTCTGGCATCCCCTACATCCCTCCAAGCTGCTGTCTCTTACCATAAATCCCCCAGAATGTCTGGATCCCCATGGAGTGCCCCTTTGAACTTTGAATTGGATAAACAGCCAATACCTCAGGCCTCTTAGAAGGACTGCTCCATGCTACTGTTATAAAAAGGAAAAACCATCACAGTGGAGAGATCCAACTACTGCATTACAGTCAGGAAACTCAGTTGCAAGCTTCAGTGACCCCTAAGCCACTTTGGGGCCCACCCCCACACCACTTCTGACTCCCACACAGGCTGGTTCATGGGACTTTGTTACCCTGTTGTGAACTCTTGGTCACAATTACCACAGGCACAGGACCCAAATGCTCCCCTTGGTCCTTCTGAAAATGTTGGACAATGTTAGTGTAGGAAGGTAATACACAATCTCTGCATTTCTGCCCTGCAATCCTCTCGTGATAATTCCCTTAAGTCATTTTTACATTTAGTTGTTCTGGTGACTTCCCAAGTACTACATCACTATACACTCCTCCCACTGGGGCATGCGAAGCCCTAATTCTGTGTGGGGAGGATGCAAAACAGTATCTGTGATACATCTTTCTGGAGCTTTTATTACAGAATTTGGTAGAACTTCCCCCCTTTTCCTAAACATGGAAGAAAAGACAGAGAAGAGCAGGGGAGGGGAGAAGTGTTCCAAGAAAAAACCCAGTCACGATGGGGACAGAGGGATGAACCTGCAACTAGAGCGACCTCTCCTCTTGTAGGCCATAGACGTGGGATACCCTCTAGATTTGAATCCCATGCAGAGAACTCCAGAGCAGTTTGCAAGCCTCTCTGTCCATGGAACCAAGTTCTCTTGTCTAAGCGCCCTTGCACACCCAGCGTGTACTTCTTGTACCCCTTCCGGCCTCTGACCAATCTCCTGTACCAGACTCCCTGGAGCTCAGCATCTTTTTTTCTTTCCATTTAAAATGTATAGAGTATGGCTCGACCTCCCCAGTATTTGATCCCTGCCTTGGCCATCCCCCATGAGAGATTAAACTGACTTAACTTTATTTTGTTTGCCATTCTGGTTCTTGCTTGGCAGCCTAAAACACAAGTGTCTTAGAATAAGATATGAGGAACATGATGGCCACTCCATGCCAGCCCTGGCTCTGGCCAAAGGAGGAGGCTGGGGTCATACCATCAAGCTGCCTGGTGTGGAGGAGTTTCGTTTTGAGAACACAGTCCAGGGCTTTATTACTGTTGCTAGTGCCTTGGGTGGAGGAAGTACCAGGGCCACATTGGGGGCTGAACTGGAGGCAGAGGATGCTCCAGGGCCACACTGAGATGCTGTGCTGGAGATGGGGGTCTTTCACTTCAGGCTGGGTGGGGAATGGCAGGCACTATGTGCTTCTGCTCTGTCTCCTGGTCCCCTTCAGGCCTCTGTGTTTCTTTACTGAACAATCAGGCAGTTATAGCTGGCTGATGCCGGCGGCATTTTCTACTGCCTCTGACACCTGCTGAGCCTCCTGGGTTTGGGAAGGATTGCAGCTGTTGGAGTCAGCAGAAGGGGAGGGCGTTGCTGTGATGGCATGGCCCTCCATCTTGGGTTTCTCAGAACTCAAAATCCAGGAGGTGGCCATACCACTGTTAAACTTCCAGGCTGTTGATGGGTCCTAGATCTGGTCCCACACATAGCCCATGTTCATTATCACTTGAGTCACCTGGGGGTCCTTGGTGTCATGGAGTGGCTCATTGTAAGGCCTGAGTTCCTTCTCCTGCACCACATTATGGATCTCTCATAATATCTTCTAACATTCTTCTGTCACTGGGGTTGAGGACCATCAGTTTTCTCAAGAGGTTTTCACATTCAAGAGGGAAGAATTTTGGATATGGTATTGTCTCCTCAGGATCTGTTTCCATAGCTGCCAGAAGTCCTCTCCCACAAAAGGCAGGGGCACCAGTGACCATGGTGACAGACTGGTTCCCAGGATCCACACATCCATCACAGGGCCAGAAGAGTTCTGAGGGAGCATAAGTTGGGGGGTGGGGGCTGCCACAGTAGACGTTCAGCTTATGGCTGATGGTGAGCTCATTGCTGAGGCCAAAGTCTACAATTTTTATGATCAGGTTAACACCAAAAAGTAGGCTCTCCAGCTTCAGGTCCCTGAAGGCTGATGACACTGGCAGTACTGCACAGTGCATACTAGCTGCTATAATTTGCCTTGAGACTCTTTCTCTGTCATGCAGTCATGGCCCAGTAAATAACCAAATATGTCACCCCCACTAATGTACTCTGAGATGAGGAAGAGTGTTTCTGTACTGTCAGTCACCTGGAGCATTTTTATGATATTGGTGTGATCCCAGCCCTTCATGCTATGGACTTCACAGAAAAGTCTTAGGAAGCTGGAGGAGGTCTGCTGACTCTTGTTAATGACCTTACTGAAGGAAGACAGCATTTGTGACATTTACCCCAATAAGATCATCAGCAGAGTCTTCTTCAGCAGCCTCAGAGGCCAAATGACAGTGGGTTGATCTATTCAAAATGTTGGGGAAAAAATGCCAACCAACAATCCTACTCTGGCAAAACTGTCTTTCAAAAATGAGAGAGAGATTGTTGATTCATTATATTATACATCTTAAACTAACATAACATCATATGTTTATAAAAGTTCAGAAAGAAAGAGAAAGAGAAAGGGAAGGGAAGGAAGGAGGAAGGGGAGGAAGGGACAAAGGGAGGAAGGGAAGGAGGGAGGGGGTCAAGGAAGGAAAGGGAAGGGGAAGGGAAAGGAAAGGAAAGGAAAGGAAAGGAAAGGAAAGGAAAGGAGGAAGGTAAGGAAGGGGAAGAAGGGAAGGAAGGAAGGGAACGGAAGGGAAGGGACCAGCAGAAAGGATTTGGAAGGAAGAATGGAATGGAAGAAAGGATGGGAGGGAGGGAGGGAAGGAGGGAAGGAAGGAAGGAAGGAAGGAAGGAAGGAAGGAAGGAAGGAGAAAAGAAGGAGGGAGCGAGGAAGGAAGAAAAGGAGGGAGGGAAGGAGAAAGAGAGGGAGGGAGAAAAGGAAGGAAGGATGGAAGGGAGGGAGGGAGGATAGAGGGAGGGATTCTCCCCCCTCCCCAAGAAAAAAGAGGGATAAATTAAGACATTCTCAGATATGCCAAAGCTTAGAACATTGCTACTTCTAGACCAGCCCTGCAATGAAGGGAGTAGTTCAGGCTGAAATTAAAAGGCAATGGAAAGTAACTCAAAGTCTTATGAAGAAATAAAGATCTCTGCTAAAAAGAAATATATGGATGAGTATAAAAGCTAGTATTATTATAACTTTAGTTTCCATCTCTACTTTTTCCTTTCTACATTAAGAGACTAATGTAGTTTTTTAAAAGAAGTATTACTCTATGTTTTAGACTCAATCCAAAAGTATATAATTTTCTGACATCACTAACTGAAAGGAGGTGGGGTCAGAGCTGTAAAGGAGCAGAGTGTTTCCATGCTATTGAAGTTAAACTAGTATAAATACACATTAGGGTATTATAACTTACTATGTTAAATGTACTTCCCATGATAACCATGAAGAAAGCAGCTGTAGAATATACACAAAAGGAGATGAGAAAATAATGTAAACATTTCACTAGAAAAAATCAACTAAACACAAGAGAAGACAGTAATACATGAAATAAGGCACCAAAGAAAAACAAAAACAAAAACAAAAACCCGCTATAAAGCACACAGAAAACAAATAGCAAAGTGATAGAAAGAAATCCCTCCTTACCAGTAATTACTTCAAACAAAAGTGGATTAAACTCTCCAGTCAAAAAGCAGAGATTGGCAGAATGGATTAAAAAATATGATTGAAGTATTTGCTGTCTACAAGAGACTGATTTTAGATCAGAAGACATAAATAGAGTTAAAGGGAAAGTATGGAAAAGATATTCTATACAAATAGCACCCAAAAAGATCAGGGGTGGTTATACTATCAGACAAAATTGATTTTAAATAAAATATACCCACGTTCATAGTAGCATAGTAAACAATAGCTAAATGGTGGAAGCAACCCAAATGTACATCAATGGATGAATGGATAACCAAAATGTGGCCTATACATACAAAAGAATATTTTCCTGTCTTGAAAAAGAAGGAAGTTAGGCTACAACATAGAAGAACCTTGAGAAAAGTATGCTAAGTGAAATAAACCAGTCAAAAAAAAAAAAGACAAATAATGTATTATTCCACTTCTAGGAAATACTTAGAAGAGTCAAAATCATAAAGACAGACTTCTCTAAAGAAGACATCCAGATGGCCAACAGGCACATGAAAAGATGTTCAGCGTCGCTCCTTATCAGGGAAATACAAATCAAAACCACACTCAGGTATCACCTCACGCCAGTCAGAGTGGCCAAAATGAACAAATCAGGAGACTATAGATGCTGGAGAGGATGTGGAGAAACGGGAACCCTCTTGCACTGTTGGTGGGAATGCAAATTGGTGCAGCCGCTCTGGAAAGCAGTGTGGAGGTTCCTCAGAAAATTAAAAATAGACCTACCCTATGACCCAGCAATAGCACTGCTAGGAATCTACCCAAGGGATACAGGAGTACTGATGCATAGGGGCACTTGTACCCCAATGTTCATAGCAGCACTCTCAACAATAGCCAAATTATGGAAAGAGCCTAAATGTCCATCAACTGATGAATGGATAAAGAAATTGTGGTTTATATACACAATGGAATACTACGTGGCAATGAGAAAAAATGAAATATGGCCTTTTGTAGCAACGTGGATGGAACTGGAGAGTGTGATGCTAAGTGAAATAAGCCATACAGAGAAAGACAGATACCATATGGTTTCACTCTTATGTGGATCCTGAGAAACTTAACAGGAACCCATGGGGGAGGGGAAGGAAAAAAAAAAAAAAAAAGGACGTTAGAGTGGGAGAGAGCCAAAGCATAAGAGACTGTTAAAAACTGAGAACAAACTGAGGGTTGATGGGGGGTGGGAGGGAGGGGCGGGTGGGTGATGGGTATTGAGGAGGGCACCTTTTTGGATGAGCACTGGGTGTTGTATGGAAACCAATTTGTCAATAAACTTCATATAAAAAAAAATCATAAAGACAGAAAGTAGAACACTGTTTGCCAGGGGCTGAGGACTGGGAGGAATAGGTAGTCTTTGTTCAATGGATATGGTGTCTCAGTTTTACAAGGTGAAAAGAGTTCTGGAGATGGATGGTGGTGATGGTTGCCCAACGTTATGAATGGATTTAACACCACTGAACTGTATACTTAAAAATTAAAATGGTAAATTTTGCTGTATTTTAGTGCAATAAGAAAAACTGGGGGAGGGGAATTTTGTCTCTCTCTTACCAGCTGTCTTGTGACTTTCTGTATGTGTACTCAGGTGGGCAGGCAAGAAAGTGAGTAGGAAAAGCTAGCAGAGAGTAACCAGCACAGGCTAAAGATTCCAGACCATATTTCATACTCCTGAGCAAGATAGACTTCGTTTTCCTGCTTTCATTTACATTAATCTCAATTCCTCTTTCCCACAAAACCATATTATCCTATGAAAACTAGGAAATTGAGAAGAACAAATTACTGGCACTGGAAAGCGTGAAAGAGGATTAGCAATGGAAATAACTCTGAGCCATTTATTCACCATGAATAGATGATCTCTGTTAGATTAAAATTCCATGTTAATCCAGCTCAACCTTCAACATCTGCTGAGAAAGGACAAAGGGAACTTGAACAGAACATATACTTAAAGTAGTTGAGGACTTTATTTCATAGCCCATCAATTTAACACATCATGCAAGGAAGAAAATCTATTGAGTATTAGAATAACTGGTTAACCTAGGTTTTGTTTGTTAATATAAAATACATCAATATCCTTACCAAGTACATACTGAAGTAGTGAAAATTCACTAAGCACCAAAGAACACAAGTATACTTTATTTCACTTCACTTTATTGCACTTTGCAGATACTGTGGTTTTTTTTTTTTATTTTAATTTTTTTTTTTTACAAATTGAAGGTTTCTGGCAACCCTGTCAAACAAGTCTATCAGCACCATTTTTCCCCAACAGCATTTGCTGACTTCATGTCCCTGCTTCACATTTTGGTAATTCTCACAGTATTTCAAACTTCATCATTTATCATATTTGTTATAGTGATCTGTGATCACTGAAAGCTCAGATGATGGTTAGCATTTGTTAGCAATAAAATATTTTTAAATTAAGGCATGTGCATTGTTTTAGACATAACTTTAATATTCGCTAGGAGAACAAAAACACATTTTGACTTTGCCTTACTGCAATATTAGGTCTATTGCAATGGTAGGGAACAAAACCTGCAATATCTCCAAGGTATGCCTGTATTTTTGATATGTGAAAAAGACTGGAGAAGCATTGAGACCTCACTCTGAATCCAACAAAATAAATGTAAAGGGGGAATTGGAAATGTTAAAAGCATCTGTACCAGTCAGTGTTCTCTAGAGAAACAGGACCAATAGGATATATATAGATATACAGAAAAAGATTTATTAGGTGGGATTGGTTAACACAATAATGGAAGCTGAGAAGGAAGTCCCACAATCTGTCATCTGGAAGCTGGAGGCCCACGAAAGCCAGTGGTATGGTTCTAGTCCCAACTTTAACACCTGACAACCAGGGGAGCCAGTGGTGTTAAGTCCCAGTCTGAGTACAAAGGCCTGAAAAACAGCAGCATAAATGTCCAAGAGTAGGAGTAGATGGATACCCCAGCTCAAGCACAGGACAAATTTGCCCTTCCTCTGCTGTTTTGTTCTATTAAGGTCCTCAATGGATTGGATCATGCCCAGTCTCATGAGGAATGGTGATCTTCTTTCTCAATCTACTGCTCCAACTGCTAATCTCTTCTGGAAACATTCTCACAGATACACTCAGAATTAAAGTGTTATCGGCTATCTGGGTACCCCTTAACCCAAGTAAGCTGACATATAAAATTAACCATCACAGCATATAATGAATTTGGATCTACCCTTTTTAAAAATTTATTTATTTATTTTTATTGATTTATTTTTTTGAGTTGCAGGTAGTTTATTTGCAAGATAATTACAGAGATAGAGTAGGAAGTTGGCAGAGTGATACAGAGAAAAGCAAAACTAATGGTGCACCATTGAAATATTTGCTTTGAATAGTTAGGGTTAAATTTTTCTAGGATCATAAAGATGTGCATAAAATCATCTCCAATATTGTCTTTCCCAAACACAAGAGGCTGGGGCATTCATCCACCAGGCACTTTTGCTCATTGATTGAGGGTTACCCCCAGCACTGTTATCTTTCCCCATCAATTCTGGGCTTCTCTTGGGTAATGGATGAATGGTATCCTGTGGTTTTGGAGAAGGCCCTGAGGAAAAAATTGGAAAACTCCATGGTGCTCATTTTAGTTTGGAAGAACCCAGGATTACAGGATCAGCTGCAACTGCAGCTGAACTCACTGGTAAGCTGATGTTATAGGCACACCTGCCATAGTCCGTGCTTCCATGAACAAATCTCTCATTAGGCCTTCAAGATGCTGGAATCTCTAAGAGGCAAATTTAATTACCAGGTTTATTGGAACAAACTATAATAGTTGTTATTGCAACTAATCTTAAAGCCCTATTAAGTACTCATCATCTCTTTCTTGGAATTTAATTGTTCTAGTACTTCAGCTAGACTAAGCTATATGGTCCAAACTCCTGGTTACCTTGTCCATGCCAGGTCATTATTATCACCAGGAAAAGAGGAATGGAGACACTTCTTTTTGTTTTATTTTTTTAAATTATTTTTTATTTTTTAAAATTTACATCCAAATTAGTTAGCATATAGTGAAACAATGATTTCAGGAGTAGATTCCTTAATGCCCCTTACCCATTTAGCCCATCCCCCCTCCCACAACCCCTCCAGGAACTCTCAGTTTGTTCTCCATATTTATGAGTGTCTTCTGTTTTGTCCCCCTGTTTTTATATTATTTTTGTTTCCCTTCCCTTATGTCCATCTGTTTTGACTCTTAAAACTTCATATGAGTGAAGTCATATGATTTTTGTCTTTCTCTGACTAATTTCACTTAGAATAATACCCTCCAGTTCCATCCACGTAGTTGCAAATGGCAAGATTTCATTCTTTTGGATTGAAGTAATACTCCAATGTATATATATGCCACATTTTCTTTATCCATTCATCCATCGATGGACATTTGGGCTCTTTCCATAATTTGGCTATTGTTCATAGTGCTGCTATAAACATGGGGTGCATGTGTCCCTTCGAAACAGCACACCTATATCCCTTGGATAAATGCCTAGTAGTGCAATTGCTGGGTTGTAGGGTAGTTCTATTTTTGTTTTTTTTGAGGAACCTCCATACTGTTTTCCAGAGTGGCTGCACCAGCTTGCATTGCCACCAGCAATGCAAAAGAGATCCTCTTTCTCCGCATCCTCGCCAGCATCTGTTGTGGCCTGAATTGTTAATGTTAGCCATTCTGACAGGTGTCAGGTGGTATCTCATTGTGGTTTTGATTTGGATTTCCCTGATGATGAGTGGTGTTGAGCCTTTTTTCATGTGTTGGTTGGCCATCTGGATGTCTTCCTTGGAGAAGTGTCTATTCATGTCTTTTGCCCATTTCTTCATTGGATTGTTTTTTGGGTGTTGAGTTTGATAAATTCTTTGTAGATTTTGGATACTAACCCTTTATCTGATATGTCATTTGCAAATATCTTCTCCCATTCTGTCAGTTGCCTTTTAGTTTTGCTGATTGTTTCCTTCGCTGTGCACAAGCTTTTTATTTTGATGAGGTCCCAGTAGTTCATTTTTGCTTTTGTTTCCCTTGCCTCTGGAGACGTGTTGAGTAAGAAGTTGCTGTGGGTGGGCGCCTGGGTGGCGCAGTCGGTTAAGCGTCCGACTTCAGCCAGGTCACGATCTCGCGCTCCGTGAGTTCGAGCCCCGCGTCGGGCTCTGGGCTGATGGCTCAGAGCCTGGAGCCTGTTTCCGATTCTGTGTCTCCCTCTCTCTCTGCCCCTCCCCCATTCATGCTCTGTCTCTCTCTGTCCCAAAAATAAATAAACGTTGAAAAAGAAGTTGCTGTGGGTAAGATCAAAGAGGTTTTTGCCTGCTTTCTCCTCGAGGATTTTGATGGCTTCCTGTCTTACATTGAGGTCTTTCATCCATTTTGAGTTTACTTTTGTGTATGGTGTAAGAAAGTGGTCCAGGTTCATTCTTCTGTATGTCGCTGTCCAGTTTTCCCAGCACCACTTGCTGAAAAGACTATCTTTATTCCATTGGATATTCTTTCCTGCTTTGTCAAAGATTAGTTGGCCATACGTTTGTGGGTCCATTTTTGGGTTCTCTATTCTGTTCCATTGATCTGAGTGTCTGTTCCTGTGCCAGTACCATTCTGTCTTGGTGATTACAGCTTTGTAGTATAGCTTGAAGTCTGGGATTGTGATGCCTCCTGCTTTGGTTTTTGTTTTCAAAATTGCTTTGACTATTCACGGTCTTTTCTGGTTCCATACAAATTTTAGGATTATTTGTTCTAGCTCTGTTAAGAATGCTGGTGTTACTTTGATCAGGATTGCATTGAATATGTAGATTGCTTTGGTAGATATCAACATTTCAACAATATTTGTTCTTTCTATCCAGGAGCATGGAATCTTTTTCCATTTTTTGGTGTCTTCAATTTCTTTCATAAGCTTTCTATAGTTTTCAGTGTATAGATTTTTCACCTCTTTGGTTAGATTTATTCCTAGGTATTTTATGGTTTTTGGTCCAACTGTAAATGGGATTGATTCCTTGATTTCTCTTTCTGTCGCTTCATTGTTGGTGTATAGGAATGCAACTGATTTCTGTGCGTTGATTTTATATCCTGCAACTTTGCTGAATTCATGGATCAGTTCTAGCAGTTTTTTGGTGGAATCTTATGGGTTTTCCATATAGAGTATCATGTCGCCTGCAAAGAGTGAAAGTTTGACCTCCTCCTGGCCAATTTGGATGCCTTTTATTTCTTTGTGTTGTCTGATTGCAGAGTCGAAGACTTCCAATACTATGTTGAATAACAGTGGCGAGAATGGACATCCCTGTCTTGTTCCTGACCTTAGAGGGAAAGCTCTCAGTTTTTCTCCATTGAGGATGATATTAGCATTGGGTCATTCATATATGGCTTTTATGATATTGAGGTATGATTGGATCTACCCTTCTATTGCCCACATTGTTACTGATGGTCAGGGCCCCCTTCTCTATTCTGCCTCCCTCCCTCTCTCTGCTGATTTGTCTATTTTCATTTCTCCCTCTGCTTCTTTCCCAGGTCATTCTCTGTCATGCTTACTGGGCGTTTCCAAGTCACCTGCACCCAACCCATCCCCCATCCTCTATTTTACCATCTGTTTGGAACCCAGCTCTCCCTTACTCAACTCCATTTCCCTTGTTCTTCTTTGTCTCTTTTTCATCTCCCACCCTTTCTGGGCCTTAGCAGAGATGGAAGAAAGATGGTCCTTACCCAGGAAGGCCAATGGGAATATAAACACACCCTGGTAGGTACAGCCAGTTGAATGGGATTGGGGACAGAACACACACTGTCATGGACAGAAACCACTCATCTTCCCCTGTCCAGGGTTAAGGGCCCTCTCTGTGGGATGGCAGTGAAGGGGTACACCAGGTATCAGCAGCACCTGGCTGAGGAAGGAGGTGGGGTGCGATCTTAGGAGAGAACTGGGGTCAGCAGAATCCCAGCAAGGGAGAGGGCTCAGCAGCCTCCTGTTGCCCTCCAGAGCCATGAGGGAATAGGCTGGGACCAGGGAGGGAATCCACCTCCAGAGTGAGGATTTGAGAGTAAAGTGGGAAGGATGGGTCAATGGATGATATATATATATCATCAGTCAATGGATACTTGGGGTGTGGCCATAATTTGACTATTGTAGATAACGTTCCTATAAACATCACGGTGTATGTGTCCCTTTGAAATAGCATGTTAAACTAACTGGAATTTAAATAAAAACTTAAAAAAATAAGTATTAAAAAACTAATCTTTGAATACTAGTTTTGCACCATCCATATTCTACTCATTCTAAACACATTCTGTTTACTGTCTTTGCATACTCATACACACACTGACTCCCCAATTCATAGCAAATTGTGTATAATTCAATCTCTCTGCACATTTCTTTTGCTCTATTCAAATGTCACTCTTTAACCTCCTGTTTTTCATTTGACAATCATCGCTTGCACACTGTGTGCTATTTAATACCTTCTTTGTGCACAATTGCCTGCAGTTCAAGAGTCGCTCTTCACACACTCACTGTGGGTTTTCCAACAGACAGTATTTCCACCTCCAATCCAACCTTCACTCCAGGCTACTCATTCAGTGCCATTTAGCTCTACCTGCCTGCACATTCAGTGTCTGTGACTCACAAAATTATGTGTGCAAATGACCAACCTTTCATATATAATCCTTTTGCACAATCCAACTTCCACTCATTAAAACCAACATCATGGTATCCAATACTCACTCTTGGCACACTCACTATCTGCAATAAATACTCTATGTATGTTCGTTCTGTTCCATCCAACTTACAATACCTGCCCACTCATTCTGAGCTATTCAAACACCTCACACTGACTGTACTTTATTTAACAATTACACTGGATTACTCACCACCACTTCTGATTTAACATCCACTCCTCCCACACTCATTATTGCTATTCCAATGCCACTCCTTGCACTCACATTGTATGCTTTTCAAGAACAACCTCATACACATTATACTCATTCTGCACCATCCAAATTCCATTCACTACACCCATTGCATGCCATTGGACAATCATCCCTTACATACTCCGTGTGAAATTCCAAAAGTATATGTATTCTTGGCAGGTCCTACCAACCTCCATTCCTTGAAAACCCATTATTTTCCAATTAATAATTGCTATTCACACTGTATACCATTCAACATCCTCTCTGTGCACACTTAGTGTTTCAATAACCACTCTTTCCACACTCACTGTGATTTGCAAACCACTCTTTGGATAATCACAGTGTGCAATTCAACAACTATTCTTTGTACATGCATTATGTACAGCCCAATCCCTTTCCTAGAACACTCACTGTTTGCTATTCAACAATCTCTCTTAATGCACTCCATCTTCTCCATCCAGTACCACTCCTCTGCCATTCAACAATCACTTCCTGCACACTTGCTCCTTGTGAATCAATAGGCACTCTTTTTTAACTCATTCTGCACTTTGCAGTTTCCATTCTTTGCACACTGTGCCATTCAACAATAAATCCTTGCAAACTCACTGCGCTATTCTACTTCCACTCATTGTGCGCTCATGTGTAATCTAGCAATCACTCTACAAGTATTCCCTATCACCCAACTTCCACTCCTTGCACACTAAACTTTGTGCATTCAACAACCACTCTATGCTCACTCACTGTATGATACAACCACCATTCTTTTCACACCCATTCCCCACCATCTAAATGCCATTTCTTTCACACTCCGTCTTGGCCAGTCTACAACTGCTCCTTGAATACTATGTGCTATTCTTGAGCTTAACCTTGATTTTTATTTTTCTTTAGATTTTTCTTTCTTGACATTGGTCTTGATCTTCTCTTTAATGCTAACTTTGAATGTTCCTTGGCCTTGTTTTGATTCCAACTCAGACAAACTTAACATTTCTTTACTTTTAGCCTTGATTTTAGCTTTGATTATGATCTTGACCTTGAGCTTTCTTGTGACTCACTCATCCTTTCCTATAAAATGTCTAGACAATGTATAGCCCTGAATGTGAAGTTGCATTTAACCTTGAACTTCACCTAAAACTTGATTTTGGCATCAATGTTCGTTTTTATTTTTGATCTGTTAAAAATAAGTACAACTTAAAGTAAGTACAAGCTTAAAGATGACCTGTACTTTTTTTAAAAATTAAAGTTAGTTAACATACAGTGTAGTCTTGGCTTCAGGAGTAGAACCCAGTGATTCGTCTCATACATATGACATCCATTGCTCATCCCAACAAGTGCCCTCCTCAATGCCTATCACCAATTTAGCCCATGCATCCAACCAACACCCCTGCAGTAACCTTCAGTTTGTTCTCTGTATTTAAGAGTCTCTTATGATTTGCCTCCCTCTCTGTTTTTATTTTATTTTTCCTTCCATCGCTTTAGGTTCATCTGTTGAGTTTCTCAAATTGCACATATGCGTGAAATCATGTATCTTTCTCTGACTGACTTCACTTAGCATACTGCCCTCCAGTCCATCCACATTGTTGCAAATGACAAGTTATTCTTTCTTATCACCAAATGCTATTCCATTGTGTGTGTGTGTGTGTGTGTGTGTGTGTGTGTGTACCACATCTTTATCAATTCATCAGCCAATGGACATTTGGGCTTTTTCTACAATTTGGATATTTTTGATAACATTCCTATAAACACTGGGATGAATGTGTTTCAAATCAGCGTTTTTGTATCCTTTGGATAAATTCCTAGTAGTGCAACTGCTGGGTAGTAGGGTATTTCTATTTTTATTTTTTTGAGGAACATCCATACTATTCTCCAGAGTGACTGAGCCAGTTTGCATTCCCACCAAGTGTTCAAAAGGGTTCCTCTTTCTTCACATCCTCACCAACATCTGTTGTTGCCTGAGTTGTTCATTTTTTCCCATTCTGAGAGGTGTTAGGTGGTATCCCATTGCTGTTTTGATTTGTATTTCTCTGATGATGGGTGATGTTGAGCATCTTTTCATGTGTTTGTTACCCATCTGGATGTCTTCTTTGGAAAAGTGTCTGTTCATGTCTTTTGCACATTTCTTCACTGGATTGTTTTTGGGTGTTCTTTGTAGATTTTGGATACTAACCCTTTATCTGATATGTTATTTGCAAACATCTTCTCCCATTCCATAAGTTGCCTTTTTTTTTGTTTCCTTTGCTGTGCAGAAGTTTTTGTCTTGATGAGGTCTCCATAGTTCATTTTTTGCTTTTATTTCCCTTGCCTCCAGAGGCATGTCAAGTAAGAAGTTGCTGCCTGTTTTCTCCTGTAGGATTTTGATGGTTTCTCATTTCACATTTACATCTTTCATCCATTTTGAATTTATTTTTGTGTATGGTGTAAGAAAGTGGTAGTTTCATTCTTCTGCATGTCCCTGTCCAGTTCTCCCAGCACCATTTGCTAAAGATGCTCTCTATTTTCCATTGGATGCTCTTTACTGCTTTGTCAAAGAGGAGTTAATTAAAAAATACATGGAAGCAAATGAAAATAAAAACACAAGAGTCCAAACCCTTTCAGTTGCAGCAAAGGCAGTCCTTACAGGAAAATACATTGCAATTCAGGCCTATCTCAAGAAGCAAGAAAGGTCCTCAATACACAACCTAACCTTACACTTAAGAAGCTAGAAAAGGAGCAGCAAATAAAGCTCAAAGCCAGTAGAAAAAGGGAAACAATAAATAGAGCAGAAATAAACAATATGGAATAAAAAAACACACATTAAAAAAACAGATCAATGAAACTAAGAGTTGATTTTTTGAAAGACTAAACAAAATTGATAAACCACTAGAAAGATACTTGAAAAGAGGGCCAAATAGATAAAATCACAAATGAAAAAGGGAAGACCACAACCAATACTATAGAAAAATAAATAATTATAAGAGAATACTATGAAAATTATGTACTGACAAGCTGGACAATCTGGAAGAAATGGACAAATTCCTAGACATTCACACACTACCAAAACTCAAACAGGGAAGAAACAGAAAATTTGAATAGGCCCATAACAAGGAAAGAAATGAAGCCAGTTATCAAAAATCTCTCAACAATTAAGAGTCTTGGGCTAGATGGCTTCCCAGGGAAACTCTGCCAGACATTTAAAAAACGGTTAATACTGGGGTGCCTGGGTGGCTTGGTCGGTTGAGTGTCCAACTGTGGCTTAGGTCATGATCTCACAGTTTGTGGGTTAGAGCCGCGTGTCAGGCTTTGTGCTGACAGCTCAAGCCTGAAGCCTGCTTCAGATTCTGTGTGTGTGTCTCTCTCTGCCCCTCCCCTGTTCATACTCTGTCTGTCAACAATAAATAAATGTTAATAACAATTACAAAAAAAAGAGTTAATACCTATTCTCAAACTGTTCCAAACAATAGAAATTGAAGGAAAGCTTCTAAACTCATTCTATGAAGGGAGCATTACCTTGATTCCAGAACCAGACAATGACCCCACTAAACACGAGAATTACAGGCCAATATCCCTGATGAACTTGGATGCAGAAATTCTCAACAAGATGCTAGCAAATTGAATTCAACAGTACATTAACAGAATTGTTCACCATGATTGAGTGAGGTTCATTTCTGGGCTGCAGGGCTGGTTCAATATTTGCAAGTCAATCAATGTGATACACCATATGAGTAGATAGGATAAGAACCATATGATCCTTAAAATAGATGCAGAAAAAGCATTTGACAAAATACAGCATCATTTCTTGATAAAAACCCTCAAGGAAGTAGGGGTAGAAGGAACATACTTCAATATCATAAAAGCCATATATGAAAGGCCCACAGCTAATATCATGCTCAATGGGGAAAAACTGAGAGATTTCCCCTAAGATCAGGAACACGACAGGGATGTCCACTCTCACCACTGCTCTTCAACATACTGCTGGAAGTCCTAGCTGGAGCAATCAGACAACAAAAAAGAAATAAAAGGCATCCAAATTGGCAAGGAAGAAGTCAAACTATCACTCTTCGCAGATGACATGATACTCTACATGGAAAACCTGAAAGACTCCGCCAAAAAACTGTTAGAGCTGATCCATGAATTCAGCAAAGGCACAGGATATAAAATCAATATATAGAAGTTTATACACCAATAATGAAGTAGCAGAAAGAGAAACCAAGGAATCTATCCCATTTACAATTGCACCTAAACCATAAAATACTTAGGAATAAACCTAACCAAAGAGGTAAAGATCTGTCTGATGAAAACTATAGAAAGCTTATGAAAGAAATTGAAGAAGACACAAAGAAATGGCAAAACATTTTACGCTCGTGGATTGGAGAAACAAATATTGTTAAAATGTCAATAGTATGCAAAGCAATTGACACATTCAATGGAATTCCTATCAAAATTCTTCACAGAGCTAGAAAAAAAATCCTAAAATTTGTATAAAATCACAAAAGACCCTGAAAAGAAAAGTAATCTTGAAAAAGAAAACCAAAGCTGGAGGCATCACAATTCCGGACTTTAAGCTGTATTATAAAGTGTAATCATCAAGCAAGTAAGGTATTGGCACAAAAACAAGACACATAGATCAATGGAATATAATAGAGAACCCAGCAATGGACCCACAAATATATGGCCAACTAATTTTTGACAAGGCAGGAAAACGTTTTTTTTTTAAGTTTACTTATTTGTTTTGAGAGAGAGAGAGATAGAGATTGAGAGAGAGATTGAGAGAGTGAGCGCAGGAGAGTGGAAGAGAGGGAGAGAGAGAATCTCAACAGACTCCATGCTGTGAGCACAGAGCCAGAAGCAGTCTCAATCTCACAAACAGTGAGATTATTACCTGAGCCAAAACCAAGAGTCAGAAGCTTAATCAACTTAGCCACCCAGGTGCCTCAAGGATGACCTGTACTTTAAATTTCTCCTTGACTTTCATGTAAACCCTGATTTAGAGCCACTTTATCATGCGTAGCCCAGGCTGTGAAC
Organism: Lynx rufus; assembly: GCF_022079265.1. NCBI lineage: Eukaryota > Metazoa > Chordata > Mammalia > Carnivora > Felidae > Lynx > Lynx rufus. The sequence continues at coordinate 60,975,779 of NW_025814856.1, read as the reverse complement.
TACAACTTGAACTGGACTTGGACTTTGACCTTATTGTAATGTTGACCCTGATGTGAAGTTTAGTTTGATTTGTCTTTTTAACTGATCTTAGTCTTGAACTTGGCCCAGACTTTGAATCTGAGCTTGAATTTTACTTTGATCTTGACCTTGACACTAAATCAGATTTACTTTTTGCTCCTGATTATAATCCATACTATGTGTTGCCCAAGTCCTCCTGTCTTTCACCTTTAACATGACCTTAGCACATTGAAATCTGCCTTTACCTCGACCCTGGTTTAGACCACATTCTGACCCAGATTATCATCCAGACCTTCTAAATATAAATTTGATTTTAACCCCGATCTTGACTTTGAATTGGAACTTAACCTTGACTTTTGATCTTGAACTTGAATTTTATCATGATTTTGTTCATAATTCAGACCACCACCTGTTTCAGACTCTCATGTATAGGTCTACTCCAGAATATGAACTTGAAATTGACCTTGATATTAACCTTGAACTATGTCTAGGTCTTAACACATGACCTTAACCTTAACCCTATACTTGATCTTGATGCTGACCTCAATGAAAATCTGTCCCTAATATGTTAATCAAGTTTCACTTCAAACACAAACTTGACCCCTTGATCCTTAACCCATAAGGACTTTGACCTTAAAGTGACCATGAAATTGACCTTGACCTTGATTCAGTTCCTCATCGGGTTCCTGATTGTTGTTCAAGGTAATATCTAGATCAAACTATGAATTTGACCTTGATCTAGACCTTGTCCATGATTCACACCCAATTCTTTGTCTAATCATCGAGGACATGTGTAGCCATGATTGTGAACTTAAATACAGATCCTCCTCAGTTTATGATGGGGTTACATCCCAATAAACCCATTTTAAGTCAAACATAAGTGAAAAATGCATCGAATACACCTAACCTATCAAACATCAGAGCTTAATCGTTTCCCACAAAGCCTATTAGATAACAAAGTATTGACTATCTCCTATAATTTCAATACTCTTCTGAAAGTGACAAACAGAATGCCTGTAAGGATAGTAATTGTTAGCCCCCACAATTGCTTGGCTGACAGAGAGTTGCAGCTGTTGCTAACTGCCCCACATCACCAGAGAGTATCATACCATACCAATAGCCCAGTAAAAGATCAAAACTCAAAATGTGAAGTACGGTTTCCATTGAATGCAGATTGTTTTCACATCACTGTAAAGTTGAAAAATCAGAAGTCAAATCGTCATACATCAGGGATGATCTGTATGTTCCTGGTCTTGGAACTGATCTTGACCTTAACTATAAATTGACCTTAAACTTGATACTGATGTTGAATTTGACCTTGACTTTCACCTTGATTCAAATCCTCATCGTCTTCCTGTCTATTGTCCAGACCATATCTACATCTGTGAATTAAGTTGGATCTAAACAACCATGACTTTCACCAAGGAATTGACTTTATCTTTCTGCCTGATTCAGGCCCTTGACACTATCAGCCAGAGCATGTATAGCTTTGGGATGTGAGGTTTAACCAAACCTTGAGTTTGGCTTCAATCTTAAATTTATATTCACCTTGACCCACTTCCTGCCCCTTACTCTTATCAAAACTCCATAGATAAAATTAACCCAGCTACTAACTTCAGTCCCATAGCCGGATTCATCCCAATTAAGATATTCAGCTCCACAACCAGATTTATACCCAATAATTCCTCAGCTTTGTGTGTGGATTTAATCCTGATGGCCACTTCAACACTGTAGCCAGATTCAGCCAGATGTTGACCTCAGTACTGGAGCTGCAGCAGGACTGTCCTTATGAGAACCACCTGGATTTATCCCTGATGGTGCCCTCAGTTCTGCAGCTGGGTTCATCACCTATGATGACCTTACCCCATAGGAAAATTCATCCCAGATGCTGACTTCAGCCCCGCATTAGGGATCATTTCCAATGATAACCTTACCTCATCTGGGTTCATCTCTGATGATGATCTCAGACCTGCACATGGATACATCTGTGATGATTTCAATGTGAAAGCTGTATTCAATCCTCATGTTTACCTCCTCTGTACAGAAAAATTCCTCCCCAATGTTGACCTCAACTTGGCAGAAAAATTCATCCCATAAATTTCCCTCATTCTAGCAAGAGGGTATATACCTGGTGATGTCCTCAGTCAAGGAACTACATGCATCTCCAGTGTTGACCTGTCTCACACATGTCTTCATCCAAGATGACATGAATAAGTAAATACCTATTTCACCATATGAAGATAATAATCCTCAACCCAAATCATGGCTAAAGTTGTTATGATGAGTGAATAAGAAACAGGAATTAAACATCTATTTTAAAAAGTGAGGACATTCTGGGGCAGTGCTTCTCAAATGTAAGAGTGCATCAAAACAACATGGGGCTTGTTAAACCCACCTTGCTGACCCCACCCCAAGACAGGCTGACTGGCAGGCCCAGGGGAAGGAGGATTAACAACTTCCATGTCTAACAAGTTTCCCTGACTTTGATGCTTCTCTGCTAGAGACCACAGTTTGAGAAATAGACACCAGAGAAATGCCAGAGGTATTTGTTACTTACAGACCCCAAGTCTCATGGTTGCATTAACTACCTTTAAAGACACAAAAGGCCAAGTACAATATAATCTATGTTTTATTTTATACTTTTATGATCACTAAAATCTAAACAGATGTTTGGCTTCAACATAAAAAAAGAAAAAGAAAAATAGCGACAGGATTAAATACCAAGAGCAGATGACAAGGGTATGCAAGGAAGGGCTGTCCTGGGAAGGGTTGCACATTTGCAGGCACATCAGCAAAATAGCCCATGAAGCTTGGATCTAGTCAGCCTGTGGGTAAGCCACAGCACAGTCCTGAGGTATAGGCACAGAAAGTGTTTCCTTCCTGCTCCTTCCAAGTACAGGCTGTGTGGACACAGAACACTGCCCACACATCCCCCCAGTGCACTGGACATGCCTCTTCCTTCAGCGTCTTCAGGCCAGAGTCCCCTGCTCTCCACACACACACATGCACTTATTTGCACTCACCCAGCACATGAGTACACACTCAAGCCCAGGAGCATGCAGTCACATGTACACAAACACTGCCTCTGATTTCAGGTCTCCTTCACCTTTACAGGCTCAGCTTCCAACTCCAGAGTCAAGATGTGTGAGTGTCCCTGGAAGACTGACAAAGGGTCACTGCAGAATCAGGGTGTTAACCATCCTTCCTGAGGACCTAGTCAGGGAGAAACTGTATTCTGTACCCTGCTGGTGGGAAGGAAAATTCTACTGAGCAAATATGGCTGCCTGGGCTCATTAGGGAGGCCCGGATGCTGGGTCTGAGATGCCATCCAGCCCTGCTTCACTCCTCAATAACCAGTTGATAAGGAAGCAGAGTGTCAGGAGGCCAGTCCCTAGCAGGTCCCCCAGCCCTGTGAGGTAGGGGATGCAGTGACTGTCTGGATCCAGAGCCTGGTGCCACGTGAGCCGAACCATTACTTCTGCCAGGTACAGCAGAATTGTCACCTGTCATAAGAGCAAGCAGACACAAAAGATGACAACTAAGTCAGAAAGCCAAATGTCACCAAGAAACACTAGATTTCAAAGGCAGATACTAAGGTGGACATGTCAACCCCAGGGAGTCAACCCCATGTCAACCCCAGCTGGACTTCCTCCAGCTTCTCTTGGGGTCAATGCCTAGCTCTGAGCTCATGCAGAGGCCAGAAAGTCCACCCTCATCCACACTTGCCTAGTCTCCCTCCTGTCGTCAGGACCTGCTTGCAGCATCCTGAGGTGGCAGACAGATCATCTCTGCTACACAGGCTCCTCTCACCTTCCTTAGAAACTCAAGACACAGACTTCAGATAGGGTTCCCTAGAGGGCCTCACTTGAGCAGTTTTGGAGAGTAACCCTTCCCTGGAAGCACCACAGTGCTGGTCTCACTTCAGAGCTCCTCAGTGTCTTGTCACAGGCTGACCGCAGCCCCTCTGTCCCCCTCGGGACAGTTTCTCAAAGTACCCCACCCTATCCTTCATGATCAGGGACATGCTGCAATTGCAAATGCCCTAACTCAGAGGATTTGAAAACATCAGTCCCTAGTTCTAGCATTGCTCTCCTAGAATGGTGCCCATCAAGGCCCACTGTTATCCCTGTAGACACCCTAGGCCCACCAGGGGCATCCGACAACTAGTCTGGGCAGATAGTCTGCTGAGTACTAGCCACAGGCAGGCACCAGCCTAACCTTTCATCATGCCCTTATCACCACCCAGCACTGACTAAAAGTCCTTGCATGTGTTTTAGCAACATCCCAGCAGGGACCTGGCCCCTGCCCACCCTGTCTGTGATGAATGATGTGCATGGCCCAGTTCACCAGCCAGAACCACACATCAGCTTGCTTCATGGCAACTTGCTGTATCTTCAGGACCATCCTCTGATCTCCTGGTGATAATTGAGCAGTGTGCTATATGCAGTATGGATGGTGCCTTGTGGGAAGTGGAGATTAACGAGTGTGCAGTGTAAAGTGTGTCATGTGCAGTGTGCTGTGTGTACTGTGGAGCATGCTGCTTGCAGTATGAAATGTGCCCTGTGCAGCATGCAATGTGGAATGCATGCAATGCAGTGTGGTGTGACTTCTGTGTCTGGTTCACACCCTTGAGCTTGAATATGTTGATTCTTGGAAGATGGGAGCCATGCCCTGCCATGTCCAGGAACCCCCCAACCTCACCCCCTCAGCATCTTTCCCAGCTCAGGGAGATAAATCTTGCTGGATGACTAAGCACTGAATGCTGCTTTGATGCTACTAACAGTCATCCTTACCTGCATCAGACTTGCTAGCAGATAGAACACCACAAACATCTTACTTTGTGGGACCAAATGGCCTTCCACCAAGTAAATGATATAGAAGAAAATCAGATGGCCTGGAACCACCAGAGAGAGCAGGACTCGAGCTGATATGGAATTAATTTCTGGAAAAGACAACCATAGAGGTGTGTGTGACTTGACAGGCAGCAGGGACCACCCTGGCATGTTTAGTTTCCCATGAGGCATCCGCATTCATTTATCTACTACACGAGTGTTTCCTGAGCACCTACTATACTGCAGGCATGTTCTAGCAGATGAGGATATAGCTCTGTCCCTTCCTTCAAAGAACTGACATTTTAGGGAAGAGGAAAAAAAAAAAACAGACTTGAGTAGCAGAAGCAAACAAGAAAGGTCATTTCAAAGGGTGACCAGTGCTAGGAAGCATGGGTCTTTGTTTTAGAGAACCAGGTGTGTACTAGCAAGATGAGTTACTGGATACTAAAAGCTCTCTCGAGAAGAGGACAACTAGGCTGAGACACGCATCTGGAGGAGAGTATTCTGGGCAGAGAAAAGAGGATTTGCAAGGGGCTGAAGGTAGAAGAGAGCTCTGGAATGTGGGGGGAATGAAGGCTCAGCATGTGAAGTCTGATCCAGGGAGGGCTGGCACACTCATAGGGGGCCTCAGACAGCCCCTTCCTCACGCTAAGCCTGAGAGATCCATTCAGCACATTCTCTTTTGGCTTCAGCCCTCCAGGAATCTGAGACTCTGCAAGAAGTGTGACTTCCCCGCCCCAACCACACACACTTTTAAGAGCGTCACGTGTAAACGCAAATGACTCTTCAAACAGAAATAGTTTCAGTAAAAAGCTTCCATTTGCCTCTGAGTTAATATATTTCATCAAATTCCTAAGAAAGAGGGGGGAAATCATATAGCTTAGAAGCCAAAAACACTACCATAAAATAATATGTAGAGAGGGTGAGAAAACACAAGAGCTCCAAAGTCTATTCGTGATGAAAAATTAGACAAGGTATGAGAAGATTCTTTTAAAAAAAGAAAAAGTAGGGGCGCCTGGGTGGCTCAGTTGGTTAAGCGGTCGACTTCGGCTCAAGTCATGATCTCACGGTCCGTGAGTTCAAGCCCCACGTCGGGCTCTGTGCTGCCAGCTCAGAGCCTGAAGCCTGTTTCAGATTCTGTGTCTTCCTCTCTCTGACCCTCCCCTGTTCATGCTCTGTCTCTCCCTGTCTCAAAAATAAATAAAATGTTAAAAAAATTAAAAAAAAATTAAAAAATAAAAAAAGAACAAGTAGAAGCAAAATAAATAATTACTAATGGCAGCTGGCACTAAAACTCAAGACGATCTTGAGAGTAAGAATTCAGTAAAATATTTAGGTGCTGCTATACATTGGATGTTTGTCCGTATCCCCCTTGCTTTCACCACCCAGATCCCCATGTTGTAACTTAACCCTGAGTGTGATGGTATTTGGAGGTGATTAAGTCATAAGGGTAGGGTACAGCACTCATGTATGGCATTAGTGCTTATAACTTATAAGCTATAAGAGACTTCAGAAAGCCTCTTCACCCTTTCCATCATGTGAGCACATAGTGAGAAGACAGCTGTGAAGGAGGAATAGGCCATCACCACAGAATTTGCTAGTGCCTTGATCTTGAACTTCCACCCACCACAACTATAGAAAACAAGTTTCTTGTGGTTATGAGCCAATCATTTTATGCTTGCATTATAGCAGTCTGAACCAGGAAAGGTACAAAAATACAGAAATTGAAATAGATTTTCCAAACACAAGTGACAAATCAGAAAATATAATAGGTACAATCCATCAAATGCACTATTAGGTAGTTACCCAAAGGATACAAAAATAAAGATCCAAAGGGGTACATGCACCCAAATGTTTATAGCAACATTATCAACAACAGCCAAACTACAAAGAGAGCCCAAATGTCCATAGACTGGATGGATGAAGATGTGGTATGTATATATACATTTGTATACACACACACACACACACACACACACACACACACACATATACACACCATATATACATATGGTGTGTGTGTGTGTATGTGTGTACGTGTGTGTGTTTTCATATATATACACACACAGTGGATTATTCAGCCATCAAAAATGAAATCTTGCCATTTATAATGATGTGGATGGAGCTAGAATGTATTATGCTAAGCAAAATAAGTCAGTCAGAGAAAGACAAATACCATACAATTTCACTCATATGTGGAATGTAAGAAACAATACAGATGAACATATGGGAAGGGGGTGTGGAAAGAGAAGACAGGGAGACAAAGCATAAGAGACTCTTAATGACAGAGAACAAACTGAGGGATGCTGGAGGCAAGGGGGGGTGGGGGTATGGGCTAAATGAGAGATGGGTATTAAGGAGGGCACTTGTGATGAGTACTGGGTGCTGTATGTAAATGGTGAATCACTGAATTCTACTCCTGAAACCAACATTGCATTGATGTTAACTAAAATTAAAATTAAAGAAAAAAAAGATAAAATATGGTTCCCAGTACTAGAAAAAATAACAGGAATTTCCACGTTAAGACAAGATGGGGTAGACACATCTCTTCCTAATCCTCTCACTAAATACAACTAAAAATGCTGGACATTATATATAAAATAAACATAAGATTTTAAAAGGTGGAGAGAAAAAGGGGCTGGCCAGGGACCTCAGGATTCAACAAACAACACAGAGGTAAGTTACCTGAGTTGTTGTTTTGTTGTTTTGGTGGGTGGTGCTGGTTTATTTCATATATCCCAGACAGGATGCTGGAGAAGTCAGCAAGCCAGAAATGTCAATCAATGGGCAAGATTCAAAAGAAAAGACTCAACAAAAGCCTGCTCTGTCTAGCCAAAGTTCCAGAAGAGGGACAGCCTAGCAAAGCACAGAACTTCTAGACAACAGCTGCTCTATTCCAGACAAACATCACAGGAAAGACTGCAGCCCCACTTTCATCAGCAAAGGCCAAGTGGGGAGCCTGGATTCTGACCTAATCTATGTGGAATGTGGTGCTCACCCCTTCTGGCTGACGTGGGATAAGAGAAGAGTAAGTGGTACTCTCCCTGGTGGTAATGAGCTCCCCACTTCATGTTGATGAAGGCCATGTGAGGAGCAGTAATAAGGCATCCCTCTCCCTCTCGGACAAGGTGGGATCAGAAGAACATAGACTCCCTGCCAGTCCACCAGCAATGAGGTGCTCCTCTTCGCCCAGTGTGTGAATAGAGATGGGGGAATCCTGGGCTTCCAGCCCTACCTGGCAGTAAGCAAGCAATGCATTATTCCCTTTCCTTCAGTGGTGCACTGTCAGAGGAGGTGCCTAAAAAAGACTTAAATAAGATCCAGAATTTAATAACCTATACCCCAAATGCCTGGGATTTAATCTAAAATCACTTCTTACAAAAGAAATCTCCTATAACCAGTAAAGAAATAGAATTAGTAATCAAAAATCTCCCAAAAAACCCAAGAGTCCAGGGCTGGGTAACTTTCCAAGGGAATTCTACCAAACATTTAAAGAAGAGTTAACACCTATTCTTTTGAAGCTGTTCCAAAAATTAGAAATGGAAGGAAAGCTTCCAAACTCATTCTAGGAAGTCAGTATTACCTTGATTTCAAAACCAGACCAAGACCCCACGAAAAAAGGAGAACTCCAGACCAATTTCCCTGATGAACACCAATGTGAAATTACTCAACAGGAAACTGACCAACCAGATACAATACATTAAAAGAATTGTTCACCACGACCAAGTGGGATATATACGCAGGATGCAGGGCTGGTTCAATATCTGCAAAACAATCAATGTGATATATCACATTAATAAAAGAAAGGACAAGAACCACATGATCCTCTCGATAGATGCAGAGAAAGCATTTGACAAAATACAGCATCATTTCTTGATAAAAACCCTCAAGAATGTAGGGATAAGAGGATCGTACCTCAAGATCATAAAAAGCCATACGTGATATCATCCTTAATGGGGAAAAACTGAGAGCTTACCCCTAAGGTCAGGAACATGACAGGGATGTCTGCTCTCGCCACTGTTACTCAATATAGTATTAAAAGTCTTAGCCTCAGCAATCAGACAACACAAAGGAGTAAAAGGCATCCAAATTGACAAGGAGGAAGTCAAACTTTTCACTCTTCGCAGATGACATGATACTCTATATGGAAAACACAAAAGATTCCACCAAAAAACTGCTAGAACTGATCCATGAATTCAGCAAAGTTGCAGGATATAAAATCAACGCACAGAAATCAGTTGCATTCCCATACACCAACAATGAAGCAACAGAAAGAGAAATCAAGGAATCGATCCCATTTACAGTTGGACCAAAAACCATAAAATACCTAGGAATAAATCTAACCAAAGAGGTGAAAAATCTATACACTGAAAACTATAGGAAGCTTATGAAAGAAATTGAAGACACAAAAAAATGGAAAAATATTCCTTGCTCCTGGATTGCAAGAACACATATTATTAAAATGTCAATACTACCCAAAGCAATCTACATATTCAATACAATGCTTATCAAAATAACACCAGCATTCTTCATAGAGTTAGAATAAACAATCCTAAAATTTGTATGGAATGATAAAAGACCCCAAATAGCCAAAGATATCCTGAAAAAGAAAACCAAATCTGGAGGCATCACAATTCTGGACTTCAAGCTGTATTACAAAGCTGTAATCACCAAGACAGTATGGAAATCGCACAAAACCAGACACTCAGATCAATGGAATAGATTAGAGAACCCAGAAATGGACTCACAAACATATGGCCATTTAATCATTGACAAAGCAGGAAAGAAAATCCAATGGAATAAAGACAATCTCTTCAGCAATTATGCTGGGAAAACTGGACAGCAACATGCAGAAAAATGAACCTGGATCATTTACTTATACCATACACAAAAATAAACTCAAATGGATGAAAGACCTAAGTATAAGACAGGAGGCCATCAAAATCCTCGAGGAGAAAGCAGGGAAACACCTCCTTGACCTCGGCTGCAGCAACTTCTTACTCAACACATATCCAGAGGCAAGGGAAATAAAAGAAAAAATGAACTATTGGGACCTCATCAAGATAAAAAGCGTCTGCACAGCAAAAGAAACAATCAGCAAAACTAAAAGGCAACCAACAGAATGGGAGAAGATATTTGCAAACGACATATCAGATAATGGGTTAGCATCCAAAATCTATAAAGAATTTATCAAACTCAACACCCAAAAAACAAACAATCCAGTGAAGAAATGGGCAAAAGACATGAATAGACATTTCTCCAAAGAAGACATCCAGATGGCCAACTGACACATGAAAAAAGGCTCAACACCACTCATCATCAGGGAAATACAAATTAAAACCACAATGAGATACCACCTGACACCTGTCAGAATGGCTAACATTAACAACTCAGGCCACAACAGATGTTGGCAAAGATGCAGAGAAAGAGGATCTCTTTTGCACTGCTGGTAGGAATGCAAACTGGTGAGCCACTCTGAAAACAGTATGGAGGTTCCTCAAAAAATTAAAAATAGAACTACTGGGTGACTCAGCAATTATACTACTAGGTATTTATCCAAGGGATACAGGTATGCTGTTTCAAAGGGGCACATGCACCCTAATGTTTATAGCAGCACTAACAACAATAGCCAAAGTATGGAAAAAGCCCAAATGTCCGATGGATGAATGGATAAAGAACATGTGGTATATATACACAATGGAGTATTACTCAGCAATCAAAAAGAATGAAATTTTGCCATTTGCAACTATATGAATGGAACTAGAGGGTATTATACTAAGTGAAATTAGTCAGCCAGAGAAAGACAAATATCATATGACTTCACTCATATGAGGAACTTAAGACACAAAACAGATGAGCAAAAGGGAAGGGAAGCAAAAATAATATAAAAACAAGGAGGGGAAGAAAACATAAGAGACAAATACCGAGAACAAACTGAGGGTTGCTGGAGGGGTTGTGGCTGGGGGGATGGACTAAATGGGTAAGGGGCTTTAGGGAGGACACTTGTTGGGATGAGCACTGAGTGTTATACACAGGGGATGAATCACTGCAATTGACAACTGAAATCATTATAGCACTAGAGGCTAACTTGGATGTAAATTTTTAAAAAATGTTAAAAGAAAAAAGTCTCAACATGATGAGAAAATACAACTAACAGACACTAAGAATGAGATAAGAAGGTAGAATTATATGAAAGCAATTTTAATGAATCTATTATAAAAGTGCTTCAACCACCAATTACAAACACACTTGAAACAAATGATAAAAATAGAAAGTTTTGATAAAAAAACAGAAAGTCTCAGAAAAGAAACAAAGATACAAAGAAGAACCATGTTGAAATTTTAGAATGGAAAAAACACATAATGGCCAAAACCCCCAAACAACTCAATGAAAGGAATGAATAGCAGAATGGAGAGGACAGAAGAAAAATCTGTGAACTTGAAGGGAAAAACTATGGAAATTAGCCTATCTGAACAAGAGAGGGTAAAATAGGCTGGCACGGGGTAATTGAACAGAGACTCAGGGGCTTATGAGATTAAAACAAAAGATCTATCATTCATGTCATCAGAGTCCTAAGGGAAAAGAAGAAGAGAGTGGGACTGAAAGTGTATTTGAAGAAATAATGGCTTACAATTTCCCAAATTTGAAAAAATTTAAATCTATTTTTTCAAAGAGGTGAATGGACCTCAAATGTGGAAAATCCCTAAGAAATAGACATCAAAGTATATCATAACTCATAGTGTAAAACGTAAAGTAAAATTCTTGAAATAAACAAAAGACAAATGACACCTTATGTATACAATAGAAACAATTCAAATGACAGTAATTTCTCATCAGAAGGAAGTGGCACTTTTTCAAATGCTGAAAAGTGAAAAAATACAATACTATATTGAATACTGAAAAAATATAATACTAGATTTTTTGCATTTATGTAAATTTTTTCAAATTCTATTTTACTTCCATCATTTTATTTTAGTCTACTACAGTGTATTCACTTTTTCAAATTTTCAAATGATTTTTTCCTTTTTTTAATCCTTTTTCTCTTCTTTGTTTCTTTCCCTTTTTCTTAAATACAGAAAAAGAAAAATTTATATTTATTTTTAATTTTTATTAAAAATATTTTTCTTTAATTTTTTTCTACTATATTCTTTACTTTTGTATATATTTATTCAAATTCTATTTTACCCCATAATCTCATTTTAGTCTACTTCAGTGTATTCATTTTTGCAAATTCTCACACAATTTCCTTTTTTTCTCACCCACCCCCCCCTTTTTTTTCCCCTCTAATCTGTCACACCACTTTCAACACCAAGACCAAAACACACCTAGGATCTATAATCATCTATTCATTCGATTTTATGTGTGTGTTTTTAATTCTTAATTTTAATTTTTTTTTTAATTTTAATTTCAATTTTTATACCTCAATAATTCCTTTCCTCCCTTCAAAATGACAAAATGAAGGAATTCACCCCAAAGGAAAGACCACAAAGAAATGACAGACAGGGATTTAACCAACACAGATACAAGCAAGATGTCTGAACCGGAATTTAGAATCACGATAATACGAATACTAGCTGGAGTCAAAAATAGAAGTAAAAAATAGCCAGAATGATTTTAAAAATGCTATAACTGAGCTGCAATCATGGATGGATGCAGCAGCAGCAAGGATGGATGAGGCAGAACAGAGAATCAGCGATATAGAGGACAAACTTATAGAGAATAACGAAGTAGAAAAAAAGAGGGAGATAAAGGCAAAAGAGCACAATTTAAGAATTAGAGAAATCAGTGACTCAATAAAAAGGAACAACATCAGAATCATAGGGGTCCCAGAGGAGGGAGAGAGAAAGAAATAGGGGTAGAAGGGTTATGTGAGCAAATCATAGTGGAAAACTTTCCTAACCTCAGGAAAGACACAGACATCAAAATCCAGGAAGCACAGAGTACCCCCATTAGATTCAACAAAAACCGACCATCAACAAGGCATATCATAGTCAAATTCACAAAATACTCAGGCAAGCATAGACTCATGAAAGCAGCAAGGGAAAAAAAGTCCCTAACCTACAAGGGAAGGCAGATCAGGTTTGCAGCAGACCTATCCACAGAAACTTGGCAGGCCAGAAAGGAGTGGTGGGATATATTCAGTGTGCTGAATCAGAAAAATATGCAGCCAAGAATGCTTTATCCAGCAAGGCTGTCATTAAAAATAGAAGGAGAGAGAAAAAGTTTCCCAGACAAACAAAAATTAAAGGAGTTTGTGACCACTAAATCAGCCCTGTAAGAAATTTTAAGGGGAATCTCTGAGGGTAGAAAAGATGAAAATATATATATACACACGTGTATATACACATGTGTATGTGTGTGTATGTATATATATATATATATACATACACACACATACACACACATATATATATATATATATATATATATATATATATATATATATATATAAATACCAAAAGCAACAAAAGATTAGAAAGCACCAGAGACCACCAGAAACTCCAACTCTACAAGCATCATAATCCGATAAATTCATATCTTTTAGTACTCACTCTAAATGTCATTGGAATCAATGCTCCAATCAAAAGACATAGGGTAACAGAATGGATAAGAAAACAAGATCTATCTATATGTTGTTTACAAGAGTACCACTTTAGACCTAAAGACACCTTCAGATTGAAAAAAAGGGGATGGAGAACCATCTATCATGCTAATGGTCAACAAAAGAAAGCCAGAGTAGCCATACTTATATCAGACAATCTAGACTTTAAAATAAAGACTGTATCAAGAGATGCAGAAGGGCATTATATCATAATCAAGGGGTCTATAGACCAAGAAGACCTAACAACTGTAAACATTTATGTGCCAAATGTGGAAGAACCCAAATATATAAATCAATTAATCACAAACATAAAGAAACTCATTGACAGTAATACCATAACAGTAGGAGACTTCAACACCCACTCACCACAATAGACAGATCATCTAATCAAAAAATCAACAAGGAAACAATGGCTTTGAATGACACACTGGACCAGATGGACATAACAGATATATTCAGAACATTTCAGCCTAATATACATTCTTCTCTAGTGCACATGGAACGTTCTCCAGAATAGACCATATACTGGGACATAAATCAGTCCTCAGTAAGTACAAAAAGACCGAGATCATACTGTGCATGTTTTCACACCACAACACTATGAAACTCGAAATCAACCACAAGAAACAATTTGGAAAGGTAACAAATACTTGGAGACTGAAGAACATCCTACTAAAGAATGAATGGGCTAACCAAGCAGTTAAAGAGGAAATTAAAAAGTATACGGAAGTCAATGAAAATGATAACACCACAACCCCAAGCCTCTGGGACGCACCAAAGGTGGTCATAAGAGGAAAGTATATAGCAATCCAGGCCTTCCTAAAGAAGGAAGAAAGATCTCCAATACACAACCTAACCTTATGCCTTAAGGAGCTGGAAAGAGAACAGCAAATAAAATCCAAAACCAGAAGAAGACAGGAAATAATAAAGATTAGAGCAGAAATTAATGCTATCGAAACCAAAAAACAGTAGAACAGATCAATGAAACCAGAGCTGGTTCTTTGAAAGAATTAACAAAATTGACAAACCAAGAGCCAGTTTAATCAAGAAGATAAAGGAAAGGACCCAAATAAATAAAATCAAGAATGAAAGAGGAGAGATTACAACTAACACACCAGAAACAAAAACAATAAGATATTATGAAAAATTATATGCCAATAAAATGGGTAATCTGGAAGAAATGGACAAATTCCTAGAAACATATACACTACAAAAACTGAAACAGGAAGAAATAGAGAATTTGAACGGACCCATAACCAGTAAGGAAATCAAATTAGTAATCAAATATCTGCCAAAGAACAAGAGTCCAGGGACAGATGGCTTTCCAGGGGAATTCTAGCAAACATTTAAGGAAGAGTTAACACCTATTCTCTTGAAACTGTTTCAAAAAATAGAAATGGAAGGAAAACTTCCAAACTCTTTCTGTGAAGTCACCATTACCTTGATTCCAAAACGAGACAATAGACCACACTAAAAAGGAGAACTATAGACCAATTTCCCTAATGAACATGGATGCAAAAATCCTCAAAAAGATATTAGCTAACTGGCTCCAAGAATACATTAAAAAAAATATTCACCACGACCAAGCGGGATTTATACCTGGAATGCAGGGCTGGTTCAATATCCGCAAAACAATTAATGTGATTCATCACATCAATAAAAGAAAGGACAAGAACCATATGATCCTCTCAATAGATGCAGAGAAAGCATTTGACAAAACACAGCATCCTTTCTTGATAAAAACCCTCAAGAAAGTAGGGATAGAAGCACACCTCGAGATCACAAAAGCCATATATGAACGACTCAACGCTACTATTATCCTCAATGGGGAACTACTGAGAGCTTTCCTCCTAAGGTGAGGAACACGACAGGGATATCCACTCTCGCCACTGTTATTCAACATAGTATTGGAAGTCTTAGCCTCAGCAATCAGAAAATGCAAAGAAATAAAAGGCATCCAAATCAGCAAGGAGGAGGTCAAATTTTCACTCTTTGCAGTTGACATGATACTCTATATGGAAAACCCATAAGATTCCACCAAAAAACTGCTAGAGCTGATCCATGAATTCAGCAAAGTTGCAGGATATAAAATCAATGCACAGAATTCGGTTGCATTCCTATACACCAAAAATGAAGTGACAGAAAGAGAAATCAAGGAATCTATCCCATTTACAGTTGCACCAAAAAGCATAAAATACCTAGGAATAAATCTAACCAAAGAGGTGAAAAATCTATACACTGAAAACTATAGGAAGCTTATGAAAGAAATTGAAGACACAAAGAAATGGAAAAAGATTCCATGCTCCTGGATAGGAAGAACAAATATTGTTAAAATGTCGATACTACCCAAAGCAATCTACATATTTTTTTCAATATATGGAATTTATTGTCAAATTGGTTTCCATACAACACCCAGTGCTCATCCAAAAAGGTGCCCTCCTCAATACCCATCACCCACCCTCCCCTCCC
The DNA here is from genome assembly GCF_022079265.1 of Lynx rufus. Lineage (NCBI taxonomy): Eukaryota > Metazoa > Chordata > Mammalia > Carnivora > Felidae > Lynx > Lynx rufus. The sequence continues at coordinate 60,959,858 of NW_025814856.1, read as the reverse complement.
TCCCACCCCCCATCAACCCTCAGTTTGTTCTCAGTTTTTAACAGTCTCTTATGCTTTGGCTCTCTCCCACTCTAACCTCTTTTTTTTTTTCTTCCCCTCCCCCATGGGTTTCTGTTAAGTTTCTCAGGATCCACATAAGAGTGAAAACATATGGTATCTGTCTTTCTCTGTATGGCTTACTTCACTTAGCATCACACTCTCCAGTTCCATCCACGTTGCTACAAAGGGCCATATTTCATTCTTTCTCATTGCCATGTAGTATTCCATTGTGTATATAAACCACAATTTCTTTATCCATTCATCAGTTGATGGACATTTAGGCTCTTTCCATAATTTGGCTATTGTTGAGAGTGCTGCTATAAACATTGGGGTACAAGTGCCCCTATGCATCAGTACTCCTGTATCCCTTGGGTAAATTCCTAGCAGTGCTATTGCTGGGTCATAGAGTAGGTCTATTTTCAATCTCCTGAGGAACATCCACACTGTTTTCCAGAGTGGCTGCACCAACTTGCATTCCCACCAACAGTGCAAGAGGGTTCCCGTTTCTCCACATCCTCTCCAGAATCTATAGTCTCCTGATTTGTTCATTTTGGCCACTCTGACTGGCGTGAGGTGATATCTGAGTGTGGTTTTGATTTGTATTTCCCTGATGAGGAGCGACGTTGAGCATCTTTTTATGTGCCTGTTGGCCATCCGGATGTCTTCTTCAGAGAAGTGTCTATTCATGTTTTCCGCCCATTTCTTCACTGGATTATTTGTTTTTCAGGTGTGGAGTTTGGTGAGCTCTTTATAGATTTTGGATACCAGCCCTTTGTCCGATATGTCATTTGCAAATATCTTTTCCCATTCCGTTGGTTGCCTTTTAGTTTTGTTGATTATTTCCTTTGCTGTGCAGAAGCTTTTTATCTTCATGAGGTCCCATAGTTCATTTTTGCTTTTAATTCCCTTGCCTTTGGGGATGTGTCGAGTAAGAAATTGCTATGACTGAGGTCAGAGAGGTCTTTTCCTGCTTTCTCCTCTAGGGTTTTGATGGTTTCCTGTCTCACATTCAGGTCCTTTATCCATTTTGAGTTTATTTTTGTAAATGGTGTGAGAAAGTGGTCTAGTTTCAACCTTCTGCATGTTGCTGTCCAGTTCTCCCAGCACCATTTGTTAAAGAGACTGTCTTTTTTCCATTGGATGTTCTTTCCTGCTTTGTCAAATTTTAGTTGGCCATAAGTTTGTGGGTCTAGTTCTGGGGTTTCTATTCTATTCCATTGGTCTATGTGTCTGTTTTTGTGCCAATACCATGCTGTCTTGATGATGACAGCTTTGTAGTAGAGGCTAAAGTCTGGGATTGTGATGCCTCCTGCTTTGGTCTTCTTCTTCAAAATTACTTTGGTTATTCGGGGCTTTTTGTGGTTCCATATGAATTTTAGGATTGCTTGTTCTAGCTTTGAGCAGAATGCTGGTGCAATTTTGATTGGGATTGCATTGAATGTGTAGATAGCTTTGAGTAGTATTGACATTTTGACAGTATTTATTCTTCCAATCCATGAGCACGGAATGTTTTTCCATTTCTTTATATCTTCTTCAATTTCCTTCATAAGCTTTCTATACTTTTCAGCATACAGATCTTTTACATCTTTGGTTAGATTTGTCCCTAGGTATTTTATGCTTCTTGGTGCAATTGTGAATCGGATCAGTTTCTTTGTCTTTCTGTTGCTTCATTGTTAGTGTATAAGAATGCAACTGATTTCTGTACATTGATTTTGTATCCTGCAACTTTGGTAAATTCATGTATCAGTTCTAGCAGACTTCTGGTGGAGTCTATTGGATCTTCCATGTATAATATCATGTCATCTGCAAAAAGTGAAAGCTTAACTTCATCTTTGCCAATTTTGATGCCTTTGATTTCCTTTTGTTGTCTGATTGCTGATGCTAGCACTTCCAACACTATGTTAAACAACAGCGGTGAGAGTAGACATGCCTGTCGTGTTTCTGATCTCAGGAAAAAAGCTCTCAGTTTTTCCCCATTGAGGATGATGTTAGCTGTGGGTTTTCATAAATGGCTTTTATGATGTCTAAGTATGTTCCTTCTATCCTGACTTTCCCAAGGGCTTTTATTAAGAAAGGTGCTGAAGTTTGTCAAATGTCTTTTCTGCATCGATTGACAGGATCATATGGTTCTTATCTTTTCTTTTATTAATGTGATGTATCACGTTGATTGATTTGCGAATGTTGAACCAGCCCTGCATCCCAGGAATGAATCCCACTTGATCATGGTGAATAATTCTTTTTATATGCTGTTGAATTCGGTTTGCTAGTATCTTATTGAGAATTTTTGCATCCATATTCATCAGCGATATTGGCCTGTAGTTCTTTTTTTTTACTGGGTCTCTGTCTGGTTTAGGATCAAAGTAATACTGGCTTCATGAAATGAGTCTAGAAGTTTTCCTTCCCTTTCTATTTTTTGGAATAGCTTGAGAAGGATAGGTATTATCTCTGCTTTAAACGTCTGGTAGAACTCCCCTGGGAAGCCATCTTGTCCTGGACTCTTATTTGTTGGGAGATTTTTGATAACTCATTCAATTTCTTGGCTGGTTATGGGTCTGTTCAAGCTTTATATTTCCTCCTGATTGAGTTTTAGAAGTGTGTGGGTGTTTAGGAATTTGTCCATTTCTTCCAGGTTGTCCAGTTTGTTGGCATGTAATTTTTCATAGTATTCCCTGATAATTGCTTGTATTTCTGAGGGATTGGTTGTAATAATTCCATTTTCATTCATGATTTTATCTATTTGGGTCATCTCCCTTTTCTTTTTGAGAAGTCTGGCTAGAGGTTTATCAATTTTGTTTATTTTTTCAAAGAACCAACTCTTGGTTTCATTGATCTGCTCTACAGTTTTTTTTTAGATTCTATATTGTTTATTTCTGCTCTGATCTTTATTATTTCTCTTCTTCTGCTGGGTTTGGGGTGTCTTTGCTGCTCTGCTTCTTTTTCCTTTAGGTGTGCTGTTAGATTTTGTATTTGGGATTTTTCTTGTTTCTTGAGATAGGCCTGGATTGCAATGTATTTTCCTTTCAGGATTGCCTTTGCTGCGTCCCAAAGCGTTTGGATTGTTGTATTTTCCTTTTCGTTTCTGCCCATATATTTTTTAATTTCATCTCTAATTGCCTGGTTGACCCATTCATTCTTTAGTAGGGTGTTCTTTAACCTTCATGCTTTTGGAGGTTTTCCAGACTTTTTCCTGTGGTTGATTTCAAGCATCATAGCATTGTGGTCTGAAAGTATGCATGGTATGATCTCAATTCTTATATACTTATTAAGGGCTGTTTTGGGACTCAGTATGTGATCTTGGAGAATGTTCCATGTGCACACGAGAAGAAAGTATATTGTTGCTTTGGGATGCAGAGTTCTAAATATATCTGTCAAGTCCATCCGATCCAATGTATCATTCAGGGCCCTTGTTTCTTTATTGACCATGTGTGTAGATGATCTATCCATTTCTGTAAGTGGAGTGTTAAAGTCCCCTGCAATTACCACATTCTTATCAATAAGGTTGCTTATGTTTGTTAGTAATTTTTTTATATATTTGGGGGCTCCCATATTTGGCTCATAGACATTTATAATCGTTAGCTCTTCCTGATGGAAAGACCCTGTAATTATTATAAAATGCCCTTCTTCTGTCTTGTTACAGTCTTTAAAGTCTAGTTTGTCTGATATAAGTATGGGTACTCCAGCTTTGTTTTGACTTCCAGTAGCCTGATAAATAGTTCTCCATCCCCTCAGCAATCTACATATTCAATGCAATCCCGATCAAAATAACACCAGCTTTCTTAACAGAGCTAAAACAAATAATCCTAAAATTTGTATGGAACCAGAAAAGTCCGCGAATAGTCAAAGCAATCTTGAAAACGAAAACCAAAGCAGGCGGCATCACAATCCCAGACTTTAAGCTATACTACAAAGCTGTAATCATCAAGACAGTATGGTACTGGCACAAGAACAGACCCTCGGATCAATGGAACAGAATAGAGAATGCAGAAATGGACCCACAAATATATGGCCAACTAATCTTTGACAAAGCAGGAAAGAATATCCAATGGAATAAAGACAATCTTTTCAGCAAGTGGTGCTGGGAAAACTGGACAGCGACATGCAGAAAAATGAACCTGGACCACTTTCTTACACCACATACAAAAATAAACTCAAAATGGATGAAAGACCTCAATGTAAGACAGGAAGCCACTAAAATCCTTGAGGAGAAAGCAGGCAAAAACCTCTTTCATCTTGCCCGCAGCAACTTCTTACTCAACACGTCTCCAGAGGCAAGGGAAACAAAAGCAAAAATGAACTACTGGGACCTCATCAAAATAAAAAGCTTGTGCACAGCGAAGGAAACAATCAGCAAAACTAAAAGGCAACTGACAGAATGGGAGAAGATATTTGCAAATGACATATCAGATAAAGGGTTAGTATCCAAAATCTACAAAGTACTTATCAAACTCAACACCCAAAAAACAAATAATCCAGTGAAGAAATGGGCAAAAGACATGAATAGACACTTCTCCAAGGAAGACATCCCATGGCCAACTAACACATGAAAAAAGTCTCAACACCACTCATCATTAGGGAAATCCAAATCAAAACCACAATGAGATACCACCTGACACCTGTCAGAATGGCTAACATTAACAACTCAGGCCACAACAGATGTTGGCAAGGATATGGAGAAAGAGGGTCTCTTTTGCATTGTTGGTGGCAATGCAAACTTGTGCAGCCACTCTAGGAAACAGTATGGAGGTTCCTCAAAAAACTAAAAATAGAACTATGCTAAGACCCAGCAATTGCACTACTAGGCATTTATCCAAGGGATATAGGTGTGCTGTTTCAAAGGGACACATGCACCCCATGTTTATAGCAGCACTATCATCAATAGCCAAAGTATGGAAAGAGCCCAAATGTCCATCGATGGATGAATGGATAAAGAAAATGTGGCATATATATACAATGAAGTATTATTCAGCAATCACAAAGAATGAAATCTTGCCATTCCAACTACGTGGATAGAACTGGAGGGTATTATTCTAAGTGAAATTAGTCAGAGAAAGACAAAAATCATATGACTTCACTCATATGAGGACTTCAAGTGACAAAACAGATGAACATAAGGGAAGGGAAAAAAAATAATAAAAAACAGGGAGGGGGACAAACAGAAGAGACTCATAAATATGGAGAACAAACTGAGGGTTGATTGAGGGGTTGTGGGAGGGGGGATGGGCTAAATGCATAGGGGCATTAAGGAATCTACTCCTGAAATCATTGTTTCACTATATGCTAATTTGGATATAAATTTTTAAAAATAAATATAAAATTTAAAAAAAATAAACAAAGAAACAAACCCTAAAAACCATACCACAATATGTAGTCAAGAGCTCCATTTTTGGTGTGTTTATCTGCTCTTCTGTTTGTTTGTTTTTGCTTTTAGAGAGGGAGAGAGTACTATGGGCAGAGGGAGGGAGGAAGAGGGGGAGAGGGAGAGTGGGAGAGTGGGAGAGTGGGAGAGAGGGAGAGAGAGAGAGAGAGAGAGAGAGAGACTTTCCCATGACATTGGGGTCATGACCTAAGCCAAAAATAAAAAGTTGGGACGATCAACCAACTGAGCCACACTGGCTCCCTGTATCTGCTCTTCTGGACCATGTATATACATGGGGACCAGACTCAGCTTTCCCTGACTCATCACAATAATGTGACATCTAGTACCTGGCAGACCTTCAATGAATATTTGAATGTTTGAATATTTGAATATTTAAATGAATGAATGAATGAATCAATCAATCAATCAACTAAAGGCAAGGGTGGGAGTCAGGTCTCTGGGAGAAGGACTCATGACCTTGAAGATGATCTCTGTTGAAGTCAGCACCGGCCTTAGACCTCTGTTGCTACAGACACCAGATTCCACTAATGGCAAATTTTACTTGTTGAAAGAAATGGCCATGTGGCTTCCAGAAGATACCAGACTCACCTGAGGTGCAGAAAGTGGAGCATGGATTAGGCCAGTATTGTTTCATCCAGAGGGGTAGGACACCAGGTGTGCTCCACATGTGCAGGTAGGTGGAGATCCGGCTGGTCTGAATTGCCACCAGATTGCCACCAACACCTGGGAGGAGAAAAAGAATGTGGTTTCCCCCTTTTTATGCCAGTCTCTCAGTTCTGGCCCTTATTTTAAGTCTACTTCCTCCAGAAGCCTCCCTTGATTGATGTAGCACTTGGTCTCTTTTCCTTCCCTCCCACTTTACAACAGATTTTTAAGGGTAAGCAAGGGTAAACTGCAAGCAAGGGTAAACTCGACCTTGTGAGTTTAGTGCCAGGGTAGTAACTGTATCACCTTGACAGTTACCTCTTATGGTGAGGGAAATGTGACTGGCAAAGTAGGTTTACAATACAGATTTGTCAAGTAGAGGGAGGGAGGGAGAGTGATGGAAAGGTCTATGGGAAGATATTTTGATAAGGACCTCAAGGCCGTGGGAAGTGACAGGGATCAGATTACAGACTGGAACATCTGAGAAAATGAAAAGATTTTTTCACCTAAGGTGGAAAGGAGATGGAAGAGAAGGTGGGCAACAGCAGCAAGGGAAGAGGGGATAGCATATGCAACAGGCCTGGGGCTTATGGCTGAGACTCCCAGCTTCCACAGAGAATGGACCATGCCAAGACGACAAAGGCCATGCTGAGCTGTCTTTGCAGGGACAGGATTACAGGCTGACAGAGAAGAGCACCTGTTCAGGACCATCTTCTTTAGAGAGTGGGAAGGCTGCCTCCATCCTGTTTCCTCAGCCCATTGGGGAATAACCCCTCATTGGGCCAGATGTGCCCCAGTGATCTCCAGAGGTAGAGACCAACAACCCTGGATGCAAAGGTCTGTGGGCAGAGGATGGCTGCAGATCTATTTTACTCAATCCACATGATTTAAAAATCATGTGGGGAAGAGTGGATTTAAAAATGTAACTCAAATTAATTGTTAGCATTTACATAAATTGCTGGCTTCTCCTAACAAGTCAGTTCTGGCAACTGTGGACCTCCAAACTTGCCAGGCAGCAATTGGTTGGAGCTAAGCAGGCCCCTCTCCCTCCATACCAGGAACACTTTCTGCAGCATGACCTATTCCTTGCTGCTCCTTACTGCCCAGCTACTGTCATACTGGCTGAACTCATTCAACATTCTCATGTTGCCCCACAGTCATCTGAGTTGGTGACATCCAAGGAAATCTTTCCAAGCTTTAGCCTGCCTTAGCAGTTGTTGTCTTCCACATGGCCAACTCCTTGTATGACGGGCAAGCCCTGCCTCTACTGGGACAGACGTGCTGGGTGCCCCACTGATATTCAAGGAATAGTCACCTGTGTTCCCATGGAAATGGGGAGAGGGGGTGCCCAAAGGCCTCTGTAGCCTGTTTCTGCAGCCCCAGAACACCAGGGTCTGGGACCAAGCAAAGTGTGCAAAAAGCTATCACATTTGGTTCCCTCCCTGATTGGTCAGTCCCATTTACAGATCCTTATCAGAAGCCAGACACAAACCAAGCTTTGGTTAAAAGAGCCCATAGGATCTAAGCCTAGAAGGGAGATCAATGAAGGGTTGGGTGGAAGACAACAAGGAATGGAGGGGATTCAGGCAAACCGGACAAACACAAGTCCTGTCTGAGTGGCAGCTGATTGTTTCCTCACCCAGAATGTAAACTCAGTATTGTCACAGTCTTGCTTTTGGAGAAGGCAGAAATCCAGATTTTTATGTGCAAAATTCTTAGTTTTAAATGTCATCAATGAATCTAAATTTAAGAAATTAGCAAACAAACATACAAACAGACCATGAGAAGCCAACACCCCAGTTCTGAAGGCCACGATCAGGTGCCAGTGAATCCTGGCTTAGATGTGCCTTCAAGGCATGAGATTTAGCTCTGTGGGACAGCTCAAGCCTCTGTGGTGACTGTGAGGAAGAATGTGAGCTGGTGGAGCAGTGGTCAGGGCTTTCTCCCTAAGGATCTCCTTCCATATGAGAAAAACCAGCCTGGTAGTCCCTGCCCAGCAGAAACACAGCCATGGCTCAGTTTCCAGATTCTGCCTTTGAGGGCCTGGGGCTGGAGCTCTGAAGTCACTGCTTTTCAGGTCCCACTGCCCAGGCCCTGGGGGCTAACACAGCCCAGGGGTCCCAGGTGATGGTGACTGCCAATACCTACCACATATGATGGGAGTAAATATGGCCATGCCTTGGAATTGCTGTTTAGAAATGGTTTTGTTCAAGATGAGCCCTCCAAAACTGGGGAGAGAGCAGAGGGCAAATGATTAGTTTATCCTTGTAGGGGACCTGGTATACCTCTATACAAAATGTCTTATCAGAGGCACCTGGGTGGCTCAGTCGGTTGAGAGTCTGACTTCAGCTCAGGTCGTGATCTCATTATTCTGGAGTTCGAGCCCCACGTCGGGCTATATACTGACAGCTCAGAGCCTGGAGCCTGTTTAGCATTTTCTCTCTCTCTCTGCCCCTCCCCCCAGTCATGCTCGCTGGCTCACTCTCTCTCACAAAAATAAACAAATATTTAAAAAAAATTTTTTTTCAAAATGTCTTACCAGTTTCCTTTCTCAGTGTAGCAAACACTTTCCTGACCCCTACACAAAATATCTGATATAGACAGGCTGGTATCCACAGTGTCCTCTCCACCACGCACATGGTTCTCCACCTCTATTTTGAGCCTCAGCTGTTCCAGAAGGCCCATCAGATAATGTTAGCCCATTAAAAACAAGTTACAAACTCTCTGAGGCCACGTAGCTGGCTGGGCTCTCCCATGTGACAGCTCATGTACCACAACTGAACTGCTACTTTCCTGAGCAGTAAATGGAACCTGCATGAGAATCCGCTTCTGCTCCTTGTTCTCAGAGATGCTGCAATAAGACCTTGCTCCTACCAGCCCCTGGAGTTCAGCAAAGACTGCCCTGCTCCTACAGTCCTGGCAAAGTTGGATCAGTTCGTAAGAGGAGCCCAGGAGCTTTCTGGAATCAAAGACACCTGGACCATAACCACTTCTCCCTAAGATTCAAAGTTTGGAAAGCACCCCAGAAAGCACTGGGGTGGTGATCATCCAGGTCTACTAACAGAAAGGGCTCTGGAGAGTGAGGTTCAAGGGTGGAAGACCTGAGCTCAGCTGAAGGCCCAAGGGCCCAGGGGGATGAATCCCTCAGCCCCACTAGGTCCCACCAGCAGCCATGCTGTGGAAATGGTATCCACAGAGCCATCACTGTAGGGCCAGGTGAGGGACTCCCTGAAGCCCAAGCAGGGGAACTCTGGCAGCAGGGATGGGGGAGACAGGTGTCCTGCAGTGTCACGAGGGGACAAGAGGTCCTGGCATCAGTGTGTTCATCTGATGTTTCCAGGTTCAGTTCTTCTTGGCTCTGATACTCCTGCAGTGGTAAACAGGACTGCCTCTCAGAATAAGGCCTAAGGTTCTTGGTGAGAGGGAAAGAGATGAAGAACAAAGAGGTATGACTCAACAACCAGCACCAGGACTTAGTGAGGGAGCCCACAGCAATGATTCCCTCCAACCATGATTAGCCAGAAAATGATTTAAACCCACATGATTTACATCCTCACCCTGGAGGCTTGGTGGCCTCAGGCCACTCTCCCTGTCTGCAGAGGCCAGACAGGGGTGGTATGGAGAGCAAAGGGGTGGTGGCAGCCCTCACTCATGCGCACCTGCTGATGACCATCGCTAGAATGATTGGGAACCACCCGAACTTCAGGATCCTCATGATGGGCGGGTTCTGCTTGACAATGAGGACCCACAAGGGGATCAGGGCCGTGAAGCTGATACAGACCAGCAGCGTCAGGTATCGATTATCTGGGAGGAGAGAGAGAGAGAGAGAGACAGACAGACAGACAGACAGATAGACAGACAGTGTGAGTGCCAGGGCACATGAGCATGGACTGTGGGGCCACAGTCTGGGCTGCAATGATTAGAGGTGGGCTTGGAGCTGAGGAGATGCTTCTGTCTCCGGCAGTTTAGGGTGGACAACCTACCATACTTCTAAAGATTTTGTCCATCTTATTAAGCAACTGGAAAAGCTCCTCTTTATCCTCAATTCCTGTCACAAGCCCCTTTACTTCTCTTTTTTGCTATTTTCCTGACATACATAACCTCTCCCATCTCCTTCCACCTCAACCTTATTATTATTATTATTATTATTAATGGTTACATTTATGGGATTGTGTCCACAGGCCAGCACTGTGCCCAGCACCTTCTGAGCACAAACTCATGTCATGTTCTCCATTCCCCCTCAGATGGGCATAGGAGAGACTACAGCATGAAGAGGTGGCCCACCAGCACCCGAGCCAGCATGCAGACATCAGGGCTACAGCCAGGGTTGGTTAATGATGCCAATCTGCTCCTGGCTGAGGCCAGCCTAAGGTGGCCTCCCCAGCATCTATGGGTCCCTCAGGGCTCAGACCACACCCAGCTTTGCAGCTACTTATGCCCCTGTGTCATCTTCTCTGCTGGTTGGAGCCAGCAGAACTCTGACGGTTCTGGGACACCTGACTGTTCCTGGAGCCAGGTCAGGGCCCCACATACATCATTCCCTTATATTTTGTGTGTCACCTTCCCAATCACTCCAAACAAGACACCAGCTTTCTCTAGAGCTATCCTCTCACCCCCAGCCCCACCTCTAAAGGACAGGCTCAGGTGGTGCACAGTCCTCTGCCAAGTGGACCCCAGCACGTAGAGGTGTGCAGGTAGGTCTGTGCCCCACATCCCATTTCTCTGAGCAGCATCATTAGGAGGACCCCTCCCCTCTTGTCTTTCTCTGCACTAAACAATCATGGTTCATTCCTCTGCCATAGGGAGGCCGGTCTCCTTGGGCAGCTACATGGAAGCACAGGCCACAGTTGCTCAACTTGGACTACAGACAAAGTAACTCATCATGGAAGGGGCCAGCCTCTTCGCCATCCCAGGAGGTGGGAGACAGGCCCAGGAAGCTCTAAGCAAGTCTCAAAAGCTCTAGGAAGCAGCAGCCTACAGGAGTGCTGCTTTTAGGACATTTTTTCAGTCTGATTTTTCTAGAATGATTCAGGAGCCCTGGCAGAGGCTCCACTTCATATTTTCCCACCACCATGATGAATACTTCCCCCACACATGGCTTGTCTTCCCAACTACACTGATAGATGACACAATCAACAGCTCATTCTTCATCAGTGAAGATTTATCTCATATGTGCCAGGCCCAGTGAACCTGTAAGTGCACCCAAGATAAATTCAGTCTAATTTGAGGGACGGACAACCCAACAATGATTCAACAGCTACTAAGTCATGTATTGCAACATGCACAGTAGGGCAGAGAAGAAGGGTCTGGAAACACCAGTGATCCAAATTTGTTTTATAAGTAAAACTCGATTAACCAACCCACACACAAGTCTTGTTTTAAATTCACTATGGTTTAAAGATAAAATTAGGTCATCTTATCATTAGATCTTCATTGCCACTTACAGGAACTTTGAGGATCTCCCAACCATCAAACAGTATTGGTGGCAGGCAGTTCCTGGGGTGACAAGGAGCTGGTCCCAGAGCTGAGAGGGAGAGGGTCTCAATGCCCAGACACACCAAATCACAGGTATTCTGTCAGTCTGCTTCAGCTGCCAGCATGTAAGCATTGGGTGATTTCTCTTGCTCCGGAGTCTGAGTTCCCACAGGGCAATGATAAGCCAGAGCTTCGCTGTGTCTGTGCCTGTGTCTAGGTATGTCCTCCAAATAAGTGTCACCAAATTCCCCACTGCTGTCCACCATCTTCTTCACTGTCCACTCCACTCACTGATGCCACCTGCTCCCAGGTACTTGGGGTTATGACCATGCACAGAATCAACACTTACTAGATCCAAACAACTGTGGGCAGCCAGCTTAGGTGGAAAGCAAAAACTGTGATGCTCAGAGGGGAGTAGTCAGCAGGTGAGAACCATCTGGGGAAGGGAGATGCTACCTGTCCACAATGCCCAGGGCAGAACATGTTCAGTGTGCCCCCAGGGCAGATCTAGGGAGACCCCTGGTGGAGTCAGAGCCTCTGGCCACAAGGGTCTGTCACACAAGAGGTGTGAATGCCTTCCTTGGCTGATGACCAGGGCACTGGGCCACCTTCTGAGGAGACCTGGGCTTTTCCTGCCTCACACCAGCAGGGAGAGCATATGCTGCTGCCCATGGCTATGACATGCCTCCTTGGGAGTCCCTTCCCAGCTGGTTTGTATGTGTCTGGTGTGACACATGCCTTACCCATGGAGGGTCTGTTAACCTATGAGGGCGCACTGAAGTGGCCAGGCCATCCTCTGGCCCTCCCTGGTCTCCTTGCATACCCCTGCCCTAAGGTGGAGACTGAACTTATCTGCTGACCTGAGTGGATGGGAGAGCTTGCTGTTTGCCGACATTGGACCCAGCCTTGTTCGTGTGCCCCACCTCAAGGGGTACCTCTTACCTTTGTGTTTATAGAAGAAGCTGCTAACAAAGGCCAGGATGGACAACGTGATGAGGTCTCCCAGGCTGGCAGCAATGGGCGTGGCAATGTTGTCTGGATTGACCCCAAGCTTCCGAGCACCAATTACTATGCAGACCATCAGCATTCCTGCAGGGAGGTGGCAGAAGAAACTCAAAGCACAGGATGAGAAAGTGGTCGGGAGGCTGCTCAGTAACTTGCTTCTATCCACACAGCCCTCCCCTGGAGCCAGGCTGCCCTAACACTCAGTTTCCCCACTATGCTGAAGCCTGAGAAGGCTGCAGTAGGGTGGACCCTGCGACTTGCGGGTGTGGTGTCCAGCAGCCTGAAAGATTTGATGATACACTCAAACCCATGGGGGAGACAGCAGGGAGGTGGTTCCTGGGCTCCCAAACCAGAAACTACAGATGTGAAGCTCACAGCTGCTCCCTGACAGGAAGAGGACTCCAAAACCGCTCTGAGCAACAGAGCCCCAGGGGCAGAGCACAGCCTCTTGTGTCTGTCGGGGTCCCTGGGGACACAGGTGCCCCAGTGGGATTAGCCACATGAGAGGTTTGTTAGGGACAAACCCTGTGGGGAGGAATGGGGGGGCCACAGGGGTGTTGGGAGAGCCACGAGATGGCATGTAGGCCACCCGCAGTGGAAGACAGGAAGGAAAGCAGGGGAAGCACATGCAGACAACAGCACAGCATTGTCAGCAGGTCCACATCTCTGGTGAACAGACCCATCTCAGGATCCTGGCAGGGCCACCACTGGGCGAAGGCAGCAGGTAACCTCTAACAGCGGGGAGTGGGGGTAAATTTTTGGGTGTAGCACTGGAAACCCAAGAGACACATTCTCGTGGCCACTATACCTCCCTGGGTCCTATTTTGTGTTCTGTGTTCTGAGATGACTGTCACATGCAATCTTCCAGCCCTCATCTACTGCCTAGGACTTAATCCAACAGCATTGGGGGCTCCTGGCTGGCTCAGTCAGTTAAGCGTCCAACTCTTGGTTTTGACGCAGGTCATGATCTCATGGTTTGTGGGGTCGAGCCCCATGTCAGGCTCTGTGATGACAGCACGGAGCCTGCCTGGCATTCTCTCTCTCTCTCCCTCTCCCTCTACCCCTCCCCTGCTTAAGCTTGTACCACTCACTCTTTCTTTCTCTCAAAATAAATAAATAAACATTTTTTAAAAAGACACATTTTATCTTGGCTCTTGGTGTTTTAATACTTTACTCACTACTCTGTAACTCTAAATATAATTAGAATTATCACCTCAAGGCCTACTAACACTGCTGCCACTGGCCACAGTTTGTGCCCTATTTTGTGACCAGGTCACAGCTACTTTATCTCTTTTGAAATGCCAGTTCTAAGTGAGGTTGAGTCTGTGTGGCTGGTGGTCTGGTGAAAAATAGGGACTACATCGAAACCACCAGTTTGAGAGCACTTATTAAAAACCACCACCACCACCTGGCTTTACAGCAGTCATACTTAGGTCACACTATGAGCCACCAGCCATGCTCCTCAACTTGTACACATCTTTGGACAACCCAGTTTATGTCCATGCTGCTGAACTTCACCCCTCATCTATGCTTCACTTTCCTCATCTGGAAAATGGGGAGCTAGGAATGACATTCTCTACAAGACTCCACAGGAACAGGACTGGCCTCTGGAATTATCGGATTGTGTTGTTTTCAGAGACTTCATATCAAGTATCTCTTGGGCTCTATTTCTCCACAAGGTGTGGCATACTCATTCTTCTCTTCCCTTGGACAGACTGAGTGATGGCGTCCTAGCCCCTGCCCCATGTGCATAGGCACAGGTATATGACCAGGAGCCGTCTGCCCAGGGAAGTGCAGTTTATGAATTTGCTCCTGGGTTTCTGCACTCTTACCCTCCATCCCAATTATATACACTAGCACAGGAAGGAAGAGAAACCACTAAATAACCCGCCACATTATCCTTACAGAGAGCTGAGCTCAAAGGTGTTTCATGAGCAGATGAAGAACAGAAGAGTAAATACAAATCCAATTCCCAGTTAGCACTTATTCTTTCTTATACGTGCACATTGTTTGCGAGAGACACTCAGACATGCAGTCCAGAAGAGAACCAAAATGAAGTCCACTCATTCAGCAAACATTTGGCAGCTGGTAATATGCCTATTTTAGGTGTTGAAAATAGCCATCAGGCTCTGGGTTCATACAGTAAATGCTTGTTGGGTGGAGGGACAGCACACAAGTAAGTGAACAAGCATTTGAAGTAAAAAACAGGACATGAAAAGAAAGCAGGACTATGAATGGGGGCGTGATGCTAGAGAGCTGATCAGAGAGGCTTCAAAAAGGAGACACTTGCACTTAGCTAAAATTTGCTATGTGCGACTTTCGGGGAAGATGGCGGTGTCGGAGGACGCTGGGCTCACTGCGCATCCTGCTGATCACTTAGATTCCACCTACACCTGCCTAAATAACCCAGAAAACCACCAGAAGACTAGCAGAACAGAGTATCTGGAGCCCAGCACAGACGAGAGGCTCACGGAAGAGGGTAGGAAGGGCGGAGAGGCGGTGCGCACTGCACGGACTGGCGGGAGGGAGCCGGGGCGGAGGGGCAGCCCGCCGGCCAAGTAGAGCCCCCGAGTCTGGCTTGCAAAAGCGGAGGGGCCTGATGGATGGATGGAGTGTGTTCCGACAGCAAGCGGGACTTAGCACCTGGGAGGTCATAAGTTAACAACTCTGCTCGGAAAGCGGGAAGGCTGGAGGACAAAGGGAGGGAGAGTTGCTGAGCCCCGGGACAACAGAGCTCACTTTGGCGGGGAACAAAGGCGCTCGCCAGCGCCATCTCCCTCGCCCATCCCCCAGCCAAAATCCCAAAGGGAACCAGTTCCTGCCAGGGAACTTGCTGGCTCCGCGCAAATACCCAACACTGTGCTTCTGCGGAGCCACCCCTCCCGCAGCGGGTCTGACTCCCTCTGGCTGCCACAGGGCCCCTCCTGAAGTGGATCACCTAAGGAGAAGCGAGCTAAGCCTGCCCCTCCTGCCCCGGTGCACCTTGCCTACCCACCCCAGCTAATACGCCAGATCCCCAGCACCACAAGCCTGGCAGTGTGCAAGTAGCCCAGACGGGCCATGCCACCCCACAGTGAATCCCGCCCCTAGGAGAGGGGAAGAGAAGGCACACACCAGTCTGATTGTGGCCCCAGCGGTGGGCTGGGGCAGACATCAGGTCTGACTGTGGCCCCGCCCACCAGCTCCAGTTATACACCACAGCACAGGGGAAGTGCCCTGCAGGTCCTCACCACTCCAGGGACTATCCAAAATGATCAAACGGGAGAATTCCCCTCAGAAGAATCTCCAGGAAATAACAACAGCTAATGAGCTGATCAAAAAGGATTTATTAATATAACAGAAAGTGAATTTAGAATAATAGTCATAAAATTAATCGCTGGGCTTGAAAACAGTATAGAGGACAGCAGAGAATCTCTTGCTACAGAGATCAAGGGACTCAGGAACAGTCACGAGGAGCTGAAAAACGCTTTAAACGAAATGCAAAACAAAATGGAAACCACGATGGCTCGGATTGAAGAGGCAGAGGAGGGAATAGGTGAACTAGAAGATAAAGTTATGGAAAAAGAGGAAGCTGAGAAAAAGAGAGATAAAAAAATCCAGGAGTATGAGGTGAAAATTAGAGAACTAAGTGATACACTAAAAAGAAATAATATACACATAATAGGTATCCCAGAGGAGGAAGAGAGAGGGAAAGGTGCTGAAGGGGTACTTGAAGAAATAATAGCTGAGAACTTCCCTGAACTGGGGAAGGAAAAAGGCATTGAAATCCAAGAGGCACAGAGAACTCCCTCCAGACGTAACTTGATCGATCTTCTGCACGGCATATCATAGTGAAACTGGCAAAATACAAGGATAAAGAGAAAATTCTGAAAGCAGCAAGGGATAAACGTGCCCTCACATATAAAGGGAGACCTATAAGACTCGTGACTGATCTCTCTTTTGAAACTTGGCAGGCCAGAAAGGATTGGCACGAGATCTTTAATTTGCTGAACAGGAAAAATATGCAGCCGAGAATCCTTTATCCAGCAAGTCTGTCATTTAGAATAGAAGGAGAGATAAAGGTCTTTCCAAACAAACAAAAACTGAAGGAATTTGTCACCACTAAACCAGCCCTACCAGAGATCCTAAGGGGAATCCTGTGAGACAAAGTACCAGAGACATCGCTACAAGCATAAAACATACAGACATCACAATGACTCTAAACCCGTATCTTTCTATAATAACACTGAATGTAAACGGATTAAATGCGCCAACCAAAAGACATAGGGTATCAGAATGGATAAAAAAACAAGACCCATCTATTTGCTGTCTACAAGAGACTCATTTTAGATCTGAGGACACCTTTAGATTGAGAGTGAGGGGATGGAGAACTATTTATCATGCCACTGGAAGCCAAAAGAAAGCTGGAGTAGCCATACTTATATCAGACAAACTAAACTTTAAAATAAAGGCTGTAACAAGAGATGAACAAGGGCATTATATAATAATTACAGGGTCTATCCACCAGGAAGAGCTAACAATTATAAATGTCTATGCGCCGAATACCGGAGCCCACAAATATATAAAACAATTACTCATAAACATAAGCAACCTTATTGATAAGAATGTGGTAATTGCAGGGGGCTTTAACACTCCACTTACAGAAATGGATAGGGGCGCCTGGGTGGCGCAGTCGGTTAAGCGTCCGACTTCAGCCAGGTCGCGATCTCGCGGTCCGTGAGTTCGAGCCCCGCGTCGGGCTCTGGGCTGATGGCTCAGAGCCTGGAGCCTGTTTCCGATTCTGTGTCTCCCTCTCTCTCTGCCCCTCCCCCGTTCATACTCTGTCTCTCTCTGTCCCAAAAATAAATAAACGTTGAAAAAAAAAAAATTAAAAAAAAAAAAAAAAAAAAAGAAATGGATAGATCATCTAGACACATGGTCAATAAAGAAACAAAGGCCCTGAATGACACATTGGATCAGATGGACTTGACAGATCTATTTAGAACTCTGCATCCCAAAGCAACAGAATATACTTTCTTCTCGAGTGCACATGGAACATTCTCCAAGATAGATCATATACTGGGTCACAAAACAGCCCTTCATAAGTATACAAGAATTGAAATTATACCATGCATACTTTCAGACCACAATGCTATGAAGCTTGAAATCAACCACAGGAAAAAGTCTGGAAAACCTCCAAAAGCATGGAGGTTAAAGAACACCCTACTAACGAATGAGTGGGTCAACCAGGCAATTAGAGATGAAATTAAAAAATATATGGGCAGAAACGAAAAGGAAAATACAACAATCCAAACGCTTTGGGACGCAGCAAAGGCAATCCTGAAAGGAAAATACATTGCAATCCAGGCCTATCTCAAGAAACAAGAAAAATCCCAAATACAAAATCTAACAGCACACCTAAAGGAAAAAGAAGCAGAACAGCAAAGGCAGCCTAAACCCAGCAGAAGAAGAGAAATAACAAAGATCAGAGCAGAAATAAACAATATAGAATCTAAAAAAAACTGTAGAGCAGATCAACGAAACCAAGAGTTGGTTTTTTGAAAAAATTAACAAAATTGACAAACCTGTAGCCAGGCTTCTCCAAAAGAAAAGGGAGATGACCCAAATAGATAAAATCATGAATGAAAATGGAATTATTACAACCAATCCCTCAGAGATACAAACAATTATCAGGGAATATTATGACAAATTATATGCCAACAAATTGGACAACCTGGAAGAAATGGACAAATTCCTAAACACCCACACTCTTCCAAAACTCAATCAGGAGGAAATAGAAAGCTTGAACAAACACATAACCAGTGAAGAAATTGAAACGGTTATCAAAAATCTCCCAACAAATAAGAGCCCAGGACCAGATGGCTTCCCAGGGGAGTTCTACCAGACGTTTAAAGCAGAGATAATACCTATCCTTCTCAAGCTATTCCAAGAAATAGAAAGGGAAGGAAAACTTCCAGACTCATTCTATGAAGCCAGTATTACTTTGATTCCTAAACCAGGCAGAGACCCAGTAAAAAAAAGAGAACTACAGGCCAATATCCCTGATGAATATGGATGCAAAAATTCTCAATAAGATACTAGCAAATCGAATTCAACAGCATATGAAAAGAATTATTTACCATGATCAAGTGGGATTCATTCCTGGGATGCAGGGCTGGTTCAACATTCACAAAACAATCAACGTGATACATCACATTAATAAAAGAAAAGATAAGAACCATAGGATCCTGTCAATCAATGCAGAAATGGCTTTGACAAAATCCAGCACCTTTCTTAATAAAAACCCTTGAGAAAGTCAGGATAGAAGGAACATACTTAAACATCATAAAAGCCATTTATGAAAATCCCACAGCTAACATCATCCTCAATGGGGAAAAACTGAGAGCTTCTTCCCTGAGATCAGGAACATGACAGGGATGCCCACTCTCACCGCTGTTGTATAACATGGTGTTGGAAGTTCTAGCATCAGCAATCAGACAACAAAAGGAAATCAAAGGCATCAAAATTGGCAAAGATGAAGTCAAGCTTTCGCTTTTTGCAGATGACATGATATTATACATGGAAAATCCGATAGACTCCACCAGAAGTCTGCTAGAACTGATACACGAATTCAGCAAAGTTGCAGGATACAAAATCAATGTACAGAAATCAGTTGCATTCTTATACACTAACAATGAAGCAACAGAAAGACAAATAAAGAAACTGATCCGATTCACAATTGCACAAAGAAGTCTAAAATACCTAGGGACAAATCTAACCAAAGATGTAAAAGATCTGAATACTGAAAACTATAGAAAGCTTATGAAGGAAATTGAAGAAGATATAAAGAAATGGAAAGACATTCCCTGCTCATGGATTGGAAGAATAAATATTGTCAAAATGTCAATACTACCCAAAGCTATCTACACATTCAATGCAATCCCAATCAAAATTGCACCAGCATTCTTCTCGAAACTAGAACAAGCCATCCTAAAATTCATATGGAACCACAAAAGGCCCCGAATAGCCAAAGGAATTTTGAAGAAGAAGACCAAAGCAGGAGGCATCACAATCCCAGACTTTAGCCTCTACTACAAAGCTGTAATCATCAAGACAGCATGGTATTGGCACAAAAACAGACACATAGACCAATGGAATAGAATAGAAACCCCAGAACTAGACCCACAAACGTATGGCCAACTCATCTTTGACAAAGCAGGAAAGAACATCCAATGGAAAAAAGACAGTCTCTTCAACAAATGGTGCTGGGAGAACTGGACAGCAACATGCAGAAGGTTGAAACTAGACCACTTTGTCACACCATTCACAAAAATAAACTCAAAATGGATAAAGGACCTGAATGTGAGACAGGAAACCATCAAAACCCTAGAGGAGAAAGCAGGAAAAGACCTCTCTGACCTCAGCCGTAGCAATCTCTTACTCAACACAACCCCAAAGGCAAGGGAATTAAAAGCAAAAATGAATTACTGGGACCTTATGAAGATAAAAAGCTTCTGCACAGCAAAGGAAACAACCAACAAAACTATAAGGCAACCAATGGAATGGGAAAATATATTTGCAAATGACATATCGGACAAAGGGCTAGTATCCAAAATCTATAAAGAGCTCACCACACTCCACACCTGAAAAACAAATAACCCAGTGAAGAAATGGGCAGAAAACATGAATAGACACTTCTCTAAAGAAGACATCCGGATGGCCAACAGGCACATGAAAAGATGCTCAACGTCGCTCCTTATCAGGGAAATACAAATCAAAACCACACTCAGATATCACCTCACGCCAGTCAGAGTGGCCAAAATGAACAAATCAGGAGACTATAGATGCTGGAGAGGATGTGGAGAAATGGGAACCCTCTTGCACTGTTGGTGGGAATGCAAATTGGTGCAGCCACTCTGGAAAACAGTGTGGAGGTTCCTCAGGAGATTGAAAATAGACCTACCCTATGACCCAGCAATAGCACTGCTAGGAATTTACCCAAGGGATACAGGAGTACTGATGCATAGGGGCACTTGTACCCCAATGTTTATAGCAGCACTCTCAACAATAGCCAAATTATGGAAAGAACCTAAATGTCCATGAACTGATGAATGGATAAAGACATTGTGGTTTATATACACAATGGAGTACTACATGGCAATGAGAAAGAACGAAATATGGCCCTTTGTAGCAACGTGGATGGAACTGGAGAGTGTGATGCTAAGTGAAATAAGCCATACAGAGAAAGACAGATACCATATGGTTTCACTCTTATGTGGATCCTGAGAAACTTAACAGAAACCCATGGAGGAGGGGAAGGAAAAAAAAAAGAAAAAAAGAGGTTAGAGTAGGAGAGAGCCAAAGCATAAGAGACTCTTAAAAACTGAGAACAAACTGAGGGTTGATGGGGGGTGGGAGGGAGGGGAGGGTGGGTGATGGGTATTGAGGAGGGCACCTTTTGGGATGAGCACTGGGTGTTGTATGGAAACTAATTTGACAATAAATTTCATATATTGAAAAACAAACAAAAAAAGAAACAAACAAAAAATTTGCTATGTGCTTGCATACTGATGTCTCACCCCAAACCAGAACATACACATCACAAAACAGTACAGTTACTAGTTACTCACCAGTGCATCCCCTCCACTGCACCAGTGCCTGGCACACAGTAGACACTCAGTAAGTACTGAGTAAGGAGTGAATGGGGAGACATTCTATGGTAATTGCATGGCAACCGTGGTTGCCCCTGAAATGGGTGAGTTCCCTGAAGACAGGGTTGTTTGTCACTCCTTGTGTGTTCCACCTTCTGCAGACATGGAGGAAGCATCTAATGCATGGCAGGCGGTGTGACAGGAGCAGAATAGGAGAAGCCCTATTCTAACAGGGCACCTCTCTGAGGAGCTGACATTCTAGCAAAGGGGTGAGACAGAAAAGAATGAAAAAAACGAAGTGAACAATTGCAGATGTTTATAAGTGCTCAATAAGGAAAACAGGTGCAGAGTGCAGAAGAGCATGTCAGCAGCTGGGAAGAAGGACGGAGGGCAGAACTTGAGTGAGTCAGAAAAGACCTCTCTGCAGAGATGAAATTGAGGCTAATGCTAGAGTCTTGCTCCCTACAGGACTGCAGATGCCAGAGTCTTCCACAGGCCCATTTGCAAGCTGTGCTCAAGTAACATTTAAAAACTGACTGACTGAATGAGTGAATGAATGGATGGAGAATGGATGAACAGATGAATGTGTCCACTGAGCAAAGGCCAGTTCTCTGAACAAGCAGAGGGAAGAGAAATGGAGTCAGCAGCTCACTCCTGCACACATACATTGCCTAGGAAAGGACTCATTGTCCTCCTTGCCCATCCATAAGGTGGGGCTTGGAGATTTAACTAACAGGCTCTCCCCCACCCTCTGGCAGGACATGTGAGGTCCCACCATTAGTGCACCCATCTTCCACATCTCAAGGAACTGAAACACAAAGAGTTGAGAGCAGAGTACTGAGGAATGGAGGACAGAGAGAGCTGGGGGGGGGTGGTAACTGGGGTGGGGGCACAGCTCACCTAAGGCAAATGCAGCGAGAAAGGCGGTGATGACACTGCTGGCACACAGCAACTCCACCTTCACAAAGTCCAACTCCTCCCTAGACATAGCACCCAGCAGCAGGGCGGCCACAGCAGCCAGGAACCCCACAACAGTGGCCTGCACCTGTCAGGGCAGAAATCAGAAACATGAGGAAAGGTGTCTCTGACCACCATTGTTCCTCCCTGCTTTTCCCTCCGCCTCCTCTCTGACCTTGAGGTCACCCAACCTCCTTTCCTCACCCTAAAATTTGCCAACAGCCCCTCCAACCTGGAAAAAACAAACACATTGCTTCAATCCAACTCCCTTGAAAACTATTGTTTTCTTGTTCTGCAACTTGTTTGATGCCATTTTCCATCACAAAATCTTCACCTACTACTCAGCCCTTGGCCAAGGGCCACCAGTCTCTTGCTCATGGCTCCTCTCACTGGTCTGGGCAAAAGTGCTCTGTAACCCCAGCTGCTCAGACAAGCAACTTCCCCTGCAATGTGGAAATCCACAATCCACAGCTATGCCTTGGAAGTCTCTGTGCACACTCTCTCTCTCTCCCAGACTTTCCTTCCTTGGCAATTGCCCTTCACGCTGGTGGCCCTCTTTCTCTCCATTCTCCCCCATCCCAGCTGCAATTCCCATCTCATCTCAGTGGCGTCACACCTCTGCTGCTCATGCAGGCCAGTACCATGAGGTGCCCAGATCTCAGTATCAATACTGGCATGTTAGCAGTACAGTTGACCCTTGACCAACACTGGCACTAGGGGCGCCAACACTGTGTAAAGTTGAAAACCTGTGTATAACTTGTCACTCCCTCAAAACTTCACTACTAACAGCCTACTGCTGATCAGAAGCATTACCCATAACACAAACCTGATTCACACATATTTTGTATGCTATGTTATATACTATATTCTCATAATAAAGTAAGCTAGAGAAAAGAAAATTAAGAACATCATAAGGAATCATACATTTACAGTACTGTATTTATGAAAACAAATCTGCCTATAAGTGGACCCATGCAGTTCAAACCCATATTGTTCAAGGATCAACTGTAATTCAAATGTCTCAATGGAAACATGCTGTATTATTAAAGAAGCCTAAAAAAACAAAGAACTCTACCATATATATGGATGAAAATGTTCCCCAAGTTAACCCACGTGATTCCAGTGAAAGTCCCAACAAGACTTTTCATGGCACTTGACAATTTATCTTAAGTTCCACAAAGATGAGTAGATGTGCAAGAACAGCCAAGACACCTTGAGAAAAAAGATCAAGAGGGAGTTTGGCACATTCATTATCAATATTTAATTAAGGCTACTGTAATTAAAACAGGGTGGTACTGGCACAAAAACAGACAAATAGATCAGCAGGACAGACTGGAGTCCAGGAATACCATCAAGAATAGATGAAAATTTATATATGGAAATTTAATATGATAAAGGTGGCATTTCTAATTAGTATGGAATGGGTGGGTACTGAATAAACGGGGTAAGGAAAAGTGGATACCTAAGAGAAAAAAAAGGATTCCTACATTATACCATTCATACACACACCCCACTAAACATAAAACCTAGTGTATGAAAAGAAAAAATATAGGATAATGTTTCAGATTTTGGATTAGAGAAATACTCCTTCTGAAGATGTGTAAAATCTCTGAAGAAAAATGAAATAAGCTGTATATAAATCCAAGTATGACTTCTATGTGATACCACAAACTTCAAAGACAGAAACTGAGCATTTATAAGTAATAAAGGGTTAGTGATCAAAATCATGAAGTCCATTTTACAAAGCAATGCCAACTTTTGTTTTTTTAATGTTTATTTATTTTTGAAGGGGAGAGAGACAGAACATGAGCAGGAGAAGAGCAGAGAGAGAGGGAGACACAGAATCTGAAGCAGGCTCCAGGCTCTGAGCTGTCAGCACAGAGCCTGATGTGGGGCTTGAACTCATGAACTGCAAGATCATGACCTGAGCCAAAGTCAGATGTTTAACAGACTCAGCCACCCAGGCACCCCAAGCAACGCCAACTTTTTTTTTTTAACGTTTATTTATTTTTGAGAGAGAGACAGAGCATGAACGGGGGGAGGGTCAGAGAGAGGGAGACACAGAATCTGAAACAGGCTCCAGGCTCTGAGCTGTCAGCACAGAGCCCGACGTGGGGCTCGAACTCGCGGACCGCGAGATCATGACCTGAGCCAAAGTTGGCCGCTTAACCGACTGAGCCACCCAGGCACCCAGACGCCAACTTTTTAAAAAAGATAACCCAACAGAAAAATGTACAAGGAGTATAAATTGACAAGATACAGAAAAGGAAATACAAATGGCTAAAAAGCAAACAAAAATGTGACCAGCTTCCCAAGTAATAGGAAAAAAAATTTAATCCCAATTTGAAAGTAGGTATCTTATTTCTTTGTAATTGATGTTGGTGTTCCTCTATGAAAAGGTCAGTGCCCTCTCAGTTTTGGCGGGGGTGGGTGGGGAACTCAGCAGGTGCTAAGCCCTTGTCTGTGCTTATCCAATGAATGAATCAATCAATGAGTGCATGGGTACACTATATTTATCCCCCAGACTAGGTAAAATTAAAATTTAAAAGGTTTAGGGGCACCTGGGTGGCTTAGTCGGTTAAGCATCTGACTCTTGCTTTCAGCTCAGTTCATGATCTCAAGGTTCATGGGTTCGAGTCCTGCAGTGGGCTCTGTGCCATCTATGCAGAGCCTGCTTGGGATTCTTTCTCTCCCTCCCTCTCTGCCCCTCCCCTGCTCTCTCTCTCTCCCTCAGAAATGAACATTAGATAAATTTTTAAAAATCTAAAAGGTTGATAATATAAAATACACATCGACAAATATGTGGGAAAATGGTTCTCTTACATATAGATGGTGGTAAAATTGGTACAGGAATTCTGGGAGGAAACTTGGCTACAATTTACCCATATACCTTATGATCTAGCATTTTCTCAGTACAACATTTGCACGTGTGAACAAAGAACCACGTAATAATGAGAATAATGACCGGAGCTGACATTTCCTGAGTGCTATCTGCTATTCTAAGTGATTTTCATTCATTAAGTCATTCTTAAAAGTACAAGTTACAGAATTATATGTACAGCATTATACTTTTTGTGCTTAAAAAAAAAAACACAGAAAGACAGGGACACCTAGCTGGCTCAACTGGAAGAGCATATGACTCTTGACTTTGGGTCGTGAGTTTAAGCCCCAGGTTGGGTGTAGACATTACTTAAATAAAACAATATTAAAAAAAAACACAGGAAGTCCTAGCATATATTGTCTATGGCCACATACACCTATATGGCAAATACAAAGTAGTTTAGAAGAATACTTTCAATGTTGGTGAGGTTATGGAGAAGCTAATTAAAACATTAACACTGGTGCTATTACTTAATACTAAGCACTGAAATGTTTTATAATCCTTTTTGGAAAAATCTAGATCTTTAAATTGTTCATACCTTGTGAACTTGTGGGAAGTTATCTTCAGAAATTCGTGCAAAAAGAGAACAATGTCATTGTGTAATTTATTGGACAGAAGCCTACAAACAATTTTATGTGCACCCATGTGATGAAGGTTGAATGAGGTGGGATAGGGCTGAATTTGGACAGTTTGCAATGGCCCTGTTGGACCAGCTCTTAGTGGCTGCACTTCAGTCTTACTAGTTGAGTTCCTGGGCCCTACCAATTGTTAAAAATCACTCTTGGGTATATTTTAAATATTACTGTCGGGTGTATTTGTGATAGAATATGAAGTTACTAAAAGTTCAATTATGAAATTTATTGGACCATGTGTGACTCAATGTTAAGCTCCTTAACAAACAGAAGAGACAAACTTACATCCATGCTATGAACCAGAATGTGCCAAGCCAGTGTCTGGCCCAGGTCAGGACTTAATGAATGTTGGTTGAGAATCGATCATGTGGAAATGTGCATGCATATGGACAAGGATTTGGAAACTTGTAGCTCAGGCACTTATTACCTGCCCCTTGCCAGCCTCTCTATTAAGGGCATCACGAGCATCTCATTTAATCTCCAAAGCTCTTCAGCCATAGGCCATGGTCCTGGCACAGGTGACTTGGCTCAAGTGGAGAAGGCAGACATCTACACACAGAATTGCAACCAGGTCAGCTGCAGCTGCATGTGCAAGGCCCCAAAGAGTCCCTGGTGTTGGGCTGGAACTGAGACCTGATTGGAACTTCATTGCCGGAAGAACAAGAAGATACAGGACAGGGGCGCCTGGGTGGCGCAGTCGGTTAAGCGTCCGACTTCAGCCAGGTCACGATCTCGCGGTCCGAGAGTTCGAGCCCCGCGTCAGGCTCTGGGCTGATGGCTCAAAGCCTGGGGCCTGTTTCCGATTCTGTGTCTCCTTCTCTCTCTGCCCCTCCCCCGTTCATGCTCTGTCTCTCTCTGTCCCAAAAATAAATAAACGTTGAAAAAGAAGAGACAGGACATTCCAAGGAAAGGCAACCACACACACAAAGGCAGCAGGTGTGGGGTACATGAGGCTGTGGAAGGGAAAGGACCAGACCAGGAGTACCTTTGGGCCAGGCCTACACTTTGACAAGTAGAACCAACAAAGGAGCTTCAGGAGGAGGCAGTTTGATCAGCTCTAGGATTTAGAAAAGGTCACTCAGGTGTCCAAGCAGAGGGGAGCCAGAGGGGAAGGAACCTGGGGCAATGAAGAGGTTTGTTCAGTGATGCAGCAGACCAAGAGGCCAAGGCAAGGAAGAAAAGAAGCAGGGCTGGATTCAAATACAGCTCAGAGGCAGACTCCTCCGTGAGTGGTCATAAGGTTGAGGAGCAGAGATGCTGAGAGAGACTCGGTCTCAGGCTTGATTTAATGGGAAGACTCCTCACTAGGCACAGCTACCATGATTGGGAGTTTACCACATGTGGCCAGGTGCCATGGCCTTACATGATTGAAACCTCACAAGAGACCATCTTACAGATAAGGTGAGGTGATTTGCCCAAGGGTCTACCCCCAAAATGAACTTTCAACCATCAAACTCTTAAGGATTGGGGACTTCACAAGAGGTAAGTGTGAGGAGATAAGGTGATGATGCCAGATCTGGCTAAGGTGTTTCAGGGATGCTTCGGGGAGGGGCAAATGGAGATGCCCTGTAGACAGCCAGAAACAGTGGCTCTAGAACCCAGGTGAGAGGTAAAGTGGATATCCACCTACTCTGATGGACAGGGAGATACAGCTAAGCAAGTCTTGTGTGGTCTGCCCAAGGCCAACCTGTTGATAAATGACAGCCTTAACACCAGCCTGTCTGATCTTAGAGTCCAGGTGCTTTGTGCAGCCTCAGCTGCCCCCAGCCAAAGAAGCCCAGAAGGTTCTGGATAAAACTACTTCCTCTCTTGTCCTGAGCCAATCTCTTCCCAGTCTCGCCCTGCCCTAGGCTTCCTGATTTTGTAATACTCTGAGACTCCTCGGATGAAAACTTAGCCCAATTAGGGTCTATTAGAAGGAGGTTCAAGTTTGAACAAGCATGAAACATTTAAGGGACAAAGGTGTGGGGGTTGGAGGATATCCTGCAAAAGCTGAGAAGGCACAGGGTGAGAGGCAGGAGTGGGGCCAAGGAGGAACTTCCAGACAGGAAGAATCTCCAGAAACTATAAGCAGGATCATATGCACGAGGCAGTCAGAGGGTACACCAATTAGGATGTCAGTGACTTTGGCAAGCATAGCTTAAGTCAAGACAGTGGGAAGAGAAGGCAGTTAGCCCTGTCCATGCTATGAGAAACAGGAGTAAGTAAGTATAGGTGAATCTTTCAATAAGTCTGTCTTGGAAAGAAGGAGGTAGAGAAGCTGGAGGGAACTTGGGTTCCAAGAAGAGGCATCTACACTCCGGTGCCAGTGCCTGTAGTTGGGCTGATCCTCCAGCTGCCACATGAGTGTGGTCTGGTGGTTACAGAATGGATGAGGGGCCCATTCCCAAAGCTCAGTCTGGAGTACAGGGACAAGGGCTCACTTAGTCTTTGCTCTTCCTACCTGGAGCAGGCCTGACTGCAGATTCAAAGCAGGAAGGAGATTCATCAAATGGACAAAGGGGAGAGTCACCTGAATGAGGGCGAGGTTACTGCTGATAACTCTGTGCTGCTCTTGGGTGTCATCAATTTGTCCAGTGTTGGCCTAGGATGAAAAGAAAAAGGCAAAGGGTAAGTCTGGCTGGTCAAAAAGCCACATGAAGCCTTCCTGGAAAAGGCAATCTCTCAGGAAAGAAATCAGCAAATACCATTTCATTAACACCAGAACAAATTATTCTGCCCAACTTTCAAAACTGATGTGGGATGGGAAGGTAAGACACAAATCCCTTTGAGAATAAGATGGTGTCATGAACCATCTCTCCCATACTCGAGTATTCAAGCACACACAGAGGTAAGCGTCACCAACAATTTCAGAGCCACCTCTCAAACTCATCCATGGGCAGCAGGGGGAGGACCCCTGCTGAGAAGCTGGTTTGCATCCTCAGCTATGTCTTCAGCTATGTTCTCCTCAGCACCTGCAATCCCTTTTCCCACTAACAGCAAGTCACATCTCAGCTGACCACTAACCTCCTCAATCTCACTTCTGCAAATCATCCCATTTAAGAAATGTTTAAGTCCTTCTTAGGATAAAAAAACATGATCAGAAATACAATTTTCTCCTTTAAAAAATGGTAGTCGGCTTCTAATTTCATAGCATTTTACTGCAAAATTCAAGATGTAGATAAGAAAAGGTTTCAAGCAAATATACTTTTCTAGCTCCTTTGAAATTAGTTCATTATGTTCCTGAACTCCAAAGAAAAAATAAAATTACTTTTCATTTTCAAATAAGGGGAGGCTTTTCTTTTCAGCATGATGGAAACCTCAGGTGTAGCACACGCCATGGAGCCAGGTGACTTTTACTTCACACAGGTAGATTAATATGCATCTTGGGAGTACCCACCGGGACAAGGGACTAAGGTGAAACAGAACACAGCTACACAGCTTGCCACACACCAAACATGCAAGGCCAACAGGCTCATTTCCCTTCTCTGCTCCATGCTATGCTGGGTGCTTGCTGGACTCAACCAGTGCATTTACTGTGTCCTATCAATCCACCAACTCTAACCCTGTACTCATCAGATAAGGGGGAGCTACCAGCCCATGACCCCTGAGTATTAATTAGAAGGGCATTCCTTCCTCAATGGCTGAACCGGAAAGGGAGTGATGCCAAGAGGTGCAGCAGGAGGACTGGAGGGCTGGGGAGCTTGCAGAACTCATACAAACAAGGAAGGAGGAGGACCTGAGGGAAAGAAGCTGTGAGAAGGGGTGGGATGCTAAGGAAATAGGATTTCAGAGCATGTGGAATGGATGGCCCATTTTCCAGTGGGGAACAGACCAAGGCAGCAAAAGGTAGGGAAGGAAGCAGAGCACAACCAGACTAGCAGGATAACCCACAGGGAGGGGGCACTTGGGAGCAGGTCTCCATCAAGGTAGATGGTTACTGCTTTACCCTGGAATGGTGGTCCCAGAAATGTCCGGGTAAGAGCTGGAGAGACAAAGCCAGTCCAAGCACAGGCTCGGTGGCTTTTTGCTAAGAATGTAAAGAGAAAATCAGTGGGAATTTGGGACATCTATTATGGAGACTGACCTAGATTCATCTCAGTGGGAGACGTTTAGGGAGGCCGTTCCCAAATGTTCATTTGGATCACACAGACTTGAACATTTTAAAATGTCTTTTAATGTCTTACAAGTATAAATTGCTATGTGAAATCCTATGGGGTCCTATATCAGTTCTAGATTTTCTATATCTTTTCTTATTGGCTACATCATAACAGGTTGCTTTAACGGATTCAGACCATGAAGATGACATATCCTCCGGGCACCTCTCTGGGTCTGGATTGTACCTGGAAGGCTGGCCCATATAGATGCATATACAAGCTCCCTTGCCCTGTTGCTTCTGGTTGGTTTTGGTCAGTGGGGAGTCACGGAAAGTCACTGGAGGGACAGCAAGAGTGAGGGTGGGGTATAAGCATCTCTGTGCCCTTCCCACTGCCCCAGTGGCTGCGCTCCTCCACACAGACCTGCAGCACCAGCCAGATGGCCCTTTCCTACAGCTCTCCCAGGTTCTGAGAATCATCCCTACCTCTACCCATCCTCTTGCCCCTTTCAGCTTAGACTGATCATCACTTCCTCTTATTGCCAGTCCTAGGGTGATTCACTGCCCTTTTACAGTTTCCCATAATCCTGCCCACAATGTGGTCAACTCTTCATTAAACCCTGCTCAGCTCCCATCTGTATGTGCCACCTCTCTCCTGCCAGGATCCTGAATTATCCACTGAGTTTTATCTTCATAAGGACACTTAGCTTATTCACAATAAAAAAAAAAAAACCCAATCTGTCATTATTTTGTATATTTTTTCCCAATAACAAATATACCAATTATTTTCCAATAACAAAAAAAAGACTTACTGGAGTAAGATGGAGGACTGAATGTTTTACGATCCTTCCTAACCAAACTGAAGGATAGGGAAAGACAATCTTTTTATTTTGAATTAATTTTAGACTTCAAAGGAGTTCCAAAGTTAATATACTTTCCTATATACCCTTCACTCAGCTTCTCCTGATGTTAACACCTTATATAACCACAGGACAATTATCAACTGAGACATTAAGGCTAGTACAACTCTATTAACTAAATGACAGAACATATCCAGATGCCTCCAGTTTCTTCACTAGTGTCCTATTTCTGTCCCAGGCTGCCCATGTAGCTAGTCATCATGTTTCCTTGGTTTCTTTCAATATGTGGCAGTTCCTCACCTTTCATTGTCTTTCATGACCTTGACACTCTTGAAGAGTACTTGATTAGATATTTTGTACAATGTCTCTCAAATGGGTTTGTCTGGTGTTTCCTCATGATTACACTGAGATTACTGGGTTTTGAGGAAAATCAGGCTATAGAGGTATAGTGCTTTTCTCTTCACATGGTATCTGGAGAGCTGTCATACCAACATGGCTGATGAGATGTGGCCTTAACCTTGGTCCTTGGTTCAGGTGGTGTCTGCCAGGATTCTCCACTATAAACTTACTGTGTTTCCCTTCCAATACTCTGTTATTTACTAGTGAGTCATTAGGCCCATTCCATATTCAAGGCAAGGGAATCCAGCTTCACCTCCTAGAGAACAACGTATCAAAGATTTGAGGACATCTACAAACTACTATAGTGATTCACAAGTATTTGGGGAGATAGTTTGGGGCCAAGCAAAGACCCTATTTCTCCTTCAAGTGCCACCTACTAATTCATTAGTGGATTTTGCCTGTGATCAGTATGGTATTCTAATGGTGATTTTATATTCCTTCATTCTTCACACATAAAATTTTCTCTGAGATACAGAGGTCCCTTCTCCCCCTCTTAAATCATTTATTTACATGGTATAATTGGACTCATGGGTATTTATTTTATTCTTGAGGTCATAATACTATTATATTTATTTTGTCACTAACACTGCTCCCACTGTGGCCATTTGGGAGCTCATTAAGGTTGTCTTTCTGACATGCACCCACATGCTGTTTAGTACTTCCTTACTTTCTGGCACTATCTGATACTCCAGGTACATCTTGTATTTTCTCTGCCCCAG
Source organism: Lynx rufus (assembly GCF_022079265.1). Lineage (NCBI taxonomy): Eukaryota > Metazoa > Chordata > Mammalia > Carnivora > Felidae > Lynx > Lynx rufus. The sequence continues at coordinate 60,928,164 of NW_025814856.1, read as the reverse complement.
TTCTAAGATGAGCCATTTTCCCAAGAATGTTGGCTTCTTTTATTGAAGAATGGTATCAGAAATCAAGACCTAGATGGCAGATGTGCTAGGTGCCACTGGGATGGTACTGCTTCTAGGTTCTGTTAGTGGGAGAGCTAGGAAATGTATGTATGGATCCTAACCCATGTATGTACACATACCCATGTCTATTGTTGTACCTATCTGCATACATATTAAAACAAATGTGAGTCCATATTCATATTTCTGAGTCAAACCCAGGATCATAGGGTTAATTCTAGCATTGAGGAAATGATTTTTAAAATGGACACAAGTTGTGGAAAATAAAAAGAGGTATCTATAGTTTAACACAGCTTAAGAGGGCATCCCTAAATAATGTAAAGCAGGAGTTAGGTTGGAGGAAGGACCCATAACCAAAAGGTCTACTGCACAAAGCAGAGGTAGCCCTGGGGATTATGGGAGCAGAAGGAAGCCTGGGACAACTGAAAGGGCTTTGGCCCAGAGAGCAGAGCAGGAACATTCAGAACAGTTGGCCTCTTCCCTTGTCTGTCAACAATGAGACACCTGGCCATTGGGCTCTAAGCAGAAGTAGTGTGTGTGTGTGTGTATGTGTGTGTGTGTGTGTGTGTGTGTGTGTTGGGGTTAAAAAGGCAAAGCAGTGCCCAAAGTGGCCATGATAAGATGGACAAAGAGTCTCTAGACCCATAAGCCCAGTTACTGGCACATACTTCCAGGTAACCTATTTTGACTCACCCCCCCCACCCCAATCACTACAATATCCTCCTCTAAAGGACAGCATTCAGAGATTCACAGAGTAAGAGGAAAGCTAAAATAAAATGATGCTCAACCAACCAAAAAATCACTGTTCATGAAAGGAAGGTCACAATCATGAAAGAGATTCATCAGACTCAACAAATGGAAGCACAAAAATCTAAGGAAACAGTCAAAACAGGAAAATGAATAAGACTCTAGGGCAAGCAAATTAACAGATGTGGGAGAATGGTGCTTCTGTAAGTGAAAAGACAATTTTAAATTCTAGAAAGTACAAACATGATCTCTGAATTTAAAAGAGAGGATTAAAAAAAAAAAGACAGAAACAAACAAAAGGTCTTCATTAGATGACCTCAATAACACAATGGTCAGAGAGATGGAAAGTGATTTAGTGAAATAAAACATCAAGCAGAAGTATTCCCCCAGACCAGACACAAATACAAGAAATGTGAAAAGAAAGTTAAGGAACTCAGAAGGTAGATTCAGAAGTTGCATTGTGCACCCAATAGTAGTAGTAGGGGGTAGGGGGTGGGGTGACAGAAAGAATGAATACAAAAACATTATAAGTAATAGAAGCAACAAGGTTTGCATAGAACTGAAGACAGGCATAACCCTTTAGATAGAAAAATCTAAGATATATGTAAGGTAATGAGAAAAGGCCCTTGCCGGAGACATGATGAACATAGCTGATAAAGAGAAATACACCAAAAAGTCCAGATAGAAAGGTGAACAAATAATCTAAAAGAAATTAGATTCTAAAACTAATGGGGCTTCCAGGGGGGCATGGCTGGCTCAGTCAGTAGAGCATGTAACTCTCGATATCAGAGTTGTGCGTTTGAGCCCCCCAATGGGTATAGACATTACTTAAAAATAAAATCTTATTTTTAAAAGTTATGAGGCTTCCATTAGCCACACTGACCAAAAGAAGACCCTGAAAATATGCCTCAGTACTGATGGAAAATAATTGTGAACCATGCATTCTCTACCCTTCCAGGTTGGCATCCAATTGTGAAGATAAAATATTGTCATACTGCAAATGTCCAAAAAGTTCACTTCCAACAAATCCTATATGATTACTAGAAGACACACTAAAGTAAAACAAAAAAACAAATTTAAGAGAAAAGTGAGGGAGAATGATATCAGCAAGATGGAAGGCTAGGAAGCTCCAGGCCTCATTCCCCCCATGCAAATACCAAGTAAAACAAGAGACTGACCAAAACAGCTTTGTGAGAGCTCTAGAAACCAGTCAAGGATTTGCAAAATCCAGTGACCACTCACCAAGAAAAACCCACACTTAGAACAGTAGAAAATCCAACAGTGTCTTTGCTTATCCTTGCACCACTTCCTCCTTGGTACAGAGTAGTGCAGTGCATGGTGCCTTCCTCAGGATAGAAGGAAAACAGTGGACCAGTTTGCAACATCCTGGCCTTCCTGGAGGATACCTGAGGGTGTAGTTTCCATTTTGCCGGACTTGGAGATCAAAGGAAAAGGTGGCATAGTTTGGATATCAGTTTCCAGGCTGCTGAAACCCTGTATCCGGGGTGCTGGATACAGTACAGCTGCAGGGAATTGCAGGCCCATGCAAGCCTGGGGCAAAGACTATAGACGGAAAAGTACAATAAAGCATGTAAGTCCCCAAGGAGAAGCAATGTTGAGTTTTTTAGGGTAATTAAAAGGTTTTTAAAGAAAATTTTCAATGTTTATTTACTTTTGAGAGGGAGAGAGAGAACAAGCTGGACAGGGACAGAAAGAGAGGGAGACACAGAATGCAAAGCCAGCTCCAGGCTCTGACCTGTCAGCACAGAGCCTGACACAGGGCTCAAACTCACTAACCGTGAGATCATGACCTGAGCCAGAGTTGGATGCTCACCCGACTGAGCCACCCAAGCGTCCAAGGTAATTAAAACATTTAATAAGCAGCCATGTGTGGTGAATTGGAATGGAAAAAAAAGTACATATACAGGCCCAGGGAAGACACATGCCCACAAAAAGCCTGAAAAGACTTTAAGCCTTCACACCAGACTGACTAGTGAAGGTCTTCCCTTTCATGAGCAAGTCTGCAAAGACTGGGAGAGGTAGCTATTTTCTCAAATGCCAATTTTTCGACAAAAGATGAGAAGGCAGGGAGTGCCTGGGTAGCTCAGTTGGATAGGCATCTGACTTCAGCTCAGGTCACGATCTCATGGTAGATGAGCTTGGGCCCTCTTTGGGTGAGCACAAACCCCACTTTGGGTGAGCCCCACTTTTCTCACTCTCTTATTTAATAAAGACTTTAAAATAACTGTCTTACATATGTTCAAAGAACTAAAGGAGGACATGGATAGAGATCTAGGGAAATGATGATAACAAAATGAGAATATCTACAAAGAGAAACTTTTACAAAGGAACCAAGAAAAATATGCAGCTGGAAAATATAATCACTGAATTGAAAAATTCACTAGAGGGGTTCAATAGCAGACTCAAACAGGAAGAAGAATGAATCAGTGAATTTGAAGATAATGTCATTTGAAATGATCAAGTCTCAGAAACAACAAAAAAAAATGAAGGAAAATGAACAGAGAGCCTACAGGACTTATAGGGCACCATCAATCAGATCCACCCATCCATCCATCCATCCATCCACCCACCCATCCATCCATCTCATGTGTTTCCCAGAAAGGGAAGAGAGACAAAAAGGGGCAGAGAGCTTATTTGAATAAATAATGGCCAAATTTCCCCAAATTTGAGGAAATCCATGCATATCCAAATGCAAAAAGGTCAACAAACCCAAGGAGGACAAACTCAAAGAGGCCCACACCAAGAAACATTATAACCAAACCACTGAAAATCAGAGTCAAAGAGATAATCTTGAAAGATACAAGAGAAAAGACTCCTTACAAATACAGGATCTTCAGTAAGATATCAGATTTCTCAGGGGAAACCATGCAGGTCAGAAGGTAGTGGGATAATACATTTAAATATATTTTTTGCTGGAAGAAAAAATAAAATTCACCAACAGTTCTATATACAGCAGAACTGTACTGCAAAAAAAAAAAAAACCCACAAAAAACAAAACAAACAAAAAAAACAACAACAAAGAGAGAGAGAGAGAGAGAGAGAGAGAGAAAGAGAAAGAGAGAGAGAGAAACGAGAGCATTCCTAAATGAATAAAAGCTGAGGGAGAGTTCAATACCACTAGACCTGCCCTAGAAGAAGTCCTTCAAGTTAAAATGACAGGACTTTAGACATGCTAAAATGAGCCCTTCAAGTTAAAATGAAAGGACACTCAAGACAGGAACTCAAAGCTGTATGGAAATATAAAGTTATCCAGTACCGGTAAATATTTGGATAAATATAAAAACCTGTATTATTTTAATTGTGCTTTGTAACTCCATTTTTTATTCTTTTATATAATTTAAAAAGCAAAAGCATAAAAATAATGAAACTATGCTAATGGATACTCTAATAAAAATAGATATTTTGTGACATCAGTAACATAAAATCAAGGAGTAGAAGAGGGCAGAGGTATAAAGGAGTAGACTTTTTTATGTGATTGAACTTAACTATTATCAGTTAAAAAAACTGAGAACAAACTGAGGGTTGATGGGGGGTGGGAGGGAGGGGCGGGTAGGTGATGGGTATTGAGGAGGGCACCTTTTGGGATGAGCACTGGGTGTTGTATGGAAACCAATTTGTCAATAAATTTCATATATAAAAAAATAAAAATAAAAAAACAAACAAAAAAAAAGAGGCAGAATGAATCATAAGTAAAAAAAAAATACATTGTTGTAATTTTAGGATGCTATATGTCATCACTATAGTAATCACAAAGAAAATAACTATAGAATACAAACAAACAAAAAAACAAAACGACAAGAGAATCAAAATATATTGCTATAAAAAATCACCTAATCATACAGAAAGACATTAAGGAAAGAAATAAGGGACAAAAATAAAGCTGTAAGACATACAGAAAACCAATTTTAAAAATGGCAATAATAAGTCCTTACCTATCTGTAATTACTTCATTATAAATAGGTTAAACTCCCCAATCAGAAGACATAGACTGGCAGAATTAAGAAAAAAAATGGGTCCAAATACATGCTTTCTACAAAACACTCCCTTCAGATTTGGGAGATGCCTAGGTTGAAAATGAAAGGATGGAAATATCTCATGCAAAGAGCAACCCAGAGAGCAGGAGTTGCTATATTATTAGCAGACAAAATAGACTTTCCATTTAAAACTGTTGTAAGAAACAAACAAGGATATTATTTGATGGCAAAGGGGTCAAATCATCAAGAAGATATAACAATTATAAATGCACCAAATATCAGAGCTCTTAAACAAATGCAAACACTGACAGACATGAAAGGAGAAATGGAAAGCTCTACTATGATAGTTGAAGACTTTCAATAATGGACAGAACAACCAGGCAGAAGACAAATAAGGAAATAGAGTATATGACTAAGAATATGGAATGACTGGACCAAACAGGCATAGATAGAACACTCCACCCAAAAATAGAATGCAAATTTTTCTTAAGTAGCCTTGAAACATTCTCCTAGATGAACCATATGTTACCCCACAAAACAGGTTTCAATAAATTTTTAAACACTGAAATCATATAAAATATCTTTTCCAATCACATTAGAATGAAACTAGAAATCAATAGCATGACAACTGGAAAATCAGCAAATACATGAAGATCAAAAAAAATTACTCTTCACAACCAATGGATCAAATAAGAAATCACAACAGAAATAGGAAATATATTCAGATAATTAAAATGGAAACACAACATACCAAAACGTAAGAGATACAGTTAACACAGTACTAAGCTGGATATTTCTAGCTGTAAACAGTCTTACATTAAAAAAAATAATAATCTCAGTCAACCACCAAAAATGACAACTTAATAAATGTGAAAGAGAAGGGGCGCCTGGGTGGCTCAGGTGGCTAAGCAGCCGACTTCAGCTCACATCATGATCTCATGGTTTGTGAGTTCGAGCCTCACATTGGGCTTTGTGCTGACAGCTTGGAGCCTGGAGTCTGCTTCAGATTCTGTGTCTCCCTCTCTCTCTGTTCCTCCCCTGATCTCACTCTATCTCTTTCAAAAATAAATAAAGATTAAAAAAATTTTTTTAATGTGAAAGAGAAGAACAAACTAACCACAAAGCTAGTAGGAGTGAGGAAATAATAATGACTAGATCACAGATACAGAATGGAAAAACAAACGAGAAGATTAATGAAACCATGAGTTGGTTCTTTGAAAAGATCAATAAAATTCACAAAACTGTAACTGCATTGATTAGAAAAAAGAGAGGACTCAAAATCAGAAATGAAAGAGGTACATTACTACTGCTTCCATCAAAATCAAATGGTATTTTTTTAATTCCAAAACCAGAAAAACACCTCACTAAAAAGGAGAAGTATAGACCATATCCCTCATGAACATGGATGCAAAAATTCTCAACAAGATACTAGCCAACTGAGTCCAAAAATACATTAAAACAATTATTCACCACAACCAAGTGGGATTTATACCGGGGATGCAGGGCTGGTTCAATATCTGCAACTCAATCAATGTGATACATCAAATTAATAAAAGAAAGGAAAAGAACCACATGATCTTCTCGATAGATACAGAGAAAGCATTTGGCAAAATAAATCATTCTTTCTTGATGAAAACCCTCAAGAAAGAAGGGACAGAGGGATCATACCTCAAGATCATAAAAGCCATATACAAAAAAAACCCACTGCTAATATCATCCTAGATGAAGAAAAACCGAGCCTGTTCCCCCTAGAGTCAGGAACACCTCAGGGATGTCCACTCCTGCCACTGTTATTCAACATAGTGTTAGATGTATTAGCCTCAGCAATCAGACAACACAAAGGAATAACAGACACCAAATCTGCAAGGAGGATGCAAACTTTCAGTCTTCACAGATGACATGATACTCTATATGGAAGACACAAAAGATTCCACCAAAAAACTGCTAGAACTGATCCATGAATTCAGCAAAGTTGCAGGATATAAAATCAAACCACAGAAATCAGTTGCATTCCTATATGCCAATAATGAAACAACAGAAAGAGGAATCAAGGAATTGATTCCATTTACACTTGTACCAAAAACTATAAAATACCAAGGTATAAACCTAACCAAAGAAGTGAAAAACCTATACACTGTAAACTTTAGAAAGGTTATGAAAGAAATTGAAGAAAATACAAAAAAAAAAAAAAGAAAAATATTCCACGCTCATAGTTTGGAAGAACAAATATTGTTAAAATGTCAATACCAGGGCACGTGGGTGGCTCAGTCGGTTGAATGTCTGACTTCGGCTCAGGTCATGATCTCACAGTCTGTGGGCTCGAGCCCCGCGTCGGGCTCTGTGCTGACAGCTCAGAGCCTGGAGCCTGCTTCCAATCCTGTGTCTCCCTCTCTCTCTGTCCCTCCCCCACTTTCACTTTGTCTCACTCTGTCTCTCAAAAATAAATAAATGTAAAAAAAAATGTCAATACCACACAAAGCAATCTACATATTCAATCCAATGCCTATCAAAATAACACCAGCATTCTTCACAGAGCTAGAACAAAAATTCCTAAAGTTTGTATGAAGCCAGAAATGACCCCAAATAGCCAAAGCAATCTTGCAAAAGAAAACCAAAGCTGGAAGCATCAAAATCCCCGGCCTCAAGTGTATTACAAAGCTGTGCTTATCAAGAAAGTATGGTACTGGCACAAGAACAGACACTCAGATCAATGGAACAGAACAGAGAACCCAGAAATGGGCCCACAAACATATGGCCAACTAATCTTTGACAAAGCAGGAAAGAATATCCAATGGAATAAAGACAGTCTCTTCAGCAAGTACTGCTCAGAAAGATGGACAGTGACATGCAGAAGAATGAACCTGGACCACTTTCTTACACCGTACACAAAAATAAACTCAAAATGGATGAAAGACCTCAATGTAAGACAGGAAGCCATCAAAATCCTTGAGGAGAAAGCAGGCAAAAATCTCTTTCATCTTGCCCGCAGCAACTTCTTACTCAACACGTCTCCAGAGGCAAGGGAAACAAAAGCAAAAATGAACTACTGGGACCTCACCAAAATAAAAAGCTTCTGCACAGCGAAGGAAACAATCAGCAAAACTAAAAGGCAACTGACAGAATGGGAGAAGATATTTGCAAATGACATATCAGATAAAGGGTTAGTATCCAAAATCTACAAAGAACTTATCAAACTCAACACCCAAAAAACAAATAATCCAGTGAAGAAATGGGCAAAAGACGTGAATAGACACTTCTCCAAGGAAGACCTCCAGATGGCCAACCGACACATGAAAAAATGCTCCACATCACTCATCATCAGGGAAATCCAAACCAAAACCACAATGAGATACCACCTGACACCTGTCAGAATAGCTAACATTAACAACTCAGGCAACAACAGGTGTTGGCAAGGATGCGGAGAAAGAGGATCTCTTTTGCATTGTTGGTGGCAATGCAAGCTGGTGCAGCCACTCTGGAAAACAGTATGGAGGTTCCTCAAAAAACTAAAAATAGAACTATCCTATGACCCAGCAATTGCACTACTAGGCATTTATCCAAGGGATATAGGTGTGCTGTTTCGAAGGGACACATGCACCCCCATGTTTATAGCAGCACTATTACCAAAAACTAAAGTATGGAAAGAGCCCAAAATGTCCACCAATGGATGAATGGATAAAGAAGATGTGGTATATATATATACAATGGAGTATTACTCAGAAACCAGAAAGAATGAAATCTTGTCATTTGCAACTACGTGGATGGAAATGGAGGGTATTATGCTAAGTGAAATTAGAGAAAGACAAAAATCATATGACTTCACTCATATGAGGACTTCAAGTGACAAAACAGATGAACATAAGGGAAGGGAAACAAAAATAATAAAAAACAGGGAGGGGGACAAAACAGAAAAGACTCATAAATATGGAGAACAAACTGAGGGTTGATTGAGGGGTTGTGGGAGGGGGGATGGGCTAAATGGGTAAGGGGCATTAAGGAATCTACTCCTGAAATCATTGCTTCACTATATGCTAACTAATTTGGATGTAAATTTTAAAAAATAAAAAATAAAGTTAAAAAAATTTTACCATATATTTCCAATCAGGACCTGTTCTCAAAGAACTCTGCTCAATATTATGCCATTCTCTCTTAATTAGTATAATAGTACTCTTGATTAACGGTTGTTTAATAAACAATTTACGTCTGTCAAAGGAAATTAGATTTTTGGTTAAATAATTTATATGATTTCCTTAAAAAAACAATGTGACTATACTTAATGTGAATATACTTAATAATATACTGAACTAGACACTCAGAAATGGTTAATTTGTAAGTCTTCTTTTATGTGCATTTATCACAATTAAAAATTATTTAAAAAGGACCATGTTGGGGCACCTGAGTGCCTCAGTCACTTAAATATTCAACTTCAGCTCAGGTCATAATCTCACAGCTCCTGAGTTCGAGCCCCATATGGGGCTCTGTGCTGACTTGGAGCCTGCTTTGGATTCTGTGTCTCCCTCCCTTCTTGCCCCTCCCCCACTCAGGCTCTGTCTCTCTTTCCTTCAAGAATAAATAAACATTAAAAAATGTAAACATAGAGTCGCTGCAGCAGCCACCGCCATATTCAACAGACAGCAGTGCTGCAGTCTGGCCCCCAGCAGAGCGAGCGTCCCTCAGTCTGTCTCAGTCCACAGACCCTGTCCTGACCTGGGGACTCTGGCCTGCCATCCAGCCTGAGCAGAGAACCTGAAAGAGCCTAGAGCTTGATGGATCCGCGAAGTCAGAAGTCAACTTTGGGGCTCGTGCTTCCACTCCGTCGCACCTTCCTCCTGTATTCGTGGGCTCAAGGCACCAATGTCGCCCCTCCAAATCTCGGACCAGCTCTTAGTGCCCCCTCCTGGTTGGCTCTCCCGCGGCTGGGGGAGGGGTGGGCTCACCATGGCTGAAGCGCCCCGCCCTGGGTTCTGGAGATCCACCAGGACTAGGAGCCGATGGCCCTGCCACGCTTGTGTACCTGGCCACCGCCTAGGCCGGCATTAGGCAAGCCCAGCTCTACCACTTCAGCCCTGCCTGCCCTCAGCGGCTGCTGTCAACACAAGCTTCCTGAGCAACCTGAGCCTGTTGGACAAGAGCAGGAACTTCCAGCTCAGGCCTGTGTCCAGCTGGGGCCACCACCAGGGTTTGGTGCAGGGACTTGCAGGGCCCAGAGGCTGGCTGCTTGCACAAGTCCGCTGTCTTGGCACCTGCCCATGCCTCCAGCTGCCACTGCGCCCCTCACAGGGTCGCCACAAAAGAGGAGCTCATCCCTCAGGAATGCATCAGGCAACCTGTCCTATGCCCACCTCATCACCAAGTCCATCAAGAGCTCAGGGTGGAAGCAGCTCATGCTGTCGCAGATCTAAGAGGAGATGGTCAAGTATGTGCCATACTTCAAGGGTAAGAGTGACAGCAACAGCTCGGCGGGCTGGAAGAATTCAATTTGCTTTAATCTGGCCCTACACAGCAAGTCCATTTGTGTGCAGAATTAAGGAACCGGAAAAAGTTCTTGGTGGATGCTCAATCCAGAGGGAGGTAGGAGTGGAAAATCCCCCTAGAGAAGAGCTGCGTCCCTGGACAACAGTAAATTTGCTAAGAGCCGAGGCTGAGCTGTTAAGAGAAAAAGTGTCTCTACAGTCTGGTCAGGAGAGTGCCTGGGACAGCCCAGGATCTCAGTTTTATAAATGGCATGCGAGCCCTGGCTCTCACAGCAGTGATGGCTTTGATAACTGGCATACATTTCACCCTCCAACTAGCTCAAATGCTAGTACTATTAGTGGGAGACTTTATCCCATTATGACCGAACAGGATGATCTTAGAGATGGGGATGTGCATTCTATGGTGTACCCACTATCTGCTGCAAAGATGGCTTCTGCTCCGCCCAGTCTGTCTGAGATAAGTAATCTTGAAAATATGGAAAACCTTTTGGATAATCTCAACCTTGTCTCATCACCAATGCCATTAACTGTTTCAACTCAGTCTTCACCTGGCACCAGGATGCAGCAGACACCATGCTATTCATATGTACTACCAAACACCAGTCTGAATTCACCCAGCCCCAACTCCCAAAAATATACACATGGCCAGTCCAGCAGGAGTCCTTTGCCCCACATGCCTATGTAAACACTTCAGGACAACAAATTGAGCTATGGAGGTATGAATCATTGTAACTGCGCACCGGGACTCTTGAAGGAGTTGCTTAGTTACTCTCCTCCTCATCATGACATTATGACAGTAGTTGATCCTGGGATCACCCAACCCAACAGCCAGGTCCTTGGTCAGAATGTTAATGGGCCCTAATTTGGTCATGTCAACCTATGGTAGTCAGGCATCTCATAACAAAATGATGAACCCCAGCTCCCACACCCACCCCGGACATACCCAGCCAACATCTGCAGTTAATGGGGGTGTCTTGCCTCATGTGGTCAGCACCATGCTCCACACCTCAGGAATGAACTGCCCCCAGTGAAGACAGCTTTACAAGTGTTGCTGTCGCTCACCATGCAGATGAAAGCCCTGGGGGCCTACTCCTCAGTGAGCAGCTGCAATGACCATGGCAGGATGGGCCTTCTCAACCAGGGTAGGCTCCCAAGTGACTTGGATGGCATGTTGATTCACATGGAGTCCATCATTTGGAACAACCTCATGGACCGTGATATGTTAGATTTTGATGCTGACAATGTGTTGCCCAACCAAAGCTTCCCACACAGCTTTAAGACAATGACACATAGCTGGGTATCAGGCTAAGAGTGAGTTAGTGAACAGGCTACAGTTTAAAGGACTTCAGATTGTCTGACAACAGGAATGGAGAGAAGCAGTCCAAAGATGTCCTTCACCGCTCATTTTCCTTTTCTTGATTAAAAAAAAAAGGGGAAAAAAAGCAATTTTTTTTTTTTCCTTTCGTCAGACTTGGCAGCGAAGACACTTTTCCTGTACAGGATGTTTGCCTGATGTTTGCAGGTTATGTGCCACTGTAGGTAAGGACTGTGTCATTGGAAATTTCATTACAATGAAGTGCCAAACTCATTACACCATATAACTGCAGAAAAGACATACAGATACTGGTGTGCTTTCAAGTTTTCTACATAAGCAGTAGCTACAGAACTATGTGTGTTTTGTTGTTGTTGTTGTCATTGTTGTTTTAAATATCCATTAGGTCAAAGGAAAGTTTTGTAATACTGTGATGGTCTCATGTCTTTGATAAGTTAAACTTTTGTTTGTACCACCTGTGTTCTGCTGACCAGATGAACCACAGAGAACCAAGCTCTCCATCCTGTGTCTCCATGGAACAGCTTTGGGCCTGTTCACAAGGCCACCCAATTTACATGAGAACCAATAGCCCATTATCATTCTGCTGAATTAATGGACTTGTCAAACACATTTGGGAAAAACAGATTAAAGGCCAGCCTTGTACAGGTCTTTTCTAATTTTTTGGTTTGTTATTTGAAAATTTGTACAAATATTTAAATGATTCTAATTTCCAGATAAATGACTTTTGACATCATTGGGACTTGAGATCATTTTTGAAATAGATATTGAACGGTAATGTTTTCTTAAAACTCGAGTCTACTTTGTTACATAGGCTGATTGTAAATTTGTGGAATCCCAGATATTTGAGGCAACATCCATAATTTTCATTTTGTATTTCTAACTGGATTAGTACCAATTTTATATGTGTTTAACTGGCTTGTACACTTTGGGATGTTACCTGGTACTGTTTCTGACTAATCTTAAAATCATTATAATTAGTACTTGCATACTCAACATTTCTGGCTCTGTTCTGGCAGGAGAGTGATGGTTAGTCATGGACATTTTGTGTTTAATCTTTAGGAGAACTTAGTAAGCTTTTATGTATGTATTTTAAAGAAATTCCATCTGCTCCTATTATCCTGTGAACTAAGTGCACCACAAAGCATTAAGTCTTCTGATAGATGCTTCTATGCTATGTTGTTTCAGTGACTCCTGAGGGGCCTCGTTATGTTTATAGATCAGAAAGGGAGACCTGAGGCTAAAACCATGCTCCTCTCTCAAACTGGGAGTTTTGAGCAACTTAACCTTTTGGAATTGAGCTTCAGGAAATGTTTTCCCTCATATTTCTGTGCTCTTATTTTGGTCTAGGTGGAGGCTGGCTTGGTAGCTCTGCCTTGCAGGATTACGTTCAGACTCACACTTCATTCCTCTCTGCGTTCTGTCCTGCAGATTACTTAGCACACTGGAAATTTAGGTGGAAGGAGGAAAATTTTAAATAGGACTTTAGTGATTTGCAGAATGCTTCGTGTCCCTGAGTGCAGATGGCTACCAAAGTGATTAGAGCTTGTTTACAAACTGGGGCAATGAATTGGAAAGCCAACAAACCAGCTGTAAGTTGTATGTTTGAATTTACTGTAAATGCTCTTATTGTAAGTTAAGAATTGGAGAATTTCCTTAGCCTTTAGCAACCTCAACTATAATTCTTCATCATTATGTTTTAATATTATGCAGTTACCTATAACTGACAGACCAGGTTAATTGGCTTTGCATCCATCACTATTTTCAACTCTTGTGGCATGCCCTAAGTCAGCACAGTAAAAGAAGCAGGTGCACAAAAATGTTCCTCTTGCCTTCTTGAGAAGGCTCTGATTCCTTTCTGTGTATTTAGCCCAGATCACACTTGCTTTGTCTTGCATGTGAATTGCAGATCTGTTGGCTTGGTCTTTCCTACATGTTTAATGAGAACACAAGGGTTCCTGAAAGATTTCCTATAGAAGGCCAGCTCTATTGTAAGCTTCCCACTGTGAATTCTATTGTCTTCAAAATTCATTAAACAGCCACCTGTCCAACCATCTTCGCTGCTAGCCACTCCAAAATATGTCTGGTTTTGGAAACCCTAGTTCCTCTAAGCAGTGCCTTCTGCATATGTAATAGAACTTGTTGGTGCCAGAGTGCTTGGGTTCTCATCTCTGTTACTGTGTCCAGCTTCTTTCCTCCTCCTGTGCCATCACACAGTGAGCCTCAGAGCCCCTGTTTGTTCACTAAAGAGGCAACTCCAGCTGAAATCACTCTTAAGATCTTATTACAACCTAGAGTAACTTTTCAAAACATGTTTCTTCTTCCTGTGTCTGTGTATCTTTTTTTTCCCTGCAAATTCTTCTTTGTGTTGAAATTCTAACATGAATCTTGGGTATCTCTCTGGGGTACAGTGAAGTCCAGTGAAAGCCATCTTGTCTGTTTTGAAAACAAATATTATGTAACCTCTGGTAATTCTTTTTCTGTATTAATATGGACGTTCTTGAGTAATTAGGGTATTCATTATTGTACATGATTGCTTTGTGAAATGTGCAAATGAGATCACCTATGCAGCCTTGTTTATTACCTCTGGTTTGTAGTGTTATTAAAAGCACATTCTATTGTAAATAAATAAATAAATAAAATTAAAAAATAAAATCAATGGTTTGAAAGATACCTCTTTTCCAACTGTATTTTGTAAGTGATTATTTCTAGTGTGTACACAGAAATGCACTTCTGTACTTCCTACCTTCTGGAGGCCAGGAGTCTGAAATGCATCTTATGGGGCAAAAATGAAGGTGTCCACATGGTCTTACTCCCTCAGAAAGCTTGAGGGAGGGATCTGTTTCTTCATCTTCTCCAGCAGGTAAAGCCACATTTCCTGGCTATTCCTCCAACTTCAAACCCAGTGGCATAGCATCTTCTCTGACTTGACTTCCCTCACATGGCCTTTGCTTCTGATACATCCCTGTCCCCCCCTTACTAGAGAGCCTTGTGATGACACTGGGCCCATGTGGATAATCCAGGATCATCTCCTGCGTCAAGGTCCTTCACTTCATCCCACCAGCAAAGACCCTGTCAACATAAGGAACTATGCACAGGTCCCACGGATTAGGATGTGGCTCTTTGGGGGCCACTGTCCGGCTAGCCACCCTTCACCCACTCTCCAGGCAGGCCCCACCTCTTTCCCTCACTATTCCAATTACATCACTCTTCTTTCAGTTTCCTGACTACAACATACCTACTCTTGCCATCAGCCTTGTTCACATCCTGAATGTGAAATGGGTTTCACAGAAGGGGAAAGAGCATTCCGCATAATAGAAGGAAAAGAACTGCAATTCCCAGGATAGCTAGGAGGGTAGAATGAGTGACAGCCTGAGGGACAGAGTGAGTTAGGGAGTCCTGAGAAGACCCCTCTGCTGACGGGGCATTTCAGAGCCATCATAGAAAAGAAAATCCTCTAACAGATATGGATGATGTGGTGACGAAAATCCTGTTTCATCTCTAAAACCCTCTAGTAAGGCTGCATTGCTCATTACAGCTTCTGCGTGAATGTGTGGAGCCAGGCTCCAGGACACAGCAGGTTACAGGAGAAACCAAGGGCACCCGGGGCTGAGCCTGGCCCTCGCCAGAAGTCCAGTTGCACTGTGGAACAACAGGATAGCAGGCTGTGAGGGGCGGCCAGGTGGAGCATCATGACAGAACAAAACCTCATGACACCTGTCTTTTCAGAGAGGCAAACCCACCTGTCAAACAAGGCTATGAGGAGAAACTGGGAGGTGCCCATGTGTCCGTCCCTGGGAGGCAGGTAGCCCAGATGCTCAAATATCTACTTACAGCAGTGGAGAGTCGTGACGCCAGCGTCATTTCCAGGTTCCCCTTCAGGCCCACCAGGGGTGGCACCAACGTCAATAGGTCTTTAACCTCCACAAACACAGGCCAATGCTGGTGGGGAAAGAGTAAGATCAATCCAAACACACATATTGGCACATCTTCGAAATTTCTTGAGAGAAGTTGTGGCAAGTTACTTTAGCAGCTAGGAAAACTGGAGGCCAGACTGTGTCCGAGCCTGACTGGCGGGGTCCAGCCTGCAAACACGACATACCCAGGGTGGCCCATGTGTCTGTAGCAACAGGAACAAGTCACCAGTTTCAAAGCTGGGAGATTTCTCATGAATGGGAGAGCTGGTGAGAACATCTGGGACAAAGGAGTGACATAGATTTCCCAGTGACCCAGAGTATCATGTGGGGACACTGGATTTGTCAAAACAGACAGAATGTAGCTCTATCCAGGTCTCTATCAAAGGTAAAAGATTAAAAAAAGTATGAAAGGGGGCACCTGGGTCTTTCAGTCAGTTGAGCATCTGACTTCGACTCAGGTCATGATCTCACAGTTCGTGAGTTTGAGCCCCATGTCGGGCTCTGTGCTGACAGCTCAGAGCCTGGACTGTGGGGGGCCGGGCCCCGGTGCCAGGCTGAGACCGGGTCGAGCAACGTTCCCTGTTGACTCAAGCCAACCCGGTGGTTCCCCCTCCCATTCCCCCACTTTCAAGGGCATACGAAAGCCTTGTCAAGGCTGAGAAAGTTAATTCCTGAAGCCTGTGGTCTGCAGGTGTTGGCAGTAATGCTACCTCCCTTTTTCTACCCTGAGTCAGATAGAAACAAACATGGGAATTGTGTTTTGCTAGCAATCTTATCAACAAGGTCTTGTGACCTGTCTAGAAAATGCACAAGAAACACAGAACTAAATGTTTTGGTTGGCAGCGATTATGTGAAACCTGTTTATTCGTAGAATGGCCTGACCCATAAGAGTCTGGATATAAAAGATTGTGTACAGCAACAATAAAGCCGTCACTTGGGCCATCAGCCCAGGGGACCCTCCTGTTCCCAAACTTTCTCTTCTCTCTTTTTTCTTGCATTCCCCTACCCTCAGGACCCTGACCTCGGTGATTGTCATGCCGGTCGCGACACTGGACCCTGCTTTGGATTCTGTGTCTCCCTCTCTCTCTGCCCCTGCCCCACTTGTGTTCTCTCTCTCTCTCTCTCTCTCTCTCTCTCTCTCTCTCTCAAAAATAACTTCTTTGTGAGGTGAAAATTATTCCCACCAGTTTATATGGAATTAGATTGCTTATTCCCACCCTACCCCCATCAATTTTCAATACCTCATCCGATTCTATTGACTTAATTTACCTCTCAGTACCCTATAGATTTCTGTGATCCCTACGCTAAGAGCTCCTCCTGGTTTTAGAATTCTAGACCTAAAACAACACTCCTACTGTGTTAGCTAGGAGATAGGAGCCCTGGGGTCTGGGCCCTGTTGCTTGAGACTGAAGATATGGTGGGGGGAAGGAGAAGGGGGGTAGAGCCCAGGAGAGTCCTCTAAAGCAGCCCAACAAAACATCTTACAGGGTCTGGAGTGAAAGGGTCAGGCGTCCTTCATGTCCTCAGAGAGAGGAAGAGCACTCATGGCTGCCAGTTCCCTCTTTCTTTTTACCTCATTGGCAAAGCTGGGAAATTCAGAATCCAATCCCAGCTCTGATGGAGCTATGAGTCTACCCTTCTCTGAAAGTTCAGAAGAAAACCATGTCACCAGGCAAGAAGGTGCTCCCACTGTCTGTCAGCGGCCTCCTGTGGCTCCCAGGCTTCCAGAAGCATTTGGCCCCTGTGCAGCTATCCCACCAGTGTGCCACAGCATGCATGGAGACGGAAGTCCCTAGCCCAGTTCCTGGCACAGGCACCCCTCCCTGGGCTCCAGCCCCCCCTGAGGCCGGCATCCTCTACCCCAAGCCTCCTCTGGCCTCCCACCTCAGCCTGCTCTCAAGCACCTTCATTTTTGCTGACACACAAGACCAAGTCCCCACCAACTCAAGTGTAAAAATAAATCCCCTCTCTCTGCATCCCGTCACAGAAGCTTCCCCTTGTCTTCCTCAGCACCACTGAACTTAGTGAGTCTTGTTCTCACCCTCTCAGATGCTATGCTAGCTGCTGTCCCTCCCCACCCCATAGCAATGCCCTTTCCTTGGGCTCTTCTAACCTCCATTCTTCACTCCTTGGCTCTCTGAGCTATGGACCTCCCCCACCCCCATTCCCAGCTGGTGTTAAGCTCCAATTGTGTGACAGGCACTCCTCTGACTCCATGTCACTCCTGTGAACTCACAACCACATACCCCCAGTCTGAAACTGACCTCTGCTTATTCCATGTTGACCTCCATTGAGGGCTCCTCTTCCTCCTCCTGACCTCTTTTTCTTAATATTATTTAATTTAAAGAGCTTTATTTCCTTTCTCCAGATAGGCAGGCTGCAAAGCTAGAAATTTTACCAAGGTCTAACAATAATTCTTGATTCTTCCAAATGGACACAGGCTTTTCTACTCTGGACCGTCCTTGGGTTACGTAATAGCCTTATGGAACTGATGCTCAAGAAAACAGTTCATCATTTTCAAGAGGTCTGTCCTCTAACTCCACAGTTGAGAAACTCCCTGTTACAGAACAGACAGAACCGAGCCAAGGGCAAGGTTAGGCTGGCATCAAACCACTTACTGCTCTGCGGCACTCATGGTTCCTGACCCATCCATTCCAAGTCTGCTTTCTGCCAACAGTGGCTCCCAGAGGTCAGGAGACCAAAGGCTGTAGATCTCCTAACCTATTAATCCTGAGTCCTTCATGCTTCATCTTCATTCTCCTTCCCTGCCATTTCCTCTCCCTCCCAAGGCTTGAGTCACCTTCTACTGCACACCCTACATGACCTCACCCACAGCCATCTCCATCCTCCCTACATTAACAAGCGGCCCTAAGGGGGTGAAGGGCAGGAGGAGAGCCTTTGCATCAGTCATGTGGGTGTGGGCTGGGACACAATGATGGCCACAGAGACTTGAGAAGTCACATCTAGACACACCAGGCACCATATAACCACCAGGGGTCTATTATGGGACAAAGTCAACTAACAGGGAAGACTAAAGCAGAAAAGCAGTAGGACCCTGGATCCTCACTGACACTGTTAATCCAGGGAACTAACAAGTACTAGAGCAGTCTGATCTGTAGCCTTCTTTATAGGAATCCTAAATGACTCTAGTCACTTGGAGTTAGGGTTTTCTGACGAAGACATTGTGCTCTGTGCTGGTGATGTTCGACATCTCTGGCTCAGATCTGTCTTCTAAGCACTGCACCTGCCTACCCAACTGCTGACTGAATCCTGACATCCCATGGGCCCTCCAAAATCAGGATTCCAGACTTGACCTTCCTTGCACAGACCCTTTGCCCTGCCCACTGTTGCTCCAGGCATCCTTCTTGGTCTTCCAGCAGGGACTTAAGTAACCCCCTGTGTTCCCTGACAGCCTGGCATCCAAGTCATGGTAACTGTCTTAATTTCCACCACAACTGCCCTCTCTGGCAATGCTTCAAAGAAATCTTATGAGGGGCACTGGGGAAATCAAAATCAGTCAGAGTTAGTAATGGTTCTTGCACTCGCGGGGCTCTGAATCACAGCCACAGCTTCCCAGCTCTTCCCTGTGGCCTTCACCCTGCTGCCACAGTTCAGTTCTGTTACAGTTATGACCCTGTCACTCAGCCCCTTGACCAGTTCTGATCCTGGGCATACACCCAATAGATCTGTCCCCTCAAAACATACAAGAAATAGACAGGAATGTCTCTGGTAGTATCATGCTTCAAAAACATCCAAAACTAATGCACAGTATTAGAAGGCAGAAGACTGGTTTAGGTGGGGCAGAGGATGGAGGAGCCTGCTGGGGGCTGAAAATGCTCTTGACCTGGATGGGGATTATACAGGTGCATTTATCCTGAGATGGTCATTCAAACTCTACATATAACACGTACAATTTTCAACACATCCATGATATACTTCAATAAAATACACATTTATTTTAAAACAAATAATGAGGACAAAAATCAACAACCCCTCTGCACTCAGCATACAACTTGAGCAGAGCAGACAGCCCTTCTCACAGGCTGTCCAGCACCCCACCCCATGACCATGGCCAATTGCTGTTCCTCACTCCTTGCAAATGCCCACTCATTTGTCTGTATCTCTGCACACATTGATCCCTTTGCTTGGACTGTCTGCTCTCTCTTACATCATCCCAGAAACTATTATGTTATCCTTTAAGGTCCAACTCCGACTGTCCTACTAACTGCAGATTCTTTGACTCCTCTGGGAAAAATGAACTGTTCCCTCTTTCTTCACAGGCAAATGTCTGCTCACTGCTCCACTCCCTTAACACTGGCTCGTGGGATGAAGCACCTGCCTCACCCCCTAAGCTACAAAAGCCAGGGAGGCAGAGACAGGTCTGTTTCTGCTCACCATTGCACTCCTGGGGCCTGAGAGCAGCTAACACAAAATTCAACAAAATATGCTGAATGCATAAATGAGGAACCAGATGAATGAATGAATTCATCTATCCTACTCTGTGCTCAGCTACCAGCTGCTCAAAAGCAGACACCTGTCTGATTCATCTCTAATTCAGTGAAGAAAGACTACATACACTCTAACAATTACAACCGCTGTCACTGTCTCTGGTGCCCACGGGCCTACATAAACCCCCAAGAAGGCCTGAAAGGATACACAAGACATGATGATAGAAGCTTCCTCCAGGGATGAGATTGAGGGCTGAAATACTTATTTTATAAAAAAGAGAAACATGGGCTCCTGGGTGGCTCGGTTGGTTCAGCATCCAACTTTGGCTCAGGCCATGATCTCATGGGTCACGACTTCAAGCCCTGCATTGGGCTCGCTGATACCACCTTGGAGCCTGCTCGGGGTCCTCTTTCGCCTTCTCTCTCTGTGCCTGCCCCCCCAACCACCACACTCAAAAATAAACATTAAAAAAAGAGAAAGGGAGAGAAACATCTATATATACCTTACTTGTGTATCTGAAAAATAATTTTTTGAAAAAAAAAACTGAACTCTCTGGCCCCTTACTGGGCCCCAATCCCTGGACCCAACTATAGACTGACCCCAAACCCCATTAACAGAGAGACTCCTGACCCCAAATCTACAGTAGGTAAAGTTAGCACCTAACCAGTACTCTTGGGGCCAGCCCACTATGCCAGAGACAGCCACGAGGTGCTCCTGCCAGGAGGTTATCCCTGCTTCAGGCTCATGGGGCTATGAGGCCCCAGAATGTGGCAGCCTGGGTATAGTGGGAGCCAGGCCACCCTCCTATGTTATGGACTTTCCCCCTGGAACAGTGTTGACAAGGCCACATCCTGCACCACTGAGCGGGGGTGACCAGGGAGGTGGTGGTGCACGTGCAGGAGACACGAAAACCTGAGTGCCCTTGACCTGGGAGTCACTGCACATTTGCAAACTGGAGAGAAAGAATGAGCTGTGTCTTCCAGGGCTGTTATCTGTTCCTCCCAAATGCTGGGCCTCCCAAAGCTGGATGGCTCAAGGCCTGGATTTGCAAAGTTGCCCAAGTATGCTCTGGGCCTCCTTCCCAAGACATCCCCTTTTCTTCATGCTAGACTCCCAGATGGAGACTTAACACAAGGTCAGGAAACGGCCCTCCAGTTGGAGGCACTTCCTCCTGGACTGGCCTCCTGTGTCACCTCTGCTGATGGTCGGGTACAATCCCGAGCCCTTCTTCCCCTGACATCCCACCCAATCTTCCAGACTCTGCTGAGATCCCCCAACTGACTGATATATAACCTCTGAGGCTGCAGCAACTGAAGGACATGCACTGTGGTGTAGGGGCTCAAAACCATGTTCCATGAAGTGGCCATGGAAGATCAAAACAGAGACACAGGGCAGAGTCTTTCTCTGGAGAAGGGTCTTAGGAAGGGGGTGAGAGACTAGTAGAGCAGCCCAAGAGGTGAAGTTCTGAGGTGAGAGAGACGGGGATCTAGGTTGCAAGCCCAAATGAATGCTTTCTAACAGCAAGTTGGCCAGTACACAAAGGGCTGCCCTAGCCCCAGGAGGGGTGAGTGTCCCATCCACTGAAGTCTGAAGGCAGAGCCATCAAGAGCCTCATCCAGAGACCAGGGGACAGGGTGGGTGTTGGTAACCCCTCTTCAACTCACACACAGATGCACAAAGAATGCTGAACTGTCATCAGGAAGGAGATGCTTTGTGGAACTGAGGAAGGCACTGCACTAGCTGCAATGTCCCCATGGGCTGCAAAACTAAATTTAAATTTAATTTCACTGATTAAAAAGCACATTACAGGGGCACCTGGGTGGCTCAGTCGGTTGAGCATCTGACTCTTGATTTTGGCTCAGGTCATGATCCAGAGTCATGGGATCGAGCCACACATTTGGCGCTGTGCTCACAGCAAAGAGCCTCCTTGGGATTCTCTCTCCCTCTCTCTGCCCCTCCCTCCCTCACTCAGGTACACACATGCACACACTCTCTCTTTTAAAAAAAATATAATAAAAGCACATTACATAGCAAGATCCCATATATTTATGTTTACACATTCTTGATAGACACGCACCACGATGTTGATAGAGATTATGGGCACCCTTCCTTCTTCACTTGTGCATATTTTCTAATTTTTCTATCACACACTAACTATAAAAATATTTAGGTAGAGAGAGCAAACCCTCAGTGATTCAAACAGCATTACGTGAACCAACCCCAGGGCATAAAGAGACCAGGAGAAGTGAATGCCAGAGTGTGTGCTCGTTTAAGGGCCTCCCCACAATGCTTCTAATCAACAGAGACCACCACATCCCCACACTCGTCTGGACCCCAGCCCGGGATCTGGACCTTGTCCCCTCACTGAAGAGCCCCACAGAGATTCTGGGGACTGGAGGGAACAGTGCCCATCACCCTTGGAGTCACAACACGAAGCATACTGGGTGTCTCACCCTCACAACCCAGTGAGGTCAGTGCATTCATTAGCCCCATCTGTAGATGGGGAAACTGATACGGGGGAAGCTAATGAATTCCCTCAAGTAGTAAGTGAATGGCAGAGGATTTGAACCCCTCCAGGCCCTGCCTGATGAATCTGGAAGGAAAATGGTTTGAGCTAACATGGTTAGTGTGGGCTGACCTTGGAGAGGGTCGTCAGAAGCTTCTTTGAATTTCAGACCCGAGGCCCCCCGGAGGATCCTCCTGCTGGCACCACTGAGCCTGGGAATCCTGGGCTGCACCCCGACTCAGGGCCTCTGGTGTCCCCTGGCCTATCATATCTGTGATGCCTAGGGAGCCTGGTTTCCCACCCCCCTCCCCCCAGGCCCCCAAATGCCCGGTACGCACTTGGATAGTGTTCATCACCAGGCCGGCTGTCAACATGCCCAAGCCTGAGAGCAGAATGGGCACCATGATCTGGCACATGATAGAGAAGACCCCATGGGGGGACCGGGTGAGTTCACAGCTGATGCCTCGCAACTTCTTGCCCTGGAAGCAAAACTGCAGGTTCAGCTGGGTGACCACCATGATCAGGCTGCCAACCACGTTCACAGGAGCAAGACGTCCACTTGTGTCCTCTGTCTTCCTCCTGCACCAGGATATGCTTCCAAAGATGCACACATAGGGAACGCTTCCAGTGCCCTGAGCCGCTGGCAGGATCCCCGAATGCCCCTCAGCCAAGGGCCAGAGCAAGCAAGGAACAAAGGCCAGTGTGACTCAGAGCCTCATGTGGGGCCTTGGCAAACTCCTGCTGTTTCTCCACCCCCTACAGATCAGGTTCTCCTCAGAGAGTAGCTGCTCTGTCATCCAGGACGTCCCTCAGCTAAGTCTCTCACAGTGACCTTGATAGCATCCAGCCTTCCAGCCTACACTGGCTTGGGCTAGACCCTGGGAGACAGAACCACATGAGGCCTGACCTTGGTGAGGGCCACAAAGAATCCTGCCTGCCTCTGCACACACTCCCCAGTTGCTTCTACTCTTGGCAGACAAAGGCCTGGAGAAATCTCAGCCTAAAGGACCCACTCTTACAGCCCCCCTGAGGAGTTTCATGCCTCAAGGTTGAGAGGGCTGCAGGTACCCAAGAAAGAAGCCACATCCTGTGATCATCTTGACTTCAGAATCCAAGGGCTCTTGACCATATGAAGAAGCTATGTTCACAGAGGAAATGCAGCCCTCTTTACTCTCAAGGGCCCAGAAAACTAATAAACACTTCCAGGGGCACCTGGGTGGCTCAGTCGGTTCAGTGTCTGACTTTGGCTCAGGTCATGATCTGATCAGGTCATGATCAGGTCTGTGAGTTCAGGTCTGTGAATTCAGGCCCGGCGTTGGGCTCTGTGTTGACAGTTCAGAGCCTGGAGCTTGCTTCTGATTCTGTGACTTCCTCTCTCTCTTCCCCTTCCCTGCTCATGCTCTGCCTCTCTCTCAAAAATAAACATAGGGGCACCTGGGTGTCTCAGTCGGTTAAGTGTCTGACTTTGGCTCAGGTCATGATTTCACAGTCTGAGTTCGGGACCTGCATTGGGCTGTGCTGACAGCTTGGAGCCTGGAGCCTGCTTTGGATTCGGTGTTTACCTCTCTCTCTGTCCCTCCCCCACCTATGCTCAGTCTCTCTCTCAAACATAAAATAAACATAAAAAAAAATTTTTTTTAAAGATGCTTCTGAAGAGGCTCCACTCTCATCCATTACAAAGGTTAGACCAGCCCTGATACCCAGCTTACTGCCCCCTTCCAGAGAGTAGGCTTGGATATCACCTTTGACTGCCAGCAAGTCTACTGTTGGGTGTGCACTGGGCATTCCACAGGTAGCAGGGATGGAATGTCAGGCATGAGGGTTGGCTGGAACAGGGATCAAGGTCACAGCCAGAAGAAGCCCAAGGCTGAAGGTCAGAAGCACACTCACCTACTGACCCTGTGGGACTTCTCCTGGACCAGGATCCTGATCTGAGCCTCAACTTCTGCTCCTGTTCCTAAACCAGGGCCATCTTGGGCAACCTCCTGGTTCCCCTCTGTTGGATAGTCTATCCCACACTCAGGTCCCATCCCCTTAGCCTGGAGTTCACAATCTAGATCCTACTGACCTCCCCAGGCCTATCCACCTCTCTCCCAGCTCCAGCCAAACTTCTCCAACAACTATTTTCCTCATGCCCCAAATATTCCTCTCTCTACATCTGTCCTCAAACAATTCATTTGCTCATTCATTCAATAGATATTTTTAAGCCCTTCCTTGGAGCCAGACATAACGAGCTCTAAACTTCTTGGACATTCTCCCATTGGGAGTTGGAGTTTCAGTCTCCTCCCTTCAACCTGTGACTGCTGGACCAGTAGAACACAGTGGAAAAGACACTGTGTCAGTCTGGTTCTTGAGAAACAGTCTCCGCTTCCCATCTCTTGAGATGCTCATACTTGAAACCCAGATACCATGCTATGAGAAAGCTCAAGTAGTCACACAGAAAGGCCATGTATGACTGTTCCAGCTGAGGATCCGGGTGACAGCAGCAACTGTCATGTCATGTGAGTGAGCTAGCCTGGATTGGGTACAATGCTTGGCAAGCCACCTCAGAAGATGCTGCACACAGCAGACATCCATTCTCACAGAGCCCTATTCGAACTGTAGATTCATGATCAAACTGAATGACTAGCTTTAAACAAGCCACTAAATGTGGATGCAGTGTGTTGCATAGCAATAGATAACTGGGACACCTGGGGAACCTCATCTCCACCCTTTACTTTTCTCATCTCAGAGAAACTAACAATTTCCAAACCTCTCTCTAGTCCAGACCCCTTCCCTGAGCTTTCAGGCTCTGTGTAACCCCTGTATAACTCAATTAGTCTTTCACGTTTGTTCCTTCCAACTCCTCCCCCAAGCCTCTTGCTTCAATAAATGGTTCTGCCAGAAGCCCAAACTGCACTCTGACTGCCCGTTCCCTGACCAACTCAACCCCACATCCAGTCTACCTGTCCCCATGTCTTCCCCTCCTCTCCAGCTCATGGACACCACCTTCGCCATAGCCCTTAACTACCTCCTAACCCTTCTGTCCACCAAAAGTAATACCTGCTCTTTAACATCTTATATTATGTCTTCAAGTCACCTGCTTGCCCAAATATCCTCAATAGCTGTCAACTCATTACCTGAGAGAGTTCAGATTTTGTGGCCAGACATTCAAGGTCTCTCACAATTTAGGGGGGGAAAGCATCCTTTTGAGCCCTCTGTCTGTCTAGTACATGATCATCCACTGCATGCCTTAAAAGGAGCTTCCTGTGGACCCTCACATGGGCTGTGCCTATGTTCACACTACTCCCTCTGCATGTTCCACTCGCTGCTCAGGCCAAACTCTTGCCAAACCTCATGGCCAACTGAG
Organism: Lynx rufus; assembly: GCF_022079265.1. Lineage (NCBI taxonomy): Eukaryota > Metazoa > Chordata > Mammalia > Carnivora > Felidae > Lynx > Lynx rufus. The sequence continues at coordinate 60,902,340 of NW_025814856.1, read as the reverse complement.
GTGCCTTCTCATCTCTGAGGCCATTCCAGTGTCCTGGCCAGAGCCTAACATCTTCCCCAGAATTACCAACGCTCTTTTTTGAACCCCTCTGAGGGAAGTCCACATATGTCTAATGACATAATGAAATGCACATACATCAACCCTCCCATCCCAAAGTGCACTCCTCTTGAGGTGGAGTCTGGTTGATTCATGGCCACAATCTTTCAGAGCAGGGGAAAGTATTCATTCACTTACTCCACAGATTAGTACTGAGGGCCTTATGTTTGCCAGACTCTTGGTCTAAGTGTTGTGGTACATCTGTTAGCTGAACAGCACATACTTAGAGCTTTTCAGTGTGGCAGATAATCATAAAAATGGAAATGTAATTATGACCTGTGGTAAGTGCTCTGAAGGAAACCCAAGGAATGGGAGCAAGAAATGAGGATCAACCAACCATACACAGCACCCAACGACCTGCAAATGAAGGAATGAACAAATGAATGAAAGATCTTCATTCCCTTGTGTACCCATCTGTGCCTCTCACTGCCCTTTCACACTGATTTCATGTTCAATCACCAAACTCTCAAAATATCTCTAGGATATCCAGCAGGAAGTACACCAGTTTTGCAAATGAGAAAACAAAGGCCCTGAGAGGGTTTACCCAAGACCACACCCCAAGTCAGTATCAGAGGCAGGACGAAGACCCTCAGCTCCCAACTCTGGGGGCAGACTGCCTCCACCACCCTCCATGCTCTCTGCTCCACACCCTTCTCCTGTCTGATGCTGCCTGCATCTGTGGTTTGGGTTCTTGTGTTCAAACAAGAGTCTGAACCAGGAGGAGGCAGACACAAATGGCATATTTCAGAGAAAAGAGTTGAGATGTTAATTGGTTTCAGACAGAACCACTCTGGGCTGGGCTGGTTTCTCTGGACACTGACCACACGGCTCCCACAGCACTCAGCTGGAGGGACCCCCAACAAGCGATTGCTTTCTTTTGACTTCAACAACTCCTGCGATTTAGTTTTGAATGTGGTCAAACATCCTAATACAATGTATAATCATACACAGTGGGCCTTGAACCATTCTCATCAGTACAGAAGATATGGAAACAGACAATAATTTACATAATTCCATATAGAAACAGATTTCTGATTAAGTTCTTAATTATTAAAAAATATTTCTAATTTCTGTTTAAAAAACCAAATGAGAAATTAAGATAAATGCACACACACATAATACACACACACACATGCAAGTAGTGAAGTTCAGAAGGATAGTCATCAAGATGCTAAGAGTGACTACCGTTGAGAAGCAGAATTTAAAATGACCTTTATTTTATAATGTTCTAACATTCTATTGTGATTACTTGCTTTTATAACCATCAAAACATAAACTGTCACCAAAAATAAATAAAAGATGTCATTACATGAGAAAGATTACTTTCCCATGCAACTTGAGAACAAAATATGTCAACATGGTTTACTGGGTCAGAATCCAGAAGATCAGGAATGTAATTTTAAAAATAGCTAGCACAGGAGAAAAGCTCAAAGACCTTGAACTAGATTCTGGGGCTGCACTGAGCAGCAGATGGAATCTGGGTCAAGCATTAGGTGGTTTCCCAGATGACCCTGAACAAGGCCCTGCCCCTCTACAGGCCTCTAAACTCTAAACATGAGAGGTGGGACTGCATCAGTGGTTTTCAGTCTACTCTGCCACCAGAATGACCTGGGAGCTCCTGAAATGTGTAGCCCAAGCCCAAGCCTGGACCAAAGAATCAGGATCCCGAGGCCTGCAGCATGACCTACTCATCTATTCCAACCCCCTTGATTCTTTGGGAGTGTGTCTTTGGAGGACAATTAGGAAGGCCTGCAGAGGGTGGGCAGAGAGCTTTGGAATGCACATCACCATTCCTGGCTTTCATTTCTGATTCTTCAGTGGGAACTGGGTGTCTTCCCAGAAGCACACCTTCTAAATGGCCTCCTATTCCTTTCATGGCCATCTTGAGCCTGGGCTGTTCTGAGCCAAAATGTCAATCTTAAAAGGCCTGAATTCTTCCTCATCCTGTTAAGGTCTCAGAGATCAAGCTGATTACATTCTCAACAATGGAGGGCTTCTTCTTTATTTCCCACTTCTGATGTCACTGGCAGAACCCACCCACAGGTGAAAACACGAACCAGAGCACTCATGCCTACTCAGGGCTGGCTGTCTTCAAGCACTTTCTCCAAGCAGCTCCTTCATGTCACTCAGGCATTCTGGGATCTCCCTCTCCAAGGCTGAGATGCAGCTGGCCTTCTTGCCTCATAGCTCTTTCTGCTAACACTGACGAATGCATCTGCTGCCCTCCTTGCTTGACTGTGATGCTGTGAGAGTGGAGCCTGGCTCTTGTGTCCTCCACAGGGTCCAGCATAGTGCTGGTCCTCTCTCCCCCACTGCTGACACATACGTGTTGCATTAATGAGTGAAAAAATGAATATACAGAATCATAGAAACAAAGAAAAAAAGAAACCCAATCAGCCTTCTGTAGGTTGAGTGGTGTAAGGCCCTAAAATTGTTACGATCTGCTGCCTTGACATGTGGTAAAACCAGGAGGGCCTCACAGGGTCTACCTGCATCTCCCCCTCCCCACTCTTCTCCAGTGGACAAGGTCCCCTAGTCAAGCAACCGTCCTTACCAAGGGGACCAGGCACAGTTCCCACTTATCCCTGAGTAGGGGGTTTTAGTTCCTGCTGGCCCACAGAATTATTCAAACAAGTCAATCATACCTTCCAATGAGAACTGGGGCACTTTATGCTATTGTTACTACAAAGCCTGCCTCCTGCAGCCTCTCATGGTTCTCTCTGCTTTCCAGTGCAACCCTGTGTGTCCCTGGGTGTGAGTTTGTGTGACTGATAAACTGTGATTTTCTCAGTCCAGTGTTGGGGTCATGTGTTTGGCCATCTCCATATGCTAGGGTGGAAACCCCTCCTTCACCAACAGAGTAAGGAGAGGGTGATTGCAGCAGCTGGCATCACAAACAGGACTGCCCAACCCTGATAGAAGATGCCTGGTCAGCTTTCACTGTAACTGCTCTTTGCTGCCTGACTAGCTCCTGACATGGCCAGTGCTGCCTGGGATGGAGTCACTAACTGCTGGCCAGCTTGTGCATTATTAGCCTGTTCCATGTCCCACTGTCTCTCCTGGGTAATGCCATCTCCTCCCATCACCAAGGCAAGAACTATTGCCAACTGGCCATAGCCCAGCAGGAGGCACCTCAGGGCAATCTGTATCTGGCAAGTGCTCTGTGGCACTCCTGCACCTAGTCTAAATTATAAACTGCCAAGATGGGACACCATGGAACACCCTCCTCCACCCAGCTAAAAATAAAATAGTTAACACAGCCCTATGTAAGCTAACACAGGGCCTTCAAGGTTTGAAATTTATCATACAAGACCTACTTGGTGATTACCCCCACTGCTTCTCCTTTTAAAAGTCCAATTTGGCCTGCTCTTAAACCTGGAAAGAACCTGCCACAGGGTGAATGACTGCATCCTTCATGCTCTGGTTCCATCCACTGTGGCCCCATACACAACATCCAATGTAACTGAAATTACCGACTCCCCCTGATCAGCACCAGTAAGGATTTTGCTACTATAGATTGGGCTAATATTTTCTGTTCAATGCCTATTGCCACACCCTCTTAGGCGCAGGTGACCTTCAACTCTGAATGGACACAGTAGACTTTCCAGGTTACTCACGGGGTACCTCACCAGCTCTGCCACGCATGGTCTTGCAGGCAACATCTTAACTGCATGCACCTTTCTCAAGGAGCACAGGTCTAATATTACATTATGATGTCCTCCTCCAGGGAGACTCATGTGACACATTCACTAAAGGCAAAACACTCAGGAGCTCGCAAAGAGAGGATGGGCCATTACTCCACATGTGGGGCAAAGCCAGACACCTTGGCAAATTCCTAAAAATTATTTTGGTAAACCGAGGGCAACTCCATCCTTGACACTATCAGAAAACAGCCATTGACTCTTAGCACCCACACTGTTAATAAACTGTTCATAGAAGCCCAACACCTTGTAGTCCTTTTTGAATTCTGGAGGCAACACAGTCCTCCTCTGCACATTTGACTTATGCCCATTTATGCTGTCACTTGCAAAGGACGCTGTTTTAAACAGACACCCCCAACAAAAGGCTCTAGAATCTGTCCAAATTAAAGTCAACAGGCATTGCTATCAGTGCCCTCAAAAATTCCTTCGCTGACAAAGCATTAGCAACCTCCTCTTATGCTTCTTGGAGTCCTGGACCACACACCTATAATGGATATATGTTGCCCAAGAAGCCCTTGGGTGCAAGAAAATACCCTCCTTGCCTAACTTTACACCAACTGAGCAGCAACTGCTGGCTACATACTGGGCTCTCCTGGAAAGGGAGGCTCTCACAGACCCTGGCCTGTGACCCTCCATACGCAGCAGCTCACTGAGCCTTGGGAGGCACAGCTACTGAGGACTCAATACAGGATAGAGTCAAACTTGGACTCTCTGGCATATGCCACTACAGAAGGATGCCTCCTCTGTCCTTCCTTAGTCCCTTGCCAGATGCTACCATACCAGAGGAGGTCACCCCTCCCCCAGTCCCCTTGGCTATGTAGGGAGCCCCCTTGACATTAACCTAGTGAACAGCAATGGACTTTGTATACTTTATGGGTGGTATGACCACGATACTACATCATGGAGCTCAGTGGAATGTTTATGTCCCTGATAAAGGAAATAACTCACCCAACGGTCAGCAAAAATGGTCAAATTTAGGCTACCATTTTAGCACTGGATGCTCTGGCCAGCAAATGGTTCCATCTGCAACTTTTTTTTTTTTTTTTTTATAATTTTTTTTTTTTTTCCAACGTTTATTTATTTTTGGGACAGAGAGAGAGACAGAGCATGAACGGGGGAGGGGCAGAGAGAGAGGGAGACACAGAGTCGGAAACAGGCTCCAGGCTCTGAGCCATCAGCCCAGAGCCCGACGCGGGGCTCGAACTCACGGACCGCGAGATCGTGACCTGGCTGAAGTCGGACGCTTAACCGACTGCGCCACCCAGGCGCCCCCATCTGCAACTTTTTACAAACTCTTGGGCCACTGCCTAGGAGCTGTTCCAAAACTTTTACTCTAAGGAACTAGGGCACTCTTGCCTCAGAGACACCCAAAATATAGGTCAAAGTCACAGATGTCTCCACATGCACTAAGGCCACAATACAAGGCCTCACCAGGACACTGCTTGTCCTCCTTATTTTCCAACATTACAGGTCATGGCCAGCCCTCATTTTGCTTCTGAGGACACACAGGGCTGACTCTACAGGAAGGACTCAATAAACTCCCACCTCCTCTGCAGACCCTGAGCAGCCAGAAGAATTGAGAGGCACACTGGTCTCCTCAAACTTAAGCTATAAGGTGAAAAATAAGCCCCAGTGGGGGTTGGAGGTTGATTAATGTGGTATTTTTTGATTGAGTTTTTTCTTTTTTTTTTTTTTCGAGAGAGACAGAGAGAGAGAGAGAGAGAGAGAGAGAGAGAGAGAGGAGAAGAAGAAGAAGAAGAAGAAGGAGAAGGGGGAGGAGAAGGAGAAGAAGGGGGGAGGAGGAGGAGGAGGAGGAGGAGGAGGAGGAGGAGGAGGAAGAAGAAGAAGAAGAAGAAGAAGAAGAAGAAGAAGAAGAAGAAGAAAGGAGGAGGAGGAGGAAGGGCTGAGGGAGAGAGAATCCCAAGCAGGCTCCACACTCAGCGCAGAGCCCAACATGGGGCTTGATCCCACATTCTGGGATCATGACCTGAGCTGAAATCAAGAGCTGGATGCTCTTAACTGACTGAGCCAGCCATGCACCCCTGGCACTGATTTTAATCTGGATTCATGCTCCTGGGGATACACGCTATCTGCACCCCAACACAAGCCCCTCCACTAACTTTATTGGCTGCAATGGGGAACCCTTATAAGTTCACCAGGGGGCCCTCTCCCTCCAGGTCAAGAGGCTGCTTCACTTGCTGGGGGGGTGAGGGGGTTCTCTACCTGCTCCCTAGAAGTCCCAGTCACCACCACGATTTAAGTTGGTGTCACGGCATCATGGGGTCAATGTGGTATGAGGCCTAAAACTAGCAGTATTATGTGTTGTGACATGGGGGAAAGAAGGAAGGCCATGAGGAACCTAACCACAAGTTCCACCCCGCTCTGTTCCCACAACCCTTCCTATCCCTGAGGAGCGGGCTCTCTCTGCTTCCCTGCCGGCCTGTGAAGGAGCCAGGCACACCCTTCTTCAGAAACAGGGGCGGTGGAGGGTTCCCCCACCGATAGCACACAGTGTTCCCCAAGCTCATGCAGGCTCACTCTGCTCCCAAGCGCTCCTTTCTGAGGGCCCTTCACAGCATCTGCTGTCCCCCTCTCAGGTTAGGAGTATATGTAATAACTAATGACCTGCTGTATTTCTCAAGTCCAAGGCCGGATGCCCTATATTCGACCATCCCCACAGCCCAACGATGGGAATCTATCCCTCATCAAGGCTGGCCTCATCCCCTGTGGCACTCAGTCCAGGCTTCACTCCTTTCCCTCACATAACTCTCCACTCCCTTGCTTCTCCCCTCCCATCAGCCCCTTGCCCTCCTGCCTTTCTAGAGGGTTCCATGTCTTTGCTAAGGCACCATCCCTGCCAGACCCTTCCTCCTCTTTACCCGCACTCCACTCCATGGGGCCCATGGTTCCTGACCCCTCTGCAAACGAGCATGATGTCTGTGGACCACCAGTTTGAATTTCTGCTACATGTAATACAAAGAGATCAGATTCATCACAAAGAATGGGGTTCTTTCTTCTTCCTATGTACACATTCCCCAAACCCTGTCATATATGCTGCCTTGTGTGGGCACCCAGGGGGCTGGAGAACTATGAGAGGCAGCTTCTGTTTCTAAGGAGAACACTGGCATAGAGCCTTAAAAGAAAGAGTATTAATCTCATTACATACACAAACAAAAATAAATAAAACATAAACATACGCACAACAAAAACCATCAAAAGCAAAGTCAACAAATAGAAAAATGAGAAACATATTTATAATCCATATCACAATTAAAAGGTCAATTCCCCTAATATATAAGAAGCCCTCAGGTGCCAGTAAAAGGATAACCACTCCATAAAAATACAGGCAAAGAATAGAAGCAAACATCCAAAGATATTCAACTTCACTTGCTAATGTGAGAAATACAAATTGCACTACCAGGGACCCAGAAGGCAGCCCTGGAGAATGATCTCTAAGGATCCCTGCCTCCTCTACTGACACTGGGTATAATACCTTCCCCTGAAATGTGGGCTGAACTCAGTGACTTGCTTCCAGCCAAGAGAAGAAAGATGTTGCTTCTGTGATAAGATTTACAAAAGGTGGTTTCTGTCTTGCTAGCGGACTCTATTTCCTTCTCAGACTGCATGCTTTCATGATGCTGCCATGTTGGAGACATCCAGTGAGGAAAGAACTGAAGGTGGCCTCTGGGCAACATCCAGAGAGGAACTGAGGCCCTCAGTCCAACAACCTGCTGGGAGCTGAACCCCTCCCACAGCCTATGAGTGCCCTGGGATGATGCCACAGCTGTGGCTGACGTCTGGACAGCAGCCTCCTGAAAGATCTGGAAGCAGAAAACCTAGGTCTCCTGGATTCTTGGCCCATGGCAGCCATGAGGTAATCAGTGAGTACCATTTTAAGCTGCTAAATTTGGGGATGACATGTTGCATAGTAATAGAAGCTAATACAGTGTACAAGGAAATGCAATTTTCCATCTATCAGATTGTTAAAGATCAAAGAGTTTGAAAATAAACTACGTTGCTGAGTATTGGCAAGCAGGCATCTCCCTATGGTGCTGGAGGAAGTATAATTGGTCCCACCCCAAGGGTAGGCGATTTGGTGATATATCTATCAAATGCATGATGTTTTGACCCAGCACTTCTACTTGCAACATGTACCCTACTCATTTACTCCAGCATGTAGCAAACGTCAAGATTATTCACTGCAAGGAACTGTAGGGGGCTCAATAGGTAGTCATCCTGACTCCTGAGTTTGGCTCAGGTCATGATCTCATGGTTCAGGAGTTCAAGCCCCAAGTCAGGCTCTGTGCTGAGCGTAGAGGCTGCTTGGGGTTCTCTGTCTCCCTCGCTGCCCCTCCCCTGCTCTCTCTCTAAATAAACAAACAAACTTAAAAAGAAAGATTATTCACTGCAGCTTTCATTAGTAAGACTATTTTAAGGTGCTGTTATGAGCTGAATCATGCACCCCTCCCCCAAACTGCAGTCTTAACCCCCAGCACCTCAGAATGTGACTGTATTTGGAGACAAGGCCTTTAAAGTGGTATTAAATTAAAATGAGGTCACAAGGATAGGCCTTAACCCAATATGACTGGTGTCCTTGCAAGAAAAGGAAATTTGAACGCAGACATGCACAGGGGAACAACTATGTAAAGAGACACGGAGAAGATGGCCATCTGCACGCCTCACAGAGAGGCCTCGGAAGAAACCAGCCCTGAGGACACCTTGATTTTGGACTTCTGGCTTCCAGAACTGAGAGAAAATAAGTGTCTGTTGTTTAAGCTGCCCATCTATGGTCCTTTGATATGGCAGCCCTAGCAAACTAATAATTAAGTTTAAAAACACATCAGAAAAGAAATGGTTAAATAAATTCTGGTATATTTGTATAATGGAATACTGAACAACCATTTCTAAAAAAGGAAACTTTTAATGTATCTATAAAGAATATTGTAAGGTGAATATATTGTGTAGTGAATATACTGTATAGCTATACTGTGAGGTGAAAACACCAAAAGTCAAGAGTTTGTATACGCCAAAACTTGAAAAAAAAGAGTGAGCAAAATATACAGAGACAGATGAACAGATATAGATATTTGTTTGTACGTGCATAAATATCTTTAGGAGGAAACAAAACAAACTGGGGCCCAGTGGCTGCCTTGGTATAGACTGGGGACCTTGTCCCTGTGCATATTTGTGAACCTTTTACATTCTGAACCACAGCCTCTTTTCTCAGGGAGTTCACATTCAAGCCAGGGAGAGCATCAGATCCTGCACATGGTAAAAAGAAATGGCAAATATCCCAACATCTATAGAAGGTGACATGCTGGTGAGGCTAGCACCTCAAGAAAGGCTCCATGTAAGGCTGCCCATGTGAAACGGGGTGGGAAGGATGACGGAAGGCCTCTTCCCTCAGGGTTGGTGGGAAAGAAGGCACAGGGAGGGGGCAGTCTAAGTGAGGCTGGGGGTTACCACACAGCTGACTAAAGCCAGCACCACCGGATAGAGCAGACAGAGGTCTGTCCAGTGGTGCTGGCTTTAGTCAGCTGAGCCAGTGTGGCACCACTGTTTTCACCTTCCCGACAGAACCAACTGTACACAGGAACCCATCCACAGGGCAGGGGAACTTCTCCTCTTCTCAGCTCAATCAAGCCAAGCCAATCATGGCCATTCCATTCTCTTTGCCAATTTTTGGTTTTGAAGTAGGACATGCCCAAATCTGCCAGTGAGAAGTTGAAGAGTTTTGTTGGGGATGCCCAGGAAAGGTTCCCTGTGCTTAAGAAGGAGGAACCAGGCGTAACTGGTGGCTCAGTTGGTTAAGCTTCTGACTCTTGGTTTCAGCTCAGGTCATGATATCACAGTTTGTGGGATTGAGCCTCACATTGGGCTCTGCACTGACAGTGAGGAGCTTGCTTGGGATTCCCTCTCTCTCTCTCTCTCTCTCTCTCTTCTTCTTCTTCTTCTCTCTTCCCCTCCCTGCCCACTCTCTCTTTCCCTCAAAATAAATAAATAAACTTTGAAAATGAGTAAAAAAAAGGAGAAGGAACCAGAGCAGAAGACCCATTCTTCCCCCTCTGGATATGATGGGGCTATAAGGCAAAGCCAACTTTGGCTGCTGACTCGGCAGGAACTTGGAAAGATCCTGGTTCCTTGGAGTCATTGTGGGTCGGTTATGGTAATACTTTACAAGCCTGGAATTACCCCATCTTGGAAATTCCATTTTGGGAGATGACAGACTTCCTTCTTATTTAATCTACTACAGGTGTTTTTTTCTGGTATGTGTAGCTGAAACCATCCTAATTGATACAGCCAAGGTGAGCTCAGGATGTCTGGATGCCAGTTTGCGGAGTTTGGATTTTATTCCACAGTCAGTAGAGAAATCAACAGAGGTTTTAAAATTCAGATCTGCAAGGCACCTGGGTGGCTCAGTTAGTTAAGCTTCTGACTCTTGATTTTGGCTCGGGTCATGATCTCATGATTCATGGGTTCAGCCCTGCATCGGGCTCTGTGCTGACGGTGTGGAGCCTGCTTGGGATTCTCTCTCTCTCTCTCTCTCTCTCTCTGTCTCTCTGCAAACATGCAGGTCTCTTTGTCCCTCCCCTGCTTGCTCTCTCAAAAAATAAACTTAAGAAAATAAAAATAATAAAAATAAAATTCAGATCTGCATCATGGAGTTCCCCCTGAGATGGCAGTTAGGCCATGACCTTCATGTGGATCCAACAAACACATGAAAAAAACTGTAGAATGGGTATTTCTGCCTAATTTTATCCTCTTAAATTGTTGCACTGACAGAATATCAATGACAACAGGAGTTAACAGCAGTTAACCTTCACTGCCTAGTACCAGGCCCTGTAACCTCCACTTCACAGACCTCGTAACAAACTTCGGGGCTCAGTTCTAATTTACAGAAGAGAAAACAGGGGAACAAAGAGCAACTTGTGTAAGTGACAAAAGTGGGACTCAAACCCAGTTAGACTAGCTCCAGAGTCTGGACTCTCAAGCAATTCAGCTCACTGTTATACTGCCTCTCCCTATATAATCTATAAACCTGTGTGTGTACACTCTAAACCAATGTGTGTATGTTTAGGGGGTTGATATATATGGATGTATATATAAATATATAAGTGTGAGGTGTGTGTGTGTGTGTGTGTGTGTGTGTGTGTGTGTGTGTGTCTGTATAGGGGTACATGCCCCAGTGACACCATACTGACAGAACATTCAATAAAATAGGCATCTTGCAAATCAGTGGTATTGAGAATGGACTGCAGGGAACAGCACCTGAAGTAAGTAGGGCGGTGAGGAGGCTGGGACACTGAGGTGCTCCAGAGGCTACCGCAGTGCTGACTAACCATGTCAAGAAAAATGTGGACTAGGTCACCAGGAAAAAGGAGAGGGCTGAGGGGTCTGGAGGGCACAGAGAGACCAAACATGCAGGCAGGGACTGAATCAGACTGGGATAGGTGCTCTGGTTTAAGAGACAGCCATCCTGGGGCCGGGCAAGGTCCAGGTGGATTCTGGGAGTGAGCTGGTGGTCACTGGTGTTGTGACGTCATGAGGAACTAGACAGCTGGGTACTGGAAGGGTCTTTGAGAACTCCAGACTGGAGCAGGGCCAGGCAGGTGGTGGAATGCAGTGGGATGGTGGGGACTGTGGCAAATCGGAGAACATGGCCGCCTGGAGGCGGCTGCAACCATCCACTGTGCAGTGAGAGAAAGTGGGGCCAATTATGCGAGAGTTGCCAAGTTTCAAGACAAAACAGAAATTCAGACTTTTACATAAAATCTCTTGATTTTAGTGTTAGTTTAAAAACAATTTAGGGGCGCCTGGGTGGCTGTTAAGCATTCAACTTCAGCTCAGGTCATGATCTTGTGGTCTGTAAGTTTGAGCCCCATGACGGGGCGCTGTGCTGAGAGCTCAGAGCCTGCAGCCTGCTTCAGGTTCTGCGTCTCCCTCTCTCTCTCTCTGCCCCTCCCCTACTCACACTGTCTCTAAAATAAAAAAAAAAAACATTAAAAAAAATTTAGGGGTAGGTGACTCAGTCAGTTAAGCATCCAACTCTTGATTTCAGCTCAGATCATGATCTCATGGTTCATAGGTTCAAGCCCCACATCAGGCTCTGAGCTGACAGTAGGGAGCCTGCTTGGGATTCTTTCTCTATGCCCCTCCCCCACTTGCTATTTCTTGCTCTCAAAATAAATAAATAAACTTAAAAAACACTTTTTAAAAATTTAAACCACCAGCCTTACTGCTAAGTGGTAGAACTGGGACTTAAATCCATGAGGGGCAGGGCCTAGGTTACCAGACACAGAGCCCCTGGAGCACTGAGTGAGTCACAGGCCAGGAACTGTCACACACATCAGCCCTGTTTCTCCCAGTCTGCCTCACTCTAGACAGCCTTTGATCTCTGCTGACTGCTAACTAATAGGAGAGATCTAGCCAGTTATGACTTAGAATATTCTTAGGGACTATACCTTTCCAGGAAGGACTTCTGAAGACCACACTGATAAAAGGAATGACAGTGTGGCCAGTCATGACTTAGAATATTCTTAGGTACTATGTCCTTCCAGGGAGGACTTCTGAGACCATACCAATGAAAGGAATGACAGTAGAAGAACAAGAAAGTCAGGGTACATTGGTAACTTTTTTGTCTGATGGGTAACTCCCAGTTCTTCACTCTGTGGCATTTCGGTAGGGCTGCAAATCAAGGCACCCTGCCTCCCCCTCCAAGAGTGATGACAATGTAGTCAGGCGAGCCAGAGAATGTTCTCCCTCAGGGAACAGGAACTGGAACAGGAGTGGACACCTGACATCAGGATCAATTTTTAGAGACTGATGTGGACATTGACAAAGAAGTCTCTCTTTTTTCTAAGAACGCATGTATTAAGTTGAAATTAAATGCCAAGGGCCATCTTCCCCTCTATGTACAGAATCCTACCTGAAAATAAATCATAGATGAGTGGCAGAGAAAAAGCCAGCATCCTGCTAATCATTTAAGCACCTGGATCATGCCATGCCTGAAATCTAACCCCTTACATATTTCAATTATATGAGCTAATAAATTGTCTTTTTTAAGCTTAACCTGGGTTAATTTTAGTCTCTGTCACCAGTAACTAAAAGAATCTTTCTCAATTTATAGAAAAATGATATTTAAGAAGAGGACGTCCTGACCCTTGTCCCTCAAGCTGGATTCAAAGTGTAGAGGCCTATTCTTCAGGTATGGCATTCAACAGTGCCCCCAACACCACCATTCCCATTTATTTTCCTCTTACCTGGAAATAGTTCAAAAGCATACCAGCCCCAGACAGTCCCAGTCCTGCAAACATGAAGGGCACCATCACCTGAAGGCCAATGGACAAGGCAGTCTCCTTGCTGAACTCAGACCCCAGTGGTTTAGAGACCACCCTGTGGCTCTCAGACACACTCGGAAGTCCATCTTCTGAGGCTCCAGAGAGTCTTCCAGGGCTGAAGGCGTGTGGCAGAGCCAGCTCCTCTGGCTTCCGCTGTCGGGTCTCTGTCCCATCCATGTGAGCAGAGCTGAGCCCCTGGCAGCCTTAACCTGGGAGACACAAAGCAATAGTGGCTGATCAGCAGAGTTCCTGAACCCCATAGGACTGATACCCTGTAAGCCCTCAGGCCGTTCTGCCCAGCAGAGGCTGGCATCATTCTACCTAGTCAATAGCCCCTCGCTCAAGGACTGCTCCACACGGTCTCCTGCAACCCCAATTTAAACAGTTTTTATTTAATATGCACATGTTTGAGAAAAATAAAATATCACAGAAGAGAGCACTCAATATTTACGAATTTGAGTCAGCAAAGCTGGTGGTATAGGTGGAGGAAAATTCTTTCCTCCAGAGAAGAACAAGATACCTAGCAAAAAATGTCAGAACCCAGTTTTTCAGAACTCTGGAAATTCACCAAAGCTTGGAGCAATGCAGGAGTATTTATTTAAAAAAAAAAAAAGCTGAATCCTCAGCAAGAACAGCCACATTGTTGTGTCCATGGTGTTTGTGATATTTTTACTGTGCCTTAGTCCCACCCCCTGCTCTGCAGCTCTGCAGCACCCTTAAAAACCAACAGCCTAGAAAGAGCAGAATGGGCTGGAGCTCTTTCAAAGCCTCATTCTCAAAGGACTATCACTGTTTGCCTATCAGGTGGTTCACCGCAAAATGCCACTTACAGACTATCTGTATTTCACCTGACATTTAAAAAAATTTTTAACGTTTCTTTATTTTTTTTTTTTTAAATTTTTTTTTTCCAACGTTTATTTATTTTTTTTTGGGACAGAGAGAGACAGAGCATGAACGGGGGAGGGGCAGAGAGAGAGGGAGACACAGAATCGGAAACAGGCTCCAGGCTCTGAGCCATCAGCCCAGAGCCTGACGCGGGGCTCGAACTCACGGACTGCGAGATCGTGACCTGGCTGAAGTGGGACGCTTAACTGACTGCGCCACCCAGGCGCCCCTACGTTTCTTTATTTTTGAGAGACAGAGTGCGAATAGGGGGAGGGACAGAGAGAGGGAGACAGACCCGAAGCAGGCTCCATACTGTCAGCACAGCACCTGACTCGGGGCTTGAACCCATGAACTGTGAGATCATGACCTGAGCCCAGGCCAACAGCTCAACCAACTAACCCACCCAGGTGCCCCTCACCTGACTTATAAAATTCACATAGTGTAAAAAACCTTTTCCCTGGGGGATATTTATTGAAAACAATTATAAGCACTTCAAGCTGCCTAAGGCAGTGGGTAATAGCTGGGGTAAATAATACAGAAACCAAAAGCCTAAAAGATGAGATGCCTAAATTCTGAAAAGTTCCTAAAAATCCTGGGAATCTAGAAGGCCACTCATGGTGAGCTGGGCATATGCTCAGGAAAGAGCCAAGAAGGCCCGAAGCTCTAACCCCCAGCTGATCTGGAGGCTATGCATAAGCAGACGTGAAGACTAAGGCAGGGCTGTGAACGACAGCACTATGTACTGAAGGTGTGCCCCAACATGCACACAGAGCCTCCAGGCAAAGACTGAGGGACTCATCACTTCCACACACGGCATTCAAGGAAATCTCTAACCAAGCATTACCTGACCACAGAGCAGAGTCCTCAGGAGCTAAGTACAACACAGAATACAAACCAAAGAAGTCATTTAGAAAGGTCGCTAAACCAACAACAGCTATAGAAAGCAGCAATAACAGATCCTCAAAAAGACACTGGCCCCTGAGATCTCCAGCCCTGCTCCAGCCACATCCTGGAAGTTGGCTGGCCTGTGTGACAGAAGCTTGAGGAATCAATATGTGGACTGAGCCCAGGGGTTTGGATGCAACTCTGCCAGCCCTTGCCCCTCACTGGTGTCATAGCCCTCATCTAACTTCTTACTGTTGGGCTAATAGAGACTGCACCAACAAGCTAGAGATGGGACAAAAGATGCATGCTGGATCTCACATACCTCCTCTGGATGGGAGGATTATTAAGTATTGCCTGTATATTATGATAACCTCTCCCACCCTTACAACTGTTGCTTACCCACTTTGCCCCCAGGATTGCTATATGACAATAAGGGAGTCAAGGGCGTTCAGCGCCTTCACCTCCCTCCACAAAGATTGCTACAGGGAAAAACACCCACTCTCTGTCAGTTACCTGGTGCCCCAAGGACTAAGTATTGGACTGTAGAGATAACCCAAAATGTCAGGAACCCATGTGACAGCAAGGGCTTCCAGAGAGGGAAGTCTTGCTACACTTACCTTCCTCAATGGGGGAATCTCGGGCAGGGAAGGGATACAGGACAGGGCCCTTCAAAAGGATACCCAGAACAGGGTAATATAAGCCATAAAGGTGACCACTCCCCCGGTAGCCTACCAGGGTTTGAGCCTTTCAGCCCTCAATCAGATGCTTACCAATTCCCCACTCCAACATTGGACTAACGCTACCTTACCAGTCCTCCATAAAATAGATAATCACACCCAAACCTGCTGGATGTGCTTCCCCTCAGCAGGAGGGCTTACTTAGCCACTCCTATCCCTTTTACCTAGGAAGCTCCTGAAAATCTCAAAACCAACATTTCTGTCTTAATTGGACCCCTGGCCACTGGGATCCATCTCACAAATGCCAACAATCTAATCTGTCCCTGAAGGTATGAACGGTACCTCTCTATACGGAAGAAATATAACCTTAAAGAGGAATACAACCCTATGTTCAACCCCTGGGGTGTTCTATCTATGTTCTAATTCGGCCTACCAATGCTTACAGGCCAACTGGACTCAGAGATGTTTTTCCATCTTCCTAACCCCAGAGATATCCATATACACTGAAGATCAGCTCCTAACAACTTTTAGCCCCAACTCCTGGGCTAAATGGGCAATCCTGCTACCCATTCTGATAGCAGCAGGAATTGCGACAGGAATAGGAAATGGAATAGGGGGCATAGGTTCATCCATAGGACTATACCATAGACTATCTCAAGAGCTAAATGAAGACATGGAACAGGTGGCAGATTCTCTGGTAACCTTACAAAGCCAAATAAACTCTCTGGCAGCAGTGACCCTCCAAAACAGGTGAGCCCTGGACCTCCTCACTTCAGAAAAAGGAGGAACTTGTATCTTTCTGGGGGACGAATGTTGCTATTTTGTAAACCAGTCAGGAATAGTTGGGGGGGACGAATGTTGCTATTTTGTAAACCAGTCAGGAATAGTTACAACTAAGGTTAAGGAACTCAAGGAAAGAATTCAACATAGACAACAGGAAAATATCAATCAATGGAAAGGATGGGATCTCACAGACTGGGCATCCTGGCTTCCTGCCCTGGTAGGGCCCCTCCTCTCCATAATTTTACTTGTATCCATTGGCCCCTGTATACTGAATGCCATGGTATGTTTTACTGAAAACACTGTTGCTTGCCAAAGTACTCCAAGCGTTCCGAGAGTACCAACCTGTATATTTTAGCCTTCTGAGAGTACCAACCTGTAAAATTGAAAGGTGATGCCTACTAAAAGTTTTTTTAAAAGGCATCAAAGGGGGGAATGTTGGAGAAGTGGATAAAGTACACCAAAGATGGCTGACTGGACTAAAACAAACTCTGGTCTCTAGCTTAGAGGCCCCTCCTCCAGTTTCTTCTTCCTTTGTTTGCTGTGCGCGTGAAAACTCCCACAGATATGGAGGCTGTTGGCTATAAATTACCCTCCCCACTTGCATTCTGGGCTGACACCTTTGGCGAAACAGTCTCCTCTGAGTCCACTAGTGTAAAATAAATCTCCAACCCACCAAGACCACTGAGTGCCGCGTGGTTTTTCTGCCAGTGTTCCAGCTTGGTTCTGTAACATGTTCAAAGAACTTAAACAACCATCCCTGAAGAACTAGATAAAGTAAAAAAAATGGAGTCTAACCAAAATGGAGAATATCAAGGAGATAAAAACTATTTTAAAGAAGAACCAAATCAAAATTCTGGAGTTGTAAAATATAATGGCCCTAGAGGAGTACAATGGCTGATCTGAGCAGGGAGAACAAAGAACAACTGAACTGAAAGCTAAGTCAACAGAAATTATCCAATCTGATGAAAAGAAAGAAAACAGAATGAAGAAAAATGAACAAGTCCTCAGGGCCCTTGGGACAGCATCAAGCACACCAGCACGTATAACAGGAGTCTCAGGGATGAAAAAATAAAGGGGTCCAAAAGAATATTTGAAGACATAATGCACAAAAGCTTTCCAAATATGATCAAACTTCCATAGTCAAGAAGCTCAACAAATCACAAGTAGAATATAAGAGCACAAATTACAAGAGATCCACTGCAAGACACACCATTATCAATCTTCCAAAAGTCAAAGACAGAAAATCTTGAAAGCAGGGAGAAGCAACTCTTCATGCACAAGGACTCCTCAGGAAGATTAACAGCTTACTTCACATCGGAATCCATGGAGGACAGAGGCAGTGGGATGACATGTTCAAAGTGCTGAAAGAATAAGACCTTCCACCAGCAGTTCTGAAAAGCAGAAAAAGGATCCTTCAAAAATGAAGGACAAATTAAGAGATTCCCAAATGAGCAAAAACCAAGAGAATGTGCCACTAGCACACCTGCCCTACAAGAAACACCAAAGAAAGACCATGAGACTGAAATGAAAGGACCTAGATAGTACTTTAAATTCATATAAAAAATAAAGAACACTAGTAAAGGTAACTACATAGGCAAATTTAAAAAAATGTATAAATGCATTGTAACTCTATTTTCTCTTATCCAACTTAAAGACAACTGCATAATTCAGTAATTATAAATCACTATATATAGGTACACAATATACACAAATGTAATTTGTATGACAGGAGGAGCACAAAGTAGGAGAGAACAGAGCTATATAGGAGCAAAGTTTCATATACTAGTGAAATTAAGTTGCTATTAATTTAAATTACAATGTTATCTAAGGAAGGAATTGTAATCCTCAGAGCAATCACTAATAACTAAAATATGTATATTTTTAAAACAACAATGGAATAAAAATAATACATTAGAAAATATCCACCTAATACAAAAGAAGATAGTAATGAAGGATAGAGGAACAGAACGAAACCATAAGATATAGAAAACAAATGGCAAAATGTCAGGATGCTATCTTATCAGTAATTACACTAAATATAAATGGATTGGTTGAAAGTAAAAAGATTTTTAAAACATACACCATGCAAACAGTAACCAAAAAAAGGGGGGGGGAGTGACTTTCCTAGCATCAGACAAACAGACATTAAAACAAAATTGTTACTACAGATAAAGAAGGGCATTTGATAATGGTAAATGCGTCAATAATTATCAAAAAACATAACAATTATATACACCTACAATATAGCTACAAAATACACGAAGCAAAACCTGACAGAATTGGAGAGAGGGAAATACAATTCAATAATAATAGAAGACTTCAATACTCTACTTTCAATAATCTACTGAACAATTAGAAGATCGACAAAAAAAGGGAAGACTTGAACACTATAAAAAAATTAGATCATACATGCATAGAACATTCCACCCAACAATAGCAGAATAGACATTATTTTCAATGTATACAGAACATTCACTAGGATAAACTACACATCATATAAAAAACACACAAAATGCAATAAAATTACAAATAAATAAAAGAAAATTTGGGAAATTCAAAAATTTGTGTAAACAACACACCCAAATAACTAAAGGGTCAAAGAAGAAATCACGAGGGAATCATAAAATTTTGGGGATGAATTAAAATGAAAATATAGCATACCAAAATTTATGGGATGCTGGGAATACAGTGCTTAAACTTTATATATGAAAAAGCAAAAAATAAAAGAAGCTTATATTAATAAATTGATCTTTCACCTTAAGAAAAATGAGAAAGAAGACTAAACTAACACAAAAAAAGTAGAGACTGGGAAGCAATAAAGATTAGAGTGGTAATAAATGGAATAGAGAATAGAAAAACCATAGAGAAAATCAACAAAACCAACAGTTGGGTCTCTGGAAAGATTGACAAAATACACAAACCTTTAGCTAAAACTGACCAAGAAAGAGCAAGGATGTAAATATTTAAGAGGGAACACTACTTCTGAACTTACAAACATAAAAAGAATTGTTTCTGTAGTGTAGTGGTTATCACATTCACCTAATATAAAAACAATAATGAGGGAATACTATGAACAATTGTATGCCAAGACGTTAGAAAATCTAGATGAGATGGATAAATTCCTAAAAACACACTAACAAACTAATTAAGAAGAAATAAAAAAATTAAGAGACCTGTAACAATTACAAGATTGAATTAGCAATACAAAAAATTCCCCCACAAAGTCCAAGACCAGATGGCTTCACTGATGAAGTTTACCAAGCATTTAAAAAAGAATTAACACCATCCTTCACACACTCCCAAAGAAACTGATGAAGTGGGAACATTTGCCTGATACCAAAATCAGACAGAGCCAACCTAAGAAAACTACAGACCAGTATAAGAGCCTTATAAATATACACACAAAACTCCTCAACAAAATACTAACAAAGTGATTTATGTGGCATATAAAAAGTCTTATACAACATGACCAAGTGGGATTTATCTCAGGAATGCAAAGTCGGTTCAATTTGTGAAAATCAATGTATTACACCATATTAATAGAATGGAGGAAGAAAAAAAAACATGATTCACTTAATAGATCAGAAGAGCATTCAGCAATATCCAACACTTTCATAAACACTAAAAAAAAAATCACTAGGAATTTAAGGGAATTATTTCAATCTGATAAAGTTTATGAGAAACCCTCGGTTAACAAACTTAATGGTGAAAGACTGAAAGCATCCCCCTTAACATGAGGGACAAGACAAGGATACCTGTTTTTGCCACTCCTGTCCTATGACATTGTACTTGAAGTCGTATCCAGCACAATTAGGCAAGAAATGAAATAAAAAGCATCCAAATTGGAATGGAAGAAGTAAAACTAACTCTGTTTACAGATGACATGATCTTGTACATAGAACATTCTGAGGAATACACACACACACATACAACTTCAGCAAGGCTGTAGGATACAAGATCAATTTTTTAAAAGTCAGTTTTATTTCTATACACTAGCAATGAACAATCTAATAAACTAAGAAAACTGCATCTGCAATAGCATCAAAAAGAATAAAATACTTAAAGGATAAAGGTAACCAAAAAAAAAGTATAAAAACTTTTACCCTGAAAACTATAAAGCACTGTTGAAAGGAATTTTGAGAAACCTAATAAAATGAAAAGATATCTTGTGCTCATGGACTGAAAGACTTATATTGTTAAGATGGTGATATTTCTCAAACTGATCTACAAATCCAATGCGTTCCTACAAAATTATATTCATCTTTTTCACAAAAATGACAAGCTAATCCTAAAATCCATAGGGAAATGCAAGAAAGCCAGAATTTTAAACAATCTTGAAAAAAAGAATACACTTCCTGATTTCAAAACTTACTATAAAGCTACAATAAGACAGTATAGTACTGGTATTAAAATCAAAATATAGATGGGGCGCCTGGGTGGCTCAGTCGGTTAAGCTGCCGACTTCGGCTCAGGTCATGATCTCACGATCTGTGAGTTCGAGCCCCGCATCAGGCTCTGTGCTGACCGCTCAGAGCCTGGAGCCTGTTTCAGATTCTGTGTCTCCCTCTCTCTCTCTGACCCTCCCCCGTTCATGCTCTGTCTCTGTCTCAAAAATAAATAAACGTTAAAAAAAATCAAAATATAGATAAATGAAATAGAGTTGAGAGTCCACAAATAAACCCATGCACCTGTGTTCAATTGATTTTCAGCCAGGATGCCACGGCTATTTAATGGGAAGAGAAGAGCCTCTTCAAAAATGGTGCCAAAAATAACTGGATATCCACATGCAAAATCATGTGTTTAGACTCCTACCTCAAACCATATACAAAAACTAACACAAAATGGTCCAAAGCCCTAAACCTAACAGCTAAAACTATAAAACATTTAAAAGAAAACGTAGGTATAAGTTTTAGTGACTTTGGATTAGGTAACAGTTTCTTAGACATGATATCTAAAGTAAAAGCAACCAAAGAAAAATTAAATAAATTGGACTTCATCAAAATTTAAGTTTTGTGGGACACTATCAATAAAGTAAAAAGACAATCCACATAAAGAGAGAGAATATTTGCCATGTAATCTGATAAGGGTCTAATATCCCGAATTTATAAAGAATACTTACAACTCAACAATAAATCCAATTTAAAAACTGGCAAAGGAGTTGAATGGACAATAAGCACATTAAAAGATGCTCAACATCAGTTGTTAGAAAAATGCAAGTCAAAAAGACACCACTTAGCATAATGTTTTCCAGGTTCACTGACGTTGTTACATCAATGAGTACTTCGCTCCTTTTTATGGCCAAATAATATTCCACTGTATGGATAGAACACATTTGGTTTATCCATTCACCATGTCATGAACTTTTTTTACTTTTTGGCTATTACATGAACATAGAACATATGCAGGTTTTGCGTGAACATGTATCTTCTGTTCTCCTGAATTATACATTTTGAAGGGGCAAATTTTATGGTATGTGATTTACAAATAAATAAAAAAATTCATGAATTATTTATGGAATAGGTGAAGAAGCAGAATACTAGCAGCTTCCCAAACTCTCTGAGCCCCTAACAATAACCTTTATTCCTTATCACAGGGGCGACTGTCCACACTCTGGAGAGAATCACTCCTCAGCTTCTGTATCATCCTTATTTAGTGTTACCAACTAAGAATACAGCCCTAAATAACAGTGTTGTGCTTACATTGCAATTTAGATCAATAGTCACTTTCCACTTATTCTTCAGGTGTGGTGTCTTTTACCTGACATGAAGATTCTTGCATTCAGTTATGCTGTAGAACCACAATCCATCTATTCTACTCCTGAAGAACCATCCCTTTCCAAAAAAAAAAAAAAACAAAACAAAACCGGATTGCTTTTTAACACAAAAGTAATGTGTTAATAAAAAATATAATTTAGACAACATAAAGATGTAAATAAGGATGTTTAAATCACTGACAATGTTACTGCCCCCAAATAACTAATGCTAAATCTAGTGTATATCCTTCCAATGTGTACACACACACACACACACACACACATGCTATTTTTTTTAATCAATGTCCTAGATACCGGGTTGTTTTATTTAATAAAATGTATACATCTGTCCACCCCTATTTTTAGCACGGATATAATTTTTATGTAATTTCTCATGTCATCCTTGATAGTTCACCCAGTGGTTGGTAAAACCTTTTTTGCCAGAGGATTTATAGACTGAGGAAGAATAGAGGAAAGAACACGGCAGGGACAAGTCGCTACATGTTTTAACTCCTAGCCAGCCCAAGGCCACCAGCCCCAGATCCCCATTGGCAAGGGACCAGGGGCCCTGCACTGAGTACAGCAGTTTTATTAAGTCAACAGAGATGCTGGGCCTGTGAGGACAGCCTGAGCTGTGAGCAATGAGTAAGGAGGACACAGGAGAAACCTCACATCTTTGGGGACACGACTGAAGGTAGAACAGTCCACACACACAAGGCTACAGAACCTGGGTGAAGGCAGGCTTTGCTCAGCTCAAAAAAGCAATAAACTACAAAAAAAAAAAAAAAAAAGATGGAAATTACGTATTACACCATGAGTCCCCCCTCCTAAAGGCTTTACAGCAGCCCAGCAGCAAAACAGGAAATGTCTGCTCTTCTTGCTACAGAGGTACCACCCTGGCTCCTGCCCTGGTCCTTCCCCTACAGAAGTCACCCTTACCTGGTTGGTCCAGGCCCAGGTCATTCATTCGGACTGAGGCCCACACTCCATCTTCCCAGTGGCTTTCTTGCCCTAGACCCTCTGAGCCTGAACCTTGAGGCGAACCAACCATTCTTTTTAAATTCACCACAAGCTGTGCAGCAACAGTGGTAAACTGAGTCAGGCACACATAGGAGGCCTGGCCACAGTAGGGAGGCAGGTAATGGCGCTGGGGGGGGGGGAGGGGAAGAGTACCAGTCCTACCACCACTGGAGCTGATGTGGAAAAAAAAGGCAGAAGGAAATGGCATATAGAACTAAATTTCCTTATAACCTGCAGCCCACTGACAATTACTTGAGGCTGGCAGAGTAAAACGTTTCTCCAGGAACTCTTTGGAGCTAATGCTTTGCTACAGGGAAAAACCAGCTTAGCTCGACAATGGCTAGGCCTCTGGTATCCTATGAGTCTTCTTTGGCATATGAAAATCTCACTGGAAACTTCCCCTGGACTTTACCTCCCCCAGTCTCTCCTCATGGTCCCAGGCAGCTCTTCCTACCCATGGGTCCTGTCCTCATGCTTCAATAAAAATCACTTTTGCACCAAAGACGTCTTCAAGAAGTCTTTCTTGGCCGTTGGCTCTGGATCCCTTGAACCCCACTATCACCCCAAAACCTCATCCAGAGCCACATACAGAACAATCAACAGGGTCTCAGGTCCCCATTCTGCTATCCTATGTGGCTCCCTTCAAACCCAAGGGGAGAAAGGATGCTTAGTAGAATAGGGTTGGGGAGGGGGCAGTCCCTGGGTCCCTGCAGTGCCAGATACTTAATCTCTTAAAAAAAAAAAAAATAGACACAGCTACCCAGGACCCATGCAGCAGCCCTTCATATCCTTTATGCTCACAAATCCTGAGAAGGGCTATCACTGCCTCTCCCCTGGGCCCTGGAGCCCACCTTGGCCTTCTCAAGAACTAGCACTAGCAAGGGTCTCCTTTCCTGCCTTTTCAGTTTCTACGCACTCCCTCTGCGGGATCCTCCAACAATAGGACCTTGCACGAGAATCTGTCTCTCAAATAAGTTTCCTGGACCCCAAGCCATCCTCTAGCCTGTACCCTATTTCTCTCCTCCCTTTCAGGGCACAATGAAAGAGACATGTCCATACTGTCTCTATGTCTTTGCCTCTGTGCTCAATACCCATTTGGCTCCTTCCTGCACACGTGGTCCTTGCTGAGACCAGCGGTCACCTGCACGATGCCAAACAATCCCCACAGACCTCAGTGTGCCCAACGTCTCAGCCAGATTCACTAGGGTATGAGAGACTCAAGGACTTGAGACTTGCCCACCGTGGCCTCCCCACATCCTTGTCCCCGCAGTGTGCCCCCCACCCCTCTTGCATGTGGCTTTAGCCCCTGCTCCTTTTTCATCCCTTCTCCTCCCTCCTGATAAAGTCCAGTCCAGCCTGCACAGAAGAGCTGCTGACCATCAAGAACAACGCCCTGCTCTCATTTCTGAAAATGGCCACACTGGTGCTGCCCCCTTCCTGCTACATCTACAGGAACTCTGACAAATACCTTCCCCCTAAAGCCCTTAAAACATTCTGCCCACCTCCCCCTTGTTAAAAGGCTCTTCTGGAGCTTTCCTGTGTTCAGCACTCTACAATAAAGGCTAGGTTAATGGTGCTGGGACTGATTTTGTTTCTCCTGGGCTCCTAGTGTGTGCATGTCAAGAAGCCTTTGATTGCTGAGGCATCCATTTCAAAGGCAGCTCCTAGCAAACCAACCCCAGAAGCTCACCCTCACCCATGAAGCTCCCCTTTTAGCAAGTCCTGGGTAATCTAGATCACTGACTGCTTGAGTGACTCTGCTGCTCCCTTCCCTTATCCAACTTCTTGCTCTCATGTTTTAAGCCATCCAATAAACAGTGAACCCATGAAACCCTAGTTATCCTGTCCCAATAAATGCAGAGCCCCAGACCCACACGCCCTCCCTCTCTCTCTACCTTAGACTGCACTGCGTGGCTGTGTGGCCCTAGGGCATGCCATGGACCTGCCAGGACCTGTGAGTAATAAATCTTGTTCTCCAAAGTTCCCTCATGACTGTGCTAAGGCACTTCCTGCAATAATATAACAAGAACCACAAGGGCTGATCCAGCTTCAACAATGGCTCCAGGAGGGGAACCCGCAAGGGAATCACCACAAGTAGTATAGTCCCAGCAGGCATTCCTGGCCTGTAGCAGCACTGTGGAAAGGCTGATATGATGTCACACCATTCTTCTTCCAGCTTAGGGTTGCCAGATTTTGCAGGTAAAATGGGACATAGTTATGCTGAAAAGTGAGTCACTGTTTCTCTCAAATTCCGTGTTTTATCTGGCAGCCCTTCCCAGGTTTCCATGCATGTCTCATTTTTGTCCTACTCCACGGGTGTCCTGTCTCTTTTCCTGGTGTGGCTTCTCCCTCTGATCTCTAACGCTGACACTCCAGACTCTCCTCACTTGTCTTCTGTCTACAGCCTGTGTGTGGACCTCCCCCAGTCCCATAGCCTGAAGTAACAATGATATGCTGCTACTACCTCCCAATCACGTCTCCCAGCTCAGCCCTCAGCCCAGGATCCAGACACGGAGAGCCAACTTCCCACTCAGCGGGTCTGAGAGTCATTTCAGGCACCCTCGGTCTAACACAGAGCTTGCAGTTTCCCCATTCCACCTCTTAATCTCATCTTTCCCATGAAAGGCATCACAGCCACCCAGCCAGTCAACACAAGAGGCGCGGATATAAACAGAAAGGGCTTGGGGTACAGAAGGTATGAATATAATCCTCTGGACTTTATATGTAAGTCTATATTGTTCAGACTTCTTCCCAATGGATGTGCACTATTAAAAAAAAAAGAAAAAAAACACCTTTATTTTTTAGAGCAGTCTTAGGTTCGCAGAGAAATTGAGAGGAATGTACACAGAGTTCCCATATACCCCTGCCCCAACATCCCACACAAGACAGGAGCATGTTACAACTGATGAACCCACACTGGCACATCATGATCACCCCAAGTCCAGTTTACAGTAGGGGTCATTCCTGTGTTGTACAGTCGATGGGTTTGGACAAATGTAGAATGACATGCATCCATCATTATATCACACACAGTAGTTACACTGCCCTAAAAATCCTCTGTGCTCCACCTATTCATCCCTCTCCTCCTTTGGTGCATGAATGATTTATCATCCATTCAACAAATGTTTTGTTCCTTCCTTTTATGCAAGGAGTTTTCTAGGCACCAAGAATGCAGTGGAAAGCAAGACAGATAAAGGTCCTGCTCTCAGGAAATTTGCATTCTAGAGGCAGAGACAGAAATAAACAATAGAACAAGTAAGTGAACAAGATAAATTAAATACTGTGAATTGACAGGGACTATCCTGGGAAAGTGAAAACTTAAAAAAAAAAAGTCAACTGTGCAAAGATCTAGGGGAGGAGCCCTGCAAGCAGACAACAGCGAGTACAGAGGCACTGAGGTAGGGCAAATTTGGTGCTTCCAAGGAAGGAAAGGCAAAGAGGCCAACAAGTCTGGGGTATGTAGATACAAGAGGATGGCAGGAAAGGAGGACAAGGCAGCCAGTCACCTAGGGTCTTACAGGCAGAGCAAGGAGTACATGCTTCTTCCTCAGAGTGACTGTTTATGTTTTCAAAAGACAACTCTGTTGCTTCCCCCACTAAAAAGGGATCAGGGCCCCTGAATGACCCCAGATCACCCCTGTGAAGCCAAAGATACACCCCAGCAATCCACAGAACATTGAGAAATGATAAATCACTGTCTGTTTAAGTCCCTAGGTTTGGCAGTACTTTGTTATGCATCAAAAGATAACTGACAATGTTCCAGCTCTGTGATTTCATTTACAGTTTAGCTGCCCTCCTCTGGGGGTGAGAGATGGTGCTGAGCTGAGGACTGCCAATGTGGGAGAAAAATCTTAGCTGCCCGTGACACTATGTACTTCAAAGATAGTTGGGTACAGAGCATCAAACCGCTGGAAGTCCATGTGAACTCTAACCTTAAAACAAGATGTATTTTCTGGCTCTGACACTTCTAAAAGTAGTCCAAAGCAACAACATGTCCCCCTAACCTGGGGGCCATGTATCTCTGCACTCAGATTTTCATGTCTAATACTCAAAACAGGACTCTTGGAGGACAATGAATCCCATAACTTGGGGCAGGAGAAAAGATGAGACGGCTCTGGAACCCTCTGGGGTTGCTAGAAAATAAGATGTTTTCAAAGGTGTCAGAAGAGGGACTAAAATGACAAAGGAACAAAATTATAAACAGACTACCACTGTCAATTGGTGACAACTTCAGTATCTAATAATAATACAGTATAGTTACTACGTCACAAGTTGAATCTGCAAAGGACCATGAGTTCATTATGATATCAAAACAGAAAAGTTAAATTAATACAAAATGTATAAAGCCAATAATGAATAAAATAAATCAGCAGACAAAATCAGTCACTAATTAAAGTCAACAAAGGATGAGATACAGCCTACCAGAGAATCCTTCCTTTGTTGACTTTAGTCAGCTGCTTTTGACAACTTAATCACAACTGCATCACTTCAGGAAGACTCACGCATGTAAGCAGGAAGGAGTGGAAAAGTCAAGACAGCGCTGGGAAAAGCAGGAACCAGAGGAAGGGGAGGAGAAATCACCCATCACCACAGTCACAGGATAACCAGGGAGCTGGAAGGCTCACCAGCTGAAGGGCACAGATCAGACAAGATAATCAATTAAAAAGAGGCCCAATGGGGAGCCTGGGTAGCTCAGTATGCTAAGTGTCTGACTTCGGCTCAGGTCATGGTCTCACAGCTATGAGTTCAAGCCCCATGTCAGGCTCTGTGCTGAAGGCTTAGAGCCTGGAGCCTGCTTCACATTCTGTGTCTCCCTCCCTCTTTGCCCCTCCCCTGCTCATGCTCCATCTGTCTCTCTCTCTCAAAAATAAACATTAAAAAAAATAAAGAGGCCCAAAAGCGTTTACAAACACTAGACAATTAGAGAAGCATGAACCACAAAGCTTCGTTCTCTCCTCCCAAAATGAGTGAAACCCTCTGGATGACTCACTCATGGCAGTTGGATTCAGACAGAATACAAATGAGTTTCCAAATACACCAAGAAACCAGGTAGGCACCAGGAGGCAAGTGCCAGCAGCCGAGCTAAACTGCTAAGAAAGCGGCCTCCTCTCAAGGTGTAGGGCAGAGCTATGGGGACCACACAGAACAGTTCCAGAAGAAACTTGTGTGAGGGAAGCACACTGAAGAATGCCCTCTAAACTCATCAAATGTGCACCAGAGGCCCAGTGTGGTCAGCACCCAGCATGCATTCCCACCTACCCTGTGCCCCTTACAGTGTGGGGGCCTCCATGATCCCCCAGCAGGGACCTCACAACCCTGTGGATGGTAGTCAAGGGCACTCAGCTTCCTTGGGAACGTGGGGGTGTGTCAGAAGGACAATGTGTTCAGATGTCATTTGCATCGACAGAAATGAGTACAGATGAACACACTGAAGGACAGGCCTGCTGGTGAAGGCGGCCTCTGTCGGGAGAGTGGGCTGTGGACGCAGGAAAACCCTGTCCTGTAGCCCCCAGAGAGGGGGAGACCTGGGGGGGTGGCACTGACTCCAGGGCAGAGGTTCCCACCCAGCCTTTCCCTCTGTTCCTCTGGGACACAATATGGAGGCAGTGCCCCAAGACAGGCCCCCCCAACAAAGAACTACTAAGGTGTCAGACCCTGCCAAGGTGTCAGAGTGTGGAGTGAGAGCCGTGCACAGCCCGTGTGTTTGGAGCCCCTTCCTCGGGCGCAGGCCTTGAGAAGGGCTGGGCAGGGGGACCTGGGCCCATCTGGCTGCCAGTCACAGGAATCTGTAAGGTCATTGCTCTTGCAGATGCCTCCTGGGGAGTCTGTACCCATCAGACTGAGGAGGACACTGATGCAGAGCCTCCCCATGAGTCAGGGAGAAGCTGGCCTTGAATCTAGGGCCTTTGGGCACCCTGGGGCCAACACATCAGGTCTGAGACCTGGTCACCAGGACCTCATACAAACTAGTGCTCACCCCAAGGCAAGAGACAAGGCCAGTCCTAACTATTCACTGCACAGCCAAAATGCTGGAACTGATCGGCTCCACTCAGCTGCCCACTACTACCTGCTGTGAGGCCAAACTACCTCTGGTAGTTTTATAGGAGACCTGGTTCAGTGGGAGCACCCTGGAGTCTGCCCTGAGGGTCTGAATCCCAGCTCTTCCTCTTCCTAGATGCTGGGCCTTGGAAAAGTGAAATTTCTGTGCCTCATCTGTTAAATGGGGACAAGAGCACCAACTTCACAAGGCTGTGAAGATTAAATGTAATAATGCACTTGCATCACAGGGCACCTGGCTGGTTCTCCCACTTCAAATTCCTCAAAGCTCTAATGTTTCAGACCAGTGCCTCTTAAATTATAGCTGCATCAGAATCAGCTGGAATACCCACCTGGGTAGTTTCTGATAAGTAGGTGGGGGGACAGCAGGCCTAGTAAGCCAAGATACTGGATATGCAGGAGAGAGAGCCTCAGAAATACGTGAAGACTTGCCCAACCCTCAGTCTGGATTCCCCCCCGCCTCCCTGCCCCCGCCCCAGGCACCAAACCTGCCTTGGGCCCTGGGTTTGTCTCCCTCCATCCCAGGTCCGTCATCCAGGACCCTGCCCTGGGTCCTTACCTGGATACCTTCCCAGGCGCCCCCTCTGCCCAAGGCCCCTCTGGTACCACTTTCTCTTTTCCCTTCCCGTTTTCCCTTACTTTTGCCTTCTTGCAGGCCCCTGGCCTCCCACCGGCCTCCCCGCGCTCTGGGTTCACGTCCTGTTCTGCGTTGCCCAGGCCCCGGACTTTCCAGGTGTGCCCCACCCCGTCCCGAGGTCCCCCTCCAAAGGCCCTGGGTTTACTCCCTCTACTGCTCTTCCGCCACTCCGCGCCCCAACCCCAGCGCTTCCCCAGGGCCGGGCCTCCTCAGTATGACATGTCCACCCACCCAGACCTCTGCCCCCTTTGGACTCCATCGCCGCTTTACCCCAGACTTCCCGCACCCCTGCCCAGGCCCGCTTGGGGCGCAGCGCCATGTTTACCCGATCCCCTCCCGGGCAGCAGCGCGCAAGAGGCGAGCAGAAGGCGCGCGGGCCAAGGGGAGGGCTCAATGAGGAAACAGGGAACGCCAGATCTTCAGGCCACCATACCCAGCCGCCGCAGAACATGGCGAAGGCGGGCCTAGGCGGGGCCTTGGGCGGAGCCGGCTCTGGAGGCAGGGCCCTGACGCCCAGGGCCCGAGGGAGGCGGGCCCCGGGTGCCCCCGCTGCAAGGTCGCGGTGTCTGACCCCCACTTCGCTGGAAGGCAGGGCCTCGCAGACTCCACCCCCGGGCCCAGGAGTTTGGACTTTGTGGTGGGGACAAGTGTAGCCAGAAGTCATTTCCAGGCTGGGTAAAACTGAACACTTCCTGAGAGTGCCAAGCTCCTCTCCTCCTTTGTTGCAGTCAATGCTCAATGCTGGCAGCAGCCCTTGCGGGGAGGTCATATGCTGAGGCCTAGTTTACAAAGAAGGAAACCGAGTTTAGGGCTGTGAAACCACCCAGGAGGAATGGGGGCTTGAGGATCCCATCTGTAAAGGGTGTGTGAAGACCAGCCATTCTTAAGGAACAGCTGCTTCGCCTGCAGCCAGAGCTCCATCAGCTCTCCAGGATACCATTTTGTTTTTATGTTTAACTTCTTTATTATGAAAAATGTTTACTCACGCAAAAGTAGAACAATAAAATGGTCCCACACACTGATAGGCCAGCTTCTATCATGGTCTGCCTCTTGACCTTTTTTTTTTTTCCTGTCTATATCCCCCTACACACACCTTTTGTTTGTTTGTTTGTTTTGTTGTTCTCCGAGTAATTTTTTTTTTATATATGTGAAATTTATTGACAAATTGGTTTCCATACAACACCCAGTGCTCATCCCAAAAGGTGCCCTCCTCAATACCCATCACCCACCCTCCCCTCCCTCCCACCCCCCATCAACCCTCAGTTTGTTCTCAGTTTTTAACAGTCTCTTATGCTTTGGCTCTCTCCCACTCTAACCTCTTTTTTTTTTTTTTTCCTTCCCCTCCCCCATGGGTTCCTGTTAAGTTTCTCAGGATCCACATAAGAGTGAAACCATATGGTATCTGTCTTTCTCTGTATGGCTTATTTCACTTAGCATTACACTCTCCAGTTCCATCCATGTTGCTACAAAAGGCCATATTTCATTTTTTCTCATTGCCACATAGTATTCCTCTCCGAGTAATTTTTAAAGCATTCTGGCAGACGTATTTCACCTTTAAATTCTTGAGTATGTTTCTCTAATCATTAAGGTTTGTTTTTTCAAACATCCCCAGAATACCAGTATCACACCCAACAAAGTTAGCAATACCCCGTCCAGTTCTATTTTCCCTAATTGACTCAAAACAGTCTTAATTGTTGGCCTCTTCTGACCAACATCTAAAGAAGGATGAGAGATTTTGGAGGCACACAGCCTCAGGCAAATTTCACCCTTATGGTTTTTGCCAGAAACCTTCTCATGCTCACAGAGCTGGAACATGAGTGGAACCAGACAAAAGTCCAAAATGAATGGAAACACAAGGGCAAGTGGATGCTAGATATTTAATAAGATTTAGTCCTATGCTATATTATTTCAGCAAAAGACAAATCTGCCTGCTAAACACAAAGATATATATATCTTTGTCAAATATATATATCTACATAGATATATCTATCTACATAGATATATCTAGACATATCTATATATGATATATCTAGATATATCTATATATCTATCTATATAGATCTATCTATATCTATATATATATATCTATAGCTATATCTAATCATCTATCTATCTATATCTATATACTATAGGTTTACAGACACCCTGATTTTCAGCAGGTGTCTTGCCCTATATCTGGGTTGGGTACTACCTGCACACCTCCTTACCCATCTAGGCTTCTGGGGGCCAGCCATCCTCTGGCACTTCCTGCACTCCCCAAGGAAAGAGGGTTCATGTCTACTGGTAGCCAGTAATCCTGCCCTAAACTTTCCAGATGATGCTCCAGCTCCCCAGACCTGGGAATTCTGAATGGCTCTAAGCCCACTGCTAGGATATATACTCAGATCAGTGCCCCAGAGAATGAACCAGTTGTGGAGCATGCCCTGTGTCTTTATACAAGAGTCCAAGAATTCTACATTTGAACTGGCCTCCCAGGTTGCTATGGAAGTACATTTGTCAAGGCCAGAAAACAGAATAGACTCTATTTTACAGCTATGTTTTATTTGCATATGTATTTAAACATATGGTTTGTGGGGCTCGCAATTGTGTTGTTTTTTTTTTTTTAACTTTTATTTACTTTTATTTTTGAGAGACAGAGCATGGGCAGGAGAGGGGCAGAGAGAGAGGGAGACACAGAATGTGAAGCAGGCTCCAGGCTCTGAGGTGTCAGCATGGAGCCCAATATGGGGCTTAAACCCGGGAACCTGAGCTGAAGTCGGACGTTTAACTGACTGAGCCACCCAGGTGCCCCTGTGGGCCTCCATTTGTAATCTTGCCCTGGGTTCTGTAAATTTTGAGGTGGGTTTATCTTGTGTCAATATACTTATAAGAAACATTTTATTTTCTACTTACCTCTAATGCAGGAAAAATAAACCATCAAAAGCATGAGGATAAATGGCAACTATCAGTTGACTTAAATAGTAAAGAAACCATAGGGAGAATGTAGCACTCTTGCAAAGGGGGCAGCCCCAGCTAAGTTCCAAAGGACAATTGCAATGCTCGGACACAGGACCCATTCTTCAGGGCCTTGGTAAGTGGCAGGCAGTGTGCACCAAATCCTGCAAACTAGCTCGTGCCCCATTCTCTTCCCCTCACTAACGGGCATCTAGAAGTGCCCAGAGTGCTGCCTTGGGAGTCCACAGGCCTGGCTGAACTTTTGGCAGTGAATAGCTTTACAAAGAGATACTACACCAAAACTGTAGTGCTGGGATGGAAATTTAAGATATATAGACACAAAATACATTTGTAAATGATAAAATGTTAGTGGATTTTACGGACTGAGTTGTGTTGTTCCCCACCCGAATATTTTGTATATTAAAGTCCTAATGCGCAATGTGATTGTACTTGAGGATAATATCTATAAGGATGCAATAAAGGTTAAATGAGGGGCACCTGGATGGCTCAGTTGGTTAAGCATCTGACTTCAGCTCAGGTCATGATCTCACGATCTGTGATTTTGAGCCCCATTTTGGGGTCTGTGCTGACAGCTCAGAGCCTGGAACCTGCTTCAGATTCTGTGTCTCCCTCTCTCTCTGCCCCTCTCTTGCTCAAACTCTGTCTCTCTCATTCTCAAAAATGAATAAATGTGTAAAAAATTTTATAAAAAAGGTTAAATGAGGTCTTATGGGGTGGGACCCTGACCCTATAGGACTGGAATGCTCACAACTGGGGGGAAGAGAATCAAGAGTGCTCTCTTTTCATCTCTCATCTCTCTCTCTTCCTGCTTGTGCCCACAGAAAACAGGCCATGTGAGGACCCAGTGTAAAGGTGTCACCAGAAACCAACTGTGCTGGCGCCTTTAGCTTGGACTTCCAAGCTCCAGGACTCTGAGAAATAAGTGTCTGTTGTTTAAACCACCTGGTCTGGAGTACTTTGTTGTGGCTGTCCCGGCTGACTAATGCAAGGGATTAATAATTTCACAAGCTTAGGAACACCTGGGTGGCTCAGTCAGTTGAGCATCCAACTTCAGCTCAGCTCATGATCTCATGATTCGTGAATTTGAGCCTTGCATCAGGATCTGTGCTGACAGCTTGGAGCCTGAAGCCTGCTTTAGATCCTAACTCTCTCTCTGCCCCTGCTCTGCTCGCTCGCTCTGTCTCTCTCTCTCTCTCTCTCTCTCTCTCTCTCAAAAATAAATGAATAATTTTTTAAGTTTAAAAAAATAATTTCACAAGCTGAGCTTAGGAAAGATGTGAACCTCAGTCTTCTCATCTGTAAAGTGGAGTTAATGTTAGTACCTGCCTCAAAAGGTTGAGGGCGACAGGAAGCAATCCATGTAAAGTCCTCACATCTAGTGCCTCACATGTAGCAAGGGCTCAATTCATGTTTCCTGCTACTATGTTTACTGTTACCATTAATGTTCTAACAGGACAAATCACAAGCAGGGGGTGATTCTAGGCACATGGATGGACCGTTGTAGCAGGCTTGGGGCACAAGGAGGGCCTTACCCTGCCCACAGCTTTCCTCATGCCTGTTCCAGTTTCCTGTTGTTGCTCTGCCACCATACCGTCCATCCTTCGTTCCCAACCAGTCCTTGTCTTCTCCAAATGGCCTTCAGCCTGGAGGCAGCAGCCCCAGTTCAAATCCTTCCCAGCCCCCTGCTCCACCGCTGCACTGTCCCCCACAGTCTCAGAGGCCCGTATGATGGGCTGGCCAAGCCCTGACTGCCCCACTGCCCAGACTGGAGGGCCATCGCCCGGCCTCGCAGACTGACCCACAAAGACATACTATAGATACTACAAATCACTTTGGAGTTTAGGAACCTCACCTTCTTTCCACAATCCCACCAACGCCTGTGCTGCCACTCAGCCATCCTTTCAGAGACCACACCTTGCAGCAAGGTCAGCCTCCTACCTGGTCCTGCCCTGCAGTGGTTGCCCTCTGCAATGACTCCCTTAGCCTCTGCTCAGGCTTGTCCTCCCCTGGGAAGTGTCAAGCACATGCCCCTCAGCCTCTTTCCTTGGAATCCCCCAACACCTCTTAACTATGTCATTGTGCCATATTAGGTGGGATATTTTTGCCTCTCAGACTGTGAATTCCCCAAGGGAAGAGACTCTGTCTGTTCATCTCTGAACATCTCCACTAGTACATAGTAGACACTTGCTTTAGGTTGCCCCCACTCCCAGCCCCCAGAAGTGACCTTGAGATGAGGATTCAAGTACAAGGAGTTTATCTGGGAGATGATCCCAGAAAACGTTGGTGGGAGAGGGAGGAGGTGAAGCAGGGAAAGGAGGGCAGCCAATGAAGTTTTGTTACCAAGCAAGTTACCTCCGTGGGCATCTGGAGCTCAGTCCTGCCTGGAATTCTGGGAGCCTTGGAGATATTGCCCCTGAAGGGTGTACAAATCCTAACTCCCACCTATCTTTACATGAGGACTACTTCCAGGGGACAATAGTGCCCCGGTCCTTCAGGCCTGATGGACTGTCAGGCAAGGTGGGCCAAGTGGCTCCCACGGCAGAGAAGGCTTTCCTGGGAATTGCTGCGGGCCCACATTAAGAAGTCAGGCAGGTGTGCCCAGGGCTGGAGGTGGAACCTGAGTGGGGCAGTGGCGGGGACATCTGCAGCACTGGAAAGACATTTGCTGATTGCAGAATAAATAAAAAGGTGCAATGATGGAGGGCAAAGGGTGCCTGCCAGCCACTTACTCCAGGTGCAGATTGCCATCTGCAAATCAGTGCTGACCTCTGGATCAAGCCTGTGAGGGGAATATCTCCTACCTTTTATATGATGAGGAAACTGAGGTCCTAAAGAGTTCCTCCACTTGCTGGAGGTCACAGCCCTGAGAGGCATAGCCAGAATTCAAACTCCATTCCAATTAAATCTAAAGATGACATTTTCCATTCCATCAACCAAGCTGCCTCTCTCACGCAAGGGAACAAGAGAATGAAGGCATGAACGGATGAGAGCTTTATAAATAGGGGGAGGCTCCGATTCATCTAGTGTTCTGGCTCAAAGATGACTACTGACTGAATTAGCTGCTCTTTGGTATTAAATTTATAATCAAATTTACACAGGAAACTATAAAATTCCAAGTAAGAAATCTGTTGTCTGGTGAGGAAGATATCTTAGAATCAGGGTCTGCCCCTCACCACCCCTGCTTGGCATGCTGAATAATCCAGAGCTGGTTTAGTTGCCCTCCACCCCAGCCTGCCCACCCACACCCAAAGGCCATTCCTGGGCTTCATGCACACATGGAGAAGTGAGCTATTGTTATTGTTGGTCCTGCCAAATCCATGACCCCATGACTCAGTGACAGCAGGACGAAGCACACGGGCCTCAAGGTGGGACAGGACTGCAGCAGTTCTCTCTGCCCTAGGCCCGGACCACCATCCTTGTGTCGAGAGCTGCCAGGAAGGAAGACAGCGCCACTACTCAAAACCCTCTTGTAATTTGCATAAACATGAACAAAAATATTTATGCTCAGTCAGTTAAGCGTTCAACTCTTGATTTTGGCTCAGGTCATCATTTCATGGTTTGTGAGTTCGAGCCCCACGTTGGGCTCTACGCTGACAGCACAGAACCTGCTTGGGAGTCGCTCTCTCTTCCTCTCCCTCTGCCCCTCCCCTGTTCATGCTCTCACTCCCCCTCTCTCAAAGTAAATTAAAAAACTTAAAAACACTGTTCATGCTATAATGGAAATAGTACCTTGCACTTTACTAGGACTTTCCAATACATGCTTACATCCATGATATCATTGAATCATTGTGACAGACCTGGGGGCAGGCAGAACAGACATTACCATTCCCATTTTCCAATGAGGAAGCTGAGACTTGCCCCTAGAGAGTGTCTGGCAGTGCTGGACTTACAATGTGAGGGATGATCATGCCTCTGTTAGAAAACCTCCCTGCAGCAGACCCAGGAGTCTTCTCCACCCCCAAAATGGCTTAACAGCCAGGGACGTTCTTGTCTTTGTTGAGATTCATGCAAGCAGACTTACAGTGCCCCGGTAGGGGCATGGACTCAGGTGTGCCTCAGTGAAGCTGCTGGTTTTCCCTCCAGGTAGGAATGTCACAGCAATTGGGCTCACATCCAGGCCCCTGACAGCCTGGGGACGCAGGAGGGAATAGCCCCACGAAGGAGGATAGCACACGAAGCTGCTGACACCTCAAGGGTTATAGGAACCTCAAAAACAACCCCTGGGCTACTGGGAAGAAGCCTCAGGGCCCCAGAAGGAGGGCTAAGGTCACTGCATCTGCCACTAAAAATAGTCCCACAAGTTTTGCTGACCTCACTTGGAAGAGCAGCTGGCAGAGGGGAAAAGACTAGGAGTCAGCAACTCACCAGAAACAAGAGCCTAAGGAAAGCCCGCCTCCTCACCTTTAAGATGCAGACCATTTCCTCCCAAAGGCTCAAGAGGCCTGGACCACTTCCATGCCTGGGGGCTAGCAGTATATTAAAAAGATGAAGAAATGTCAAAACAAGCCTACAAAACTTGTACATTTTACATGTTAACACAGAGCACATTGGGGCACCTGGGTAGCCCAGTTGCTTAAGCATCCAACTTTGGCTTAAGTCATAATCTCGTGGTTTGTGAGTTCGAGCCCCGTGTTGGGCTGTGTGCTTATAGCTCAGAGACTGGAGCCAGCTTTGGATTCTGTGTATCCTTCTCTCTCTGCCCCTCCCCTACTCATTCTCTCTCTCTCAAAAATAAATAAAGTATTTAAAAAAAACATGGAGCACATTAATGCTTAAAAATATAACTCAGAGTTAAGTCATTGTAGTATTTATTAACAATTCTAAATTGTTGTATAGTATGTAGTTAAAGGGCACAAATTTAAATTTGTATAATGTGCTTCTGCTTCTTCTGGATGTGAGTGATATATCTCAGCTCTCTGAGCCCCCTCATTTGCCATTGTCATTAAAAAGTCTATGTTTAGAGAGTCAGTTTGGGAAGATGTGTAAATTCTGGACATGGATGATAGTCACACAACATGGAAGTGAACTTAATGCCACTGAACTGGATGCTTAAAAGTGGTTGAGATGCAGGGTGCCTGGTGGCTCAGTCGGCTGAGTGACTGACTTCAGCTCAGGTCACGATCTCACGGTTTGTGAGTTCAAGCCCCACATCAGGCTCTGTGCTGATGGCTCAGAGCCTGGAGCCTGCTTCTGATTCTGTGTCTCCCTCTCTCTCTGCCCCTCCCCCATTCATGCTCTTCTCTGTCTCTGTCTCAGAAATAAATAAACATTAAAAAAAAGTGGTTGAAATGGTAAATTTTATGTTATGTGTATTTTACAATTTTTGTAAGGTCTATGCTTGAAGCCTTCCATGAATGGTGAAGGCCAAATGCACACAGGGTCCCCTAGGTCAGATCCTGATCTGCGGTTCCTGTGAGAAAAATCTGAATTCAGGATAGTGCTCCAGAGGCTGACTGGAACCCCCAACTCTTCCAACACCTACACAGTGAAGCACTCATAGTTTACTTAAAACTTTCTTTCCTTTATTTCTCAGCTATATTAAAGTGAAGGTAATATGGTAATTTTATTTAGATGATGTGTATAGAGTGGAAATATGATCTGTTAATCTGGGGGATATAAAAAGGGTGATATAAAATATTTGTTATAAAAAATGAAGATACTGGAATGAACAGAAATTAGAATCATTGATTTAACTCTTACCCTATCATTTGATATTTTGCTGGCTCTAAAATACATATATAATAGGGTTTTCTTATGAATTATGGTCAGAGGAACACCCATCTATCACTACAGCAGTGAGAATAAAACTGTGTCAACGAACAAACAAACTCTGAAGTGTCAGCAGTTTATAACAACAAAGGTTCCTTTCTTGCTCCTGCCACAGGTCCATTGTAGTCACTGGAGGCTCTGGGCAGGCAGAACAGCACCCTTTCAGATACTGCCGGTCACTACCTCAGATTGGAGAAAGGGTCTCAGTCCAGCCACTAATTGGTCTGGTCCAGAAGTGGCACATTCACTTCCCTCTTGCAATATTGGGCAGAATTAGTCATATGGCTCCACACACACACCCCACCCCAGAAAAGAACGGGGAAGTGTCCTTTTCCCTGTGTCTGGAAGGCAAGGAGAATTGGATTTGGGTGAAGGACACTGATGCCTCCATCAGCCCGAGGGCAGCCAAGAGGTTCTTTTGGGGCCCTTATAACCAAAGGTACCAACCCATTGCCTGTCCCCACTGCTGCACCCCAGCTAATTCCAGGTCTTGCCTTTACTAGAAAAGGGAACTCAGGCACCGAGAAGCTGGCTATGTTCTGCTGTACATGTTTGGCCCCCATGACCAGCATTTCAGGCCTGTGGTTGCCTGACATCTCCCCCACCCACTAAGGTTAGCTCCAGGAGCCACACTTCACCAGCTGGGGCCTGCTGAGGTCTCTGGGCCCAGCCGTGATGGGCTGTAGAGGATGCCTGGTTTATGTGCACAGGGCCCTGGGGATAAGGTGGCTGCAGAGAGGATGAGATCAAGGAGCTCGGGGGCATAGCCTTAAGTGACTGAGATCAGATCCTGGGGATTTGGCACCCACAGCCTCCTGGATGACAATAGCCCTTGCATATTTCCATGGAGGACACCAAGAAGAGGAGGCGGGAAGAGGTGGCAGACAAGGACAAACAGAGCAGGATTGTCCAACATCACACCTGTGCATGTGCATGTGAGCAAGTCCCACCTCTGTGTGCATGGTGTGGTATCAGACTTTGGGGGGTTTTGTTGGGCCTCCTTTAATGAGCACCTTTGGGGGTTCCCACAGGTGTGAAGGTTAGAGAGGGGAGAGAAAACGAAAGAGCAACCACTTCCCTGAGGATCCTGAGCTGGGTTCAGGGATGGAGGGTCCAGGAGACAGCTGCTCTCCCACACCTTGTCCCCCTCACCACTACTGGGCCTCAGAGGTATGATCCCCAACTGGAGCCAGTCCTCAACTGCTGGACTCCATAGTGGCAGCATGGGGAGAGAGACACTCATCCTAAGTCATGCAACAGCCCAGGGAAAGAGGAGTGCCAGACTGGATCTCCACTTCCCCTGACAGGCCAGGCAGGTTGTATGTGGCTACCTGCCTGGGTGACATTGTCTCTACACTGTGGACTCACACTGCCCCATTGGCCTCCACACTTAGCCTCCATGGCTTCCCCTATTTCTGTGGATGAAGCTCTGACCATGATGGTCAGGACTTGCTCTCTGGCCCCCTGCCAGCCTCCCTAGCCTCCTCTCCTCTGGCTCTCCTGTCCCTGAACTGAGGCCCTTCTCTGCAGCTCCAAGACCAAAGCTGGTCTCTCAGGACCCGCTGTCCCTCTGCCAGGAGCATGCACCCTCATGTCTTTATCCTGCCTCTTCCAGACACTGGTGTTTCAGAGCAGGTGCCACCTACTGGGAAAGGCCCACCTTCGTCCCCGCTAAAGTCACCTTTCCATGTCTCTGGCCAGATTACTCTGTCTTGTCTGCTTCCTGCACTGCTCACTTTTTAGCAGGATCTTGCATACTGCCTGAATTATCGCTTGTCCCCTCCCAGTAAGAAGTGAGCACTGGTAGCCGTCTTGTCAACACTATACCCCTGGCCCCCAGGACTGGGCCCAGCACCAAGGTGCCTTACAGGTGTTGAGGATTAGGTTACCGAGGTCTTTGCCAAAGCTGGACTGCTTGAACCCTCCAAAGGGATCAGCCACGTCGGTCTTGTTGTATGTGCCTGCCTCCAGTTTGTTGCTAACATACAGGGCCTTGTTGATGTCCCTGGTGAAGATGCCAGAGGCCAGACCAAATTCTGCCATGTTGGCCCCAGACAGCACGGTGTCAATATCACTGCAGGGAAAACCCATGAAGAACTCTGTGAGGAGGGTCACGGGGCCACCTGACACATGGAATGCAGGGAGACCTTCCCTCTCCTCTGAGGGGAGGCCAGGCCCACTCCAAGCTTCCCACATGCAGAACCCTCTGAGGAAATGTGCTGGGCCTACAGCAAGTAGGGCACCTGAGAGAAGAGGAAAGAATGACAGGGCGGAGGCAGAGCAGGGTCAGACCATTCTGGTCATCTTGGGTGAGCCCCTCACTTTATAGACAGGGGGATGGGAGTCCAGAGAGGGGGGCAGGCTAGAGTCACACTACACATGGAAAGGTGCATCTGTCAGGCCTTCTCAAGGGGCTACCCTGGGGGCCTTCCCACAAAGACTTCATAGGCTTGAAGACTCACCACAATATTTGCTTGGTAGACAGTAGAAAAGTGTCTCATTCTAACACAGCATGTGAAGATAATTTTTTGACAGTTGGAAGTACAGTGTATTGAGGATGAGGTGTCATTCTAGAATTTGCTCAGAGGTTCTACTCTGAAAAATAATCGTCAGGAAAAGAGTCTGTGGTAGAGCAATTATGGCCGGTTCCTATTCCTCTCCTGGCCTCAATGACTTTCTGGACCAATAAGAGAGGGGAAAGTGAGGTTCCAGTGTTTCTGAGGCTGACTGATGGTTCTTGAGGAGGGTTACATCTTCCACTGGCCCTCTTTGGGTGAGTGAGGTGCCAAGCAGCAACTGCCATGCCACGGAAAGCCTAAGGAGAGGCCCTGACATGGAGGCAGATATGGCCAGTCCCATCGAATGCTGACCAAATTGAAGATTCACAAGTGAAATAAGTAACTTGTTATTTCAAGCCACTGGAGTTTGGGATGGTTTCTTACACAGCAGTGGATAATGGGAACAGGACCAGCAGGCTGTGAGAGGCATCAGAGAGATGAAGTGGATGCTCTCAGTTGGAACCAGCCCTCCTGGACCTCCGGGGACTCTGCTAACTTCGGTGGTTGACAAGGACTGGGAAGGCTAGGTTAGGCTTGTCCTTAGCCCCCACCCCACCTGAATTCTCCTTCTGGCCACACCCGCCACCCACAAAGCTCAAGGGAAGAACCCAGTAAAGCAAGGAAGAGGATCCAGTTCTCAAGAGACATAAGCAGGGCTCCCTATCCATCAGCAAAGCGAGAGATGATCATGATGGGCCCAAGGACTCCTCCTTGGCTATGAACATGTGGTTCTCCACATCCATGAAAATGGTTGGCTTGAAGAAGAAACCTAAGGGGCAGACAGGATTCCATGGTGTGTAGGTGGGTGGTCCTCTCCCAGGCCAGGCCTGGGTCCCACTGGCCACCATGCACACATTTCTACTCTGGCACTGCAATTTGTGACACCTTTGTGGTGGAGGCCACATACTGTGGGTGCCTTTCCTGCCCCAGGTGTATGAGTCCACAGGATCCTCACAACCCTTTCAACTAAACACTGATGAGGAAAACAAGGCTAATGCTCCGTGTTGGTCTGTGATAGAACAGCAATTCGGTATCTAGTATAGCCCCTCAGGCGGCTCTCCATCAGTCCCTGTGGAGTAGGTTGAGTAGGGGGAGGTTGGACACGAGTTCTGATGGACAGGATCTCCCAGGACTGCTTCACATCTCCTTCTAGGCACCTCAGTGTGGGTGCTCATGTCCCAAGCACAGGGGCGAGTGCCTCCTGCTCTCCTGTCAACATACGCCCACCACCTACTCCCATCCGGACTGCTGCCCCTACAGGCCCTGGTTCTAGATGGAACCACCTCTGACAGCATAAATGCTTCTTCTATTTTTCCTCTAGGCACAGAACGCAGGGGCCCTGAGACCCTACTGGACTGAGATTTCATTTAGCCTAAGGGAAAATTGAGAGACATGAAATTTTCTCTGTCTGATTTTTAGAAAAACAAAAAGAAATTAACTTTAAAAGTAACTTAAATAAAATATTCCATACTTTTCATACATTTGTAAATTATATTTTAACATTAATTACAAATTTTAAAACCAAAGTTAGGTATGAGGGGTGCCTGGGTGGCTCCGTCGGTTAAACGTCTGACTTTGGCTCAGGTCATGATCTCACGGTTCGTGAGTTCGAGGCCCGAGTCGGGCTCTGTGCTGACAGCTCAGAGCCTGGAGCCTACTTCAGATTCTGTCTCCCTCTCTGTCTCTGCCCCTCCCCCACTTGCACTGTCTCTTTCCCTCCCTCTCTCTCTTTCAAAAATAAATAAACATTAAAAAAAAGTTAGGTATGAACACATTTTGGCTCATGTGGTGTGGCCTGTATTCACTCCATCTGCAAACGAACTGTTGCCCATCAGGTGCTGGAGGCTCTGGGCTGGCCAGGCTCTGTCCCTTTCCTGTTCCTTCATACTCTTCTCTGCCCTTCTGGGCCCCATGAGGGGGACTGTATGCCCATGCTCCCTCATCTTCTGGCTTCCAGTACAGTTTTTACCTCATAGTTCTGCCCCTCACCAGATTCCAGGAATTCTATGCCCTCCTCTTGGCCCTCAGGCCAGGGGATGGTGATGGTGGCTCCCCATTGTTCCTGGTTTCGAGGTAATGCACTCCATCCCCTCACTGCTCTGCAAACCATGCCTTCAGTTCACTCTTTCCAATCAGCCTCTGAACTCTGGCATCGTGGAGCCCCTAGTCTGCAGGGGGGCAAGGAAGGGAGTGAGTAAGCAGAGTGGCAGT
The DNA here is from genome assembly GCF_022079265.1 of Lynx rufus. Lineage (NCBI taxonomy): Eukaryota > Metazoa > Chordata > Mammalia > Carnivora > Felidae > Lynx > Lynx rufus. The sequence continues at coordinate 60,859,016 of NW_025814856.1, read as the reverse complement.
GTCTATAAAATTGCCACTGTAGGAGATTCCAGGGAGCAGCTGTGACACAGGAGCACATATGGTCTGGGTCTGGATGTTATTTGAGCTGGTTGATGAATTCACCAGTTGGGGAAACGGGAGCTGGTTGCTCATCAGAGGAGCAGAAAATGCACAGGGAGCAAGAAAAGGTGAGATGTATTCAGAGAGAATAAAAAATGGCTGGAGCATGTGTCATGGGCAAGCAAGTTAGAAATAGATCATGGAAGACCCTGGGTGGAAGTGAGGAATTTGAGCTCGTCACCACAGGGGGATGGGTCCCTGTAGAAATTGCCCCAATGTTGGGGAAGATATAAGCAGACTTCCGACAGCTACATGAGTAAAGGGTTAGCATGGTATAAGAGGTCCCTCAGGAAGCAGATGTGATGGTCCAGTTAGGAAAAGCTGTGGAGAGTCAGCAGGATGGTAGCAGGGATGCAGGGCAGGCAAGAAAGATTTTTATTTTATTTTATTTTTTTTTTTATGAAGTTTATTGACAAATTGGTTTCCATACAACACCCAGTGCTCATCCCAAAAGGTGCCCTCCTCAATACCCATCACCCACCCGCCCCTCCCTCCCACCCCCCATCAACCCTCAGTTTGTTCTCAGTTTTTAACAGTCTCTTATGCTTTGGCTCTCTCCCACTCTAACGTCTTTTTTTTTTTCTCCCTTCCCCTCCCCCATGGGTTCCTGTTGAGTTTCTCAGGATCCACATAAGAGTGAAACCATATGGTATCTGTCTTTCTCTGTATGGCTTATTTCACTTAGCATCACACTCTCCAGTTCCATCCACGTTGCTACAAAAGGCCATATTTCATTTTTTCTCATTCAGGCAGTTAATTTAGAGTAGTGGGTCAAGAAAAGAGAGGAGTCTGAAATTCATTGTTTCCTTCCCTCCTTCATTCCATCAAATTAACTCAGGTTTCATGTGAGTCCCAGTGCTGGCATGAAGGACCTGATGGTGTACATAGAAACAGACACAGTGTCTTTCCCCATGTAGTGGGCAATCTAACAAGGAAGCAGTTCAAATTTTTTTTTTTCAACATTTATTTATTTTTGGGACAGAGAGAGACAGAGCATGAACGGGGGAGGGGCAGAGAGAGAGGGAGACACAGAATCGGAAACAGGCTCCAGGCTCTGAGCCATCAGCCCAGAGCCCGACGCGGGGCTCGAACTCACAGACCGCGAGATCGTGACCTGGCTGAAGTCGGACGCTTAACCGACTGCGCCACCCAGGCGCCCCGAACAAGGAAGCAGTTCAAATAGTCCATGCCACAGCTCCTGCTCCTCTGGCTCCAGTGACTTGATCAGATGGAAGATTCTAGACAGGCAGGTGTATCCCTGGGTCAGGTTGGGGCTGGGGGAACTCAGATGATGTGGTGGATTCGGTACCCATTCAGTGTAAAGGGGCTGTGGACATGCAGGTGAAGGTGTCCAGGTGGGCAGGATTTCTGGATGAGGAGGAGACAGGCAGGTGGAGGTGTCCAGGTAGGCAGGATTTCTGAATGAGGAGCAGCCTAGAGACAGATATTTGGGGAGGTGCAAGCCACTGCAGGGGGTGAGATCCTCCAGGGAAAGTGTCTGCCATAAGCAACACTCCAAGCTCAGGAGACACTTGAGCATACCTCCATTTAAGGGACAGGTGGTGAGGGAGGTTCAGTGAAGAGTGGCCACTGAGAAGTAATGCCAAAGATAGAAAGCCATGAAAGCCAGTGCCTTGGAATCCACAGGAGGAGAGAATTTCACAGACGTGGAGAGGTTTATGGCAAATTAAAGTCCACGATGATACACATTAAACCAGCACTGACTGGATTTCAGCTTTGGTGTCTTCACCTTGCCAGCACCACGCCTGGTCTGGCAGGTGTCCAGATAGCCAAGGCCATGGCATCCAGTGTCACAGATGGGCCCTGAGGCCTGGGAGCCTAACCATGGCCTTCACATACCTCCAATTAGAAGTAGATAGGAAACCAGAGGCCACGCTACTGGCCTTTCAGTTCACCCAAGTGGAGTGCTCTGACTGACCTGGCCGAGGGACTTGACTCCCACCACAGACCAACGTGGCCCCTCCCTCCACGCCATGCTGGCAGTACTCTATTAGCTTCCATAGGTGGGCTTGGTGGTTCTACGGTCCATGGTTGGTGTCCCGGTCTAAAGGGTTACCGATCTTCATCCTCTTCACCTCTTCTACCTGTGGAAAGTTCTCCTAGTCAGGTCCTGCTCAGGTGCCCAAGTTCCTGGCAATGCTCCAAACCTGACCCACTGACATTTCTGCATTTGGCCACCAGCCACTGGCCCCTGAAGAAATTCCACACACCCTCAGGATGTTCCATATTCTGGTTCCAAACCTGCCTTCCAGGCTGAAATCCAAGATGTATCCTATGTGCAAGGAGACCCGAGCATAGCATCAGATGACCTGGGAAAACGGAGGTGTCCAGGGATATAGGTGAGGGCCGGACGTGGGGTTGGGGGGTGGTGCCAGTAGAGTGCATCTCTACACCAGTCCTACGCCCAGCTTCACAGGCTGAGAAGCTGAAAGAACATTTGTCTGGGGACTCCAGAACATGGGATGGGGATGGGGATGGGGATGGGGCCAGGGAACACCAGTCCTGCTGCAATGCCCCGGTGGTAAGAGTGGAGCAGAGGCTCCTGGGCCTTGAGTCCACCCACTCCTGCTCCCACTTCTGCCTGCTGCAGGGCCCAGCTTCAAGGCCATCTCCTTCCAGGAAGTCTTCCCTGTTGCCTCAGACAACCGAAAAGTAGGTCTAGGCTTTGCCGCCTGGAGATGTGGGTCTGGATCTCCTTAAAGGATGTGCCATATAGTGTCTGATGGATTCTGGGGCTGAGTGCAGAGATTCAGAAAAGCTCCTGAGTATGGGATGCTGTGCTACGGAAAAGAACTCAGGTGGCATAACCAGTGGGATGTAGACATCAGAACTTCTGGCCTCCAGGCTAGGATCCACCTCTTCCATTTTTCTCTCTCCAGGCTCCTTCCTTGGTTTCCTAAAATCAAACAAGGTCATCTACACCCTCCCTGTGGCTGCATCAAGGTCAGGTCTGACTGGCCATCTCCTCTACCTCTGAGGCGAGGGCTGTCTCACCCCTCCATTCAGGCTCTGCACACACACTCCAGAAAGGCCTAATCAGATGCAGCGGACACTCAAGTCCCCAAGGAACACCTTCTGCCCTTTCACCAAGAACCCCTTACTTCTCTGTGCTGAAAGGGGTCCCCATCTCCTGCTTTGTTCCCCTTCTCTGCTGTCACTTGGCCACCCTCCAACCTATGTCCCTAGGATTCCAAGAGCAATAGTGCTGAGCGTCCTGGGTGCACTTCTCCCTTGCTGTATTTGGGAACTGAGATGGTCCTGAGAGTTATCCTGGGATTCTGACCCCTGCCTCACCCTGTGGGAGTTTCATGACTCCCCTGCAGTCTCCAGAAGGGTTGTGCTCCCCATAACCACATCCGCTCAGTGAGCCGCCCCCTCCATCATGATTCTCCATCCGTGTCCCAGGTTCAGCTATTCCTGTGCTGGGCGTGTCACAGCGAAGGACTTGCTCAGCCAGGCTTCCCAGCTCCCAAACTACAGTGGGTTATACAAGTGGACACCACTGTATGCACTTCCCATCGAGGTGGAGCTGGTTTCCCACCCTTTCAAACTGGGGTGGCCTGTGACTTGCTTTGGCAGGTAGAATGTGGCATGAACAACCTTTGAGAGATCCAAGAGGGCTCTCAACTCCTGCTCTCACTCTTGGGAATCCTGCCGCTGGCCCTGCATGTGCCCGAGCACACACTGTGATAGGAAGCAACACAAGGACAAAGATGAGCCTTCCCAGTGCAGCCACCAGTGCCCCTGTCGGCCACAGATACACGAGCCAACCTCAGGTGAACCTGGGCTGGTGCCCATGGTGCCAACCCGCAGGACTATAACTGCACAAACAGCATTTACCAAAGCCACTAAGTTTGGGGACTAGCTTATGACATGGAAAAAGCTGTTACACTCCCTTCTAGAAGGTCTGCTCCTTTTCTCCCTACGTTTCATATTTTTACCCATTATGCAAGACCCTCTCCAGGGACACCTGGGTGGCTCCATGGATTAAGCGTCTGACTTTCGATTTTGAATCATGTACTGATCTCACTGTTTGTGGGATCGAGCCCCATTCTGGGCTCTGCCCTGACAGTATACAGCCTGCTTGGCATTCTCTCTCTTTCCCTCTCTGTCTGTGCCTCCGCCACTCAACCACACACGCTCTCTCTCTCTCTCTAAAAAAAAAAGACCCTCTCCAGAACTCCTTCCTAACACCTGCCGTGCCTTGTCTCAGTCCTGTTCTCTCATTTTTTCCTGCCTTCGTAAATACAGTCCTTTAAGCCTGCATGTAGTGGTTGTTGTTCCAGCATCCCCTCTCTTACCCACTGTGATCAGGATGTGGGGAAGGGCTCTTGGCTGAAGCTGAGCCAACCAGAGCCCCGTGGGTCCTGCAATCACTGAATGGGCCAGGGATGGACCTGGGACCCAACCAGCATCCTCCCCCACAGCCTTTTCTAACAGTCAGTGGGGACAGGGTGACTTCCCCTTTGGTTCTATGCTATCAGCACAATGCCACATCCTCTTTACCTATGGGCACCCATCCTGCAGCAGCCATGAGAAGCAGCTGCTGATGGTCTCAGGTCCTAGGGAGAACTCCTCTAGTCCATGGACACTCAAAGACAACAACTGTTGACAGGAGTTGAAAGCCTGTCCCCTTGACCCCAGGGGTATACTTAAGAGTTGTCCTTCTTGCTCCAGAGCTCCTATGTGTGGGTCAGGCTAGGGCTGGATGTCACTTGAGATCATGTCCTGTCTCTGTCCTTTCCTGGTTCCTCCCACCTCCCAGGCTTGATCTGAGAGCTCACCCTTAGTGAGCCACATACAGCTGAATTCCTGGTTCAGGCTTCACTTCTGTGGACCTACCCTAGCACAGACCCTTTTTGGTTATGTCAGTGTGAGCTGCAGAGTTGTTATTTCTTGCTGAAATAATAAAAATCAGTAAAATGATACAGCTTTGCCTGATGGTTTCCTTGCTCAGATGAACAGTGCCTGACTCCGCCTGGCCCAAGCCTGCCTCCCTGCCCCCAACCCCCTGCAGCCCAAGTCTCCCCAATGAAGACTCTGCAGAAGAACTTACCACCTTCTGTACAAGGTGGTTGGGGATTGAGTTCTCTACGAAGAGCTGGCCTACTGCAATGCTGTTCTCGCCTTTGTTGAAGAAGACACAGCTCATCCCCTTCAGAGAATGGATAAGGATGCTGGCTTACAACCTCTCCCAAGGCACCAGCCCCCCCACATCCCATCAGCCCCAGGTACCCCCTTCCTATAGGGTAAGGGAGGAATGTGTATATCCTGACCTTTGATGGGATGGTGGGCCAGGCCCAGCCAGCACTGGGCATACCGGCTCCACTCATTACTCATTCACCTCAAGAGGGGAGATGAGTCCCATCCCCTGGGGACACTTGTGTCCGCATTGCAGAGAGTGGAGGACAAGAGGGAGTCAGGGAGTGAGCCTGGTGACCCTTCATAGGCGTGTTCCCTGGGGTGATACAGGAGGAGTCAGAGCTCACACTCTTGGGGCTGAGCCTGGAGGGTCTGTTAGCTTGGAGCAGGCAGCAGCCCATGTCTCGGGAGGGACAGGGTGCCAGCTCAGGCCTGAGAGAACTCCTGGCAGGGATCTAGAATAAATGTCTTCAGAGGGACACTCCTCAAAGGGGCCTGTATTTTTGCCCTGGGGAGCCCTATGTGGTCAGCCAGGGGAGGAGTATGAACCTGACTGCTCTGTGTCAAGCTTGGTTCTCATGGAAGCTGGGATTGCACTGACCAATGACATGGCCTGGGTTGCTGGCCCTGCAGCAATGGCCTTAGCACCAGGGCCAAGACGCTTGGGCTGATGAACTGGCCTCCCTCAATTTCCCTATCTGAGGCTGCACTCCCTTTCATGTCCATGCTGGGTGACACATTGTGCTCCAAGGCACAGTGACAGTTAGATGGAATGGGGCATATTTGGGCACTGGTGGAACACGGCCTTACTGGCTTGCTCCTGAAGGTGTGGAGAGGGGGACTGAGGCATAACAATGACAGTGACAATACAAATATAAGAACAACTGACACACAGCACCTGCCACATCTTCTAAGCCCTTCGGACTTAATAGCTTGTTGAATCCCTATAACAACCATAGGTGTATTCTCCCCATCATACAGGTGAGAACATGAGGCCCAGAAAGGTTAAGTAACTTGCCTGAGGCTGCCCAGTGAGTCAGTGGTGGAGCTGGACAAACAGACACAGCAAAAAGGAGAGGTTTTCATGCTGATATCAGAACAGATGGGAATATGGCTAACATTTCCTATTCTGTGAAGCTGATCTTGGTAATTCTGGCAGTCACAAAACTTCTTGGGAAGTGTTTTTTTTTTTTTTTTCTGGAAGATATATGTCATTCTTTGCCCCTAGGCTCCTTCCTGCCAGTCTAGGCCAAATGTGTGAGTTTGACTGTGGAATCAGAGATGGGCACCCCACGTCCACCTCCAGGTGGTCCTCACTATCTGCACAGCCTTGCTGAGGTCACAGTCAGCAAGGATGATGGGGGGTGACTTCCTGCCCAGCTCCAGGGAGACCTTCTTCATGTTACTCAGGGCGCAGCTGAAAGGGACAGAGGTTGGTAGGACTGGGTCCCTGGGAGATGGGGACACAGGAGCTCCAGATGGAGGGGCCAAAGGAAGCTCCAAAGCATGCTGTACTCAAAAAGCAAACAGAGGGCCAGAGGGGGCTTCTCCCCACCCCCATGCTCATCAGCTCTCCCTTCCCTTTCCATACTGCTGCCTTCTTCCTCCTCCACACCCAGGCTCACGCCCATCACAGGGCCTTTGCTTTCAGCCCCTTGGGATCGTTCCTGCTTCACATATCCTTGAAGCTCCTTCTTCACTTCCTTCTGGCCTCTGTTCCAATGTTCTCTTGCTGGGGTGCCTGCCCTGACTGCTCCCTATAAATTGCATGCTCCTGAGCTCCGCGTCTGATGTGTTTTGCTGTGCAGTGTATTTGTGTCTGACCCTGCCCATAAAGCATAAGCCCCACTGGGGTGGACAGGCATTTGTCTGGTCATGCAACTGTGTTTATCCAATAAATAAACCAAACACAGGACCTGTTGGGGTGGCTGCAGTGCCACAAGGCCTTTGGCCTCTTGGATTTTTAGTGACGGGTGCAAACAGAGAGAAGTTGTGGGTCCTGTGCATGTTGCATCAGTGGGCACAAAGTGGACTTATTGATAGTGTCCGCAAAGGGACACTCACAGGAGTGGGCCAGTGAAACACAGCCATGGCATGGGGTGGGAGTGGGGAGGGGTTCTCCTTGCTCAGGACTTACCTGGGAAGAAGGCTCCCATCTCAGGAGCCAGCATCAGGGGTCTTGGAAAGTCCCCAGAAGATGGCAGCCCCAGAGCCACAAGACACCCATCCAAGCCCTCCTGCCCTGGAGTCCTCAGAGCTGACATTTACTGAGCCCTCACTCACCCTAGCACATACGTGCTCACATAGAACTATCACCTACACAGCACTGGGAAGACCAGCTAGCTATTGAATAAGGACAAGTAAATCAGCTGCTGTGACTACTTGCAGTAAGCTCTGGCCCCATTCCCTCATCCATCCATCTGCACCCCATCCATCAGTCCTGCACCACCACCAGCCTCCCTTTCTTCAATGCTGAGGCTTGCTCTGCTGCACTCAAAAAGCTTCAGAGTAGCTCTTCCTGGCCCCATTCACAGGCTCTGATGTCAGCCTCCACTGACTCTAAAGATACACTCTACCAGCCACACTGGCTGTGGCTCCTGGCCCAGAAAAGATACCATGTAAAGCTGCTGTGATCAGCATAAACATGGTGCCTACTCAAGGAAAGTGCCAGGGCCCAGGATGCATCCTGGCCCCCAGAGGGCTTGTGTGGGGCCAAGAGGTGAGAACCCCATCTTTCAGGGCATAGAGAGGCCCCCTGGAGAGCAGAGTCAGGGGCTGCAGAAGTGTCTCAGGGAAAAAGAACACTGCTCTGCACTGGGGGCTACAATAAGGTGATGTTCTAACACAAGAGAAGCCTTTCTCCCTACGGAATTGTCATGTTGTAGCTGGACTGCTCTGGTGTAGAGAAATAGGTCCTAAAGATGCAGTGATGAGAGAATTGGAAAGCAGGGGGCTAAGACTCTCCAGGAGCCCAAGCATCAGTCCCCTGGCTCAAGCCTCTTCTATTTTTGCAAATTATCTGATAACAGCAAGCACATACAACATAGTATTTGGCATCTTGACACGTCATGCACCTGCAGTGTATTGCATACTGGGTCATGAGTACATCTGGCACCAGACAAAACATTCTTATCCCCAGGCCTGGAGCCTGTATGATGTCATTCTGGACAGAACGAGCAGTCCTAGCAGCCTTCCATCCTGGGAATGAAACTGCTTTCAGTTTCTTGCTGCTCTGTCCCTTTCCTTCAGGACATTCTTACGGTGCCCCCGGCTTCTTGTTCTCCAACACACTGGGAGGTCTCACTCACAAGTCTTACAGCACAGGCAGTGGTGGGTGGTCTCGTGACCTCAGAGAAAGGCGTCACTATGTCCAACAGAAGCTCCAGCTCCTCTCTATTTGTACCTCTCACTCAAGTACACATGCCTGAAACCCATCCCCAGAATTCAGTTTCAGTGTGGTGGTGCTCAGGCACCCAGGGTTTGTCTTGGGACAGGCAGGGGTACAAGGTACCTTGCTGCAGTACAGCCCTGTCTGTAGCCCCAAGCTTGTTGGCTGCACAAACCAGCACCATGGAACATGAAAACAACTTTCACTCAACTGGTGGAGAAACTGAGGCCTGGAAGGGTCAGAGCTTGGCCCCGGTCATATCATGAATTTGTAACAGAGCCAGAAATAGAACCCCAGCTGATGTGAGGCAAATACCAGGAATAAGAGATGAAATGATGCTCTAGAACAGGGCTGTCCAACAGAATAGAGCAAAAGCCTCAAATACCAGCCACAAATGTAACAGCATTTTTTTTCACTACCACTAAAAAAACTAAAGTAACTTCCTTTTAGTTTTAAAAGAAAAACTAAAAAGAAACCAATGAAATTAATTCTAATGTATTTAATTTAGCACAATTCATAAAAATAAATTTAAACCTGTCATCAATATAAAGTTATTAATGAGCTATTTGTGCACTAAGTTTTCAAAATCCAGTGGGCCATTCACACTTGAAGCCCATCTCAATTCAGAGCAGCTCTGTCCCAAGCGGCCATGCATGCTCAAAGCCCCAAATTGCACAGAATCTCCAGCAGCCCCGGGTCTAAGTGCACTCCACAGAGCAGCTGCACCGGCCTCACCAGAGGCTGGTCAGAAACTCAGACACCAGACTAGGGCCTGCCTCAAGCTCACACACAGCACTGTCTACTTCTCCACACTGTGACCAGAGATACCTCCAACCACCTACCTTTTCATGATGTGTTTTCCCACCTCCGTGGAACCTGTGAACCCAATTTTCCACACATCAGGATGGTCTGAGAGTCTCTGGCCAACCAGTGGGCCTGCAGGTTGGAGTGAATGAAGGAGTCATGGCAGCCAGCAGGTGCTGAGGGCGAGGTACAAGCTCTGCCACCCCTCACATGTGCCTCTTTAGGCCAGGCCTCTGGGCTGTGCACCCCCAGTACTTAGTGCCCTCCGTGCCCAGGGCTTACTTCCTGGTATGGCAGAATGTGTGCCCTCAAAATTCATTATGCTGAAGTCTTAACCTCTAGAACCTCAGACCTGACTGTGGTTGGAGACAGGGTCTTTAAAGAGGTGAGTATGTTAAAATAAGGTCATCTTCTCCTTTTTTCAACACATACTGTCTCCTCAAATTGACCTCACCCTGGCTCACCTTTTCAAATGCAATTTTTATCTTCTCAATCTGTCTGTGATCTGGATCCATTTATGATTCCTCTGACTGCTCACCACCTCCACTTGGATGCTTTGCAGCCTCTCAAACTCAACATATTTGAAACTGAACTCCTAATCTTTCCCAATACATGTTATTTTTCTGGGTTCTCCATTTCAGTAAACAACCTCTCCTTGCAACCAGTTGTTCAAGCCAGGACCTAGGAGTCGATCTTGATACTTCCCTTCCCCACCTTATCAATTACCTAATCCTGGGCTCCTCCACCCAGTTGGCCCCTCCATTTCCATGGCTCCCCTGCCTCTGAGCTTGTAAAACTGCATGTACTAAGGTGAACCTGTGAAGATTCTGGTTCAGTAGGTTTGAATTGGGACACTTTCATCCTCTATAGATAGTTAAGATACTAATTCCATTCCACCATTCTTGTTAAAAAGAAAGTAACTGTTTGGGAAAGAAAATATTTGCAAAAGACACATCTGATAAAGGACTGCTATCCAAAATATACAGAGATCTTGGGGCACATGTGTGGCTCAGTTGGTTGAGTGTCTGACTTTGGCTCAGGTCATGATCTCACGGTTGTGAGTTTTGAGCCCCACATCAGGCTTTGTCCTGACAGCTCAGAGCCTGGAATCTGCTTCAAATTCTCTGTTTCCCTCTCTCTCTGACCCCCCCCAAATAAATAAACGATATATATATATATATATATATATATATATATATATATACACAAAGATCTCAAAAAAGAATCAACACTAAGACAATAAACAACCAAATTAAAAAATTGTACAGGCAGTATCTGTACATATACCTCATCAAGAAAATATACAGATGGCAGATAAGTATATGTAAAGATGCTCAACATATGTCATTAGGGATTGCAAATTAAAACAACAGTGAGACACCACTACACAATTATTTGAATGGCCAAAATCCAATACATTGACAGCACCAAATGCTGGAGAGGATGTGGAGCAAGAGGAACTCTCATTCATTGCTGGTAGGAATGTAAAGTAGGTCAATTGCTCTGGAAGACAGTTTGGTCATTTCTTACAAAAGTAAACATAACTTTAGCATAAGATCCACCAATCACATTCCTTGGTATTTACCAAATGAGTTGAAGACTTATGTCTACAGAAAACACTACATATAGATGTTTATAGCAGTTTTATTCATAGTTGCCAAAACATGGAAGAAACTGAGATGTCCTTCAGTAGTAGGTGAATAGATAAATAATCTGTGGAACATCCAGACAGTGGAATATTATTCAGCCCTAAAAAGAAATGGGCTATCAAGCCATGAGAAGATGTGGAAGAAACTTAAATGCATATTACTAAGTGAAAGAAGCCAATCTGAAAAGACTATATACTATATGAGTTCAAATATACGATGTTCTAGAAAAGGCAGAGCTATGGAGACAGTAAAAGGTTGGGGGTTGCCAGGGGTGGAGGGAGGGAGGCAAAGTAGGTGAAGCACAGGGAAGTCATAGGGCAGTGACACTATTCCATATGATACCACAATGGTGGAAGTATGTCATAACATATTAGTCATAGAATGTACAACACCAAGAGTGTATCCTAATGAAAACTATGGGCTTTGGGTGATAATGATGTGTCAGTGTAAGTTTGTCAATTGTAACAAATGTGTGTGTGATGTCTATAGTGTGTGTGTGATGTCTCTGGTGTGTGATGTCTATAGTGAGGGAGGCTGTAGACACATGAGGATATGAGGTATATGGGAACTCTCTATACTTTTTACTCCATTTTTCTGTAAGCCTTAAACTGCTCTGAAAAATAAAGTGTATATAATAATAATAATCATCATCATCACTATTTTAGGCTGTTCAATAAATATTTACAAGAATGTATCATATATCAGATCACAAAGAAATTCTCCATTTTAGGGGCACCTGGGTGGCTCAGTCGATTAAGCATCTGACTTCAGCCTAGGTCATGATCTCACAACTTGTTGGTTTGAGCCCCACATTGGGCTCTGTGCTGACAGCTCAGAGATGAGAGTCTGCTTCGGATTCTGTTTCTCTGTCTCTGTCTCTCTCTCTCTGCCCCTCCCCTGCTTAATCTCCATCTTTCACTCAAAAATAAATAAACGTTTTTAAAGAGTCACACACTCCACTGACTGAGCCATCCAGGTGCCCCAGAAATTCTCCATTTTAGAAAGCAGAATGTTTATAGGCTTTTATGGGTTGGATTGTGTCTTCCCCCATTCATATGTTGATATCCTCAGAATGTGATTTTATTTGGGAATAGGGCTGTTGCAGATGTAATTAGTTAAAATGACATCATTAGAGTTGGCCTTAACCCAGTAATGGATTTATTAGGTCAATGGTGTCCTTTGACACAATTTGAGAGGTATCTGGGTGGCTCAGTTGGTTGAGCATCTGACTCTTGGTTACCGCTCAGGCCATTATCTCATGGTTTGTGGGTTTGAGCCCCACATTGGGCTCTGCACTGACAGTGTGGAGCCTGCTTGGGATTCTCTCTCTCCCTCTGTCTCTGCCCCTCCCCTTCTGGCTCTCTCTCTCTCTCTCTTATTATTCTTCTCTCCAAACAAATAAATAAACCTTAAAAAAAGTGGGAGGGGACTTGAATACAGACACACATAGAGACAAAGCACCATGTCAAGATCAAGGCAGAAATCAGTGATGCTTCTAAAGCTAGGAAAAGGCAAGGATCGTCTCTAGAGCCATTAGAGGGAGCATTGCCTTAATGACACCTTCATCTATGATTTCTAGTCTCCTTGATCAGTATGATTCTGTTGCTTAAGCTATCTAGTTTGTGGTACTTTGTTATGGCAGCACTAGCAAAAAAATACCAAGGGACATATTCTCTGACCATGACATAATAAAACTAGAAACACAGGAACAGAATTTAAGAAGAAAACAATTGGATTTTTTTAAGTCTTACTGGGTCAGCAAAGATATCAAAACTATAATTGTATGTTATTTAAGAATAATACAAATATGAACACAATAAATTCAAAAGGCATAAGGTTGGAGTCACTGCTGAAGACTAGTATGAGGAGCCCTGTTGGCAATTCCCAGGGAAATAACCATAACTGGTGAAAATGATTTATAAAAAAAACAACCATATACAATCTCTGAAAATTTTCATAAACTCCCATTTAAGCAAACGAAGAAACATTTATTCAAGTAAATCTACCAAATCTCAGTAAGAACAATGAGAGTCTATGGTACTTGAGCCATGAACAATTCTCTCCATCCAGGTGGTAGAAACTCACCCCAGACAGGTGTGGTCAGGAAGGCAGGGTACCTCTCCTCCTGCTCCCAGTCCAGGGATATTACATCTCATCAGGAGGGTCAGGCCATCACCATTTTTCATCTTCTCCAACTCTGTGTTTTAATTTTTTTAAGACATTTTTTAAAATTTAGTTTTGTGAGGCACAGAGAGACAGAGCATGAGCAGGGGAGGGGAAGAGAGATAGTGAGACACAGAACATGAAACAGGCTCCAGGCTCCCAGCTCTGAGCTGTCAGCGCAGAGCCTGATGTGGGGCTCGAACCCGCAGACCACGAGATCATGACCTGAACCGAAGTTGTATGCTTAACTGACTGAGCCACCCAGGTGCCCCCAACTCCGTGTTTCAGAGGCTAAATTCCTGATGAGTATGGCTTCCACCTAGTCCCCACTCATAAAGTGAAGGCTCTAACCCAGGTGTGGCAGGCTGAGACTACTGGGACCTCATCTGCTTAGCCCCAGCTCCCTCATAGGACCCATCATCTGTGCCAGAGGTTCAGACATTTGGGGCAGGGGAAGAAGATTTCTGTAAGAACAGAGAGCTCCCAAAAGGCACTGACTTTATTTGAAACTGTGTAGTGAAGTTCAATTTTAAGGGCATTCTCAAAAACAACAGAGATCTTGGGGATGAACATTTAAGAGAAGGCTGATAGCTCTATGACAGCATTAAGGTAAACCACAGGTCAGTTAGTTTACCAGAGAGAACCAGGGAAGAGCCCTCTGGGTAGAAACAAACCTCAAAGGCTGACCTCAAAAACTACCCTGGCAAAGGAGTCCAAATTTAATTAGGTCCTATCATAGAGCAATTGATGCCCCAGAGCATTGTTGAAAACAATAGAGCAACCAGATTGCAGTCAGCTGAGCTGAACTGCTGAGTATTACACCAAAAAGGCAAATAGCAACAGAGAGACCAGGAAAACAGAGAGTCATAGAGAGCCCTGCTAAAACTGCTATCATCCCATGCTCAGGGCTATGTCCCTGATGAGTGACATCACTGGGTACACACCACAGGGAAAATAGACGTCACTCAAATAGCCTAGCCAAGTCACTAAAGACATAAACAAGGAAAAAACGAAAATGAATGTTGCAAAGGCGAAAAAGAGGATCAGTACCCAGCACTGGTACAATATATTACCTAAATTGTTCAGCTTTTAACAAAGCTATGATGCATGCAAAGAAATAGGAAAGTATAACCCATCACAGGAAAGAAAAAATAAGCAGACAATATAAGCTGAGAGGGGCCAGATGTCATACTCAACAGACAAAGATGCCAAGCAGCCATTATATATATGTTAAAAGAACTAAAGGAAACCATGCATAAAGACCACACTTGTCTCATCAAGTAGACAATATCAATAACAAAACTTTTTAAGAACCAGGTAGAAATTCTGGAACTAAAAAGTACAGTAACTGAAATAAAAAAAAATCAGTAGAGTGGCTCAACAGTAGGTTTGAATGGCAGAAGAGTGAACTTTAAGATAGACATTATGCAATCTAAAAACCAGAAAAATTATTTTTTTAATGAAAAGTGCCTCAGAAAGGAGTGGGTTACCATCAAACACACCAATATATGCATAATGAGAGTTCCAGAAAGAGAGGAAAACTGAAAGTAGCAGAGAAAAATGTTAGAATAAATAATGGCTGAAAACATCCCAAATTTGATGAAAAACATTAGTCTAAAAATCCACAAAGCTCAATGAATTTCATGTAAAATAACCATAAGGAGGTCCACTCTCAAACACGTCTTAGTAAAAATGGTGAAAAACAAATACAAAATAAAATTTTGGAAGCAGCAAGAGAAAATGATTAATCATATATAAAGGAACCCCAATAAGATTAACAGAAACATTTTATTATTCATCAGAAACAATAGAGGCCAGAAGGTAGTGGGATGATACATTCCAAACATTGAAAGAACAAAACTGTCAAACCAAGAATCTCATATTTAGCAAAGTTATCTTTCAGAAAATAAAAGCAAAACATAAAGGCATTTCCATATAAACAAAAGCTTAGCTAATTTGTTGCTAGCAGACCCACCTTATGAGCAATACTGAGGGAAGTTCTTCAAGCTGAAAGCAAGTGACTCAGACAGTAATCCATCAGAGAGCACCAGGAAAGGTAATTACATAATTATAAAAGACAGCTTAAATGCATATTTTCTTTCTTTTATTAACTGATTTAAAAAGAAAATGTATAAAAACAATGTGTATATAATTGTATTGTTGGATTTACAACATATATAAATGAAATATATTTGACAATAATAGCAGAAAGGAGGTAGGCGGGAGCAAAACTGAAATGGAGTAAAGAAGTGATACCCGAGTAACTCAACAACAGGAACAAATGAAAAGAACCAGAAATGTAAATAAGATTAATATAGCAAGCTATGTAATTATATATTTGCTCCCCTTTCTCTTTAACTTCTCTCATATAAAATTATATATGAGAGAATTAAAATTATAATTCTCTCTATATAAAATTATATAAAGTTATAGCAGTGTACTATTGGGTTTGTAACATATATCAATGTGATGTGTGCACAAAAATATGTGATATAACACCACAGAGGTGATAGAGCTATGGAGGAGTAGTATTTATATATTTCCCTGGAATTAAATTAGCATAAATATGGAGTATTTTCTGATAAGTTAAGAAGCGTATGGTAAATTTTAGAGAAACCACTGGTAAAATAATGAAAAATTCTATTTTGAAAAAATCATTAAAATAATTAAAATGTTACACTAGAAAATATTAACTAATGTAAAGAAGGCCATAAAAGAGAAATAGAAACAAAAGACAGGAGACACAGAAAGCAAAAAGTAAAATGGCATACATCAATCCACTATATCAATAATCACTGTACATGTGAATGGATTAAACAATCCAGTCAGAAAGTCAGCGACTGTCATACTGGATCAAAACAAGATCCACATATATGCTGTCCAAGAAGACTTCAGATATAAATACGTTGCAAGTAAAGGGATGAAAAAAATACATCATGCAGACAAAAACCATATGAAAGCTAGAGTAGTTGTGCTAAAACAGATGAAGCAAACTTTAAGGCAAAAACTATTATGGAAGGGGCACCTGGGTGGCCCAGTAGATTGAGCATCCGACTTCAGCTTGGGTCACGATCTCATGGTTGACGAGTTCAAGCCCTGAGTTGGGCTCTGTGGTGACGGCTCAGAGCCTGGAGTCTGTTTAGGATTCTGTGTCTCCTCTCTCTCTGCCCTTCCCCCACACATAACTCTGTCTCTCTCTGTCCCAGAAATAAATAAACATTAAAAAAATTAAAAAAAAAACTATTATGGAAATAAATAGGGGCATTTATAATAATGAAAATATTAATAAAAAGGTATGAGGTTTCACCAAGGTTTTCTTTAAATGCTTTCCTTTAAATGACAAAAAAATATAAATGAATTAAACTTTCAACTCAAAAGGTTACCAAAAAAGCACACAGGAGAACACAGAAAGAAATAAAAATGACAAAACCAGAAAAAATAAGAAGGAATAGCAATGGGATGGGTAAGAAATTTGAGAGCTCTTTGTTTTGTTTTTGTTTTTTTTTGAGGGGTGTACAGGAACAAACAAGAACTTTTCACAAATTTAGTCAATTTGAAAAGAGAAAGAAAAAGTGAAAAGTATATGGGGATATTATAAAAATCAAAGGGAGAATCAAAAAAGGAATTAATTATGAGAAATTATTAATACAACTCTATGCCAATATATATTAAATGTATGAAAGAAGGGACAACATTTCCAATAAACCAGACCACTAAACACAGAATAAATTAAATAAGCAATTCATGTAATACCTCTCTAAATGCTCTAAGCCTAGAATGTTCTACAGATAAAATCTCTTAAATATAACCATTCCCAAGTTATGTAAAGTTATTCCAGTGCATGTATACACATACACACATACACACACACACACACACACACACACACACAAATGGAAAACATTTGGGGAAACATTTGAAAGCTAGAACCCTTTCAGGTCTGGGTCTCTCCCACCATGGAAGAGGGCCATCTCCCCACCAGGCTGGCCACCCCCACTGGATCGCTGGGCCCCCGATCACTCTGTTCCACTAGAGCACATCATGCAGCAAGCCCTGTTCTGACCAAGTGCATCTCTGACTTCCTGGATCCCCGGAGCCTCCAGATACCTCTGTCCATATCCCTTACCAGATCCAGGGAGGATGTTGACCATGCCCTTGGGAATGCCAGCCTTCAAGGCCAGCTCTGCAAACTTCAAGGCTGTGAGTGGAGTCACCCAGGGAGGCAGAGAAGAAGACTGGGTCAGGAAGGATTGGGAAGTGGGGCTCTGCCTTCCCCTCCCAGCAGCTGAGGTAGCAAGCAGGGAGAAGCAGTCATGCCAGGAGGACCCTCCAGGGTAAGCCCCATCATAGTGAGTAGTGCCAACCCACCCAGCTTCCCCATAGCTCCAGTGGAAAGCGGTGAGTAAGGCCCACTACCTCCTATATCTTCCAGTGCCTTCTCCTGGCAAGCTCCAGCCTTGTGGCCAGGCCTGGATCCTTCTTGAATGTTCATACATTCTACACTCAGGGAGTGTAGTCCTGGGTGCGCAAAGGGCCCAACAAGCCACCTGTCTTCTCCTCTACAGCCAATAGGCCCCGCCTGGAACACACCCAGCCCCACCTGGGCAGGCTTGATCACCTCTGTGTTCCCAGCAGCCATGCAGGCAGCCGTCCTCCAGGAGAGCATTGTCAGGGGGGAGTTCCAGGGCATGATGATACCACAGACCCTATCGTACAAAAGAAGTGGGTCTTCATCTCTCCAGTCAGTCTGGGTGCCAGACTGCACCTGCTTCCTCTCTCCCAAGCTTGACACCCATTCCACTCCAGGTGTTGTGATACGGTGCCCAAGGTCCCCCTGAGAGAGCTCACCCTTGCCTTTCCAGTCCCTGATGGAGCAGTATGTCTAGGGTGGTAGTAGTCCCTTTTCCTGGAAGGGCACAATGACAGGGAATGGTGTCTCATCAGAGTTGTGAGACCTGTCTAAGGACAGTCCAGTAGGGCATGACACCAGGCAGTTTGGGAGTTGACAGCAGGCAGGGCCTGGGAGAAAGCCAGGGATCACCCAGGTGGGCTGAGAGAGTATGGTAGAGGGTTGGGATCAATGGGTGGGCCAGGAGGAAGTTAGTGAGGGTCCTCTTGGCTGTGAGACCAGGGGGCAGTCCCATGGAGAGAAGGAAGCAGTCATCTTGGGGAGGCTTAATAAGGCTTGTCTGCTTTGCATTAAGAGGTAGTACCCAGTGTCAGTGTGCCCCTTGGTCCCAGAGAAATCCTCTGGCTGAGCAGTGTCTCCATCAAAGGGAAGCCCCCCATGGTCCTGCAGAGCCTAATGATGACACATGTAGTCCCAGCAGGCATGAGGCCCTACTTTCCCCTGACTCCTGTAAAACACAGGGCACTGTCTTCGTCCATGTCAGACAATTAATGAGCCGGTCCACACAGAGCCGCTCAGACTACCTAACTTGTTTTCTTCATCATATTAATGATCATCATCACCACAGAATGTTTCTCAAAAAGGGGACTTCTTAGCTGAACCTAGGCAGGGGAAAAGCATGTGTAAAGGCTGAGGGCAGGACAATCTGGGGGCCAGCACACCATCCTAGGAACAACAGAGTGCACCCAAGGGTTTGGAGAGCCACTCCCCACCCTCATGTACACCCAGAAGACCCAGCAGACCCAGCAGGATGAGAATGCAGAGGGAGCACTATGAATGTTCACAGGAAGTGGGTGAGGTCATCAGGGTTGTGGGGGCTCCAAAGGAGAAAAGACATCGGGAAGTCCCACTGTCATGGCTGAACTGTACTTCTCAAAGTCCACAGTTGAAATCCTAAATCCAGAACATCCTTATTTGGAAATTGAGCCATCCCAGATATAATTAGTTAAGATGAGGTCATACTGCAATGGGGTGTCCTTAGACAGATGTCCTTATAAAAACAGAGCCATGTGAAGAGACAGACATGCAGAGGGAAGACACCATGTGAACATGAGGTCAGAGATTGGGGAACACCCAAGATTGCCTGTGAACCACCAGAAGCTGGGGGAGACGCCTGGAGCAGATTCTACCTCATACCCTTAGAAGAAACCCACACTCTGACACCTGAATCTGGAACTTCCAGCTCCAGAATGCTGAGGCAACAAATATGTGCTGCTTGAGTCTCTTAGTTTCAGTACTTTGTTGTGGCAGCTCTAGCAGATGCATAAACCCACCCATATAGGGACAACTTCCCCAGTCCCCCAACTATCTGGATGCTCCACATCACTGTCCTCAGTCTGATGGGGACAGACTCACTGGGAAGCATCTGGAAGATCTGTGACTTTATAGATTCCTGTGACTGGCAGCCAGGTGAGCCCTGGTCCCCTTGCCCTGCCCATCTCAAGGCCTGCACCTAAAGAAGGGGCTCCAAGCACGCGGGCTATGCAGGGCTCTCACTCTAAACACTGACACCTTGGCAGGGTAGCTCTTTGTTGTGGGGGCCTGTCCTGGGGCACCGCCTCCATATTGTGTCCTCTGAGGGGAAGGTTGGGTGGGAACCACTGCCCTGGAGTCAGTGCTATGTGCTCCCCCAAGACTCCCCCTCTCTGGGGGCTACAGGACAGGGTTTTCCTGCATCCATAGCCCACTGTCCTGACAGGGGTCACCCTCACCAGCAGGCCTGTCCTTCAGGACCTGGTGTGTTCATCTGTACTCATTTATGTTGATGCAAATGACATCTGAACACATTCTCCTTCTGACACACCCCCACATTCCCAAGGAAGCTGAGTGCCCTGGACCACCATCCACAGGGATGTGTTGTCCCTGCTGGGAGATCACGGAAGCCCCACATTGTAAGGGGCACAGGGTAGGTGGGAATGCCTGATGGGTGCTGACCACACTGGGGCACTGATGCACTTAAGATGATTTTAGAGGGCATTCCTCAGTGTGCTTCCCTCACACAAGTTTCTCCTGGAGCTGTTCTATGTGGTCCCCATAGCTCTGTCTCATGCCTTTGCACAGCCACACTCCATGCCCTGGTTAGGAGGCTGCAGAACTCAGCATGGGTTGTGCAGGGTTTTGCTGTCAAGGCCCCAGAACAGCTGCTGTGAGTATTCTTGGGCTTGTATCCTTATGCATCTGTGTCAGTGAGCCACCATAGTTGTGCATGTGACGAGGTACATTTGGGGACTGAACAGTCACTGCCATGTTGCCTTTCCCTAAGGTGGACCCTCGCCTCCCTCTGCCACAGGCAGTGTGGGGGGCTTCTCTCTCCCTAGGCTTTTGGACCATCTGATGGTGAGGCAAGACCACTCACTTCTGGGTTTAACATCATTTCCCCAATTCCTAGTCTTTTCTATGTTGATTGGATAGATGTCTGTCTCCTGTTGAGCACTGGTTCCTATCCTTTGTCTATTTCTCTATTATTTTTACCCTGCTCCTTGGTTCTGTGTAGTTCTTAATTTGTATGCATCTTGGTTATTATACTCTTTTCAGATAAAATTTTTCAGATGTACCCTCTGTTTTCCACTATGACCCTGACTGATACAGGGCAATTGTGGCAATTAAGTAAAATTGTACTTATTAGGTCATCGAAACAGTCTTTGGCCCAGAACAGTTACTTTAGACATGAAAGCTG
This sequence comes from Lynx rufus, assembly GCF_022079265.1. Taxonomy (NCBI): domain Eukaryota; kingdom Metazoa; phylum Chordata; class Mammalia; order Carnivora; family Felidae; genus Lynx; species Lynx rufus. Next base: position 60,838,164 of record NW_025814856.1, on the reverse strand, counting down.
TTTTAGTTGCTAGAATGTAAGTCCCCCAAGGACAGGCATTGCCATCAGTTTTTGATCATTGTTTTATATATAGTAACTGAAATGTATGGCATGTAATAATTGATGAATAAATAGAGTTCAATAGATACGTAAAAAGGGGATAAGCGCTCACACTACGTATTGCACGAAAAGTGCCCAGTGTGTGGTGAGTCTTTGCCCGGAGCTGTGACTCACCCAATAGGCTCCTTCCTGGTCAAGGTTAGGTTGTACTTTGGCCTGGCCTGGTGGAGCCCTGGAAGAAGCAAGGGGAGTCACTGGTAGGGGGCTCCATTGTTTCCTTCCCCCTTCCCCCTGGGCAGCCAGATTATGCTTGGGGCTCAAAAATGAACAGGGTCTTTTCTGCATCCTGCAACCCCTATGACCGACACAGGTAGGAGACCCAAATCGACCAGATAATGTATTACAGGGGCATCTGAGGACTTCAGATACAGGCGGAGCAGGCAGCCATCAGGAACAAGGTGTGCCTCTGCACTGAGTCTGGCGGATTCCTCAGACAAGAAACTGGTCCTGGTACATGTAAGACCTCTGGCTTTGACACTGGGGCAGAGAAGAGAGGAGGTGGGGGGCCAAGTTGTCTCTGGAGGCTGTGCTAGCCCAGGAGGCCCCAGTGGGGGCCAGCTCCAGCCAACAGTGATGCAACAACAGGAGGAGGAGCAGAAGGTAGGCCTGCCATCACCCCTGCACCTCTCAGCCCCTTGGAGAAGATAGGAGGTATGGAGCCCGTTTCTGGCAGAGACCTCAATGAACCTGTTGGTGATGAGTATCTCTGTGGAAGGGTTGACCCATCCCTGTCTCTGGTGGGCAAACCTCTGAAAATGGCTCCCAAGGTCACATCCTGATGCCCGGGATCCAGGAGGTGGTGAACTACCCCTTCTGCAAAGATGCAGAATGGCACAGTTGACTGTAGGATAGGGAGAGGATGCAGATGGACCCAGCATGACTTCAGGAGTCCCCATAAAGGCAGAGTTTTCTCCAGTTTCAGAGAATCAGATGGAAGAGGGACGCCAAGCCTGAGAAAGGCAAGGGGATGGGAGAGTGGTAAGGGTCAGAGTGAGGCCTGCAGTAGCCTCAGTCAGCAGCCAGCAAGGACCTGGACCTTCAGTTCTGCAATAATAGGAGCTGAGTTCTGCCAACACCTGAATAGGCCTGCAGGCAAGGTCTCCCCAGGGCTCCAGATAAAGCCCAGTATGGCTACATCTTGACACTGACCTTGTGAAATCCTGGTGTGGAACCCAGTCAAGGCTGCCTGAACTTCCCATCTGCAGAAATGTGAGCTGATTGGTTGTTTTAAACCAATAAACTGGGGTCATTTGTTATGCAGTGTGTAGGCTAACACACTGTCCTAGAGTTTCCTGCTGAGCCCAGCCAGCCTATGTGAGCTCTCACTTGGTGGGCAAGAGCCTCAGCCCCACTTGAATTTTGTCACACCAGCCAGCAAAGTAGAGGAAGGTCTGGATGGACATGCCCATGTGGGTCTTCAGGGCCAGTGTGTAGATAGCACCTGCATCTAGAGCCTCGATGGTAGCCAGCTCTTCCTGGTGCTGTTCCATGAGGTCTGCCAACCTGGCCAAGGGGTGGGGGAGGGGAGGGAGATGGGCTCAGGTCGGGACCAGCCTTGCCTATTCTTTCAGGGCCCTTTTTCAATGAACAAGGGGCTCTTCCCTGCACAGTCAGCTCTGTCACACTCAGATGTATTGACCTCAGTTTCCTGATCTGTGAGATGGGACAGTAAAGTTTACTTTACTGGATGGGTATGAGGATGATGCCCTTCTGTTCCTCTCCCCTCTCCTCTCTTTTCCTTTCTTCCTTCCTAAAATATGGATAGGTTAACTACTTTATAGTAACACACATGATTCTGCAAAGCAGTCCCCCTGCCTCTGTAATAAGGAGGTTGCCATCCAATAAGGCCACCCTCTCTGTCTCTGGACAGCTTTGACCAGGGGAAAGCATGTTAGCTTCAAGCACCAGATGTTCTAGTGGAGTGTGCCCCCAAAGATGGAATCTGTGGGGAGGGAGAGGGGGGATGATGGGATAAATTCAAAGTAAGGTTTGTCTACACAGCCCTCCTTAAGTGTGAGCTCTCTGACATCCAATTGCCCTCCTGTGATTCTGGCGGGCGTGCTTCTGTGGGCAGCCTGGGAATTAGGACTGTTCCCCCTTCTCTGATATAAAGAAGCCCAAAAAGCAGGCTGATCAGGGGATCAGGTGCCCAGAGGAAGGTGGAGGCCACAGATCCAGAGCGGCTCTCAAACCTGTACATGGGGGAGCTCTGGCCCAGAAATAAGTCTGGGATGAAAGACTGCTGACCAGCTCCTCTCTGCATTCAGCTATGGCCTGGCCTAAACACCCCAGGTACACACTCACACTCTCTGGGAAGCCAACCCTAATTTCTGCCCACTCTACACTAATAACATATCCCTCCAGTGTCCTGATAGCATCCTCTACCTTTCTTCAAACGTTGCATGACTGTTACAGATATTCACTTAGTTGAGTATTCCAGTACTATTTGCCTCTCCCTGAGGCCTGGGACAGGATTTGGTCTCCTGCTCCCTACTGCTCCTGCACCCACTGGGCACACAGTCAGCATGTACCATAAGGCTTGTGAGTGAAACTGTGGGCCTAACAGACACAAGCAATCTAGTGGCATAGCCACATGGTTACTTCAGACAGTGACACATCCAGGTAATTTTCTAGTTAAGAACAGCAAAGGTGTAAATCAGTTTTTGAGAGCATTATAGACCAAATAAAAAAAAAAACACCATGTTGTGGCATTTTAAAGACTAGGGTTCTATCAACTAGAAAAACAGATGTGTCACAGGTATAAATCTATATTATAAGTAATCCAAAGATGGTCTCTGTGTATTGGCCCCTAGGTTGTTCATGTCTTCACTGCAGGGTGAGACCTGTCAGCTTAAAAGCTTGCTGGATACACATTTATGTATCCAATTATTAAAGAAAAAATTTTTTACGTTTATTTATTTCTGAGAGACAGAGAGAGACAGCGTGAGCAGGGGAGGAGCAGAGAGAGAGGGAGACACAGAATTAGAAGCAGGCTCCAGGCTCCGAGCTGTTAGCACAGAGCCTGATGTGGGGCTTGAACCCATGAACCGTGAGATCATGACGTGAGGTGAAGTCGGACGCTTTAACCAACTGAACCACCCAGGCACCCCATATGTATCCAATTATTTTAAACATAGCCCAAACAAGCAGACTTTTAGCTATTTAGAGTCTTCTTGCTTTGCATCCCCTGGGAACCCCACTTGACAGCTATTATCATTGGAGACATGGACTATGCAGTTATAGCTGCTGCCTTCCCAGCCCTCTGACCCAAAGATCCCTGCTCTGCTGCTGAGCAACATTGTCAGGACACAGGACCCCCAACTCTGACCCCCCAACCTCCAAGAGTTCCTTTGAACCCCTCCCATTCTGAGTAGGGACCCTCACTAGAGTCTCTGGAGGGTCTCCCACTAAGAGGGTGTCACCCCCTGAAGGCTGTTGTGTTTCTACTCCTCATAGTCCTATCTTTTCCCTCTATCAGCCCCAAATCCTTCCAATTCTGCCAATGTCACCTGCATGTGATGTGGCCATGTCATAAAACTCTATCACCTGAGCACACCATTTGTGAGGCTCAGGGAGGGGAACTGAGTGGGATTGTTCATTGTCAACTTTGTTGAGGTGTACGTCTGCCTCCAGCATTCTGTCCCCAGAAAGCACCAGTGGGGAAGGCAGTGAAGCAACCACCATCATCCCAGAGGTCCTCAGACAGCCATGAGGAAGGGCAAGTGTGGGGTGCCACACAGGCTCAGCCTCAAGCCCAGCAGCCTGAGCCACCACCAGATTCTTGTCTTGTTTGTCTGAACAAAACGTGACAGCTTCCTACAGACTCTGCCACCAGCTCTTGTTGGTCCCACTCTGGCAGCTCAGGACACTGGCTCTTTAAGTTCCTTAGAGGCTCTATCTTGTCCCTCAGTCATTCTTGAGTACTGTCTAGTGACTTTCTGTAACACTCTTTTCTAGATCTTTCTTCCCAGCTTCTCCCACAATTACATAATGTCTGAACCCTATAATGTATTCTGTATTCCATAGTATGTATCCATGGTGGTCCTATTTTCCTCATTGAACCAGGGGCTGCTCCCTCCTGAGCCAGCAATGGGCAAACCTCCACCATGGGGACTGGGAGGTTGCAAGAGGCAGGACAGGGTTACTAGAAGCTCTTAGGCCTGGCCTTGCGATATCTGTCCAAACATTCTGGGTGTCTACTTAGAGCTGTTCAGGCACCCAACCATTCACTATCAAGTTGCTAGTGGTGTTATTATGACACATACCTCTAGATGGCGGCAGAGCACCTCAAGGGAAACTCTTGGGTTCGCAAACATCTACCTCTGGAGTCCCTGCTTCAGGGCCAGAAGGCTCCTTTCAGCATCACCAGCCTGGGCTTGCATGTTTCAGTTTTGCTTAATCTGGGTCACTAGGTTACTAGGCAATGGCTTCCTAAAATTGATAGGCTCTTCAAGGGGTCTTGAAACTAACTTGAGTTAGAGCAGGCTGGGTGCAACCTTGCCTGCTGCAACCCGTACCATCTCTATTCCATTTTGAAACTAGACAGGCCCCTCTCTCTGGTTTCCTGTGCTGGAGGCTGTCCTGGTGTTTCTGGCTTCTGAATAGGAAAGAAAATGACATTCTGACTGCAAGGCCAAGATGGAGCCTCTTTCCCACCAGATGACAAGTACATTTGGACCACATCATGACCAGCCTCTATGCCTGACAGCTTCCCCAGAACCCAGAGCATAAAAGTCAGGTTCCTGAAACTGGCCTGTTCACTAGGCTTTTTGACACTGCATAGTTCATCTGCACAGCACCCTCCCTTCTGAAAACATCACATCACTTCCTTGGGGGGCAACTGCTCCTCCCCCACTGGGACCACCTGGTTCTAGGGGAGTAGTATCTCTCCTCCAGGCCTCACTCCCACCCCATTTATAAGCTGGAGCATAACTAAGTCTTTCCCTGATACTTCTTTTTTTTCTTCTACAATGTTATTTTATTTTATTTTTTTCAATATATGAAATTTATTGTCAGATTTGGTTTCCATACAACACCCAGTGCTCATCCCAAGAGGTGCCCTCCTCAATACCCATCACCCACCCTCCCCTCCCTCCCACCCCCCATCAACCCTCAGTTTGTTCTCAGTTTTTAAGAGTCTCTTATGCTTTGGCTCTCTCCTACTCTACCTCTTTTTTTTTTTTTTCCATCCCCTCCTCCATGGGTTTCTGTTAAGTTTCTCAGGATCCACATAAGAGTGAAAACATATGCTATCTGTCTTTCTCTGTATGGCTTATTTCATTTAGCATCACACTCTCCAGTTCCATCCACGTTGCTACAAAGAGCTATATTTCGTTCTTTCTCATTGCCATGTAGTACTCCATTGTGTATATAAACCACAATTTCTTTATCCATTCATCAGTTGATGGACATTTAGGCTCTTTCCATAATTTGGCTATTGTTGAGAGTGCTGCTATGAACATTGGGGTACAAGTGCCCCTATGCATCAGTACTCCTGTATCCCTTGGGTAAATTCCTAGCAGTGCTATTGCTGGGTCATAGGGTAGGTCTATTTTTAATTTTCTGAGGAACCTCCACACTGTTTTCCAGAGTGGCTGCACCAATTTGCATTCCCACCAACAGTGCAAGAGGGTTCCCGTTTCTCCACATCCTCTCCAGCATCTATAGTCTTCTGATTTGTTCATTTTGGCCACTCTGACTGGTGTGAGGTGATATCTGAGTGTGGTTTTGATTTGTATTTCCCTGATAAGAAGGGATGTTGAACATCTTTTCATGTGCCTGTTGGCCATCCGGATGTCTTCTTTAGAGAAGTGTCTATTCATGTTTTCTGCCCATTTCATCACTGGATTATTTGTTTTTCGGGTGTGGAGTTTGGTGAGCTCTTTATAGATTTTGGATACTAGCCCTTTGTCCGATATGTCATTTGCAAATATCTTTTCCCATTCCGTTGGTTGCCTTTTAGTTTTGTTGGTTGTTTCCTTTGCTGTGAAGAAGATTTTTATCTTCATAAGGTCCCAGTAATTCACTTTTGCTTTTAATTCCCTTGCCTTTGGGGATGTGTCGAGTAAGAGATTGCTACGGCTGAGGTCAGAGAGGTCTTTCCCTGCTTTCTCCTCTAGGGTTTTGATGGTTTCCTGTCTCACATTCAGGTCTTTTATCCATTTTGAGTTTATTTTTGTGAATGGTGTGACAAAGTGGTCTAGTTTCAACCTTCTGCATGTTGCTGTCCAGTTCTCCCAGCACCATTTGTTAAAGAGACTGTCTTTTTTCCATTGGATGTTCTTTCCTGCTTTGTCAAAGATGAGTTGGCCATACGTTTGTGGGTCTAGTTCTGGGGTTTCTACTCTATTCCATTGGTCTATGTGTCTGTTTCTGTGCCAATACCATGCTGTCTTGATGATGACAGCTTTGTAGTAGAGGCTAAAGTCTGGGATTGTGATGCCTCCTGCTTTGGTCTTCTTCTCCAAAATTCCTTTGGCTATTCGGGGCCTTTTGTGGTTCCATATGAATTTTAGGATTGCTTGTTCTAGTTTCGAGAAGAATGCTGGTGCAATTTTGATTGGGATTGCATTGAATGTGTAGATAGCTTTGGGTAGTATTGACATTTTGACAATATTTATTCTTCCAATCCATGAGCAGAGAATGTCTTTCCATTTCTTTATATCTTTTTCAATTACCTTCATAAGCTTTCTATAGTTTTCAGCATACAGATCTTTTACATCTTTGGTTAGATTTATCCCTAGGTATTTTATGCTTCTTGGTGCAATTGTGAATGGGATCAGTTTATTTGTCTTTCTGTTGCTTCATTGTTAGTGTATAAGAATGCAACTGATTTCTGTACATTGATTTTGTATGCTGCAACTTTGGTAAATTCATGTATCAGTTCTAGCAGACTTTTGGTGGAGTCTATCAGATTTTCCATGTATAGTATCATGTCGTCTGCAAAAAGTGAAAGCTTGACTTCATCTTTGCCAATTTTGATGCCTTTGATTTCCCTTTGTTGTCTGATTGCTGATGCTAGAACTTCCAGCACTATGTTAAACAACAGCGGGGAGAGTGGGCATCCCTGTCGTGTTCCTGATCTCAGGGAAAAAGCTCTCAGTTTTTCCCCGTTGAGGATGATGTTAGCTGTGGGATTTTCATAAGTGGCTTTTATGATCTTTAAGTATGTTCCTTCTATCCCAACTTTCTGAAGTGTTTTTATTAAGAAACGTTGCTGAATTTTGTCAAAGGCCTTTTCTGCATCGATTGACAGGATCATATGGTTCTTATCTTTTCTTTTATTAATGTGATGTATCACGTTGATTGATTTGCAAATGTTGAACCAGCCCTGCATCCCAGGAATGAATCCCACTTGGTCATGGTGAATAATTCTTTTTACATGCCGTTGAATTCGATTTGCTAGTATCTTATTGAGAATTTTTGCATCCATATTCATCAGGGATATTGGCCTGTAGTTCTCTCTTTTTACTGGGTCTCTGTCTGGTTTAGGAATCAAAGTAATACTGGCTTCATAGAATGAGTCTGGAAGTTTTCCTTCCCTTTCTATTTCTTGGAATAGCTTCAGAAGGATAGGTATTATCTCTGCTTTAAACGTCTGGTAGAACTCCCCTGGGAAGCCATCTGGTCCTGGACTCTTATTTGTTGGGAGATTTTTGATAACCGATTCAATTTCTTCGCTGGTTATGGGTCTGTTCAAGCTTTCTATTTCCTTCTGATTGAGTTTTGGAAGAGTGTGGGTGTTCAGGAATTTGTCCATTTCTTCCAGGTTGTCCAATTTGTTGGCATATAATTTTTCATAGTATTCCCTGATAATTGTTTGTATCTCTGAGGGATTGGTTGTAATAGTTCCATTTTCATTCATGATTTTATCTATTTGGGTCATCTCCCTTTTCTTTTGGAGAAGCCTGGCTAGAGGTTTGTCAATTTTGTTTATTTTTTCAAAAAACCAACTCTTGGTTTCGTTGATCTGCTCTACAGTTTTTTTAGATTCTATATTGTTTATTTCTGCTCTGATCTTTATTATTTCTCTTCTTCTGCTGGGTTTAGGCTGCCTTTGCTGTTCTGCTTCTACTTCCTTTAGGTGTGCTGTTAGATTTTGTATTTGGGATTTTTCTTGTTTCTTGAGATAGGCCTGGATTGCAGTGTATTTTCCTCTCAGGACTGCCTTCACTGCATCCCAAAGCGTTTGGATTGTTGTATTTTCATTTTCATTTGTTTCCATATATTTTTTGATTTCTTCTCTAATTGCCTGGTTGACCCACTCATTCGTTAGTAGGGTGTTCTTTAACCTCCATGCTTTTGGAGGTTTTCCAGACTTTTCCTGTGGTTGATTTCAAGCTTCATGGCATTGTGGTCTGAAAGTATGCATGGTATAATTTCAATTCTTGTATACTTATAAAGGGCTGTTTTGTGACCCAGTATATGATCTATCTTGGAGAATGTTCCATTTGCACTCGAGAAGAAAGTATATTCTGTTGCTTTGGGATGCAGAGTTCTAAATAGATCTGTGAAGTCCATCTGATCCAATGTCTCATTCAAGGCCCTTGTTTCTTTATTGACCGTGTGTCTAGATGATGTATCCATTTCTGTAAGTGGAGTGTTAAAGTCCCCTGCAATTACCACATTCTTATCAATAAGGTTGCTTATGTTTATGAGTAATTGTTTTATATATTTGGGGGCTCCCATATTCGGCGCATAGACATTTATAATTGTTAGCTCTTCCTGGTGGATAGGCCCTGTAACTATTATATAATGCCCTTCTTCATCTCTTGTTACAGCCTTTAATTTAAAGTCTAGTTTGTCTGATATAAGTATGGCTACTCCAGCTTTCTTTTGGCTTCCAGTGGCATGATAAATAGTTCTACATCCACTCACTCTCAATCTAAAGGTGTCCTCAGGTCTAAAATGAGTCTCTTGTAGACAGCAAATAGATGGGTCTTATTTTTTTATCCATTCTGATACCCTATGTCTTTTGGTTGGTGCATTTAGTCCATTTACATTCAGTGTTATTATAGAAAGTTACGGGTTTAGAGTCATTGTGATGTCTGTATGTTTTATGCTTGTAGTGATGTCTCTGGTACTTTGTCTCACAGGATCCCCCTTAGGATCTCTTGTAGGGCTGGTTTAGTGGTGACAAATTCCTTCAGTTTTTGTTTATTTGGGAAGACCTTTATCTCTCCTTCTATTCTAAATGACAGACTTGCTGGATAAAGGATTCTCGGCTGCATATTTTTCCTGTTCATCGCATTGAAGATCTCGTGCCAATCCTTTCTGGCCTGCCAAGTTTCAAAAGAGAGATCAGTCACAAGTCTTATAGGTCTTCCTTTATATGTTAGGGCACGTTCATCCCTTGCTGCTTTCAGAATTTTCTCTTTATCCTTGTATTTTGCCAGTTTCACTATGATATATCGTGCAGAAGATCGATTCAAGTTACGTCTGAAGGGAGTTCTCTGTGCCTCTTGGATTTCAATGCCTTTTTCCTTCCCCAGCTTAGGGAAGTTCTCAGTTATTATTTCTTCAAGTACATCTTCAGCACCTTTCCCTCTCTCTTCCTCCTCTGGGATACCAATTATGCGTAGATTATTTCTTTTTAGTGCATCACTTAGTTCTCTAATTTTCCCCCTCATACTCCTGGATTTTTTTATCTCTCTTTTTCTCAGCTTCCTCTTTTTCCATAATTTTATCTTCTAGTTCACCTATTCTCTCCTCTGCCTCTTCAATCCGAGCCGTGGTCATTTCCATTTTATTTTGCATCTCGTTTAAACGGTTTTCAGCTCTTCCTGACTATTCCTTAGTCCCTTGATCTCTGTAGCAAGAGATTCTCTGCTGTCCTCTATACTGTTTTCAAGCCCAGCGATTAATTTTATGACTATTATTCTAAATTCACTTTCTGTTATATTATTTAAATCCTTTTTGATCAGCTCATTAGCTGTTCAATCCGAGCCGTGGTCATTTCCATTTTATTTTGCATCTCGTTTAAAGCGGTTTTCAGCTCCTCCTGACTATTCCTTAGTCCTTTGATCTCTGTAGCAAGAGATTCTCTGCTGTCCTCTATACTGTTTTCAAGCCCAGCGATTAATTTTATGACTATTATTCTAAATTCACTTTCTGTTATATTATTTAAATCCTTTTTGATCAGCTCATTAGCTGTTGCTATTTCCTGGAGATTCTTTTGAGGGGGATTCTTCCGTTTGGTCATTTTGGATAGTCCCTGGAGTGGTGCTGACCTGCAGGGCACTTCCCCTGTGCTGTGGTGTATAACTGGAGTTGGTGGGCGGGGCCACAGTCAGACCTGATGTCTGCCCCCAGCCCACCGCTGGGGCCACAGTCAGACTGGTGTGTGCCTTCTCTTCCCCTCTCCTAGGGGCGGGATTCACTGTGGGGTGGCGTGGCCCGTCTGGGCTACTTGCACACTGCCAGGCTTGTGGTGCTGGCGATATGGCATATTAGCTGGGGTGGGTAGGCAAGGTGCACGGGGGCAGGAGGGGCAGGCTTAGCTGGCTTCTCCTTAGGTCATCCACTTCAGGAGGGGCCCTGTGGCACCAGGAGGGAGTCAGACCCACTGCTGGAGCAGAGGGGTGGCTCCGCAGAAGCACAGCGTCGGGTGTTTGTGCAGAGCGAGCAAGTTCCCTGGCAGGAACCGGTTCCCTTTGGGATTTTGGCTGGGGGATGGGCGAGGGAGATGGCACTGGCGAGCGCCTTTGTTCCCCGCCAAACTGAGCTCTGTCGTCCCAGGGCTCAGCAACTCTCCCTCCCTTTGTCCTCCAGCCTTCCCGCTTTCTGAACAGAGCTGTTAACTTATGACCTCCCAGATGCTAAGTCTCGCTTGCTGTCGGAACACACTCCGTCTGGCCCCTCCACTTTTGCCAGCCAGACTCAGGGGCTCTGCTTGGCTGGCCTGCCACCCTTCTGCCCCTCTGCCCCGGCTCCCTCCCGCCAGTCCGTGGAGCTCCCACCGCCTCTCCGCCCTTCCTACCCTCTTCCGTGGGCCTCTCGTCTGCGCTTGGCTCTGGAGACTCCGTTCTGCTAGTCTTCTGGTGGTTTTCTGGGTTATTTAGGCAGGTGTAGGTGGAATCTAAGTGATCAGCAGGACGCGTGGTGAGCCCAGCGTCCTCCTATGCCGCCATCTTCCTGATGTTCCGCAAAACTTCTTTTTATGCCTTTGAGCTTCCTACTTTTCTTACTCCTACATTCCATTCGTTTCCTTTCCTTACCTCTGGTCTTTCTTTCCTTTCCACTTAAAGAGTCCTCTTTAACTTTTTTTATAGAGCTGGCTTAGTGGTGTTGAATTTCTTTTCAATTTTGTTTGTCTAGGAAACTATCTCTCCTATTCAGAATTACAGCCTTTGTGGATACTGTATTCTTGGCCACATGTTTTTCTTTTTGTACTTGCCACGTCATGCCACTCCCTCCTGGCCTGCAAAGTTTCTGCCAAAAAAAAAAAAAAAATCAGGTTATAGCCTTATAAGATTTTCTTGTATGTAACACTTTTCTTTTCTCTTAGTGCTTTTAAAATTCTTTCTTTATCAATACTTTTTGCCATTTTAATTACTAATGTGTCTCAACATGGACATCCTTGGGCTGATTCTATTGGTAGCTCTCCGTGCCTCCTGGACCTGAATTTCTGTTTCCTTACCAGATTTGGGACATTTTCAGTTATTATTTCTTCAAATAAATGTTCTGCCCCCTATCTCTCGTCTCATTTTGGGATTCCTATAATGCAAGTATTATTATGCTTGATTGGTGTTACTGAGTTTCCAGAGTTTATTTTCATTTGTATTATTTTTTCTCTCTCTTGTGGGACTTGACTGCTTTCTGATACCTTGACCTCCAGGTTGCTGACCCATTCTTCTACCTTCTCTAGTCTACCATTTACTCCATCTAGTGTTACTTTTCATTTCAGTTATTGAGCTCTGCATCTCTAATTGGTTATTTCTTTATGTTTTCTATGTCTTTGTTAAGGGTCTCACTTAGCTCCTCCACTCTTTTCTCAAATCCAGTATCTTTATGACCATTACTTTAAATTCTCTATCAGGCATATTACGTATCTCCATTTGGTTTAGGTCTCTTGCTGTGATTTTGTCCTATTCTTTCATTTGGGACATACTGCTCTGCCTCTTCATTTTGTCTAACTCTCTGTGTCTGTTTCTATGTGTTAGAAAAGTTAAGTCATGTCTCCTGTTCTTGAAAGTAGTGGTTTTATGAAGGGCATTACAGTGCCCTGCCATCCAATATCCCCTGTTCACTAGTATCTGGTGCTCAAGGTGGTCTCCTAGGTCTACTGCATGTGCCCAGCTGTTGTGGCTGAGCTGCATTTGCCTTCAGTCCAGTCATCTGCATGGCTTTCTTTGCCTTTTGTAGCCAGTGTTTGGTCCTTGTGTTGTTAGTGAGCCAATCTGGGGCCATATTAGGCTTGATTTGAATCAGACTAGGCATCTACCAGAGATTCAATAGAACCAACTATAGGTCATTTTCCCTGTGTAGTCCCCTGAGGAGCTTTCACTGATGGGTGGGATCTGCACTCAGACCAAACGTCTGTCCCCAGCCCACTCCTGGGACCATAGTTATACTGGTGTGTGTGGTTATCTTGTCCTCTCCCCAAGAAAAGAGTCACTGTCAAGGCTCTTATACACTGCCAGGCTTGTGGCACCACTCTGGTTGGGCTCCAGCCAAGAGCGATTTGGAGGGAGCAGGTCTGCAGGAGAATAAAGCAGTGGGGCACCCTGTGCCAGCAAGGTCTCTAACACAGTCCACTGTGAGAGGGGACCTCCAGAAACCAGGGACCAAGGCAAGGTTGGAGGTGGTGTTGTATATGGCATTTGCAAGGTTGCATGGGTTTTCTATGGGAGGAGACCTGGAACCAAGGCCTGGCTTGAGGCGGTGTGACCACAGGAGAATTCAGAGGCAGGGCATTCCATTAACAAGTTAGGTAATGAGTAATGGTGTCATGCTGGTTCCTGCAGATGTCCCTGTGTCTAGTCTGGGAGGCAAAGATGGAAAATGCACCCACCAGCTCCTTTGTTCCTGGAGAAGTCTACCAGGAATCCCTGCCCCTTCAGCACACATTCAGAGATTATTAAACAAAGCTCTTTCCTATATACCCTAGGCATTTTTTTTCAAAATTCTGCTTCTATACTATGTCTGTAAGGAGCTGTTTATTGAGCTATCTTTATAAGGGGAAGGGATTCAGTTTCCTCTAGCCCTCCTGGCTCTCCCAAAGCTGAGCACACTGATTTTTAAAGTTCTAGGTGTTAAGAGCCCCACTGATTGTAAGAACTCATAAATTCGGCCTCTCTGGATTTCAAAGCCAAATGCTATGAGGATTCGTCTTCCTCATGTAGATTCTCCACCCCTGGGATATGATAGGAGAATCTGTTTCTTTTTCCTTTCTGCACCTGCAGCATCCTTCCCTTCCTTCCTCTTGTAGATCCATTTGGCTCCCATTCACATCTCTGCCTCTCCTACATTCTTTGATATAGCCTCTTCTCTACACTTAGCTCCAGGGAGTCTGTTCTGCCAGACTTCAGGTTGTTTTCTAGGTTACATACAGCCATGTGCATGTTATCTAGTTGTATAAATGGGACATGGTAAGCTTAAGATCCTCCTACTCTGCCACCTTCCCCAGAAGATTCCCAAATGAGGTTGTAATGAGCTTCTTCCATCCCCAGTAGATTAACTGTGTTTAAGCCCCATTCAACTAGGACATCTTGTTTGTGAAATGTCAAAAGTTTCTTCATGTTCCTCTTCATTTCTGTTAACATCCTCAGCTTCCAGTAGCCTAAGTTCTAATATTTAAACCTAAAATTTATGGATAAAACATGTTTCAATTCACTTGGTCTACAAATGTTAATTGAATGCCTACTAGGTAGCAAGCATATACTAATTGCTATTTTAGTCCCTACTCTTCAACACTAATTTACTCAATGAGTGAATAGAGATGCCCAGGATGAGAAACTTCATCAACCCCATATTTCTACAGCAATTAGAAATAAATGTGTACTTTTGTTCCATTCATTTGTCTGAAAATTAAAATATGCATTATCTCTTCCTCAATAACTCAATAACAAAAGAAAGTCTGAGTTATTTTAACTTAACTAAGAGGCAGAGTGTAGTCCCATTGGTATGGACACAGAGCCAGACAGATTTGGATTGCAGTTCCAGTTCTACTACTTATGGGTTGTGGAACCTTAGCTTTACCACTTAATATTTCCAAACCCCAATTTTCTCATATATAAAACTGAGATAATTATACCCCCTTGCAGGAACTTTGTGAGAATTAAACAACATATACATAAAGTGCCTAAAAGAAAGGAGGTACTCTGCAAATGACCAATGAATGGCTTACTGAAATAACTGACTTTGTTTCCAAGGCCATTACTATAATACCTGGTTATTTATCTCCCTTCATTTCAGGGCAGAATATTCTTAAATTTTTTTTTCAACGTTTATTTATTTTTGGGACAGAGAGAGACAGAGCATGAATGGGGCAGGGGCAGAGATAGAGGGAGACACAGAATCGGAAACAGGCTCCAGGCTCTGAGCCATCAGCCCAGAGCCTGACGCGGGGCTCGAACTCCCGGACCGCGAGATCGTGACCTGGCTGAAGTCGGACGCTTAACCAACTGCGCCACCCAGGCGCCCCAGGGCAGAATATTCTTATTTACCAAATGGAAATCAGGAAATTGAAGTTATAGTTCTGACTCCTCTTCTTGATGGTTGTGTGACCCTGGTTAAGTCATCTAACCTCTAACATTCAATATAAAGATAAAAACACACACTTCCCTTACTGGAAGCTCTAATCTTATACATCTCTTTTCTACTTGGGAGAGCAAAAATGGAAAGATTCTTCGCTTTGGAATCAGACCTGCTTCCTAACCACATAAGCCTGACCTCATCACTTAATCTCTCCGGAATACATCTATGTAACCCTGGAGTCTTTCTTCAGGTCTACTGTGAGGCAAAATGAGGAAGTAAAATATAAAGAAGCCAAAATAGGAGATAAACTGATGACCAAATAATTTAGGTACCAGCATTTGCTTTGTATAGCACAGATGTTATTAGTTCAACCCCTTTCATCAAAGTATTATTACTTTGAAGATGTCAGATTCTTAACTGCAACCTCTATTACTAACTGAAATGTTAACCCAGGTTTCTGGGATGGACATTATCTCTTGAAATTCTTTTCAGATTCTCATGTGTCCACACACAGCATGCATTTTCATGAGAAAGAATTCATTATCTTTTCATAACATATCGACCTCAAGGGATCTATCACCCCAGAAATATTTAATGGATAATAGAAGAAAAAGAAAAAAAAGAAACACAGTATTTAGCTCTGTTAATAGATGAGCAATACCAGCAATGTTATGAATATAACATGAATACCAGCAATGTTATGAATAAGCTTCATTCTCCCACCACATAACTTTTCTGGGCATATGTTGCTCTCTCTGCCCTCCTCTCCTCCTCTCTACTCCCAGTCCCTCTGCCTACAACCTACACTGGGCTAATTCCTCCTTGTCATTCAGACTCAATTCATGTGTTCTTCCTCCAGGAAGCTTTACTGAACTACTCTTACTACCATCCCCAAGGATTCAGAGAACGATTTTCTAGCCTCAGAATTCTGTGCACAAACTTCTACCATTGCCCAGATGCTACTTTTCTAGCTCTAATCTTCTTCTACTTATGGGAGCTCCTTGAAGGCAGGCACTATGTATAATACATCACTGAATTTCCAAAGTTTGCCACAATGCCAAACATAGAGTAGGTATTCAATATATATATTTTTACAAGAATAATTCAAAAAATGAATAACACAGTCCACAACATAGTGATTTCTTCCTAAACTCCATGACGCAGAGATAATATACTACAATTAGTGACTTCTAAAACCCCTGAAAAAATGCAGCAAGCTATAAATTATGGCAGATTGTTTTTCCCATTTCTTCTACCAAAACTCAGAGATTTTTTTCCCCATAACATTGTTGAAAGTCTGTATTTAGGAAATAACAGTCCCATATACAAGTTTTTAATGCTATATTAAATTCTAGGAGTCTTTCTGAGTTTGCTTCTTTTGTTTTCCTTCACTTGACATGCAAGTACATCATTTTGAAAGCCTGGTTAGAGATGCAAATGTTCACAATTAATAGTTCTCAAATATATATGACAAATAAAAAGTATTTTCTTCAGAGTTTGAAAAAAAAGAAATTTCTTTTAGGAGTCCCGTTAAATAAATGTGAAGCATACAAGTAAAAATGATCATATTCCCATATGGTGATTAACATCAATGAATAATTGCAAGATTACACTTACAATAAATTTTATAATCAGAAAAATAAATTCCAGCTAAGGATGAAAATTTTTCTTAATACTAAAATTAACACCTACTCTATTGCTGAAATTTAACAATTAATAAAAATATTCTGAAACTCAATTAAGATTGTACTATTCCTTGACACAAAGAAAAGCTGTGACTTTATTAAAAATATGTATGCAAAATATTGACATCCTTCCGTCCTTCTTAACACATATAGGTTTCTAGTATCTCTAATTGAAAGTGACACTGATGGAACAGAAGAGAGAACCCAGAAATGGACCCACAAACATATGGCCAACTAATCTTTGACAAAGCAGGAAAGAATATCCAATGGAATAAAGACAGTCTCTTCAGCAAGTGGTACTGGGAAAACTGGACAGAGACATGCAGAAGAATGAACCTGGACCACTTTCTTACACCATACACAAAAATAAACTCAAAATGGATGAAATACCTAAATGTAAGACAGGAAGCCATCAAAATCCTTGAGGAGAAATCAGGCAAAAACCACTTTGACCTTAGCCACAGCAACTTCTTACTCAACACGTCTCTGGGGGCAAGGGAAGCAAAAGCAAAAATGAACTACTGGGACCTCATCAAAATAAAAAGCTTCTGCACAGCAAAGGAAACAATGAACAAAACTAAAAGGCAACCGACAGAATGGGAGAAGATATTTGCAAATGACATATCAGATAAAGGGTTAGTATCCAAAATCTATAAAGAACTTATGAAACTCAACACCCAAAAAACAAACAATC
Organism: Lynx rufus; assembly: GCF_022079265.1. Classification (NCBI taxonomy): domain Eukaryota; kingdom Metazoa; phylum Chordata; class Mammalia; order Carnivora; family Felidae; genus Lynx; species Lynx rufus. The sequence goes on along the minus strand of NW_025814856.1, from coordinate 60,820,989 downwards.
CAGTGAAGAAATGGGTAAAAGACATAAATAGACACTTCTCCAAAGAAGACATCCAGATGGCCAACCGACACATGCAAAAATGCTCAACATCACTCATCATCAGGGAAATACAAATCAAAACCACCATGTGATACCACATTACATGTGTCAGAATGGCTAAATTAACAACTCAGGCAACAACAGATGTTGGTGAGGATGCAGAGAAAGAGGTTCTCTTTTGCATTGTTGGTGGGAATGCAAGCTGCTGCAGCCATTCTGGAAAACAGTATGGAGGTACCTCAAAAATCTAAAAATCGAACTACCCTATGACACAGCAATTGCACTAATGGGCATTTATCAATGGGATACAGGTGTGCTGTTTCAAAGGGACACATGCACCCCCATGTTTATGGCAGCACTATTAAGAATAGCCAAAGTATGGAAATAGCCCAAATGTCCATCAATGGATGAATGGATAAAGAAGATGTGGTAGATATATATATACAATGGAGTATTACTTGGCAATCAAAAAGAATGAAATCTTGCCATTTGCAACTACGTGGATGGAACTGGAGGGTGTTATGCTAAGTGAAATTAGTCAGTCAGAGAAAGACAAAAATCCTATGACTTCACTCATATGAGGACTTTAAGACACAAAACAGATGAACATAAGGGAAGGGAAACAAAAATAATACAAAAACAGGGAGAGGGACAAAACAAAAGACACTCATGGAGAACAAGCTGAGGGTTACTAGAGGGGTTGGGGGAGGGAGATGGGCTAAATAGGTAAGGGGCACTAAGGAATCTACTCCTGAAATCATTGTTGTACTATATGCTAACTAATTTGGATGTAAATTAAAAAAAAAACACAAAAAAATATAATTTTAAAAAAAGATTATAAAAAAGTGACACTGAGCAATGATACTGAAACTGAAGCCAAATTCAATATTAAAAGGTCTCCAACATGATCAGTTTCTTAGAAGAAATAAGCCCATAAGCATCATGGAAACCAAATGTGTTTTCTGATCATTAATAAAACTGTATAATTGCTAATGTTACATAAAAATATATAGGTGACAACAAATAATTTAAAGCTTTAGAAAATATTTCTTCTAAAAAGGGATAAAACTATGTAAATCCACATTCCCTTTTCCACAATTCCAAAATCCATAATTCTCTCAAAACAGCAATTTTTTTCATAAATTTGGTGCCAAAACTATTTTGTCAACAAAATGTAACCTAAATTGACATGAAGCTACTTATAACGTATTCATTTAGTGTGAATGTGATACTAATGTGTTTGATTACAAGGTACTCTCCCATAACCCATGGCGATATTATGTAATCAACAGTACATATGCTATATTAATTTTAAAAATAAAAAAAAATCTGAATTCTGAAATATATTTGCATCCAAAGCTCTGAATAAGGGGCTATAGATCTAGATTTCCTCTTCTTTAAAAGACAATTTTACTAGTGAGCTTTAGGAAAAGACACACATGCGTGCACACACACACACACACACACATGCCGATACCAAATAAGCTATCATTTCTTTGAGGGTAGAGTGTAACACATTGTGCACTTTCCAAGTCTATCTCTAAGTCTCACCTGAGAAGTTGATGTTACTGTTCCCAATTACAAACAGACTTAGGTATCTTGCCCAAGTACTAACAAAAGATGAAAACACTATTCTCATTTCTAAGGCTTTTAAAATTTCAAGATTCTGTCTATAGATGATTTCAGGTACCATAAAATTACTTTAAAATATGCATTTATTTCACAAAGTGATCAAGGTACAGGCCCTTTTTTTAAGAGAAAGAGAGAGACACACACACAGAGAGTAAGCAGGGGAGGGGTAGAGAGAGAAAGAGAATCCCAACCAAGCTCCGTGCTGCCAGGACAGAGGCAGACAGGGGGCTCGAACTCACAAAACCATGAGATCATGACCTGAGCTGGAACCAAGAGTCAGATGCTTAACCAACTGAGTCACCCAGGCACCCCAAGGTACAGGCTATTTGTAGCAGACTGCATCATTCTAAAATTTCTGGATGGTATGGGCCTCCACAAAAGTAACACACTTGGCAATACAGGAACAAAATGTGACCAGGTAATTCACACAAAGCTTTCTTTTATATAGTTGGCAAGGAAGAAGAATCTGAGAAATTAAAGCAAGTGCAATCTAGCCTGAGACTAACACTCCTACATTTAGTTAGCTATAAGGTTTCTTTTTTTATTATTAATAGTCAAATTGTTGGAGAAGAAAAATTCAAACATTCTTGTCCTCATTTTATTTTTTTATTTTTTTTTAAATATGAAATTTATTGACAAATTGGTTTCCATACAACACCCAGTGCTCATCCCAAAAGGTGCCCTCCTCGATACCCATATCCCACCCTCCCCTCCCTCCCACCCCCCATCAACCCTCAGTTTGTTCTCAGTTTTTAACAGTCTCTTATGCTTTGGCTCTCTCCCACTCTAACCTCTTTTTTTTTTTTTCCTTCCCCTCCCCCATGGGTTCCTGTTAAGTTTCTCAGGATCCACATAAGAGTGAAACCATATGGTATCTGTCTTTCTCTGTATGGCTTATTTCACTTAGCATCACACTCTCCAGTTCCATCCACGTTGCTACAAAAGGCCATATTTCATTTTTTCTCATTGCCACATAGTATTCCATTGTGTATATATACCACAATTTCTTTATCCATTCATCAGTTGATGGACATTTAGGCTCTTTCCATAATTTGGCTATTGTTGAGAGTGCTGCTATGAACATTGGGGTACAAGTGCCCCTATGCATCAGTACTCCTGTATCCCTTGGGTAAATTCCTAGCAGTGCTATTGCTGGGTCATAGGGTAGGTCTATTTTTAATTTTCTGAGGAACCTCCACACTGCTTTCCAGAGCGGCTGCACCAATTTGCATTCCCACCAACAGTGCAAGAGGGTTCCCGTTTCTCCACATCCTCTCCAGCATCTATAGTCTCCTGATTTGTTCATTTTGGCCACTCTGACTGGCGTGAGGTGATACCTGAGTGTGGTTTTGATTTGTATTTCCCTGATAAGGAGCGACGCTGAACATCTTTTCATGTGCCTGTTGGCCATCCGGATGTCTTCTTTAGAGAAGTGTCTATTCATGTTTTCTGCCCATTTCTTCACTGGGTTATTTGTTTTTCGGGTGTGGAGTTTGGTGAGCTCTTTATAGATTTTAGATACTAGCCCTTTGTCCGATATGTCATTTGCAAATATCTTTTCCCATTCCGTTGGTTGCCTTTTAGTTTTGTTGGTTGTTTCCTTGGCTGTGCAGAAGCTTTCTATCTTCATAAGGTCCCAGTAATTCACTTTTGCTTTTAATTCCCTTGCCTTTGGGGATGTGTCGAGTAAGAGATTGCTACGGCTGAGGTCAGAGAGGTCTTTTCCTGCTTTCTCCTCTAAGGTTTTGATGGTTTCCTGTCTCACATTCAGGTCCTTTATCCATTTTGAGTTTATTTTTGTAAATGGTGTGACAAAGTGGTCTAGTTTCAACCTTCTGCATGTTGCTGTCCAGTTCTCCCAGCACCATTTGTTAAAGAGGCTGTCTTTTTTCCATTGGATGTTCTTTCCTGCTTTGTCAAAGATGAGTTGGCCATACGTTTGTGGGTCTAGTTCTGGGGTTTCTATTCCATTCCATTGGTCTATGTGTCTGTTTTTGTGCCAATACCATGCTGTCTTGATGATGACAGCTTTGTAGTAGAGGCTAAAGTCTGGGATTGTGATGCCTCCTGCTTTGGTCTTCTTCTTCAAAATTCCTTTGGCTATTCGGGGCCTTTTGTGGTTCCATATGAATTTTAGGATGGCTTGTTCTAGTTTCGAGAAGAATGCTGGTGAAATTTTGATTGGGATTGCATTGAATGTGTAGATAGCTTTGGGTAGTATTGACATTTTGACAATATTTATTTTTCCAATCCATGAGCAGGGAATGTCTTTCCATTTCTTTAAATCTTCTTCAATTACCTTCATAAGCTTTCTATAGTTTTCAGCATACAGATCCTTTACATCTTTGGTTAGATTTATTCCTAGGTATTTTATGCTTCTTGGTGCAATTGTGAATGGGATCATTTTCTTTATTTGTCTTTCTGTTGCTTCATTGTTAGTGTATAAGAATGCAACTGATTTCTGTACATTGATTTTGTACCCTGCAACTTTGCTGAATTCATGTATCAGTTCTAGCAGACTTTTGGTGGAGTCTATCGGATTTTCCATGTATAATATCATGTCATCTGCAAAAAGCGAAAGCTTGACTTCATCTTTGCCAATTTTGATGCCTTTGATTTCCTTTTGTTGTCTGATTGCTGATGCTAGAACTTCCAGCACTATGTTAAACAACAGCAGTGAGAGTGGGCATCCCTGTCGTGTTCCTGATCTCAGGGAAAAAGCTCTCAGTTTTTCCCCGTTGAGGATGATGTTAGCTGTGGGCTTTTCATAAATGGCTTTTATGATCTTTAAGTATGTCCCTTCTATCCCGACTTTCTCAAGGGTTTTTATTAAGAAAGGGTGCTGGATTTTGTCAAAGGCCTTTTCTGCATCGATTGACAGGATCATATGGTTCTTCTCTTTTTTTTTTGTTAATGTGATGTATCACGTTGATTGATTTGCGAATGTTGAACCAGCCCTGCATCCCAGGAATGAATCCCACTTGATCATGATGAATAATTCTTTTTATATGCTGTTGAATTCGATTTGCTAGTATCTTATTGAGAATTTTTGCATCCATATTCATCAGGGATATTGGCCTGTAGTTCTCTTTTTTTACTGGGTCTCTGTCTGGTTTAGGAATCAAAGTAATACTGGCTTCATAGAATGAGTCTGGAAGTTTTCCTTCCCTTTCTATTTCTTGGAATAGCTTGAGAAGGATAGGTATTATCTCTGCTTTAAATGTCTGGTAGAACTCCCCTGGGAAGCCATCTGGTCCTGGACTCTTATTTGTTGGGAGATTTTTGATAACCGATTCAATTTCTTCGCTGGTTATGGGTCTGTTCAAGCTTTCTATTTCCTCCTGATTGAGTTTTGGAAGAGTGTGGGTGTTCAGGAATTTGTCCATTTCTTCCAGGTTGTCCAATTTGTTGGCATATAATTTTTCATAGTATTCCCTGATAATTGTTTGTATCTCTGAGGGATTGGTTGTAATAATTCCATTTTCATTCATGATTTTATCTATTTGGGTCATCTCCCTTTTCTTTTGGAGAAGCCTGGCTACAGGTTTGTCAATTTTGTTTATTTTTTCAAAAAACCAACTCTTGGTTTCATTGATCTGCTCTACAGTTTTTTTAGATTCTATATTGTTTATTTCTGCTCTGATCTTTATTATTTCTCTTCTTCTGCTGGGTTTAGGCTGCCTTTGCTGTTCTGCTTCTATTTCCTTTAGGTGTGCTGTTAGATTTTGTATTTGGGATTTTTCTTGTTTCTTGAGATAGGCCTGGATTGCAATATATTTTCCTCTCAGGACTGCCTTCGCTGTGTCCCAAAGCGTTTGGATTGTTGTATTTTCATTTTCGTTTGTTTCCATATATTTTTTGATTTCTTCTCTAATTGCCTGGTTGACCCACTCATTCGTTAGTAGGGTGTTCTTTAACCTCCATGCTTTTGGAGGTTTTCCAGACTTTTTCCTGTGGTTGATTTCAAGTTTCATAGCATTGTGGTCTGAAAGTATGCATGGTATAATTTCAATTCTTGTCAACTTACGAAGGGCTATTTTGTGACCCAGTATATGATCTATCTTGGAGAATGTTCCATGTGCACTCGAGAAGAAAGTATATTCTGTTGCTTTGGGATGCAGAGTTCTAAATATATCTGTCAAGTCCATCTGATCCAATGTCTCATTCAGGGCCCTTGTTTCTTTATTGACCGTGTGTCTAGATGATCTATCCATTTCTGTAAGTGGGGTGTTAAAGTCCCCAGCAATTACCACATTCTTATTAATAAGGTTGCTTATGTTTTATATATTTGGGGGCTCCGGTATTCGGCGCATAGACATTTATAATTGTTAGCTCTTCCTGATGGATAGACCCTGTAACTATTATATAATGTCCTTCTTCATCTCTTGTTACAGCCTTTAATTTAAAGTCTAGTTTGACTGATATAAGTATGGCTACTCCAGCTTTCTTTTGGCTTCCAGTAGCATGATAAATAGTTCTCCATCCCCTCACTCTCAATCTAAAGGTGTCCTCAGGTCTAAAATGAGTCTCTTGGGGCGCCTGGGTGGCGCAGTCGGTTAAGCGTCCGACTTCAGCCAGGTCACGATCTCGCGGTCCGTGAGTTCGAGCCCCGCGTCGGGCTCTGGGCTGATGGCTCAGAGCCTGGAGCCTATTTCCGATGCTGTGTCTCCCTCTCTCTCTGCCCCTCCCCCGTTCATGCTCTGTATCTCTCTGTCCCAAAAATAAAATAAACGTTGAAAAAAATTTTTAAATGAGTCTCTTGTAGACAGCAAATAGATGGGTCTTGTTTTTTTATCCATTCTGATACCCTATGTCTTTTGGTTGGCGCATTTAATCCATTTACATTCAGTGTTATTATAGAAAGATACGGGTTTAGAGTCATTGTGATGTCTGTATGTTTTATGCTTGTAGTGATGTCTCTGGTACTTTGTCTCACAGGGTCCCCCTTAGGATCTCTTGTAGGGCTGGTTTAGTGGTGACAAATTCCTTCAGTTTTTGTTTGTTTGGGAAGACCTTTATCTCTCCTTCTATTCTAAATGACAGACTTGCTGGATAAAGGATTCTCGGCTGCATATTTTTTCTGTCTAGCACACTGAAAATCTCGTGCCAATCCTTTCTGGCCTGCCAAGTTTCAAAAGAGAGATCAGTCACGAGTCTTATAGGTCTCCCTTTATATGTGAGGGCACGTTTACCCCTTGCTGCTTTCAGAATTTTCTCTTTATCCTTATGTTTTGCCAGTTTCACTATGATATGTCGTGCAGAAGATCGATTCAAGTTACATCTGAAGGGAGTTCTCTGTGCCTCTTGGATTTCAATGCCTTTTTCCTTCCCCAGTTCAGGGAAGTTCTCAGCTATTATTTCTTCAAGTACATCTTCAGCACCTTTCCCTCTCTCTTCCTCCTCTGGGATACCAATTATGCGTAGATTATTTCTTTTTAGTGTATCACTTAGTTCTCTAATTTTCCCCTCATACTCCTGGATTTTTTTATCTCTCTTTTTCTCAGCTTCCTCTTTTTCCATAACTTTATCTTCTAGTTCACCTATTCTCTCCTCTGCCTCTTCCATCCGAGCCGTGGTGGTTTGCATTTTGTTTTGCATTTCATTTAAAGCGTTTTTCAGCTCCTCGTGACTGTTCCTTAGTCCCTTGATCTCTGTAGCAAGAGATTCTCTGCTGTCCTGTATACTGTTTTCCAGCCCAGCAATTAATTTTATGACTATTATTCTAAATTCACTTTCTGTTATATTATTTAAATCCTTTTTGATCAGTTCACTAGCTGTTGTTATTTCCTGGAGATTCTTCTGAGGGGAATTCTTCCGCTTGGTCATTTTGGATAGTCCCTGGTGTGGTGAGGACCTGCAGGGCACTTCCCCTGTACTGTGGTGTATAACTGGAGTTGGTGGGCGGGGCCGCAGTCAGTTCTTATGTCTGCCCCCAGCCCACCGCTGGGGCCACAGTCAGACTGGTGTGTGCCTTCTCTTCCCCTCTCCTAGGGGCGGGATTCACTGTGGGGTGGCGTGGCCCGTCTGGGCTACTTGCACACTGCCAGGCTTGTGATGCTGGGGATCTGGCGTATTAGCTGGGGTGGGAAGGCAAGGTGCATGGCGGCAGGGGGGTCAGGCTTAGCTCCCTTCTCCTTAGGTGATCCACTTCAGGAGGGGCCCTGTGGCAGTGGGAGGGAGTCAGATCCGCTGCCGGAGGTTTGGCTCCGCAGAAGCACAGAGTTGGGTGTTTGTGCGGAGCAAGCAATTTCCCTGGCCGGAACCGGTTCCCTTTGGGATTTTGGCTGGGGGATGGGCGGGGGAGATGGCGCTGGAGAGCGCCTTTGTTCCCCGCCAAACTGAGCTCTGTCGTCCGGGGGCTCCGCAGCTCACCCTCCCTTTGTCCTCCAGCCTTCCAGCTTTCTGAGCAGAGCTGTTAACTTATGACCTCCCAGACGCTAAGTCGCGCTTGCTGTGGGAACACAGTCCGTCAGGCCCCTCCGCTTTTGCAAGCGGGACTCGGGGGCTCTGCTTGGCTGGCGAGCCGCCCCTCCGCCTCAGCTCCCTCCCGCCAGTCCGTGGAGCGCGCACCGCCTCGCCACCCTTCCTACCCTCTTCCGTGGGCTTCTCGTCTGCACTTGGGTCCGGTGACTCCGTTCTGCTAATCCTCTGGCGGTTTTCTGGGTTCTTGTCCTCATTTTAAAGTACAATATTTTAGGGGCATCAGGGTGGCTCAGTCAGTTAAGCTTCCCACTTCAGCTCAGGTCATGGTCTTGTGGTTTGTGAATTCAAGCCCCACATCTGGCTGTCGGTTACTACAGAGCCCACTTCAGATCCTCTGTCCCTCTCTCTCTCTCTCTCTCTGCCCCTTCCCCGCTTGTTCTTTTTTTTTCCTCTCTCTCTCCCTCTCCTCTCAAGAAAAAATAAACAGTAATACATACATACATACATACATACCTGAATACATAAATTTAAAAAATGTAATATTTTAAAGAAACTTCTTTTTCCAAATATGACCTTCTAACAGAGCTATCTGTATGCTTGGAAAAATTTTAACTATCCCTTCACTCCAAGAAATTCCTCAAAATCCATCTCATATACAGACCTATTCCATGACATTTAGTTCACATAACAATTCCACATTCTCCTAAACTTGGTGTCTGCCTTTCTTCTAACAGTAAATACATTATACCAATGGGGAAAAAATGGAGGAAAACAAGAATGTCTTAAATTCATCACTGTATGGTTAAAACTTGCTTTTATATGTATAGGTAATACATCTTAGTTTTTTTACATTCAAGCTTCAGGGGGAACTAAGAAAATATCATTTATCATGTACTTCAGATATATTATTTCTAGAATTCACAACTATCCTGCAGATACCATCCCCATTTTATAGATGAGGAAACTATAGATCAGAAAATTTGAGTCCATTGTCCTCATCTAATAGGTTACAGATACAGATTTTAAACAAAGATCTGAATTCCAGTTCTTTCCACGTTACCTTGCTAACATATGCTTACCTTAGAATAACATTTCCTGCAGGACAGAAATTTTATCATGGCTATTATTGCTTCATTATATAGAATATTGCGATACAAAGAGAAAGCCAAATAATGAATCTGGATAATGTTAAAATAACCCCCAAACAGGGGTGCCTGGTTGCCTCAGTTGGTTAAGCGTCTGTCTTTGGTTCAGGTCACAGTCCCCTGGTTCTTGGGTTCATGCACCACAGAGATAGGCACTGGTGGTGTGGAGCCTGCTTGGGATTCTCTCTCTCTCTGCTCTTTCCCCACATGTATGCTCTCTCTCTCAAAATAAGCAAACTTAAAAAAATAAGCCCCAAACACAGAAATCTTACACTTATTTGCAGATCTTGAGCAAGTTGCTTAAGTTCTCTGTGCCAAAACTGCTTCAAACAGTAGAGATACCTTAGAAAGTAGTTATGATGCTGACATAGATTAAAATATATAAAGCTCTTAGCACAATATCTGGCACATAATAAACACTCCAGAAATGTTAGCTATTGCTACTGAGATGAAAAATCACCAGATTGACATGTTTGAAACCAGGTGACTCCAGTCAGCAATATCTGCACACCTAATCCAGAAACAGTCAATCCTACACTGGCTTGAAATCTATGACATGATCCGGTGAAAATATGTATGTCAATTAGTTTCTCTCTCTTGGAAATCTGAATTAAGAAGCAAAGACTAAACCCATTACTAGTAATTCAGAACTTATGTGGTTTGGCTCCTACCTTCATCAATTTTTGTCTCATCAAAGTAACCAACAATGCTAAGTCTGTTGTTAAATCTAGTTTTTCAGTCTTCGTTTTTATATTATTTGGCAGCATTTCATCTGTTCAAGACCATTCTCCTCATTCTCTTTGGAAAGCACTGAAATATTGCAGTTATTCAACACTAAATCCCACGCCTCTACTCCCCACGCCCCACTGTCCCTCTATGCAATTTCATCCACACTTTTGACTTCACTAATTATCTTCATGTTAGCTCAGACTTTTCTTATACATTCAACTGCATTGTCAGTCTCTCACTTCTCTGGATGCCTCAACGATAAACGATACCTCTGACTCCATATGTCCCAAACCAAACTCATGATCTTCCCTCTCAAACACAGCCAAGATCCCTTCCAGTGCTCCTTATCTCCATAATGGCCCCAACAACTAACAAGATCAGGAATTAGAAAATTAGAAGCATTCCCTGATACCTCCTTTTCCTTTATCCCCATCGGTCACTAAACCCTATTAATTTTATCTCCTAAATATTTCTCAATTCCTTCTCTCCATCTCCACTGCTACCTTCTAACAGGTCTACCTATATCCATTCTTGTACCTTCTGTACTTTCCATACTGTAGCCAGTTATATTTTTCATCATTCTAATCATGTCATGCTCTTCCTTAAAAGCCCCCAATGGCTTCCTACTATTCTGAAGATATTTGGTGAAAATACATATCATAGTAATCAAGACCTGCAAGATCTGTTTCACCTCCGGTCCCCCTCCTGTTGCCATACATGCAGCCATATGTGTCTTTTTTCAGTTCCTTAAACACAATAGATTATATTTCCTGCTACCTTATGATCTTTGCACATGGTTTCCCTCTGCCTGGACCACTCCTTGTCCTTCTTTTCACTTAATCAATACTTATTATATCTCATCTCATAATATCACTTCCTCAGAGAAAGTTTCTTGAACAACTAGACTTTATCAGATCATTCATTTATTCAACAAATATTTAATAATAACCTACTATACACCATGTATAGCTCTAGACATGTGGGATTGTTAAACACAACAAAACCCTTGCCCTCATGGAGCCTACATTCTAGTGGAAGCAAACAGGCAATATCCAATAAAAATAATGCATAGACTGTATAATATATATAAAGCCAGTAAGTCGGGGGGAGGGGTGGAATGAGGGAACAGGGAAGGAAAAAAAAAGAACAAGGTAAGAGAATCACAAGCAGAGAGTTTCCAGTGCCTGAGTTGGTATCTGACATAGAGTTGGCACTCAATAGATATTTGTTGAGCAGATGAATGAATAAAGGAATGAGCATGTTCAAGTTATGAGAAAGTGTAAACTGTAAAAAGACTAGAGGAACTACTTGATGGGTGAAACAAAGAGAAACCTGGCAGGTCTTGAGAGATAACAGTCTCTTGAACCATTCATTCTCAATGGCTTCACTCAGCTCCAGTTCCAGTCATTATATGGTCTTAGTATAACCACTATCCATACCCTTCCTTCCCCAGTGCCAAGGGCTGGATAATTTAAGTGGGTCACTCTTGAAACCAAAATACCTAATCAGGACACGGACACAAGATTGTGTATACCACTTCCATCACTCACCACCACACATATCCCTAAAGCCACTTCTTTACTACACACATGCACACAAAGATATCACTTGTGTTGAAGCTTCCGTTCTCCAATCCCCAGCCCCTTTCAGGTACAAACTCCCTCCCATATACACAAGACTGTGAACACCCTTGCTCTTTTCCCTGACCCTGTGCGACACTTAGGTCACTACTCTCCAAGTCCTGTCAAACCCACAACTGGGGTCCCCTCAGGAATAAGAACATGGGTCTCCCCTTCGCGGCAGTCTCCTGCACCTTAAAGACTATCTTCTACCCGCAGATAGATGGACATGCACTCCTTTGTGATTCTGAATGACCTTCAAGATCACTGATCCCACATATACTCAAACACAGGCTCCAGCATCCTGTGGTAAGTTTCTAAAGGAGTGGGGTTCCGAGTGCCCCCTCAAGCCTCTTGTCTTTATCCAAACCCACAGAAGGATCTGTATACTTTCTGGGTAGCCAGTAGTGACCCTAAGGCACTGTACTTCCCCAAAACACAAATATTCAGTGTAAACCCCCTTTCCATGGCACTGCCTGATATTACAGTAACACTTGCCTCACAGATACCTGCCTCCTCACAATTAGAGACTCTATCAAACCATGTCCCTTTAGGGAGCCCTCCCATGTTGCCACAAGTCTGTGTACCCCAGTCCATGACTCAGCCCACTCCTATGATCAGCCCCATCACACGTGCCTCTCAGGACTGGAGTCCTGTATCTTCCCTGGAGTCCCAGCCCTTTCTGGGCTCATGCTCACTCAGGAGTGTCCACGCTCAGGCATACATCCCAGTGCCTTCTCCGGGACTGCAAGGTCCCTGCCTGCTTTTCAGAGAGGTAGGAACCTTCCTTGACCCCTGACCCCCAGTTCACAGCCCCACTGAGGAAATACACAGGGGCGCCTACTCAGGAGTAGGGCCATGCCCAAGTCCCCTCTCCCCTCAGACCCAGGACTGCCCTGCTGCTTCTGCGCGTCCATGTGAATGACCGCCCCCACAGACCTGCCTCAGGTGCCTTCTGGCTCCCCTTAGCCATTTTTTTGTTGTTCCTGTGCCTCTAAGCCCACAAAAAATCACGGGCATGGGGAGCGGGCGACTGGATCATCAGACTGACAGAACTCCCTGGGGAAGATGAGGCAAGATGGCTGCTAGAGCAAAGGGTGGCCAGTGAGCTGGCGGCCCCCTCCTGGTGGGGCGGGGGGGGGGGGGGATGGGGGGTGGGAAGGATAGTGCTTCTGAGGCCCCGCCCCTGTGGCTCCAGCCCTCTTAGGTCCAGGTGCAAGCTGGGCTGGAAGTTCCCCTGGTGATTCTAGGTTTGCCCCTGAGCCACCTCGTTCTGGCAACTGAGCATGCTCAGCTGCCTCTGGGGAGCCAGGATGGATGTAGTCACAGAAACAAAGAGAGAGAGAGGGCGAGAAAATGGCATTGGTGGAGGTTAACTAGTGTGTGAAGTGCTACGGAATCACAGAGATAATTCTCAATTAGGAGGTGGCAGGAGTAAAACAATGAAAATCCTAAAGAGGAGTGGATACCTTAGCTGAATCTTGAAGAATGAATAGCTGTCAGCCAGGCAAAGGAAAGGAAGACTATGCCAGGCAGAGGGAGCAGCATGAGCCAGGCAGAGTGTAGGGAACAGCAGTGACATGCTAAGAAGTCCAGTAGGCTAAAGCACAAAACTCTTAGAGCAAAACATTATCTCTAAAGAAACTCCTGTATAGGTAAGTAATGTCTTCAATTGGGTTCCCCAAAAGCAGAGTCTGAGGTCAGGACTTGGTTGCTGGTAATTTGGGAAGTAAACTCCAGAAACAGATGGGAGGGAGAGAGAATGAAAGAGGGATAGGCAGGGGCGCCTGGGTGTCTCAGTCTGTTAAGCGTCCGACTTTGGCTCAGGTCCTGATCTCGCGGTTCATGAGTTCAAGCCCTGCGTCGGGCTCTGTGCTGACAGCTCAGAGCCTGGAGCCTGTTTCAGATTCTGTGTCTCCCTCTCTCTCTCTGACCCTCCCCCATTCATGCTCTGTCTCTCTCTGTCTCAAGAATAAATAAACGTTTAAAAAAATTTTTTTTAAAGAAAGAGGGGTAGGCAGAAAAGCCAAGAAAAGTGTGTGATATTGAGCTGATTGCTTTACTAGACAACTGGGCTTGAGCTCACTTGGAGACCCTCTGAAACCATGTAGAAGGTGCCTCAGCTTTGCACCACCAAAGAACAAGGAGAGTGGGTCATTTACCTCTTAAATTCCATCCCCATTATTTGAGGGTTAAATCAATCCCCCAGTTTGAACTCATTAACATTTCCTGGTTATGCTTGTCCAGGGCTAAGCATTCTTCTAGGATTTGAAAGAAAGCCTTGAGGCAGAAAAGCAGAGGGACCAGAAAGCATTTGAGCTAGTAACAGGCTTAGAGCTACACTGAAATCAGGAATAAGGTTTGGGCACCATAAGAACCTCTACAAAAAGTTACATGAAAATACTCATCAGAAATAGCCCTCCATAGCTGAGTAGTTTACAAATTCACAAGCCATGTCAATACAATTATCAAGATGAAAATACACAAGCTTTCACACATCAATCCTAATGACTGGTAAAGTCTGTGAAGGCTGTAGGAATCTCAGTGTGGGAGGGGTCTCTGAGGGCTGATGAGGACAAAGGAGCTTCATGAAGTATAAGAAGATGGAAAAAAGGCCTTTGAGGACCCAGGTTCTACTCAAACTCTTGGGCAAATCACTTAAAGAGACACTGAGCCTCAGTTTCCTTTCCCAACAAACCCAAAAAACAGTGTTGTTTACCACAAAGAATGCTCTAAGCCACAAAAAATGAGACATGTTAAAATGCATTTCATAAGTATAATTGTGGTAAATAAAGAACCTGGAATGTTTTAAAACAATTAACATAATTGTACCTTGATTCCATTTGTGAGCCAGGCTCTGTGTAGATGCTAGTGTTAACCTTAAAAAATAAAACTGCCAGGGGTGTCTGGGTGGCTCAGTCAGCTAAGCCTCTGACTTCAGTTCAGGTCATGATCCCAAGCCCAGCCCTGCATCACTTGGAGCTCTGTGCTGACAGCTCAGAGCCTGGATCCTGCCTCAAATTCTGTGTCTCCCTCTCTCTGCCCCTCCCTGTTTGTCCTCTCTCTCTCTCTGTCTCTCTCTGTCTCTCTGTCTCTCTCTGTCTCTCTGTCTCTCTCTGTCTCTCTCATACACACATACAAATAAACATTAAAGAATTTTCTAAAAAAAACAAATAAAACTTCCAGCTGTTTTACCAATAAAATCAGGTTTCTCTGGGAATAGAGAATTGCAACCTGAGGCAAACAAACTGTAGCAAAACCATAGGCAAGGCCCCCAGCAAAGGAGGATATGCTCTCTCATAGAGAAAAGGGGAAAGTTGGAAAGGCTGTTATAAAGTCCTTTGGAGGAAACGAGGAGTCTAAAGTATACTGGCTTTTCATTGACTGTGTTGTGACTGTTTTTCATTGTTCCTCACTTCCAGTGGGTCTGCAAGTGACAAGGAGTGCTCAACTTGAGAGCTCCCTCTGCCCTCTGCCCACCTCTGACTCCTTTCTAAATGAGGTTTCCTTTTATTACTTTTCACACCGAAGATAAAGAAAGAAATGAATATACAACTGCCCGTGGTTTCTAGAAGCTCGCAATCCAAAAGAGAAAGGAGATTTAATCCATATTTATAACCTAGCATGATCGATGTTCTGATAGAAAAACCATGGGAGGCTGTGGGAGCCCAGAGGGAGGCATACAACCTAGCCTGGGGTAGAGGGGATAAGCTAAGGGATATTTAGGGGAAACTTCCTGGAGGAGAGTGTCTGATCCAACTCTTCAAGGGCAGGTAGGAATAAGCTTGGCAAAGAAAACAGTGGGACAAGGGGAAAAGGTGGTTGGGGCAATGGGAACAGCATGGACAAAGCAAAGGATAGTGTGTCTGGGTGGACAGCAAGGCAGGAATGGCTGCATCAATAGGTAAGGGCGGATTCTGGAGAACTCATATGGGAGGACTTGATCCTGAAAATGATAGAAACCCACTGAGGAATTTTTAAGCAGTTCAGTGACCTGGTCAGCTCCTCTGGTCGCGATGTAGAGAGTAGATTTGAGCAAGGAAAAAAAAGATTTGAACAGTGCAATTCTATACAAATGTGTTTGTTGACATTTCAATTTACCATGTGATGAGAACCTTTTATGTGCTACATACACTTGCCCTGTTCAATTAAATCTTAAGTGAATTTAAATATCAGTTATTTAGTCAGACTACCCACATTTTAACTGCTCAATAGCTACCCTATATTGGACAGCATATATATAGAACATGCAGAAAGTTTTGTCCCACAGCATTGAAAGGCAAATTACAACTGGGAAGAAGAGATAAAATGCCTGGAAAAATGCAGGACTTAAAAAGACCAGGTTCAGGATACCTGGATGGTTCAGTCAGTGAAGCGTCTGACTCTTGATTTCAGCTCAGGTCATGCATGATCTCATGGTTCAAGAGATCAAGCACCAGGTCAGGCTCTGAGCTGACAGCATGGAGCCTGCTTGGGATTCTCTCTCTCTCTCTCTCTCTCAAAATAAATAAATAAACTTAACAACAACAAAAATCCAGGTTCAGTACTATATGTCAGTCTCTCCTCAGGAAACTGAGCAGGAAGGAGGATAGACTTCACACCTGCTGGAGTCCTCAGAGACTTCCTTCTGGTATGAATAGCACAGCATGAGGAGTGGGATAGAAATGCCCCCCTCATGGACTCCTGGGAGTTGGTTTTCCCGTGCTATCATTCAGCGTGTACCCAGGAGGTCTGCCTTCCCCAGGGATTTCCTGAGGTTTCTTATCTCCACAGATAGCCACTTCCCACCCACCATAGAGCCAGGGTGCCTTCCTTCTAACAAAATATTCCCTATAAGATTCACCCACTCCCTCTGTAAACATTTATTAAAATGATGCCTTCCATGTGCCTGTCACTGAGTTAGATACAGAATGGAAAGAGAGATATTCAAGGTATAATCACATTTCTCACATGGGCCAACTCATTTACATCTCAAAGTAACATTGTAAAATTTCTATTAACATCATCATCCTGTACAGAAGATGAAATTGAGATTCAGAGAGTTTAACTTACATAGTCAGATGGCAGTAACACCAGGGAAGACAGAAATGGTGCTATGTTCTCTCAAGTAATATCATATCAAAAATCCCGTGCTTTTGGTGTTTACAAACTCATTGGGAAGAAAAGATGAACACACACAAATCCAATTTACGATTTCCAAACAATGTAGTAAGAGCAGTGATACAATCATGCTCAGAAAAATGTGAAAGCATCAAAGAGGGATGCCCTTGGTAGACATCATGGAAGGCTTTCTGGAGGAAATGACCCTGGAGCTGAGTATTAAGGAGGACGGGGTCAGCTAAATGAAGTATAGGGTGGGAAGAAGAGAAATGAAGATATTTTTTAATTCAACTTGTCATTTGTATTTCTACTTTTTATTGCTGTTTTGGCCTTTGAGAAATGTTATCATTCTTTTCTCATCTTCTAAGTTTTGTTTAAGAAAACATCAACTACTCTATGCCAAGGCTACCAAAAAATTATTTGAGGGTTTCTTCTTAACCTGGATAAACTACTTAAATGTTAAAACATGTCTGAACTTTACAGAAAGGAAAATATTCTGATGTTGAAAGGAAGAGAAAAATTAAAAGTGTGAAGTCATTTGTCCTTGCAGTTTCTTGGCCCAGAATGCTCTTTTTTCAGATAATCTGCCTGACTGACTCTCATTTCATTCAGATCTCATCTCAAATGTTACATTATTTGAAAAGTCTTCCCTGACAACACTGTTTAAAATGCACTTCTTAGGGGTGCCTGGGTGGCTCACTCAGTTAAGTGGCAGAGTTTGGCTCAGGTCATGATCTCATGTTTTGTGAATTCAAACCCCGCATCGGGCTCTGTTCTCACAGTTCGAAGCCTGGAGTCTGCTTTGGATTCTGTGTCTCCCTCTCTCTCTCTGCCTCTCCCCTGCTCACACTCTCTGTCTCTTTTTCAAAAATAAATAAATGTTAAAAAAATTTTAAATGTAGTTCTTAGATATTTCATAGTTTTTATAATATTGCAAGTGATATCTCAGGGTCTATAATTGTTTTCTATGTGCTTTGTGTGGGACCCAAGTAATTTAACAAAAATCCCCTACCCCTGGACAAGCAGAGCAAGACTAACTCCATTTTGTGCTACACCCACCATCTCCTGTATAACCCCCATATGACCTACTTATTGCTTAAGACACTCCCCCACCCTAGTCAAGGCGCTGAGCACACTCTTACTGGAAAACCGGCTCATATAGGAATGTGGAACCTCTAACCGCCAAAGAAAGTAAACCCCACCTTTTGCCCGCCAAACTTGTGTGCCAGTTCTGACCAGACTGATAGGCTTGTTCAAACAGTTACTATAGGGTAAATTGTAATTCAATTGGCCACCTGGGTGTGGACTGACATGACTATGCAACTTTCTGTGTGTGTTACAATCTCATTGGCCACTGGCCCCTATAAAACTGCTACACCTTTTAACCTAGGGGTCCAAGTCCCTGCTAGGCTGTGTTGAGTATACTTGGGCCCAAGCTCGAGCTAGCAAATAAACCCTTGTGAGTTTGCATCGGTATCAGCTTCTTGGTGGTCTCTCGGATTCGAAATTGGGGCATTACACTTTGCTCATGTAGACAAGTGTTATTGATTTTCAAAGTTAATACTATAGTTGTAAAATTCTATGAACTCTCATATTATATCTAATAGTTGGTGACTGTTTCAGGTTTATATTAACCTATAAGAACAATCAACAGCAAAATAGCACTTGTCTTTTCCCTTCCCATTGTTTAATATGTTTACTTTTCCTTTATTATTGCTTTAGCCAGAGCCTCTAGTATTGTATTAAAAAGTAGTTTATAGTTGGGATTCTTGTCTTTTCCTGATAATAAATACTGCATCTAACTGTTTTTCATTAAATGTAGACTTTGACATAAAGTCTAAGACATGTTGAGGAAGCTTACAAAGAGTTTTTAAATTACAAAGAGATATTAAATTTTAAAACAAAAACTTTGCATGCACTAAGATAATCATATTTCTCCTTTAAGTGGCTAAACAAATTGATAGGTACTCTAATTTTAAAACATCTTTGCATTTGGGGGATAAATACTAATTGATCTCAGTTTAGTTTTGTAATGCAGTCTTCAATTCAGTCAATTATTTTATTGAAAATGTGTATGCCTGAGAAACTTAACAGAACACCATGGGGGAGGGGAAAGAAAAAAAAATTAGAGAAGGAGGGAGCCAAACCATAGGAGACTCTTAAAAACTGAGAATAAATTGAGGGTTGATGGGGGGTGGGAGGGTGAAGAGAGTGGGTGTGATGGGTATTGAGGAGGGCGCATGTTGGGATGAGCACTGGGTGTTGTATGGAAACCAGTTTGACAATAAATTTCATATTAAAAAAATTAAAATAAAATAAAATGTTTACACCTATGTTACAAAATAAAATGGATCATCTGAGCCTAGAGAATTTGGGGAGGAACAGTTTTAATTACCATTTCAAATTCTTTAACGGTTGTTAATTTGTATTTTCTTCAACCTATTTTGGCATTTTATATTTTTCAGAAATACATGAATTTCATTTCTGTTTTAAGTTATCATATTTTTCTTTTAAAATCTCTCTTGTGACTGTATCTTTTTCTTTTTTATTATGTATTTTGTTATTTCATTTTTTTCTTGATTGATATTACTACAGATGTATCTATTTTACTGATCTATTCAAAGCTTCTAGTTTTGTGTATTTCCTCTGTCTCTAGTTGCCCCTCCACCCTCTCCTCCCACACTTTTTAGTTAGTTCGAGTTAGGTTCACGTACAAGTTATAGGAAAACTCAAAATATCAGTGGCTTAAGATAAAATGTTCCGTATTTTTTTTATAATATTTTTTTTAATTTTTTTTAACGTTTATTTATTTATTTATTTATTTTTAAATTTTTTTTCAACGTTTTTATTTATTTTTGGGACAGAGAGAGACAGAGCATGAACGGGGGAGGGGCAGAGAGAGAGGGAGACACAGAATCTGAAACAGGCTCCAGGCTCTGAGCCATCAGCACAGAGCCTGACGCGGGGCTCGAGCTCACAGACCGCGAGATCATGACCTGAGCCGAAGTCGGACGCTTAACCGACTGAGCCACCCAGGCGCCCCTAAATGTTTTGTATTTTTTAAATTGAAGAGGTCTGCAGGTAGTTCAGGGCTCTTATGTTACCCTGAGTGTCAAGGATCAAACTATACATATTCTGCTGCTCCATCTGGCATGATTTCCAGCTTGATCCAAAATGACTACTGAAATTCTAGTTATTAAGATTATATTTCTGGGGGGAACCTGGGTGGCTCAGTCAGTTTAGTGTCCAACTCTCGATTTTGGCTCACGTCATGATCTCACAGTTGTGAGTTTAAGCCCTGCATTGGGCTCCATGCTGGGTGTGGAGCTTACTTGATTCTCTCTCTCTAGCTCTCCCTCTCCCTCTCCCCATCTCCTGCTGTCTCCCTCTTCTCAATAAATAAATAAATAAATAAATAAATAAAAATAAAAAAAGAAGAATACTATATTTCTGCCAGAAAGAAGGAGGAATATCTTTTAAGGACACATTCCAGGAGCTGCACATACAATTTTACTTACATCCCATTGAGCAGAATTTGCAAACAGAAACACTCTTAGCTGCAGAAATAATGAGAAATGAGTCTCTATTATGGACAGTTTTGTGCACAGATCAAGGTTAGCTACACACTTGACAGGGCCCAATACAAAAGGAAATGTGGGGCCCCTTGTTATAGAAGTCTTAAGAATTTCAAGATGGCAACAGCAAAGCATTAAACTCATCTTGGGACACTCTGAGCACTGCATCCTGAGTGACTGCACAGATCACATGCCCATGAAACTGATTCTGACCCAGGGTTCTCTAAAACTTGGGGTTCTCTAATGAAGAGGAGAAGGAAAACATACACTGAGGGACAACTCAAAGTCTATGCCTCATTATTTAATTTTTGAGACTTACACACAATAAGAAAAACTATCCAACTAGTCAGATAATACTGAGTTTTTTTTCCCAAGGTTTTATTTAAATTGCAGTTGGTTAAGATACTGTGTAATATAAGTGTCAGGTGTTGAATTCAGTGATTCCTCACTTATATACAATATCCAGTGCTCATCACAACAAGTGTACTCCTTAACCCATACCCCAACCCACATCCCCTCCAGTAACCCTCAGTTTGTTCTTTATAGTTAAGAGTCTGTTTTCTGGTTTGACACTTTCTTTTTCCCCTATGTTCATCTGCTTTATTTCTTAAATTCCATATATGAGTGAAATCATATGGTACTTGTCTTTCTCTGACTGACTTATTTCACTTAGCATAATACTTTCTAGCTCCATCCATGTCACTGCAATGGCAAGATTTCATTCTTTTCTGTGGCTGATGAATATCCCATTATATATGTATATGTACATACATATACATATATATATACACACACACAGATGTATGTATATATATACACACACACAGATGTATGTGTATACATATATATATATATATATGCTACATCTTTATTTTTTAAGCGTTATTCTTTTAATGTTTACTTATTCATTTTTGAAAAAGAGAAAGCACAATCAGGGAGAGGTGAGAGAGAGGGAGACACAGAATCCACAAAGCTGTCAGTACATTGCCCAACACAGGGCTCCAATCCACCAACCATGAGATCATGACTGGAGCAGAAGTCAGACGCTCAATCAACAGACCCATGCAAGTGCCCCTACATCTTCTTTATCCATTCATTAATCTATGGACATTTAGACACTTTCCATAACTTGGCTATTGTTGGTAATGCTGCTATAAACATCAGGGTCCATGTATCCCTTCAAATCAGTGCTTTTGTATCCTTTGGGTAAATACCTCATAGTTTAATGGCTGGATCATAGACTTTTTGAGTAACCTCTATACTGCTTTCCTGAGTGGCTGCACAAGTTTGCATTCTCACCAACAGCATAAGAGGGTCCCCCTTTCTCCACACATGATATAGGTTTTATCCCCACATTACTAACCAGGAAAAACAGAGAGAGTGTCAATAAGTTGCTTGATGTAACACAGCTACTAAGTGGTAGAGGGAAGATCTGAAGCCAGGCACGATCCCAAAGATCATGCTTTTCATTAATACATTCCATTACTTCCCAGCCTTCTCCATATCAAACTTTCAAATCATATTGATAATATATAGACAGCTTGATTTGATGGATAGAGTATTGTAACAATGACAGTGAGGGTAAGGAGGTATCTGTATGAATCAGACTTGGTATTGGCTTGAGGAAAACCTCACTAGTATAAAAGACATTATGGCAATTTAAATTAAAAATCTGTCCTCTTACTAGCTCCTACCTCTAAATTTATGGTTAAGTCGTGTCATTAAAGTCTATGCAATTGGCAGTGACACAACTCTGGGTAGCAAAGAGGGAGAGCCATTGACAGCTAATTTGGTGGATTTGAAATGCAAATCAGGTTCAGGAGAGCACCAATGGTTTCTTAGCACTGTAATGCCAGGGGCTACCCTTCTGAGAGAAGCTTGGATAAATATTTGGTAATAGATGAGAAATGCTGCCCTTGGTAAGTCTTGATGGTCTCCAAGGAATATGAAGATCTCTCTCTCTCTCCCTCTCTCTCTCTTGCACACGCGCGCGCGCGCGCGCACACACCCCACCCCTTGGTGAGATATGACTTCTTCTTGGGTGAACTAAAGAGAAAATGAACAGTAATTTTCTTTCTTTTAGGAACAGGAAATGACTGAGAACAATAGGGGCTGAAGGAAAAATGGTCCTAACCAGAAATATACAAAAGGTCAGAGGGGCAGATTGTTTTCCTTCAGAAATGAGAAGTAGAATTCCCAAAGGAGGGAATGAGAGCACGGACCTCAGGGATTTGTTAAATGATGGGGTTAAAGAGGAAAAAGTTCAAGGGATTTGTTAGAAGATGGGGTTAAAGAGGAAAAAGTTCATGGAAACTGACAAGGGAAAGAGGTCCCAATGATAGAAATTCCCACAGAGGCCACCCTCTTTTTAGAGGCCCCAGTCTGAAAAGCTTCACTTTTCCATACAGGAACTCCTGAAAATGAATGGGTTTCAGTCTCTATTTCTCCTACTCCTTGCTAAGAGCTGCCTCCATAAGTAATTTTGTATACTTTATGTGGTTCTTCATTTGAGTGAGATTAGTAAGACAGGGTAGTTCAAGAAGGGTCAGACTTCACCAACCCCCTAGTACCCAGTGACTCCAGTGAAGATGGACAGAATGTATTATATATACCCAGATATAAACTTAATTTCTTTAATTCAGATCTTAAACTATGTATCATTTATACCTTAGTATCATCACTTAATGTTAATTTATTATTTCTCATGTCAGAAAGTATTCTTTGAAAACATTATTTCTGTTCTTGCAAAACATCCATCTTAGGGATGCATCATAAATAATTAAACCATTTGCTTCTTGGATATTTGCACCAATCAAGTCCTACTTTTTTACTGTTATAAATAATGCTGCATGAACATCCTTACACATAATGATCTTTGATCATCATCTCTGATCACTTCCTTGTTTGCATTTCTAGATATCAGGTCACTGGGTCAAAGGGGATGAACTTTTCAAGTCTCCTGAACCAATCTGAAAGCAGTCCTCCCCAAAGACCTCACCCCTCTATGCTTCCAGGGGCAAAACATGCTGGCTGTGATATTTTGGGGGAATAAGATGTTTTACCCAAATAGCCAGGACACATGCACTGATAGAACTTAACCATCTTCCAAGAAGAAATTTGAGAATTTGGTTTAAACATGGATAAGCTGACTGCACTTGTCACAGATGGGGCCCCTGCAAAAAAGGGGGGAAATTGTTGTCAATACTTTATTTTCATCAGAAAAGAAGAGTTGTGCAAGCCCAGACTCCATGCCTCTTTCAGAAAAAGGGTGCATGGTATGAACTAGTTGTGCTGAGTCCTCTGTGGTTTAATGGAGGTACAGATCAAGACCTCCAACTTTATTCATGCTCATGCCCTTAACTGGCACTTATTTATGGTGTATTTGGAAGGAGAGGAAGTAGGGTGTGGAAACCCAGTTTATTTTAATGACATGAGATTACTTATTTAATTTTATTAAATAAAATCGGGGCGCCTGGGTGCCTCAGTCGGTTGACCGTCCGACTTCGGTTCAGGTCAAGATTTTACGGTCCGTGAGTTCGAGCCCCACGTCGGGCTCTGTGCTGACAGCTCAGAGTCTGGAGCCTGTTTCAGATTCTGTGTCTCCCTCTCTTTCTGCTCCTCCCCTGTTCATGCTCTGTCTCTCTCTGTGTCAAAAATGAATAAACGTTAAAAAAAAAATCAAAGTCTCTAAGCTAAAGGACTCGAAGCTAAAGGACTCCATTTTGGTAGGTCCCCCAGTGTCTTTAAGATTAGCCTTTCTTACTGATATGACAAAGACTTAAACACATTGAGACTTAAACTTTTGGAAATGAACCAAGGCAGTTGCTGACTTTTTCAAGGAAATGAAGACATTTAGATAGAACATGAGTTAGTGAGTTCAAGAGCCACGTTGGGCTCTGGGCTGACAGCTAGGAGCCTGCAGCCAGCTTCGGGTTCTGTGTCTCCCTCTGTCTGCCCCTCTGCTGCTTGCACTCTGTCTCTCACATTGTCTCAAAAATAAATAAACATTAAAATAATAATAATGGTAATTTTTATGATTAATGTAATAATTTTAATTTTAATTATTTGATTAATAATTAATTAAATATTTTAACTACTTAATGATATTATTTTAATATTTAATTTAATACAATTGTATTACAAATAATACAATTTAAAAAATAAGTAAAATAAAAATTTAATACCAAAAAAAAAATAATCTTGGAATGCATTGCAGATCTGCAGAGCAACACCGTGCTGCAGTTCCCACCTCGTCCAGAGGCGACGATAAAGTCCACCGCAGGACCCTGGCCAGGAGGCGGACCTTGGGGGTGTGGTTTCCAATCTGGTCCGCCAGAGGGGTATAAAAGAGGAGGAGCACGCACTGCTTTAGCCATTCGTGGGTACAGTTGCGCAGAGCATCTCAGAGGTGCTGTCTGGGCAGGACCCGGGGCTTCAGAGCTGTTAAGTTTCCAGGTACAGTCATGGGGTGGGAGTCTTCTCAGGGGTTTCAGGAGCCAACCGGTCTCGGGGTTCTGCCCTGAGTGCCCTCACGCGGGTGTCTGCGACCTCAGGTTTCGCAGTTCCGCCCTGGGGTCCGTCGCTGTGGTGTCCCACCAGTCACTTCCCGGCACCGCCCGGCGAGGTGGGTGCATTCGAGGGGCCCTCAGAGCCTTCATGTCTCCTGGCTCCGCCCTGGGGGCCATGGCGGAGGTGTCCCAACTGTCACTTTCTGGCACCATCCGAGTGGGGGGTGCCCTCGCGGGGCTGTGGGAGCCATCAGGTCTCGCGGCTCCACCTTCTCGAGGGCGCCATCTTGATAGTGTCTGAGCCATCGCGTCTGCGGCACTGTCCTGGGGGCCCTCGCAGGGGTTCGCAGAGCCATCAAGTCCTGAGGCAGAGCCCTGGGGCCCTTGCGGAGGGCGCTAGGAGGACACTGTGTCCCACTCTGGGCTGGTCTCCAGGGTGGGCTCCTTGGCTCGCTGGAGGTGGGCGCCGCCAACCCACCGAACCCCCCACGGGCGTCTTCCAGGACCCCCCCGCGCCTGGTGCTGATAGAATGAGCTCCTTGTGTGAAGGCTGTGATTTCCGGGATGTGTTTGCAGGATGGTGAGTGTCAGGAGCCAGCATGCTTGGCCTTGGAAGCCTAGTTCTGGATCCAGGTTGGAGAGTTCTTGCATTCGCCAGGTGGGGGGCCCCTTATGTTTCTGGGGGAAATCTTGAGGTTTATTATGATTAGGAGAAGCCAGAGCTGCTTTCTCACCCCCTAACCCTTCCCCCGCCCTGGGGACTCTGCTCAGGACACTTGTGACCCAGGCCACCCTGGGGAGCCAATGTGCAGGTCAGGGCCAGGTCATCCTGGTGGAACCAGTCAGGGTCACTTCAGTGGGTGATTGCGGGCTTTTGGGACCCTAAAGGTTTCCCATTGGAAAACAGTTTCAAACTGGGTTCATCCACCAAAGGTGGGGGTCTTAATGCATGGACCCTGAAGCAGGGAGGCCCAGACCAGGTGGATCTGGGCCTGGTGGGCTGTGCGGCTTGCAGGTAGAGAGATGACCGACATCTGTGGGGCGCCCAGGCTGTAGCCACTGTCAGAGACCCTGTGCGACGCCCCGAAAAGCAAAATTGAGTCTTGAAAAGCAAGTAAAAGTCAAAGGCTGTTTTCTTCCCTTGCCATCTTCCATTTCAAAGTCAGAATTTTGAGCACTCTAAGTTGCTAAGTTTGTGTTCTGTATGTAGGAGCAAGGAGATTTTTTCAAGTTTCTATATTTTGAGAGAAGGTGTCCAAAGGAGAGGAGCAGAGACACAGAATACCAAGCAGGGTCTGTTGTGTAGTTGCAGAGTCCAAGGTGGGGCTTGAAGTAGCTGACTTTGAGGTCAGGACCTGAGACAAATCTGGAGTTGGGTGCTTAACAGACTGAGCCTCGCAGGTGTCCCACAAAGAGACTTCTCTTGAAGGCAATGCATAAATCCAGCCACATGTAAGGTGCGAGTAAGGAATTTGTCACTGTGTCCGTGATCTCTAGTGTATGTGTGAGGGACTGGGTTGGGAGGGTGCGCAGGTGAACCCAAGTGTGGTTGGATGAGCACATGGCAACCATTTTATGAGCGAAAGAGAAAAATTGAGGATGAGCCAATTAATGCGCTTTGAGATCAACGCCATGATAAGTCTTGCATTCCTGCCTCCAAGTGTCCTGGTTCGAGTGAAGTCAGTCGAGGCATTGTGTTGGTGAGTGGTTAATGTGCTTTTGAACCAAAGTCACGACTAAGAACTTACCACAGACCCTGGGAGAGGGACCTAAGAGGAGTTCCAGGTGGCAGACAGACAAGGCCTGGGATATGGCGGACTCCACTGCAAACAAGTTGCTTTCTCTAGGTGCAAGGTACAGGTTCTTCAAACAGGAAGTGAGATCTGGGGCTCCAGTTATGGGGTTTGTTGGTCCATCAAAACAAAGATTCAGTTGTTCCCACTGCCAGCGACCTAGAGGGGAGGTGAAGGCAGCTGCCGGCCAACCACTGAGCTGGGTGTAGTCTGGGCCTGTCTCTGGATGCATCTATCCTTCATCAGGTGTGTGAGAGAAAAGGGAGTCAGGGTGATGGAGTCAGAGTGACTCCTGTCTCTGCTGAGACATGCTGACCATGTCTCTGGCCTGAAAACCTGGCCATGTCCCTGGTTACCTATGGCTCCTGTTGGGCCCCATCTAATGAGTTGAAGGTCTGCATAAAAGAAAAGGTCAACCTGTCCTAGGCCGTGAGGCTCTCTCCAGCAGACTACTTTTGAGTTCCATCTACATCACTGGCTCTTCCTAGTTCCATGGTAGACAGCCTTTGGATTCGAACTGCACCTTTCTATTGAGTCCTCAGCCAGCAAGCCTTCCCCTTCAAACTTTGAATTCACCAAATTCTACCATCCCAAGGGCCCATTCCTTTAAAGGGATCTCTCCGATAGATGATAGATGATAGATAGGTAGGTACATACATACATACATACATGATAGATAGATAGATAGATAGATAGATACATTGCAGGCCCATCCAGCCTTGCACTGGTCATGAGGAACTCTGGCTTCCTCCCTGAAAAAAATCTCAAGTGGCTATGAGCACCAGTTCTGTTCTTGGCCCACAGGTGGGGCATGGCACTCCTAGAGGCCAGATCAATGACTAAGGTCAGGTTTAGTTCCTGGGAAGGGACCAGGGATGAACCAACAGCATTGCCAAGCTCTCCCTTGAGGTCTGAGTGGAGGGCGCCTGATAGGGCATGGGTGAGCATTCGGGGCTGGCTTCAAGGACTGGCTAACCCCGTGTGCCAGGCAGATGTTTGGCCTCTGGATCTCATTCTCCAGACACAAGTTATATTAATAAAAAATATAAAAAAATTAAAAAAGTTAAACCTTAGAAAAAATTTTAAAAAATAAAAAATGACCTCCATGCAGGGGAAGGGCTTCTCCCCATGTGACCTATGGACCCCTTCGATCTCACTGCGTGCTCCTGGGGATTCGCCTTGCTTCCTCACCAGAGAACCACCTGGTATTGAGCTCCAGAATTTCTGACTTTGCACTCCCCTGTTTATAGAGTCCTAATGGTACTGAAACCGTCTGCTTTATCACCGTCAGTGGTTTTGGGGAACATATTT
Organism: Lynx rufus; assembly: GCF_022079265.1. Classification (NCBI taxonomy): domain Eukaryota; kingdom Metazoa; phylum Chordata; class Mammalia; order Carnivora; family Felidae; genus Lynx; species Lynx rufus. Next base: position 60,793,115 of record NW_025814856.1, on the reverse strand, counting down.
CTTGTTCAGTCCTTTGTGACTGTTTCCACTCTTTTTCTTTCTGTCCAGCTACTTTGGTGGGGAGTGCTTTTCCTGTACTCTCCCATTGTACCACACTCTCCCCCCACCCCTTCTCTGTCCTCTCACTGCAAAAACAGCTCTCTACCCTCCATGGCTTCTCTCTCCCAGTTTACCTCTCCAGAGCACGTACCTGCTGCATTCTGTGGCTCAAGTTATGCAGATTGTTAATGTCAATCCTCAGATCAATTTCCTAGGTACGAAAATGGTTCGGAGTTGATGTAGCTGCATTTCAGAAGCTGAGAACATCCATGCTGCTCAGCCATCTTGGCCCCCTTTGAAACTATCCCTTAGTGGAGATTTATCTGATGTGTTCCCTCATAAGGTTTGAGGAAATACAGAGATAAAGTGTCATTCTTCTCACATATCAAGGGAGCATGCTATCAAGATGATATCACTGTTTCTGTGACCATAATCACCTGGCTGAGTTCATGCCTGTCGGGTGTCTCTACTGTGAACTGATTCTTTTCCTCCCATTTCCATACTGTACTCTTTGGAAGGAAACTACTATGTGCAGCCCATGTTCAAGGATCCTGAAAACAGAGTATTTACCTAAATTATTTAAAATTCTCCTACATGGAGAGTTGTCTCTTTTCTCCCATTTATTTATTTATTCAGTCATTTATTTATATCAGTTTGGAGATCTAGATATTTATCTTACACTTGGGTTAAATCCAATACTAATTTACTGATTTTCCCCCCTCAGATTGTTTAAGCTTTGTCTAGTGCAAGCTCTTTCAGTTGTGTCTTGTATACCTTTGACATGTCCCCATCCTTTTACAAGCTCTTCTTTATTTGTAGCACTATAAGATGTTTTTGTATATTGCCTGCCACACCCCTGGAATCAGGCATTTCTCCTAGGATCCTTGCTTCCTTTTATTGGAGAATGGAATTAGAAACCAAGATATGGGTGATAAGTGTGCTCCTTTCTACTCGTGTATTATTGTTTCTTGGCTCTCCCAGATGACAGTGCAGAAAATATATCTATAGCTATCACTCTGTATATGCGCATGTGTGTGTATCTATCTATGTATCTATGTATCTATGTATATGTATTCCCTCCTCTATATCTAGTATATCTGTGTGTATAAACATGAGGGTGTCAGGGGCTCTGAGACAAAGCAAGTAATGTCAACAAATTTCCTCAGTTTTGTTTTTCTGAGAAAAGCCTTTATTTTTCTTTCACTTAGAAGCATTTTTAAAGTTTATTTATTTTGAGAAAGAGAGAGCAAGAACTGGCCAGGGCCAGAGAGAGAGAGAGAGAGAGAGAGAGAATCCCAAAGCAGGCTCCATGCTGACAGCAGAGAGCCCATTGCAGAGCTCAGCGTTCCCAAGCATGAGATCGTGACCTGAGCCAAAACCAAGAGTCAGACGCTTAACTGACTGAGTCACTCAGTTACCCCTTCTTTCAGTTTTTAAGAATAATTTTGCTGTCAGGGTGCCTGGTGACTCAGTTGGTTTAAGCGTCTGACTCTTGATTTTGATTCAGGTCATGATCTCATGGTTTCATAAGACTGAGCCCCACACCTGCCTTCGCACTGATAGTGCAGACACTGCTTGGGATTCTCTCTCTCCCTTTCTCTCTCTGCATCTCCCTTGCTCATGCATGTGCACTCTTTCTCTCAAAATAAATAAATAAAAATTTAAAAAACAAAGGAATAATTTTTCTGGATACAGAATTCTATGTTGACTTCTTTCAATACTCTAGATAGTTCACTCCATTCTCTTCTTACTGGCCTGGTTTCTAAAGAAAAGTCCAATGTAAATATCACCCTGTTTTTCCATAAGTAAGACACTTATTCCTCTTATTTCTTACCAGAGTTTCTCTTTATCTTTGATTTTCTACACTTTGAATACGATGTGCTTATGTAGATATGGAGTTTTAAAAAAAATACTATTTGGTGTTCGTTGAGCTTCCTGTATCTGTGATTTAGTGTCTCTCTTTGATTTGGAAAAGTCTCAGCAATTATTAGTTCAAATATTTCTTTGATTCCTTTCTCGCCTTTCCTTCCGACATTCTAATTATGTTTATGTTATTCCTTTAGTAATTGTCTCACAGTTTTGGACATTCTGCTTTTTTTCATTCATTCTTCATTTTGTGTTTTGGGTTTTAGAAGTTCCTATTAACTTGTCTTCACACTTACGGAGTCTTTTCTTCCTTCTGTCCAGTCTACTGATGAACCCTTAAAGGCATTCCTCATTTGTTACTATACTTTCTATTTCTAGCATTTCCGTTTAATTCTTTCTTAAAGTTTCCATCTCCCTGCTTACATTACTACTGCTTTCTTGCATGTTTCCACTTTTCCCATTAAAGCCCTTATCATATTGCATATATTAATCTTTAACTCCCCTATATAATATTCCCAAAATCTGAGTCTGGGTCTTATCCTTTCTTGGTCCCTTCTGACTATTTATTTTTACTTTTAGCATGCCTTGTATTTTTGTGTTTAAAGGTGCATGTACAATACTGAGTAATGGAAACTGGAGTAGATAGGCCTTTAGTGTGAAGTTTTATGTTTCTCTCGTTAGGGGTTAGGCTGTGTTATAGCTATAGGTGTGAAATAATAAAACTTCTGGCATCTTTGTTTTTGTGTTCTCTGTTGTCTTTGGGTTTTCCTAGAGACTAAAGAGAAGCTGCAGCCTTTTCACAATAACCACCTATTATTTTGATGGGTGCTCTTGATACAGTGTTAAGATGTGGTGGGAAAGGAAACCTTGGGTAGTTGTATGATTAGGTCTCAGTCTTTCAGTGAGCCTGTACCCCTGGGATATGACCTTCACAAGTATCTTTCAGTTCTCTCTTCTGGTATTGCAGGGAAGGTAGAGAGGGCCAGAGGTGGGTATTACCCTTCCCTCACATTTATTAACTTCCAAAAAAACAGTTTCTCTTGAGGGCAGGGCTTGTTAAGAGCAGAATGCTGTGGGGGGCATCTTTGTTTTTGTGTTCCCTGTTGTCTTTGGGTCTTCCTAGAGACTGTTTAAAGAGAATCTGTCTTCTTTTCACAATGCCCACCTATTATTTTGCAGGAGTGCTCTTGATACAGTGTTACGATGCCATGGGAAAGGAAACTTTGGATAGTTGTATGATTAGGTCTCAGTCTTTTAGTGAGCCTGTACCCCTGGGATATGATCTTCACAAGTATCTTTATTTCAGTTCTCCATTCTGGGGTTTCAGGAAAGGTAGAGAGGGCCAGAGGTGGGTATTACCCTTCCCTCACATTTGTTAACTTCCAAAAAAAAACAGTTTGTCTTGAGGGCAGGCCTTGTTAAGAGCAGAATGCTGTGGGGGGTATTTCAGAATGGCTACTCTCCCCTCCTCCTGCCAGAAGCACTAAGGGATTTTCCTCCCATCTTTCACCTGAGAACCTGATGTGCGACTCCTGGAGGTAAAACTCACAAAAGCTTGGGGTCCCCCATAAGACCAGATCCCCAGGAGGTTTTAATTCTCAACTAGTTCTCAACTTACTTCTATTTGGTTCTCAATAATTTTAATTCCCGATTAGTTTACATGGTGCCTTCAGCAATCCTTCAATTACGGTTTAAAGTGTTCCTGTCAGCAACTTCTACTTATGTGTTTTGAACAAACTACACTGTGTTTCTCTCTGTCTGCCACTCCAGTGTTGGGGGCAGCACTCTGCCCTGGGACCTCAATTCTCTTGTGGATCCTAGAAGAGTTTTGATTTCAAGTTTTTTTCTTCTTGTGAGAATGGGAGTGAGGACCTCCAAACTCTACATGCTGGGCCGAAATTTGGAAGGCTACAATCCATCGCCTCTAAATCACGCAAAGAACGTGGCTTATGCTGAGCACTTGCCTTGCTTTGGGGAGTCGTTTTGCTAAGTGCAAGGCAGCAGGTGTCTAGATGGCTAGCCTTAAGGAAACTCCTTAGGTGCTGAGTCTCTGGGGACACGGTGTAAAGACCTGTGTGGTCACAATTCATTGCTAGAAGAAATAAGCATGGCTTTTGTGGCTCCACTGGGAGACAATCCTTGGCACCTTGCACCTGGCTTGCTCCCGGCTTTGATCTTATGCCTACTTCTTTTGCTAGTTTTCCCTTATTTTCCTTCCTTGTAATAAATCTTAGTGAGAAGTATGACTACATGGTGAGTCCTGTGAGCTGTCTTGGGGGATCAGTGGGCCTGGGTAGGTAAAAACAAAACAAAGGAAAACAAAAGAAATCCAGCAAACATGTTCGGATTTTAATAGAGGGGTTGTTGAAACTGAAGATCACTTTGGGGAGTGGTTCATCTGAACAATATTAAATCTTCTAATTGATGAAAATGAAGATTGTTTTTCATTTTATTCAGGCCTTTAAAAATTTCCGTCAGCAATACACTACAGTTCTCAGTGCACAACTCTGTTGTCTCTTTCGTACTTTATTGCTATTTTATTCCTTTTGATGCGATTGTAAGTGAAATTGTTTCCTTAATTTCATTTCTGTAGTGTTCATTTCTAGCGTATAGAAATGCAACTGATTTTCACATATTGCTTTTATATGCCACAACACTGTGGTGTTTGCTTTTTAGCACCAATAATATGTCAAGTTTTTCTTTTTTTTAATATATAATATGGCAGAGGTTTTTTTTGGGGGGGGAGGGTGTGAAATCTTTGCATGTGTATGTTCCAATCAAACTTTATTTATAAAAATAGTCTGTAGCTATCTGATTTCTGCCTTAAACCAAAAACCTGGGGATAATTTTCTGTGACTGTGCACTGAGGCACTGAGGACACAACCCAGTTGTGCTTTTACATGAGCAAATAAGCCCTTTGTTCCTCTATTCCTGCCTTGTCTTGCTTCATAGCTTAAAAGTCATTTTATTATTTTTCCTTTATTTAATAAAATGTAAATATTTAAAGTATAAAATATTATACTTTGATATAAATATGTATAAATATATATATAGTTAAATGATTATTACAATCAAACCAATTAACATATCCATCTCACATAGTTACCTTTATTTTTTGGCAGTGAGAGCATCTGAGAACTACTCTTTTTTAATTTTTTTAACATTTATTTATTTTTGAGAGACAAAGAGAGAGCATGAGCAGGAGAGGGGTAGAGAGAGAGGGAAATGAATCTGAAGCAGGCTCTAGTCTCTGAGCCCGATGTGGGACTCGAACCCACGAACTGTGAGAACATGACACCCAGGGGCTCCTGAGAGCTACTCTTCTGGCAGATTTCTAGTATGCAATACAATATTATTAACTACAGTCAACCTGATGTACATTAGATCTCTAGAACTTGTTCATCGTGTATAACTGAAACCTTGACCCCTTGACCATAAGGTAAACCATCCTTGCAACTGAGAATTCCACTTGTTCACCGTAAATTCAGCTTGCGAGTATTTTGTGGAGGTTTTTTTTTTTTTTTTGCATTTTTTTTTTAATTTTTTTTTTTCTTCAATGTTTTTATTTATTTTTGGGACAGAGAGAGACAGAGCATGAACGGGGGAGGGGCAGAGAGAGAGGGAGACACAGAATGGGAAACAGGCTCCAGGCTCTGAGCCATCAGCCCAGAGCCTGATGTGGGGCTCGAACTCACGGACCGCGAGATCGTGACCTGGCTGAAGTCGGACGCTTAACCGACTGCGCCACCCAGGCGCCCCTGCATTTTTATTCATCAGGAATATTGGCCTGAGGTTTTCTTTTCTTGTAGTGTCTTTTTCTGGCTTTGGTATCAGGGTATTTTTGGTCTCATCGAATTAATCGGGACATGTTCATTCTTCTTCAGTTTTTATGGGGGGCAGGGGATGATTTTGAGAAGGATTGGTGAAGCCATTCAGCCCCAGGCTTTTCTTTGCTGGGGGATTTGTGATTATTGATTTAATCTCTTTACTACTTATGGGTCTATTCAGAGTTTTTACTTCTTCATGAGTTAGTTTATGTTGATTGCATGTTTCTAGCAATTTGTCCATTTCACCTAGGTAATCAAATTTTTGGTGTGTAATTTATCACAGTATTCTCTTATCCTTTTTATTTATGTATAATTGGTATAATCACTTTCATTTCTTATTCTAGCAATTTAAGTATTTTTCTGTTTTTCTTTTTTTTTTGGTCAGTCCTGTCAGTTTTGTTGATTTTTTTTTTCAAGGAACCAACTTTGGTTTCATTGATTTTCTGCATTGTCCATTTATTCTCTATTTTATCTGTATCTGCTCTAATCTTTATTATTTCCTTCCTTCTACTAGTTTTGAGTTTACGTTACCCTTTTAAAAAATTCCTTATGGTGCACAATTAGGGTATTGACTTGAGACCTTTTTCAGTGTATGCATTTACAGATACAGACTTCCCTCTCTGCACTACCTTTGTTGCAATCCCTGCGTTTTGGTATGTTGTGTTTTTGTTTGTCTTTGACTAAAGGCATTTTCATTTTCCTTGTGATTTCTTCTTTCACCCTTTGGTTGTTTAAGCGTGTGCCATTCAATGTCCACCTATTTGTGAATTTTCCAATTTTTCTTCAGCTACTGATTTCTAGCTGTGTTCCACTGAGATCAGAAAAGATGTTTTGTAAGATTGGAATCTTTTAAAATTTATTAAGACTCGTTGTGTAGCCTGGGGAACCTGGGTGGTTCAGTTGGTTAGGCATGTCACTTTGGCTCAGGTCATGATCTCTCGATTGGTGGCTTTGAGCACCATGTCGCTCTGTGTGGTGACAGCTCGGAGCTTGGAGCCTTCTTCAGGTTCTGTGTGTCCCTCTCTCTCTGCCCCTCCCCTGCTGGCACTCTGTCTCTCTCTCTCGGAAAACTAAACATTAAAAAAAACCACACACACACAGCAAAAAGCCTTGTTGTGTAGCCTAACAAATAGTTTATCCTGGTGAATATTCCATGTGTTCTTGAGAAGAATGTGAATTCTTCTCTTCTTGGGTAGAGTATTCTGTATACGTCTGTGCTGTATGTATACAATTGGTTTATAGTGTGGTTTAATTCCTCTGTTTCTTTATTTATCACCTCTCCGGTTGTTGCATCCATTATTGAAAGTTAGGCATTTTAGTCTCCGACTACTATTGTAGAAAAGTCTATTTCTCCTTTGGTTTTTGGTATATATATTTGAGGGGCTGTGTTGTTGGTGCCTGTATGTTTATAATTGTTATATCCTCTTGTTGTGTTGAACTTTTTATTAATAGTCTCTGTTTCTCATAACCCATTTTGATTTAAAGTCTATTTTTTCTTTTTCCTTTTTTAAAATATTTTTAATGTTTATTTATTTTTGACAGACAGAGAGAGAGAGAGAGAGAGAGAGCACATGGGTGGGGGAGGGACAGAGAGAGACACACACAGAATCTGAAGGAGGCTCCAGGCTGCGACCTGTCAGCACAGAGCCCGAGCGGGTCTCAAACTCATGGACCGCGATATCATGACCTGAGTCGAAGTCAGACCCTCAACCGACTGAGCCACCCAGGTGCCCCTAAAGTCTATTGTTTCTGATAGTAATATAGCAACCCAGCTGCCTTTTGGTTACTCTTTGCGTGAGATAGCTTTCCCATCTTTTTACTTTTAATTTGTTGTGTGTACTTACATCTAAAGTGGATATCTAGCATCTGGATGCAGGATGTATTTTATCCAACATTTAAATTCATGTTTTTATTAGGAGAGTTATTTTCATTTAACAAGTTTACTGAAAAAGAAGGATTTACTTCTCTTTACCTATTTGTTTTTGGTACATCTTTTATGTTTCTGTTCCTCAGTTTCTTTATTACTGCCCTCCCTTTTCTGGGTACGGTATCACTTTGATTCCCTTTTTAAAAGTTATTTCTTAATGACCTTAGAGATTATAATTAACATATAACAGTGTAATTTACATAATGCTGATTTAGTTTCAATAGTGTATACTCTGACCCTATACATCTCTATTCCTACCCCAACTATTATTGTCACAGATTAATCTTTATGCATTGCATAGCCACTAATATTGATTTAAAATCATTGTGTCCTGCATTTGGCTATTATATAGGAAAAAGAGAGAAGTTGCAAAGGATACCAAAAGTACAGTAATACTGGCTTTCATATTTACCCCTGTGGTTACCTTTACCAGTGTTCTTTCCTTTTTTCTTATGACTTGGAGTTACTCTTTAGTGTCCTTTCATTTGAGCCCAAGAGATTCTCTTTAGTGGTACTTTTTTATTATTAACAACTTTTTAAATGTTCTTAAAATTTTATTTTTGAGAGAAACTGGTAGTGGGGGAGGGGCAGAGAGAGGGAAAGAGACAGAATCTCAAGCAGGCTCCCCACTGTCAATGCAGAGCCTGATATGGGGCTCAAATCCACAAGCCATGACATCCTGACCTGAGCCAAACTCAGTGCTCAAGCTTCTGAGTCACCCAGGCGCCCCAAGGGAAATCAGCTCTTCATTTTAGGGAAGATCCTTTGTAGGTGATGAATTAGTTTTCTCTTCCTGCTTTCTAAATTCCTTCTTTGGGTTTCAACAAGTTGACTGTAAAATGTGTCATGGTGTAAATCTCTTTGAGTTTATCCTCCTTGGAATTGATTGATCTTCTTGGATGTATACATTCATGTGTTTCCTCAGACTTGGGAACTTTTGGGACATGATTTCTTCAAATATTTTATCTGCCCTTTCTATCTCTCGTCTTCTTTGGAACTCCTAAATGAGAATATTGATGAGCTTGATGATGTCCCACAGACTGTTCATGTTTTTCATTCTCTTTTCCTTCTTTTCTTCAGACTGCATAATTTCAAGTTCACCAATCCTTTCTTCTGCTTGCTCAAATCTGATATTGAACCTCTCTCCTGAGTGTTTTCTTGCACCTATTGTACTCATCAGCTTGAGAATTTGTTTGGTTTGTTATTAAGTTTCTATGTCTTTATTGATACTCTCATGTGTTTCTTACATCATTTTCCTTATTCCCTTTAGTTCTTTGTCCAGGGTTCCCTTTAAATTCATTGTACATCTTTAAGAGAGTTGATTTAACATCTTTGACAAATAATTCTAACATTTAGTCTTCCTAGAGGATGATTGTTTCCAAATTCTTATACTTTTCCTATAAATCAGCTGTATTTGCCTGTTTCTTTGTTTTACTACTTTTTTGTTCAAAACTGGACATTTTGAGTGTTGTTTATTCTGAAAATGCAATCCTCTCAGCCCTCAGTGATTGCTAAGTCTTGCTTGTGAAGGGTTGGATTTGTCCATTTGTGACTTTTCCAAACCTTTTTTTTTCTTTTCTTTTCTTTTTTTTTTTTTTTTTGTAAAGTGTCTATTCCTCATTGTATATAGTAATTGAAGTTTATTTTCTGTTATCTCTGTGATCAGCCAGTGGCCTAAAAACAATTTTCTTAAATGTCTGACTCCCAAAAGAGGGGGGAAAGTACTGCCTTTTTAAATCTCCTGGGAGCTGCTTCAGCCTTTGAGTGTTAAAACTGTGGCTGCCAGCCTTTGTGCTGGTCCCTCAGTGATCAAAAGGAGCATCGGCCTAAGAACACACAATCTAGATGTAGGGAGGGAAGGTCCTTACTGGAGCCACCCTGGCTCCAGAAAGCTGTACCAGGAACAAGTTCAGCTTCCCCTGCTGCCTCCTACCAGGAGGATGGGGAGTAACACCCCACAAAATGCTGAAATTTGCTAACATTTACCAGCCTTCATCATCTTTTTCCCTGGGTGTTGCAAACGTTTGACTGACTCTAGAGTTCCAGAACATTTGATTCAGACAATTCTGCCAGTTCAATAGCTGTTTACGTGGAGGAATGGATCTCTGGAGCTTTCTACTCTGCCATTTTCTTTCTGTATGTAGGTTTTTTATTTCTCTTGAGTAAATATCTGGGAGTGAAATGGGAAGTACATGTTTAATTTTTAAGAAACTGCCAAACTTCTCTCCAGCATGGTTTCCAAAATACCATTTTAAACAATCCCACCAGCAGTGTATGAGAGCTCAGTTGCTCTGTATCTTTACCACTGATACATATGGTCAGACTTTAATTTTAAAAATTCTGGTAAATGTGTAGACATATCGCATTATCATTTTAATTTGCATTTCCCTAATTACTTGTAATGTTGAACATATTTTCATATGCTTTTTCCATCTGCATTTCTTCTTTGGTGAAGGATCTGTTCAATCTTTTGCCCATTTTCACTTGGGTTGTTTGTTTTTCTCTTAGTATTGAAAGTTGAGACATCTTTATACATTCTGAGTGAAAGTCCTTTATCAGATATTTTATTTGGAAATATTTTGCCCCAATCTGTGGTTTGCCTTTTCATTCTTTTCATTATTATTATTATTTTTAGAGTGAGAGAATGAGAGATTGGGGGAGAGAGGTGGAGGGGGAGAACCAGACAGAGAATCTTAAGCAGGCTCCACGCTCAGTATTGGGCTCTATGCCATGACGCTGGGGTCATGACCTGAGCCTAAATCAAGAGTTGGACTCTTAACCGCCTGAGCCACTGAGGAGTGCCAACCTTTTCATGGTTTTAACATATCTTTCAGTGACTATTCTTAATCTGCTATTAAGAATCTGCTATGTAAACATGTAGATTATCTCATTTACTTATCAGAAAATAGTAGAGGAGCTATCCTTGCAATTTGCAGGTGAAGAAACTAAGGCTCAGAGTTTTCCACTTGTGCAAGGTCATGTATTAGTAAGTGATGGAGCCATAGCTTGAAACTAGAGCCTTGTGAATCCATGGACTGGGCTCTTAACCCCAGTTCTAGATTAACACCCACAGTTCGGTTGTTGAGATGAAGTTTCCTTCTGGGTAACGGGTTGGCATGATAACCTCTGCCACTAGAATGATGCAGGTCTGCCAGGCCTCTTTCCATGCACCCACTTTTCCATCTTCTTTTCTCCAGACAGGTTGAGGAAATGAAGGAGATGTGTGATGGACTGGAATTAGAAAATGAGGATGTTTACATGGCCAGCACCTTTGGGGACTTCATCCAACTATTAGTGAGGAAGCTACAAGGGGACAACAAAGACAGTGAGTTCATCATTGACTCTGTGAGTCCTGGGCCCCTCCACGTGGGCTTGGCCCTGCAGACCTCTCAAACACATTGAGATCTGTGGATCTCAATGACACATGAGGAAAACCTGGGCATCCCAGAAGCCAGGGCACTCAAGAGCCCACCTTCAGTGTCCCAAACTCTCCCTGGTAACCCTGATAGCCTGAGGCGCCAGCACAGTTAGGCACATGCAACAGGGGAAATTGTTGTCTATGTGACAAATTCTGACCCCCAAAGATATGAGAGTAGGCTATTAAGAAGTGGCTTTTACAGACTACTTCCCACCCTCTATGTCCTATGGTGTTTTTTCCCAGTAGTTGCCTCCTCACTGCTGTGGCTCTGGCCCCTGCCAGATCACCCTTCCTTGTTTCTAGTTTTGCTGGGGGACCCTAAACCCTAATTCTGGGACCACCACTTCCTCCATTTGTCCTTTTTGTCTAGTAATGGCAGGGGCTTTCTGCTGTTATCAATCTCGGGTTTGACTCATAGCTTCTCAGCTCTTTCATCACCTGTGCAACTAACTGCATGCATTAAATTCCTTTTGTTGAAATGTCAAAAGAAAGAGAGGGAGGGAGGGAGGGAGGGAGCTAGATGGAAAGAGAGGGAGAGAAGGAGACAGAGAATGAGGAATTGGGAACATTTTCCCAATAAGGGAAACAAGTGATCTTATACATTCGACTT